>NC_133898.1:125536389-126912223 GCF_964199755.1 Larus michahellis
CTAACAACGCTCTCCCAGCAACTGCATCAATTTTCCTCTTGGTTTCATGCACTTCAGCAAACATGAGATAAAGCATCAGACATTGCCAGTAAGGGATTGCTACTTGCACAAGGAAGAACCCTGCAACTCGCTGTACCAAATCTGTTATTTGCTCAGCTCTAGATGCCAGAGAGTCAGATGAAAACAAGCACAAACACCCCAAAAGCACATCAGTATCTGTCCTGTTATCTCATTTGCATGCTTGGTGTCTGGGCATTAAACAATCCTTTTGAAGAAAGTTTATAGTGCAGAGAGACATTTTCCACCCTACCTTTCTTTTCAGACTAAATGGATTTTTTTTAAACTCTGGGAGTCAGTGAGTTATTCATGAATATGTAACAATTTAAACACAATTTGAGCTCACCTCAAGTTTGTTCCTCAGTTTCCAGTACCAAAACCAGCCTTGTCTCTCTGCCTAGACATCTTATTCTAGATTTCTTTGCGTGGAACCATGATGCAAATAATGATATACCCATGAAAACACATGCCTCTGCTCTATCTAGGCTTCCTGAAGCCTATTTTAATATTTCAGTTCATCTGAACCATCTGTATTTTCAGTGGTGCCCAGTGACAGGACAAGAGGTAACGGGCACAAACTTGAGCATAGGAAGTTCCACCTAAACATGAGGAGGAACTTCTTCCCTTTGAGGGTGGCAGAGCCCTGGCACAGGCTGCCCATAGAGGTGGTGGAGTCTCCGTCTCTGGAGACATTCCAACCCCGCCTGGACGCGTTCCTGTGCCACTTGCTCTGGGTGACCCTGCTCTGGCAGGAGGTTGGACGAGATGATCTCCAGAGGTCATAGAATCACAGAATCATAGAATCATAGGGTTGGAAGGGACCTCTGGAGATCCTCTAGTCTAACCCCCTGCCAGAGCAGGGTCACCCAGAGCAGGTGGCACAGGAACGCGTCCAGGCGGGGTTGGAATGTCTCCAGAGACGGAGACTCCACCACCTCTATGGGCAGCCTGTGCCAGGGCTCTGCCACCCTCAAAGGGAAGAAGTTCCTCCTCATGTTTAGGTGGAACTTCCTATGCTCAAGTTTGTGCCCGTTACCTCTTGTCCTGTCCCTGGGCACCACTGAAAAGAGCCTGGCCCCATCCTCCTGACACCCACCCTTTAAGTACTGATTAGCATTTATAAGATCCCCCCTCAGCCGTCTCTTTTCCAGACTGAAGAGACCCAAGTCCCGCAGTCTTTCTTCATAAGAGAGGTGTTCCAGTCCCCTCATCATCTTGGTAGTCCTTTGCTGCACCGTCTCCAGCAGTTCCCTGTCCTTCTAGAACCGGGGAGCCCAGACCTGGACACAGCATTCCAGGTGCGGCCTCACCAGGGCAGAGTAGAGGGGGAGGATGACCTCCCTCGACCTGCTGGCCACACTCTTCTTGATGCACCCCAGGATGCCATTGACCTTTTTGGCCACAAGGGCACATTGCTGGCTCATGGTCATCCCGTTGTCCACCAGGACTCCCAGATCTCTTTCCACCGAGCTGCTCTCCAGCAGGTCAGCCCCAGACTGTCCTGGTGCATGGGTTTATTCCTCCCCAGGTGCAGCACTCTACACCTGCCCTTATTGAATTTCATAAGGTTCCTCTTTGCCCAACTCTCCAGCCTGTCCAGGTCTCTCTGTATGGCAGCACAGCCTTATGGTGTGTCAGCCACGCCCCCAGCTTTGTGTCATCTGCGAACATGCTGAGGGAGCACTCTATCCCCTCATCCAGGTCATTGATGAATATATTGAAGAGGTCCCATCCAACCCTATGATTCTATGATTCTCAGTTGGTTCACACTGGAGTAGGCGTAAAAGGCAGCTAAAATAGAGAGAAGAATCGCTCAGATGCACAGAACACGTGTGGTTTCAGGTGCCAGTGAAGGTTTTTGTCATTGAGAGCCAAAGCCATGCTAAATGACCTCTGTTGCTACTGTGTGATAAGCACTTCATAGAAATAGCTAAAAACACAGTCCTTTTCCCAAAGAACTGATGGTGCAAAGGTGGGGGGCCACCACGAATGGGCATTATGGACAGTGTACAGGGAAAAGAGACAGTGGAGCGTACCTTCCGAGCGCCTGAACTTATCTTTTAATCGTAATTTGTCAAGAGGCTGAAATTAAGGGGTTTTTTGCCCAAATAGGGTAAGGGAAGGCAGGCTTTTCTGAAATTTTAGGAGACCTTCAGCTCTGCTTGGCACAGCAGGGCTGGGAATAAGGTCAAAGCAGAGGGGCAGCCTGGGAAACAGCGTCAGCCAGAGCCTGGACGTTGCTGTCATCTGCAGCTGCTCTGGTGAGATGAGAAGGAGGATACTTCCAGAGAGAAATTCAGAGAGCTGCCCGTAGAAGCTGCGAGATGATTTCTTCAGCTGTGACTTCTATTAGGATACCGTTTGCCCATAAATCTTGACAAAGTAAGCATTTTATAAAATTGAAGTAACAAAGCCACCTCTCACAAACACAGAAATAAACTCTGATTTTTTTTCCCCTTCTCCCCCACATCCCCACCTTGCTCCCTGCTCCAGCTCCACCCTGGTAGACTGTTACCACACTGGGTGATGCTCAAATCATCTAATCGTACCTCTCTGACAGTGAGCCACAGAGAGCGGTGCCTTCTCCTGGCACAACAGGCCTCTGCAAACAATGCTGCTTTTGTTAATGTTATTTTCATTTCCTACATCCTCAGTCTAAAAAAGGGAAGATGAGCCCTAAAGGTATTTGGAAGACATCAGTCCTTCAGAGGTATTTCCTTATGCAGCCTGAAGGATAGATCCAGCGAGGGCGTGAACGTGTTTCGAAGGAACCGAGGCAAGGACATTACGTGGGGTAGGAAAAAGGATACTCCCACAGGAGCCCTGGCTATTCCCCGAAATCGCCGGAGACTGCAATCAAAAGGAAGACATCTTTGCAGATGATTTGAGAAACATTTATAAAATCTGACTTCCCCTCTTTCAGTCCACTTACTTTTAATTTTTTATTTTCTTTTTTGCCCGGAGCTCAAGCTGTTTATGTGTTGTGACAAACTGCTCGACCAGCATTTCAAAGTGACCTGCAAAAGCGAGAGACCGCAGCCAGACTGGCCAGGCTGCAGACGGGCTCCCTGAAGTGCCGAGTCTGTTTTGTTCGGGTGCACAGTTCAGACCCAGAGATGAGAAAAAACAAGACCAAGATCCCAGACCTGCCACGGTTTCGACTTCTTTGCTCTCTGCAAGTTGTGAGACATGGGGGAATTGTGGCTGCCGGCAGTCGATGCTCTGTTTTACCAATCCAACGCTGTAACCAGCAGCCCTCGCTCGTTTGTTTTCCTGTTTGTTGAAATCCTAGCCACCCAAATTTCTGAAAGTTCTTTTTAAAGGATTTTGACAAATGCCTTTTGCGTGGGAGTTGCATTTTGTGGGCACCATCACATACAGGAGTATTTTCTTGATTAAGTCTCTTCTTTATTAAACTCTCTCACAAAATGATATTCCTTCTTCTTCCCCACATTTCTTTTGCCGTATGATCTCACTTTAGATTACTAATGCAGCCAGATGCATCCTGGACAGTTTGGCTTCATGGAAAGTGTCATTTCCCTGCGATCTCTATGCTGATACCGTTGTTGTTGATACAGTCGGTACAGTTCAACATTATCCAATGATGAAAACAGGACCAAATCACATCTCCACATTTGTGAAGTGCAATTCTGCGCTGAAAGGTCATCACGTACAAAAATGGCCCCATTTTACTAAATAAGTCCCCTGCTCTAATTCTGATGCCGTGAGAACGTTCCCAGTTCCCTTTAGGCAAGCGCAGGTGATGCTGGCGAGAGCTGGCTGAAAAATCCTCCCTGGAGCCAGCACGGTTTGAGGAACTCGGTCCCATTGACTGCGCAGGGTGTACAGAGCTTTACCGACACCTTGACAGATGCTCCAAATAAAGAGGAATTTTGAAAAAGTCAAATAGAGTTGTCATAGTGGTGCGATTAAAAAGAAAGGGCAGGGAGAGAGGAAGTGGAAAACATAGGAAGTGCTAATGTCGTGGTACAGCACAGGGTTTCAGTAGGAATCGAAGATTCATGCTATTACATACAGGTGGACCACAAGCATGCTATCACTTCTGGACTCACATCTGCAGTGATCTGTGTCTTTTGACAGAATTTTTACCACTGGCAGCAAGCAAAATAGTTGATATCACGGTGAAGTGACTACATAGTTTTTAAATGGCTCGCTCTTCCCTCCGCACCGTACATCATGGATTTGTCTGCAGCCAAAAACACACGCTCTTTTAATTGAATTCAAAGTGGAGAAGGAACCAGCAAAGGTTTAAATTACATGTGGAAAAAAAGGAGTTTGCAAAGTGAGGCCAGTTCTGTGACTCTGACAACCCGCCCGCCCAAATCCCCCACTCCCTCAAAAAAATGTTCAAGAGTTTCGCTTGCCCCAGACTCTGCAAAGTTCAGCCCTTCCTAATTTAATCACTTAAACTCTGTTTAAGTGCAGACTCCAGCATGTTCACAGCTTTCTGTAGATGGTTATCGCGTCCCCTTTAGCCATTGTTTAGCCAAGCTGCATGCACGACATTCTTTTAATCCTTGTAAAATCAAGGCAAACCAGCTATCATTTTTGAATGTGCACAGAAAGGCATCTTTTCCCAATGCTGTCAGTGACCCACAACCATTTATGAGCTGTCTTAGCCATCTGTATAAATCCAGTAGAGGGAGGCATTACACAGATGTGGTTCTTCAGCTGAGGAACTATCTTCAGATATTTAGGGTCAATAAAATGAAGCAAGGTCACAAACAACCAAAGGTCTGTCCGTTTTAGTGGCCAGGTTGGTGGGGAAAAGAGAGACGGTTTGTAAAGGGAACGGAAACATGCTTCCTGGGATGGCAAATTAATCTCCCAGTGCTCGAGGTGTTCGAGGGCGTTTGAGACAGAGACGAAATTGCTTGTATAGGGAGGGCACTTGGGGGAAAATAATCTTTGATTTAGACTTCCCAGAAAATATGTGGAATAAAGCTTTTCCAAGAAATCCATGCTTGAAATCCATAGTGTCTCATGTTGATTTAGCAGATGTAACTCATGTAACTGCACGTGTTACTTTCCCATCCATTTAGTGGCCTTAAAAAAACCCAAAAAGGTAAAACACAACCTTGTTACTTATTGCGCCTGTTCTTATTTCTGCTCTACCAGTTTAGGTATAGCTGAAGTAGCAGGAAAAGTTGTTATAAGGCAGGACACTTACCCTGCAACATGTAGCTCCCATTGGGAACCCACAGAATCAAGTTCTCATTATGAACTCTATTTTCACCTCCCACATTGTAAGCATTGGAAAAAAAAAGGCCAGGGTTGGCCTGGAAGAATATAGAATTTCTTCCTTAGGAGAAGTGAATTGAAAACTAATTTTCAAGGAAGAGAAGCTTTCTATCAGCATTGCCATTATTTCTTATTATTGGTTTGTATGGCTTTAGCACCTGGAGCCTCCATCCGCGATGACGCTTTCTCTTTGCTGGTTGCCGCAGGCTAACACAGGGGGAAAATCACTGTAAATAGGCAAAGGAAAGGAGCATAGTTTGGTCCCATTTTACAGATGGAGACCTGGTAAAAGGAAATGTTACGGCTTTTGTCCACGTTTATGCTGCCAGCAATGGAACCCAGATCTCTTGAGTTTGAGTCCAATGCTTTAACCACAAAACCCTCCTCTCTCCAGTTTCAGTGTTTAATTAATGATGATGATGTCTGCAGCTTCCTCTTATCAAGCCACCCTTTCATCAATGATGATATTGTGGTTATTCCCCTGCTATGTGTGTGGCTGTCTTCCAGTTAAATTACCAGCTCCTGAAATCATGTTCACAAGCGTAGAATTTGCTAATCTTTCCCAAGTCCCTTCTTAAACGTGAAGCCAAACTCTGCTTTCAGTGCACACGCATTTTATGCTACTGAATATTGTAGAGCAGTAATGGTAAAACTTCTCGGGATACACGGATCAGCTGAGATTTCTGCTACCATCCGTGTTGCCGCCTGAAGTGTGAGGTCTGTCCCTTTCTTCTGTCAGCAGTTCAGCACTGTAACCTGTTTTCTAAAGGACTTTGAACATCAAAGGATAATAGCCTCTTTCCTTCATGCCATTTCTGGCTGAATTGGGAGGTAAACATCACCTGGTCCTGAAGGTTTTTCAGGTATGGGGGTTTTAGTTTCTGTTGCCGATTCTGGCAAATCCCCCTATTCCATAGTTCCATAATATTTATCCCTCTCCTTTGTGAGCATCAAGGGAAGAGCTTTGTAGGGATTGTTTGCCACCTCCATCACTTTCCTCTTCTTAAAACAGGACTAGGTTTAAGATCATGACACAGATCTGTCTCAGGACAAGTTGTAGACATTTCCATCAGCTTTGCATCCATCTGAATGCACTACTTTGCATGTCAGAAACATTATTTTTACTGATGTTGCTTGGAGGTGATCAAAAGATACCTCATCATGTCTGGCTTCACTTTGTTATTCATCTTATCTTACTTTAATTGTCCTTTTCTTGGATAAAACTGCAATCTGGGTATCTGGGAAGAACATACCTCTGTAGCATCTCTTGGTGAAATGAAATAAATAAAATGAGCCAGCTTCATTCCCATGTGTGACACACTGTGTGCTCATATGCATGATTTTGGCTGTAACTGAAATTAATTTCATGTACATCAGCAAGTCATTATTTTACATGTTCTGTGATCAAAAAGAAGCAGAACAGGATTTAAAATTATTAAGTGAAGTCTCTATAGCTGCTGTATGAATAAATAAGACAGGCCATGGCTCAAGTCCAGTGGCCAGAGAACATCCCACAACGGCACAGTTCAACTCACCTCCAGAGCAGGGTGGCCAAAAGAGTCTGTTGGGAAAGATCCTTGATCCGCACCAACAATCAGAGCTAAACACTACCTGGCACAATGCTAGTTGGCCTGGACAAAAGTAATTCTGGATTACGCACTGAGAGTTTATCAGTCTGGACAGTCATATGCCAGGGCTTGTGCCCATTCCCTGGCTCTTTGGAAAGTACTCACATGGTCCCAGCCTCTGGTCCCAGCCTTACATCAGTCTTCATTTCTCAGCAAGAGTAGGAGACAGTTGGATACTTGTGGGCCTCAGCTATGAAGGGTCTTACTCTGTAGACTGTGTCTGCAACAGGTGGCTGCTTCTTAGGGTAGCACAAAGTGGAGGAGAATGATCTCTATTTGTGTCTCCAGCTCCTGCCTCCAATCACCAAGGATGAAGTCCCTATGGACTGAGGTCAAGCCTTGGAGCCCAAACCCATCCCTCTCTGGCCTGAAGAAAACTCAGTGGGAGGCGGCGTATCAGTTGCAAGATATCCTCAGTGCTGTAATCGTTAATGACAAAGGTAAGTAAAGGCAGCCCTGTGAACGGGACTAATCTCACCAACTTTTGATGTCTACAATGCAGACATTTCTGTCTTAGAGATTTCTACAATCAACAGAGGGAAATAGACACTTGTTCCATTACAATTGATTTGAACTGCTTCAAACATTTACTTTAAGATGAAGTCAACTGTGCTCTAGAAGTATCTGTTTTATTCTCTGTAGGTAGCTAGTCTAGACAATTAACTCAGATGGAGCCATACGCACATGGTCATATGGATTGCTACCCTTGTGCCTGTCTCCAACAGAGAGTGGAAGCAGCAAAATGGGTGATACCAACAATAAACCGAGATGAGGAGGAGTGAAGAAAGGGAGCAAGGGGCATCCTATGGAGACATTTGCCCACCCGAGACGATTTGAAACTGTTCTGAGGGCTCCTGGCCAAGACATTGGGGCATTCAGTGTTTTCTTTATTATGAAAGTGCTGCCAAATCACCACTAGTTTTCTTTTTCCTGAATTAATGCCATTTAATTATTAGATTCACTGTTTATGAATGGGAAATGTTGGCTAGGGCACCTATGGGAAGTATCTGGTTTCTTAAGGTTTCTGGGCTATTTTTTCTGAGCAATTTTATCTTGTAATTTTAAGAAAAAATTGTAGATACTCAGCTTGGCCTTCACTGCTGCCAACACCACCTGGCAACCTGGTTACACATACAGAAAATCTCATGTGTCATCAGTAAAAAGTCAATCCTGCAGCCCACGCTGGGGCAGAATTCCTACCCAAGGCACTGGCAATCCCTCCAGAATAAGGAAGACACAACGGAGTTCTTATTTTGTCCAGGTTCATCTTTTCTTGTGTTTTGGTTTTTATCCCTTTTGACAGAAAATAAAATTTGCTGTAGTTGACCATCTGAGCGTCAGCTTGTGTCTGGGTCTGAGACTGGCACACACCCAATGTTACAATCAAAGCCAGAAGACTGAGAGAGAGGGAGAACGAGAACAGCCCTTGTAAAGACCCTGTCATCCAATTTTGCAATGTTCCAGAGAAGGAAAAACTTACTTACTGACCCCTGTGGTTACCAGCTTATACCTTGAAGCATGAAATTTGATTACCTTTCTCCTCTAACTGGTCAACAAATAATCCTACTTTTTTTATTATTTTTTTATTCCAACCAGAGTATTTGACTCACCGGTCTTCTCCAGACTGAATCCATCAGTCTTGCTTTGTCCTTCATATGGTTTTTGCGCTTGCTTTTGCATCTGTTAGAGTCCCAGTTTAATCTTAATGCACTGCTGCTTGGCAGCGCTCGTAACACTCGGGCGTGCATCAGTTGATCTGTGGACATACTCTCTTTCCCCATCTGCTTCTCTGATTTGTTCCATTCAATTTCATCCAACACTTCTCGCATCAAATTGTGCTGTAATTTCCTCTGCTGGAGTTCAGCATCCTTCGTGTTCGACTCCTGGGTCTCTCTATAGTTCTAATTACAAACCTGGAGGATTTAGTTGGAATTTTAATGGTAATGTAATATTAAGCCCAGAGCCAAAAAAAGTACTCTGTATTTTGGAACTACCACGAACTGAGAGGCAGATCAGGGAATGGGCTTTAAACACAAATGTGCAAAAAACATTTAAGGACACTTATCCTTAGCTTAAATTCTTTTTTTTTTTTCCCCTTGACCAACTCATTTTATTAGGGAACGTTTAATTTGTTAAATTGAAATGTTCAGACCCTTTAAAGAGAAAGGAGTCCAAAAATGTAGTCCGTATTTCATGCCAAAATGTTATTCCAGAGTTTGCCACCCATTTGTGTTTCAGTAGAAATACTTGCCTCCCACTCCTTGGCACTGGCTCAAAACTCTTTTTCTCAAAGGAGGTGCTGAAAAAGCATCTGAGTATTAATTTGTCTTTTGTGGGAGGTTTTAGTGTTGTTATAAATCGTTATAAATCACTATAAATCACAAATCAGGCTTTAAATGGGAGACTTCATAAGCCGCTCTCACTGCGTAAGGCTGTGAAAATGAAAAGCTTAAAGCAAATGTTATCTTGATGTGTTGTATTTAAATTGCCTCTAGCAGACTTAGTGGCCTGGTTTTGCCAGGGTCTGACCTTCTCTTCCAAATGGTGAGGGGAAGTGTGGTGGGCATCTCCTCCCACAGTGATGAACGTGATTCAAAGTTCCATTTGTCAAAGGGAGCTGCTTCAAGTAGCACATTCAAATTCATTGGGCGGAATTTCCACAGGGATCTCATATCCTTGCAAGCATTATTGGTAACTTACCCAGTGCACAATCGGAATTTGAGATCTTACGCACCACAACAGCACTTCTTGTTCTGATATCAAATACGTGTGATTCCACACATGCAGTTCTGAGTTTTTCAAAACCCCAGCCAGAGACCTTGTAATACCCTATATTTACATGGCATTTTTCATTCCGAGGTGTTTTTCTAAGTCTGATACACTAAGCATGTGTAGGTAATTATCAGTAATCATCACTAATTGTTTTTCTAATTCTTTTTCCATTTTGGCATCGCCTTTGAAACGGCAGCTTAACATGAGCTCATCAAAATGTAGACTTTGTGAAGACAACATTTCTGAATAGGAGCTGTATAGGGAATTCAACTAGACAAAGCGTTCCAAGCTGGCGCGTGGCCAGGACACCAAAGCCATTGCTAGAAGTCATGGGATCTTGAATGCCCACAAAGTGGTCAGGACCTCCGCTGAGTTTTATGAGTGTAATGTCTCACCCGAAGAGCAACTTCTTCAGCAGCACAGTACCCCATTGTATTGCACTGGACTCGTTCATGTGCAAGGAGAAGAGTACCATTCAGTGAATCGCTCATGCCAACGCGTCCAGCAGACCAGACTGTCTTAATGTGTCTTCCAACCCAGCAGACCACCTGTCTTGGCTCACCACATGTGGCTGAACGCCAGTGGAAGATGGCAAAGCTCTGCTCTCGGCCTTCTCAGATAAAGACATTTTTGGGGCCTCATGGGATTTGTCCAGCTTTACTGAATTTTGTTCATACCTTCATGCTCCAGCCTGACAGTTTGCAGAGCAGAAGGGAATCCAAACAAGGGCTGGTCTGCTCTTCCTTTAGGTCTACAGCAGCTGGGGTTAGGATCCGAGCCCTCCGGGCGGTCCAATGATAATAGGCTACTGAGAAAATACACTGAATCAGCACGTCCTAACACTGCCTACGCCAAACTACCTTTGACCGCATGGGGCCATACTTCAGGTGACTTAAATACACTTGAACCACCCGCTCAGCTGCGGATATTGCAATTGCTTTCCCACCTTTGCTGATATTGCAGTTCTGGTTGTTTCTGCCCATGCGTGGACGCTGCTGTGAGTTTAGTCCAGCAATGCTGAACTGGTACCTTTTCCATAGGACGAGAAGAGTGTGCAATCCAGCATAGGTTAACACATGGGCTTTTTCAGTTTCCTCTGCCATTTGAGCTAGCCACAGGACTCTGATGCTGGCTTCAGCGGCCTTTAAACATTTCTCTGCCCACATCCAACAGCCTGACAGCAGCTCTCTGCAGAAAAGAGGAAGCCAAATTGAACCTTTAGGAATGTGATGAAGCCGTAGACTTGTTTTAGGATGTCAGAGCAACTGCAATAATTATGGGACTATCCTAGAGTCACTACTGAGAGTCAACTCACTGTCCCAATCTAAGTCAAGTAGCACATCTACATACATCATCAGTTGACAGGGCTAGGAGTGAAAGTTAGGCCGTTACTTTCTGCAAAGGAAAAGGTGAAAGATTACCTCATAATTTAAATAAATCCAACTTGTAAAGCTTTGCTGAGGGGTTAGGCAGAGGTTAGAGGCCTGTGTGCATAACAGTGTCGTCACTGACTCTTAGCCAGAGACAGGTCCTGGGGGCGTATACATCTGAGCAGCTATAGTTATGATCCTAAGGAAACTTCAGGATAAAAAG
The DNA here is from genome assembly GCF_964199755.1 of Larus michahellis. Taxonomy (NCBI): domain Eukaryota; kingdom Metazoa; phylum Chordata; class Aves; order Charadriiformes; family Laridae; genus Larus; species Larus michahellis. The sequence goes on from NC_133898.1 coordinate 125,547,702, forward strand.
GGAGAATTTCAGTGAAAGGGCAGTGCAAGGCAGACATGAAAAACAAGCAGATTGGATGCTGGCTTGGTCTGAAAGTGGATTTTAGGTATCTAAATCTTACTGTGGTTGGGATTTAGGCTGTGGTTGGGATTTAGCATCGTACAACATGGACCGATCTATCTCAGCAGGCATCGCTTCCAAAGAAGATCTGGAAATTACAGAGAATCATCTGAACATGAGCTAACCATGATGCAACACAAAGAATAGATTCAGAACTTGGATTTAAATAAGCAAATTGTGAGTAAGAAGAGAAAATGTACTTACAGTGGTACGTGCCATGGTAGAAATATTGTGGGTTGTCTTGGACTTTTGTGTCTGGGTCTGGTCTCCAGCCTTTCACAGTGAAGTAGAAAAAGATGCAGAAATTTGAAGAAAGAACCATGAAGGTTGTTTAAGGATCAGGTCAGGGTAATGGTTAAAGGATCAGGACCCCTCACAGTGCGGTACCTATGAAGGACAAGATTATGGGTCGCTTGACCACAGTCAATTGGTGCCGACATGGAGAAGGGAACTTCGATTGCAGAGAAATCATCAGTGTAACCAGGAAAATATTACAATAAACAGTGACTGGGAGCACAAGCTATACAAATCAGATAAAACAGAGCAGGAGGGCAAAGTATGACATGGAATTAGCTTTTTAAAACCTGTAATGGAACACCTTTGCTGGAAAATCTGAAAATTTGGGTATTTTTTTCGCCCTGAAAAACCCCTATCTCAAATGTAGATCTGAATTAGAAAGAGGAGGAAAAACCCAAGAGGTACTGTAAGCTGCCGAGACAATTGCAGAGATTTCCATGGCTCCAAAATCCGTGGAAGAGTGAAGGCTTGGGTTTCCATGTGGAAGTTATGCTGCAGGATTAAAGTAGGAAAACAGGGATCTGCCTAGGGCACACTGTCAGTGGAGAGCCAATGGTTTGAAAACAGGGCCAAAATTATATTTTTGTAGCATCAACTGAACATCCATGCTGCAAGTTATCCATTTATGCAGCTTCTTGAAAGAAAGCCTGATAGTTTGTGGGAGGGAGAGAACAGAGGATGGAGAGCAAAAGGGAGGGAAGTATTGTTGATTTTAATTTTTACTATGGTTTGTTAATTTTGGCATGTGGGAGGTGGAATAGCTCCTGGCTTTTCTTTTATTGTGATTACGCTCTTTAATGTTGGCAAACACACCTGGAGCTGACAATAGGCATTTTTCAGTAGCACATTGTTATGAAAAACTAAAAATAAAATAATGGCTCTAAACACAAAACTGAGTGTGTGGTTATCTTAAAGTGACACCCTAAGGCCTTACTGTTGTACTTTCAAACTGTATAAGCCTGTCACCCTGACAACAAATAGATAAAAGAACAAAGACATATATTTACCCCTTGGAAATGAGGAAAACATTTGTAGGGCTAATTCATGTGGTCTTTCTGCAGGTAGGAGTCCTGAGCAGTTTTATCTGAGTAAGACCTAAGTAAAGACATCAGGGTTTAGCCAGCCAATATAGTCCTACTCTGTTTTTTCTTCTACCACTTAAACAAAAAGTAAAAATAAATGCCTAGGGAATTATGATTGCCTGAAATAATGTACAGGAAGTTAGAGTGTAAAATAAGGAATTCTTTTGGGTGATAAATGTGTTCTTGAATAGTACATATCAACTAAATACTGACACATGTTACATGTTCAGAGACACAACACTGAGGCTACTGTTTTTAATTCCATGAACTTATGTCTTTATAAGAAGTATTTGTATAATAGTTGTCTATGCTTTTATTCATATATTCATGCACAGGCTAACATACACAAGCATGCACATTAATAAAATGTCATTCCTTACAGGCAAAGGCGTCTTTGCTTAAGGATTTTCAAAGGCAAGATACTCATAGTGTTTAACCCATAGACAGACTCAAAAAAGATTTCAAAGGACACATTGTTTTTTGCCCTGGTTTGTTAAAATCTATGGGTCTCAGTTGGTTATTTCATGGTAGTAATTCAAAAAGCAAGAAAAAACTGAGGGCAGGGAATAACGTGCACTCATTGATTTGGAAACAGTCCCAGACTTGATGAGTATAAAAGGTGAAAGCCACTTTTCTTCTGCTTCCTCTCAGATTACTATTTCTACAAAAATTCCAGGTTCACTTGTAAGTCCCAGAGATCTGGGGGCACATTGGCTCCATAGACCTGCATTGCATGGGCTGCGGCAGTATGGAAGACGTATTTTCTATCTAAATCTTTGGTTAGAAGTTACAAATATGAGAATGGTGGAGAAATGCACGGTACCAACTTCCGATGCCCTCTGTCTTTCCCCAGAGTGCGGGCTGTCACCATTGCATGGTTTCAGTCGTTGCTTTAGCAAGTAATGGATGATGTGAAAAAAGGGTTTAGAGCAACAATAGAAGTGGAAGCCTGAATACAAGACTCCTTAGTCTTTTATGTTTGGGAGGGTCCTGTATGAGGCAGAAAATGGGCCTAAATACATATTGTTAAAGAAAAATTTGAAAATTATTTAACTCATATTAAACCAAAAATATTTAATATGTGTTCTACTTCCTTAAAATGGATTTTATTTCACTATATATGAGTAACAGCAGTGGTTAGGCTCCCATAAAGACAAAAATTTTCAGAATTTGTAGTCTCCTGGGAAGTGGGCTTACATATTTTTGGTATTTATTGCTTCTCCTTAGGAAATTAATCCTGAAGAGTGAGCCTCTCCTTCTGAACAATATCCTGAAGACATGTATCTTTACATGCATTATTAGCAGGTGGCAGCTGGGTCAAGACCACAGGAGAAGAATTTAGCAGGTGGTCTTGTGAGGTGACTCATATCACTTCTGCTTTCTGCTTCTAAGAAGAAGTGAAGGAGGTTCAGCAGAAGAGTAGCTCCTACCAAGGGAGGACCTTGCCAACAGGAAGCAGTACCAGTGACTCAGTGGGTGGCACAGTCTCAGTCTGAGCCCGTGCTTCTCCCAGGCGTCACCCAAACTGATGGTGGGAGGGTTTGGGTGGTACAGAGATAGCATCTTTCAGACAAGGGGGACAGATCATAACCAGGGTTCTCGTGATCTGTTTTCCTCTACTTATGATTTTTCATTTTTTTTACTATTAGATTTGGGAACTGATAGTTCCTGGAATTAGTGGTTCACTGACAAAAACCTGATGAGTTTAACTAAAGGAGTCTACTAGGCTACACTATGAAGGTATCTTTTTCTACTCTTTTTTGACTCTGCTCGATATCATGGCTACGTATTTGTTAGCATCTGGATCTACGTTGATATGACACAAGATTGGCTCCCTACCTCAAAGAGATCACGAACCAGTCAGAGAAGACACACATCATCACATGGCTTGCAATGGGGTGAGCAAAAGGATCTAGCAGAAGAAAACTCTGGGAAATGAACCAAAAAACAATGAAAACCCAGATTATTTCTTTATTTAAAGCAACTCCACTAAGCAAGAATGACAACCCTGCAATATCTTTCCCAGGTGAATGCCAAGTCCGCTGCGCTAAGCAAAAGCTCGATAACCTTTCCCTTTTTCTCTTCAGCACGTGGCACAGAGAGCGTCTGTGCGCCAATACTGTAAAGCCAGTGGAAGCTCCAGGGAGATGGGATCTCTCAGGCTGAGCCTGGCAGGGAGCTCAGTTTTTCTTCCCAGAAAAGCACGTTAGTCACCATCCTGTTATACAGATCAGAATCCATCTCTGCCACCCTGTACCGTGAAGATCCTCCATACATAACTGTGTGTTAGTTTTGCTCTAGGAGCACCTACCATGGGTCCATGCGGGACTGTGTAGCCTGGGCTGAGGTGTGAGTTGAGCACCGATCTGCTCAGCCTTGTGAAGACTGGCAGTCTGGACATGGGTAGAAGTTGTGTACAAAATTAAAGTATCAATTAAACAAAGAGTTTCAGTTGGTGAAAATAACAACTCCATTCCACCTACACTTTATATTGGCTCTGGCCAGAAGTCATTTGTTGCATTTCCCTCGAAAGCTTGTGACAGAGCCAGGAAATGCCCTCTTTAGTTGTGAATCTTAGCTGGCTCCCAAGTTACAATAAAGTATCAGGTTTTTTGGGCAGCATTGCCCTTACAGTTGCTTTGCAAAGTGGTTTGCTCCAAATCAGCCTGCTGGTTGATCTGCAAGAAGAACCTGGATCCACCAAGCCTCTACCCTCACCTACAACAGACACCCGCCTGCTGTTACGTCTTGCCCTTGGGGCTGAATTTGCCCCAGCTGGCCGGATGGGTAGCGGGCAGAGTGCTCTGAGATTCCCTGGAAAGTTACTGGATTCATCATGAGCAGCAGCAGGCCTACAACAGAGCTGCTCTGCACCCAGAAATATAGTTTCTTCCTGTCAAGGGGGGGTTATATACACAACACAATGGAAAAATGAAAACATACCCTTCAGAGCCTTGCTGAGATCTCTTACAAGGAGGGGATCATATTGAAATGCGTCTTTTCTCCTCCCATTTCATTCACATGGACTCCACTAATGGCTTTTCAGTACTTAAAGGGGGCTTGTAAGAAAGATGGAGACAGACTTTTTAGTAGGGCCTGTAGCAACAGGACAAGGGGTAATGGCTTTAAACTGAAAAAGGGGAGATTCAGACTAGATATGAGGAAGACATTTTTTACTGTGAGGGTGGTGAAACAGCCTCACAGGTTGCCCAGAGGGGTGGTAGATGTCCCATCCCTGGAAATATTCAAGGTCAGGTTGGACGGGACTATGAGTGACCTCATCTAGTTGAAGATGTCCCTGCTCATTGCAGGGGGGTTGGACTAGAAGACCTTTAAAGGTCCCTTCCAACCCAAACCATTCTATGATTCTATGACTCCACGATTGCTGCTGTAGAGACAAATCCTACATGTTCAGTGAAATCTCCACTTTAAAGCAATGTAAATGAACAAATAAGAAACAGAAACAAGGATCCCCTGGGATTTCCCAGAGATACCAAAAACCTCCCAGATAATTTTTTTCTGTTGTGAAGTGACAGAGCTCCAGGCAGCACAAGTTTTCATAGCGTCCTAGAAATCAGTGCAACCATGGCAATTCTACACCATAGCTGCCTGTAGCAATGAATGAAGTATTCAAGGAAACTCAGGGCAATATGTTTAGTTAATGTAAGTGAGATTGGATATCATGACTTTGGTGCAAATGCAATTATTTATACTGGCCAAGGCTACGGGCCAAAGCTTTTACCATGCCTTTCAGCTGTTAAAGATGCTCAAGTAAGAACTTCCTAAAAATAGAAATTTTCTTCCAGAGAACAGTGAGTGTAAAAGAAGCCCAGGGATGAAGCTGGCCAAATGGATAGACTTTTACATGATCACAATAAAAAAGAAAAAAAAAAGATAAATAAAAAAAAATTACACTGGAACAGCTCCAAGATGTTTTTTCTTCCCAGAATAGAGATCTGGGATATTTTTGTTCACATCTTGGTAGTTTTTATTGGGCGATAATTTATAGGCCAGCTGATGTCAGCATAATCATAGTTTAGTGTGATTTCTTCTTCTTTTTGCTAAGCAGTGCTATATTTATTGGCCTGTTAAATTTCATTTTAGTAAGGTGCAGCCTGAGCCAATGGAACATAACTTTGAAAAACTCCTGTGAAAGGTGTCTCCATGCACTTTATACTCCCCCTCATGCTTTATATTCTCATAATATATTAAAGGCTTCTAGTGTCGCCTTCAAGAAATATCCAACTTTTGCTCATAAATAATTTCTAACAGTTTTGACTTTTGTGAATATCTGTGTTTTTATTTTTTTATTCCCACTTTGTCTCACAAAATGACAAGTTCAGGGGCAAAGCCTGAGCGACTGACCCACATTAGACATTTCGCAACTGTCTAAGCACAGTTCAGATGTCACCAAACCCACTCAAGAGGCCTCTATGGAGTTCAGCAGGTTATCATTTTCCTACTGTTTGATTTGTGGTTACTCTGCTTCAGTAACTGTAAAGAAATTAGTTCCCGGCTAGACAGGAACTGGTAAAACTAAAGTGGTGTTGATGGAGGTGTTACTGACATGGACATTTTTTTCTCCCTTGTAAGTGATATTTGTCCTGTCTTGTCCCAAAGCGTTTTCTAAAGTCATTACTTTTAAATTGCTCAGTTGGCTTTCTGTGTTTTTCTTTGACATGTAGAAATAGTTACTTTTTCGAGAAGCCTTTTTCAGCCATTTCCTCTTTGCGTTCACATATCTATTTTTTATGGTCTGCAGTCAGCTTTCCCTGGATATAGAGCTGTTCTGCCGCCTCTCTTCCATGAAGCGGCTCTTTCGTTGTTAGGTGTCAGTGCAGTCACGCGTGTGCCCAGCACACAGAAGAACTCGGGGTGAATTGAGACTACAGAGCTAAACGCTGCTGAAAAAAAAACCGGGAATCCAACTTGTATGGAAATTGGTACACTGAATTTATCCTATAACCTACCAATTATTTTTTTCAAAACATGTGTTTTCAGGGCCAGATTTAAACTAAGAAAAAATGCAGATTTTCCAGCACAGTCATAGCAGAAAAGGCCCTTCATTATCTTTCTTATGTTTTCAAGCAATTCCTGCTCAGGCAATAAATAAGCCAAAGGAGGATGCATTTTTCTCTTCTATGGAAAAGTTGATTTTTTGAAGATTTTTTTTTTATTGAAAAGTGATAAAAATACTCAGACAGAAAGTTCACTGTAGTTAGGCATATTAAACCACTTTTCTGAGAAGCAAAAAAAAAAAAAAGAAAACAAAGTTCAGTTCTCCAAGTCATAGCAGAAGTGCTTTTTGTTTTACTCTCAGTCAAAATTTGAAAAGAAAACTTGCTTTTAAACAAAACAAAACAAAAAACCCCATGATGTTTCTTTTTAGAAAAATGTAAAAGGTGACATTTTGGGTGAACTTTCCTTGAGAAATGTGATGAAAATGGCTCTTGCTGCTGAAATTTTTGGCTGTTAGCGAATCAAGTGTTTTTTAAAGAAGATGTATAAAAAACTTTTGCAGAACTCATTGAGAAGGCCCCTGATGTTTAAACATACAGAATTTAAGAATCAGAATAATAACTTGTCTTCATTACTAGGGAGTCACATTTGCTTTGACTGAAGTAAAACCATTAACGGTTTGACCTCCGTCCCTTGGCTTGTCCAGTCCAATTCAATTGGGAAAATGAGTACGTGATAGTTGCATTGTAATCTGTTTTGGCATCTCAGGTTCAGCTTTTTGCTCTAAAGTCTCTTGGTTCGATCCTGGGTGTCTGCGTGTGTTAGATGTCACATGGGCATCACCAGATGCTGAGAAAATCCACTTCTCTGTCAGGTTTCTGTGCAGCTTGAGTTTGCCTCTGAAGCTGTGGCCAAGCAAACTTAAACTGATTGTCTTAGGGAAAAGTGTGATAGCAACTTAGTGTTTTCTCAGCATGAAAATTTTGTTAAAGAAGAGGAAGAAGTCAGAAAAGAAAAAAACAAAAGAAAACAAAACAAAACAAAGAAAAGCCAAGCTGAAGAATGAAAAAGGTCCAGCTAAAAATGACCTGAGTTTGTGCACCCTGTGGCCCCTGGGTGAGTGCCATAGGTAGCCAAAGGTCCCAGCAAGAGCAGCCTACGCCTGGTGGACCCCAGTAAAGATGTCTGGAGGTCAGAGCACTGTTGTCTTTTGCATCCTGAAGACTGGCTTTGTGGGAAATCTTCCCAAAGCAGTACTGATGTGGCAGAGCACAGGAGTCATGTACTCTACAGTGTACCCTTGTAATGGTTGAGTCAGAGAAATTAGAAATGGAAAATGCACTTAGGTCACTTGGTCCATTCCCCAACTGCTTAAAGGTTGCTCCCTACAATGTGTTCTTCATTGCTTTGTCTAGTCAGCTTCCCCCTTTTCCCCTGGGGGGACCATTCCACGTAGTAATAGATCTCGTTGTTAGGAAAATTTTCCTGATGTGCAGCCTAAATTTTCCTTGGCTCACATTCATCCCACTACTTCAGTTAAAACCTCCTAGTCAGCTCTTAACTTCTCTCCACCTCAGGCCCTTTTCTTCCATCAGAGGAAACAAATGAGTCTGATCGAGTAATGCCCTGTGTGTTTAAAAAATAATTACATCCTTACCTCCTAAGAGTGATAGTCAATGTAGGATTAACATAAAATGTGCAAATTGCCTTGTTTTATACGGAAGAAATGAATAAGCCCCTGGAAGCTTTTATCACATGTTGGCTGGCATGGCTTGAAAAGTCCAATGTCTACCACCATTTGCTAAAACGCATGGAGTCAGGTCCCATCTGGAACAGATCACATTGCTCTGGCTGGTCAATCAAAGTTCAAAGTCCCATGGAAATTTATATCACCTAAAGGCCTGTGAGTTGCCTTTCCAATCAAGGTTAGGGAATAGAGCCATATACCGCTTCACTGGTGACATATATCATGGACCGGTGACACCGGACTGGTGTCACCAACACTTTCACTACTTTGGAGAATTTGGAAGAAGCTGTGGGGTTTGGATTTCAGCTCACGGATAGCCAAGTTAACCTAAGAATTCAAGGTATTCTCCTAGCAGAGCCACACGAGTATCTGATGTTTTGATTCTTCTCGCGGGGAAAAGAAATGTCATTTTCTATTGACCCAAAATAAATACTGTCAAAAACCTTTGAGGAAATGGGTGAAGTAGCAGTGCAGAGGAAACAAAATTCTTCAATTAATTCTTGAGCTACTGGCATGGTTTTAATATCTTTAATAAAATAAATATTAAGAAATAGAAACACTCTTTGGCATTTTCCAGACTTTTTTCGAGCGCCTCTTATTTTTGTTTTGTGACAAAAACAATTTGTTGCCACCGCCATGAATCACCAAGGCAACAGCTGGCGCAAATCCACATTTTCCTCTTCAAAATATGTTTTGAATGACAGTTATGAGCAGTAAAGCTCTTCATGAAGGCTGCTCCAATAAGATCTGTCTCGGAATAAAATGAGATTTCAGCCAAAGCTCAAGATAAATGGGAAATCCAGACTGAGTGGTAGATGGGAGCATTGTGGATCAAATTAGATGTTGACATTATACGATGTACAGCAAGTGCCTGGGAACCACTTCCACAGGCAAGAGCAGTAGTGAGAAGTTACTGTTTCTACCCAGCTTATTTTAGAGAGATAGTCTGCAGCAAAACCCAGCAAAAGGTTGTGGTATACTCTTTTCTGTCTTCAACTTCTACATTACTGAATTCCTCTTCGTTGAGAGGAAGATTTCAGTTTCATGATTGCTATTAATAATCCCTTGTGCTGTTATGGTGTTTTAAAATCCCCTTCCATGCTAAACTTTGCATGATGGCAGAAAAAAACCCATTGTCCTTGCTCTGAAAATGTACAACTTAGGTGTAAAACAAATGGGGGCAGAGAGAAGTCAGGCTTAGGGAGGAGCAGACGGACAGCATCGCTCGGTGCAGTGGTCCTGGCACACCCAGGAGAAAGGACAAAATGTCATCCCTTCATGTCATCTGAAAAGCTGGCCCAGAGCAAGTCACCTTTATTTCCTTTAAGACCAGTACTAATTGCCTCACGTCTTACAGCCTAACTTTTCGTGGCTAAGTCGAGAACAAAGCTTCAGTGTCTGTACAGGGGAAAGAAAATTCCATGTGGGACATAGAATCATAGAATCATAGAATGGCTGAGGTTGGAAGGGACCTTTAAGATCATCAAGTCCAACCGTTAACCTACCCTGACAAAAACCACTTCTAAACCATGTCCCTAAGTGCCCCATCTACTCTTTTTTTAAACACCTCCAGGGATGGTGAATCCACCACCTCCCTGGGCAGCCTATTCCAATGTTTAATAACCCTTTCAGTGAAAAAACATTTCCTAATATCCAATCTAAACCTCCCCTGACGTAACTTGAACCCGTTTTCCTCTCGTCCTATCACTTGTCACCAGGGAGAAGAGGTCAGCCCCCATCTCTCTACAACCTCCTTTCAGGTAGTTGTAGAGGGTGATAAGGTCTCCCCTCAGCCTCCTCTTCTCCAGGCTAAACAACCCCAGCTCCCTCAGTTGTTCTTCATAAGGTTTGTCCTCCAGACCCCTCACCAGCTTTGTAGCCCTAAAGACCAGAAGCATCCGAGCAAGCGGGAAATATTGCGCCTTTTAACAACTCGTATGTGGAGTTGTGTGTGAGGAAGGTCTCCCAGCTCAGTCATGGGCTGGGAAAGCCCCTGTCTCCAGGCTCGTTCAGCTCCTCTGCAATTTGGGAGCGGTGCTGCCTCCGTGTTTCTCTCCACGGTGGTCTCCAAACCCAGCTGGGGCCGGACAGACTCCATATTTCTCTCGCATCCTGTGGGTTGTGTGAGCACAGCATAGCCATGGGGTGGGTATGAAGTATGTGGCTCCAGCTGCCGGCAGGGTGACTTGGTTACCCCCTCCCACGCACAGCTGCGCATCAGCAGGACCGCTGTGCCCCGGGATGGGGACAGACGTGGCCACAGGGTGTCCTTGCCCACACTGGTGGCACGGTATCTTCTGCCCCACGACATCCAAAGAGCATCTCTCACCAAGCTGGCAGCTGCGGACTCAGGATATAGCTTTGCGGTTATGGGTGCGACCAGTATCCTGGCACAGGTGTCCCGGCTAATTGCTCATGGACTGAAATAAATTGAACAGAAACCCAAAGAACTCTGCAAAATGCTGTAGTGAAAGGCCTGGGAGGAAGCTGGGGGCACACAGGCCCTATGGCTTTGTGGGCAGAGATGGGTGTCCACGGGGGCGTCTGGCAGAGGGTACCTGCTTTATGCTTCCCAGCCAGAGCTGTGCTGAATAACCATCTTGTCTGCAGGAGGGAGCTCACTCCGGGCGCTGCGTGCTGCCAGCTTGCAGCTGGGCTAATGGGAAGGAATGCACTCCCTAGCAATTCTTCTTTATAAATTATTTTTACTGGGGGATTTGAGTGTCGCTACAGCGAACGTGTGTACAAATATTGGAAGAACAATATGCGCTAGAGAAAACAAAGCGAAAAACCACCCGGCTTCCTATTCCTCCTGGGTGGACCTGTGATTTCTCCCACCTTCTTGAGTTGCAGTCTAATACAATATTGTACAGCCTGCTGCCTCCTTAAATAATTCCTGCTGGAGTGGCAGACACTGAGTACATCGCTCAAATCCCATGAAGTTGTTTAGCTTCCAGTTCCACATCCTGAGGAGTTAAATCTCTGCGAGAAGGGAATGACCTGGTGCGTCCCTCCGGGTGCTCTCCTGGCACAGGATAACTCCTGGCCTAGGCTGGAGTTGGATATTTTGCAGGGGTTTCCAGTTTTACTGTCAATCCTATTCTCCTGAGCGCCCGTTCACCTCTTCCAGCTCCTCACACATCTATCAGGGCTCAAATAAATGTGATATATTGATGCTTCACCAGTTCGAAATGAACTGCAGTTACCAAACAGAGGATTCGTTTCATTTACCTCCAGCCATCTAGAAGTCAAGCATCTGGCTTAAACTAGTTGTCTATAGTCAGGGGAGAGGGATGGACACTGCCAGAAGACAATTGCCTTCCTACTAATTTTAAAGACCTTTCTTAGGGTAGGACGAGTCACACGCTGAAAGCCCTTGCCTCCCCATGACTGTAGAGGAACCTACAAAACCAAGTTTTAGATAATTAAATTGTGGTGACTTGAAATCCACCCTCAATATTTGTTTATAAAGCAGCCGTGAAACATGAGATCAGTGTGTTTAGGATTTTGAAGGAGCCAGAAGGGGGGGTGATGATCACCCATAGCGACTCTAAGAATAGTACCTGGCTCTAGCCTTTAAGTTTTGCTCATCTGGAGTGTTTCAGATTGTTTTTATTTTTTTTTTAGTTGAAATCCAAAGACGTATCTGTCAATTACAAAATTAATTTTTTCCTATAAATTGCTGCCTTTGCAAAAAACAAGGCTGTAGAAGAGGAGGAAGAAGGAGAGGCTGCAGATGTCCCAAGAGAGAGAAGGCCAGCAGGGGATTTTTAATAATTTAACAGCGACTGGAGTGTGAGCCCATGAGGTTATTTCTACACAGGGCTTTGAACACGCACCAAGACATTGTAACTGTCAGCCCCTCGCTCTCTGAGCGGAATCAAAATGAATAATTTAGAGGGGAAAGCCTCTTGAACTATGCGCCATGGGTTACGATGCTCTGTCGCACCAGAGGAGCGGGGACGTGCCATCTCTGCAGGTGCTGGGAGGGTGCGGGGACACGGTGCAGGGACGGTGCCAGCTGCACCGGGGTTTCTGTCCTTCAGCTGTTCTGCAGCCACCTTCAGATGTTTTAGGAGGCTTTTGTTTGTGAGCTGAGCTCCAGCTTTCGAGCGGCGGAGCAGCACGTGTGCGGCAGGGGCTCGGCACCGCGAGCGATGCTGGCGAGCAATCACAGCGGGGCGGCGGGGCCGGCAGCACCAGGTTGCAAACCATCCAGATTTGGATGGTTGCAGATGAAAGCCAAGGAGAGCAAGCAAAACCTGAGGGAGAGGCAGCCTTCTTGCCATCCAAGCCGTGCAGTCAGAGCAGCCGCCCGTTTCTCGCAATTAAGTTGAAGGAGTAAAATAATTTTTAAGGGGCACGAGTCCATTGAATGCACTGAGCAGAGAATAACGTGCGCTATTGAAGGAGATGCCCACGGGCAGGACCCCTCTTGGCATAAGAGCGAAGCCCTTTTGTGCCGTGGTGGGGCTGCCCGGACACACCTGAGCTGGGTTTTAACCAAACCTGAGCTAACAGAGCCCAGTGTGGGCCGCGCACAAACCCTGCGGGAGGATTTGCAGAAGCCGTGGCCGCGGTGTTAGCAGAGCGTTGGCCGGGCTCCGGTTGGCTCATGTCGGTCAGGACTGACACGCTCGCTTTGTCCGGGCCCTACCCACAGACATCCTCCGTCTGGCCCGATGGCTCTGGGGCCGGTGGATGCGCCCATGCCAGAGCCAAAGGTTACCAAGTAAATCTGAAAGTTGCCAGGTCTGGCTACAGGCCCTGGTTCTGCTTCGCTGTCAGGATGCCACATGACCAGACAGCTTGGAGTCTAGACCGCAAAGGTGTTTAGCGTCGAATATCTTTGGCTGTGGGAGCACAGAAATCTCGTTCCTTTAGGAGGAGGCTCAGGAAAAGCGCTTTTCCCTCCCTGCCAGCTGGATCACATTCGTGGCATCTTTGAGAAAGAAGAGCGTTACCTTCGCAGTTGAATATCTAATGCTATAGGCAACTTTTTCAGGCTTTTTCTGGATTTGCATGCCATGTAAACTGTTCTCAAATCCCTTAGACACCTAAATGAAGCCAGCTCTAACCTTGGTTGATAAAGCATCAGCAGCTGCACAGTAGGATTTTCTGAAGTTATCTGTACAGAGGAATGTGGCTGCGTGTCTTGCTCAAATCCACTGAGATTTTCACCAATTTATTATTTTTTTTTTCATAGAATCATTTAGGTTGGAAAAGACCCTTGGGATCATCGAGTCCAACCATCATCTCCACTCTACAAAGTTCTCCCTTACACCATATCCCTTAACACCACATCTAAACGACTCTTAAACACATTCAGGGATGGTGACTCCACCACCTCCCTGGGCAGCCTATTTCAGTGTCTGACCACTCTTTCTGGGAAGAATTTTTTCCTAATGTCCAGCCTAAACCTACCCTGCTGCAGCTTGAACCCATTCCCTCTCGTTCTATCGCTAATTACCTGTGAGAAGAGACCAGCACCAACCTCTCTGCCATGTCCTTTCAAGTAGTTGTAGAGAGCGATGAGGTCTCCCCTCAGCCTCCTCTTCCTCAAACTAAACAGTCCCAGCTCCTTGACTACACAAAACCAACAGGATAAACCAAGTAAATCTATCAAGAGTGGGAGAATATGTTATTTATTTACTACCATGTTAAATTGAAAGAGGGAAAGATGAGTAAAAATGAAAAATATTCCCTTAATTTCTTTTAACCATAGAGTTTTCCCCTTTCTTTCTTACATTTCCTAACAAAAAGAAAAAGGTGACATGCTGAGAACAGTAAAGTTCCAGTAAAAGTAAAGAATTACTCACACTTTTTCAGTCTATGGAAACTACAATAGCCAAATCAAAAGCCAAAATGTTGTTAAGACACTCCTTTTATCTCATTTTGTTGAGCACATAAAACTAAAAGGTAGTGAAGGTCATCTATGAAATGTTTTTCTTTTCACCTTTTGTGTCAAAGACATCAGAGGGAAAAAAATCTGATCAGCCCTAGAAAAAGACCCACATGATCAAACAGGGCAGTTGCTCTGACTTTCAGGCACAGACACAAAAATATGGAGGGTTTATATATAAATATATATACAGTAACCAAAACCTCAAATTCAAATACACCTGAGCTTTGGGGAAGTTTGTATATTCATTCAATCTTTGTGGCTTAGGCTCATCTGTAACAGAAATATTTGCAAATAGACAGAATACTTCCTCTTTAATCTTATCTAGCGATCTGTCTGTTTGTCTGGGTTTTTCCTAGAGATGGCCTCAGATCCTGATATCTGAGGGCTGCGCAGCTAAATGAAGGCGAGATCATACCGAACTTCACAGAGGCCTTTCTTTCCTCTCGTTTGCCACGAGCATTTCTTTCGTTTTAATTCATTGGGATGAAAGACAGAGCAGCCACGTAGCCTGGCTCAGCCTCCACCCTCCCCGTGCTTGGCCCACCTTTGGGAAAACATGTTATTTTGACGGATGGTTATTTGCTCTATGGGCAGACTGTGGCTGAGATGAACAAAATGGCTTTGCAAGAGCTGCGAGTCCTCTTTCCTGGGGCTCTTCCAGAGCGCCCAGCACATCCCGACCCTTGGCTCCCGGCTCTGGTGCCGCTGTTGGGCCAGGCGACGTCCGAGGGTGCCTCACCAGCTGCTCCTCAGGTCACACATCTCAGAGGGGCGAGTCCTGGATTCGCGCCCGAGAGCTCTTTCCTCACCCACAAAGAGGATTGTTTGAGGTTTCACGCCTTCAATGCCACCTTTAGGCAAGCCACTGCAGCTTGGCAGTAGGGAAGGGACGGGGAAATGCCGGGATCTATCCGCGTGTGCCTGGCTAATTGCTGTAAATTTATGCCCTTGAAGAACCCCAGGCATCACTGGCAAATTAAACAGATAGACTCCAGCTAAGCGCTGCGGTTCACCGTCTCGGATGACAAGAGGTTGATGAGGCTGTTTAGCAGCTGTTCAGACCAAGTACTGCTCAGACAACTAATCTGCATTGTATTTTGAACGATTTATCACGGCCTTTACCTGTGCCCGTAATTACAATAACCCCTGAGATTTAGTACACCAGGAAGGGCTCCGACTTCTACAGAGCCGTGCCACGCAGCGTGGAGGGAGAGAAATAGGAAAATTTTTCAGAGTTTTATTGTGTTCTTTCCTCTCTGTGTCCCCCCACGTTGCTCAGAGGGGTTTTGTCACCTCCCCGAGCATTTTTTCATGGGTAACTTCTCGCTACTTCAGATTCTCCACATTCACTGGGCAAGACCTCACCGATTCCTACCAGTGCTCGTGTGGTTAGTGGGTGAGAGGAGGGGAGAGAGCGCATCTGAAAGGAATGCAAGAAATATAAACAATTTTATTAACAAGACCACAAAACTATTTTTTAATATATGCAGCCATTTACAAGGAGGAAATAAACAAACAAACAGAGAAAGCCACTGGGGAGACGTGGTCGGTGTCAGAGAGCACAGCGAACTGGAAGAGATGGTGTGGACAGATTTGGGTAGAGTCCCTTTCCTTCACCCTACCTCCACCATGGGCTGTCCCCGGCCAACGCCAGCCCCTGTGAGCAGGGTGCGATGGTCCAGAGCCTGGTGCTAAGGAGGTGGGGTGCCACGCGCATCCTGCTGCGGTGCCAGCGTCGATGCCAGTTGCGTCAGGGCTCGGGCGATGACGGAGAGATGGCTGTTCATGGTCCGCAGCTCTGCCAGGATGTCGCTTACATTCCCCGACGCCTGCTCGGAGCTTGGGGGCATGGCATGGGCAGCCAGCGGTGAGGAAGGAGCCCCCGGAGCCCTGTCTCCCATGGGTTCCCCCTGGGGATTTCCATCATGGGAGGAGTGTGGGGGTGTGCTGCTGCAACACTTCATGCCTTCCAGGGAGCTCGTTCTTACAGGTGGCAGGTCTTCCTCCTTCCCTTGAATGGTGGCCAGCGTTGCAGAAGCGAGGAAGGGCAGCCAGTTGATGAGGTGGGTGGCACTGCCTGGTGGAACTATGGGCAAATAAAGTCCAGGGTGCAGGGATGGAGTAGAGGTGGGTGGTGCAGGAAGAGAAGGGAGTCCAGGGTGAACAGTGGCAGCAGAAGCAGATGTTGATGGTGAAATAGGAGGTGGTTTGGGATGTAAGGCTGCAACACAGGCAGGTAATGGTGGTGAAAATGATGCAGTACCAGCGTCAGAGGAAGAGGAGGGTGATGCTGGAGCTGTGAAAGGTCCAGGTTCTTCAGAGGTTGGTGGTGAAGTGGCAGCAGGTGGAGCATCAGGCGTGCAAGGGTCGGAGTCTGCAAGGAAGACACATCATGAGCCTTGATTCACAAGTGTAATTACATACATGGACTGTTGCTTCCTGTCACTTCAGTGGGACTAGGCCTTTTTGATGAAATGAGGAATTTCACCAGCTGGTAGTGATACCCTCTGTAGGCCAATTAGAAAAAAACAGACATACTCAAAGACAAGAGCTTACTGTAGGTAAACATGCAGTTTAACATTATAAATCTAAATTATCTTTCCACTCCCATTCTTCATAAAGCCTGTGGACAGGCCTTAACATTTTTTTGGTTGACGTCTCATAGGTATGCATTAGCTGGTGAATTACCTACTGTATTTTCCTGGCCAGTCATGGAATGATGGCAATGTCCTAACTGACTCAGATCTCCCATGGAGATGTGAGGGCTGGACGGCTGCTGCCGGAGCCAAAGTTAATTGCTGCTTCAGGGAGGGTCCCAGTTTTCAACATTCTGGTTTGAATGGACAGGTCAACACCAGAAACAGTAAGAGCTAGTTGATGGCTTAAAATCTTCAATAATTTTATTTTTTGTGTGGAAGCATGACAGAATTCACACAATTAAACTTAGACGTAGATCCCTGCCTGTAGATAATTAGCAACTTCAGCTACGAAAATCAACAAAGAAGAGACAGAAAGAAATTGACGTCAGGCATCCCGGATTGACGCCTATGCCATCTTGCAAACAGTTCAGTGGACCTCATCCAATGTCCACTAAAGTCATTAGAAACATACTTGCTTGGACTGTGTCCAACATATACAGTCTAGGATGATAGAGCAGCCTCTGGGGGATATGCAAAGACTTGGAGAGCCACACTAGGGTCCCAGGTGTCATACCCACTGTGCCCAGCTGGTAAATACTGTATGGTAAGGACAATTCTATTTTTAAAATAATTTTGGAAGCCAGAAATATAATAGGAAATGTTAGCAACTCAACAGCCTCAAAGATCTGCATAAGTGGAATTACTATACCGTGCTGTAGATCTTTATTTTAGCCTTGGGAACACATTATACAGAAGGTGGTGAGATGCTACAGGAATGGTCAGTGTAAGAAAGATGGATTTTAAAACTACTTCTGCTGCAATTAAGTGCAAATTTTAAGGCACAGCTGTGGATTCAAAGACACAAATTAATAGATTTATCTAGGTTAAGACAGCCTAGAGAAAGCCAAGTACCGAGGTGTTAACACCATACTGTTATTATTTCTGGCATCTAAAAAATCTGATGTGAGAAATCCGTTTCCATTACTGGCTGGTTTGGTATTCCAGATAGCAAACTGAAACTGTGAGTCAAAAGCAAATGAAGGCTTTTCCCTGTAATTTCTAACACCAAACCTATCGGACATGCAGCCAACAAAAGTCCATCTTTGTTCCACGTGGGACCTCCATGTTTTCCCTAGCCAAACGCACATGTTGGTTGGAGGGGATTATGACACAAAATTCAGCATGCCCTTATGTCCCTGAGATTTTTATGGAAAGTTACTGCAAGTTCCTTGAAACAGTTTCCTTCCTTTGTATATTGGCTTTCTTCCCAACACAAAGTCCCTGCCTACCCGGGCGCTCGATCCCTGTTCACCAGAGGTGGGCTGAGGATGCTGGATGATGGGTTTCCAAAGTGTTATTGATTGGGCTTTGGTTTTTCAAAACAAAAACAAAAATAAAGCACAGTTCAAGTCCAGGTTCAATTTCCATCCAAACCACCAAAGTTTGCAAAGGGTGAGATGAAAGGTTCAGGTTTGGCTCAACTGTAGCGTTAACCAGAACACTGTTTATGGTCCATACATAGCACGGCTAATCCCTGTCTGCACTGCCCAAACGAACCAAATTAAGTGTAATGTTTTTCCATACATTGGAGAGCAGAGGAAGCTCAACAAACCTGGTCGCAATCTGGTTTAGCACTGTGACAAATAACTGTCACAAATGATTCTTAAATGGTTAAAGAATAATTGAGGTTAAAATAAAAGGAATGCTAACTAATAACTACAAAACTACAAAAAACCTCTACAAAAGTAGAGTCAAAAATCTGGTCACCAAAGATTCTTCTTTTGGCTGCAATCTTTCCAAACAGCGTGGCTTCCCTATCAGAAGCCACAGCTTTGTCATCCCCTTAATCCCCCCGTAAAATTTATTTATGCCATGCAGCCTTTTAAATGTATCTTGCTCAGCTTGATCAGGCTCCCATACTGCCATCTAAAAAATTCCACATGGACGTCTGGGCACCCGTTCAGGGGTCCTGGCGTATCCAGGACATGTGGAAGCTGTTGCACTGCCCAGATCAATGGCCGGGAATGTGCACAGCTGACACAGTGCAGTCTGTGCACCCAGAATGACTGCTCGTCTGGACAGGATCTGATTCAACTGTTCGATATCCAAAGACCCAAAATGATGATGGAAATTGCAGAATGACAGAATCACTGATGTTGGGAGCGACCTCTGGAGACTCTCTAGTCTCAAACCCTGCTCAAAGCAGGGCTGGCTAGGGTCAATAATTTTTTCTCCATGGACAAAAGTGCTAGGGCACGTTTGAGAAAGCCCAGGAATATGGAAGTCCTAAGCACAATGAAGCATGGAGCAAGCTACTGTAGTTGCTTATTGTATACAACCGGGTGATTCTATTTATTTCCTTCCTCTCTATCTTTGTTTGTTTTATCTGAATGTTGCAACCCGTCACAACTCTAGTGTTTGTGTTTTTCACTTTTTTGTACGGCCCCAGCAGAAAGAGATTCTTCTTAACTGGTGCATCCAGGTGCACACTCATTTATGGGGATGTTAGATCTGTATCTAGACGGAGCTGTAGCTAAGTGGGATTGGATGGATGCCTGCAGAGAAAATAAATGTTGAAGACGAGGTGCTTAGAACAAGTAGAGTGACTTTCCTTAAACATATCAACCCACCTGCGCATGGATTTAGCATCCCCTAGTACACCCAGCCTACAGAAGATGGGTAGGTGCTAGAGCATGCTCCTACTTACAAAGACTGACTCTTCAAGGAAGGCTTGTAGCTTAGAAGAAAAGGTATTTCTCCAGTTAGGGTAGTTAATCCAGGACTCTGGAAACCCTGATTGGTTGGGATCCAATTAATCTAAACAACTGAACTGTGAACGCCCAGTGAAGAAATTCCCTGAAAGCACCTGCATTTTCTATGCAGTATATAGAGGGAAAGCCCCTAAAGGGAAGACATATAGGCTGTATCTCTCTGAACAGACTCAGAGTCACTCTCTTCTTTCTGCTGAGTGCATAGGAAGCTTGGCCTTATCCTTTAGGGGAACTTGTTTACCGAGATGGGATTCACGTCACCTTTAGCTTTAGCAGTCTGCGGTACAGATGTCTACATCTTGTCTAGTTCTCTAGCCTTTCTTCACAGTCAGTGGATTAAATAGGTCTAGCATCACCTCTTTATTGTCAGAATGAGAAAGATTTGTCCTCATCTCTTTGATGGGAATAATGTAGGATAACTAACTTGGATGTGGATGCCATGCACTGAAAATTCTTACATTTTAAAAGAGAACTCCTGTACCAGATGCATAAATATAAGATGGGTGAGTGCCCAGCTTAGAAATGGTGGATGCCTGACATTCACTGCCCTCCGGATCTACTACAGGTCTCCCAAGTAGAAAGCAGTCGCACATCTTTGTGTTACCTATTTGCAAGTAATAGGGAAAACTTCTGTGCTGTCACCTCTGAGAGGACCTTGGGGTGTTAAAAAGTCACAGGACTAAAAATAAGCCAGGTCATAAAATAATAGGAGACAGGAGAGGAGCACCTCCAGAAGAGGATTCCTGGTGCTTGTCCTTCCCATGGTGATGGATGTTACCAAAAGATTAATGGTCTGCCCTTTGAGAATGGGGAAACTAAACTTATTTTAAATGCATTCATCTGTATGAGAAGAGCATGCATTTAAGTTTTCAGGCAGTCTTGGCTATCTATCTTAGCTGCTTTTGTTTGACTACTGATTTCATCTGCCTTGCAGCCAAATTGCTGCAAACTCTGATTTCTTAGTCTTGTCAGCTAACAAGGGAAAGGTCTGTGAAGGAGAAACCTTAAGGGAAAAACAAGGACATGACTTCCCACTGGCTAACGCACTGCATGGGATTCAGCTCATCTAACATTAGCCATTTAGCTGGAACCTAGTGCAAAGCAGTCGTCCTGGCTCCAGCAGGGAAAGAAGGACCTCTGGGGACAAGACATCCCAAGTTATCAGGTCCCTAAGAAGGGTGGGAGGATCACACTCTGGAGTGTCCCTGCCTTCCAGCACTACTTGGAGGACTAAGTCAACCATCTTCGATGGGCTGACTAACTTCTACATGGCTGAAAGTTGGGTGAGCTGGATTCCTCACTTTATTGAGAGACGTAGCAAGTAATTTCCTATCACATCAGAAGAGTAGATGGGTAGTGTTGCTTCTGTCTTCCCGTGGAAGGCATAAAACCATGGAGATAAGTTTTAACGTGAAAGAGAGTGGAGACTTGGACCCCTAGAGTGCTTCAAGAAATGAGCTAGTGGTTCAGAAGGTGATAATCTTTCAAGTGAGTCAGCACTGAACAACCCATTTTGATGATAAGGATGTTAAGATGTTGAAATGAGTAATGCAATCCCTTCAGTGATACAGCAACCTGCAGGAGGCCTTGGTGCACCATCCTTTCTGCTCGGGTCTATGAAGTTGCTCTGAAGCCAGCAGCGTGTGCCTGTGCGCCTGTGCGACCCAGCACGTGCATGCACTCCCACTTCGTTTTGCAGCTGCTTCCCAAGAAAGTCTAAATATACGCCTGTCCCCTCTGTCTGGCAAGAAGTGAAACTGAAGTCCTAACAGTCTGTGGTAAATGAAAGTCCAATAGCAACGTCTGCGTAAGCGAGGGCGGTACTGCTTTTGCACCGACAAAGCCCGTCTTTGGGATCTGAATCCGGAGCCATCCCTCCTGCGCTGCTCAGGGTTGATTCAGGTACAGAGTGGCATTGCTTCCCACTGCTGGTCCGCAGCCAAGCTTAGAAGGGCTTCCAGCTGTAAATCAAGTTTAGAAGGGATTAAATTACAGCATTGAGCAAGGAGACTACCGGACACTACAGTAGAATAGGAATGAACAAAAACATCCGTGTGAGCACTTCAGGATCCGTGTTTGCGTATGCGTGATTTCAGAAACTGAATTTGGTTCTAGATGTTGTCTCTAGTATCTTTTCTTTGGCAAAAATCTAAACTAGCTCTGAACACTGATGTGTTTTTGGTTGAGCAGCTTGGAAATGCGTGGAAAATTCATCAAAGCATTAGGCAAGCTAATTGTTAATTCTTTTTTTAGATAAAGCAAATCACTTTTATATCCTAGGAATCCGCTCCTCTCTGGATACATGGAGATATCCCAAAATATCATATATACCAAGGTATTGCAATCTTCAATGACAAAGGTGATTTCATGTAATTAAATAAGCCCACTCAAGATCAGGGGCCTTGTACGAATTATTAATTTAAAAATCAGCCCTATTGCTCTGGTTTTGGAGCTCATTCCCACTCGTCGCTCCCACAATAAAAAATAATAATAAAAAAAAAAATATTTCAGAAATAATTGTAGATTACCAGAACCATGCTGTAATGGGGCACGTGACAAAGTCTGTCCCAGAGTCTGAGACGTTTCACCAAAAATACCCAAGTCCGTCTCTGTGCTGTCAAATTAAAAACCTACTGGTTGAGTCACTTCAGCAAGGCTTCTTCCTCTGCCCTCTTGCTTTTAACCAACCTAATTGCAATCCACGAGCTACTCTACAGATTTCAAATCGCTTACGAGTTTTTCTGACTTCATAAAACCATGCATCTCTTCGGAATACTTTTCTTTGGTTTTTTTGGGGTTTTTTTTTTTGTGTGTGTTTTTTTTTTTTTAATTGGGCTCTGTTTCTCTTCTTTCAGGTATAACACACCAGGCCTAGCTGGACTGGGCTTTATGTGACTAATCACGTTATGACTCCTGTGGAGTTGTGCTCTTTCAAAATTTCTTGAGTAATAGTCTGTTATGAGTACATACTTATTCCCATGTCATGCGAACAAATTTGTTCTCACAGTTTGTCATGGGCCATCTGCTTTTTCATCTTTGTCCCTGGCTTAATTTCAGTGAGATTTTATTCACTTCCTGACAAAATGTGCATTTTTACACTCATTTGGGACCAGATTTTCCAGGAACCTGAGGTCCTTCTTTGACACCTATGGGACAAAGCCAGACTTTTTGAAGTGATCAGCAGCTCCTGTTATTTTCCCGAAAGAAGAGTCCCTAAGGATGCCCTGACATCTCGGCGTGGGGAGGGAACAGGAAAAGAGGAGGTAGGCACGTTGGAGAGGTAATATTGTTGGGCAGCAGGCAATTCCTCATGACAATATTCATTGCCTAACACATTTTTCCCGCTGTGCTCAAAACACTGCACAGACGAGTCTCACACTGGCTGCACTTTATGGGAGCCAGAATGAAATACATGAAAAATGAAATGCCTGGACAGAAGTCCTCTGATGGCTCCTTTATCCTACCCCTCTATCAACGCATCTTCTTAAATTGGGGATGATTTTTTTTTCCCTCCCATTTGCAGCGCAGAAATAAGGCACAGCAGGAAAATCCGTTGTGTTTAAGGAGACTGCCTGCCCAGCGCTCCCCATAGCCATGCAAGGACGTCTTCTCTTCTCCACCCTCCTGTGCTTCCCTTCCCAGAAACTTACTGAGGACGGAGAAGTGCCTGGAGAGAGTGTTTCAGTCCTCTGAAACTAAAATAATACTGAAAGCTACTTCCAGGTAGCCGACAAGAAACAATAAGGAGAAGAAAGCAATATAATTCATCAGACCACGTTGTCCATTTTGTCCTGTGTTTTGCCTCTGTCAATGGTCAGTAAATGCTGCCACAAGGGAATCTATCAAAAAGCCGTCAGTAACAGTTATGCCATTGTCTGCCGTAGGAAATTTTCTCGACGTTCCATTAATGAATCAGGTTTTTGGCCCAGGACAGATGTTTCCACTGTCTACGATCACCTTTTATATAATGCAGGCCAGTAAATTTGATTTAAGATCAGGCTCGAAATGGACTGCAACTGTATGGACTACAACTGAAAGTGGAGCTGGTACTTCATTACGTCTTTGAATCTGGCCATTATCTTCACCAAAAGGTTTTTCCTGTCTTGAAGCAGATAGCCTTTCCAACATGTTTAATTCTTCTAAGAGTCTTGTTTTCTTTCCTTAATAAGTACTATTGTGTTTCTAAACGTCCTTATTATGTTCTTATTAGCCTTGTAAACATCCCCTCTGCTTTTTTATTATTTTTATTTTTCCTGTTGGTTTTTTTTTTTTCTTTTTCTTTTTTCTTCTTCTTTTCTCTTTTCTTGTTCTTTGGCAAGGTTTTGGTCTTGATTAACTCCTATAGCAATGAGTTTCTCAGGTTAGTTTTGCATCGTGTGAGGAAGTTTTTCCATTTACACAGCAGGTTTTTGATACTAATCAGCCAGATAGCATTTCCTCTGAAACCACCTGTGTATCTACTCTTTGTACCTTTCTCAATAGCACTTCCTGCCACACGTGGCCCTACAATAAGTCCATGATCACATGAAATTCAGCAGGTACTTAGAGACACAGAAGATGTGTATCTTTTGCCGTATGCCCAAAGTCTGAGGCAACCAGGAACACTATAGAAACGAATCCTGAAGTTCCAGACAGTTCAGGGTTTGTTTTTTTTTTTCTTCTTTGCTGGTTTGAGATTAGTTTAAGTTCTTTACATATATGCTCTGGAGATTTCAAAATAGATTCAGATGTTAATTAACCAAATGTAGTTATATTAACCAGCTCTTTTTGTTCCAGGAAAAATACGAGACACACCATGCAATCTTATGGTTTTAGTAGCCAGTGAGTCAAGTCTGGAAATTCAGTACACATGAGTCAATGAGATTTCAGGTTCCTACAGAACGTCCAGCAAGGACATTGTTCAGCCAGCAGTGGACAGGCCTCTGTTGCCTACACCTCATGGCTCTTCTTGGCACGATTAATGAAACAAACTACATCCGCAATGAGTTACCCTGAACCTTTGCCATGTTATACTTTAGCTGAATTGTCCCTCCCAAAGGCTGGTCACAGCAATGTTCCCCACTCAAGCACAGTAACCATATCTTTTCCCGGTTATTTACCATCTGACCGCCCCAGCACAACGTTTCTGCTAAGCCTTAGAGTCTACATAGGAATTTTAACCCATAACAGACCAATGGGCCAGTGTTCCTTATCTTGTACCATTTCTCAGGCCCTGGAAACCCAGTACTTAAATGGAAGAGGTGATGAAAAAGAGTGCTTGTCCCATCTCGAGCAGAAACAAGGCTGTTGGCCCTCCTTGGTGATCAATGTTTGGGTGAAAGAGAGAGAGGCTGAGTAGGAGGCCATGATTAGACATAGCGCAAGAGAGTGTTTAAGCAAGATTAGCTCGGCTGTTGCACTGCCTAAGAGTCTGCAGGCCAAAAAATCTTGTCAAGCTAAAGATGGACACTTTGGCTGTACAATAAAGAGTCCCTAGGTGATCTGAAGATGACAAGGGAATGATCTTGCCTTAAGTATACAACAAAAGTAGGAATGAACTAATGGAATTCATTAAATTGTCATATATTTCCCAGCATGCTTCATCCTCAGTGGGATGGTGCCATTTTTTGGAAAATAATCTTGTAATGAAAATCCCCTGAAACTGCATAGCCTGAGGCGCTTTTTCTCATCTTCATACACTGAGGAACCGCATAGGCTATATCTTTCCTACGGAGTAAATCTAGGGGGGAAACAGCCATATCTGAACACCTGAGTTATGCCAGTCTGGACATGAATTATTTCCCTGAATGACCCTACTGCATCTTTGCTATTTGTGAACTTTCCCAAGTGTGTCAGGAGGGTCGGAGGCATATCTCATAATTTTTTGTATTTAGATACCCTGGGATTCTTTCCCAATCTCCTGTGTCAGGCACGGGAGAACTTGTTTACTCTAAGGAAAGGCTTTCGGGAAAGTCCTGAAAGATTCAATTCACTTGTGATTGAATCTGGGTCCTCACTGCAGAGTGGGTGAGTGCCAGCCCATGGCCAGATGGGACCCAGGCTGCTTATCTCCTCCTTGGGGCCCCTGGCCTGAAATGAAACCACCTCCCAAGCCTGAAAAAAATTTTTAAGAAATGCTGATTCGGTGCCCTGGAGACGTACCTCTCGTCCTTTCATTTCAACTGCTAGATATGCCCGGGCAATCGTGGCAGGCATCATGGAAATGCTGTCTTCACAAAGACATTTTGTCTCCAACAACATTTTCATTTTACACCCAAGTCTAGCCGGAGGTGAATTCTTTTGTTTAATGAAGAGCCACAGCTCCTTTGGAACAAAATGTTCTCCTGTAAGCTGGGTGAGCCGCTGGTTTTATTGAAGAACAGTCCTGCAGACCAAGACAATGCTGTACTTCACTACCCTTTTTGAATTACCACTCTGTCATTTCCCAGAGGAACATGATCGGCCGACCACTAAACTCTGCTTTAAGATCTTATGCCCGATCTAAATGAGACAGAATGAAGCCCTGGAGAGATTTCAACCCTTGCTTTGTTGAAACAACATTGCTTTGTTTGGAATGTATTTGCCTTTGTACTGGGGAATGAAAATGTAACCCAGTGCCCAGTTTTGAAATATATAAATACAGCGCTTTTGGTAATGTAGCGTATACAAAGAGATCCATAGCGTATGCTCTTTCTTACACAGCCCTTTTTCTTGGAGATCTTCAACCAGTTTTGAAACCTTCAGGCCTTGAGCCTTGTGACAGCTTGGTGCAGGCGGAACATGTAATTTCTGTGTTACAGGCTGGCACAGTGACCCAGTTAGGAAATCTGCAGCAGACTTGAAATGAAACCCAGACCTGTGCTTGCAACAGTAAACTCAGCCTTCCCCTACGCCCAGTCCAATTATACAAGCCAGTAGCCACCCAGATGTTCATGACACCCACTCACATCTCCAGTCAGTGGTCACCGCCAATGGGCTCCCAGGTCTTCCCTGTGCTTTGCTTTAATACCCTTAGATTAGGAACTGAATAGATCTAGAGATATGATCCAGATCTTTTCATCCTATCGTTGAATCCTGCGCTGTCAACGGTTGGACAACTGAGACAGTTGGACTTTTTCCTACCCCTTGTCACAAATTTGCTGTTGCTTCAATGCACCTCGGGGCAACGATTTCATGAACCCAGGCCCTTGCTTTACCACGAACAGCGTACGGCACAACACCTTTACCAGCTGTGTACCAGCAGTCAGAGAATTTGGGGTCTGATGCACATGACAAGGATGGAAGAACGTCACCCAGTCCCTCGTCCCTTCACCTACCCACCCTTCCCACCACGTGTCCTCCTAAATAACCAACTGGAGGAGACGTTGCCCACTCAGAGAGCAAACAAACACGTCAGCCCTGCACAAACAGAGGCATTCTTGTCTCTCCGTCTGAGTCCACATCCTTTGATCACCACGGGTACCAACTCCCGTCATATTATGGGCTGTGCAGGGTGGGCTTGGACGCTGGCTGGGTGGAGGGAGACACCTCGGCAGGGCAGGAAGGAGTGATTCAGCCACTCCTCGCTCTGAGTCAATATTTACCCAGCGGCTCTGGGTTTGGGGGAGGGATGTTCTCTCTCTCTGGGGTCGCGTTCCCACCCTCCTGAGCAAGGTAGCCGGAGCCGTCAGCCCAAGAGGGTGCTCACAGCCTTCTCCTGGGAGCATGCCCTCTTTTTTTAGGCCGCATTTTGGATGCAAACTGGCGCATTGCGTCTGCGTCTCTTTTTTCTTGTTTTTTTTCTAATTGTAGTCTGGAGTTTTCCTTAATGGGACAGAGAAGTCTTTGAGACTGGAAATGTGCTCTTCTCTTTGTTTCTGCTAAGACATAACACTGGCCTCATGGGACCGCACTCCAACAGGGATATTTTAGTTCTGCCTGGCTCAACTTCTCGCTGGCCCGCGGTCTGATTGCTATTTGTTACTGGGACTGCAAGCGCTGGGGAACAGAGACTGCCCTCACTGCGGCGGCTCTAGTAGGCTGGAGCCTTGCATTTGGCTGGGCTTCCCAAGCGTTTCCACGAGGCAAATAGTAACACTAATTTCGGCTGGACACTGTAGTCCTTGCTTACATTCCTAAAGGGCCGTGTTGTGCTGCTTTTGCCTTGTTCTCCACGTGAAACCTATTGCTCGATGTCACCCTGGGGGTTGTTGCGTCCTGCTGGTGGATGATTATATTCCTCTCTTTGAGAGACTGAAGATGAAAAAACACTTTGAGACCACTTTTGATAGATGGAGATACCCTTCTGGCCCAGTCCCCCATAGGATTTTGTGAAGGTGTTGAGTACGTCCCATCCTACAGACCTTGGTCTCAAATATACCAGAGTAAAACAGGAATAATTCCATTGGCATCAGTGTCATTACACCAGTGTAATCATGGGAGAAGGAGAGGAAATAGGCCTGCAGGGATTTTTTTGTTTGTTTTTTTTTTTTGGGGGGGGGAACCATGCTGACTGTAAAACCACAGCAAAATTATTTTTAAATGAGAAAAATTTCTTTAAGACAGATCAGCCCCTTAAAAAGAGAGACAAATGGAATGAAATGCTGCAGTTCAGAAAGTCCTGTGGTATTTGGGAAACAGGGCAGTTTGCTGCAAAGAGAGGAGTAAATAGCCAAAGCCAGGAGACTTGCAAAAAGAAAAAGACCCAGCAAATGAAGTTGCTCATGAATTACATTATCAAAACTTCTCATAGCACAAGAGATGAGATCGTAGAGGCAAGTTTATTCTCAGCACATGCGTGGAAAAATGTAAACCTCAGTAAGAACCACTGAGTAAACCTGAGAAAATAAAATGACTGTGTCTGGAAAGGTTTAGGGGATGGTGTTTGTCAATTAATGAAATGAGAGGCCACCGTTTGCAGCTCGGTACACAGCAAAGACATACACAGACTACGTCCAAAGAAGGAGACTTTTTTCTTTTTCCCCAGTAAGAGGAATGCAGGGAAATTTTGCGCTCTGCTTCATCTGCAATTCATTTTTTTTTTTTTCTTTCATAAAACCTGGTGATTATTGAGAAGAGAAAGTTTGCTCCGTGTGGCTGGGCAGGGGGTCGCAATTACTCACGCCACCAGGTTTTGCCTTCAGGTTTGTTGGTTTTGATGACAAGCCTTTACCACTCGGTTTCTTAGTTGTGTCAGCAGCTTTCCCACCAGCGCGGTGATGCCCTTTGTGTGACGCTGTGCAAACAGGAGAGCAGCTCAAGCCAAAAAGCACACATGGAGATCCGTACTCCCGACTTTAAGCAACCCCATCGTTTGACTAAGTTCGGATCCAGCCTCATGGTTTGGACTCATCTCTAATAGAAATACACAGATATCTCCCATAGTGTATTTTAATGGTAAGAGGAAGTTTTTTAAGGACACAATACGTGCACCCTTGTCAGGGAAGGCTTCCCTCTATGTCAAGAAGCTTCTCTCTTTTCTGGGGGAGCCGCTTACTTCATGTATGGGACTGCCTTAAAAAGGGGAAGGAGGGGGATTCTGGCAGCATGGGGAATCTTCAGCGCGCCAAGAGGAAGAAAGACCAAAGGGTCAGCTGCCTTGTAAAAGGAGGACTGCTTGATTAACATCATGGAAAGAAAATGAGCTGTAAAAAGACAGCATTTAGTCTTTAACAAGGACTGTGAGTCGGGTAGTCTGCCCTAGCCCAGAGCTATGAGGAGACCAAGGTCAGAAGGAACCTGGACGCCACCAGGAATGTGAGGAGAGACAGGCTGGCGAAGCAGCGATGTGAAAGAGCCGAGGTGCAGCTGCCGAAGTCCATAAATGAGTCAATGAGTAAACTCACATAGGATCCTGCCTCAGAAAGGAGAGAATTAAGTCTTCCAGGGCAAAAAAAAAACAACTACAAAACCAACCAAAAACCACTTTTATCCATCTATACATCTATCCCGTAGATGTTGATTATATTGCCACAGAGACAGGGAGCCCGTTTAGAGACAACATTGCTGCTCAGTCTCTCTGGGCAGGGTGAAAGTGGATACGCCTTTGGAAATGACTACAAGAACCCCAAATCATCCGGGCATAGCCTGTGCTACAGCTGGTGCTTTCAATGTAATAGCAGCAGAGGTTTGGAACAAAATACACAGCACTGCGCACGTCAGACAGAGGTACTGCACTTGGTCATTCCCTGGGTGACATTATAATTAGAGACGGGGCTTGAATCGAGCATCCAAATGCGGAGCAGTGCCGTGAGTCAGACAAGACGCGCACACAAACATTGTCATTATCCTGAATTTTGTCACTTATAACGAAATCCAAGCACTGCATTCTGCAGGATGTTCAAAATTTGGGCTGAGAGACAACCCCAAATATGGTATTTATCCCTGCTCTCCAAGGCCCAAAGTCAGCAAAGTGTTTAAACACGTACCAGGTACGTTTAAACACATACCACGTATCCCAATATGGGATATTGGGAGCTGCATTTGTGAAAAAGCTGCCTGAAGCTGAGCTTTCCAGAGTAGGTATAAACCCCAATTTTTAGGACCCTCCAAATGAGCACACATCCCCGGTACAAGTAACTTGACCTTAAGGAAGAATAATTTAAGCTCCGCGTCTATCTCTGACTAGCACGGCTCTGATGAAAGAAGAAAAGTGAATCTGTCACAGAAAAATACAGCAAACAAAAATCTCAAAGAGGAAACTGATTAAAGCGATTTAAAAATATGTAACCATGCTATGGCAGATGCCAGTGAAACCTAGCATTTGGGGGTAAGATCTGCCAGTCCTGCTGAGCACACCATGTAGTACAGTTCCCTTCCTCAGGCTGCCGGAATATTCCCTGCACAGCAGCTCGAGCTAAAAGTGAGATGTGAACTGTCATCTGAAACGTCCTGGTTCATACGAGTTTCTTTGCCAGCGCACCATATATCAGTACAGAAAGCATTTTTGTAACAGAAATAACTGGGGAGCACTACAAAGGAAACGCACCTGATCTTAGAGGCCTAGAGCGGCATGGAAACTTGTCAGTCTGTCAGGGACAGAGGTGCAGGGGGCTGTAGATCCCCTTTTCCTGGCCAAGGGATCATTAGCAGGGGATGCTGTTTGTTCAGCTTGGAGAAGAGAAGGTTCCAGGGAGACCTTATAGCCCCTTCCAGTACCTAAAGGGGGCCTACAGGACAGATGGAGTGGGAATTTCTATCAGGGAGTGGAACGATAAGGCGAGGGGTAACAGTTTTAAACTGAAAGAGGGGAGATTTAGATTAGATATTAGGAAGAAATTCTTTACTGTGAGGGTGGTGAGACACTGGAACAGGTTGCCCAGAGAAGCTGTGGCTGCCCCATCCCTGGAGGTGTTCAAGGCCAGGCTGGATGTGGCTTGGAGCAGCCTGGTCTGGTGGGAGGTGTCCCTGCCCAGGGCAGGGGGGTGGAACTGGATGATCTTTAAAGTCCCTTTCACCTCTAACCATTCTATGATTCTATGATTTTACGACCACCAACTCACGGCCAGGCCTGCTTTGGGAAACCAAAAGTCCAGTGCAACGCCAAGCATCTCTACAGAGCCAGCAAGCCTATACTCTCAGAGCCCCAGAAAGCTCCCCTTCTCTCTGCAGGTCATTCCTTTTCACCCCCAAACTTCCTGATGCATTGTGAGGACAGACACTCTGGGAAAATAAGAAAGCCCCACTACCTATTCGCCAAAGAGCTGTTCCTTGAATTTTGCTTGAATTCACAGATTCGTCTTTCTTTCTTACATGTGTACTGTAGAGATGCTGTATGAAATGAGCCATTCTAACAGCCATCGCCTGAGAAAACTTACTCTACAGCCAGTTGCATTTTCTTTTTCTTCCTTCCTTTATCAATAGAGGCAAATAAAATCCTTCAAACTTCCCAGTTGCTTACTCCAAGTATTGCAGATCTTTGGGGCTGATCCTTCTCAGTGCAACTGGGTGCATCAGCATTCGGACCCTGCTCTTTATCCTGGATTTCGCTTCCTCCCAGGAACCCTCAACTCCAAATACTTTGCAAACAAGCACAGTTTTACTAACTTTTGCCAACATAGCTTCTGCACAAGAGGTAAGGATTGCATGCATTCCCTCTTCCAGTGCTGAATTAGATTCGTTTAGCAAACTAGCAATTCAATCTAACCGTGGGATCAGCCCCTAAAGTAACAAATTTTAAGAAAACCCTATGAGATGTGTTGATCAAAGGTGATCTGTTTTCTTATCTTAGCACCGGTAACCTGAAACAGTGTCTAAGCAGTGGTGCTTCAAGGTTGTGGGCACTGGTTTCTCCACTTCCTAATGCTGTTGATATTCCTTACAACTATACCATGATCTGCTGATAGATAAATAGCCCCAGGGCCATACTCTGCCATCAATTACATTTATAAGTTTAAAAAAAATGTGCTAGCAAATCAGAGAGGTCAAATTGAGTCAAGAGTCAATGGGACTGAGAGTAGAATTTGGCTTAGAGGTGTAAGTGAAATATTTCCCTGAAATATACCACACAGTACTTTTCCCAGGATTCATTCTTCCTACAGAAGGAATATGTGCTTTCATGGGTTTGAGGACGAATTCAGTTACTTTTTTCTCATGATGTGGAAATGCAGGAAGCTCATCTCTCTTTGAGGGTTCGGCTGTATCGTCTATAGATTAAAAAAACCCTGCGATCTGCTGCTGATGGTCTTCCCTCATTATAACAGAATCTCCTGCCCACCTGGAGTATACTTAACTATGATATACGATGATGCTAATTTTATTCCACATGAGAAATAGGGTGTAGTATCTATTTCTTTTAGAAAGAGGCTGACAGGTGGAAAATCTTGGGCTGTTTTTCAGTCGTTAAAAGATCGGTAAAAAGAGAGTCGGGAACTCTGATTTTAATTCCTAGCTGTCTAATCGATTTGGTTGTATGGACTTGGATATCTCCATTGCAGCCAGAGTCCTCAAGCCACTAAAACCTTTGTCTGAATGAGAATTGCTATTTGCTTCACAGTTTTGCTGTCTCCCAAATTCTCCCTCCCGAATACAGTAAGGATAATTCTTCCCCCTCACTGGCATGGCAATTCTTAACTCCATGTTTGCAAAACTCATTACAAGTTTTGGATGAAAGGTGTTAGAGAAGTGCAAAACAGATTTGACACTTTTTTTATACAGAGGGCTTTCGAGGTTTCCTGTGATTGTCCACATTTTTGGAGATTAGTCAGCTTTTCAAAAGGATTATGCAAAGCGAAAGCCTGCAATAGCAGGAGGTTGGGATCAGTGACCCAGAAGGTCCTTCCAGTCCTGTGTTCCTGCAGGCTTTTCCAAGTCATACCAAAGACCTTAAAGACTACATGTGTGGTCTGAACTTAATACCTTCAATACACACTCCGCACTGAAATTTTTTGTGGCATCTATTTAATGGGGTAGAAGCAGGGGAGGGATAGGGCCTCTGTGCAAAGGTAAGAGAAAGCACTTGCCACAACAACGATGGAGAATCCAAACTAGTTGTTGACAGCTCAGGAAACTGAAGTTGTCACACATGTCAAGAAACACCTCAACAGATACAAACAGTCTCGTCTCTCTGGCCTCGAGATCTCACCTCTAGAAGCGTCACTTGTGGTACCACCGCCCGTTCAGTTCTGGACCTCCCTTCTGAAACCCAACAGCTAGTAGCAGTTATGATGGTGGTTTTGTGGTGTAGACACCTGTCCATATGAAACTAATCTGGGACCACCAAGCTCATTTTCTTGTGGCAATTTACCAGCTTACCATATGGTAATAATTTTTGACAGCCACCACCTTGGGCTGAATTAAAATTAGTGATCCAGTGATGGAAGATGCTTTGGCCACGCTCTTAGCCAAGCCCATACTCTATCTAGCTGGAAAGTAGGTAGTGGTGTTGCTTCCCAGTGTTGGGGCAGGTATGTGTTAGAGAGCAATTCAGATAGTCTTACGCCCCCTCACCTCCAAGCCTATCCCATCTGAGAAAACCAACAATTTCTGAAGTTCAAATGTGCTTTGCCAGCCAAAATGTCAACCGCATGCCACCTCCGAGAAGGCCACAATTCAGTGGTTGCACATCAGCCCAATTGGTCCATATTTATAAAGTGCTTTGATATCCCAGATGAAAGGACAGTATACAAATGCCCCATTCATTTAGGTTACATACAGTAGCAGCAAGCAGAAAAATCATTACCCACAGGGTTAGAAAAGCGTATTCCTGTTTATTAATTGAAGACCACATAAAGAATGCTTGGTTAAAGTGTTCCTTTTGGAGTGGACTTTTCAGTGCCGGTCCAGCGAATAAAAATAATCCCGAAAATTTGCATGGACAAACAGCATAAACATGAATTTTGCACAACTCAAACCAAAATTCTTCTTAAAAATGCAGTGAAAAAATTTCATATGGGACTGTCCTTGTTCTCTACACACCAATGGGAAGTGAGGCAATCAGTCCTTTGCCAGGTCAGGATCATAGTGAAATTATTATCCTAGCAAAGAATAACTGAAGTTAGAAAAAGCAGGATTTCTACATGGTGAGCATCAGCTACTCTGCAGCTTAGCCCGTGTCATGCTAAACCACCTAGGGGTTCACTGTACATCTAGGTTTCCTCTCTTTTATGCATATAACTGAGTCTTTGGATTTCCAGACCTGTATTCCTCACTTCTTTCTTGGTCTGTCTTTGAGATACATGACCCTCTCGGTTCATTTGGAAAGCTGTGTTAAATAAAACCTTTCTGTCTGTCATCTCAGTATTCAAGTGCTGAGTAGATACCCATTCACAGTCGCTGGGAGCACGCAGTGTCTTTCATATATCACAACCGTAAAAACAAATAAATTACAAAGCAGAAAGGAGATAAGGCACAGGTTTAGGCTGCCTTTTGAAGATTTATTAAAACAAACTGATATTTCTTATAATGTGCATGTAACCAGAATACATAATTGACAATGATAATCATTAACAGGTACTAATGTTATTTCAGAACAGAGGATGGAATGAGACAGACTAAACCTCCATGCATGCAGTAGAGGAAATCCAAACTGCGATAATTAAATGCAAATAAAGCCTGGGGGCAAAAATTCCTGGTCTCTCTAAGATAAGAGAAATGTATTTCTACCATCTATACTTCATTTATTTCTCTTGAAGACTCTAATTTGTTTTTAAGCTAATAGATCAAACATTCTTGTCACAGTTCGTACAACTGTCTCAAATATGTGAGAAGTACCCGCCAGGCGAGGACCACCAGCAATTTTTATGATTTCTTTACACTACAAATATTTGGCAGAACTGAAATCACCCAATAAAATAAACCTGCGGATTCATCTGCAGTTTTAGACTCTCTCCAAGTATTTTTTGGACTCCTTCCCAAAATAACTGATGCTCATGATATTCCAATATCAAATGAAAATATGTCCTAATTTTCATGTCTCACTACCACCATCTGTTATTAAAGAGAAAGTCGTCTTTTTTCCTAGCAGGCCAGGTGGCTTGGAGACACCCATGTGGCCATGAGCGAAGCTCTGGTCCAGCACTGCTTCTGGTCCCTCATGCTTTTGGGTTGGCGGGATGTGAACATAACACAAAGGCAGAACCATGGAGCGGTGGTGGTGGAATATAATTTCTTCCAGTACCAGCATCGTCTGCCAACTGGTACCCAATGAGCTGGCAGCACTGTAACATGGGTGTCCCCATCTCTCCGGGAGAGAGGAAGCTTGAATTTAATGATGTGCAAGACTGGCTTTAGGGAAAAGTTCAGGATCCTCTTTGGAAATGTAGTTAGCAAAAGGAATAGATAAAAAAATACCATGTTTGAAAAGTCTGTCCAGCTCTAGTGGCATTGCAGAGGTCTTCAATGAAAGCCACTCGGCAGTACACAAATGTTGCAGTCACTTTTGTGAGGTTCAGATGGCTGATAATTCAAAAAGTCAATAGCTGAGCTTTATAGGCATTCAGCTTTTCTTAATATTACATCCATGCATTGAGTATAAGAGTAAAGTCTTGTCCTCCAAACCAAAGATGAATTAATTTATAAACCACCCCAACCTTCTGCCTCTGCCGTTGCCTTTGACAACCAAACCACAGCACCATTTATTCACCCACCAAGGCATCCCAAAGAGCCTCTCTCGAAAAGCTGACACTGCTCTTCCCCATTCCTGCAGATATCTTTCTCTCCACAGGTCTCGAGCTGCACAGTTTTAGCAAGTGCTACTTGCAGTGTGTTTTACAAATCCTACAAACCACTATAAAATCTGGCACACGGTGTCAATTTTACATGTTTTCCAGCAGAAAGGAGCATGGCTTTTGTTTCCACCAGCCTCCTGGCTGTACAGCGCTTTGTAGGTATTAATTTTTAGGGTTATCACCCACTCTAATTTTGGTAGTGCACCCTAATTTTACGAGGTTCTCTCACACCTTGTTAGACTAGTCGGCGGGCTGGCTAACATCGACTAGATGGCAGAAGAAAAACCTCTTTAGTAGCGTAACGCTGAATTAAAACACGGCTGTTTCCCGTGGGTTGAAGTGGTGTCCTTTTTGATGTAGCAGCATAGGTCTAGAGCATTCACATCAGACCAAGAGAATGGGCAAGTAGAGCCACTCAGGAATTTCCCAATTTGGGTTTTTTTTTCAATTCCAAATTTGTTTTGGTACAAAGACAGTGTTGCCCCTAGGAAAAGCTTGATTTTCCTGAAATGTTTCCGTTTTCCCTCAGGAGAACCGAAGGAAAGCATTTAACTTTGGGTCAATGTGATCTGAAAATTGTTCGGGTCAGTTCTAAGCAAAATAAAACTACTGTAGGTCAAGCCAACCTGACATGAATCTGCTTTAGCTGGAGTTACACGTACATGTTGAGATCTGCGTATCTGTTGCGAAGCAATGCAGATTCACTCCAACAAGGAAGCCCAGCCAGCAAGAAAACAACCAGAAGAAAACAACTTCCACAAGGTGAATGAAGAACAACTGTAAACACAGCTCAGTGTTGAAACAGCCCAAACAAACAAAATATTTCAAAATATTTCCCACATTCACAATAAAAGATTTTTCTACAAGTATCTCATGCTAAGAAGAGTTTCCAACAGTTCAGTTTGGGATCCAAATTAAAGATGAAAAAGAGTGTTTAAAGGCAGCACACAAATCCAGATCCTTGTTGTAGTGACACGTCTGCTCAGAGCCATAAAACCATTTTGTTAACTGGCAGGGAATACTGGATCACGGTGGGATTTCCTGTGTTTTATAATATTGGATGATATTGTACACTATAATTCCCATTCCACAGAAAACTGGGACCACATGAGCACTCCTACATGGGCAATATGGAGAAGAGTACAAGGACATTAGCGGGTCTCTAGCTATCAAAAATAAAAACCTGTCAAGAAAAACTCCCTTTGAGGTAAGCTGTCTTCCAGGACAAGACCACAAAGGCACCACATGAAACTATTAAGTGGAAGATTCAAAAAAAACCCACCCAAAGACATGGTTCTTCACAAAATGTGTGGTGAATCTGCGGGGCTTGTGCTACAAGATGTTGTACAAAAGAAATGTTTGCGTGAGGACAAAACGCAATCAGATATTGGCAGCTTGTGTAGATGGGGAAGGAAGAAGAGGGGGGATGTTTTTTTAAGCCAGGGTGTTCTTCATGATCCTCTTTGGCTGAACAAAGGTTCTTTCAGAGAGGGGAAAGCTGTCTGTGAGCCCCTGTCTCTCTAGATCTGCCCAGTCTCACCGTGTCTTCCCTGTTCTTGACCCAGGCCACTGGCAGCCCATTGAGTCTTTTGTGTTCTCCTTCCATGACGCATCTCAGCTGCAACGCTTGGTCTTTTATTGCAGATCTGTAGATGGCTATAGGGGTCTGGGAGATGGGATGTGTTGTGGTCTGGGTAGCCAATGTTCTGCAGACGCATCTGAACTTACCACCAGTGTACATTTGCCTGCAATATGGAGGACTGGAAATGATGACCAAAACAGTCTCTTCTCTATTTATATTTCTATTCTCATGACCCACAAAGGCCTTATCATTCACAGAGGTCTACACCAAGCCAGGACTTGCTGCAAAAGGGCCCTTCCCAGGCCTGGCTAAATGCTGAAGAACCTGCTTCTCAGGGGTTGCTGTTCTTTAGGAAAAAGTCTCTCTGTCCCTCATCCACTATCTACACAAGCTGTCCATGTTCTCCTCTCCACGTGACTAGAATAATATACAACAGGAGTTTGATTCTCCACTGTATGCAAAGGCAAATGTTAGAGGAAAATCTCAGACATGAAAGGGTAGTGCAGAAGCCCATAAAGAGCTAAGGAAAGCTGAAAGGGTCAACATTATCTGTCTCCTGCAGGTCCAATGCAGAGCAGCCTACGCATTCAGTCAAGACAACCTCCCAGTTATTCTGCTTAAGTTTCTGAAGAACATTATTTCAGTGTCAGCACTGAGACAGCCTGTTCCCCGCGACTCAGAAATCGCGGATGGAGACGCCTCCACCAAATGCCCACCTGGACTAGCTCCATGAAGACCGATCTCCCACAGACTGAACTGAATAGACGAAACCTGGTAAACGGGAGCTGCATTAAGTCTCATGTCCTCTACAAGGATCCTGTAACCCACTCACCATCGGGTTAAGCTCCTATTGAACACAAGCAGAGCTCCTTACATGTTGTGCAACACAATGGAAAATTGAGACCATACCATAGATGAGGACATACAAGTTACGTGGTTTGCCTGAGGCCACACAGTGAGTCAGCGGCTAAATTATAAACTTGGGAGTCCCTGGCTCCAAGTCACTTATTCAATCTATGCTGCCTCTAAGGCATATTACATTGGGGGTATTGTATGGAAATGACATTAACTTTAAAGAGCAGTGTACAGTAGAAGTAAGCAAAATAAGTGGGCTTTATTGTGGGATGATTTTATTTTTTTAAAAAGGATGAAAAAAGTGACATGAGCAGTTTTGCAAGCATACAGTGCACATTAATTCTGCACAATTTGATTTCGAAACCTCCCTCCTGGATTAAAAACCTAAACACTAAGTTTCAGGCTATAATGGACCCCTCTTTTCCACTCTTTCTTTTTTTTTTTCCCCCTTTTTCTGGCAATTCTGTTAACCCCCCAAAATAAAGGTTTAATATGGAAATGCTGACAGCTCCTTAAGCAGAGCATCGCATTCGCAACACTGTAATTATGCCCAGTTCAGAATGCTCCAAAGAAAACAAGATTTTCTTGTTCAAACAAATCTTGAATGTTTTTAGCCTCAGAATTAAATCATTCAGACCAAAAAGGACCGTGTTAAGCATGTTGAACTAGGGCTGTACCAAGGAGATGTGGAAAGAGATAAATGCAAACTGATTTTACAATATTTACGTAATTAGATCCACATCTCTGCTTTTCTCTCTTGAATGAGTAAAGACCAGATTAACCTTATTATTATTATGTTTATTTGATTGACTTAGGAATTCCATCTGGATAAAAGAGAGTCTAGATGTCTTTCTCCATGCGCACCCAGCGTGAAGCCAATCAACATGCCTCTCTAAGTAACAAATTTGTTTTATGTCATCTATCAGCAAGATACTGTAATATTGGATATAGCTTTAGCTCAACGGATGACTGCTCCTTAAAGACCACGCCGCTTAGAGGTTTTCGTCCTGCATTTTTATGTCCCCACAGAAAATTACTTGTCAGATTTTCCACTCTTGTGAAGACGGTTGTAAGTAAATGTGTGGTGCGGAAAGCGTGCATGGCACATTTAAATGAGAACGCAATCAATATCCCGGCACTGCTGTTTTGGTGGAGGATGTTTGCTTATTTTGCAAGACTTTCTTGCGTCCCATTTCTGCACTGCAAAACAACGGCAAAAAATGTGTGTAGGTACAAGATTCCTATGGCAGTGACCAGAGAGTTAAGAGAAAAGGGAATGATTTCTTCCACCGCTCATAATGTGTGATTTTGATTGTTATGATCGATTCATGCAAATAATCCTTCCTAAAAATATGCACTATATCCCCATTTAGCATAAGTAATATTACATCAAAAACGGGGAAGAATTTGGTGTCAGCCTCATTGCATTTGTACGGGAAAAACAATGTTTTGAGTTAATAGCAGGAGAAGTCCCTGCAAATGGATTGTTATTTCCTTTGAGAAACTATTCTGCCAGCTAATTAAAAACCACTGTCAGGAACCTTCTCCTGGTAGTTACCCTAATTTTCCAGAGAAGGAGGATAACACAGCGGGCTGATGCTGGGACAGGTTGGATTTATTTCCCAACTTCGCATAACAAAGACAGAACTATGCAGCCTGCTTTTACTGTCTCCAACCTGGACAACAAAAATCTTTTCTTCTCCAAATTTTATGGGTCTTGTTTACTCATGTTGCCATCATTTCTGGTCAGAGTCTTCTCCTGACTACGTGCAAGTGTATCACCCAGCTCAAACCACTCAGTGCTACTGAGGAGCATGCAATTAATCCAGAGAGTTCATGGGATCATAGAATGGTTTGAGTTGGAGGGGACCTTAAAGATCATCTAGTTCCAACCCCCCTGCCCTGGGCAGGGACACCTCCCACTAGACCAGGCTGCTCAAAGCCCCATCCAGCCTGGCCTTGAACACCTCCAGGGATGGGGCAGCCACAGCTTCTCTGGGCAACCTGGGCCAGTGCCTCACCACCCTCAGAGAGAAAAATTTCTTCCTAATATCTAATCTAACTCTCCCTTCTTCCAGTTTAAAACCATTACCCCTCGTCCTATGGCTACACTCCCCCATAAAGAGTCCCTCCTCACCTTTCTTACAAGCCCCCTTCAAGTACTGGAAGGTTGCTATAAGGTCTCCTCAGAGCCTTCTCTTCTCCAGGTTGAACAACGCCAACTCTCTCAACCTGTCCTCATGGGAGAGGTGCTCCAGCCCTCTGATCATCTTTGTGGCCTCCTCTGGACCTGCTCCAACAGGTCCATGTCTTTCCTGTGCTGAGGGCTCCAGAGCTGGACACAATAGTCCATATGGCATCTCACCGGAGCAGAGTAGAGGGGCAGAATCCCCTCCCTCGCCTTGCTGACCATGCCGCTTTGGATGCAGCCCAGGATGCGGTTGGCTTTCTGGGCTGCGAGCGCACGTTGCCGGCTCACGTTGAGCTTCTCATCAATCAACAGACCCAAATCCTTCTCCTCAGAATCCAACAAAGAATACTTTGATCATTAAAGTGGACATTTTGTAACTGTAAATGGACGTCTTGTGAATGTTTCTATTTTGTCTGTTTTCCCATTTCTTGCTCTAATAGGCATACAGGAATTGGCCATCAGGCTGCAATCTGAGAACAGTTACGTTACAGGAGACGCTGCATGCTATCTCATTTGTAGGTTCCCTTTGCCACACAGACTCGCTTTTGACTTCCTCTCGTGCATTATCACAACAGACTCCAACTCACGCGCTTTGCCTTTCTGCTGGGGAAAACATTGTGTAACCTACAGCACTCACCCAGCAACCCTTCCCCCACAGGGAAGGAAGCCTCCGGCCAAACGAAAGCTTTGATATTAAGAGCGCAGCAATGTGCAAACCCATAATAATGCACTTGGACTGCAGCTCTCCTTTAGGAAAACAACAAAACAAAACTCTCCTAATTAAGCTATTGGCGTGGAGGAGGTACCAAGTCCAAAATGATTTTTTGCCTCCATATGGAATTTATATGGAATGCAACATGCAATAAAACACCAGCACACCCAGATGTGGATGTTCCCCAGCTGCCTGTCTGCCGCTTTGATGGCAAGCTACAAAGATCCTTCCCGGCATAGTCATCTCGGCGGGAAGCAAGAGGTGACTCCTCTGCACTCACGTATCAAATTGAGCACCGGAAGGGAAACTTTAGAAAGAGAACATGTAAGTTTACAAATGTAAACGTTGCACTCAGCTTTTATGTTCCATGTGTTCAAAACAGTGGGCTCTTAGTATCTGATGCCTCTCAAACTCAGCGATGGGTGACACGGCGCCAAGGGAAATGCTGGGGACGCATGGCCTCCATCTCCCTGGGGTTTCTGCTTGGAGCTGTCGCTGCAGATGTTATTTTTCCCTGCAGCTGTTGGGGGCAGTAGACAATCAATCCTGCGTTTCTGTAACCTGTATGACCTGGGTGTGGATCATATACAGGCTATACACACGCCCTGACGCCGAACAGATTTGCAAGCCTCATGGAATGTCTGAGAATATAGGGAAAACACAAGTCCTGCCTTGAGAAATGGGTATTTTGATGGTCCTTGAGATATGGACTACTGCACTCCTGATCAGAGCCAAATTCTACTATCTTAAATTGCAGTATCATTCAGGCAATGCCAATTGATTTTGGCCAGAATTTTCCCATTTTCAAGCCATGAATATACTTATTTGAGAGTTAGCTGCTGAATTTTCAATCGAGTTCCAGGAAATGCGTTTTTAAGTCCCAGGGTCAGGGAAACAGATCTGCTATGGGCACAGGCAGGAGGAAGATTGCAGGCAGAGACAAGCAAGACAAAATGTGGGAGGTTATTTTTACACTAATGGTTACCAAAGACTTATTTTTTTTTTAACCCAAAAAAAACCCCTACAGCTGTAAGGTGTGCTGGGCACCGCTACCATCTGGGCATGTGCTGAAGTGCAAGGTGTAAGAAGGCCACAAGCACTGGTGTGCAGCAGGAGCAAGGAGCTGGGTTCAATCCATGTACCAGCCGCTAATTATCTCACATTTTAGCACACTGTAGGATTCTCTGGTCTGCACTGACACCTGTGCTCAACTTAAAAACCATTTCAAAGCCCCAAAGCAGAGCAGCCCAGCTTGTCCTCATCCTTAGACCCCAGAAATGAAGAGCGGTGTCTCCACTATGCACAGTAATCAATGGGGAGGGGGGCAATATCCTAGAGTACAGCTGAGCCCGAAATCTGAAGGCATCAGAAAAGGTAGTTTCTCTTGCTCCGCTACTGTAGGAGACCAGGGACCTGAATCAGACTAAGATCCTTGGAGACAGAAGGGGTGAGCCCCGCACCCCACGGTGACCTGTGACAGCAGACACCAGCTCAGAGACATTTGGAGCTCCTAATCATCATCAAGCTGGACCCCTCTGAAGGGCATCTGGAAGTCGCCTCTACCCTCCAGGTCTCTAGCATTAGAGAACTGCCTGACTTCTCCCTTTTCTGCCCTTCTCCATCTCTTCTTTTGTTAATGAGCAAGAGGCACCTTTCCATAAAAACAGCACAGCGTAGACAGCTTGTGGCTTGCTTAGGTGAGGCGAGTCAGCGTTCTCAGACCACCCCTGAGACCTCTGATAGTCCACTCAGGTCCTAGTATGGCCCGTTGGTCACTGTCCTGAGGGTTTTGCTGTCTGCTGCTGTCTGTTCCTGGTGTTTCAAGTGATTCTTCTCACAAGCAGTGAGCTTAATGCGATAAAAAGCAGAGATTTGCAATGTAGCTGCCTGTACCCGAGCTACCAGTTTAGACTCAGAGTCAGTAGGGAGAAATAGGCACGTTCAGGGTACAGCTCACCTTTCCTAAAAGAAATGGCGAAAATAACTCAGGTTTTGTGTAGATTTCATGCTTTATAGGAAGCATGAACTCCGTTTGCCTCAGCTTGACCTTCTACACTCATCTCTGTTCAAAAGCTCGGCGATGGGATTTGTTGTTTTTTGTTTTGTTTTTTTTCTCTAGGCTACTCTTATTCTGAAAAGTGAGTGCTTTATGGCATAATGGTCCCCCACTTTGTCATCCTGGGGACCTGCCAGAACAGCCCCGGCTGCCTCCTGGGCTGGGTTGGGACAGGGAGGTAGCCGGTGCGCACCAGGGTCTTTCCCCATATGGGACCGCACCGTGGTCAGGTAATTGTAGATGTCTGGTACAACAGGTGCCAGAATGCTACTTCAATAAAATCATTGCTTTTAATAAGAACAAGAATAAGGAGGAATGCCCAGTAGCTAAAAGGCTAGGCCTTGATCCTGAAAATACATGCTCACATGAGTAATTATATGCACTTAACAGTTCTCCTACAGAGCTCTGAGAACTTCGGTACGGGCTGCTCCAGTTCCCATGGGCTGTGGTGGGGACAGGACGCTCTGAGCTCCAGGGCTGATTTTACCGTGCATGATGTGACTCGTGTTCCTGACTGACATCAGACCCCCAACCAGAGAGCTGTGCCTTAGATACACTCCTTTTCCGGTAGCAAAAATAGAGTTTGGAGTGGGGGGAAATGCCCATATCAGGATTTTATTAGTTAACGGGACGTGGTTCAAGATATTCATGTCCTGCAGCTTCCCAGCTTCAACCGACCTGCGTGATGCTGTGAGTTTCGGCTGTTTCTCAGGAGATTTAACAGGGATTAGTGGTTCCCGTGTCGGAGCTATAAACACAGTCCTGCCAATGCTTCACCCTCCCTGCTCGTGCCAGGAGAATGATACAAGGCCCTGCTCACTCTCCTCTTCGATTTCACGCTCTCATTTAGAATACTTCTCCTTTTTGAAAGATCATGCAGGGATAACTGGGTAGGGGATTATTTTAACAACTGAGCTCCAGTACTGGACCATTTACATTACTTGCTTCTAACTGGCCTTCTTGTTTACAGCAGACTGAAATGGTTAATCACAATTAGTAACATATGATATACCCGGGTGTTTCATACAGTGGCCGTATTTATTTTTTTTT
The DNA here is from genome assembly GCF_964199755.1 of Larus michahellis. Classification (NCBI taxonomy): domain Eukaryota; kingdom Metazoa; phylum Chordata; class Aves; order Charadriiformes; family Laridae; genus Larus; species Larus michahellis. The sequence goes on from NC_133898.1 coordinate 125,591,771, forward strand.
CCCCTGGAATTATTATGTTACTACAAATAGTATTGAAATAGTTTAATATCTGTATCAGAGACCTTCTAGGAATAAAGAGATTTGACTGAAGGAAAATATTCTAACCAAGGTTTTCCTGTACGGGCAGTCGCACTCTGACACTAACACAGCTCCTTCCTTATAACTTAACATTTTTAATGATGGCTTTGTGAGCAGAGCTATGAAAAGCTCCAGCCCGGAGAGCTAATATTGCAGTGAAGCTCACACGGGTGGTTTCTCCGTTCCACCCTAGAGGCAGCTGCATTTCCACTCTGTGACTAAGCGGATGGCACATACCCGGGGCTCGATGGGTTTATTTTTCACTCGTACAATGTCGGAGCAATTCCCCAGCCTGCAGTGGAGGTGGCACAGAGTACAGCAGAGTAAGTGGCTCTCAGTACGTAAAAGACTTTTTGCTTCGGTCAGTGAACACGTTATCAATTTATTTGGATATATGTTGCAGCTTGGCCCTTCTGTTTCTCTCCTACAGGTCAAAATAGACTTGGGTGCTGTTTAGCTAAATAGGACATTTTCCTAATTCTTCCTCGATCCCCAGGACTGTGAGGAGATTGATGAGGGCATGTGGGAGGTGTTTGTAAGCTAAATGTACCCTTCCTCTTATTCTCACAGCTTGCTTAATGGTCGGCATTTAAACGCAAAACAAAACAAAAGAAAACAAAAATCTCTGAGACACCACAGTGTCCGAGGGATGTTTGTATCAACGGAGGATCTGAGTTCATGGATCTCGCCTCTCACTTGCCTTACGCCTCAGGTTGCCGGGTGGCTGGGAGCAGCCCAGATGGGCTCCAGCGCGAGAAGACAACCTTTCCACAAGGAATAATGCCGTGTACAACCAGTTCTACCGCTAGTTAGGGCCCAGAGCAGAAACGATCATATGTTTTCATTACGAAAAGCAGGAACTCCTGGCTTGTACCACTCTCAGCTCTGCCGACTGACAGAGAATTCCTCTGGAGAGGCAGCTCACAGCAGCCGCGTTCTTGCACGTACATCTTATCCATCTTATGATCGATACCAAGAACAAGTTACCAGTTTAAACAATCTCATTTCCATTTGCAGAGCACCAGCTGCCCAGCATGAAGCATTTATCAAGAACAGCAGGCAGTGACCCCTGTGCTTACACCGCGCTTGTGAGCCCACCTAGGGCTTCCGCATCATCCCTTCCCCACGGGGCTAACGGCTCTCACCGGTGAGCGATGGGTGCCCTCGAGTGAGCACGTGGGACACATTTCCAGCTTGCTGCATCTACCTTGTAAGAAAATTCTTGATATTTAGTAATCATTTTGCTTGTTTAGTCCCACCTGAGGATTCCTACAGTGTTTCTAAGTCCTCCTTTGGCAAATATCCATTTCCACAAGTGACTGCCTATCAATTTACTCTTTATGCCGTGGAATTAATTGACACAAACATTACAGGGGTCAGAAAATGGTACCTACAACATAATTGCATTGAGTGAAAGGAATAGCAATGGTCCCATTGAGCATTTATTATCTTGTTTGGATTTTTCTGTGTAAAAAATCCAGTCTTCATGCCCTGACTCAGTCATATCATTTTGTTGGGATTAACTTGTGCTCCTTCGGATTTTTCTGCTCTTGATGTCAAAATTGCCAGTTGTCAGAATTACCATCAGAGAAGCCCTGGCTCACTCTCCCAGGAGGGTTGTAGAAGGGCTGAGCGGAGAGGACAGGAGAACGACATGGACCAATACTGCTCCCACAGGAAGCAGATGCAGGACTGGATGGTCCAGAAGATGCCCTACAGAGCTGAGTTTCTGTGAAGAGTCAGCTGTAAAGACACTTTTCTACTTGTGGGCTTCTACTCACAGATAAAGCTTGGAGGTAAGGGCTCAAAGTGCTGTAGAAAGTCATGCACACAAGGAGGCACAAGCCCTTGTGCCAGGGCAAGATACTTTTGGATTTAGTCTGCAAACCAAAATTGCCTTTTTCCACCATTTCACATTGTACAACCATTTCCTAGTCACTCTTAACCATCATTACTAGCTCTTTTAGAACATCAGTGTTTTTTCAGATCTCTCACCCTCCTATTAAATATCTGTGTTTTGGATTATTATTCCCAGATTTATTAGTTTGCCTTTTTCCAGACAGAATCTCATTCTGTTTCCCGCTCATATTTCTAACCTCTGGTTCCATTAGTGTTATTTCTCTGTCTTCACTTGGTTTACAGTTCTTTCCAGCGCAGTATCGTGTGCAGATCTAGTTAATGTACTTGGTTACACCTCCTTCCAGACCATTAATAAAAGTATTAAATAATGTTGCCGCTAGCACAAATCCACGCAGCACCCTGCTGTTCACCTCCATCATCTTCAAGACCACAGCCATCCATCATGCGCACCATTTATTACCAGCAAACAGACTTTGCAAAATAAAGCTGTTCTGTCTGAATTACATCGCTAGCTCTGGGTGAGGACAAAAGGGAAGAAATGTCAAGTGTTAGTGGCAGAAGGAGGTGGGACAAGGGCTGGATGATGATATCACTCAAAGCCACCCCTTATCATGGAATCCAAATGGACTGATGGAGAGAAACGTAATCCCTCTCTGCATCCTACCACGTCCTGTAGTAGAGTTTTCCCTCAGCTACTCTGGTCTGGCACTACCAGGGACCACATAGTTGAGGGAGGAACCATATATTACCCCAAGAGCTGCTCCACCAGCCAATGCACAATGGGAATAGCAGTCACCGGCTGAAGAGAGACACTGTTTGTTCCCACATAATTATTTCCAGTAAGAAATAATCACATATTCGGACATGAAGTAAAATCAAAGAAGGAGAAGTTCAGAGCGGACGCATTGCCAATCTGCTTGCTGCTGGGATCTGCAGTGAGGGAAGCCGGTAAAGCCGAATATCAAAAAATCCTGGGCTGGAACAGGCAATTATCTAGGGAATTCTATCATTTCTGGGCATCTACACCAAGAAGGAGGTTGGCAGAAAGGCAGGAGAGGTTCTTTCCATCCAGGCTTCCTATTCAGGATAGCAACATATTTCCCCTGTACTTGTCTAGACGTGTGGCATGTACAGACTGATGTCAGGAATGGAAGGGCTGCCACACCGAATTAAAGACCTGAGGTCCAACGAGCTCGAGATCCTGCCTTAGTGGTCAGCATCACGTACCTCTGGAGAGGTGTTGCTGTCCTGGCACAACCTCTGTGCGCTGCCCCTGCCCTCCTAGGGATCACTACCGAGGCGTCAAGAACGAAAGACTATTTCAAGCCCCCAAGCAAAAAAGTTTAACCGTTTTTTCAAACTGTTTGATACGGCTGCGAGAACCCTGGATTCGAAGGCAAACCACGGAAATGTCCCAACCTCATCTGTAGGATAACGAGACTCCAGAGGTCCAGACAAATTCGGTGGGAACTATGAGGGTTAAGCAAGTGAGAAAATCACATCCACAGACGATACATGTAAACTAGGATGGCTTCTCTGGAATGACTAGTTAGTTAATATCCGGACTACTGCAGGTCTGTTTCTAGTAGAAGAAATTTTTCTGTTTCTCGAGTGTAATCCTGCTTTTTAACTGAGAAATATGCCCACAAAATACCATTTGTTTGAAGGCATAAAAACAAAGAAAAGCAAGCAGCTGTTTTGCTCTGAAATATCCAAATTCCTGTAGAAATTTCTATGCCTCAAACCCCATTTGTACTCAAGAAATCCTTTAACAAATGCAAGTGAAATAAAGAAATGTGGAATTGGGTAGAATTAGAATCACGGAGCTAGACTTTGTCTGGACAGCTGGTAGCAAAAAGCACTTAAAGAGAATACCATATAAAAATATTTCTCCAGTGTATGCATGTCTTTCGCTCTAAGTTGAATACTCTGATGAATTTTAAAGGAATTGGTCCAATAGCTTACCAAAGCACTGGGAGTTCAGTTTTGAGCAGCTCTGGGAAACAGAAGATATAGGATGTGTGTAGGAGGAAATAGGAGGAAAAAATACTGAAATTATTGTATTGCGTGTTTTTAATTAAAAATAGCAGTTTGAGCAATCTAGTCAACTTACTTTTCACTGCCCAGATATTATAATTGTGGTTATAATAAACAAGTCTGAACAGCAAAGCAAAAGAGCAAGGCAGGTAGCAGAGCATAAGGTCGAAAAGGGGATAAAAAAAATATGAGCTACAGAGAAGATGATGTCAGACAAACCAGAATGAAGACAATTTCTTAACTAAAACTTCAGAATTGCTGAGTACGGAGCTAGAGAAATTCAAATGAATTTTAGCACAACAATTTCCGATGAATAGCTCATTTATCACGAAGGTTCCCTGCAGCGGGGCAGATCCCTGCATCCGCACGCGCACTGCTTGAACCAGCTCTTTTTTCTCCCACGGTGCTCCTCACTGTCAGGTGATCTCTCTGTTTGCAGATCGTGCGCTGCGATCGTATCGGGCCCCACGGACTGGCTGCTTTTGGGTGTGCCATGCTACTAACGTTTCCCGGGAAATCTTTATCCCACGTATTTATGAAGTGGCATTCATCCTCCGCAGTCGGAATGGAGCTTTTGCACGCCCCAGAATGGTGCATCTGATAGCTCGGTGCTGTTGGATTGGGTAGGATTGCTTAATAATCAGATAATGATTTTTATCTTCAAATATTTCCTTTGCTCACAGCACTAAACAATGATTGAAAAAAAAAAGAGAAACAATTGTTTTTCTTTCATAATTTTAGATATTGAAACTGCTGGTGAGAAAAGGGTGTCAAGTCTGATGAGCTGCCCAAATTCCAGTTATGTGCGTACGCTCGAATTGCTTTATATTCCTGTGTCGTTTAATCTAATAGGACAATAAATTTCACTTTCTGTCCTAAACTATGGCAGTGTTGCTTTCATGTATTAAATAGCTGCTCACCGCCCGGCACTCAGGGGAAGTGATCCTTCTGGTTTAAGGCATACTTCATCCTGTCCCTAGCTCAGACCACCCCGCCAGCGAGGCATCTCCTCGTGGTCCATCTCCCCCCACCGCTGCGAGCACGTAACACGCATGGTAACGACAGCCACGACGCCTGCGATGACATAGAGCTGGGAAAACATTGAATTTCCTTGCAATGTGGCACTGCGACAATAAGACAACCCTGTTTTGGTGAGAGGTGTTGACAGCAGCAAGTATTTTGGAGGGTACAAAGTGTCAGCAAGTGAAAACACCTGGGTGGCTATCGGTTTAAGCACATCCACCCTATATAACCAAAGACGATGATGAACTCGGTGGAACCACGTGCAGTATGATTTGTCATTTCATTTCTCACGTAAACCAGACAAGGTGGTAAAGCCTTTAGAGGGGAAGAATTAGCTTCTCTTTCTATAAGTGTCTGGACTTTGAGATGCTCATGGACAAGATGGTGATTGAGTGACCATCCCTGGAGGTGTTTAAAAGACGGGTAGACATAGTGCTTAGAAACAGGGTTTAGTGATGGTTTTTGTCAGAGTTAGGTCGATGGTTGGACTAGGTGATCTGAAAGGTCCCTTCCAACCCAGGCGATTCTGTGATTCTGTGATTCTACGATTTATCCCCCATGACCTTGCTGCCGATGGAGGCTCCAACAACTGTTTACAATTAACTGATGATTAAATGTGCCCACGTAGCGAGCTGCCTGCCCTGGGACGCTGAAAATTCAAATGCCAAGAGCGGAAAGAAACCTTTTGTCTTGGTTTTGCATAATACGGGTTTGTGGCTACAGCTTCTCGGTGCTGCTATTGGTGATGGGGACAACAACAGCTCTCCAGGAGCGAAACCACCGTGGAATTTAGATGCAAAAGTATTTGTTTGCATTAGGATAGACACCGGAGCTGGGCAGGCAGGGCAAAATGAGTAAGCATTTCCTGTATTTTCTGGTGTTTTTCTCTATTTAAACAGGCCAGTACGCAGGTGTCACAAACAACAGCGTTCTAGCCACTGGCAAAAAGGAAGCGTTTCCTGCTGCCCATCTACCAGGGATCTGCTTTTCTTCCATGCAAAAGCATTTGCAGAACACGAATGCTTTGTGCAGGGAATCACAGGGTGAGTCCTCTTCTTAATTCAGATCATGGGATACAGGGGTGAAAGGGCCCATGCAGTTGTGTGAAGAAGACAGAAGGTAAAATAGCACTTCTTAAAGCCAGAAGAAAATCAGTGCTGTCCTCTGACAAGTGTGTCCTTGCTGCTCGCGGGGAAGCCAGGCACACCCTACCCATCCGAAACGAAAAGGTTGTTCAGCCAGCGAGATTGCGTCCTGTTCAATCAGCAGCGCAACGAAAGGAAATTGGATTTTTTTAACGCAGAAAGCTGTCTGGACCTCTTCTTACTGTTAGGAAATGTAAGGAAGGGTGTGAACGCACAGTCTAATACAGAATTTCCTGTTCTTTTCTTGATTCCTGACACCTTTTGGCAAAAGGCGGGGTTAGGATTATAAACCGAGACACACCAAACCCTTACGCTGGCTTGAGCAACTCTTTAGCTGCAGCTGAGTTGCACTCGTGTGCATACAAATTCTCATTTGCACAATTCACATTCAATTCACTGTGACTACTCAGGAAAATAAATTAACGATGCATAAGATGCAAGATCTGGCTACCAATATGTATGGTGTTTGCTCCAGCATGCTCCAGAAAGAGTTACACAAGGTTATTTACAAACATACATTATCATTTCTAATCTTAAGGTATATTGTCTTTGAAGTTTTAGAAGCTATGAAGTTTTAGAAGCTACACAAGATCAGATCCAGAATTACGTAGGCATCTAATTTCTATTTAGATCCCAACTGATATCACTGGAGCTTAATGCCTGGATGCTACTAAGGTATGAGCCTTAACAGTAGTATTGTGAATTGCGTGGTAAAAAATCATGGAATCATAGAATCATTTAGGTTGGAAAAGACATTTAAGGTCATTGAGCCCAACCGTCAACATAACACTGCCAAGTCCACCACTAAACCATGTCCCTCAGCACCACATTTACATGTCTTTTAAATACCTCCACAGATCGGGACTCCACCACTTCCCTGGGCAGCCTGTTCCGATGCTTGATAACCCTTTCAGTGTAAAAATTTTTCCTAATATCCAATCTAAACCTCCCCTGGTGTAATTTGATGCCATTTCCTCTTGTTACTTGCTTGTTCCTTGGGAGAAGAGACCGACCCCCACCTGTCTACCCCCTCCTTTCAGGCAGTTGTAGAGAGCGAGAAGGTCTCCCCTCAGCCTCCTTTTCTCCAGGCTGAACATCCCCAGCTCCCTCAGCTGCTCCTCACAAGACTTGTGCTCCAGACCCCTCACCAGCTCCGTTGCCCTTCTCTGGACACACAGGTAGCCTTAATGTTATCTCATTACAGTGCAATCTTCATCCCTAGTCATCCTAGACCATTTTTTTCAGATAGTGGAGAGAAGCTGGCCATGCCCAATTTACCTTATCCTAAAGCAGATACTTAAATTAGGTAGAAAATTCCTTCAAGAAGTGATTGCTATTTTTCCACGGAGTGTACAGGCACCCTGGGATCACCAGCTCAGCTGTGCCCACCTGGCAACCATCTAAAACCAGCAGAGATAACTCCACGCAGCCTGTTGACTCCTGCCATCCTCACTCTCGGTAGCGTTGCCCTGGGCTTTGGTGGTGCCCATAAACTAAGACGAGTCTCATGGGGAAGGCCTGCAGGACCTGCTGTTGAAACGCAGCTCAGGGACAACACGGGCAATAAATTAAGCTACAGGACAAAAGGGAACCAATATTTAAGAAGAACTTGCTCATCCTACCTTCAGTAATCAACAAAACTTTTGCTCTTTTGCAATAATCTTGCGGTAGGAATTTCCATCAGATTTGCATTCTATTAACGATTTCATTAAACCAGTATGAACCCAAATGGAAACTCTTATTTACGTTTAGGTAGGTTAGTAGGATCGTGATCATGAATCAATTTTTCTAATGTAAATGTAAAAATTCATACCCAATCACCTTAAATGAAGGTAAAATAAACTGTAAGAAACAGCCACAGCTGAATTTTTTAAAAAGTAGGTTTTTTAGTGTTGGTACTGCTGTACCTTGCCAACTGACTTCATCCATTTTCTCTCTTTGATTTATTTCTTCATAACCCTTCCTCTAGAAGATGCAACACTCTCTGATTGAATGTAAACTTTAGGCTGGAGCTTGGCACCTTCCTGGGCTCTCTGACCTGCCCCGGGAGAGGAACAGCCACATCAACAGTGTACCTCATCTCACCTGAACAAAACAGCACTGGATTCAAGCCCACAGCCCCGGTTTCTCTGCAGGGACTGTATCAGGTGTAGCAGTGCTCCAGATGTCTCCAGCATATCAAGCTGGTGGGATGAATCCCGTTGCGGGCGCCCAGACTGGAGTCCAGCTCCGACTTTAAATGGATATGGCTATTCCATACATCAGTGTGTTTAAAACTTTCCCATATTCATGGAAAAGTTGGCTCCCGAATTGGGTTAGCAGAGCTTTTCTCTGCTGTCTGGCAGATTCACTTGCTTCTCCTCCAAAATCATCGGAAGCACCTGGGCCCAAATAGACACTTCTTTAGATAAGCCTCAACCGAACATTTCCAGTTTCGTATCAACCCAAGATAGAAAAACTGGTTTTGGAGGAACAACGATATCTTTAAATAGTTCCGAAAACCAACACGATGCAAAAGGCTCCCAGAGGTATGTTTGTGCAAATGTAAGCATATGGTTCTGCATTTATTTTCATATTAATGTTATTTTAGTATCTATTTCATTGCTAACATTCGAAAGGACTTAACAAGATACTGATAGTACACATTACAGTCCTCCCACATGAGTTGTACCCGAACGTAGCGATAACGCTCTTCCAGCACTTTATGCATCAGAAATATTTATTCATTTGCCTTCATGGGAATATGAGGCAAAGAATATTAAATCCATAGCTATGCAGAGGGTTTTGTTTTTCCGTTAAGTCTCCAAAATAAAACTGACAAACTGATTAAAAGGATCACATCTTGCAGTTTCCAAAGTCTGTTTTATGGGCTAGTCCGTGATATTAATCAAATGCTGAGCCAGAGGAAAACATTGATCAAACCCAGAGAATAAGAGAGTCAGGCCCTTCGCTGGTGTAAAATGGAATAATTCAGTATCTCTACCTCGGTTTATACTGGCTGAATGTCTAGTCCACAGGCTTGACACCAATGGCTCTTTTGAAAAAATCTGTGTATTAGACACTAGGTATTTTCACTTTCCAATTCACGCTATAGTAAAAGATTTAGACAGCAGGTTCTGTGATGCAGGGATTTCCACAGCTGTCTGCAACGGGCTGTGTGAGTATGTAACTTCCATATATTGGAGGAGAAACAGGCTTTCCCACCCCCAAAAAGGGTCGCTCTTGCTGAAGGCACCAGTCCCTGCACCTGTTTTCCATTGCGCGCTCGGCGCGATGTGCTCAGCGCTGACCGTAAAAAACACAACTCTGCGCTCCTCAGATCGAAACCGCACGTCAGAGCTGTGGCCAGGAAGGAATTTCCCAGAGGTCTCGATGTTGGGGCTTTTTTTTTATTTTCAATATTCTTTTGTGGTAGGTGGTATGGTCTACTTCTAGGATCACCTGAAATTTTGCCAATCCCACCAGCGCACAAGCACCGTGTTCACTCAGCAGCTGTTCCCACCACCCCCGGGTGTCCCAGGTCACAGGGCATTTCCCCAAAGCCTAAAATACAGAAGAAAACCCACAAGCGCAACGCAACAACAAGAAGAGAATATGAGAGACGACAAGCCCAAGGTACCTTCAACAGGCAGGAGCTGGTTTTGCAGTCGCACTTACTTTCATGCCATCTCATCAACAGGATATCTACGTCCCTGCTACGCCTGTTATCTATAAAACCATAATCCCACAGACAGACCCCACGTGTCTGCAGTGTCAAGCAACGCATGGAAAACAAAAAAAAAGCAAAAGAGAGGACACTTTTATGGTCCAAGATCAGAAGTGACAATTCAGAAGTCCTGATTTCCTCCTGATCCTGACTTCTTTCCCTTCCCTCTCTTTGCCTCTTTTTGTAAGCCCGTGCTTTGCTATTGAGCTTTCAGCAGACGTTGTCCATAAGGACCTGACCTGGGGAGGTGAGTTTTATATATAAAGCCTGTATATAAATAACTGGGTCAGGTCTAAGATCCATCTAGTCCAATATCTTGGACCGACTGTGGCCAGCAGTGGATGCCTAGTGTAAGAAAAGGCAATTGCACTGATATTTCCCCAGGATACCGCAGATCTGGGCTGGTGGGTTGGGATATTTCATTCTAAGGGCAGATGTTGACCATGAGAGTCCATATAAGCCAGGAACTGCAAAATTTGGATTGCACCCTTTCATGCCAGTTTACTGTTTAACCCCAAGCTGAGCTTCTTATCTCTACTAACTCCTCATCAACCTTCAGCGTTGCGGCAATGCAGAATAGTGGCAAAAGTTAGAAAAGACTAAATCCCACTAAAAGTGCCGGCTGGGACCTGGTAAGGTAGGGAGAGCAGCGGAGCGGGGGGCAGCAGCGGGGTGAGACAGGCTCCCCGTCACCTCGCTGGGACGCTGAATTTCAGGATGGGTGCAACCTCATGCCCAAAGCCAAATCCAATTACCGCCTCAAAAGTGTCCTGCGAGTAGTTTTACATCAACCGTTGCTCATGCTCCTCTTATCTCAGCACAATAGGACACATTCAGCGCAATAATTAGGAAGACAGATTCCGCTTATTAACATTTTCTGCTCTTGTGTATACTTTTTCCATTTTCGAGCCCTGTGGGACCATTAGCAGCACACCAGTAAATCTTCAAGATCTATTCCCCATATGAGCACGATTCTCTGTAGTTTGCCAGGTTACAAGAAATATAATTAGGACTCCTCCACCTGACAGATTAATGAGTCAAACGGCAAAGGCCAGATAGCAGTAAATTAAACACCTAAACACTGCGATCTCCGCACATAATATAATCGTGAAATAGCACATCTTTTGTAACGGCCTCGGCTGTTTCAACACATAAATTCTTTATACCATATCAGTTTTATGGTACTTTTTTATTGTACCTTGGTATAAATATTTATACTCGTAGCTTGCCTTGCCAGTAAATATTTAGCATTTTGTTCTAAACGGTGACAGCCCCGGGTTTGTACACACAAAATGCTGCACGGATTTGTCACGTGAAAGCATTTAATGAGCCACCGAGAATGTGCGTTTGGCAATAATCACCTTTTAGAAGAACTAACAAATGCTTGACAAGCTGCTTGTTAAATCCTGCGTGCCCCCAGACTCGAAAGACAGAGCTCCCAACGTGGTGAAAGCGGACACGTCCGTCCCAGGCCAGCGTGTTCGATTAGGTTAGATTAACACGCACTTGTGGAGGAAATGGAAAAAAAAAAACAAAAAAAACACAACAAAACCCCAGATCTCTGCTAAAGTGCTTAATCCTGTTTCAACAAGAAGTAGCAGGATTATGAGATTTTAGAGGCAAACTAAGGGAAAAAAACAAAACAAAACAAAACACAACACAACAAAAACCTGATCAAGTCATGTAGTACTTGCAATGAGGTTTTATCTTATTGAGGCCACTGGCAAAATTTAAGGGCTTTAGTTGGGATTAGATACTGAATTCCTGCTCTCTGTAGGAATTCGGAAGAAAACAGGATTCTTGCTTAATTTTTATCATCGTGATGCCTAAAAAGCCAAGTTAGAGCATGAGCTGATTTCTCATATATCTTGAAGTTCCCCAATATCTTATCATTTAGGTGTAAAATAAGACGCAACAAGCTGGTTCCGTGGATGATCATCAGCAAAGCTGCACAGTACGGCTATAATAATAAAAAAAGCCTTGCTTACAACGCTCAGCTTTTCAGTCTTTTACAGCTACCCAAAGAGCCCCCAGCCCAACCACGCTTTGTGCGGGCAAGCTCTCCGCAAACACATACTCTAGCAACTCATTAGCTACCTCGATTTCCTTGGGGTGGGATTCATCTCACCTAATTAGCCATCGCCACGCCAGCGGTCTGCGCAGAGCCCGTCTCGGGGGCTCCCCCCCGGCCACGGGAGAGCCGGCCACCTCCCGAGAGCGATTTGTTTTGCCCGAAGACGGAATGAACAGCCCCGAGAAGGTGCCTCCATCTCCCCAGAGTCGTTAGCGGAAGGCCGAATGACGGGTTTAGACGAGACACCTAGGTTTTAGACAGCTGAAGTTAGGTGAGAGAAACCCTACCCTGCGAGTGGGAGCTGATCCCGCTTCCCCACGCAGCCGCATTGTTCTGCTCAACAAAAGAGTCTTTCTCTGGGGTGAAGCTCAGGATGGACGTCCCAATGAAGGGCGGCCAGAAGCTCTTCCATTGGAAATTGTTTACAGGAAAAAGACCTTTTCCAACCTTTTCAAGGGAAAATATTCCCTTCAAACTTCTCAAAACCCCCCAAACTTAAGCAGGGCATTTCATTTCCCGTCTGCTCAGAGCCACCTAGCTCAGGGTATGCCTGCTGGCCCCAAGGGATCCATGAGAAAAATGTTGCTTGGTGTTCCTCCGCATACAAAGTTTAGGGTTTTAGTAAGGTTATCACACGTGTGGTGACAGTGTGTGTTGCGTAGACACACAGCAAAGCCGTTCTTCCAGCCCTGCTGATACTTTTACCGTTAATCACTAAATTAAAATGGAGCAATTCTACTAAAAAGCAGAAGAGTTGCACTTGTGTCACCCAGGTATGGTATGAGGTAACACAGAATCATAGAATCACCGAAGGGTTTGGGTTGGAAGGGACTTTTAAAGTTCAACTAGTCTAATGCTTCTGCTGTCAGCAGGGACATCTTCTACGTGATAAGGTTGCTCAGAGCCCCAACCAATCTGGTCTTGAACAATTCCAGGGATAGGGCATCTACAACTTCTTTGGGCAATCTGTTCCAGTGTCTCAACACCCTCACAGTAAAGAATTTCTTCCTTAAGTGTAGTCTGAATCTCCCCTTTTTTAGTTTAAAACCATTGCCTCTTGTCCTATCACAACAGGCTCTACTAAAAAGTCCCTCCTCGTCTTACGAGCCCCCTTTAAGTACTGAAAGGCTGCTACAAGGTGTCCCCGGAGCCTTCTCTTCTCCAGGCTGAACAACCCCAACTCTCTCAACCTGTCCTCATGTGAGAGGTGCTCCAGCCCTCTGATCATCTTTGTGGCCTCCTCTGGACCCACTCCAAGAGGTCCATGTCTTTCCTGTGCTGAGGGCTCCAGAGCTGGAGGCAGTACTCCAGGTGGGGTCTCACCAGAGCAGAGGAGAGGGGCAGAATCCCCTCCCTTGACCTGCTGGCCACGCTGCTTTGGATGCAGCCCAGGATATGGTTGGCTTTCTGGGTGTGCGCGTGCACTGCCAACTCATACCATGTCATAATATCGTACCATACCATACCATACCATACCATACCATACCATACCATACCATACCATCAGTTGTTATCAACATGACACATCTGTGCCAATCTAAATACAGGTTAACCCTAGCATAGCAGTCAGCGAGCCGCCCCAGCATTTAAAGTGACCAAAATAAAACCCCAAACCAACTACCCAAAAATACAGTTCAGAGGTACAAGGCTGAACAACACAGTCAATAGTCTTCGTATCTGAATTATCCGTCCAGATTTAATTTGATGTAAGCGGCTTAATTTCCTCTTCTGAACATTTGAGTAATGTCATTAAGTCCCCATCAGCTTTGGCTATTTTCTGTCTCCATAACGGCCACCCCTTTGCAGCAGGAAAAATAAATGAAACTTGATTTGCAAAGCTATGGAGGCACTTTGGGATACTGCCACTGGAGAGGGACAATTAAAGCACAAGTGATGAATTTTGTGTGTGTTTTTTCGCCATACGGGACACAAACTTTGGGAATGGTGCGTTGTGGTAGAGGGCTGTTACTGCCATGCATTTGGTGCCCATAAAGCACTGCAGAAATGCCTTGCAGGAATGTGATGGTGTGGGAAGTGGATGGCTTGGGGTGGAATCCCCTCTGGTTCAGGGATGGATGTTCCCCCATTCCCTGCACACCGAGGCATTGTGCAGCCTCCTGGGTGCTTGCAGCACCCTTTCAGCTCTTTTCGCTGCTTTAGTGAAGCCCAGAACCCCACTTTTGGAGGTGTTTCGGTGCCTGCTGAGGTTGTCTAGCACAGAAAGCCACCTGGCTCCCCTTGATGCCTCTTAGGGTAGTGCCCTACCTCCATCAATGCTGGATCCCGAGGCCACCCAGAGGGAAGTGGGTTCCTGTCCCCGGTGTTGCGGGGAGCTCGCTAACCACAGGGTGAACTGTCTGCTGGAGCCCACTCAGAGCCAGGAACCACCACGCCGCAGCTCAGAAGCTGTAATTGGGGGTGAAAGGGGCCCCAAAGCCCTGGGAAGGGGGGAGAGAAGAGAAAAGCAAAACTGGAAGAGAAAACTCAGTGTGTGGGGGAGGCTTGGGGTTGGCTACGGGTAAGCGAGCAGGTCTCCTGAGAAACCCCTCAGGCAGGTAGTGCTGGTGGGATGGGGGCACCCTACAGCCTGGGGGTGCTCCTGGGGCAGCGGCAGTGCCGTACCCTGATGTACTTCCTCAAGGAAGTGGCAGTAGGGATGTATCCAGAGGGGTTCACAGACCCCGTGCCACATCTCGGGGTGTCACCTCAAAGCCACCGCAGCAGCGTGCACAGCACAGCCCCGCAGTGTGCTGCTGCTCATCAGCACTGGCTTTCTGAGTCAACTGGTTCAAAAAGTGCTGGGGTAGTGTGGAAAGGCCGGTGTGGTCACCAGACAGGACAGCATTGCTGCACCGCATCCCTCGTCTGCACCCATGCCCTGCAGGATCCACTGGGAGCATCCTGCGGCACAAACTTCTTTGGACTCTCCCCTCAACCCGAAACACGCAGGGGAGATTTTATTGCCACAAGTCATCTTTCTAAGGCTGACTTTAAAAACAGCCCCTTTCTCCAGCTGCTGAAACAGCAAAGCGTGACCACCAGGATTTTAATAATCCTGCAAAGCCAGGAGCTGACAGAGGGTAAGAGGCCCAGAGGATCCCGTTCTCCAGGGAGTGGGATTTATTCTGCATTTTGAGGAGTTCTTGGGGGATAAATACAACCGATCCCTGGAGAGGGGTGTAACTGGCCCCCCTGTCAGCCCCTGGAGAAGACAAGCCCTGCCAAAGCCGGAGCAGCTCAGGTTGTATTTTTCTCCCCTTTGATGCCGGGATGTTGGGTGGTGGGGGAAGGAGGTGTGAGACCGAAGGGGCCTGTTTTGGCTACGTCGGCGTGGGCGTAGGGCGGCGAGCGTGGGTTTCGGTTTGCGTGAGCCCGGTGCGAGCGCGGAGCCCTGCCTGCGCCGGGGCTCTGCCGGAGCGTGGGTGGCACCGAGTGACGCTGTCTGACAGACCGTGTGGGTTTTGGGGTTGCGTGGCTGCGGCAGGGACGAGCTCGCCTGCGAGCATGTCCCGTAAATGCTTCTACTGTTAAAGGGAACCGTTTCATAACAACAAGAAAAAAAAAAAAAAAAATAAAAAGAATACTACTACTACTACGTGTTGTCTGTCGGGGCGGGAGGCTGCAGGCGGGTGCCCAGGCGGGTCCCCAGCCCGCTCCGTGCCGCGGCAGAGGCAGAACATTCCCCAACTATAAAGACGACCAGAACGTGCAGTTGTTCCTCCCCAAACCAAAAGCTTGTGTTTGGAAACAAGCAGCGCTTTGTTCTATCACCCCGGCTTCTGACCTCGGACAGCTTTAGACCCAAATGGTTGGTGTGCCTTTTTTTTTTTTTTTTTCTCTTTCTTTTTTAAAGAAAAAGAATAAAATCAAACAAATAAAAACAATCCCGTCCTCATTTCCATGACTGCGAAGAAGAATAAATTTTCCCCGCTTTCGCCGCTGTCATTTTCAAGCGACTGCCAAAGGCCAGAGGGTGACTTTGGACGTGCATCAGCGCCGCTGGTGGGTGAAGTCAACCTCGTTTCTCCTGGGCCTGGGGGCAATAAAACCCCTGTGGGCTTTGCTCGGCGAGGGGGGACGGGAGGGGATCTTTTATTTCACGGTGCGCCCAGGTGTTGGGATGGGTTTAAGACGTGGATAAGAAGGAGAAGCACAACCCCCTCCGAGCTGCAAGCGGGCAAAGAAAGTTTTTTGGGGCTGGCTCATCCCCATTTTGCCACCCCAAAAACCTCTCCCATTTTATTTGGCATGAACGCTGGAAACCGAGTTAATTCATAGGGGCTAAAGCAGATCGCTGAAACCCCGAGTACTGAAATACGCCTCATTTATCAGCCTATCTCTGTCTCCGTATGATCTACACGATAGGGATGAATATTAACTTCCTTTGAAGAAAATAAAGCGAAGCAGCCACATGTTTTACCTGGCAAACCTATGCAGGGGTGATTCATTCCAAGAACGCTCTGAAAAATCCCCACCTCACTTTTACCTCTAGGAAATTCCCTTTTCATGGGAATGAAAATCGCAGCTCCCACGCCCACAGATCGCGGGGCTTTGGCACTTCGGAAGACCCGAGGTGCTTCGCCGCAGCCTCGCTCATCGCGATCGCTCTGCGACACGCACGGCAGAAGCAAGGCTTTCCCCTCACCGGATCATACATATTATTTTTTTTATACCAGCGCATTTTTACGGTGGGCTTAAGCAGCTTCCTATGCTCCTGTTGTTGCTTTTAATTTTTTTCCCTGCTTGGGGTGAAACCCCTGCAGGGGGAAGGAAAAAAGAAAAAAAAAAAAAAGAGAGAGAGAGAGAATAAATAAATAATGAAGAAAATGTTTCTCTTTCCCTCTCGATGTCAGGAATGTATGGAAAGCTTTAGGCTGCAGCAGTATTTTGACACTGCGCGCAGTACTGCTCCCCTCCCCTATTCCTTTGAGGTTCATCTTTCAGACCACAGCTCTGTTCCGCTGCCAACTCGTTGGAAGTGTTTAGTGACTGGAGAACTGTTGCCTGCTCTCTTCAGAACTTCACACTTCATTTTTCCAGATCCCTGCGAGCAGCAGCAAATATTTCACCAGCCTGGTTTGCTGGCTACCACCATAAATCAGACTTAGGACCCAAAAAAATATCCAGGCCTGTCAAGGCATTAAGCTTTTATTTTCAGGCTGGATCCAGTGGTAAATGAGGGCTTGTATTTTTCTTTAAAACTGTAAAGGGATTTTAAGGATTGTCGTTGGACAATGGCCAGATTCAAAAGATACAATGCAGAATGTAGCTGGTTAGGGGAGATTTGAAAAAGTCTTAAGTATGAAAAATGGCTTTTCTTAAAGGTTTTTCAATGAAATGTGAAGCCGGGCTTGAATTTCATAAAGGCTTTGGCATAGGCTGTTTATGAGGAAATCGATTGGGAAAGCGAAGAGGACGATGCTCCTGAGCCTTTGAGGGGGTATTTGTCCCAGCCTGCCCCTTCAGACTCACCGGGCAGAGACCTGCCGTGGAAATCACGGGCGCGACAGCTAGGAAAAACGTCTCAAACGGTTATTTGCTTGATATTTATCGCTTTGAAAATTAGATATAAAATAGGAAGCTGTATAACACTGTGGGTTCGGGGAAGTTCGCAAGGCAGAGATGCTCGGGAAACTTGCTCTTCACTGCCCAGGCCAGAATTAGATTGCAGTAGGGTTGTTTGGTTTTTTTTTTTATAACAGCCTCTTGAAGCAAACAACCCCAATTCCCTTAGTCTGCTCTTCATTACCCTAAACAAGCAATGAATAGAAACTAGGTGGGGAGTCTGGGAGCGGGGCTTGATTGCCAGCATTGTCACAGGCTTGCTCTGCGACCTTGCGCCGCTCGGATTCAGCAAGCTGGTAGCTGTACACAAACGGTCTCTCTTTTTATGATAATAACGACCCAACTCATTTGCACAATTTAGCTTTAAACCACGCCGCAAAGCTTCCAGGCAGCAGCAAGCTGAACAGCGGCAGAAATTGCCAAGCGAGGCACTGTCACACGTCCCGTGCCTCAGTTTCCCCCACACCTGAGAAACAAGGAGAAGACTTGACGCAGGCAAAGTGATGAGGGGGTGGAAATGCTGTTTTTTCCCCGTTGCTCCCATCCCAGACCACCTTCTGGCTCGGCCCCTCTGACCGGGGGAGAGCGGAGGTCTCTTCCCGTCTTGGCTGCATTATTCCCAGCGTTATCCGAAGCAGGTTGGTTCAGTTTCCCTGCCCTGGGGGGAGAGTTTTGTCATCCACCATGGCAAGGTGTTTTGAGGACAAGCTGGTTGACGCTTGCTCGGTGACAAGGCCCTACAAAACTGTAATTAAATCAGATCTATTGGATTTTTATTTTTTTTTCCCCGTTGAGCAAGCGTCCCTTCCCCAGCCTCGACATTACCCTACACCATCCTATTTTGCAGCTCCTGAGACGACGACTCTGGCTCCTGGTCCCAAAGACATTGAGGACAAGACGGCAGCTTTTGCGTATTGTGTGCTTCTCCACTTCCCGTAGTGCCTGCAGCGTGGGCTGGCCGGGATTACTACAGGCATTTACAAATATCAGCTGTTCAGCCCCCAGAAATGCCTTCCCTTTGCACCATGTCAGCATCCTCCTCGTCGTGGAGGCGGGAAACACGCACGGGAGTGACAGCGGCTTAACAAACCCCCTCTCTATCAGCTGAGCCTCCAGAACTCTCCGTGCACGTGCCCTCGGGCCACCTCGAATGGGAATTCATGGGATTTAGCCGAGCACGCGTTTGCCGGGGTTTGGGCTGTGTCGCCTTGCCTCCCGAGCCGAGGCGGATGAAAGCGCCCTCCCAGATCATCCCCGTCCCTCGTCCGGCCCTGAATGGGAAGGGGTTACGCTGCCAGCACTCTCTCACGTGT
Organism: Larus michahellis; assembly: GCF_964199755.1. Lineage (NCBI taxonomy): Eukaryota > Metazoa > Chordata > Aves > Charadriiformes > Laridae > Larus > Larus michahellis. The sequence continues at coordinate 125,610,572 of NC_133898.1, forward strand.
CTGAACCGTCCCGTTTGCGCGACCTGCTCAGGGTCACACACAGACAGGCCCTGAAGAGCGGCTCCGCAAAGGCGTCTCGGGAACTAAGGGATTTCCATGGGATGTCAGTCCCCGGCTACTTTCGAAAAGCTGAACCTCGGTATATCAGGGCAGGCAAAAGTTTTGGCATACTCTCTGAGACACGGACAACAGGTACGCTCCAAGTGCTCTTTTTTCTATGATTCATAAAATTTTCTAAGATTCATAAAACGAGAGCAAAAGCATTGAAGCCACAGGAGAAAAGCCCTGACGGAGCTGTACCCGGCCCTTGTTCCTATTTTCTCTCGAGGGGCTGACTCCCAAGCAGATGGTGTGTGCCTGAGATAAACTACATAATTTAAGATTTCTGTACGCAGCACAGACGCTGCTCTCTGCACTCACAGGAGATGGTCCTTAGGGTGCTCTTTGAGCATCCTGGCTAGAGGCAAAGGGTCTCTGGAGACCCACGGAGAGCCGGGGGCATTCCCTGCCGCAGGCGCTGCCAGCTCCCCCAGTAAATACCAAAGCCTCCCAAGGTCCCTTCGCCTTGTCTCCCATGGCCGTGTCTGATCTGAATGGTTTCCTTTTACATTTCCCCGCCGGTGCCCATATTCTGCTCTGCTTATTGCTTGCTACCTCTCTCGCAAAATTTCCCACCTCCTCTGACCTTGCTACCGCTGCGTCTTGGGTGTTCTGCGTTTGCGGCTGCTTCAGCCAGTAGGCTCCGAGTCAATTAATTTTCCAAATCACAGCGAACTCAGCAAGGCATTCATGAGCGGCAAGGTGGGGAGGCCAGCCGTGCACCAGGGAAGAAAAAAAAGAAAAAAAAAAAAGGAAAAAAAAAGGAGCTTAGTTTCCCAATTTAGCCTGGCGTGCAGCAGGGGTGGCCAGGAACCGGTGCTGGCTGCGAAGCGGGATAATTTTCCAGGTATGCCGAGAGCGCAGGCATCGCGCTCAGAGTAAAAGAGAAACAAAAGCACCGGCCCTTTCCCCCGTGGCAGGATCAGACCCCCAGCAAAATTACTTGCTACACCGGGAGCTGACATAAGACTCCACACTTCCAGGCAAATAAACACCTCTTCATTTCAGTGGCTATCTGACGCGGGCGGAACGGAGGGCAGGTCAAAGCTTATAGCTCCTTTATATTTTTAATAGCTATGAACACACTGCCGGTGCTTAAGAAATGCGCTCGTTAATAACTGATGAGCGTGAAAGGGCAGCTCGGTGGTTAAGGCAGACGGTTTGGTAGAGACCGGTTTCACCCTCGTCTCCACCGCAGACTTCTGGGGTGATTTGGGGGCAAATCGCTTTGTATGAGTATATAAACACGTTCCCACAAGATGAGCTACGGTGGGACCTCCAACCGAGTCATCTCCGCTATCACACGTGCATTTCTGCACCCCCCGATGCCCCGGGAGAAGGTTGCTCTTCCGTAGCAGAGGGGGTGGGTACCCAGTACCCAACGCTCGCTGTCGGTACCTCGGGGTAACACGCGCGCACAGGTACGGGATGGAGGAGAAAGCTCGTGCCCTTGTTCACCCTGCCACAACTTGTTTGCGTGCCCACGCTCCCAGCCGAGCGCCGGGGTGGTCGTGGCAAGGGTAGGTGCATCCCCGCTGCCTAGCAGGGGTCAAAACTGCAGGGAGGACATGACGCCACGGCTGGGAAGCTACAAGCTGATTCAAGAAACTACACTTTCGAGGTCCACGCTACGTCTTTACGATATTTAACCTCGTTAACTTGCCCGGAGCCGGTTTCATCCAACCATGCCGCTGCGCGTTGGTGTGCAGACAGATTTCCCTCCGCCTCCGTCCCCCTCGCTTCAATAAGGTTAATAGCTCTCTCCTACCTACCAGATGGGTTGCAAAGATAAATACATCACGGACTGGGAAGCACGCAGACACGCTGATGATAGGGTGCAGCTAAATGCTTTGGAAAGATAACAAAGTGAATATGCTTGGCCACATCAAAAACAAAAAAAAAAAAAAAAAAAAAAAGGACCAGGGCCCATTCTTTGGACAGGAGGCCAACAGGCATGGCTTGGCCATGTCCACGCTATTCAATTTAGCCTCCAGATCAGGGTGGTCATACCCAAACTGCCCATGGGGAATGGTTCCTGGCCTGTGCTGGCTCCTGAGCCGTGCCAGGCATTGTATGGGAGAGCCCAGGCCAAACGCTTGCCCAGGCCTCTCCTAAAGATTCTGTTAGGGCAAGTCCGGGCTAATAACAGACGATCAATGCGTCCATTGAACTGCTTAATTTATTAGTATAAATGTCCCTTTTCAGACTGGCTTTCACCACTGAAATGCCTTTTCTTTGGATAAACATCTTTATTGTCATCTTTTCGTTGCCCATCACAGCTCTGTGCTGTGGACATTTGCAAGAAAATGCGACTTTGTGCTCATATGGCATCAATTATTCCGTGTAATCTCTGTCTTCTCTCTCAGATGGACCACCTTTTTTCCCCTTCTCCCCACCTCCTTCCCTAATCTAAGAAAAACAGATGTGATTTTCATTAGAGGCTCCGAGACCCTCCTGCTCCTGTGGCCTGGTTCACCCATGTTCCACCCGATCACAGTGGAGTGGGTGCAAAACCAGAAGAACTGAGGTCTACTTTGAGGGAATTAGCAAGTCTTTATTGAAGTCCCTGCCACTGTGGCCCTTGGCAGTGGCAAAGAGCTTAACTGTGCCCGTCTGATTTTGGGAGTCAGCACCAAGCCAGCTCGCAGCCCAGACCCAGAGCAAGCCAGATCCTTCACACCCGCCCTGTCCACATCACCGCCACAAACCCCAGATGTACAAGTGGCTTGGGGAGGGACAACCAACTTTTAACCTGTTTTCCCCCGGTTTTCATGAAATTGCAGGAACCAGGTTAAGAGCTTGAATTCTGTTTTCTCTTAACTTTCTCTTAATTTGGTTCACTTCTTGCATGTAAATGCATTGAGTTCCTCTAACACGCCCTGCGCTAAAGGGTTTTTCCACCTTAGCAAAACCCTTAGTTGGTACCATCTGGCCCTGCTGTGTCCCTAACTGTTGCCTTTGCTTTCTCAGAGTTGCCTCTTGCTCTGTTGTATGGTCGGGCTGCGAGGAGGCACGTCCGGACCGTCATGCCTTTTAAGACTGCAGTCTCCTTTGATCTCACCTCGACTCCATCTGAGCCTCGCACACGATCTTATTCCCTCTGAAAACCGGCTTTTGCAAGGGTGCCTGAGGAGCTGTGCAAGTGGAGGGAGCGTCAGCCGCGGTGCAGGTGGCAAGCCCCAATGTGGGCCTGCCTCTTTCACATGAATTTTTATATATATATTTATACAGCTCCTCCCTCTCTCCCTGAAAGGCGTTTACCTTTCTTTCTTCCCCATCATTGGACACTTTTAAGATTCAGCTGGACAGGGTGCTGGGCCATCTTGCCTAGACCGTGCTTTTGCCAAGAAGGGTTGGACCGGATGATCCTCGAGGTCCCTTCCAATCTGGCATTCTATGAGTCTATGATTTCTTTTATATTCAAATGCACAAATGTAGACAACCCTTTGTGATAATTTCAGCTCAAATTCTCCTCCTAGAGGTCTGGCTGGGATTTCCCAAAAGATCCCATCCCATCCTATCCTTGACTTTTCTCCCTAAGTTGGCAATGGCAACATGTTCTCATTTTCGGGGACTGTGGCAGGTCCCATCTTCCAGGTGGAAAGTCAAATTCACAAATGGTTTAGGTGGGCCTAGCTCAGTTGAGGTAGGTCATCAATGAGTAGGACATCTCAAGCTCTTCAGCTCTTTCCTGCCCAAGTCCCACCACTTGTTGAGCCCTTTTTCTGCCTCTCTGCTCCCATCCTGGACAAGGTCCCTCCTTACAACCAAGCTGCAGCCTGCCTCCTAAATTCATCATCACCAACGGTCGCTCTGGCTTCTCCAGCACTCCCAGTAACACAACCCAGTAACACACCCCAGTAACATGCCCAAGACAACCCTCACATGAGGTCAGAAGCCAGTGCAGGCCACTTAACAGCGATGTTGCCTTAAGGAGGAGGAGGTGGTGGCGCGGTGGAGCAGGTGCACTCCCACAGCAGGTTGTAACACTCATACATATAAATTGAGTCGATATAAGCTACGTCCTGGTCAGGTTTTACTTGTACCAGTTATTTGGATAGAAATATTGGATTTTGAAGCATTACGACTTGATTTCTGGGATGGGGCAGGGTTGGTCAGAGGTGTTGTCGTGGCACCAGGAAACCCCAAGGAAGAAGCAAAGTTAGAATTGAAAAAAAACAAATCCCATGCAAATGGCTTCCTATTAGAAACTGTGACCCAAATTAACTTTCACACCACCCCCCCCGACAAAAAGGCTTTGATGAAAAAAGACACTTTCCTGAAATAAAAGAATTTCTTTGGGAAAAACTCTGTTTCAGAAGGGAAAAAAAATTAAGATTTTTATGTTACAGTACAACTGCTCTTTTCTTTATAATGTGTTTGGGTAACTCTGATTTCCTAATGCCCCGGTAGTAGCGTAAATATAACACGGCAGAGAGATGAAGTCATTTGATACTGTGGCAAGATGTCGAATAAGGCCTGGTATAGCAGATGAAATAGCCTATTTATTTATTGTAGATAATTTTGCTTTTTGAAAAATAAACATTAAAAGCAGCTGTTAGCACAAACAGCAGAGCTTATCTTATTCCTTAAATTGAAATCTACCCTTTCAGTGATGTCATATAACAGTTCTCTGACACGGAGTATTGGCATTTCCTGCAAAATGGAAATAATAAGACCGCGGGTTTTGCTGAGCGCTTCCTCCACACGTACGTAGGCACGTGTTTCTCCTCCCACCTCCCCCCCACCCTCCATCTGCAATCATTGCTCTGATGAAGTGTGACCAATCCAGAAAAAAATTATTACGTGGGATGGTGGATTCAATGGAAAAACATCATTTATTTTCCACCCGGCAAAAATCTTTTTTGTAAGTGCTCTCTGATAAAACCACGGTTTGTGCTCTTTTCAGAAGCCTCGACAATGGTAGACTGTGCCTTTTCATCACTCGAGCGCTTTTGCTTTCGGTCGCTCGGCTATAAATAGGCCAGTCTTTGTTCTGTCCCCTTTGGATCACAGCTACAAACACCAACCATGGAGGACACTCGAGGCTTTCCATGCTTCTCGGTTGTTCTCCTGCGAGAAAGCAGCCGCACAAACAAACAGGCTGCTTTGTTTGTACTTTCTCTGAAGTCGCAATTTCTTCCACTGAATGTTTACGCATTCCAAAGTCGAGCAACTTGCCTTGCATCTTGGGAACCCAGCGCTGGTGATTTACATTATTTTCAGGAAGATTTGGAGATGGATACTTAACGGGTTCAGTTAATGAGTTAATTAGCATGTTTTTTTCTCAAAGCTAAACTTTCGCTAAAAATCGAAACACAGCTAGAATTTATTTTGGTGCTAACGGGAACATTTTCATAAAAAGCAAATTTAGAGCCGGGAGAAGGATCCTGGCTTGGCACATTTTCAGGAGAAGGGCTCGATCCAAAGCTCTTTACAAAGTCACGGGACTTTTTCCCTCTGTTTCAGCAAGTTTGGAGTCAGCTGCTTAGTTTAGGTGTAGACTGTATAAGAGAGGGCAATCTCCCACTTAGGATCCCCAGTGTCCTCAAGCCTGACCTGGAGGACCTATCTCTAGGAATTCAAGTCAAGGATGATGCCAATGGTACCTTCAGTCCCTGGCATCCCAGCACTGGACACTGAGCTGGGCATGAGCAACAGGCTGAGAGCAGAAGTAGCTCCTGAAACCCCTGATGCTTGGCCCAAGATTGAACCATAGAGTAAGAGGCAAGAAATCTGTTCTTCACACGTGTCTTCACTGGGTTGCCAGCCCCCTCAGTTACTCATTTGAGAAGCCTTTTATTTCGCTTTTGGCTCAGCCTCTTTCTCTTTCTCTTTCCTTTTTTTTTTTTTTTTTCTTTTTGAGTACAAACGAACTAAATTCTCCAAACCCATCTGCATTGCTATCAGACATTGTTTTTTTTTTAAAAAACTTGGCATCATTTCTGAAATTTCCCTACGTACACTTTCCTGTTCGTGTATTTCCGTCATCCAGGTATCATCACTCAATAACCATACTGTGGCTGTAATGCTTTTCACATGGAAGGAATTGTGTTTTATTGATGGCAAATGTTGTAATGCACTTTCATGTCAAGATGAAAATCTGAAAAAGAAACTTTTTATAGTGTATGCTACATGAAACCTCTCCACTGAACCAGGCTGGGGAGAGAATATATTCAAGTACACATATGCTATGACTATATATAGTAAATTAAACAGCCCTGGCATGCGGGAATGGGCACAAGAATACATCCCTACTGCAAAATTCTTAGTATGGGCACAGTCAAGCAGCGCTCTCCCAAGCCATCTCCAGACATGTCAACAAAGCCAAGGACCACTCTGAATATGCATTTTTGACGTGGCTGTTCTCGCCTAAGGGCTGAGGGTATTTAGTGTCATAGATCTCACCAAAAAAAAAAAAAAAAAAAAAAAAAAAAGAAAAGCAAGCCAGGTGGCTTCAGAACCAGAGCTTGAGCCCAGGCACTGTTTGGTTCATGTCCCTGCAGGGATCAAGCCTACCATGGCCACGGGCAAGGACATCTCGAGGACATCCTTCTCCTCCCTGCCACCCGATTTTTGTGATCACAATAGGGACCAAACGTTGTGTGGGTCACTTTGATTATGGTTTTACTTAGTAAAGGGGTGTCTGGTGAAGCCCCAGCACCTCACAGTAAGAGGTTTGGAGCAACTTGCTCCTCAGGGGCCAACCCGCTTCCATGGAGGGGACAATTGCTTGGTGCGTGATGGGAGAGGAAAGCCAGATGCTACTGAGTCCTTAGCCCAGAGAGAAATCGGGACAACACCATCTAAAATGGTGTGGAGGTAAAATAAATCCAATTTTTACTGGGGGCTGCCTGGGGATCAGTGGCAGCAGCATTTGGAGGTAGGAGCAAATGCAAGGGCAGCCTGGACACAGCACCAGCTGTGAGGGATCTCTGGTTCACCAAAAACAGTTTCCCCTTCCAGCATCTCCGCCAGCGCTGTCCCAGCTCATTTCTGAGCACAGAGGGAGAAAAAACTCTTTCTAGAAGGCACATGCCTTTGATGGTGGGGACCCAGGTGTGCAGCACAGCCAGCTAGTCCAAAATGCCTGCTTGGCCTCAAGAGCCGCTACATGACGCAGCCGGGGCCAGCAGTGCCTTCAGGTTGTCATTACCCCACATCCAAGGGGACTCTGCACACCTGATCGATGTCCCTCCTCCCGCTGCTTATGGATACACACGGCCTGGCCAGAGCCCTTGCTTGGGTGCCACCCGCACCCGAGACACCACTCTTGCTATTGCCACTGCACAAATCTTTCTCATGCTATTTTTTAGGTCCCCTCGCTCTGCTCAGGACTGGGAATGATGTGGCTGAAAGGGAAAATATCCATCCTCAGACTGGTTTTTGTCCCAGTTTGGTACCCTGCTGCCACCTGCCATCAGCCCCCTTCCAACCGCCCCAACATGACCAAGTGTTGGCCCAGCGCGATTTTAGCCCCACAGGAGCAGGAAGGTTCAGACACCTCTTAGGAAAAGCCTCCTGGGAGGTTTCCAACTTGTTTCTTTGCAAATGCAAAATGTTTAGCTACACTTTGGGAAAGCATCCAAGTCTACGGCTGTTTGGCTGACAGAGCCTTGAAGCTTTCTTGAGGTCGGGTTGTCTCCCCAGCTCAGTCACCATTTGTGCACTTACTTAACGTTAGTGAATTTGCATGTGATTTATGTACCAGAGGAGCAAGATTACCACCCGTCCCAAATGCAGGAGAAACGGCCCTTCTCCCTCTTTCTCATTTGATTCCTGAAGCAGTTTTCTGTTTGCCACTGAGAGGAAAACTAGAGAACTCAACCCGAAGCCCAGCAGCTAATGGGTCAGGTCTTGGGTCCTGCTCTCTCCTGTCGTTCACCGAGACCGATTCAAACACTCTCACTATTAATAATATCTCCTGGGCCAGTGTGTGGAGCTGAATTTTTCTTTTACAAAAAATATTTTCCTGTCCAAAAATATGGCACTCTCACTATTTTTGTGGACTACCATCAACTTAAAGGATTGAAAAATAATTTGGACTTTCCGTCTATCCCTCTAACATCAAGAACTATTTTCCAGCCATGAGGTAAATGAAATCGACCGGTTTTTGCATCTCCTCATGACCCAGATGTCAGGGCAGATGCCTCTGGGCTTCCTTTGCAGTCAGGGGATGAGAAATATGCTTCTAGAACATAAAGTGTCTCATCCTAAAGTGGGCAACTGAACTATTTCAGATCAAAGTGACGCTTTTCCTCTACCAACTATAAAGGGAGCAAATGTAGGGTAAGTAGCCCAGATGTGGAAATCTGTCCTGATTTAGGCAAGATAATCCCTGCCCTGCCTCTTTGGGTTCCAGCACTGGTCCATTTGCAGCAGTTCTTCCCAAACGCCTCATCCCCACCTTGGGCTAAGATTTGGGGGAATGGCTGCTATGTGTAAGCATTAATTAGGCAGCGATACAGGTCCTGGAAAGATTCACACCAGGCAAAACCAAGATGGAAACACACTCCTGCCTCCTCCCAAGGGAAGCTCACCGTTGGTACACCTGCTCTCTTTCCACTATATTTTCTCCCAGGCTTCATAAATCTCTCTTTCCACACCGCGGCCCAACGTCGGGAGGTGTGAATGCTCCCGTTTGCTCAGCCAGAAAGGAAAAAGCAGATTTCCACAAGCTCAGCTTTGCTTAGGCAAATGAGCTCTGTGTGTTAGGAGGTCGGTGTGCCAGGGTGGGGGTCCAGGGAGATGTCAGGAGTGCAAAGGACCAACCAAATGAAGCCCAGAATGTGCAAAGACATAGCACCCAGATAAGGCAATCCTGATAAGAGAAAAAAGCATTCTGCAAAAAACTAGCAGAGCCAGGAAGAAAGACCTGCCCTCACGGTGTATTGTTTTCCTATCTAGAAGTTTGGGCTACAGCAAAAACCTTTAGAAAATAGCCAAGCCTACTTTAACGGTTAGTTGTTTTTTGTGGACGGAAAGAGAGAGGTCGACCTTTTCTCTGAAAACACCCCACCCGGGGTTCCTGGAAGAGGCTGAAGTCTCTGGTTTCTACAGCGGCTGCCTCTTATCGAGGGCTCAGTCTGGTGTGTGACTCCAGTTCTAGCTCAAGCCTGCAGAAAATCTGAGGAAATAACCCCAGGAGAAGGGTAGGGTGTGCATGGATGCACCACGTGGCTGTGTCTGCTCCAGGAGCATCACGTTCCCAAGGATTTGGAAAGTGGGACTCAAATTATTTTACATGGAGCATCTTCCCATCTTGCTTCCACACTGCTGGGACTTTTCTTTTAAAATCTTCATTCTCTCCTTTTCTGGTTTCTAGGGGTTGAGTGAGAAGAGTCATCCTCTCCTATTTTTTAGATGTTTATGTTCAACATCCTGAGTTTATTCATAGAGCAATGAGCCTGCCTTTAAAAATCAAGGCCAAATCTAGGTCAAATCTGATAAACATTTTGTCCTTTGCTCTGCAGAATCAGAGGGCTCAGGCACATGATTGTGTCGCTGCAGCTCAATGAGTGACACCACGTCAGCTTCACCGCACCGATGGGCCGTGCTGAGCCTCAAGGGTGAGACCAAATGTGTTAGCTCGAAACCGCTTTTATTGGTCTTTCAGCAAATGCATTTTATCTCACGTTTGATGACAGTCACCATTTGAGCTGCATTATTTCAGTGTTTATGAGCCCAAAGCCTTTTCACGAGCTCTTATTTTTCTATGCCAGAGAATTTCTCGCAGTATTTAGAAAAGGGACCAGGAAACACGGCACATCTATACCTCAGCCTACAAAGCAGGGCTGGGCACTGCTGGTCTGCCAGTTGTCCCGTCTGGGGGGTCCACTGGTGCTCAGTGGGGCTGTCCAGCCTGTATTTCCTTTGAAGAACATCCAGACGCAGAGGGAATCATCGAATGTGTTGGGTTGGAAGGGACCTTTAAAGATCATCTAGTCCAACCCCCCTGCAGTCAGCAGGGACATCTTCAACTGGATCAGGAAGTGGTTCAAGGTCCAATTTTCTCCCAGCAAAAGAGTTGGGATACGGCAAAAGTGCACCCAAGCCATAAATATTTTGATGATCGGAGATGAAAAGGGCATTATGGAGCACTTATATTGCCTACTATAGACTCAGTCTTTGCTGTATTTTAGATACGAAGTCATCTCATCCTGTGAACGCTCAAGAGCTGCTGCAGCTCTCAGCACACTTAACCACCAGGCAATGAGCTCAGAAGGCTCCTGAAACTATTATCAACAGAAACACATGCACGTGTGTACGCACAGGCACACTCGGGCGCCCCGGCCATGTTATCCTTTAGAAGCCAATTAGCCATTTGAAAATGATTCAGGCATCAGGATAATCTATGTTAAAAAGACATTTGTATGCTTGGGCCCTGGGATGAAGCTATTCTATAGACAGGATTAAATCCTTACTTATTGCTGCAACAAGCTGTAAAGTTTAGTGGCAGTTGAAGTTTGAAGTGGTTCAGTTTGAAGCAACGAGCTACTTCACAAGAATGGGTGGGACAAACTTGTTAGGGGGCTTCTGAGTCTCCTGTTGCCTTAGTCTATGCCTAAGGCAGGGTCTGTAAAAATAAGCAACGAAAAAAAATACTCCCACAAATTGTAAGACAAGTCACTGCATGAAGAGCAAACCAGCCTTGATGAAGGGTGCAGAAACTGGGCCTTCTGTAGTACAGCATGTCTTGGTTGTCTTCTTTGCTGCACAGTAAAGGTTGTATCCAAACCTGTGCTTGGACAGAAACACGTCTGCTATCTGCTGAGACGACGTCATGAAATTTGTTTGAATTCAGCAGTGCCGAAATTGCTCAGTTTCACTGAACTGGGACTGGCCATGGGATTGAAAAGCTACAGGCAGAAGGACAGACAGACATTTCCCTTGTGTCCACACACAGCACAACCCCAGTAGCTCTGTCTCCTGAATGGGGCTGAAAACTTAAGTTAAAGTCTTCAAAGAATCTAAGTTAAACCCTTAAACTGAAAGGAGGACATATTTCCTTACAGAATCACTCACTTTTTCTGCCTGGTCTTCATGTGCATAGAGCTCCCTTGTTCATGGAAGAGCTCAAAGCGGCAGCAGCTGTTCATAGAAGTTGCTTCTACACATGAGTCAAACAAGGCAGTCAGGACGCGACTGTCCAGATGAAGTTAGGGCAAATAAAATGCAAATAATGAAACTAGATTGATGTGGTTCAGCCTTTTTCGTCTCCTATCTTCAGCATCTTTGCGACACCGCTGTGATGGCTGATAAAAAAACAGGGGGGTCAAAGTATCAAGAGAACAGAGGTTGTTGCCTTTGCGTTGAATACGGAAAGCACCATCTCCCAGCCTTCTCATGGTTTAGCCCAACCCAGAGAGTGGCTAAACATTGTTCAGGCCGGACTGAGAGGTGCTGGCTGCAAGAGGGAGGCATCTGCACAGCAACGTATCACACCCATTAGCATGATTCAAAGCCTGGGACACCTCATTTTTCCCGGATGCTCTGCTTTTCTGCGCTGAGCAAAAGACTACGCACCATTCCTTCCACTCCAGGAAACATTTGCAAAAACTTGTCAATAATGGTCAATACGCCAGTTATCCCCGAGTTATCTCCTGGGGATCGAAAAGGTCTCTTAGGAAAGATCTGCCACCTCTCCAAGAGACCCACTGACCATGCAGTTTGCCTTGTTCTTGCTGTTGTGGGGCTCAGTGCCCAGGCTTCGTACTGAGAAACAAGTACGAGGTCACAGACCCAAAACTGAAGCTGCTGGAGTCTAAGGATGTAAACTTGTTGAAAGAGAAACAGTCAGGCCAGGGGAGGGAGGGCTTTTTGAGGCAGTTGATTAGACCAACCGATAAGCTGTGAGGTCCCAAAAGCAACTGCTAAAGGCTACAAGGACAAAAAAAAGATGAACTATGTATGACCTCTAAGTCCTGTAAGAAGACAACCGATGCAAGATGAATCTGAGAACTGAAATTCATAATTGTACTAGATAGTAACCATTACAGAGACAATAGAAATACTGCTTTTACAGCACTCAATCTTTTCCCTTGTCTCTCCCACTGTAAGGTCCCTCTTTCCTCTACTTTTATGTCTGGGATAATTTATAAAATTGCAGTAAACTCAGAGCAATTTTTCCCAGTTTATCCAGTTTCTTTTTTTATTTAGAGTCTTAAAATTGACTTGCCCAAGAGCTTGTCATTTTTTCTAGCTGTGTTGGTTGGTCTACCAGATATTGCTTTGTCTCACTGATATTCCGTGAATTGGCCTCCAACACCAGCAGCATCAGACGCTGGAGTTTACAGAGGGGCAGTGGGATACTTTAGAGCTTGAATGATCAAACCACTGACCAAAGGAGAAGAAGTATTCCCCCGCCTTCTTAAGTCTTCAAAACTATCTGGAAACCACCAGCCCAATCACACATACAATTTGGGGCTCAAGGATGCACAGTCTAGCTGGGGTTCGGCACACAGGGGAATCCCAAGGCATTGCGCCGGTGAAGAGTATGAGGTTTAGACTGGAGATTAGGAAAAATTTTTACTCTGAAAGGGTTATCAAGCATTGGAACAGGCTGCCCAGGGAAGTGGTGGAGTCACCATCCCTGGAGGTGTTTAAAAGAAGGGTAGATATAGTGCTTAGAGATATGGGTCAGTGATGGGTTTTGTCAGAGTTAGGCTGATGGTTGGACTCGATGATCTGAAAGGTCCCTTCCAACCTGGGCAATTCTATGATTCTATGATTCGCATCAGCATTGCCACTACTTAATTACCCAGACGACCTGCAAATCTGGATATCTAGAGGCCAAAAATTCTTCATTTTCCTAGGAAATCTGTTCTGCAAAAAGAGTGGATTTTCCCATGCGAAACCAGAGGCAAATCCCACCTCTTCATCACCTCTCTCTCACCATGTTTGCCTTGGGAGGGAGGGCCGGTTTGCCCTGGCTCACACACACAGATCCACAAACGCTGCCAGGTACGCGGTGCTGATCCACTCACACGCAGGGAAAGCAAAACCCTCCCCAAGCCTAAAGGTGCATTTTAGGATGCTCCTCCCAGTGAGGAAGGTTCTTATGTTCCATTTTTAAATATTTGACTATTACATAAGTAACACAATACTGCGTAAATACAGGGGGGAAATGTGTCTATTGGCCCTAAACCTTAAATCTCGGCAAATTAGCCCCTGAGTTAAGGAGATCACATGTGAGCACGTCTGGGGCTAAATTCTTTTCTCTTGGTCATCGGCGTGGTGGAGGATATCCATTGTGGTATCTAGCTTCAGTTGCTAAATTTGTGGTCTACACTACCCATATAGTCTGTGAGACCTTTTTAGGGCAATTTAGGGATTACATTCCGGCTTTGGGAAGGAGTTAGTCATTGCCTCCAGCCCTGAGCTCCCTGGGAGCTGTGAGGGGTCATCTGGAAGGTGTGAAGTCACAAGCCAGGAGGCCACAGCATTCAGGGCTCTGCTTCCCGCTGTTGTCCTTGCAGAAAACATTCAAATGGCTTTTACTGGCTACAAAAAGAAAACCAGCAGGATTTGATTCTACCATTTCTTACCTAAGGCAAGTCATTCCTCTGTGCATCTCACTAGTAAGGTTTTTAAGCCTTTATTATGAACCCAAAGAGGGCAAAGTAGAGTCAGCAACTACAGCATCTGTGGCAGAAAAAAAATAATCCCAAAACTCCGACTCCCCCTTTTCTTTTTAATTGGAATTGGGATTGACCTGTTAAGGAGAAATGTGCTTACTGGCAAGGTATTGGCCTTTTCCAGAAAAATAGCGTCAGAGCCTTTCAATTCTTTGAAATTTGCCTTGTCACAAAAATTAATAAATGGGTACATATTCTACTAAGAAATACTGATTTCTTAACAACAGCTGTAAAGCAGCCAAAAACCCTTGGAAGAAACACAATAACTGCATTTTAAGCTAAGAAAAGTAACTAAATAATAATCACTTTTCCCCAGTAAACCAGGAACTGCAGGATTCATAGTAAGAGCAACTCCATATACATTTTTACCCATTTCTGATAATATTTCAAGCACCATCCTTGACATAACAAGGTCTTAAATACAGAGACCAATTCATATTCGTATTATATATTGTCACCAATACCCATCTAAAGCACTACACAACTTTCTTTTTAAGTACCCATCACTTCTGGGCATTTGGGAAGAGAGCGAGTTTCTGAAGACATTTTCGGGAGCGAACCACTTCTCACACTGGGAGGCAGCTGAAAATTTGATTTCCCCCTTTCTCGTGTTGCGTGTGGGTGTGTTTCTGAGCTTCACGTCTTCCGTCTTTGAGGTTCAATTTCTTATTTGCAGTTGTTGTGGCAAAGCAGCGCTAAAGAAATGACATGTCATTCGCAAGGCCTGAGGTCCATGGTCATTCTCATCTCTAGCAGGAGACCTTTGCAAATTCAGTATTATCCTTTTCTGTCGGATGCACGTTTTCATGGGTCTTGAGGGCACTGGCCAGGCGCCTAGAAAATCCCCTCATTTTGGTCCGCAACACCAGTGTGGGGCTCAGAGGACACCACGGGATGGGAGAAGCCCCGTGTGGACCAGTGATGGGCTTGGGCTACATGTCTAGGGAAGGGATGGATCCTTTCGTGCAGCTCATATCAGCTCTTGTGTTAAAATACTTTAAGACGGCAGTAACTGAAATGCCAAAGGGACAATAAGTGACATTAAATCTGGCAGCGACTTCAGCAAGTCTACACTTCCCCAAAGCACAAACTGGGTCCCATTTTAGCTTTGCTTTTTGACAGAAAGAGCGAGCCAAATGCAAGAGCTGAACACTGACCCTGGACGTCCAAAACCTTCTTGGGGAGCTGGAACAGAGGGTGCCTTCAAATCCCTACTGCTTCCAGAGGAAAGCCAAGGTCTGAGCACGGAGATTTGCCTCTGAGAGGACTTTTGTTTATGGTACGCATTCATTTATCAACCTTCATCAGGGTTTCACCCCTCAGCCCCACTGGGATGGCTGCAAGCCCCCACCGACTGGGCTGGAACAGGCTTGGGGAGGTACCAGCTCCTCTGAACCGTGGTCTGCTCAAGTACCAGCGGTTTGTGTTTTCCTGTCTCTAGGTCGTCACACCGCAGATGACCTAAATTATCTCTCTCTTTTTGTTCTCTTTTCTCCAGATGGTGAGGTCTGATACAGCCAAGTGTGTCTGAGCAGCCGATTGCCCCGGCACAGGGCACACAATCTCAGCCACGAGTGGAGCATCCTCTTTCCATCCTTCACCTCTGGTTCTGCCAACACAGAGCAGGCGCCGGGTCTGTCCCTCTGTGCCACGCACGCCTGGATCAGTAAACCCAGAAGATGATAACCAGGTGACACCGCAGTTCATCAGCACCTTGTCTGTTGGCATTTTCTGTCATGAAGGAGCTGGTGGGCTCCTCCACAATAAACAAAATGCCAGGCTTAACATGGCTATCCCCAAAATAGTATCTTTTATAATTAATGCAGTGCACAGAAAAAAAGAAAGTGTCTTTGCGCCCTGTTAAATGGAGCAATCAAAATGAGTTCCTAATTGGAAACTTATGAAAATAGCAATTGGGGGGATCCTCCTGGTCAAGCAGAGACAGGGAGGTTTGAAACAGCACGTACAAAACCTTCCCTCGCTGGCAAGGAAAAGGGTTGCACAAGTTCTCCGTAAACATCTTTATCTGGAGCCATTAGTCAGCAATCCTAAACACTGGATGAGTTCTCCCCATCGTTTCACAATGGGTTTTTTTCTGGTTTCTAGGAACTGTTTTCTAGGACTGCCATTCAGCATATGAGAAAAACGTGTGAACGTGATACACAGTCAGTTCTTTTTCCTCTTGGACACTGCAGAACTACAAAATACCACGTCACCATGTACCCTGCTTTTCCCTAACACTTTCCATCCAATACGTATAAGCACATTACAAACATGAGTGATTTTACTGTGATTTCAAAGATCCCTGCCCGGAGGGAATTGCAGTTTCTGTGCTGAACGTCAGGAAAAGTCGAATGAAGGGATAATGTGAGGACAGTATAAGAAGCATCTTAATGTCCAATACAGTGCCTTATAAAACAAGAATCCCATCTCTATCTAGTAGTTTGAATTAATCTCTTCCAGACAAATAAAACAGACTCAGGAAAGAAAACAGGGAGGAGATGAAAGCACAAAAAAGGATGGAACAAAGATGCCATTTTAAATCACTGGCCCCGACTCAGCATGTAACCAGTTTCTATGGCAAGGAGCAAGTCGAGCAAATTCCTCATCGACTGGTACTTTCTCCAGCTCCCCGAAAGCCAAAGGCTGTGGATTTTGCAGCTCTTCAAACTCTAGGGGGAAAATCCCCGCCAGCGCTGCTCCAAATCCCTGAGCGGTGCAGGAATCGCCGCTCGACACGCGGCGACCCATCAGCGAAGGGACGGAAGCACAGACTGGATTTTCCGTCCCGACTTGGAGATCTCGCCGCCAAATGGCGTTACAAAGAAAGACCTCTGGAGATTTCTCATACTTTTTTTTGTTTTGGCTTATCCTCCTGGTGCATTCATCTTAACAGAAATCAGCTGTTCTCCTTCTCACTTATACAGTATTTGCAGGAGAGACTCTAGCATCTGGCCTGGCTATTATTAAAGGATGAGAACATCCTGCTCTGTTAGGAGAACACCACTACTGGCAATAAAAGGACAAAGATCCTTCGCATCCAGGTTTCCTGAGATCTATCTGGATTATTTAGGGGTTTTTTTCCCCTTCTGCCACAGCCTTTCCTTCCTATTTCCTGACGTTTCCTAACCAGCCTCGCACACCCTGGAGCAGGGATGAAAATTGTGCTTTCCCGGGAGAAGCCGTCTCACAGCATTTGGATGCAGCAGCATCATTTTCAGCTACTAAAGGACTTCTTTTTCCAGCTGCGGAAATGAAGAAGTAAACAAGCCGGAGGGCTGCCTTGGCGTTTAGGCTCCGACTTTATTTTTAATAGATTGCTAAAGTCTCGGCCTGGAGGAATCCAAGTGAAGGGGTGGAAAGGAGAAGTCATAAAGCACTGGACTCCTATAGGTGTGCAACAAGGTTTTAAATCCTTATTGTACCCTGTGTGCCCAAACCCAGAGGCAGGGAAAAACCCAAACCCAGAGGGGGAAACGTCACCGATTGCACTTTGGGAGGTTGGGGGTGGATGTTACAAGTGCGGGGATGGGATGCTCTGATGAAGACCCAGCTCCATCTCCACGCTTGGAAGGTTTCAAGCTTCACTGGACACAGCCACACCGGGCAGATCTGGTGGTGGTGGTCCTGTGTCGAGCCTGCCTTGGACCAGGAGACCCACAGAGACCCCTTCCAACCAGCATTTTGATGACCCTTCATTGATAACACCCACATTTACGGGCTGAAAAATGCTGGAGTCCAAAAACACGGGGCTATTAATAGAGGGATTTCAGCTGATCTCTACTGGCGTAATCGCCACCTGAATTTGGCCTCGCGGTGAACATTAATCACTGGCAAGTTGCTGCGGCGTATCAACTTTAACATGGGTTGTTTGCTTTTCTCTAAGTGTTGGGACATCCTGCAAGCTCCAGCTGCTCATCCCGAGCGAGCTGCCGGGAGGGAGCGGCCAAGGGCTGCCTCCCCGGATTGCAGCGATCTCTGCTTTTCTTCCTGCCCCACCGCAAATCCCGAGTAAATCTGTTGAGACAGCACAACTTGGCCTTAACTCCGCATTGTTTTTTGACCAGATCAGCACTCTGGAAACTGGGTCAATTTTTCTAAACATGTGGTTTAGAAATGTGCTGTTTCAAAGGACACCATCCAATGGTGTGAGACCAAACATTGGATTTGTAGTAAAAAGAGCTAAACAACAACAACAACATCAACAACAACAACAACAAGTTCAAAGCTCTGTATAAACACCGAGTCCACGGGACACCCTGACAAAGCAGGGAAATAGTAAATTCCCTCTTCTGTACCTAGGGAAGCTGAGACATAAAAAGAGAAGTCCAAAGCTGCCTGGAGAATCACAGACGATGCTGAAATTTCCCAGCTACCGAACAAAAGCTAATTTGTTCCGTCTTTGCAAGTTCTTACAAACGTAACTCTAGGGATTTTATTTTATTCTCCCACTCGAACGGCGGTAGGGAAATTCAAGTCCACTTGTTATTCAGATAACAGAGTCGAACGTGAGAAATGCCGGTTGCATCCCCCCTGAGTAAGATGTGCGATTAACCTGCATGCAAGTGGCAGGGCAGGCCTGAGGACTCCGATTTTAAACTGTGTCGTAGGTCCCAAGTGACTTCGTTTGAGCTGCATCAGATCACCAGATGCTTCTGGAAGTTCAAGCTTTGTTCTTTCTCTTTGTGTCTCACAGCCTTATCTGTTACTGGGGCCAACAGCTTCCTATTCCCGGAGGGGTAGATGCCGACGTCTCCCCCCTCCAAGGCCATATAAGCATCACAGAGACCCCATGGGAACAGCTCCGTACATCCCAGACTGCTATTGCACCGGTAGATTTACAGGGAAAAACAATTATAATTACAGAAGGCCAAAGACAGGTATTTTGAATGCTCAGTATTTAATTTTTTTGCTTTAATTCGTGCTAAAACTTTTCTTCAAGATGTTGAGTAGAACCGCTCAACCTGCTCCCAGTATTTTGTCCGCCACCGTCACCCCCATCGCCTCTCCAAAGATTATGGGTTTCTAGTGGATTTACTTACAATTTTAACCCGTCCAACAAATACTTCTGGCAAATAACGCTCTTGGGGCTGTGACTTGTGCAGAGCGTTGGCCGTCACTGCTGTGACTTGTGCAGAGCACTGGCCGTCCGCAAGTGGTTGCCCAGGGGAGGGATTTCACCCCCAAATACCGATTCATTTCCTCCTGACCACACAGAAGGTAATAGACGGTACCCGTCAATCCTTGGATATATAACTGAGGTTATTTCCTCCTTTTCCCCAGTAAACAGCTTGATGAATTTTTTTATTTGGTGCCAGCACAGGGCTTGGTGCTGAACCATAAAGTCAGACCCTGCTCCTTCCCTCCCCCACCTCTCCCCAGGAGCTTGTTTTAGGCACAAAGGAGGCTGCTTTAGGCCTGTGGCTGCCAACACGTGGCTGCTCCGAGCCCCTCCGGTGTTGCTCGCAGCCACAGGAAATTAAAAAGTGAAAACCGAGGCCAACAGGGAGAGGCAGCGCGAGATGCTGCCCGCCGTATGCACGCTGCGTGGGACCGGCAAAGGCCTGACTCCAGCCACCCAGAGTTGGCGTCCAACCCTCACAACCCAAAAGCAGGATGCTATTTACCGACACCAAAAGATGGGGAAGACAACGGTCACCGCCCCTTCTAGGAAGCATCTTTAAATCTTATCTCCTAAGAGTACTTTCAGTTTGATCTCCCCCCACCACTCCACACATCTCCGTACCAGGCAGTCCTCCACAGTGACCAGGGGTGGTCATTTTGCCTCAAGAGTGGTTGGTTTCTGGCTAAGGCAAGAGAACGAGTCACCTCCTCATGCTGCACAAGGGTAAATGAATCAAAAAAATCAAAAGTAACACCACCAGCATGATGTATGAACTGCTGTACGAGATCAGAGTGGTGGTTTGGCTCTTCCAACCCTTGTGCTGACCACGTCTGCTGTAGACAGCCCAGAGAAACATGCCACGAAACCGACCAAAGATGGAGCGATCACTGTAACTCCTCACTAACCTGCCTATGTAAGAATTTCATCCTCGCAAACCTCTTCATTCCGATTGCTTTTAGCGGAATATGTTTTATCCGTACAGTCACACAACCAGTTTTTAACTTCGACAACAACTTGTAGCAGGTAGCTCCCAGCCCAACTCACAGGGCCATGGGATAACTTGAAGGGGACCATGGGAGGTCTCCAGCCCAACCTCCTGCTCAAGCAGCCTCAGCTCCAGGGTCAGATCAGGTTGCTCCATGCTTTATCCAGCTGGGTCCTATAAACCTCCCAGAACAGAGGTGGCACAACCTCCCTAGGCCCCTCTTCTACCACTTGATCATACTAAAGGGTGAAAAATTGTTTATTTCCCTTTATGAGCGTCTGGATAAAGTGACCATGAAAGCAAGAATATAACGACCATCCCTCTGTGCTCTGACTGGCTGAATTGACCTGTGCACCAGTGGGCAGCAGAAAGTCTTAGCACTGATGTTTGTAGCATAAGTCCCCCCAGAACAATTTATATAGCGATTACACCACAGAGCATTGATTGGTTTGCTTGGTTCCTCTCTCTTGGGTAAAGCTTCCCTCAAATCAGGACTCAGATTACGGGCTGGAATGAAAGCACCCGTGAAAACCCCCAAACATTATCTCAGTCTTCAACCACCACGCAAGAAATGTGTAGGTCCATGGTAAAGCCAACAGAGCTCACAAAAACAGGATTAGTGACATTTAAACTTCGGAGTTCAAGGTTTCTTGAAATGATCAGAACCTCACGCCTCTCTTGTGCAGACTCAAGAAATAGCTAAAAAGGATAAGAACTTACTATGAAACCAGGCACAAGCTCGCAAACAACTCCTGTCCTCTCCTCTCCTCCTGCAGAGAGCCTTGGGTGAACTTCACCTCACCTTCATTAGCTGCATCTCCTCCTACCCCTGACGCTAGGCCGGAGGAGAAATAGCCTCCTCCCCCAGTCTCCTCCCTATCCATATATCTCTTGCTGCTTGGAAGCTATTCTTGCCACAGGCCATGCAAATCACAAGATTATCTGTAACTGCATTCCTCAGGTCTGACCAGGAAGAGGTGGGGATAGCGCAACCCCCGTCCTGGAAAAGCACCATAAACCCCAATCCCTCCTCCTTCCCAGTTTGGAAATCTCTCCCAGCTTTTCCTATACTTCAAGCTCTGCCCACAGCGCCATAGCAGCAGAATGTCCCGGCTAACGTCAATTGTTAGGTTTCAGAGTTAACGATCTAGCAAGACAAATGGGTTTGCACTCAGGGTGTGATAGTTTGCAGACTCAGGAAAAGAAGACACGTTTGAGATCAGATTTGGAAGGTGTCCTTTACCACCCATAGGCCTGGAAACTTGCTTTTTATATTTAATTGGAAACTTAAAAGCTGTAGAAATTGATGGGGCCACCACGGGAGGGCCAGTACAGTGTCCTCCCGTGTACTTACTTTACCCTGCCTGGTGCTAAGAGGAGACAGCGGAAGAAAAAGAAGCATAGAAGAACATTAACAAAAAAAAAAGCCATTTTATTGAAAATGAAATTCAAACTTCAAATTAATATTACAATCATGAGAAAATGCCAAACAATTCAATTTACAGTTGCAACATACAATACAAATAGTCCCTTTGAAGTTGAAGTAAACTGATCCACAATCGTCGTCTGTGGCATAGAGCAGAGTGTGTTTGTACAATATGTGCATGAAAAGCAAACCTCGGGTGACAGCATTTGAAAAAATAAAAAATTAAAGCTTGTATTTACAGAAAATGCTACAAATATTTTGTTCCAGCGGAAATTCAAGACTGGTAAAGCATATTTAACAACAACAAAACAAAAAAAAATAAAATTGGAATGTCACTCATATTACCTAAAACAAAAGTTACTGTAAAAGTATGGTTTTGGCTGATATACTTAAAAGTACTGCATTAAAAAAAAAAAAAAAAAAGCAAAGAGTTATCTGTAAACATGGAAGTAAACAAACATCTAAAAAAGTTCTCAGAAAATGTTAAAATGAAATGCATTCTATTTAAAACAAAACAAAACAAAACAAAACAAAAAACCCAACAAGAAACTCAAGGGTTCAGAGAATGGGGCTTCTTTGAGCTCATGGCTGACCCAGGTTTGAATTATTGCTTTTGCTCATGGCTTGTTGGCCGCTTGCAGCCCCCCCACCCCCCCCAACCTGGCGCGGGGCTGAGCTTTGCTTTGCGAAGTGTCAAAGTGCAAAAATTTTCCCCAGTCGAGATGGTACCTGTGGAAACCGGCAAATCTTTGCTTGGGGCCGGGGCGGGGGGGGGGGCGGGGGGGCCGGACTGCTGGCAAAAAAAAAAAAAAAAAAAAAAAAAATAATATTCAATGCTAAGAAAGACACAGCAGCTGGTCTTTTAAAAGAGACGATAAACGCCACACGAATGATGCTGTGGGTTAAATAATTTGCTTTACTCATCCGTCCCGACCCGCTGACCCCGATCTGGTTCCTCTTAGGAGGAGGGAGGGAAGGAGGATTTAATCCTCCGTTTGGCAAAAGGGACATCGTGCCTGTTGTGCTGGAAGTAAATCTTTGGTAGGATAAGAGAGCTGGAAAGTTAAAAAAGGCCATTATTTTTTTTTTATCTTTAAATCTATGACCGGTGCCAAAGATTGCCACTCGTGGAAGGGAAGGGCTGTCGTACCTTTGAGAAAACTCCCCTGGGTGGATGCTAAGCACCTCGCGAAGCGCCAGGCAATCCGATAGGATTAACTACATAGCGCCGGTTGGGGGTTGGGTTGGGTTTTTTTGGTCTGAAATCCCGATTCAAGAGCATTTCCAAGCGAACTCGGAAGCATTTTCTGAAAGCTTTGATGAGCATCTCTGCCTCAGCCTCTCCAACTCCCTCCGCGACCAGCCTGACGGACCGGCGGAGATTTTCCAAAGGCACCAGGAGGGTTCAGGGATCTACTGAAAGTCGAGGGGCTGGTGGTCCTCTGTCCGGAGGTCCTTAGAAAATCCTTTCCTTCCTATCTCAAGCAGGCAGAGCCCGACGCCCGCCCGCACGGCCAGGGAAGCCGAGGGCACGGGTCGGGCACGCGCACCTCGACCGGGAGGAGAAAACGTTTCCAACGTCTGTCCCTAATGGTCCAGTTGAAAAAACCGCGGGGACACAAACAAGAGTCCTGTCGGTACTGAGCAAAACAAAAGTCTGGTCTGCGCTGGATTTATCCAGAAACAAAAACCAAGTGCTTGAATTTTACAACAAAGTCTTCACAAAAAAAAAAAAAAAAAAAAAAAAAAAAAAGAAAAAGGAAAAAAAAATCTGGGTTGCTGCCTGCAGCCACTCTTAACAACATTTCAACACAAAAGCACCCTAAAAATTACTTAATATGCATACAGTAAACCTTAAAAAGCCCTTCTCAGCAATAACAAATAATGTACAAATATAGTACCTTTTATTAAATAGGAAACAGCTTGCACTGGCAGTACATCTTTTTCTCTTGCTTACTAAACAAAAAACAAAACTGAAATGTGTAACCAGACACTGGCTTTTTAAGTGCTGCTGAGACTAACAAACGTATTTTACAGTTACAAATAAATGGACAGTGGTATGCTTCAAGCTACCACAAACCAACAATAAATAGAATCAATTACAGCTTCCATCTTTGAAGGAAAACTAAGTATTAGAAGAAAAAAAAAAAAAAAAGTGTCTTACTTATACTTTAAGCATACTTGCTATACAACCTTTAGAAGGCAAAGACTTTATTTAATTATTATTATTTTTTTTTAAGAGCGCTTCATCACGCAAATTGGAGGGATGTACCGTGCTAATGTCAACTCGTTTAACAGCTTCGCTATTAACGAGCGGTGAGGGTGTTGTCCGGCTCGGAACGGCAATGCCCACCGTCGAGTTATTGCGTATTTGGAGGTAGCCAAAGCACAGCCAAGGAGCGGCGCGGTGGCCGGCAGCCCCCCAAGGAGGCTGGGGACGGCGATGGCTACGGCAGGGGAAGGAGGGAATGCCGGCAAACCCCATCGGGACGTGCCGAACATCCCGCTTTTAAACCAGGCTCAACATCACCTGCTTGGGGATAGCGTGAGGAGGGCGGCTCAGCTCCCACCGCATCCAGCCGCTGCCGCGCCGCCTCCCCGTTTGCCGTAGCAGCCCTGGGCTGGGCAAAATTTGGCCTCCTACGCCGGAGAGCTTGGTGGCGGACAGCTTGGTTAAGGGTTTTGGGTGCGATTCGCTCTCCCTGTATCGCACCCGGGAGCCCCAGGGTGGCTTTTAAGGTGACTTTTTCTCTTCAGCGTTTGCAGAGGTGAGTATCGCCGCCCTTGGGCTCGTCTCTCTAACACGGCAACAGCCACATCGGCTTCAAAGGCAACACAGCATCCTTACGGCTCTAGCATTTAATGCTAAGGGGCGGTGATGCGCTACCAGGCAGCTTCTCGCTCAAGTTTTGGACCTTTTTATTCCATCGAGTGGGCTGAAACGGCATGGGGAGGGGAAAAAGTTTCACCAGTTCTCCCTTACTCCCATTTCTGAGCTGTTCAACGATGCATTATTTGTAAAACAGGGGCTTTGAAAAGGTTTGGGTTTTTCTTTGGGGAAAAAATAAAACCCCGTCGAAATTCAAATCACGCTGTCAAAACATTTTAAATACGAATATTTTCAAATTTCGAAGTTCTGAGAAAAATCCTGGGAGAAGAAGAAATTAGGGGAAGGATGGAAAACATTTCATCCTTCCTACCATTTTTCCAGTGTCTCCGCAACTACTGATTAAAAGGCAAGACTGTGTTGAAGGCAACCAGACAGCTAATAAAAATATTTTAAACACAATATTTCCTTCATAAGTTATATAAAAAGATCCTACATCCAAAATCATTTGATGTGGATGCGTTTGGGTTGGGTTTGTCATTTTTTAAGTCACATTGTAAACTGGTTCACACTGGAACTGCTTTTCAGAGTTGGGTAAAGGTTTGAGGTTTACACCATTGCAGAAATGTAATAAGTAAAAAAGCAAAACAAAACAAAACAAAACAAAAAAAAAAACCAAAAACACTTTTAGAGACCGAAGTCAATATATCATTACATTAAGAAACGTTTAAAGGGTCCAAATGTCATTAAATAATTATAAATATTCTTTTAAAGTTATATGATGATTCATGTCAGCAAACAACCTCAAATTTTACACATTTATAATTTAAAAAAAAAAAAAAAAAAAAGAACATAGCCGAACACAAATACTATGTATACCATTTTGGCTCTAGTAATAGATATTGCCATTTTCATGTTTTGCATAAGTAATAACATTTTGGGGTTTTTTTGTTGTTGTTTTTAAAGGTTTTGGTTGTTATTTTTGTTTTTTTGGCTAATCGATCGAAGGCAAAAAGAGCGGATACAAAAGCAAAAAAAAGGAAACCCCAGGGTTGTCTAGCCTAACTTGAAGACTCGTTCTCTTTAAGTACCCAAAAACAAACCAAAAAAAAAAAAAAAAAAAAAAAAAGGAAAAAAGCAACGAACACAGAGAGGTTCCAACCGTTGTCTGCAGCAAGGCTCGGACAGAGGGGGTTTTTCGGGCCAGCTATTTTCATCTGAACGTATCACGGCAAAGCGGAAGCAACTCGCTCGTTGCTGTCCTGTTTATGTGCACCAATACAAGCCAGTCGAATTGCACTAGGGGTGTGACGAGGGTCCCATACGTTGTATGACTGCAACTGTATCTGGAGTTCATGGTAAGGTTGGTTATTTTTTTTTTTTTTAATCTTTTTTTTTTTTTTTAATTAAAAAATAAAAGGGAATGCAGCCTTTGCCTTGCATCACCATGTTTCTCCTGACAGCCGGGGAGTCCGTTCTCCCCTCATTGGCAAAAGTACTCGCTAGTTATTACAACACTCTAGACCGAAAAAAATTAAAAAAAAAAAAAGAAAAGAAGAAAAAAAGAAAAGAGGGGGCGATTTTTTTGTGTGTGTGTGTAAAAAGTACATTTTAAATATAAACCAAGGTAAAATGGTTCCAAGAAAACGAAAAAATAATAAAAATATGTGCTTTGATCCACATAATCTGAAACATGGGCTGTGGTGTGTTGGTGACTCTTGTGTTATTTATGGCCATTATCATCCCATCGACACAGTTGCACATATCGGTAAAATCTTTTTCTTTTCTTTTTTTTTTTTTTTAAAAAAAAACAAAAAAAATAAAACACAAAAACCAGGCACTTCGTAGTTAGTCGACCGTTTGTTTGGTTTGGTTCGGTTTGGTTTGGTTTGGTTTGGTTTTTTGTTTTTTTTTGTTTTTTTTTTTTTTTGGCTCGCAGAGGTCGGGCCAGCTACAGAAGAAATCTCAGTACGGCCTCCAAACGGACTCATCCATTCTGCCACTAGAATTCAAGACGGTTGGGGAGCTGCTGTGGCTGCCATCCGCCTCCACCCCGTCACTCTGGTTGGGCAAGTTAGGGTTTAACAGCGTGCTGCCGTTGGACGTGGTGGTGCACGGAGGAAGCATCCTGGAGGGGGAGCGGTCCCCTCCCGGCACCATGGGGAACTGGTATGATCCTGACGAAGTGCCATAGTAGAGATATGGAGTGCTGCTGGTCTGGAAAGGTCCACTTTGGTTTTGGGAAGAGCCGGGGTAGGGTGGTGGTAGGTAGGTGTGGTAGTGAGTGGTTGCGGACATACCCAGTGACATGCCTGAGGTGACTGGCGGTGTATAGGTAAAGGTGGCTGGATAGTGCATTCGTGGGTTGGAGAAGCGGCTCTCAGTGAGGGATGAAATGCTTGTGAACTGCCTGGGATCTGAAAATGGGCCCAGCTCTGAAGCACCTAAAAAATTATAACAAAAGACGGGGGAAAACAATTCTGTAAATACCATTTTTTGTACGCAGTGATGATAGAATTTTATTCTTTCTACGAAAACCCACTTCTTTTGGCCCCCAAGAGAACAGTAGATCATATCAAATAATACATTGCAAGGAACAGAGTCATACACCTGTCTTCTACAAGCGCTGGGCCAAACTCATCCCTGGTCCAACTCCACTGATGCCAATGGAGGGAGCAGCATTGCCAACCCAAAGCATTGAAAGGTCACAAGGCAGGCCGGAAAAAAATAAAAAAAATTAAAACATCTCAAAAATCAAGAGATTGAAAAAGAGCCAAAAAGAGAAAGGTGGATTTGGGGTTGATTTGCCTCCTGGGTTCTGAGCTTTGAAGGTCACGTGTCTCTGGGTTTTTGCTGTCGCCTCGTGAGAAACTCAGGTCTGGTTGCACACGAAAGCTGAGATTCCCACCTCAGCACACGCCGCCGGGAGCTGGGGTTTCGAGAAAAGCAGAAATTACCGTGCAACTTGTAATAAAACTACAAGAGTTGGCAACACCAAGTTAGTTGCACCACTGACACCAGGGGAGTTACACCGGGGGTGATTAAGCCCCACTTCTTGCTTTAAATCAATTTATTTAGGTGAGAATCTGCTCAGCCACTTCCTATGGCTGAAAAATATTATTTGCTGGATCCGAAGGATGGGCAAGGCCACTGAGCTGATAGCAAAGATGCGAATTTTATTTTTCAGTGCAGTCGATGGAAAATTACAAGCCCAACACTGTGTTTGCCATTGAAAAAAAGTTGTTTTCATATGTAGTCTGTGCAGACTGGTTGAAAAAGAAGACCACACAGTTTATGGCTACTGTGAACGTCTGGATGGTAACGCTGTGAATTGGAGTCTAACGCAAAACAGGGATGGGTAAACTCATTTTGCCTAATTTCTAATCCCACATCAAACACTCAAAGTTTCGGAGCAGAACTGGAAAGCAAACGTTAGTAGCTTGGTGATCTGCTTAGGAGACTGTGGGATGGACAGGAGCAGAAGAAAAAGATGGTGAAAGCTCACGTTGAGAGCCAGAAGAGTGGAAAACAAAAAGGGTGTGGGAAAAGGGACAGGGGGAAAGAGAAAAAGCCTAATGAAGAAGTACAGCGCAAGAGGGAGGGAAATGCCTCGGCCTGTATGCAGTAGATGCATATATACATTTTTATAGAGAGCGAGCTGAAAAGAGCGGGGTATAAATAAAGGGGAAAAACAATGAAACCAAATGGTCTCTCCCTGTGCTTCCCAGCCGACTCTTCTACAACTTTACAGTCCCCTCGATCCAAGGGTTCACCCATCTCTTGGGCGAATCCAAGAGATTCTACTGCTCTACTACTACTACTACTACTAACTCTACTACTTGATGCCAATCTACCGAATCTGATTTACCTAAAAGCAAAATACGGCATCTTCTAGATGCCAAACTGACGTGCTAAACACTGCAATACCCTGTGTGTCTTCACTATAAGATGCAGTAATGCTTTTACTTTAGATAGGCTTTGGATTTGACCTGTGTAGAAGGAAGGTCTCGCCAGCCCTTCTGCCCTTGGTCCCCTACAGCCCCCACAACGGTGGTTGTTACCATAAGCCACAGACTCAACAGACCCTGCCACCTTGTGGGGCACACTTTGTGACTTAGATCACTATTCTCTCCTGTTCTACCAGCTGGTTTAACCCACGCCTTCAATGATATCTAAAAGCTGCAGGGGGGCAAAGCTCAGGCATGGCTTGAGTTCAGGCTGGAGGACCTGGGCCACAGCCAGCCAAGCGTCCAAATCACACACCCTGAAACCTGGGGATTATAACCTGCCGTCTCAAAAGATATTGAGTACAGAGCTTTAAACGGGCAGTAAAACCCCTTTTTTTAACTCTGATGACGATGTGATTACTATTATCTTTATCTGGAACTGAATCAGTGACCTACGGGTGAATGGGTCTGTCTCCATCATCAGCCTCTCCAACCACAGCCCCGTGGAATGTAATATAACTTGTACCTTTACAGCAAACACTCTACTACTTGATGCAACTTCTTTCGTTCCCAACTGCAAACAATAGCCAGAGGCGATACCACCCAGATTCAAAGCTGTAATTTTGGAACACTATCCTTTATATTGTGAACAGGTCTGATACGTATCTGGAAATATAAGGTTAGAACATAATTTCCCCAGCTGCTCAAAATACTGAGTTTCAATCTGCTACCGCTTATACTCCTTTTTTTTATTTTTATTGTTATTGCAACTCTCCCCAACATGAATAGAGTTGCTCTTCGTTTACCCTGATAGGAGCTAAACAAGACTTTTACAATCAAAAGTAGAACTGGTACGAGTGCAAGGGTGTACAACATCATCGGCATTTTTGGTTTCTTTGCAACCAATACTTTTTTTTTTTTTTTCCTTAATAACAAACTATCCACACAGTTTTACACATTAAAAGGCAATCTTCCTTTCAGGGCTAGATCCAAATATTATCTGTGTGGGTGCTGCCAAGAGACCACGTACGTGTCGAATGACTGGGAACGCGCACACCACACGTAGGCATTTCCAATGTGGGGCTACAGACCTCCTTACGCACCCTAGTAAACCCACACTTGTTTGTTTTTACTGTTGCTTGTAAAGCACAATCCGATTTACCCAAAGGCCAAATAACCATAAACCTTTCTTATCTCACCCATGGCTGTGTCTGCACGGCTCCTGCACGCTCACTTCTCCGACCCCCGTTTTGCCCAAACGCCTTTTGCTCTCTCCGTAACTCCCTGCACTGGGCTGTGATTTGCTCCCAGCCTTCTGAACCTCCATTGTGTAAAGATATTTTTGGAGGTCAGAAAAAGTTTTCCGTGCCGCCTGTTCTAAAGTCTCCTGTCTCAGGGAGTCTAGAAACTTTTTAAAAAGTCACCTCTAAAACTCAGCCTCTTGCCATCCCCACTGCTACGCAACCTCACTGACGCATTTTCACCCTCCTCTTCTTCCTCCCTCTGTGCTACCTCCCTGTGTTAAGGTTGATTTTGGTTCTAACTTGGAAACACCAGATGCATATTCGTTTATACACGGTTTGCTCTTTGCTGGACCGGGAAGATAAATAGCTTTTCTGGGTATGCCACCCATCTTTGCATATCTAGTTGCGCACAAATAGCGATGTCGATCAGCAGTACGGTAACATGACAGTGCAAGTAAATAATTTATTTATTCCTCTCCCCAGCAGGATTAAAGATTTATGCTAATTTCTCCTCTGTCAGAGCAAGAAAACAATTTGCATGGGTGAATTCCCACTCTCGTGATAGCTTGTCTTAAACGAGTGAAGCAGAGATCCTCCACCCTACACCGTGGCCGCAAGGTTGCGAAACCGCCCTTCTGTAAAGAGAAGAGACTTTATTTTGTGCCGCCAGAAAGAGAAACACGGCAGCAAGCACAGCAAGTGATTCTCTTCCTATGCAGCCTGATGGGCTCGCTGTGCTTGACAATGCACACACACACACAAAAGTATATTTTTTCAAAAAATAACCCTTTACATCTGAAAGAGTCCGGGTTAAACAGTTTTTAAATGTTCCAAGCTGATAGCTCCCTAACGTAACCTGGCACTCAAGTTTTGAGAGCTGTACGTTTAGAACAGAAAAGTGGTCATGTTAATCTGCCAATATATATGCTAACATCCTAGATTCAAGAATACTGCTCCAGTGTGTTTCATATTTAGAATAAGAACAATTAAAATTCCATGTGGTTTCACTTATTTTGATGCAGAAGCCTCATTAAAAACCCTAGACTTGGGCATTTGCCAGCAGCCGACTAAAACGGTTTTGCATTTGTGCCTAAAAACCAATTTTACCTGTTGCAGCTCTGCAGCTCCACCGTCTCCAGCTGAACGCGTACCGTGGCCATTCCTCTTTTTCAGTTTACAGATGCTAGCTAATGCCAGCTAATGTTCATTTCTCAATTAATAAGCTGTGCTTGTGGTTTGCAGAAAACAAGGCAACAAATTTCTGCCAGGTTTACAGCACTTTGGCCAATCGCTTCCAATTATTAAAGATCATAACGTACCCCGGATAGATTAACTCCTTGCGGGTATAGCAAGCTGCCATCTGCTTTAAAGGGTTATAGGATAATTTTATAACTTACAAATATTGCAATTTGCTTTCTCATTTAATGCTCTAAGGTCACTACCAAAAAAAAGGTCCCCTTGGCTTATTGCATATGTCTCATAGGGAAACTTCTAGCACATCAACTCCGTGCATAACTCTTGGATGCAAGAAAAGAGAGCGGTGCTGTGTGTGAGAGTCACTCCACCGTCTGTCTCAAGGAAATTCAGCTACAGAGAGTTAAATATATTTACCAGTAGCTGAACAATTCACTTGTGTTTTGGGGAACTTCAGCGTTCAGACATTCGCTGAAGCAGACACTAGATTTTGTGGGCTTTTTGTTCAATAGTTCGATTTAGGCTGGGACATAGCACTAATTGATCTATTAAAATTGTTTTTTCCTTCCCTGCCGTCTCCGTCTATGAATTATATGTGCAGCTTGGATTACTTACAGCTGATAGTATCGCCCCGTATGAAGTATGCCACACACTTCACATGATGAGACGATTTTCAGTCTCTTACAGCTTTGCCAAACTTTAAATGTTCTGGCTGAAATTGTCCATGCTGGGCGTCTGTCTCAGGCTAAATTGTGATTTATGCATCTATTTGTTTTTAAAATTTCAGCTGAAACTCTTCTGCTGGGAAAAATATATTGTTTTACTAATCTTAAACTCTGAGAAGCCTTCCTTTGAAAAGCTGTACCAGTTCCACGCTTTGAAGTAAGGACTTGAACTTTGGACTAGGAGTGGCTTTTGTGCGAGAGACGTTGCCACGAAAATGCAGCCAAATATGAACAGATCGTGAGCATTCTGACTAAAAATGGGCAGAAGAGTCTGTGCCCCTACAAAGACACTTGTCCAGAGACTGGAATGAAATCCAGGAGTCCCAAGTCCCAGCATTTTTCCTGCAAATATTGCTGAAACATGGGGACATCTTCACCCATCCCTGTGCCAGTCCCGAGCAAGAATTGGTCCATCGGTGGCTCCGTTCATTGGAATGGCAGAAGCCTGGCTGAAAGGAGTCCACGTGGATGTCTGTACGATTTTCCAAGGAAAAATTTGCGAAGGCGGGGATACTTGGGGCTTGCTTTCTTTTAGAAATCCGAGAAACTCTCAACACGAGTAGAGACAAACAAAAGGGTATTATTGAGGTTACCGCGCGAAGAGTGAGAAAGTTAAGAAGTCCCAGCATTCAAGTTACTTCCCCATACGCCCTACGACAGAGCATTCGATCGCAGGAGGAGATGCTATTCCTTTTACACGAACCCTCCTGCAGGCAGCACACGAGCTGACCTCCTCTGGAGACGTATCAGAGCTGAGCAATAGGGAAGACCGTTGTCTCTAGACATCCCCCAAATCCACTGCTGGAAGAAATCAGAAGGGGGGAAGTGAACAAGACCAGGGAGACCCAATTATTTTCCCGAGCAAACTGGATTTTATACGCGTTTCTGCCACACGGCTCCTACGTGACTCGGTTGAAATCTCTCCAAATCACATCCTCGCATTTTCTGTGCCCAGCAAAGACGTTGCCTTCTGATTTGCACGAGCGCTAAATAGTCACAGCTGCAGCTGAAGCCAACAGGAGCTCAGGTCTGAGCTTAAGGCTAAAGACAGAAAAAAATTCATGCCGTAGGTGACACACAGAAGGTGCACTGAGTTACAGGGGACCTCAGTGTCAGTCTCAGTACTCTTTTTAAAGCGGCTTCGTTCTTTCTTGGGAATATTGCACCGCAACGAACTGTACGCAAAAGCTATGGCAGAAATATTAGAGCAAAGCCCATCCAGAAATTAAGAATTCCTTCTTCAGAGCAGAATTTAATGCTCTGCAATAAGCAAGGCCTGGGGAAATGCAAAGAACAAGAAGCAAACAAAATATTGAAGAGCTGCTCATTAAGTAGGCACTGTCCATCCTGTGCACTGAATGAGACAGGAATCCCGTGGGAAAAGTACCATGTGATCCTGTAATTAAAATCTGTAATATAATGCATAAGCAGGATGAGGCTGATTTAAAGTTGCACAGGCAACGTAAGAACTGAAGATTTCCCAATTTCTGAGCGCTTAGTTTTGCAATCTTAAGGATTCTTTGCAACGTGTTTGGATGGGGGGAGTGGTTATTTGCCATCTCTGTTTTCCCCGAGCATCTTTCTCTATCGGGGAAGAGCGTTATTTTTGCTCTTCATTTCGGTAAATTCTTGCCACCTGCCTCTGTTCGTCAGCGTTTAGTGAATCGCACACAGCACGATCCTTCTCCTGCCTCCTTCCAGGCAAGACTGTGATTCTCCAGAGGCGCTGTACCACCTTCCCTCCGGATGCTGCCGCAGGATGGAGCCTGGGGGACTGCAGTTCCCAGGGATCCCAAACCACCCCCTCGTCTATCTGTTCCTTGCTGTAGCCGTTAGGTCCTGATCCCTCAAACCTTCGTGATGGAGCTCAGGGACATCTACCCCCAGCACGTCTCTCCCTGCTGCAAGGGCCAGGGTCCTGCAGCGCCGCAGGAATAACGCACAGAGCTTTTCTCCTTCCCCGCTTCGCTTTTGGGATAAGCGCGTGTCACGTGGATACTTGCAACCATTTATCATAGGAAACGGTGTGTTTTCAAATTCCCTTTCCCTCTGTTTAATTCAGGGAAAAAAAAAACAAAAAACAAACCCAACAACTTCAGGGCGGAAAAAAAAAAAAAGCATTTCACATCCTTTTTTTTTTTTTTTTTTTGCATTTTTTTTCCCACGTCACCCTTGCACACCAGCAAGCAGGTCTCCCGGCAAACAATAGCAGGAGAAAAGGTGTGAGCTGGGCTCCCCCCCTCCTCTTTCCTTCACCTCAACAAGGTGTTAACTTCAAGGCCTAGTTGGGACCATTTAAACGGCAGCATTATTAAGCACAGCAGTCCCACAAAAGTCAGCGGGAGGAAGGAGCATTTTAACCCCTTCGGAGCCTCACGCACACCAAGGAGAACCTAATCCTGGTGCATCTCGTCTCGCCGTCCCTCGGCACCCCAGTTCACACGGTAAAGTGCCCGCCTGTGCCTTCTGGTATTTAGGTAACAGGACTTTGGCACCTAAAATACCGCGGATTAATTTGCAGATAGATGTTTTCACTGAATTTATGGCGCAGCACCTAAGCCCTTTTGCTGGGAGAAACACCCCATAAATAACGTAATTAGCAGCGACCATTAAAGTACCACTCCTGCAAATAAAGGAGAGCGTTTCCCAAGCAGGGCTGTTACATTGCTTAACGGCAAAATAAATCGGGGTCTCTTTGCACTTCTCCAGCCCGGGCTCCATCATTACCTGCCCTGCTCCCTCAATAGGACTTTTCTCCTGGACGAGCTACGCTGGAAGAAGGTGATTTTTCCTTTAGGCACCGAAGTCTTGCTGGGTGACGCCGCACCTCAACGCAGGTGGCCGCTGGCTGCCCCTCGAGAGGCAGCTCATCTTAAACTTAGGAACATCAAGGGGTAGCAATTCCTCCCGCGTGCGGGAAAAAGCAACAGCAAACCCCTCCTAGATGGACTGTGGGGAGCAGAAATGGAGCTCTGAAAGCATCAGTCATCACTCTCTCATTTATAAACGTGCGAAGCTTCACTTACACCAGCCTCATAAACCTTTCTAACGAGAACCACAGGAGGGGGACAAATGGTCACATTAGAGTAATACGTCCTTGGCTTGCGGTTGTGACCTGCCACCCCTGGATGCCCGTAACCTGGTGTGACGGAGACCCTCTGACCTTCTCAGTCTCCGCTATCTCATCTCGGCGACTTCAGCCTGGAGCTGTCACAGGTGGTTCAGGTGGAAAGGAACTGGTAGCATATCAAAAGCCCCCTGCTTGTTTAAAGTCTCAGGCCATCCATGCGTTACGTTGGAAGCAAAAAGTAAATAACGTTTCCTGGACGTAAGTCTAGCAGCTCTGCAACGCTGCATGGCACGAACACGCACGCGGGCGCGTATCGCTCTCCGTTTAGTTTTTCCCCAATTTTTTTCCTGCCTGAATTTCAGCCCGCTGCCATTTTTCGCCAGCCCCAGCCGAAACGCATCAGGAGGAACACGGGAGGCTTTTCTTGGGTAGCAACCTCCGCGGCGTTGTGTGCAGCACGGGGGTGAAACCGCAGGACTGAGAGCTGCAACGCGTGCACGGCGACGGCGAGGATCAGTACGAGAACCCTGTATAAACTCCGTGAATGGGAAGATAATATACATTGGGGCTAGCAGTCTACTTTATTACTTTTTTTTTTTTTTTTCAGAAAAATGTGCCTTGACTATCCAGTATAAATATTTGTTTCCAATGTTGTCATGAATTGTACTTTTCCACTGCATGCTAGCAACTCAGAAATACCATCTGATCCTCCAGCAGACACAAAGAAACTATGTTTTACAGGGGTTGTGGGGGGGAAGCCTTGGGCATTGCGCTGTAATTTCACCCTTTAAACCCCTCTCTTTCTCCCTCCCCATCCACGTTTTCCTTTCGAATCTCGTTCCGACTCATACGCGTCCCTCCTGAGGACAGAAGATTCCTCGCTGGTTCTTGATTAAGAGTTTTTAAGAAGCCGGGAAGGAAGATATTCTTTGAAACTGGATCTACTGCAGGATGGGAGCCAGCACACAGGACACCGTGTCTTTCAGAGAGGGCCACACACAGTGCCACTCCAGTCATATGACTTCTCTGTCACATCCTGAAGCCATTTCCAGCTCGTGTGCGAGTTTGTACTCCCATTTAGAAGAGGATGGGATATATTGGGAACACACATATGGAAACACTTTCAGGGAATCAGTTTCCATGAAATCCATAATGAGCCAAGTGGCTTCAGATGTGGCAGCGTGCCTCAGATTAGCCAAAAAAAAAAAAAAAAAAAAAAAAAAAAGAAAAAAAGAAAAAAAGGAAAAGAGAAAAAAGAGAGAAAAAGAAAAAGAAGGACAAATCTACCCTTTCAGCCCTTATTTCAGTTTTAAGGGGGAAAAGAAGAAAAAAAAAAAAATTAAAAACCACTAATGACTTACGGCTACCAAAACAGGGAGCCACAAAGAAATAGAGCTAATGAGAGCCCTTCTCGAGCCCTCCTCCTTCCCCCAAATAACGGCGCTGCTATCAGCATTCCCGCAGCTCCCAGAACGCCCTCCTGGCATCCGTCAGCATGCCGAGCTCGCACAGGGCTGGCAGAGCCACGGCCCTTGCCTGTGCCATCGCACCGGGACCCGTGTGGGCAACGGAGGGCGTTGCCAAAATCTGCAGCTCGGGCAGAAACCGTTCATTAATTAAATCTCCCGAGAAAGTCTGGATTCGGGAGGGACATGCTCTGGATGAGGTTGGTTGTACCTGGGTCATATTAAAAGCAGGATTGATGGCGGGGGGGGTGTGATGTGCTGGGTGTTAGGCAGCGATATTACACAGCGGGTGGGTATCATCTGCCTGATGTCCTCCGGCGGCCAGGAGCCGAAGGTCGAGGGCAACCCCCAGGTGCCCTTACCCATGGGTACCAGCGAGCAGGAGCTGGGGAACACACAGCCCAAGCCCTGCTGATCCCAAACGGCAAAGGGCCGGAGGCCACGTCAGCCCTGGGCAGGAGGGAAGGAGCCAGCTCATCCGAGTTAGCGTGGTGCCGGAATAATTATTGCATGGCCAAGGAAGCGGGAAGAAGCACGGAGCAAGTGGCAGGAGTTCAAACGGGAACCGAAGAGATGCTACGTGCATCCCTGTGACAGCTACCCGCGTTTTTATCACGAGAAAATAACCAGGAATTCGGCTGCTAATTGGGGCCGTATCCTACAAACCCTACTTTTCCTGACAAACAAATGACTCCACAAATAGTCCCTCTGTTTTCAATAGGGTTATTTGCGGTAGGAGGGACCACCCAACACGAGAGGATCAGGCCCTCCGCTCCCTCGCTCTGCAGCTCGCTCAAACCTTCCCCAGCCAGATCCGAACACAAATATCCCCACGAACTGCAAAGGACTTTTCCTCGCTGCTGCTGGAAAAGCCCTGGACGAGAAGCTCTCTGTGGAAAGGTCTCGTGTGCTATTAATAAGATGCTCGCCCCGACTTCCGCCTCCGAAATGGGGATTTGCGAGTTGTTTCTCAGGCTGTTTCTTTCCACTCGAGCCTCGGCACAGTAAACTAACTGAAAACTTCTGCATCAAGGAGAAGGTCTCTTTTAAAGTTTTGCTTGGCTTTGCTTTCAAAGAGTTGTCTGTATATTTTAGAATATGTAGAATTTGCCTTTGATTTAAACCTCTCTCTTAACAATAGACAAGAGACGATTTCTCTACTGGGCGATTTAAACAAAAACAAACATATTTTGGTTACCCGGGCCTTGTTCTCAAAACGCCCCCTTTTTTTTTTTTTTTTTTTTTTTCCAGAGCAAAATCAAACCCTACAAATCGTTGCGCTTCTGGCCAAAAAAACTTAAATTCACAAATGTAGATAGTCCAATTCTTTTTTTTTTTTTTTTCCCCTGAACAATATCGTACACGGAAGAAGAAAAGGCACCTCCCCAGCCCCCAGACATCCATAAAACACAAACTCCCCTCATCTGAACAATTAAAAACACGCTTTTCCCCTCCAAAATAACTTCTCCCTTCAATGGACATTTTCAGCCTCGGTCCCTGTCCTCATCCAGGGACATGGATGCTGGGGTTTTTTTCTCCTCCCCGGCATGAAGTCCTGTCCCCCCAGAGGGTAAGCAGAGAGATGGACACACCTCGCTGCTTGTGTCCGGAGCGCGAGCTGCCCGGGAGCCCGCGAGAGCAGCCGCTCCGAAGGGGATGAGGCTGCTTAGCCCATGGAGAGCAGCCGCTCCGAAGGGGATGAGGGCGCTTAGCCCACGGAGAGCTTCTGGGTACTGGAGAAATGAGAGGGGAGATACCGGGGAGGCATTTCCATCTTAGGTTAAGGATTTTAGCAGCCGGCGAAATAACGCTGTTGGAGTGAAAACAGTGGAAAATAACTCACCCAGTGACGGCCAGAGTTTTTTTTCCCTTGCAGTGAGAACACATTTCCCCCAAGTAACATGAACAGCGGTAACATCAGGCCGTGATAAAATTGTCACACACGTCAGCGTGACTCAAGACCCACCGGTCAAAGGAATTTCGGGAGGCTCAGGCTGCGCAGGAGCCCTGCGGGGAGATGCGTGGGTAAGCACCGAGCCCAACCGCTGTCCCCGTCTCCTGGGGCAGAGCAGGAGCAGCTCGGGGACATCACCGCCCTCGGCACCGCAGGAGCAGAGCTGTGGCTCTTGACAAGCCGCAGAGCAGGACTCGCCACCACGCAACGCAGGACTCGCCACCACGCAACGCAGACGTGCCCCGAGTCACCACGAGCT
The DNA here is from genome assembly GCF_964199755.1 of Larus michahellis. Taxonomy (NCBI): domain Eukaryota; kingdom Metazoa; phylum Chordata; class Aves; order Charadriiformes; family Laridae; genus Larus; species Larus michahellis. The sequence goes on from NC_133898.1 coordinate 125,648,530, forward strand.
TCGGGGAGACGGAAGGAATCTTTGGAGGCAGCCACCGGGCTGTTATAGCTCGAGCTGCTGCTCTTGTACCCGAAGGTCACAAACACTGACCAGTGCAAAGACCTACCGAGGTTCCAATCCACGCATTTAGGCACTCCATGCCCCATTAGACACCAAGCTGCCATCAAATTCAGCAGGACAGAGCTTGCTAAACATGGCTGTACGGCAGGACTAGAGGCACTGTATCCCTTTTTATATTCAGCGCTGCACCACTTTAACACTGTATGATTTTCAGTCTCATTTAATAGAAGCCCTGGAAAGCCCTCCGTATATTTTTTTCATTCATTCGAGACCCAACCCGAGTTTCTTACCAAATTAAGGCAAGTTACTGTAAGCTCAGTTTCAATCCATTCTAAGCTTGCCCACACAGCGTCTCCATTCATCAGCTGAGCTGAAGCTTAAACCAGCCCAACTTCGAACACCTCTAAATAAATGCTTCTTCTCCATAGTGTAAAGTCTGAATATCGTTTTTATCCTCCCAGGAAACCGGTGATGAGAAAGAGAAACAGACTTTGGTCTGTAATAGCTCACATCATAAACGTGCTTTAGGCTGCTTGCTGTATGGCAACGGAGGCGAGTCCACTAGCAGCTCGAATCGCTATTGACGGTCCAAACTTAACATCCCAGTTACCGCGTCTCAGATAAACCCCAGCCACAGGCTCGTGGTAAGCGTGAGGTACTACGGTTCTGTAACGGGGGATTAAGTTAAGGCTCACCGCCGCCTCGCGCTTGCCGGAGGCTGCAGAAATGCACGCTCTTACCGAAGCCCAACTAAGCCTGCGGTTAAATCAGGATAACCCGGCTAGTCTCCGAATTTGCTTTATTTCAGAAGCGAGCTTGGACAGCTTCTAACCAGGATGGTAAAAAACATAAATGTATCGTGGAGATACTACACAGGGTAATTTCATACTGGCAAAAAAAAAAAAGCATATGTTAGTTAGAAGTTCAGACAGCCCACTTATCCATTAAAGCTGTTAAAAGGGGGAACGTGAGGCATTGCTTTCTGGCTCTGGCTACTGATTTGTTTTGTGACTTTGGGCGTATAATTTGATTTTCCTGGCTAAATTTTACTTGCTATAAGATGGATATTTTAATACTTCGTATTAGCCAAGTGACAAAGGTCAGTAGCACCATTTGGAAAATACTATGAAATCTTTTGTTGGAAGATGTTGTAAAGTTACACAGACTAAAGGCAAAAACCATCAGACCCTTTTTACAAGCTCTTCAACAGGTGAAGGCACAGAAAAGGTGGAATGCAGACAGAATAAAGAGAACTTGGCTTAAAATAAGCTTTCAGACACAATCCTGACACCTGAAATAAAAAAGAGGCGTACAAAGGCAGCCTGAATTGTTGCCCTCGGTTGTCTTAATCTGCTTGAGAAAGCAACAGCTAGCATTGCTTTAAGCTGAACGCCGCCCCAGCGCATCTGCAGAGCAGCCCGGTGAGAGCAGGAGCTGGCTCGGCTGAGGACCAGGCGCCGTGCTCCAGCTCCACTGCGGCTGGAACCATTTCCTCCGTGGGCAAGCAGCCTGTCCTCAAAACAGCTCCAAACCAGTCTGGCCCACCTACGTGGGCCAGGCCAAACTAGGAACTGGTCGGGTTTGGACTGCCCTTAAACCCAGCTTCCTATCTAATTTTGGAATCTAATACGGTGGCTCCTAAATAGGCTCCGGTGGTGCTTAGATCCTCCCCTGCGCTCCTTTTCACCCATAAAAGAAAACAACACGGGTTGGCTTTTAGCGGGAATCAAAATGAAAACAAAAACAAACAAAAAAAATCCCTTTAGAGGGAGATATTTGAGAGAGGAAGAGGGAAGAAAGCGGGGAAGAGAGGTGCCTTTTTCCCGCTGCCAGGATTCCTCTGTGGCTCCTCCGGCCATGCCAGCATCCACATCACAGTTCCCGGGGACTTCCTCCGAGGAGCTTCTGCGAGACGCCTCTTCCAATGAGCCATTTCAGCCCAGGCTGATGTTGCAGAGATTTCGGGTCAGCAGCCCTCCCGGTGTTTTTGAGGCACTTGCTTCCCTTCCTATTTGGTAAACCAGCCGCCGTTGCAGAAGGTCTAATTTTCAGTCCTCCGTCCCCAGACCAGACCCCGGCCTTTGCAATCTGCGCCCTAGAGGCTACCGAAATGTTTATGCCCTTTCTCCCGGAGGTTTTTACTCTGCACCTTCCCTCTGCCAACGCTGACAAACCCTGCGCAGCTCCGGGTCTATTCACCATCCTGCGGCAACGACTCCCGCTTTACCGCCAGCAGTCTCATCCAGCAGCCCAGGGATATTTCAAATGTATTCACAAAGCCCCCGTCACTTCTCGAGCATTTATTCATATATTCCTTTACAATGTCAGCTTTGACTTCCTTTGTTTTGAAGTTTATTTTCTAAAAATCTTTTAGCCGGGCCGAAATGATCTATTTCAACCTTAATGAAGTTTTTTGGCTGGGATTTTTCCCTTCTTTGGGACACGGTTTTATTTTTGTTTTCAATGGCAGCAATACACATAACTAGTTGGCTACACTTAACAGGAATGACCTGCAGATGTTCGATCCTATTTCTGCGCAGAGGGGCACAGACCAGATGATCTCATGAGGTCCCCGTCAGTCCTATGTGACTACGACACTACAGATCCCCAGGAAACAGAAGACTTGCTGTCGCCTCTGGGGTTATTCCCACTTACCTAAGGGTAAGTAGATTCACAGAGGTCTATCAACAGCTATTAAATACAACGATCCAGATATAAACCTCCAGCTTAGGAAAGCCCTGCAGGTTGGGAATATATGTGCTCTGGTTTTGCACTCCAGGGGAACTGAGTCACCACTTTTGGCCACACTGAGAAGTTGACGGGTCCTGGATGGACCCGTGGCCTAATGCAGCGGAGCTGATCTTCTGCCCCACTCTTACCTTTTCCAGTAATGATGCTCACCAACAGTGCTCGCCTTTTATTACAAGCTGCAACGAGCAGCTTTGTGCTTGCTTTCCTGCTGGCCCTGAAGTCTGGGAGGTGGTGAAGAGTCACAGAGTATCTCAGTAACCTTCTTCGGACACCACCCTTCTGACCCATGCTCGCTCCCACCCGGCTCTAGCGAGGCTGCAGCCACTGCTGTCCCCTCGTCTTTCCTCAATTCCCTCGTGCGTTCTGTTGTGCGTCTTGTAATTGTACTGTATTTAAGAGCGCAAATTCATAGAGGACGGAGATGACCTCTCTTTTTTTTCTTTCTCTTCTTTAATTCTATAGTCGTTAGCACAATGGGATCGGACTGCCAGACGCTACCGCAACACAAACAATATTAGCAGCCGCTGCCTATCGCGTGGTCAGCGGTGGTTCCAGCAAAGGCCCATTAGCTACTCGCGAATCCAGCCATTACTTGGATCACCGAACCGCATCGCCTGCAGTGGCCAAACCTGGGTGCTCCAGCTAAAGTCCAAACCTCGCACGAAGCCTTGGCAAGGGGACTGGCAAGGGGACTGATCTCCAGTTTGTGGAAATCTCCTTTCAATCCTACGTTCAGCTTTCAACGCAACACAGAACACATTTTTTTAGCGCAGAATTCAATACAGCAAGCTGTGTTTTCACAGACATCCATCACCTAAAAATAACGGGCCTTATACATTTGATCCTATACCTGTACTGCAATCCTGTTTTCCAAGCAAGCCCATTGCACAGCCCAATTATATCAACTAAAACAAGGTGGCCATACCTTTAGCTGACGGCTTCATAATATTCATCCAGTTCTAGACAGTGCTTGTTTAATAGAAAAGGGCATAAAAAAGCACCGATGGATCAGACAGCGATAGCCCAGTTAACCGTTAAAAATAACGAGTGGAAACCACGCGTGTGGCATCGCTAGAGCTTGTGTAGGGACTTTTCATCTCAGCTAAATGAAAGAGGCTTTGTAGGTACCGCTCCTAATCCGAGCCTACCACCTTCCACTTCTCGCTGCGAGAGAAATAGGACGTTAAGAGGCAGAAAGATCAACGTGAGATGCCCTACCCCTCCATTTTGCTTTCAGAATTGCTCCTAGTTTTAAATCCCCCAGGGCCGTTTTTCTCTGCTGGTGCTCCCCTTCTCTCAGCACGGTTGCTCCTCTTTCTCACAAGAGCCCATGGTGCTTTCTCCAGCTGCCTACGCTCAGCACTTCTATATCATAAAATAACGTATTATGGCAATCATTCATGGCTACCACAGGATAAAAGGTCAAGTGGGTGGTTAAAGAGACCTTTGGGAAAACAACTGGGAAGCTTGGAGGTGACATGGCCCAGACGGGGCTGAAGACGCAACACGCTGACTCCTCTCCTCCTCCACAAGCACCTTTAAAAAGCCACAAAACCCCTTGCACTGAGTGTGTGATCCCTCTTTCGCCAGAACTAAGACTTCTTCATGCAAGGAGAGCATTGCCCGCTCCAAGTAATTCCAAGGGTTTAACGCAGTTTCAACTCTCGATTCGCAAATTTGCCCGCGGAATAATTATGAACGCAGAGAGCAAAGAGGCCGCTCTGGCTGGGTATCTGCTACCCAACGGGACCACAGGCTGAGCTCTGAGCTGCGGGCTTCTCTTTGCTTTTGACCGGGTAGATGCTAACTAAACCTGGAGGAAAAAGCCCCTGTGACTATCTCTGCGGTTCTTAAAAATGAAAGGTGAAACAGTGTAGGAAAACCAGGGGAGAATGCGTATCTGTTGTCTTATTCCTGTATCTCCACCTAGGCTAGTGGGTGAAGAATTAAATTCATTTTGTTAGAAAAAATGGGAGGGACTTGACAACCGAGCAAATATAAAAGCAGAAAAATTCCTAAAGGAATTGCAGAAGCCCACAGAGTCTGTGAAAAATGCTTTCTCGGCGCGTTTTTTCAGGTGGGTTGGAAAAGTAGAGTCCCACTAGTAATTCAACCAAAAATAACCCCTCCTCAGCGGATACCGTAGGAGTGTGGCTGATTAGGGAAGGGAACTTCCACTATTTGATTGATTATAGTGAACCCACGGCAAACTTCAATGACCAAAATATTTTTGCACGGTTCCCCTCCAGCCTCCTCGCAAGTCAAACCAGTTCCGCGTCCCACAACGGCCAGTTCCCGGTGGCTTCTGCCGTCTCCCTGAGACCCACCACAGCGACCTCCTTTCTTACCCACCTCCTTGGTGTATCTGCCACCGCCACAGGAACCCACTCGAACCTTAGAAATAAAACTTGGTGCTGCAATCTGGCAGACAAAGTTACAGCAAGTTCAAATGAGTGGAAACTAAAGTTAGACAAATTCAGACGAGTAATAAGACCCACATTTCCAAAGCGAGCTTAATTAGCGTCTGTGACCAAAAGTTGTGGTGGATTTTGCTTCCCTGGAAATTTTTAAATGAGGACCAACTGAGTTTTCGGGTTGTTTTTTTCATTTTTTTTTTTTTTTTCTTTCTCAAAGGTTATCCCCAAGTTCGAATGAGAGCTAATTTGGGGAAATCTTACAGCAGATGATCACATGGGCTTCACCGTATTAATAACCTACGAATGTATATATCTGTGGAAAGCTCCTTATATCAAATTATTCTTCCCTGAGCTTTATAGACGAAGCTCCATCATTGCTAAAAATCCTTGCCTTCCACAAAACCTCCTTGGACACCATCGAGCACCATGGGGGTGCAGGGTCAGGTTCCCCCCAAGGGGACGTGCACCACCCGCACGTCGCTCTTGTGGACATGGGGAGCCTGTCCCAAGCACAGGAAGGCATCTCCTGCTTTGATCCCTTCCCTCACTCTTTTTTCGAGTCAGTCTGAAAGCAAATATTAAGAGATCTCCAGATTAGCGTCCCCAAATACCCTCCCTTTATGCATATGAAATAGTTTGTTGTCTCTTAATAACATCCTTTATGAGCCACGTGAAGGTGTGCACCTTCATTTTATCTCATTCATCTTCCTCTCCTTCGCTGCCTACGTTGTTTTCTTTTGTACAACCACAGAAAGCCTGAACTGCTTGCATGGCTCTTTCCTTCTCTTTTGGTCACCAGTATCAGCCCAGTATCACCCATATCAACGGTCTTTTAAATCTGACAGCCAAGCTGGCACGACACCAGATCCTTTTCTCCTAAAACCTCCATCAAGGGGAGAGGAGATTTGGACATCGGTAAAACGGGGCCAACAACCATTACTGAACCACTTCAAAAAGGTGTTGTGAAGCTCTGCTGGGCCCTACCACTCCCTTCCTGACCAAATTCAGCACGGTCAAATTCTGCATGGCCAGAAATGCGAGGACATTTCACTGAAAGTCAAGGCAGCTCCAGCTATTTCTACCAGCAGCAGTTTTTGCCTCTTGAATTGTATTTTTTTTAGTGTAAGATTTGCAGAATTGGGCCTTTTAAACCATACAGCTCCTGGAGAGCATAAGATACTTTTCCACCTACCTTGTACCAAACAAAATCACAGATTGAGACGGACCAAATTCCCCCTCTTTTTACGGAACGATTTTGTAAATTCAGCTTGTGCAATTAAGCAAACCAGATTTAGGGCAACAAAGACTCAAGGCCATAGTGACTTCAAGGCAAACTAAATGATCCTGACCACCCTTTATGGACCAGAGAGCTTCACGTACGGAGTTAGATTCCCTCTCCGTACCAGAACACATGTGGTCCTGCATCAGCTGCTGGCTCCATCCTAGGTAGAAAATCAACGGCGATTCCACCGAGGGGATGGGGAAATCATCATACGGCTTTGCACAAGGACGAAACAAAGAGCTCGGTCCCCACAGCCTTCCTGTTAGGAGCTTATTGACTTTATTGGGAGCACACATCTAGGTAATGGCTCAGGATCTGGCCCTTTGAAAGTCTGGAATCAAGCGCCCGGTTGCCCCATTAACAATTAGCATTCTGTTTACAAAACCCAGCAGAGTCAGTACGAATAATCATTACAAAACATGCTCAGACTGTGATTCCGGTTTAAGTTAATATAATTTTAATGAGTTCTTCAGAAAAGGCCTGGCACTTATGGAAAAATTTCCTTAATTAATATCAGACCCTAAATTAGTAATAAAAAAAAGCCCTGAATATCATTTGGTCTCAAGCTGGAACTAAAGTATGTTTTGGCATCATTACTAACTGTTAGCAGCAAGTTCTGGAAACAGATGCAAATCTTGATATGTGTCCTAAATATAAAACACATTGCAAAAAAAAAGCTCAGATAAAAATATATCTATACATCCACATATATTTGAGTGTGCTATTTCCTGCCTGTATCAGCAACAAATTTATTCTGTTTAAAAACATTCCACTTGTTTCTTTTTGGTATTTTTTAAATCCCTTATTTCAGGAATAAAACCCTTTCCCTCTGCCTCCATTTTTCCTGTTTATTTCCTCTCCCGACAGCCGTTTTAAGTAAATGAAGAGGGATTAAAGGCACACATTATAATATTCAAACCTCTGAAAATCAGCCCGCTTGGTTTTACCACCTAAATCTGGGTATAGGCGCCTAATTTGAGGCCACCCACGCTAGAAAAATTTGGCCTTCGTCCTCGAGGTAGGGATCATGCAACGTATCTTCTGGACAATTACTCCAATGAGAGATTCTACCCAGCAGAGAGGCTGCTACTGAAACCCCACAGACGAGTGCCAAGGTGCTGAGATTCCCAGGTGGCACCAAGTGGGCAGGAGACTAAAAATGGAAAACCTGCGGTAAACAAAATAAATAGAACCACTGAAAAATAATGAAGAAAAAAAAAAAAAAAGGGAAAAAGACAAGTTACAAGTTTAGGGAGGGTGGCAAAATGAGGGGGTTGTTTCTGAAGACCCGAGCTCCCCCAAGTTCTTTACTTTGCCTTAAGTCGGTGTCACCTTGCCGGGAAAGCATTGAAAATTAGCTGGGAGAAATGGAGACAGAGACAACCTTGAGCCTTTCAGCTTCCATTTCGAAAAAAAAAAAAAAAAAAGAAAAAAAAAAAGACAGAGTGAAAATTGTTATAGTCACCAAGAAAAACATCACAGCATAGCGAGCGCACCAGAAACAGAGCTGGCTTCTTGGGTTTGCCAAGAGCCTGAGACAATATTGCTGAAGCGTGAACTGCTCATTCATTTCAGGAGCTGCTAACACCAAGGCCGTTGCTGGCAATAGCCACGGTATTAACCATTTCCCTGCTTCCCAGCGCACGCAAAGAGGAAAAAGAATTGTATTTTGGAGACAGCACTAATGGCTTCTCTTATTAAGGGTCCTGTCCTGAAATGAGCTTATTACCCACAACGTTTAATGAAGTTAGTAGGAATTAAGGGCTGCAAGAATAGATGCTTCACATAACCACAGTTTTTCCTTATTGACTGTGAAGTTTTCTGACCTCCTTAGAAGAAGATAAACAACTTTTCTTTCTTAAAGTTAATATTTTTCAAAGACCAAATCCCCCCCCCAAAAAAAGGGAATATCCTTATTATAAAGATCATGCGTGTACGTGACATTAAGCAAAATCCAAGGAAATTCACATTCAGGGTTAGAAACCCAAGATGACAACCCGTGCAGGACCTCAAGAAAAACCAGCCCATCACTGTGAGCCACTTTCTCATTAACATACGAACACTAAATCCAGAGGTTCAGCTGGAGCTGCTTCCATTATATGTGGGGTTTTATTTTAAGATTTGTAGGCTCACAAGAATTAAAATTAAATTGTGTAAAGGAACAGTATTGTCATTGATTAGGGCATGGCTGGCATTCACAGGGTTGCGTTTATACTTGCCAGCCCTGAGTAAGCTGGGAGAACGGGAATGTTTCTTAAATTCAACATTCGATGAAGGCCCAGGATTGTCCAAAACGACGCGGTGATATCTACACAGCGAGATGACTTAATGGGAAAGTTTGGCTACACTCGAACTAGCAAACAGCCTGGGGTCAGGGCCCATTTTCTGGCTCGAAATCCAGCCAGGGTGGTCTAGCCACAGCTGTAATATTAAATCCTTTTGGCCTCCACAATGGGGTGGCTGCCTCCGAGCTGCCCACGGGAACAGGTTTGGGGCTCTGCTCATTTCCAAACCACAGCTGGGACCTGTTTGCGACCATGCTGGCCAACCCCGCTCAAAACCAACCTCGCTGACAATTTAACAGTACCGGTATTTAACAGCCCAGGCCCCACCACTGTGTAATTTACTGGTAAAGATACTGCTTTCTGGCTGGTTTAGGTCAGAGGGATGGGTCTTCAAACTTCTTTTGTTTGGAGGCTGAGCCCAGCATCTCCCTAATCCATCTCAGCTTGTCCTTATTCAATGACACAGCAAATACAAAGACAGCCAAGTCCACCCTGCACTCCAGTGCAGGTACTCCAGTGCATGGGACAGGAGAGTCTGGGCATGGTGGCACGAGGCCAGCATCCCCAAGTGACAAATCTATCTGCAAAGAGCGCGAGCCCGGGGCTGGAAAGGTAGGTTTGATGATTTGTCCTGCTATTTAGATTCAGTTTTAATTTTCTCCTTTGTCATACGGGCATTTGTCAAACGCAGATGCGTAGGGCAGGCTCTTCCACAGCCAGCACTGAACGTGTTCAGGTTACACTTGCAGGGCAGGTCCTCCAGCATCTTAAGACCTTGACCCCCCAGGTCTCTCTCAAAGGTGAAGCAAAAAGCAAGAGACTGGAGCTTGGTGAGAAGGGTGAGGAGGTCCAGGAAAAGTCTAGGGGGAGAAGAAGTGTCCCCACCTCCCTTCTCAGTATGGGGCTTTGAGCAGCCTGGTCTGGTGGGAGGTGTCCCTGCTCATGGCAGGGGGGTTGGAACTAGGTGATCTTTCAGGTCCCTTCCAACCCAAACCCTTCTATGATTCTATGATTCTGTTCTTAACAAAAGTAAATCCAAGCTCAAACCCTGCAATCACAGAGCAGGTAGAGGTCAGGGTGAGGCAGAACACGGCAGGGTTACACCAGGACTGAAGTGTAACAAGGCTGTGATATGGATGTGTTTATGGGACAGTTAAATCATCTTTTAAATCACCTCACCAAAGGCAGACTATCAGATCAGACGTGTCTGTACCTGAACCACTCACCTAGGCTCGCTTTAGAGACCGTGGAGACAAACAGGCTCTTCCAAGGCACTGCCAGGGACCAGTACAGCTCATCTGCAGACTGGTCAAACCCTGCAAACGCCAGTTTGTCCCCACTGACCCAAAAGGGAGCCGAGGGTGACCGTCTCAGATACGGATGTCTACCCTGGGGACATCTATACCCATACCTCCTTCCCCTGCTGTGGAACAGCCCTCTTGGGATTGCAGGAATAACCCGACCCGTACTCCCTGCTCTGAACCTTGCCTGTGCTGAGGACTTGCTGGATCAGTCCCAAAGCTTTATGTAAAATGGCTGTGATGTGTATTTATATGAATCATATACATTAATTACATAATAGACACTCATACTGCCCATCCCACATGCACTTTGGCTACGCATAGGACACAAAGACTGAGTGCACTCGTTATGAATCATGCAATAAGACTAGGTCCCTCAGGCAAAAACCTCTCTGAAATGACCGTGTTCACATATTCCCATGGTTTCCACTACAGTATTATTTAATTAAGAATATTAATCTGCTAGGCCACCAACTTTCACTGTCTTCTGGGGAAGTCTGAGCAGACAGATATTTTAATAAAATATGGGGAATCCTGCTCTTTTTGTGACTGAGTTGGTGCAATAAGGTAAGTCAATTGCATGGCCTCCTGAGCTTGTTTTTTATTTACTCTTGATATGAACATGAGACTTATGGACCGGAGAGATCATTGGTTCAAAAGTTGCATGTGTGATGCCAGATAATCTTTCTTTGCTTTGCTTTTCAGCTATTGCTGTTGAACACTGCGAAAATACGGGTGACACGTCATTAATTACTTGTACGACACTGCAAATACAGCACCGGTCCGCATTTGGAGAATAAAAGATGAATACTTGAAGTCTGACAGCCGCGTTTGCACGTGCCTGCAGCATGCATGCAAACATTTCAGTTGTGCAAAAGAAATCAGTCTAGACACTGACACGACCAGTTCAGCCGCGTTACACCAGCCTGCCTGAATAACTCGCCAGGGTTGCAGCCTGCTGCCCTTTTCCCCTCTCCCATGGGACGGAGAACTCCATGAGAAATCCCAGGCCAGGCTGGATGGGCCTTTGAGCAACCTGGTCTAGTGGAAGCTGACCCTGGCCATGGCAAGGAACTAGGTGATCTTTAAGGTCCCTTCCAACTCTAACCATTCCATGATTCTATGAACTCTATGGCAGTCCCGCGTCACCTCCTGTCCTACAGCGCCAAACCTCTTTTGACGTTCAGCCCCATCTGGGATTGAAACACAGGCGTCCTCATCACCAAGAGATGTATCCAGCCCAGGATGGGGAGGAACAACCACTGTTCTGTCCTTGGGATGGATGTGTTTCTGGTCACGGGAGTACCATCAAAAATAGCTCTTGAAGACTGCCACTGACAATACAACCGGGAACCATGCTTGTGAAGGACACGTTGCTTTATTAGATGGTATATTTTCAACGTCTGGGTGAGCACAACTTAAGCAGTTGTCTAGGCAGAGCCATGGAGGCCGGGTAATGTGAAATTGTGGCAGGTAGGAAGTCCTGTGCCTGTAGGTGTGACATCCAAGGCCTCAGGGGGAAGTTTTACCCATTTTTCCTCCTGCATGATGTTAAGCAACAGGCAGTAAATATGGCATTCATTAAAATTACCTTGTATACTTTTAACAGCCTTGATAATCAGATTTCTGCCACTGTATCGGGAAGGCAAAGTTTGCTTTTATTCAAGGCCTTGTAAAACTCTAATTTTTCCCTCATGCACTGGAGGTGCCTGAAGTTTTCTAACTGCTAAGTGTTTCTTAGCAGTCATTTTTTCCCCCCCATCAAAGCTCTACTCTCCTCTGAAAGATGTATCATGTAACTGAGCGGAGATTCGCTTTTCTCCGTGTGTGCGGGATAAACGGGTTGCTGTAAGGGGCAGCTTTAAACTTGCATTTCTCCCTCTACTTTATACACCAAAGGGGTCGGATCCTGCCCTCCCTCCCTGTGGCACTGCTCTGTAGAAACCCTCGCGAGGAACCGCAGGGTTTGCAGCTGGGGCTGCAACGCGCCTCTGTGCAGCCCGAGCATCAGAGCTCGTCCTCCACCCAGCACCGCCGCTCTGTATTTCTGAACGTCAGCAAACACCGCAGACAACCTCTGGCACTTGTGGGAGATCAAAGTCCCCTTTTTCAATCTCGAATCTAACTGGAAGCAAGATCCCCAGGCTGGGAAAAAGTAAGAGCATTGCGGAGGCGTCGGTCGAGCCCCCGAAAGATGAAGGGCAAGAAGCGCGGAGGCGACCGGCTGTAGACTGCAGCAGAAAAGTTCAGTCCGCGGCCACATCATGTACACAGCCAGGTCTTTTAGTCATTCTGCCTGTGCCCACATGCCAGGCGCTCACGTCTGAATACACACAGACAAGCAAGGGCTGCAGGGCAAGTACGCGGTGGTACAGCTGCTGCGGTCCCAGCCGAGCCTCTCCTGGAGGTATCGCTGGGGGCACAATTGCAAAAATAACCCATTCGACAACACAGACCATCAGGAGGCTCCCACTCAAAGGGAACCTGTTTCAGGCCAAACAAAGCATTTCCTCAGCATCAAGCCCATCAAGTTTTTTGACCGAAGTCAGCGCATTGCACCGAGAGAGCCGGCGGGAACCTGCTCCACCACCCTCCAGCCCTCGGCCCACATGGAGACGTTTGGCATCTCCGAGAAGGCAGAGCGCGCTTAGGACCGCAGAGGTTTTTGCAGCTGTTTGTTTGAGAAACAAAGCTTCCCTCCTCCAAGATGAAAGAAATCAAGGAGTCTACGCTAATCAAATCCTACACGCCTGCTGGCTGCAGTTCAGCTTGTCAGCGATGCAGCTCGGTGGAGTGATCAACTTTTCCAGCGCTCTGAGCTTGGTGGAAGGGGAAAACACGACAGCAAGAAATTCACCTGGCTGCGAGTCAAACAGGTGTAAGGCGGCAGCATCCAAGCTTATAATAATATCTTGCAAACATGCAAAAAATAGATGTAATAAGGCTGATTCTTTGGTTTTCATTAATGAATCATAAAGGCTTTCTTTACGTTACACATGCTTTTTTGGCATACGCTGCTAATATTTCCACACTTGCGAGGTTGGAGTTTTAATACTGAGCCTCCCTCCCCTAAGGTTCCTCATTTTTGGCACGATATACAAGGTGACTGTGTGCCATGACAGGCTCTATCTTACTTTGGGGCAATCAGATTACTTCACACAGATGGTTTTATCACTGAGACCATTAGAGATGAATTGCACAGTATGTAAATGTACATTTGTTTGATAAAAAAAAAAAAAAAAAGTCTCAGTTCCTCGCTGCTGTCTTGTCTATGTTCCTAAACAGATTTCCTCTCCCCTGCATCATTCCAAAGCACAATTTGTCCAATCTTTACCCTAAAGTGACTCAGCTAGTTTCTGATAGGCATCTTAAGTACACATTAACTAAGGAAATGGGCTTTCTTGAGCTGCTGGATTGAAATGCGGGAGAATGAACCTTAGCCTTAACTATTGAAGAAATAAGGCATTTATCAGTCAGGACGCCTAACATCACACACGCCACCAAAAGTAAAGCACCAAAAAATAGAGAATATCACAATTACTTCAAAACATGCAAGCAAACATCCTCTCGTGGGGGAAAAAAACAGAGAATTTGTTCATAGAATCAGGTTCACAATTTAAAAATAGTCTGATCTGAAATGGACCTAGAGATATTCAAATGATACGTGCTCAGAGCACCGCAGCAGCTCTTCCACTTCGGAAAAAAAAGGGAGTTTGACCCCCGCCTGCCGTGCACTAACCCTGTTATCACCGACTGAGCTTTGCTCTTCTTATTAAAGGCTTGTGTGAGGCCACGGAGGCAGCCTCTGCCAGTCCTGTTCCTATCTGCATAATTGTTTTAGGCAAAACACGGTCTTTACCTGAGAGGCGTCTGGGCACATCGGTGATGGCTGGAAGTCCTGTGCCTCGAGTGGAGGACAGGGGAGTTGTGGAGTGAATGGACGGTGAAGTCATCTGGCTCAAGTAGGATGGGTAAGACTGGTCGTAGGACCACGGCGGGGATGACTGCGCCTGCCTGGGGTCTAGGACAAAAAAAACAAAAACAAAAACAAAAGAAAATTTTTTAAAAAGGAAGAAAATTTTAGGGCAGCAGCAGCCTAATTGAAAGAGGTGGGATTACTGAACATACACACATCAGTGCTATAAGGAATGAGAAATGTAACGAAACACAACCTGCTCCTCCAGGACTCAACCCCTTAAAGTCTCGCTCTGTGCTACTCCCTCCCCAAAACAAGTCTGGGGGGAAACGAATGGAGTTGAGTTTTAAAAGATGTAGCAGCCATGCTGCAAATTCCTGGTGTCTCTTGTCCGGCTCTACCAGCCAGTTATACGAAGACTCGCCAGTCCTTGAGGGCTCGGACAGAGAAGCGGATGGCAAGTGCAAGACCCAGGTCTGAGCTTAGGGAGCGGACTTCAGAGGTGGGGAAACTCTCCAGTCAGCACTTGGCACGCCTGTCAGGTTGTTATCCAGTTCAAACATTACACAGTAGTGTTTTCAGTGCTGAAAATACTACCCAAGAAGGAAAATGTCATTAATCTTATCAGCATCCGTCCAAAAACGTCACATTTGGATGCTGGCCCAATTACCTTCAGTCACCTCAAGTACACAATAAGAAACCAAATGGTTTGGGATAACTATCGGAAGCGAATGATGCCTTTTGATGTACTTGCTACGGCTCACTATGGAGGAAATGATTTTAAGAAGAAATACAGTTTATTTTTTGCCGAAGCACTGGCGGGTTGCACTGAGTGAGAGAGAGGGAGACCTAGTTTTACTCACTGGTGTTTGGGTCTATAAACCGTTTGCTCTCAGTTACTACCTGGTGATAAATACACCACTGAATGCCTCATAAATTATTATTTTTATTTCTTTATATTGGTAAAACCAAAGCACTTTTAAGCGCACGATAAACAGAAAACCGTCTCTGAACTGGCTCATAGAAACAGTAGCACACCCCTCCCAGTTCTTCTCGATATTTTTGCTGAAGCACATCAGGGCCACGCAATTTGAAGAACCTGCTATATCCGAGCACTGTGCTAGGGCCCTGCTTTGTAGACAGCAATGGGACAGCCAGACGGCACAAGCAAAGGCACTTCTTCAGGAAATTCAACTTTTTTTTTTTTGTTTTTACTTTTCTTTAACTCCTTTCCCTGCTCGTCCACACAGCAAACCTTGTAGTTTCGGCTATTCCGTGTTTATTTTTTCTGTTCAGACGTGATTTGTTTGAGGAGATGTCTGGAAAGCAGATACTTCCTTGAAGCAAAAAAACTATATAGATATATAAAAAAACTCCCAACTTTCCAATTTAATTTTAAGAGGATTTTCACAGAGTTTGCTACTTATATTAGAGCTGAGTAACATAAATGGTTAACATAAACTCCTCAGAAATCCGAAGGACACTTGATCATTAAATGTAATGAACTTTGTTTTAACAATTTCAAGGCTAGGGTTGTATAGATTGGCGCAGGTTCAAATCTGACTGACTGCGCGTTGTTATATCTGATATCGACATATTTCTCTGCCTCATTCCACTACGATAATTCACCATTCAGTCAATGGTAAATGATCTTCAACTGGGAACGGAAAGCCTAGGCTTGCTGGGAAAACAATCTTAAAATTAATGATGTGTCAGGAGCACAATCTCAAATCCAAGCTCCTTCAAACTCCAAGAGCTTTTCAATCTCTGCTTCCGAATCCAAAACAGAGACCATTAAAGTTTTGGGTTTAGGTCAGCTCCAACGCTGGGAGGAAATTATATAGCAGGTAAAGGCTAGGAAAAAAAAATCACAGCAGAGGATGTTTTCACAGGATTTTGGTCTAAGATGGTGAAAACCTCAGGAAAGGAGCTGCCTTCTGGAGGTTCACGGCCACTTCTGGTAGCGCAATCCTCATAGCATGAGAAGATCTTAAGCACCTCTGGCACCCTCGCCACTTTTGAGCACCTGTGCGAGACTTGGTTTTACACCTAACATCCTTAATCCAACAATTGTGAATGTCTGTGTGGACACAAGAAAGATGAAAGGGAAAAAATGGTATTTCAAAGGCTCACGTGGTCTTCCAAACCAATATCTCACACTGCACTCTCAGAGGCAGAATATGGGGCTGGATGGACCATCAGTTGACCCAAAAAATTATCCTACATTCTAACGACATCTAGCTTAAATGTATACACAGCTTCTATGGCTCATTCCAACCTCAGAGTTGCAGTACCACAGTCCAATACTGTGAGATTTTAAACTGCAAAATATCTTAGAGGAAGAGAAAAAAGAGGACGGACTGCTAGTGAAGACACTGTGCTGTGACTTAACTGCTTCTGGCCCTGAAGCAGATCTCCCATTGGGCCTGGGTAACCCACCCAACCTCCATTTGACACAAATTCTACCTAAGTTTAAGGACAATAATGATATATTGAATATTTAGTTGGTCATTTTGTTAAGGTGCAGGCACTGTGTGAGTACCTCATTCACAAAATAGGGTGCTTATCTTGGCTGACCGCTTTCAACCCAGACATTCAGGTGTCAAACTTCAGCCCCTTTGAAACTAGAATGCAATCAACTTAGCTCCAGGGAAACAAGACCATGTCTTCTCAGGGAATAGGAAATAATAAAGAGGAAAATCCCCAACCAAATCGAACACCAGGTGATGCATCAGAGCTCAGTGACTGAGGAGAAGGTTGCAATACCCCAGGCTGGAGGGTTACTGTGATCCCTCCACACCGAGGCATGGCTGATGTCATGGTTGAGGCAGGGTGGAGAACTTTGCCTGGGGCTGACTGGCTTCAAGAGTTATCTCTGGCCCGTTAGGAAACCAGAAAGTGAAGATACAAGTTTCACCAGATCCTAGAGTAAATGCCCTACAACCGGCATCTGCTGACTGAGCGGCCAAGGTATGCATGGACATGAGAGGAGAGAGCCGCTAAATGCCCTCACCTTGCCAAGTCAAAGGTGATCTGCTAGCCCACAAGGTAAACGTCACTGCTCAGTGGCATTGCCCAATCCCCAGAGTAAAACACCGTGAGGCAGAGTCCAAAGCTTTCCCATCTCGTCCTTGAAGGTGGACATGCAGTTGGGTCTCATGTGGCACCCTTTGCTCCCACCAGCAGGTGTTCCTTGCAATGCTGCTGGAGCAGAGACTTTGGCCACTGAGGCCCAAACAGCCCATCTCTTCAGGTCCTACATGCCACCAAACCAAGCCTCCTGGGTGGAAGGAGGGTGCTGGAAGCACCGCAGAGAGGTGCCAGCTGCCAGAACAGCACTGTCAGAGCAGATCCTTCTGAAGAAAATACAACGATGTTCTTAGGAGGGTCACCTCCTCCTCACCCAGGCATGGAAGAGGTGGAGTGACTAGTACTGGTGGGCAAGAAGCTACGAGCAGATTTATGAGAAGTCTTCCTTGGCCTCCTACACCATACACCAGCTTCCCCATTCATTCCGGCTGGCTAGCTCGTGCATGTCCTCTGGGTCCCCGCAGGCCAGGGGCTTTGTGCCGTCACCCGAAGCACCACGTGCTCTGCAGGCACAGCACATCTTCCCAATCACGAAAAGCCCAGAATAGATGAGAAACCTTAGAGCTCCGAGGCAGAGCAAATGTGGATTCCTCCCTAAAGGAATCCCTCCAAAACAAGGGAAAAATCAAATATAAAAATACAGCAAAGAGCTGGGGAAAAAGCCCCCCACCTTCCCGTATGGCAGCCACGGGGAAGGGCTAGCAGAGCATTAAACAACAGCAAAGGAGGCAGTGGGCCACTTTGAGTTGGCATTTGCATTTGAAAATTTTGGAGTGATTACTAAGAGCAGTCCTCCTTTTGTAAACATTTCTGTTATGCCCGCGTGGGTGTGAAGAATAGAGCGGCTTTCAGCATATTCCGGGCATATCATGTGTATGCTAAGAAAGCCTGGGCACAGCTCGGCTGAAACATGTCAGCGGGGTGAGGTCTAAACTAATGCACAAACAGCTCCGTCCTGTTTGCACTTCCAGGTAAACCTTGCCGAAGGAGGAAATACTGAGTATTGCAAATTATTTTGTGTCTCGGTTTTACTGCCACATTTGTAGTCAGCGGGAGATATACACAGCTCTTGACCCTTGTGGTCTGTGGTTGACTGCATCAATGGACAAAGGGCATTGATGCTTAATGGACAATAAGCGGTTTTGAAAATCAGTCTAAGATTGGACGCACTGTATCAAACTGAAAAAAAAAAAAAGAAAGAATGACAAAAAACCCCAGTGATCTGTTCTCCCACTGATGACATTGGCTCTCCAGCAACGTGACTTCTCTTCCTTCAATGGCAACGTTCTGAAGTGTCAATGGAGAGAAGAAAAAACACGTAAATAGCCCTGACGAATGAGTTTTTCCACTGCTTTGGCACTGGATTATGAAGCACACAGATTTATTACAGGGAAAAAAAATCAATTTCCCATTTCCCAAGCTGAGTTACATGATCCGAGAACGATCACAGGCTGGCAGCTCCTTGGCATACCGTCTGTAACACCCCAATGTGACACACGTGCACGCACTTTGCAAAGCCACTCTCATGTAAATCCAGCCATCAGCTCTAGCGCTGGCTGCTGCAGATTGTATTAGTGCTACTGCCGATGCTAAAAATCAAGCTGTCTGGAGCTATCTTTGGTAAACACTTACAGCAAATATCCTCACTTCTGATCTTAACAAAGCCAAGATGACTTTCTGCATGAGTAACCCAACTATTGTTGTAACACACACACCCCCCAGCAAAATAACAACAACAAAAATGCAACCTCCTTCTCTTCTCAGGCTATTTCTTAGGCATCTTTAAAAGCCCAGGGCTTGATGCGAGTCGCCCAGTTCAATCAATGAAGTCAAACCCAATGGAGTTACACCCCAACGTACAGAAGTGTAATTGAGACCAGATTTTGGCCTGAAGAACCTCTAAAACCATTTCTCCTCCCACTGCAAGAGTCACATTTCTA
Source organism: Larus michahellis (assembly GCF_964199755.1). Classification (NCBI taxonomy): domain Eukaryota; kingdom Metazoa; phylum Chordata; class Aves; order Charadriiformes; family Laridae; genus Larus; species Larus michahellis. Next base: position 125,667,572 of record NC_133898.1, read on the forward strand.
AAAGAGAAAAAAAATAAACTGAAGAGTTTAGTTGCCAGTAGGGCAACTAAACTGTAAAGGAGGGGGGAAAATAAAGTTAAAAGAATACTTTAATTGGAGGGACGCAAGCTTTAACAAATGGAGGTTCACAATGGCAACTCGCCAGTCGCCTGAAGGATGCAATCAATTTGTATAAAATCCAGCAGACTGCAGCCACCCTTGTGTTCACGGCAGCAGAAATCCCAGCTCCACCACCTCATCCACTCAGTCTTGGAGCTTTTACTCCACGTCACAGCGAGCTGAAGGCAATATCCACCCTATAAGCCTATTTCTTGGGCTGTTTCTAAATTATCTGCTCCAGGCAACCACGTACTTTCATAGAATCATAGAATTGTTAGGGTTGGAAGGGACCTTAAAGATCACCTAGTTCATGATCATAAAGATCACCCCCTGCCATGGGCAGGGACATCTCCCACTAGATCAGGGTGCTCAGAGCCCCGTCCAGCCTGGCCTTAAAAAATTCCAGGTATGGGGCTTCCACCACCTCTCTGGGTAACCTGTTCTAGTGTCTCCCCACCCTCATGGTGAAGAACTTCTTCCTAACGTCCAGTCTGAACCGTCCCATCTCTAGTTTTAATCCATTCCCTCTAGTCCTACCATTACCCAACATCCTAAAAAGTCCCTCACCAGCTTTCTTGTAGGCCCCCTTAAGGTACTGGCAGGCCACTAGAAGGTCTCCTCAGCACCTTCTTTTCTCCAGACTGAACAACCCCAACTCTCTCAGTCTGTCCCCATAGGAGAGGTGCTCCAGCCCTCTGATCATCCTCGTGGCCCTTCTCTGGACACGTTCCAGCACGTCCATATCTTTCTTGTAGTAGGGGCTCCAGAATTGGATGCAGTACTCCACGTGGGGTCTCAGATTGTTGTGCACCAGCTACAAACTGGGGTGTGCTTCAGAGTTCTGCTGGTCCTAGTTAAAACACAGCCAGCCCCTGGCAGGGCACTTGCACGGGTGCCGGTCTAGTAACAGCTACACCGTTTAAACCTCTCCTGAAGCTGATGGTGTTGGAGAACAGACACCAGTCTTTGAGGCCGATGCTGCACAGCTGCATCCCCAGAGCCCAGGACAAGGCTGTGATGAGCTGGGCTTGCTGCCTTCTCCAGGACCCTGCAAAAAGGCAGCGTCCAGCCCATTGCCTGCAAGTCCTGAACAGGGGGAATTAAGGAGAGCCCAGCTGGTACCATCCTCATCCTCCACCCGAGAGCCAAAGGCGTTTTCTGCCCATAGCCTTCAGTTTACATGCTCCCTGAAACCAGTCCCTGCCCGCCTGTGGAGATGGGTTCCCTCGTTAGATTCCAGCTAAGCCACCTCTGAAGCCTTCAAATCTGCCTCGTACTACCCTAAAAATGACGAGGAACTGAAGCATAACATCCCTGAAGTGCATGGGGAGGGGAAGAGGAAAAGGGAAAGGAAAAAAAAAAAAAAGAAAAAAAAAGGTTTCACAGGACCTGCTTTTGAGTGCTGTTATTTCAGTGATGAAAGTCACAGGTTGCCCATAGATCAGAGGGTGCCACAGCGGTGACGGAGCATGAAACCTCACTTAACTCCCACTCCGCAGCCCCCTCAGCCCAACCGTTACGCCCGTGGCTTTTCCCGGCCGATAGAAGCTAACCCTCACCGGTTGCGTTTTAGAAAAACAACAGTTTTCCTCGTTTCGTACTGAAACACTGATGCAACAGCTCTGTGTCTGAACGGGAATGTAATCGGATACGTGAGCAAGTTGAGCGAGTGCCGTTAGGGAAAGGGAAAAAAAAAAAAAAAGAAAAAAAGCAAATATACCAGTATCCAAATGTGAACAGACAGGATTCCTGATTTACGGGCAGCAAGCCGGGTTCAAATTGAATCTGCGTTGCCTCAGCAAAGGCATCTGCTTATTGGACGATTTGTTTTTTAATGGCCCTTCGATGTTGCTTTTGCAGAATCCTAGTTAAAATGCCATGTTGAATAAGGGCAACTCTGTGCCTTGCACTGCCACGGCCCGGTCCTGTGGTAGGTTTAGGACTGTGCCGTGATTTGTAAAACCTGTATTCTGATACTCTAGGAAAATAAACACAACCTAGACAGAGAAAAGAAATATAAGAGTGAACCCCAAAGTGCTGAGTTCTTTCGGGCTCAGGTGCGGGCCAGCCAGGCTTTAAATATTATTTCTGTTTAATCATGCAATAGCTATGCAAGACCTCAAGTGGAACGAAACAAAAACAGTGTATGTGCTTACCAGCAATAATACGGATTTTGTCATAGGAAACCAGTATTTACTGTTAAAGTTATTAGGAATTAATTATTTTCTCTAAATGACTAGGTAAAAAGATTAAGAAATAAAGGTATTTTTAAAGGAATGCTTGGTTAATTCCAATAAAGGTAATAAAAAAATCCTTGTTTTTCACACAAGGGTCTATTCTCCTTTTAATACATGCCCCAGCCATACCAGCCCAGTGACTCTGTTAAGAAGCCAGTGGTATTCCCACTGAATATCGCACCACAACAAGGGAACTGGTGGAGATGGAGAGCCCAAACAGCTCACTCCCTACCACACAAAACAGGCGGACGTTTAGCAATTTCCCATGGTCACCTCACACCCGATCAAAGAGCTGCCTCGTCTGCGGCATCACCTCTGTCTCTCCTGGGCAGGGTTTGTGTGGCAAGGAGCATCCATTCATCCCAGAAGAACTCGGAGGGACTGTCCACAAAAAGCATCCCAGCACTTTGGTGGAACATCAAAGCGCGTAGAGCTTTACAGATTACAATCAAGGTCCCGGAGAGCACCAAAAAGCCTTGTGGGGAAGGCAGCCCGATTCGCCGAGCTCGCCCCGATGTAACATGCTCACGCTTAATCGCCTTATTAAATGGGAGGGCTACCAGAAAGCTAACGAGTAGCCTTTGAGGGCTGGGTGCTTGACTTTTCTGAATTGAAGAAGAGAGAAGAGTGGGGAATAACATGGCAAATACTGTATCAAACCGCTTATTCACTTCAAACTTTAATAAGCAGCCGAGTCCTCGCTGTTTTGGGGGAAATTAGAGCAATTTGGGATCCTAAAGTATCCCGTGCCCGTGAGTTTATCTGGCAAGAAAAGCACATAACCCATGATAGATGGCGAAGTCAGCCTGCCTTCCTCGGTTCAGCTCACTTCTCTCTGCCCTACCAGCACCACATCTTCCCTCCCTCGACGATGTCTCGGCTGGTACTTTGAACTGCTGACTCTTAAATTTGCAGAGAAGACAGCGAATGCCACACAGCTTTGTTTCCAGTCAGGCTAATTTAAAGCCCATCTGAAGTTTTCACCTCCCGGATCTGTAAACGCTGCTGCTGATTCATAAGGAGACAGAGAAGTACTCTATTAATCAAACCCAGCAGAACATTTTCTACAGGAGGCATTTACGTGAATGAGAGCAGCATATGAGGTTACACTTAGCTAGGAAGAAAATTACAAGGGGATCTCAGTTCTCGTGCTTCAGGGCATAAGCTGATCACCAGATGGGGTCAGGAAGAATTTCACCCTCCTTCGTTCCTAGATATAGTGTTGCACAATAGGTAAACTATGGAGGCACAAGGAAGAAAGAAAAAAGCTGATTATAGCCCCCGATTTTCCCCCTGCTTTCTCGGGAACTACGTCCCCAAACATTGCCAGACAGAAGACAGTACGTTAGGAAAAATATTGGGGTTTGGTTTGGCAGTTCTTACCCGAAAAATGATATGCACAAGAGCCCTGACTTCACATGTCCAACAAAAAAAAACCACTAAGCCCGGCCAAGAAACCTGCTCTGGAAAGCTGGTGGGCAGAAGGTACCTTGTAATGAGTACTATCGACATATTTAATATATTATAAACGTTTTACACTAGTTAAAGCTAGATTTCTAGATGTGGAAGAACTTTGCCACAGCTCATGTGAACAATTTTTTCGTTTCAATTCCCTGGGTGCTTTGGGTTCAAATTAACCCACTTACTTCTCTTCCTTACTGCAAATTAATAAACCAGTTGAACTTAAAAAAAGAAGAAAAAGAAAGAAGAAGAAAGCCACAACACTTTGTTAAAACCGCTAAGTTTCAGCTGGTATCATGTCAAAACCACTTGAAACATGAAACCAGAAATCTTCCTAGGTTGACTCAAAGACTATGTACATACTGGGAGTGCTTACCAGTAAAGGAATACTGGTATATAAGATTGGCACAGGTCTCCTGGTATAGATGCAACTATAGCAGCAGAACGGACTTTTAAACTGGTCTAATAAATTGAGCCAAGAGTTTTGTTGGTGGACTTGCATCTAGGTGAAGTTCTCCAACAATTTTACGCAAGTGAATTGGTCAGGGGCAACACCTCTTAACGTCCTGGACAGACACAAATATGTCAGCGCAAGTTTTGAGTGTAGAAATGGCCAAAATTAGGTAAAGGTTGTTTTGACACTCTTTAGGAAAAAATAACCAGGTCTGAATTTAGAAAAATGACAAAATCGGTTTATTTTGCAGGCTTCATGGGTTTGTTGCAGACTTCTGGCATAGCTGCAGTTAAACATCTTATTTCGGTCTTATAATCTGTGACACATGGTACTTTATGATTTCTCTCAGCACAGTGAAATCTGTCTCGCAGCATGCAATCATAAATGTTGCATACAGCCCTCACAAGCAACCTTTGGAGGTTTCTCCACAACCCAGCTCGTGTATTGTAACAGCGGTCAGCACGGGCGCTAGAAGGAAACCACCACATGAGAAGATTGTATTATTATTCCAATATAATATTCCAGTATTCCGATATAAAGACCCTTAAATGCTGGCGGATTCCACCACCACCAGTGCAAAACAAAAACGCTGCATGAAAACGTTCATTCTAATAGGTACTATTGCGCACAGGGAGGACAACGTGGCAGCGAGAATTTCACCAGATTCCTACTCAGTTGACTCAGATTGACTATTTTGGACTTATGGCAAAGAGATATTTAAAAAAAAAGTCAGACATTTTCAGCTTCAAACACTATAGAGAAATCCACTTCCCGCCTAGCTTCGGTTGGAACACATCTCTCACTCTATAACAACCTCTTTTGCTGCCGTTGAGACACAAATATCCATAAGCAATTACTACCGTTGCCTGTGCAAGTCAAACCTATGGTTCTGTCTCTTACCTGTAATCTGACTCTGTCCTTGTGGATTAAAAGGACTTGGTGCAGAGTTCAGAGAGGGCCGTGGGCTCTGGGTCGGGACCCCTACTCTCATACTGGGATGAGGAATGCGCCCTAAATCACTGAGGCGTTCAGAGAACAAACTAGGTTTAGAGTCATCAAGCTTCTGTCTGTGCCCTGGAAACAGCAAATCATAAAATAAAAGCGTTAATAACAGGATTTAGTAATTTAACACACCCCCAAAAAAAAACCCCAAAATGGCCTCTAAGGACCTGTTATTAGATTTAACGGACTTATAAGTATCTCAGCTACCCCCAATAACACAGCGACATCGGTGGGGTGATTCGTGTTTTGGGCATGGTTGTGCTGGTGAAAGCCTTATCGAGTACAACTGTGCCCATACAGACGTGTAACGTGTTGCAGTTTGGATCAAAATAAGCACTTAGGAGAACACCCACACAAGGTCTTTTTTTTTTTTTTTTTGCGGCTTTAACTACACTAGGTAGTTAAAGGGGCAAACCTTCTTTTCCAAAAGGAAGCCTCATAGGTAAGTACAAGTTATCAAGTGGGACAATTATTCCATGCCTGGTCTATACGTTGTGGATTTTTGCTACGAAAATGCAAGCTTTTCTTTGCCCCTTATTTTTTTTTTTCTTTAACTCTGTCACAGTTGGTCATTAGCTTTCATTCCTCTGGGAGATTTTCCAAAAAGTAAATAGTCACTGACATTTGAGAAGAGCAGTATCACAAGGAAAACCTTCAAAGCTGCTGGCCACGACTGGGTCCTACACTCCCTTGCACGGTCAGCCTTCCTCAGTGCTCCCACTTCTCTCCCCAAAAACAGGCTAACTGCCCCCGTGCCGTACGGCCGCATTGGGAAAAGTCATTTATGTGTGCTGGGTCGTCAAAGTGTAAAGGGGGAAAATGACAAAAGCAACAGGACACCCCAAATGGTACTGCTCAGATTGTCATTGAGATGTTTCAAGAGTAAAGGCTTTATGTCTCTAGTTGTACTTTTGCTCCTAGGTTTAATTTCTTTCCAAAGTAGTTAGAGGATGCTCCTCGCCTTTGAACGTGAGGCGCAGAAGGTGTTATTTCTAGCATTCAACGTAGGGAGAAACAGGCATGCATAGAGATTAAGGTCAGGAATAATTTTACTTAACTTCAGCCATTCATAAATCAGGCATCTAGTCTAAACTCCTCTAATGTAGACTTCCTCTACAGTTAATGGAAAGAAATAGCTACTTCCAGAGGGCAATTCATCTCCTTTGCCTCTGACACCAGTCTTAAAACGGGATGATTCACCTTCTGAATTTGCTTTCTCTTCCTTCTCTGATCAGAGAGGGAGCACACATGACTAGTTTAATTAGACGCTCTCACCATTAGTCAACATTAAATGGAATTAATCTTACCCTAAGTTACCGAGCAAGGTCACACAAAAAGCCTCCGGCAGAGCTGAAACAGGGGCTCAGAACCCTGACTGCAACCCAGAACCACGTCTGCCTCCGTCCCTGTAAGCAGTGGCGGGGCACAGGCACGAGCAATAACTAGGTACGGTATTTTTGTGCTTTTAACAATAAGACGGGTCCTTGGTAGGGTTTGGGCTTGAACCCTTCCAGGTGATCCCCAGTGGCTCGCGATAATCCACGTTGTCCCTCAGCAGTGTGAGCACAGCCATCTGTCTGCAGGCTACGAGAGTTCAGCTTTGCAGACACGGTCAGACTGTCCCATCAGTTTTAGGGCCAGAGGACCAATTCCGGCACTGGTTAATTTATTTTAAAAGCATAAACGAGGCCACTGAATCTTGAGACTGCGCTATCAGACTACCACTCTTCAAAAAAAACGGCGTTTTAACGGTACCTCTCACCGCAGCACTGAAGTACACGGGTTCACACCATCTAACTGGGACCATGGTGCCTACATGACATATAGGCAAAGCGACATCAAAACTAAACAGCTAAATCCAAACTAGATTCAGAGAAATCATGGTTCCAGATAGAGAAGTGAAGGATTCAGGCTGGGAGATGAGAAGAAACTGAATGGAATTTAATTTTGGAGAAGCTTCTTTAGCAATTTAAAAAAAATTAATTAGTTGACCCATTAGTTTGTACTTTGAAGTATGATTTTTCTCCCCCAGGATGACTCAGCCTAAAAGCACAGGGTAGGCGGGAGCTTTCTCCTTAGGGAGAAGGTGCTGTTGGAGCTGACATGGGTGGCTACTCCCCTCTTCGGGAGGCATCGGCCACTTTCAATGGGGAACGGTTTTTGGTGGGCTTGTAACAACTCCGTAACGGCAGCTTAATTAACAGGATAACATCTAACCTGGTAGTCTTTAGCATTATCTGTTCAAACTACTTAAATTACAACTTGTACAAGCTGGGTGCTGCTAAATCTGAAGGAACGACTTTCAGGCACACGGGCAGTCAGTATTCTCTTGGGATCTCCTTCTCCATCTCCTCTTCCTCCACAATTTCTATGTACTTGCTTTTCCCTTTGCCAGTCGTACTTTTCCCTCTGTTTTTTTTTAAAGGCATCTCTGTCCCTTCCCCTTTTCTCTTCTACTCGTTCCTAATCACATTTCGGCAAATTCAAGAGGGCTCAAAATAAGGCAAACACAATTAGCCTATCTCCGGCCTCACAGGCCAGGGCTGACTTTGTCTGCGAACGAATCCACCCCCAAAGTGAATTTTATTTGGAACTTTCAGAGACAAATCTTTTTGCTAAAGAATCGCTAACAAACCGGTGCACAAGCTATTTTAACGGTCTTCAGATGACCCGATGAACGCTCCTTATATATAGGTCACTGCTCCTGCACCAACCTGTGCCCGATAACCCCCAGCTTTGTTTTCGTCACACTGTGTTTGCCCGTGGATAGCTTTGCTAGAAAGAGCTTATAGTTAATTATGTGTAGTAGTAGTATTATTATAATGAACTAGGTCTATCACAGAAAAACAAAATTCAGCTCTAGTGTAGGCAAGGGGAAAAAAGAAGGAAAAAAAGATGAAAAAAAAAAAAAAGAAGGGAAAAAAAGAAGAAAGATTCCCACATCTGGTCGAATTGAAATGATCTAGAGATGCGTGGGTTTGGGTGTTGTCACCTCCCCCCCCCCCCCAAAAAAAAAAAAAAAAAAAGTAGGGAAAAGAGAGCTCTATGCACATCTGGAAGACCCCAGGCATCAATGGAACTGCAAGTCCCCAGAAACCAGCAAGGGGCCGAAGGCAGACTTGCCTTCCCCTTCTGGACATTTAAAATTTAGGGTTGTAACATGGAGTCATGTTGTGACAAAGAGATCCACAGAAGGAGCCACACTCCCCCAGCGAAATGTCCCAGTGAGATGAGATTACGTTACAGCTTCGCACGTTACGGGTTACTGTGCTTTGAGAAAAGCTAAGACGTGCTCACATTGAAAGCAAGCGGGAAACTCAACAAAAACTTCATATTCAGGAGGTGCTCACAAAGAAGCGCAGGCAACTTAAATAAATCTCTTGCCCTGATTCCTGTGCAGAAAATAAAATAAAATCCCATTAAGTACAGAGGAGCCATGAGGTATGGGCTGAAAACGCTCTAAAAAGGCCTTCTGGGCAGCACATAAGCAGCAGCAATGAAATATGCGATACATGTTTAAAACTCATTCCACAAGCTGCTTTTCATCTCTCGTTGATATATGTGTCCGTTGACAGAGAAATTCCTGATCCCAGGGGAGCGTGCTAAGAAAAGCTGTATTCCTTGGTCTCAGTCAGGAGGTGTAATTTTATTTCAGGAAAAAAGATTAGGGTAGCAAGTGTGGATAGCTCAGGGAGAATCCGTGATCGGCTGCAGCAGCGAGTACATTAAGAAGCGACATAAAGCTACGTAAAGAATAGGATAAAATAATGTCGCAGCTATCCCAATGCCCGCAACACCGCATTTGGTGCCGGTTGCTCTGTTGCAGAGACAATTTTGTGGAATGGATTGGGTTTGGTGGAGGGGGAACAAAATGGTTACGAACACAGGCAGCCTTGGATAGAAAACGTAGCCCAAAAGACTGAGGTTGTCCCATGAGTTACTAAATAAAGATGGGACCCAGTGGCTATGGGAATACATCAGGTTACAGGCAAGGAGACGGGAAAGAGACGAGAAAAATTGAGAGTTAATAGGCAAAAGTTATACAAGCTGCTCCGATTTGTCTGTTCTCACAGTAGAAAACATGATAGATATTAGAAATCCATTATTTGCTCCAAAATGACGAGCAATATTCTGGTCTCTCACCGCTACTCAGCTATTTCAAGCAAACACCAACCTGAGTATTAGTTTCTGGAGACAGAAAGCATTGCCATCAATCCACCCCAGTACCCTAGAGGTGTTTAAGAAACGTCTAGATGTGGCCCTTCAGGGCATGCTCTAGTGGCAGAGATTGTAGGGGGTTTGGTTGGACTCTGATCTCAAAGGTCCTTTCCAACCATGAAGATTCTGTGATTCCATGATTCTATGATTCTACCAGTGTTGGCCATTTTACATGAACCAAACCAGAAAATAGTCCTGAGAGAGTACTGCAGCCAGCCAGACGGTGCTCGCCAGTCCAGGACGGCCTCAAAACACGTTAAAATGGCCCGTAGAAGCTCATGTACAATTATCACATCCCAGGCATGGCAGAAGATGCGAGGAGGCTTCATCTCCAGCGTAATCATTTCAGTTTAAACAAAACGAAGGAATGCCTTCCAGATCAAAGCAAGGCAATCTTGAGGCTGCTGGATGTGGTAACTGGAAAGGGACGTGAGCTCGTCTCTCATCACTGAACTTCCACCGCTCCGCTGGAGAAGTCAAGATGTAAATCGGGCCACGGAAGAGGCTGACTTGCAGAATGTAAATGTGGTGTTGATGCTTGAAGATTTTTTACCTCCTCGGGGAGGAGGGGCGTGCGTTTTTATCTTTCAGCTTGTGGGTGTGGAACTGAAAACTAATCAGATTATGCTACACGTGGCCACGCCAGATGCTGACACTCAGGGACTCCCTTTCTTTGTACCGTGTACACCACCCACCAGTTTGTGTGTGTGTGTGTGTGTGTGTGTGTGTGTGTGTTGTTTTTTTTTTCTGGTACCAAGGAGATCTGGTTACCAGATTTTCAACAGATGCTTTTATCACTCTCAAGTGGGTTAGCTATTTTCAGTCATCGCCCAGTCCTATCTCTTTTGATTTTGCCTCAACAAGAAGAAGTATCGTGGGAGTCAGGTGCCTCCGTAAAAAAGCCAAGGGAAGGCAGAAAGGTCATGAAAGTAAGAACCTGGGCTCTCACCTGCTGGGGACGCATTTGCTGGGACACCCCAAGCAGAATGGAGGGTAACGACCCAACATGAAATACCACCATGGTTTCTGTTTGCTATGTGTCATGAGTGCGCTCAGCACCAGCTAGTGAAGTTTGGAGAGTCACTCCATGGAGTGACTACAACTGGAAAGAGCAAACAAAATAAAAATCCTTTGAACACCAGGGCCAGGAACCAAGGCTTTCTATGGCTCTGGGTTCAGTGCTGAGATTGAAAACGAAGAAAACTTTAATGGAAAAGGGACTTTCCTCCAGGCTAAGGGGTGGCAGAAAGAAGAATCATTTAGTTTACAAGCTATGAATTTATAGCCTATACACTCCAAGCTTTCCATGACTTCAAGAGAACGCCAGAGACCAAGGACCCACTTTTGATTATTCCCGCTGTTCTCCAAAGGTAAAGCACTTTAAAAAGGTAAAGAACGGGCACTTTTTTTCCTACTAACAGTATATGTCTTTGAGACCAGCACTCTGGTTATGTCTCCTTTAACACACTAGTGACATCTTTGTACATGCAGTAGAAGACAATTTCACACCCCAAACAGGTAGGTTACATGTCCTCTGACTTTCATCCCAGATTCTCTCCCTGCATTTCATCCCATTTCGTCCTATGGGTCAGATGTAACTGGAAGGTACTGATACGGCCTTGACTGCGAATTCAGCGACAGGCTTGTAAAGCTGAAGTCAAGGCAGCCACATTTATGCCACGGTAAAGGAGTTGAGACCTGAGCCTAAGGCTTCTGAACAGCTGTTGTGCAGGGACTGGATAACGCCGAGCATTCAGCAGGAAGCAGAAATATTCATTGTTCTGTTACAAATTTCAGACAATACATCACTGCAGCAAGATGTCACTCCAAAGCAGTGTCAATCTACGCTCCGGAGGTAAAAATAAGAGCACCATAAATCAGCAAAAGCCCAGAAGACACACGTCAGCTCTTTGCAAGGAAAAACCTCCGCAGCAAGTCACAAGGGTCCCTCTTGTGTCCCTTGGCTTGTGATAAACTGTCATCCCCGGGCTGGCTTCTCCCAACCCAGTCCTACCGAACGCACCCAAGCCAAAGTTCACGGCAAAAAACCCAAAACACAAAAGAGCCAAGCAATTTTTACCCAGGAAAGGGAAAAGCTTGGAACCCTTCCAGTCTCTTGGGTAAAGACACAATTATGAGAAGAAAAATATAATCCACCCAAGAGACATAATTACCTAATTAGGCCATAGGCTGGGCATAGGAAAGGTTCTTATAGTTCATAAAACAAGGAGCTACGTAGGTGCAGTAACTACAGTTAATTCAGTCAATGGAGAGAAAAAAAAAGATGTTTGTTTTTTAGATAGCTGAGGGCACCAGTTTGCATTAGACTGGAGATCTTATTCCCCTGACTGTACACAGAGCCCTATTAGTGTCAACAGGAGCCGCTCAGACGCAGGCAGCAAACAAGACCCCGTCTCTTTTTGTTCTGAAAAAACACATATTTTTTTTTACCCAAAGCAGGTAAACCCTGTACCTGAAACTACTGCAGAGAAATGGAAATAAATAAAGACAGAGGAACGTACGCTGTGGATGGGCTCAGTTCCTATCCAGCGGATCTAACGTGGCCCATTGCCAAAATCCCACCGAGCTCCTCCTCCCTGACCCCTGCTCTCCCGACAGTCTGCAGAAAACTGGTACGGCTCCAAAAGGGCCAGATCCAGCTCCCAGGGGAGCCAGTTACGCTACTGTCTTCCAGGAGCTGTGGCTCCAGCCCAGGGTGAGCAGACGCAGGGGCAGGTTTGAACCTCAGCGTAGAGGTCGAGCCCGCAGAGCATCTCTGGTGTCGATGGTCATCTCCCCACTGACTTACTGGGAGCACAAGCAAATTTCTACTCAGCTCATCTCGCGGGCAGCTCGCCCAGCACGGGACAGAGTCGGAGCTTCCGTCAGGTCGAAGGGAGGAAGGGGCAGGAAGGGTGAGGGGAAACGATCCCATGGGTGTGTAACCTGTGTCCCTTTGCGCCCATGGGAACGACTCTAACTCAACCGCTGCAAAGCCTTTGAGGATCTAAAGTGCTATCGATGCTTTTTAAAAGTCAGCTGGGGTCTGTGAAAAGCACGGATCCAGCTGAAAGACAGACCCAGAGGTCGGGGTTTTTCAGCAAATGGCAACAGCTGCAAAAGAGCCTCTCGCTCCCAAAATTTCTCCATGTAGAGAGGCAAAAAATGCCTGTTTGGAGCAGGGCTCCAGGCTGCTCCTCCAGCAGATGAAGGACTGATGGGGGGCATGTGTCAGGGGCTGAGCTGCCCCCAAAGTCTGCACAGGGAAAGTTGGGCTACAGCAGCAAAACTGGAAGATCTAACGAATGAAACCGAAAAGGTCCTTCAAGAAAAAGGAGAAGCGGAGCAGGAAGGGGCTCCAGTGGGATTGCATTTGTATCGGTTGCCTCCCAGCCTTCAACTCATCCCAGCGTTGCAGGGTCCACACTGCTCTGCACCTCTGCTGCGGTACGGCATCAGCTCCCCAGTGAATGAGCAAGGTCTCCTATCGCTGCCGTGTGGGTTCTTTTTCTTTTTCTTTTTCTTTTTCTTTTCCTTTTCCTTTTTCTTTTCCTTTTCCTTTTCTTTCTCTTTTCTTTTTCTTTTTCTTTTTCTTTTTTCTTTTTCTTTTCCTTCTCCTTTTCCTTTTCCTTTTCCTTTTCCTTTTCCTTTTCCTTTTCCTTTTCCTTTTCCTTTTCCTTTTCCTTTTCCTTTTCCTTTTCCTCTTTCTCTTTCTCTTCCTTGCCTTGCCTTGCCTTCCCTCCCTCTCCTCTCCTCTCCTCTCCTCTCCTCTCCTCTCCTCTCCTCTCCTCTCCTCTCCTCTCCTCTCCTCTCCTCTCCTCTCCTCTCCTCTCCTCTCCTCTCCTCTCCTCTCCTCTCCTCTCCTCTCCTCTCCTCTCCTCTCCTCTCCTCGTCTTTTCTTTTCTCTTCTTTTCTCTTTTTCTTTTCTTTTCTTTTCTTTTCTTTTCTTTTCTTTTCTTTTCTTTTCTTTTCTTTTCTTTTCTTTTCTTTTCTTTTCTTTTCTTTTCTTTTCTTTTCTTTTCTTTTCTTTTCTTTTCTTTTCTTTTCTTTTCTTTTCTTTTCTTTTCTCTTCTCTTCTCTTCTCTTCCTTTCTTTTTTCTAAAATCTTTTGAATTCTGACTGGGATCATGGAGCTTGTTCTGCAAAGCCGAGCAACACCCCGTATGAACAGCAGCACAAAGTGGCCGGGTGGTGGAGGGAGCGGGTGGGACCCCCTTGCGCCACGATGTTCTGCCTTCACCTTTATCCATCCTTCACGAACATAAAGGAATCTGCGTGCACGTGTGCCAGGAAACCAGTTAAACATCGCTGGCATCGCCGCTCGCAGACATTAAAGACAACTCATATAAACAGAGACTGTCAGGCAAGTCTCGGTCCCTGCCTTAATTCCCTTTGCATGCCGATATCTGTTACACTTCCCCCCTTCTCCTCCCTCTTTTTTTAGCAGAAAAGTAGAAGAGAGAGAGCAAGGGCCGTCCCGCAATAGCGCAAGAGCTCCTCATTCTGACTTTATCATCCTCATCCTAACCCAGCGATACCTTTGCAGAGGAAGGCTTTCCCCCCTCCCGAAGGCAGCTATCCCATCAAGGGCCTGCCAACTTCTCTTGCTTGCTGCAGCGACCGGCAGTAAAGATCATAGCAAACGACGGGGGCGAGAGGAGGGGGAGAAGAGAAAAAAAATCTCCTTGAACTGGCCTCCCTCCAGCTGGCAGGAGGGGATGGTTTTCTTAATGCTTGCGAAACCTGATTACTCTAAAAGAACGAAAAAGGGGGAGGGGGGTGATGTAAACACAGCTATTAAACCAGACTTAAGGCGCTTAGTTTAAATCTAGTCTAGGAGCTCTCTGAAGCTCCGCTGCTCGGCTCTCCAGACATCAATAAGGTGCATTTTCATTTTTGGTTTTGTTTTACGCCCCCAAAACCAGGAGCGTATTGCTGGCTGAACGCTGCGGTTACAACGGGAATTCAGGCATGGAAGAAACAACAGTTAAGCAATAATAGATGGATGTGTGCGTGTTTGCACTCTATCTTTCAACAGATTGTTTTGCTGCGTTCGAAGACTACTGTGTTTATATCCATGCAGCAGGTTTTAAGCAGATTGTTTAAACTCGATTAAAGTGGGATATTTCTAAAATAACCTTACTAATAAACTTCAGATGGCCGAAGAAACCTGAAAACGTGGTTAAAAATAAAAAAGATGCCATTTCAGTCTACACTGGCGGGGGTAACATGATATAAACTCCAAAAGAAAACAGTCTTTACAAGTTTGACTTGAAGGATTATCTTGTGTATCAGCACCCTCTGTGGCAGAGTAGCATTTATCCACGTATCCACCCATGTTAATGCTGTTGCACAATTTACTACAGCCGTGATAGACAGATAATTGCTTTATCCACCCAAGTGTAATAAACGGAGTCTACTATGTTAATCCTCGTATTCTTATTGTCTGCGAATGCCAAGTAAGGGAGAGACGTACGCTGAAAACCCTACCCTCTCCTTCCAAAACTACCGGAGTTTACTCACCCCCAGACCTGCTAAAGTGTTCTTATTGCATTCCACTCCCCTGCTTGCAGCGCCAAGTATTTTGAGTAGTATCAAGTTATTGTTATACAAAGGGCACCTACACCCAGGCTATACGGAGGCAGAAGCCAGGATGCAGCAGCCTTTAGAAAAAAACCAAAATCAACCCAACCACCCTCAAACATCTTTTCCTACTCAGTAAGTAAACCCGGCCAAGTATTATTTGTTCCTGGGCATAGCACAGAAAGTAATTAACCTGTCCTTCTAAAACCGGACATCTATTCAATTTGCGTGGAGTCTGTCTGACTGTTGAGAAATGTCATTTAGCTGCTGGCCCATCACCGTTTTCCACAAAAATCTATAAAGATTTTTTATTTTGAATGTCAAAACCAGGCGTATCCTTTAAAAGGTTTACAGATTCCTGGCGGCTCCATGAGCTTAGGTTTGTGGCATCAAATTTGTAATGACAGTTTGATGGATGTCTCCCTTTCTTCCTCCTGAAAAGTATAAAGAATTGGTGGTTCCCCCAGTAAATATTACGCTTAATGCCGTTCTTTGCTCTTATTTATGCACTCAAGTGTGTAAAAAAGTCTCGTGCTGCTGGCAATGAGCGAGTTTATTGGGGTAACTTTCACGTTGCAGAAGGTAGTCAACTTTCTGTGTAACCAGAGCACTTGCACAAGCACCTACACCATGTGCAAGTTTTAAGATGGACAGCCTTAAGGGGCACATAATTGTTGCAGCTGGGCTTAAGAGAAGAAACGTTGGCCTGAAGATCCTGCCAACAATCCTGGAGGTGAGTAACAGTTTTTATCCCCTTGTTATGCTCCACCTCTATCTGCCAACGCCAGCAGGGACATTTCCATCCCAGGTGGAAGCTGGGGTGGACTTATCTCTGCTTTCAAGTCTTTGGGGGAAAGAAAGTGTCATTTAAAGGCTACATGATAGAATCATAGAATCATCTAGGTTGGAAGGGACCTTTAAGATCATTGCGTCCAACCATCAACCTAACTCTGACAAAAACCATGTCCCTCAGCACCACATCTACACGTCTTTTAAATACCTCCAGGGATGGTGATTCCACCACTTCCCACGCAGCTACAGGGGATGGATGAAGGAGAGTTTGGTGTTAGAAGGTTGCCCACTGACTATCAGTAGTGATAGTGAAATGGAAGGCATTTTATGCACTTTTGGCCAATTCTTTATTAACTTGGATGATGCAATACAAAGCACAGTTATAAAATCTTGAGATGACATCCAGTAGGGAGGGATCCTCCAGACTTTGGAGAACAGGCTCAGAATTCAAAATGATCTTAGCGAACTGGAGAAATGATAGTTGCCATGTCATTAGTAAAATGACATGCAGTAAAAGTTGAGTGCATCGTACTACACTTCGGAGCAAGAAATCAAACGGTCAAACGCCCCACAAGGACAAGCCGATATGCCAGCAGCACTGCGGGGCAAGATGTGGGGGTAGCAGGGACTTGCAAGTTGAATGGGAGTCAATAATAAAAGTCTGCCTTTAAAAAAAAATAAAAATCAAGTAAATGTGGTTCTGGGAAAGATTAATGGTTATGTTGCATAGAAGACATAGAAGGTAAGTATTACACTCTGCTCAGAAGTGGTGAGACATCAGCTGGACCGCTTTATCCAGTTTGGGACACCACCCTCTAAGAAAGATACAGACAAACGAGAGAGAATCCAGAGAAGAGCAAGAGGAGTGATAAGAGATTTAGAAAGCATGACCTACATGGAGAAGTCGAAGGAAATACATTTGTTTAGTCTAGAAAAGAGACGAGCAGGAAAGCACATGATAAGAGTAAAATGTTTTTGAAAGAAAATGGTAATCAATTGATCTCCATGTCAGCTGAGAGCTGGCAAGAAAAAGCTGGCTTCATTTGAGGTAGAGGAGATTTAAGAGATTAATGTATGATATTAGCAAACTCCTTTTTAAGTATAGAAGAAAAACACAAAAAACAGACTTGGTAAGTAAGTGGAAGGCACAGTACTGGAGGATTTAAGAATTTGGACAGATGTCAGTGATGATCTAAGCATATATAATACTTCCTCTGAGGAAAAATGGACTAGGTCGCCTGAGGTTTCTTTTAGCCCTACTGTTCTAGGACTGAGTGATCGTCTGTGCTTGGGTAAGTAAGTCACGTACACAATATTTTTCACATGAGTACATCAAGTCAGGCAGCTCATGCTAACTGTGGGCCTGGTGCTACGAAGAGGTCAGCATCTCCCACTGCCATGAAAGGGCACAGTGAAACGCTGCTTAGGTATTCCGGACCACAAGGAACCTGAGTTTGGAAATGCTGGTCTTAACCCCCCTGTGCCCGAGTTTTCTATGGCTCTAAATTCAGAATAACTGTCATTTCTTTGCCTCACAGTGGCTGTTACAAGATCGATTTCGTCATTAGCTTAGCAAGCATGACTCTCATTTT
Organism: Larus michahellis; assembly: GCF_964199755.1. Classification (NCBI taxonomy): domain Eukaryota; kingdom Metazoa; phylum Chordata; class Aves; order Charadriiformes; family Laridae; genus Larus; species Larus michahellis. The sequence goes on from NC_133898.1 coordinate 125,685,010, forward strand.
CCACTAGTTTTCGGGGAAGACGCAATGAAGTAACACTAGAGTTTCATGTCCAATGCTCAAGAGTGTTCCTGCATCCCCAGATGCAGGTCTAGAAGATCACTAACATGTTACTAGTCCACGATTGGTTTTGGTTGTTGCTTTCTTATTTGTGCATCTGCTGGTTCCTCGAAGAGAGATGGTTCTTCTTCAAGGGATGGGCCAGAGCGTTCCTGGCCATCCCCTTCTGCTAAAAAACCTACGTGCCTCTCTCCATGCTGGTATGAAGAACAAGCGACATCAAAATGACAAACTTCTTGGGGAAAAAATACCAACACTAAGCCTGGAAGCAAGTATTTTTGAGAATCTATGTCTTCTATGAGAGTGTAGGGAACTCCTCAACGCAGTAAGAGATTATAAAACCTTGGGATTTTCCAACAAGACAGCCTCATTATTTGCTCCTGGAAGTGCTTCATTCATAACTCTCCCCACTGGATTATTTTTTTTTTTCCTTTGGCGGAAAAGCAAAGCTACATTCTGCTGTGAGCTACACAAACACAAATCCTGTCCTTGCTACAGAAACTCCAGCCCTACATACATCCATCTCACGTGAAAGCCCCCCCCTGAGCCCTAAGGCTGACTGCCTCTACCCCGGACCGGCTGTTTACTAACATCATGCCCAAAACTCATTAAACCATTGAGATGCAAGTCGTTGACCAAAGTTAAGCCTGTCCTAACGGGCTTTGCGGGTTGCTAATTCGGTGCCTAAGCCAGGTGTTTAACCTGCTCAGGGGCCATGCCTTGTACCGAAAGCCCCAGGGGGGACAGAGGGGAGGGAGGTGAGTGACACAACTGCATTTGGCTGTGAGGAATGTAATATTTTTTGGAAGGGCTCTGACAGGGGGCTGACCCTTTCGCCAACAGTTGTAAAGTTTGTTTAGTAACGGGGAGCCTCCTGTGAACTTAAAAACAATAGGAAAACAGAGGCCTGGAGAATAAATCTCACCCCCTGCCCCAGTTGCCTGTGCGTTTGGCTACCAGAAGGTAACAAATCCCCAGGAATGCGGGCGGTGGGGGGGATGAGCCCGCGAGAGGGACCTGGAGGGTGGCCAACACAAGCAGTGGGCGATGCCATTCACGGCACGGTGAACTGCGCTGATGAACACCCTGGGAAAGCCTGGGAAAGGCTGGGGCTACCACAGGCAAAATGTCCCCTACGACTGCTCCGGCTGCTTCTGCAGGGAGCTCTTCAGGAGCTTGTCCCACAGAAACCCCAAACACCTCTTTTCCCAATTCCAGCCACAACGAATTTAATAGAAAGTGGGCTTCTCCTCAAGGCATGGCAGAGAAGATCGGTCCAAACAGGACCTGATTTTTATTTCTGAATTCACGAGTCTCCTTTGCTCATACACCGGGGGAGCTCACACGGCATTAATTTTTGGTCACTGGACAGGATGTAGCATACGAGACAGGGAAACCTCTGTCTCATCACCAGTCCCCTGAGCCGCACCATCCTCTCCCAAGTTCATTTTTTAAAGAAGATTAGCGCTCACAGACTTCACTTTGACCCTGCTGTCACTACTCCATTATTTCACTGCTAAACAGAAATCCACTTGGGCATTACATTGTGGGTGCTGGAAAAAGGAAAAAGCAAGAAACAGAAGCTGCAGATGCCTCGTTACAAAAATCGCAAGTCGTTCAAATGGTCATCTGTGAAGTTGATAGCTTTCAAAGATGTACACAAGCACACACATACAGCCCTACCTATATATATATATATATATTTATATATATATATGTATATATATGTATGCTTCCAGCTTGGAAAGTTGTTAGAACGCTTTAGATCATCACTGGAATGTGCTTCGAATAATCTCTAACTATTTTATTATTATTTTGGTGAGTCATTAAGTTTGGATGCCCACTACAGTGCACCAGTGGAAAACATCTCTGCAATGCAAGAGTGGCAAGGATTTTTTATTCTGCTCTCTTAAAACAGGCAGAAATAACGCTTAAGTACTTAAATTCTGGAAATACTCACCATCCCCAGGCTATTAATATCGTCTCAATAGCTCGTTCTATTTAAAGCAGGTTTCTTTCTTTGGGTTTTATTTTGTGGGTGGCAAATCCTCATTTAATTCGCAGGATAAAAACGTATGAACCTACAATTGGAAAAATGGGATTGTATGGGGCCCAAACCGTCCGCCAGAACCATGAATAGAGGCTTGCCACCGTCTTCAGCGCGAGACAGCCTGGCCCTGAAGTCTTTACAGCTTGTACAAATTTGAATTTTATTATTTCCTTTCTTTTTAATGTCATATGACTCATTTTAAGGAATAATATAGCCGCTTCCACTGTAATGGTTACAGTTATTTGTCTGTGAGGCCAAAACTTGATCCCTTGGTTATGGAATTTTAGATACAAGCTGTGTAGTCCACCTTTTAGCCCTACCGATTGCTTTTTTTCCACTGAGAGAATAAAGCACACTCAAGCCATGGGCAGCATTTATTACTGGACATATGAGGGGTTTCCTTTCTCTTTAAGCACAACCCTGATTTAATTCCATCAAAGAATGATGGAAAATAGAACGCAAAGTGCTCTTGCCCTTTTGTCCAAGAAAAGTAAAACAAGCAACGCTGGTGATGCTGAAGAAATTGGATATCTTTTAGTGGTGCGTTGCCTTGGGTTTTTTTACAAGTAAAACTCATCTGTCTTAACCAATTTAAATGAAGTAAAAAGGCAACAACAAAAAAGAGAGATGGAAAACTTTTTCCAGCTTCAACACAAACTGTGAGGAAGTCAAAGCTTAAAAAAAGAAAGCTATTTTTTCGGTAGAAGTCTACAGAGAGCTCAGCGCTATGACAAAAGAAGAAATTCGGGGTTTAACTCTTCGCCAGGTAGGATGGATTGTTCCTTGTGCTTTTGCTCCAGCTTCCCGCAAGGCCTACGGGATTATTCTCACAGCTTTTCTCATTCACAGGAGTTTGGCGGTGAGCGTCCCCATCAATGACCAGTTTTGATGCATAAACAAGTTATTCCTCCCTTGACAAAAGACACCGTGCGCTAACAATTCCCCTTCATCAAATGATCAACATTTGACTAAGACTGAACCCAATTCCTAATCTCTGATGGATTTCGATGGCCAAGCTACTGCCAAGGGTGATCTGCTGCCAAGCCCACCCCCCAGCATCTGGCAGCATTTCCACCAAGACATTGGTTCAAAATGATGTAACTTGCATACGTTACGGAAAATATGCTCCCTTCTCCATGATACTGATGTTTCACTGCACCACTTGAACAGAACATCTATCCCCGAGACTCACTCTCTCACCAGGTGTGGTGGTAATTTACTTCCTGCACATCACTCAGATTTGAGAGTGAAAAGTGTTTTTTCCGGTTTTGCTTTTCTTTGATAAAATTTCTTGAGAGCATTTGAGAATAGCTGATATTACTCTTTGCTAAGGTTTTGAGAATGTTTCTTGTGTTCCTTTTGATTGTGGCATGAATCAATATCGCTAAAATAAATGGATGCACACTGGTAAAAAACTGATGCAAGAGAGAATTGTGGCAGCTGAATTTAAAGCGAAAGTCAAGGCTCGCTCACTTGACAGTTAAGATAACTGTACCTCTACCAAGCTCTGTGGTTTTCACACCTTCGTATTTGGCTTTTAGATGTTTCCTTCTCCGCTTTGACAAAAACAGCGACTTGAAAAACTGGTCAAAGGCCTTCTCCCTTAAGGAGCGGGTCCCCCACCCCTGCCAGGCAGGGACGGGTACCCAGCTCCTGGTGGTTGCTGGGAGTATCCTGAGCACAAGGAGCCGGGCTCTGCCCACGCCGGCCCAGGCGCGGGACCACGGCCCCGCAGCACGGCAGCATCACGAGCGCCACTGCGCTGCCCAAAGGTGTCGCGTCCCCCATCGTCTCAGACCGGGGTAACCACACCATCACCTGTAAAAGTGGCAGGAGGTGACGTGCCAGGGAGGATGAGGCGCACTGTAATTAAATCCCGCCCTTTGTATTTTATTTTGCGTGCGTGCGTGCGAGTTAAGTGGCCTCATTTAAAGCAAGGTAACATCGTTTCCACTGGCTGGAGTTTCTAAAAGTACCATTCCTTATCCTAAACTTAAGCATAACTCACTCTGATGGAGTTTCTCTGTTATGCAGTTTTGGTGTGTACACGTGACGGTACATTCCTTCCGTGTCTCTAATTTTGTTCAGACGCAACGCCATTTATCGCTGCTTCAGTACACCGAAAAGCAAGCTTACGTGTGTATGCAAACAAACACGCCAACAGCCTCCCACGTGCTAAAAATGACATTTTTGTGTCTGCTCACAAGGAAAAAGAAGGATTAATTATGCACAAACATAACAACTTTCCCTAACTCTGCCTGGAGATGTGAAAGAGAAGTGGCCCTGCAATCACGTCTCTTCGGAGAATACTGCCATATGGTTTTAACAGAGGTTTATTTCCTGAAGCAAGAGAGGACTGCAGATTCTCAATCCAACTAAAATAATTATGCAGACAATTTCACTCCATTACTTTCAGTGGAACCCAAGCTGTGTGGTCCTCACATGCTTGCTGACACCTTTAAAGAGACATTAAACCATTTTTACATCAAATTCCCATAACGGGTGGGATGTAGGATGAATTTCCTGGAAGATTAGCACCTGTCGCATCGCATGAGGCTTGCCTCTGACTGCTGCGTTAATTCCCTGCCGTTGGCAGACAGCAAAACTGCCACCGAAGCCTCCAGAATACGGAGCAGCGAAGCACCAACCATATCTCTACAGAGGGAAACTTCTCCCCTGCACAATTATTTTACCTCCCATATCGGCCCCCGAAACAGCACGGGACTTAAGTACAAATGGGTGCCCCACATCAAGCGCAAGGAAATGGAAATAGAGCCTTGAATTTCAGCGTTGGGGTTACGTTACGAGCACCACGCGGAGACTTTGCGGAGAGCTTTTTTCAGAGCCACCCTGGGCTGCCGATCTTTCCCCTCAACTAGACAGATCGCAGTATAAAACTTCCAATCTTTCAATCGGCAGCGGGTAAAAATCCAAGCAAAATGAAACCGTTTTGACTCGAAACAATAAAACGTGTATTAAACCATCACCTACCCAACTTTGAATGTAAACTACTGGAATCCCGTAAAAACAGGGATGTTGACCAAGACACACAGTGATTAAAGGATATTTTAGAGGGAGAAGGGAGACCACCCTTAAAGCATGGAAATATCCCTTTTTGGACTAAAACGCAATCTGGCTTTTTTTTCGGCAACTGTGTCTGATTTGAGTTACAGTAGCTAGTTTATGGAATTAGCAAACATACTTCGTTTCAGACTAGCAAATCCAATTAAATCAGCCGAAAGCATCCACATAGTTTTAGTGTGCCAATCTGCCTACGGTGTTAGAAAGACGCAATTCCTGGTAGCAAAGGGGTGAAGGAAAGGGAAGAAGGTTTGCCACAGGATCGGGGGATTTTTCATAGTGTAAAATGCTAATTTTTTCAGATCAAAAAGGTAAATGTAAAGAAAAAAGTGACCGAAACGATGAGATCAGATGGGAAACCAGGTATACACCAGCAGCAAACCGCAGGGCACAACCGAATGGTGCATGGGGTTGTTTTCTTGATGGTTTGCAAATCTTGACGCAGCTTGAGGCTACTGAACAAGCACCTTCCTCTGCCAGGCACGGGAGCTCTGCAACGGTTAATGGCATGCTCTGCGTGTGTGTGGCCTGAGCGGCGAGGAAATCGAGCAGGAAACATGTTTCTAATCTTTTTCTAGTGGCAATTTCAACATTATGCTGCAGATAAATTATGGTAATGTAAATAGTAAAATCCAGTTCTCGGTTCTTCGGCTCGGCGTCTGCCACCACCTTAAGGTTTCCGCACGCGGGACGGGCGCGGGATGCTCCGGTACGGAGAGGAGGTTTTGTGCTCAACTCCTGATGGTGCCATACGCAAGGCAGTCTCCTCTCCGCTTTCCCTCCCGCGTTTTATCCCTCTGCGTTGTAAGATCTGGGGAATTTTCTCCCATTTCAAGTCTAGGGAGTCCGGTACCGAAAAATCCCCCTCCTAGCTGTGGCGTCGATATGTCTTACCACAAAGCAATTGCACCTCTGATAAAATTGTGAATGTTTATCAACCGTTATCAAAGCTGCCCTTACTAATACAACCAAATAAGGTTGGTTTCTTAAGTCAACAGTACTTTCTCGGTCCCATGCCCAAGCAAAACGCTCCAGCTGAGCCTTTCAACACAGGGAAGAAATACTGAAGACGTTAGCAATGGCATTGTCTTTCTGTAACACTCTAAAAAAAGCTACGGATATATTTTTGTCCAAGCTGGATTTAACAATGCTCGCTCTCCCCCCAAACTTTCTGTTTTCAAAACAAAACCTAAATTTCGGGCCAACGTTTCCTGTGGTGATCGTTGTGGTTAAACAATATTTGTGAGCTTTGCATGCTTGATAAGGTCTCTCAGCAGAGCTGCTTGTCAACTGAGGTGTGGCAAATGGAGACAGAGGTGAAACCCAGCAGAAATGGCCAGATCCAGTTCTCCTCTGAGTTCACGGCAAAACTCCCACTTACTTCAAGAAAAGCAAGGTTTGGGCTGATGCAGCCATTCCAGTTAGAGTCTGGTTTTGCGGGGAGAAGGATGGCAGCTTTTCTTGTGTTATTCACCGAAACAGGAGGAAAATGCTCGAAAGGATGAGACTGCTGGGGTTTGGCCAGCTGCACCTACTCTTCACGCTACACGCCGCAAACGTCTAAAGTGGGTCTTGGGGAAATTACCCGTGGTGGTTTTGAGGTTTTAAACAAGGACACACACACAAAAAAAAAAAAAAAGACAGGAAAATGGCACTCGAAGACTGATTCACTCTATAAATTGATTTAACTTTCTGACAGTTGAACTGAAAGTTCAAAGAGGCAAGCTGGTTTATCAAGATGCAACCCCGCTTTGAAATCATTTAGCCAAAATGCCACCTTCTTCCTTGAGAAAATTTTGGCTCTCCAAAAGTATTAATTTGGCAGTATTATGAGTCATGTACTCAGCACACTTTCTCCCCAGTCTGACATGGACAAGAGAGACCAAACCTGCATAGAGACCTGCTCAATAGGCAGGGCCATGATTATGTATAAGTCAACTTTAGCTTAGTAAAACAAGCACCATTGCTTTAAAAATGGCTAGCGAGAATTGGCGTCCTCACCAGTGAATAACGTCAGGTAAGTTGGGGACTTTGCAGAAAAGTTGGGAACTCAGCAGTCCTCTAAAAATGAGCTAATCACATGAAGCAGCAGTCAAAACTCCTACGCGTACGGTTATAATGGCCGGCATTCATGGGCCAACATTAATGTGCTGGGGAAAGTACAACGAGATCTCTGACCACAAATGATAACAACCTTCATTTTATGCCGCGCCCTGAAGGCAAAACTTTGGAAAACGCCAGTGTTGCCTTGGCCTTTTCAGAAATGGCACAGACTGTTGGTTCCTTATCTTGACGGGGATTTCCACTCATCTTAAGATGGAACCTGTAAAGCTTTTTCCTCTGTACCTGGACACACTGGATGCCCGTTTACCTGACTACTATATGCTCGTTTGGACTCTCTTGTCCATGTCAGACTGGGGAAAAAGTGTGTTAAATACATGATTCATAATACTCCAAAATTAATGGGTAATACCTTTGGAGAGCCAAAATCCTCTCAAGGAGGGAAAGGAGCCTATCCATCTGCCCTCTACTGAGGTCTATAGGAAATTGCCAACACTGAAAATAACAATTTAATGGGACATTTCATCAATTCATCTTGAAATTATGGGCTTTTTAGACATCATACCCTTCCCATCAGCACTGCTCAGAGTTTATTAGCAGGTTCTAGAGCATTCTAGGTTATGTCCCGTGTCTTAGAAATTAATGAACATAAATCAATGTGATTAATATGATCTCTCAAAACATGCTGGATCCTTGGCTTTTGATGGAGCAACTAAGAGGGAAACAATTTATCAGCTAGCAGCACAAATAAATAGTATTCGCATATTTCTTTCCCTGCCTTTTTCCATGTTTGATTCCTTACTAAACTAATCCATTTTTTTGTCCTCCTCTTTTTTATTTTCTGGTGGCTTCCTCCAGAAAACAAACCAACAGGGACCAGCAAACCTTTCTTCTTCGATGTCTTCCATTTGTCTTATTTTTCCCTCCTTCTGTTAGCATTTGCTGTACATGTATTTGTGGGTGCTTTTACCTCCTCCCATTCACTAACCTTTCACTGCTCTAGCTATAAGAGCACTAGACATTACGTCTACTTTCACAAAAAATACAATTTTAGTAATCTGCTCTGCTTCTCTGTGAACTGTAAGCCTTGAGAGGTGGGTACGCTACCAGAGAAGTTAGTTATTTCTTGGCTCTAGCAGGTACCTTTTACTCTATGGTTGCATCTTGGCCAACGTGTGGAGCAGCAGGAGAAAGTTCACCATTTCCACAGCTTTTCTTTTCTACCTGAGCTTTTCTGCACCAACTCTTCAATGAACGGGAGGGACGTGCTGGACCGTAACACACAGAGGAACACACCTGGCATCCCAAATTACTCCCATGTGTTCGCTGTTGCTAACGAAAGACGAGGTTAGCAAACATGAGAGGCTCCATTTCTGAAATATTTATACGGGCAGTGTGGAGAAATGACAGAAAAGTAAGTTATTAATTACAAAAGACAACAAAAAAGGTCATTGCAATACTCTGAGCCAAAGTGAAATGGGATTTCACAGCGACTGCTCTGGTACTTTGCATTTAGAAATGCATCGAGCCAAACTTTTCACAAACAACTTGACAGTTTATTACTGTCTATAATGTAAAAATGAACTGGCCAGAAACTAGCAAAAAAAAAAAAAAAAAAGTTTTTCTCATTAACGTCAGGCTGCAGAATTCCAAATTAAAACAGCCTGGAGGCCTTCTGCCCTCTAATAGATCTCAATTATTTTTTCCCCCTCAGGGGAGAAATGACCGACCAGGTCTTGCAGCAGTACTTATGGCTGGTACACTGTCAACATTTCCAGAAGAAGCCTCTGGTTTCAGGGTTTTCTGACACTGTAGCAGAGCTCACTCAGACTAACCTTTTTTTTGCCTAACAAACTCTATAACAAATAACACTTTAAAAAGTAAATTTTGCTTCGGTGCTCAGCTAACGGGAACTGACTTTTTTCTGGAGCTCACTTTCCGTTCCCAAAGCAGAAGCCGATCTCAGCAAGATGTTTAATTGAAACCTGGTCACTGGTCCACTTCGCATCCCCTGCTATTCATCACGAAGCTCGGACGTGCCACCAGCACAGGGGGTAACCGAGCCCGACACAGCCGTGTTCACGCGGCCTCTTCAGGTTGCAGCTGTGCCAGCTGATGAGGTTATTGCGCCTGGCCTTTCTCCACCGTTAATCAGTCATATTCTGCCAGAGCTACCACCAATTTGGAGCAGGACTCTGCTAAGTCAACTCGTTTTGACTCACACTGATTAGAGGAGCACTGGGGAATGGTGCCCTCCCCAGACAGCACAGCCACGGCTGGAAGATGACACCCAAGGAGCCCTCAGGTCCCCCAGCCCCTGGGATTCCTCCTGCTAGAGGATGTGCAAGGCAAAGCCATGTGCCCTCCCCTGGCATGGATTTATCGCCACACCAGTCTATCAGGCTCACAAATTTCCCAGTTCCCCTGGAGACCTGCAGGGAGGCTAAAGCATTTATGGCGGGTGCCTCCACCCTGAGGCATCTTCTGCCTTTCCTACTGTATTTGCAGTAGGTTCTGCTATTAGCTTCCCCTGCTGGACATGGCCATGAGAAACAGAATCATAGAATCATAGAACCATAGAACCACAGGGTTGGAAGGCTCCTCTGGAGATCATCTAGTCCAACCCCCCTGCCAGAGCAGGGTCACCCAGAGCAGGTGGCACAGGAACGCGTCCAGGCGGGTTTGGAACGTCTCCAGAGACGGAGACTCCACCACCTCTCTGCACAGCCTGTGCCAGGGCTCTGCCACCCTCAGGGTAAAGAAGTTCCTCCTCATGTTTAGCTGGAACTTCCCATGGTCAAGTTTGTGCCCGTTACCTCTTGTCCTGTCCCTGGGCACCACTGAAAAGAGCCTGGCCCCATCCTCCTGACACCCACCCTTTAAGTATTTAGAAGTGTTGATAAGATCCCCCCTCAGTCGTCTTTTTTCCAGACTGAAGAGACCCAACTCCCTCAGCCTTTCTTCACAAGAGAGGTGTTCCAGTCCCCTCATCATCTTGGTAGCCCTTTGCTGCACCCTCTCCAGCAGTTCCCTGTCCTTCTAGAACCAGGGAGCCCAGAACTGGACACAGTGCTCCAGATGTGGCCTCACCAAGGCAGAGTAGAGGGGGAGGATGACCTCCCTCGACCTGCTGGCCACACTGTTCTTGATGCACCCCAGGATGCCATTGACCTTCTTGGTCATGAGGGCACATTGCTGGCTCAATGCTAAGTTCACCTGAGCTCAGGAAAGAGCTGACTCACCTTCTTCTCTTTTACTCGCTTGCAAAAATCTTATCTTAATCTACAGGAAAAAAGATGGGAGCTTCCCCATGGACACGCACGTTTATGAACATCCATGGACCACTCATATTTAGACATAATAAGAATCAAATGTCATTAGGGACACCGAAAGGTTAGTAGAGGGACAGACACCACTTGCTAGACCATTGCAGACACAGAGCAGAGGAATGACCCAGAGGACTGTGAGTTAAGGAACTGGAAATCCTGCCTGTTCAAAGGGGCTGCAGAAAGGGGAAAAACCAAACCCGCCACTTTCTCAAATCCCTTGTCTTAGGAGGGTCCTAACATGTTAAGGAAGAGCAGATTAAGGATACGTTGTTACAAATCCAGAGGCGCGAGTTTAGATAACTCACTCTGAGTTGAAACGACTAAATGAGTTATCATTCACACCGAAAGTCAAAAGCAACGCTGAGCTGCGACGTACGGAGCCAGGCTGGTGGGCTGCCCACACTCACGGCGCACTCTTGCTTTCTCGCACGGAGCTCACGATCGTGCTCACTGCCCGTGTCCCGGAGAAGTGTTGCAACTTTGCCCTACTCAGCAAGCAAAGGAGCCCACAGGGGATTTCAAAAGCAAATTTCTTAAATCAGCTCTTGGCTGCTACATACTAAATATTATAGACTGTGGGAATTATAGAGTTCAAGGTAAACAAATGCAATGTATTTTTCCATATCCAGAATATCTGAGAAGTCAAACCCGGTAAAATTTAGGGCATAAAATACCTGAAAAAGTCTCTCTGAAGAAGTCTCTCCCCAACCAGGCTGAGAAATAAAATCATCTTAAAATCACATTTTGAATGAGCCCCTCAAAACGCCATTCTCCCGTGAGCAACGCTGCTTCCGGGGCTGAGAGAGGAGAACCGGCAAACTGTTTTGATGCAAGCCAACAAACCCAGCTACGCTAAGGGATTCGACAACTAATTTTTAAATCGGAATGTAAATGCTGATCTAAAAATTGGCTTGACTGCCGCCAGTACGGGACCATACAGATACACAGCCAGGCTCCCGGGGTGGAATGGGTTACCGTGTCCCAGACCTGGATGGTAACCATCTGCGCATGTGCTCTCCGCCTGTGGCAAGTGTGTAGCGATTCTACTTATCTTAAGCCTCTTTTATTGAGGGCTAAGCTAAATCAAATCAACTTACATTTATGGGGGGCCAAGAACACCTACCGGGCAGCTGCTGTGGCTCAGCTGACATGTGGAAACACAGACATCCCCTGTAACTTGATCAGGCGTCTAAGCCCTGAAATTTTCTCGGTATGGACTCAACTGGAGGCTGAAATTAAGTACAATTTCAGGTCTACCTTCTTTCAGACTGAAGTGGTGCACAGGTCTACTGTGAGCACTTCACAGTAGGGCAAATTCCATGCATACATACCGAAGCTATAATGATTCTGTAAGTTAAATATAAACAGTTTTGTTTGTGTTGAAATATTTGAACATCTGTCTACAGTGTTGGCAGCCTGAATAACAGAAGTACACTGCTGCACAAGCATCAAGTGATGATAATTATGGAATGGAAAACGAAACCTCATGATAGGCTGTCTCATAAGCACACAGTACTATTATGTATATATATATGCAGATGTAGCCATCTAGTATAATAAAAGAAAATGCAAAAAACTCAATAAGCACCAATAAGAAAAATTTAAATGTTAAAGGTCTGTCTCGTTGAATAAGTGACACTGTGGTTGGAAACAGAGCAACAGACATTTATACTCAAGTCTTCAACATTTCAACTCTCTTTGCAATGTAAAAACAGGGAAAAACAATGGTGCTCTCATGAAAAGGCCAAATTCACAATGCAGAGACTGCTCCTCCCCATCAGGCAGGGTATTCATTATTATTTTAAAAGTGCAGAGTCTAAAAAGCTGTAAAAATATTTGAGCGTGGTGTGCAGCCTTTTAATTCTGCACATACTCATCTTGTTCCATCAAGCACTTGGCATCAAAGGTTTTCTTTATGTGCAGGTGTGAAAGGTGTGTGTACAAATTAAGGAACTATCTCGCTAGCTATTCAGTCTGGAGGAGCACATGAAAGAACCCGATTATAACAACCCAAGGGATTCATTTTGACTCTGAACTAGGATTCCCAGGCTCCAGAGCTGCTCCTGCCGTCTCTGCACACCCAAGACTCCCGCTGACTTCTGCAGGAGTCCCCGTGCTAGAGAAACGTTCCCTTCCTACAGAGATGGACACAATCAGCGCTCTCTGTCTTTTCCATTAGCAACTGTTGTCTAAAAAGGTCAAATTTATTCGGTGAGACTCATTGTTCAAATGAGCTGCACATCCTAGTGGGTGCAAGCGATCTGTATGAATTTAGGTATTTTTTCAATTTGGATAGGGAAATCGCCTTGCCCCCATAAGGTACGGTTTGCCAAGGCCCATGGCCTCCCAGCAGCCCCAGATGGCTATGACTTCAGTCATATATTCTGGCCAGTAGTCTCAAGTCTGGGGTTAAATAAGCAGTTTGTTCCTTTCTTACATAAGCACCGAAAGACAATACTACATTGGAGCTCATAAAAATATTTTAATTGGTGATGATTTCCAGACAACTATGTCAAAATTAACTCAGAGTTGATGCCCACTTGCTTAAATTTCATTCATCTGGGTTCAAATTATTTGCTTAAAAGAAGAAACATTTCCTTTTATACACACTTTGGTTTCAACCTCCAAAACCATTGCTAGAAATTAGTCCTAACCGCCCAGTCGGCTGCCTCAGAAACCAAGCTCAAATCCATCACTTTAATGACATCAATAACAAATACACAACTTTAAACCCTATTGTGAACAGTGGCATACCGAGGAGCATGTGTAGCTGTCATCCCATTAGTCACTAGAAAAACACCAATGAAACCAAAAGAGCCTAACCATGACAAATTATTCAAGAGTTCAACCTGAGACATTAATGAGCGCTAAATAGCTTGTTTTCATGCTTGCTTAAGGAGATTTGTTTAAAATCCCACCAACCTCCCCTGAATGTCGTTCGGTGAAGCCGTTCATTCTTGTCAGGCTGGTTTTCCTATTCCAGCTAAAACAGCAGGTTGTAAATGTTTGGTTAAGGATGCCGGCCTTCCCCACCCCTCCAGACACACATGCACACGGAGGTGAAGCTCCCTCCCCTCGGCTGCACAGAAGTGGCTGACTCACTCCCAAAAATCACAAAACCTGTGGTTGATAAAGCAACGTATCAACGTATGGTTGATAAAGCATATGCATTGGGATCCTCCAACAGTCGCTGCTGTAAAAGACATGTGGAAAGGATATCTATCCATCCATCCAGATTTTCACCTTTTCAGGCTTTCTATTTTGTCTTTGTCTCTCCGAGCTGTACTAGTGTAAAACTCCTAAGCAGGGACTAGAAGGGCCCGGTACTTGCCGTTCTCTGAAAGCAGCACCAGGTACTTAACTCCGCGTGAGGGCTGATTTAATGAGAGACTCACTCCTACCAGCCACCTTTACCTCCCGCAATAGCTCCAAGGAGTTGAAGGAATTGGGATCTGGAGCCTAAGAGAGCTACGCTGTTCTGACACAGCAACGGGAGCAGCAAAGTATGGTGGGAGCTCAAAGCTAAGAGGATAGGGGGAAAAAAAAAAAAAAAGCCCATTACTTCCCATCTTGAGGATGGAGAAATACGAAATAAAATTAAAAAATATAAAGATGTTTCCATTTATCAAGGGAAACTGAGGCTTTGTGACTCCTATCGTGATATACCTGGGATGGGAATACCTCTTAAAAACAGAACTCTTGTAAAACAAACACCTTGATCTTCACCATCGTCCCATATTCATGTCATTCCTGGGGGAGGTCAGTGCCACTATTTATACTTGACACAAGGGGGACTGAGGCCGAGAGAAAGAGGTAGCCAGTTTCCACTGATAGCAGTAAGTCTGGACGTCTGCTGAGAGGGATTTTCAAATGCACGAAACATCATAAAGACGTCAGCGGCAGATGACAGACCTGGAGGACCCACGTTCAAACGTGTCAGCCACTGAACCATCCTCCTACATCCCTGCCTTGCTCATTTTGGCCACAGAGAGCTGGTCTTCAAAACTTCCTGACAGGAGAACGAAAGGAAGGAAAAAAAAAATGGCATAGGGTAGGAGTGTTTTGTTCTTTTTAAAAAGAAACATTTCTTCCAACAGACAGCCTTTAGGCTGATGGTCCAGATATGCTAACACTGCTTTTTACTATATACAGTCTACATCTTCATTCAAACAAGACATGAGCAGGCTTCCAAAACAGGAGCAGTCTCAAATGCACTCCAAAAAACTGCATTGTGCTCCAACGTAAAACTGTTCTTCAGCCCATATGGGAGATCTCAAGCATTTGCTGAGTCTGGCTTTACTTTTCATGGAATTTTTGTTGGAAAAACCATTTTATTTTGACCAGATTTGTTTTTATGCCAAAACTTTTTTTTTTTTTTTTTCATTTTAAATTTTGGGCCAAATTTCACTTGACAGTATCCTCTTTGAAGAGATGACCAAGTAGATTCAATTGTTCCGTGTTGCATATGAGCCCAAAAATCTAATCTCTCCCCAAACTCGTGTCCTTATAAAAACATGAAACCTTCTCATAACTTTACGTTGTTCTGCATACTGAACGCAAATTAAGTGAGGGGTTTTGGAATTTTTTTAATAACTTGTAAAGTTGGGAAGTTTTCAGCGTGGATTCTGGAACCGAAGCTCAGGGCACGCTGAACTAATTTAAGAATGTAAATGTAAAAAGATATGATCCATAAGTGACAAATTAAAGGGGGAAACGTAAATGGTTTCGGAGCGTGCTGCCCTCCACTGCTTACACAGCGCGGCTACTTCGGGGTCAACGTTTTCTGGCAGCGCGAGACAATAAAAAAGGCATAAACTCGCCGCGCATGGTAAAGCTACTGCGTCTGACACAACACTAACGCGGGGGCCCGGAGAGGTGACTGAACCCTGGCTCCCAGCTGCATCAATCCCTATTTTAATCACCCTCCTGACAACACTTCTCTCTCAGCTCTCAAGCTGTTTGGCTCCCAAGGATGGGAACACCGTGATACTAAAAGACACAGGGAAAAGCTTAAAACAAAGTTGTAGTAGCGAGGGGAATAAAGCTGCCTGTGAAAGTGCCTTTTGCCCAGCACTGAAATCCGCCTCCCAAACCGGTTGTTTTCACTGAAAATAAAGAACCCACGCAGCAGCCCCGTTGCAGGCAATGGCCAACACCTCGACAAGGAGCGCGCTGCCTGCGGTGCCATTCCTGGAGGCAGCTCCGAGTACAAGAGTGCGTGTTCGACAGAGAAAGAGGGAAAGATTTCTACACAGGAGCAGATCTCAAGTACAACTTGCAATGCTGCCTGCTTCTGACCAGCTCCTTGTTGACAAACCTGTTAAAACAATGGTTTTAAACTAGAGCAGGGCAGGTTTAGATGAGACATTAGGAAAAAGTTCTTTACACTGAGGGTGGTGAGACACTGGCCCAGGTTGCCCAGAGAGGTGGTGGAGGCCCCATCCCTGGAGACATTCAAGGCCAGGCTTGATGAGGCTCTGAGCAACCTGATCTAGTTGAAGATGTCCCTGCTGACTGCAGGGGGGTTGGACTAGATGGCCTTTAGAGGCCCCTTCCAACCCAAGACATTCTATGATTCTATGAAAACAACTCTCGTTGCTGGTTTTAAATGGGCCCACCATCTTCAGCAGCTCTGAGTCATGTAAAGGAGCAGAAGGGAACAACGACCAAGCATTTTTTCCTCTAGCTGACATCAGAGTACGCAAACCACCACAGACCGTGCTCCTGGATGCGTATATCACCCATGTACGCCCAGCTTATTTTTTGCAGAAGGACTGGTCACTTGCCCTGGATTTTACATGGCTTCGCACCCTTCCCTGGAGACTCTCGGGAGTTCAAAGTGTCTTTCTTCACATTCACTGAGTCCAGCCGGATCTCAGCAATGAGACTGGGTCTGAATTTTGCCCACCCTGAGGTCTGGATGGTGGCTGGCCACAGGCTGTGGCTGCCTGTCACCTCAGCTAAAGGGGACACGGGCAGCAGTGCACAGGGAGCCATTTGGGGCAGAGTTTGTGGGGGTGTTCAGTTCTAGTTCCCTGTGGTTGTTGTTCTTAAACACAAGGGGGTCTTGCCTAAAATTACTCCTTTTCAGAAGCACCCACACTGGCTCTCCCAGCATGGAGAAGGGGTGCCGACGGTGCAGGAGCGGTCGCAGCGAGGAGACCCGGCTCCGCGCCTTGGAGGAGTCCCGATCTGCAGCCCAGACCTCTCTGGGCTCTCATGTTTCGCGTGTGTTACAGCCTGCAATGTCTGGGCAGACCATGCCAATTCTGTTGAAGTGTACGCACACCAAATTACCCCTCTGAAGAGGCTCGGGGTGGGGAAGGAGAGCCTTGCCAAACACCGGCGCCTGGAGGCATGCTGCCTTCTAACCTGCAACGCCTCCAGAGGCCCTGCAGGCTGAGCTGGCCTTTCTTTCATCTTTTACGAAGGTTGTTGCCTTCTCCAACACGTCCCCGGCGCACGGGTAGGAGTCACGGCATGCTCTGCGGTGCTGCTGGAGATGGCACCTCGCTCATCACGCAGTGGTCACCAGCCAAGGACCTGACCTGCTGAAGTCAACGCCGGAGCTGCTGCAGCCCACGAGCAGACCCTGCCAACTGCCGACTTCATTTTCCATGCAGGATTTCCACTGAAGCTAAAGGATTATTTTTCAGTGCAAATTAATACCACGGTAGATTAAATACATTAGAGGTGGGGCCGGTAGGACTGCCTATCATTAAAGTTGCCCAATGTTTCCCATTATAAGACCCAATTTTCAGTCGCTTGCAACTTTACTGAACTTTGACTGTTTGCATTCCATTTTTTCTTGCATGAGTAAGGAACACATTTCTTCAATTTCAACCAAAATGGCTCAGACATTCCTGGAAATGAATTAGCTCAGGGAAAATGTAGCGCCTCAAAAAACATTTTTGGCAATCTTTCCTTGAAGGAGCTTTTCTGTCGCTGTATTTTTGGAATGGAGCAGCAGCTTGGCTCTTTCTATTTTTTTTTTTTTTTCCCCAGAATCGCCATGGTAATCCATCCAGATTTGGTAAAATTATAAAACTTTGAAAAATAAAATTTCACGGAATGGAAATTCCTTAGATTTCATCAGCTAAAAGCCTTGATTACAGTTTGGCAAAGGTAGCTGATTGCTGGCCCACAGATTTTATGCTCCTGCCACACAATTTTTTTGTTGTGACAATAGTTAAGTTGCTTAAAACAGAGTTCGCAGACCATATTCACTGCGTGTTCATACTTTTCCCAGTGCCTCTATGAGACTTTCAGATTTATTCTTCAGAAGCACCAACCATTCACCGCTAACGCAACCTGAGAGTGTCATTTTCAACATATGAAGCACTAGAAGTTGTTAGATTTCTAAAAAATAAGAGTAAGTGGGCGTGCTCCATCCCACAGGACATAAACCCGCCCATGCTCTTACAGTGAAGGACTGTTCTGTCACACACCACACCACAGGCATGAGTTAAAGCTGCACCGATAACTGCAGTCTTGGCATGTCCCAGTTCTGAGTGCTCAGACAGCGTCTTTTCCTACTGTAATTTTTGTCTGTAGCACACGCATAAAGTAAGAGATAGAGCTAGAGGGGTCAAAGCCAAAAAAGATCTATTTTTGTTAACGTCAACAAGTCATTATTTATCTGATGTGTAAGTATCTCCTTGTTACGTGCCTTAAATCTACTGCTTATTCCCTTTTACACCAAGTCACCAGAGAAAAACAGTTCCCACTTTAATTCTCAATGTGGCATGGCATGTATAGTTAGTGAGGTGTTTACTCCGCAAGTTAAACATGCTCCCGTGAGACCTTCCTTCATCCTTGAGCTGGGTCTAAAGACAGTCACTGCCCCATCCCTGGAGACACTCAAGTCCAGGCCTGATGAGGCTCTGAGCAACCAGATCTAGTTGAAGATGTCCCTGCTGACTGCAGGGGGGCTGGACTAGATGACCTTTAAAGGTCCCTTCCAACCCAACACATTCTATGATTCTATGATCTGGATTTTGTGAGCACCAAGTCCTCACTACTCTCCCCTACCTGTCTATAACAAAGACTGTCTCCAGAAGCCAGCTCCTATCAGGTTTCTCTTTTGCTGCCATCTTTCAGAAAGAGCAAAGATCAAGAAGAGTGAAACTAATAACATAGATCGGAAAGTCTGTACACATGCAAAGCACAAACCCTCCCTAAATACCGAGTCTGAGTATCCTTCATGTGCTGTAATTCTGCTGTCCTAATTCTCAGGGATGCTTATGACTGCGTGTCGTACCGCAGGCAATGGATACTGCTGCGTGAGACCTCTTCACGGCACGAATAGGCATACCCTGGGCTCACTCTTCCAAAGAAGAAGATAAAGGCTAATTAAACTGTCTGACTTACTTTGTCGTGAATTGATGAGGATCACGTATAAAAGCCAGACCGCTGAGCTGTAGGGGCCACAGCCCTTGGGAGAGGAACAGTAACGAGCACATCAGCATGGGGATGGACATTTCTGCACCGAGTGCCCGAGAGTTTCGACCAAGCAGGCACGGAAGAGGAAAACGTAAAAGATCACACACTGGCTATTTATGTCTAACGAGGAAGGGTTCACCAACACCTTAAAATGTGACAAACTTCAGAGAGCAGCCCTTCAACGTGGCTTTTGAAAAAGCAGGCGCGAAAGGCCCCTTTTAAAAGGTTTGAAGAATGATAAAGAAGGAGTATACAGAAGCATTTCAAAGCTGAGCGCTGCTGCAGTTGCCAGTAAGCTTGTCTAAAGGCGATGCAGGTGTCCGGGTGCCAGCCCTGCGGTCCACGCTGCTGCACGTTCCCGCGGCGGCCAGTGTTCACCGCCGCTCACCTCCGGAGATCTGCACACTGACACTTGTAGATACTGAGGGGGGGATAAACCAGCTTCTAACACACACACACATCTCTCTCTTGACCGCAACGGGCCAGAGATGACTCGCTGAGAGACCGTATCTAGCTTCCAGGCAGTTAAGGAGAGTCAACCCCCCCTGCGCCTCTGACAATTTTACCCATATGTCCCTTTACAAACGGGGTTTTCATTTCGACTGCTTAGCTGATGAATTAAAACACTGAATAATTTACACTCACAGCTCTATCGCTGAGCCCGCTTCTGTAGTCAACACTTCTGTCTACAGAGGTGGTAATTTCATTATAGCACTGGTTTTACAAACAATTCTTCAAAGAGATCAAAAAAGACCGAAAGTGGGAGCGGACCCACGGCCCAGATCATCAAAACCAAAAAGTGTCCAGTGGGAAAGCAAAAACTACGTTCCACAAATCTAGAGTTTATGGTGATAAGAGACCCAAGGAGTGAAAAACTAAATTATTCTTAATTTAATTGGTATCCTAGAAACCTGGAACCAACTCCATCACACTTCATGTGTCTACGGTGCTTGATAAATTCACGACATATATTGAATTAACTGAAGTATATTGTTGTCTAGGAATCTGAATCCAGATCCCTTATTATGTATGTGTTCATGCAAAAAAAAAAGAAAAAAGTATTCCATGTTTAATCCCCTCTGTGCTCCTAACCAGTGGTTTGTACCACACAGCGACTCTGTGCTGCATTGCCACATCTCTATTCTTCTCCAGCTTCTGTGCTACTGAGAAACACGGGTCTGCATTTTCAAAATAGAACAACTAATTGTGAGTACCGTCTCTTTTTGATGGGTAATCTCCGGATTTCTGGTCCCATTTAATACAACCAGTTAAAACTGCGCTTCTCTTGCAAATCGAATCGAGGGTTTACCGTATGTGACCAAACACATACCTGGTACTACATCAGTGCCTGCAAGTGCCTGCTCCTTTCCAAGGAGATGCTGCACCAACGTGAAACTGCTGGATATAATTGTCTGCCCGTCTCATGACATGTGAAGTGACGCTCTGGAATATAAGGAGCTAGATCCCTGTTTCTAGCAAATTAAACTACAAATGCAAGAGCTGGACTCCTTCATTTCTTCCCCGGCACGCTTCTGCGGTGCTTGTGGAGGTGATGATTTTCCTGCCGAGCTCCGAGAGCAATGAAACAAAACGCCGTCAAGTGCCTCTGCCTGCACGTGACATTTAGACCGTGTCTACTACTGCGGGAATGCAAGAATGAGAAAGGGTATGAAGATTTAAGGAAGCAGACAACTAATTGGCATTACTCACATGGATTACAGACAGGCAGGAAGCAGATTCTACACTTGTAAGCACCCTGGTTAATACCTGTTTGGCATCCTGAATTTAAATTAGCAGGGCTACTAAAGAAGCAGGGTATTATGAAGTGGGAGTAAAGTTCACAAAATGCAGGTACGAGAGTTTGAAGAGCGATGGAAGCAACAAACGTTTATACCGGCAATAATCAGGTAAAAGGGTTTGCCTTCCCACGCTGTGGGCAAGATTACATCTCAGAACCAAAGGAGAATGGGCAGCATGTTTGGATGAAGAAGGAACAATTAACGTGCTCTGATGTGAAGCAGGAATATTGGAAACATGGAATATTTCCCAGTGTTAGGAAAATCTTTAAATGTGTTCCCCAGTATTCTTCACCTTCAGGTAACATCTATGAAGTGTATAATCACCTTTATATTGTTTCTTATGGAGCCGCAATATTTTAGTTAGCGTCAGAATCTTATTGAACACTCTGCCTACAGCTAAATAACCTGAGTTTTAATCTCAGCACTTCACACAAGCCAAGCGGAGCAGGACTTCAGCAGTACTTGACTACTGAAACCCTGCAAGAGGTGATAATGACGCCTTAGTGGATAGCATCATTTTTGAAGGTGTGTGTGCATTGCACTCATTACGGCAGCTGTATAGACGCTTCAAAGTCAGCTTTAAGCAATTCCTTACATTGGCAGAAATGTAGCATGGACTGTTCACCGTTCAACCAAAGACCGTCCACCAAAGGAGGAGGGCGAATGGTTAACCCACGCTGAGCTCCATGCTACCTGTGACTGTACTGCTATCACTACCTGAGCTACCTGTTTAAAGCTAGCTCGGGATGTCTGAATTTCTCAGCAGTCATTAGGTACACCTCAGGACTACAATATCTCATAATCTCATCTGATTTCAGCCATCTCCAAACCAGGGTGCCTAGCCTAGGCTAGTCATCTAGCCTCCGCTTATAATCAATGGAAAGGGATGGATAGCTCTAAAGGGCAGATCATTGAGCTCTAAGATAGGCATTAAGATAGGTGGGATGAATCACATTCTGCGAGTGTCTGTGTCTTTTCATTTACTTCAGAGGAAACCTGCCCTACATGTCTAATTTTTGGAGAGCTGAAAGCCAGTCGACAGTGAGCCACTGTTGTGCTGAGCAAGCTGCTCTACTATAAATGAGATATGTAACAGGGGATCTGAGCAGGCACACGCACTAAGGAACCCAGTTCTTCATAAGAGTAAGGTTTCCGGCGTCCCAAGCATACTGCAGCATGAGATCATTACTAAGTTTCTTCCCCTGAAGTTTCAATTAAGTATGATATTCTTCCTCATTTCCTCTTCTGCATTCCTTGTCTGGTTAAATCAGCATCTGTGTTTCACGTCTGGGATGACCATGTTTCAGTGGAGAATGAAGTTTATATGGGCAACAGAAATAAATTTCATAAGAAGAAATGATAAAGAAATTTGGGATTGCCAGCAAGGAAGAACTACATAAGTACTCTACTTACGCTACTCTGGTGCAGCATCTGGTGGGGACATATTTGCCCTCTTCCCTACTTCCCAACCCCTTTGGAAAGTGGAGGGAGAGGTGTAAGAGGTGCCACACTCGAGTGTCAGACAAACAATGCTGATATTAGCAACAAGCTAGATGCAGTTCAAAAGTGCAGATGTACAACAGTTCTCTTGGGAGGAAAGTAAGGAACAAAATGGTCTGGGAAAAGCTACTGTAGTGCCTTTTTTTACCCCATCTTCCTCCACAGGACCTACATGGTACTTTTCCGTTCCGCATAGTCATGCCGTGTGGAGATACAGAATGAACTCACTTCCACAGTTGAGTTATAACCCCTTTTCCCACCTGTATTTTTAGTGGAGCTTACATTTTTAATGGAAGCTATTGAGGGCTAAATTCTCTTACACATGACTATGCAGCACGACTATGCAGAGGGGCCACGATGTCATTTGTGACTTGGAGAGACATTTTGAATACAAACAGCAGTAGCTGCAATATCACAAAAACACCGCGATAGTCATCTTACGCCAAACGTACCAGGAATAGACTGTTCAGAAGCAGCGTTCCCTCTACAAAGGGATGGAAACAATCTGTTCTGTTGACAAACACAAACCGAGACTGCAGTGCTATTGGTGAAGACATCTTAGGGAATGGTTTTATGCATAGACTTGCCCATTTGTTTTACATAACCTTCTCAAGGCCTTTTCCCTCTCACTGTTAGCAGTGAGTACGTGGTCACTCTGTCACCTCCCTGGGCAGCAATGTCCTCCTATGGAGAGAGCCGCTGTCTCCCATGGTGTCATGTAGATCACTGAGATTTTGGTGTCACGTACATCACTGAGATTTCAGAACTGCAGCGTATGAATTCAAGCCATGAGCGAACTAAGTAGGTTTCGCTTTCACCTTACCCTACGCACTACACCAGCCGATAAAAGTTATGATCACCGGAAAAAAAATTATTTTTACTCTCACAGTCTGTTCCTCAGACGATGAGTTCTTATGCAGCAGCCCCTCTCTGGCCGCAGTGGAAGAAAGAAGAACTGACTGGTCCTTGGGATGCAGCTGCCACCCCCGTGAGTCTCCTGGTCACCTTGTTCCGGAGTCATGCCTCGCGGTCGGGGTAACTGTAAAAAGCCCTGCTCTGTGGGTTACACACCCAGCTCGAACGTCAGCCTAAACCACTGGCATATATAACGTCTGTCACCTTTGACGAGGAACACTTGAATCACCCCACTGCTTTCTTGCAGCCTCTGGGAACGCTCGGGAGCTCCCATCCCCAACTAGTAGGGTTTTGTGAAATTACACATTTGCAAAAAACAAACCAGCAGCAAACGACAGTGAGCGAAACTATGATGTCTTGCATTTTATGCTGCAAAAAGGACGTGGTGTTGTACTACTGAAATCGGAAACACTCCAACTCCTCACTGGGGACCTGAGCACAGGAGGTCAGGTCCCAGCCTGTACGTGGACTGCAGTCATGCTCAAATACGCTAACGGTAGTCACGGAAAAGAACCTAAACCCCACAGCATGGCCACGCTGAGTGTTTCATGGCTGTATAATCACATTTTGCCTCTTTTCTTACAAAGGGGCATTATAACACAAATGTTAAGCTTTACAGAGTCATTTAGCGCGACTTGCAAACCGCCAGACCGCCCACTCTGCCTTCCTCTGCTCCCACTTACGCTGGGAGAAATCCAGAATAACCCAGCCGATCTCAGCAGAGATTTGTCACTCGGGAAGACACCAGCGCGACTCACAGATTTTCGAACTTCGGTTTGGATGAAAACCCAGGACCCGCTCATCCTATCTCAGGGTATTTAGCATTGGCTTTAATTAAAAACCTCCTCGCTGTGCCAAAAACACACGCAGACGCGAACTTCCCCGTTCCGTGTCTGCAACGCACCGCCTGGAAAACCTGCGATCCTGCCCTTACAGTCTGAGGTGGATGCACAAAATAGGACCTGCCTGTAAAATTTCCTCTTGTTCTGCAAACTTTCTCTCTCTCTCTCTCTCTCTGTGCACTGCCCCAATTCACCGCAGCGCAAAAAACCACAGTCAAATCAATATATTCTTGGGAAGGAAGGGGGGCTGGCGGAGTGATTTTTGAAGGCGAGCCAGAGAATATTCTAAACGGGGGACACACAGCGTGTTTTAACTGCTGTGATAATTCTGCATAACGAGATGTTAAGGCTCCAGCTCCTCGCTGTAGCATGCCATGTGTCCCCGAATAAAATTACTGCCATGCAGGCTGTTAGCAGAGGAATGCGTAAACAGACAATGTATCCTTGCATCAGTTCCACAAAATGTTGCACAACACAAATGCCTCTCGATGTGTCATTTCCTGCTTGGCCACCCGCCCAGCTCCTGACAGGCAGTCAACAAAAAAAAAAAAGAAAAAAAAAAAGAAAAAAAAAGAAAAAAAAAAAGAAAAGAAAAAAAAGAAAAGAAAAAAGAAAAAAAAAATTTTTAAAAAACCAAAACAAACCTGAAAGATTTAAAGCTGTTCTACCTCAAAGCACATTCCACTAGCCCCAGACGTAGCCCTCCACCCTCCGCCTTTGAGAGGAAAGAGGGAGAACTTCCTAAAAACTGTTACGGTTTTAAGTCGAGGAATCTCAAAAATCCCAATCACTTATCTGCGTTTTATAAGCCAGGTTGGCCAAACAGTTAATACAAAGGCTGAGCAGAACCTCTCGCCCGCTTCTGCAGCGTGCACAGACAAAAAGGCGATGTTTGCTCATACCTTTCGTCACGTGTGCACCTCGCAAGCCGCAGCAGCAGGGAAACACTCGGGAGCTGAATGAAATAAGAGTTTTCTCCCACTGAAATGCTTCAGTTCAAAGCTCAGAACTACTTTTCCATTCACGCTGATAGAGAAAATTGTGGTCAGTGAATTTGGAGACTACCTTTAATTAGGGGCGAACTGAAGTCCTTGGAAGCCAGGCAAAATATAAAAATATATAGACTTCTTTTCCCTCCTTCCTCACGGTTTCCCTGCTGAGTGGGTTTCTGCCATGTCTCCTATTCAAAAGGTACCACTATGGAACGGCAAATCATTATTTCTGTATTTTTAATGAGGTAAGGCAAAGGCATTAAAGGGGGGGCTTAGGTAAAGGTTTGGGGTTTTTTTTTTTGTTCTGTTTTTTTTTCTTCCTTTAATTCGTTTACAGTGTTCCCTTGCTATCTGTCGGTCAGTTATGACCTCACGACAACTTATTTCTCTGGAAAACTTCTTTCAGCCCTCCCAGCTGGAAGGCAGCTCTGCTGGCTAAGATGTGCATATGGCAGAAGTTTTATCCTGGATATGAGGAGAGAAAAATATCTGCAGGATTTCCCAATGATTCCCAAAGATCTTATACAACCCCGTCTCTAGACTCCATCACTCAGAGTGCAACGCGCTGTCTCAATCCAGCCCAAAGACTGTGCAACACAGGGGATGTCCCTGGATGCTAATCTAGACAGGCTGAAACAGATGATTAAAAATAAATAAATCTTTTCCAAGGAAAAATCATCAGAAGACCTTTTCTCGTACAGAAATGGGCAGGTTTTCCCAAGAGAGCAACCTGACATCACTGCCTCTATTAAAATCTTTTCAAATAGTAACAGAGAGGCAAGGCAGCAAGCTTCTACAAGCATATGTTTAATACGACTAAATGGCACTTACGTTTAAGAACCTGACTTTCTGAAGTGCCGAGCACCCGAAACACCAACTGGAGTCACTGCGTGCCGTGACTGTTCAGCACTCTGAAAGTCGGGCTCTAAATGATTGTGCTATCTGTCACGGTATTGCTGCTGCTCCTACTGCTGCCGAAAGCACGCAGCATTCGTTCGCTCGAGTCAACTTGCCAACAGAAGGTCAGAGGGCCCTGCCTATAAACAAGCCTTACAAATTCACGATCTAAAGCATGATGTCATGTCTTAAAATGATAAGCTGGCAACAAAGTAAATGACATTTTGTAAAGATGTGCATAATTTTATGTTTACGCTACTTAGAATGAAGGTTCTAATAAGTCATCGGTTGTGTTCCTTTAAAGGGAAGTTTTATAACTGAGATGAATCACAACTGCAAAAGATCAAAGTTAAAAAACATCAATGATGCCATGGGGTACTTTTTAATCTTGTAATGAATGATGATCATGTGCTCTTATGAAGTTGGTCCAACTGCCAACGCCAGATGTGTATATTAAGAAAAAAGTTGTTTGTGATGTGACAGCTCTGGTGGAGCTGCCAGAGAGAGGAAAACTGGGATAACATGCTTGAGATGTCGAAGTGAAATACAGATCCTGGCAGAAAGGGGCACTATTTACCGATACATAATTTGTTAAGAAAAACACATTTGCTATCAGAGCCACTCGTTAACTTGAATTCCTTATTGCCCCCAACCACCTAATTTTCCTTATGCAACGTAAATCCCAGATACACTTCTTGAATGATTACTACCAAACGGTAATAAATCTACACGAGTGCAGGGGCTCTCAGAAGGACGCAGAACTTCAGCGAAACTCCCACAGCTCGCTGGAGCTACTCTTTCCCTGAAAACTCAAATTGAATAACTGGACGTGTCGTAGCGCTTGAAGGGATCAGACTGCAACGACAGAACTGGCGGAACCAAACCGACCCCAGAGTGGAGCTTCACTAAGTATTTAGCCAAAACTTTAAAATTCAAATGGGTATTCAAGCTCAAATTTGGCTTTCTTTTTAAAAAAGAAAAAAGATTAAGAATGACACAATAACTCCATCTAGGCCATAAGAACTGAGTTACTGGGCATTTCTAGGTTCAGCTATTCAAGGAGAACAGCAGACAGGTATCCCGTACAGAGGCCTTTCAGGTCTAAACCAAAAATCTCCAGCAGAACTTGGAAATTGTACTAAGTTACAAGAACGCTGCCTCACTTTTAGTCCACCGATCACCAAAACGGTTAGTCCCAGCGCAAGCAGGTTCCCTTTCTGTGCTACGCAGGGTAGTCCACGCTATTCTCCGCATCTTTTTCAAATCCCTCTGCTCTTTCACAGCGGTTGTGTCCTCTGCTGGGAGATTTCCTCTTTTGCAGATGCCTCCATACATACGTGGAAGCAGCCTCCAAACGGGAATGGCTAAATGATATATCACTCACTCTCTAGTTTTCACTCCACGAATGCAGTTTGCCCGGTGTCTCCAAGTAAGCTACACGGAGCACCAGCTACAGGTGAAAATTAAAACTGGGAACTGATTCAGCTCGGGAGAGAAGGCAGGACAAAAATCCCCTCGCTGTGACAGACGGACACCTCAGCTGTGAGCAGGCAGCAACACAAGCATCTACGTAATGAAATTTATCCATAGCTATTTGCTTTTTCTTTTCTGTTATTCGAGGTGAAACTCTACAGCCCAGACAGTTCTTACAGAAGGCATTTCAGTTCCCGTCTGTCAGTGTAAGAGGAGGTGACACCACAGCGTGTATTAGCACGAGAAACACTTAACTGCGCGAATTCTGTCTACGTCTTTCTATTTCTTCTGTCTTTGTGGTATTTTAAAGAAAACTCCATGAAAGCTCCTTAAAGGCCTCATTATTTGTATGTGCAAATCAAAGGCAAAATAATTACTGGAGATGCTTCCATTATAGGGATTTTTTTAATGTGGTTATTCATCAAATAATTCTTAATCTCGAAATGTAATTTGAATACAGCTATACCTGGTTAATCCAATCAATTTAGAAAGAGTCATTCTAGTTAGATTAAGAAAAAACTCCCGAACTGGCTCTTCAGTGATACCCACACGATGTGCAGCAGCTAAATGTGCTAGACAGAGAGACAGCCGCCCAAATCATGATGGATTAACCAGACTTGACTCGCTCTAAAAATAAGTACTACCCGTAAAACTGCTAGAACATGGCAAAACACAATTTTCATAAAAATATAGCCAGTGGTCTTTGCAAATAGATTCTTAGTAAGTTGGGAAGGTGCACTGCTATGAGATAAATGTCTTGAGTGAAAATCTGCTGGACTATGTTTAAATAAAATATATTCTCTGTGCACAAATAAGAAACAAAGACCATGCTGTTGATACACTGTTTTTTTATCTTTCTTTGGCCCCCAGGGGGTCTATGATGAGTCCATAGCTGAAAACCAATTTCAGGTATGATGAGATTAACCAGGTGCATTAATTATCTGATGGCAAAAGAATTCAAGGGCAAACAAAAAGGCACTATATTGTGTATTTTTCTCTCTGCAGTAGGGCTGATCCTGAAAGATCAGTCTCCTATTTTGTTCTAAACATTTTCCGTTGGAAGCTTACAGGAGCTTAGGGAATTCAGCATGTTGCAGGACTGCATCTATTATACCTAAATCAGATTATACATAAATATAGTGGATTTAGTTCTCATTTACACTGGCAGATAATGTATCAAGACCTTGATGTGAATGAGAATCAGGTTCGTGATTGCTCAAATTCAGCCAAGCACTGAAGTGTGTGCTTAATGCAAGTATGTGTGTGGTCCAATAGACTCCAAATTAAGCATGCGCTTACATATTTTGCTGAGCAAGGACCAGTGTTTGACAAAGAGATGTATTTCATTTATAGGTCTCTGTTAAACAAAATTAAGCAGACATAAGTGCAAAAATAAGGATATAATACTCACTTCTTGGCTCCCTTGGCCCATCCACTGTAACCTTTATAGCCCTGTGGTATGTAGCGACTTGGGGGGGATTTGTCAGGACAGTTATT
This sequence comes from Larus michahellis, assembly GCF_964199755.1. NCBI lineage: Eukaryota > Metazoa > Chordata > Aves > Charadriiformes > Laridae > Larus > Larus michahellis. Next base: position 125,713,945 of record NC_133898.1, read on the forward strand.
GTCAAAGTAAAGCTCTTCCCTACAAAGGGAAAAAAACAACAAGGAATGAGTGATTACAACATGAAAACAGTCACATGCATGTTCAGTGAGGAATCAGAGACGTTTAAAATTATTCCCTGTCGTTACCACAATCGTGAAAATTAAAAACATAACTGACCATAGGAGTTTTCCTCCCCTTCAGTTTTACTCTATGTCAAGAATATGTCCATGTGTTGACAATCTAAATGTTTCTTATTTAATAATGGGTCATCATACAATGACAGAACAAAAGTGATTCACTGCTGAGGACAAGCCAAATTCTTTGCTGTATTGAAAGTGGTGTAAATCCAAAGCAAGTCAGATAATTCAAAAATTTACTTCAGTTTTGCAGCTGTGTGACGGAGAGCAGAATGTGGCCACATGTTATTTACTTCACACAGTTTTATCATTTCATTTGTTTGACTTGACTACAATAAGATGAGGAAAGAATATATTTTCCTCCTGGGAGTCATTTTAACAGGGAATCAGTGTCTCCTGTCCTTCATATACCAGGGGTAATATGACGACATCATTATTACTGGAACAGACTTTTTTTCCCCACGTATTCCCTACAGTAATTCCATCCACGAATTACTAAGAAAGCCCCCAATTTTCCTGTGAGGGTGAGAAACTGCTGTGTGCACGTACGTTGCTATCGTAAGTCTGCTTTTTCTTTTTTTTTAAATTTTTCGTAGTTCCAATTCACACAGAGATTGCACAAGACCGTCCGCAGCCTTTAGCTGAATGAAAACGTTAAAAAAGAAATAAATAAAGGGAGCTGCCTGCGTCTGAGCGCACATTCTCACAAGGCGCTGGCCCCCGTTCGGGAGACTCACTGACAGTTGTAATCTGTTAGATATGCAACGGTTAGTCATGTCAGATAGTCAAAACTGAAAACTGTTTCAAGACAGGAAAAGGTGGGCGTACAACAGTGACTCAATAAAACAGTCAGCAATCTTCGGCCTTCATGCTCATTTAAGCTGCTACTTTACCAGACACTTAAAACTCTTCCCCCCCCTCCCCCCGGCTCTGCCTCCCTGTGTGTATACGTGCATTTTTGTTGCTAGGGCTTTTCCTCTCGCTGAACTCTGAAGGCATTCAATCAAGACACAAATCTTAAACGATATGTTACAGCGCACACTTAATGCAGTTTTTTTCAAGCCTAATATAGAACAGCTTATATATAAGGCATAATACAGAACAGAGCTTTGGTTGTCAAATCTAGTAATTGGTCTTTCTTTCTGGTCCAAGTCGTATATCCCCCAAACCTGCCTGAGACACGCATCATTTATTATCAGGAGTGCAACTTCAAACTGTCTTGGCTATATTTTTCACAAACTAGAATGTGACATGGATTTCTTTTAAGGAAATATAACTGTCATTTACAGTAAAATGATTTTCCAGGTGTAGCTGCGCTCCAGCTGTGCCCACCTCTCTGAGAGATGCAGGTTAGTGGGGAGGTCGGGACCCCAGCAAAGGTGCCAAAGTCTCAGGAGGCCGAATTCTGCCTCAGGGGAGATGCACGGCTGAAGGTGGCTTTTCCCAGTCTCATTGGGAAGGGGATTATTCCTCAAATCTTTTCACAGAATCATAGAATGTGTTGGGTTGGAAGGGACCTTTAAAGGTCATCTAGTCCAACCCCCCTGCAGTCAGCAGGGACATCTTCAACTAGATCAGGTTGCTCAGAGCCTCATCCAGCCTGGCCTTGAATTTCTCCAGGGATGGGGTCTCCACCACCTCGCTGGGCAACCTGGGCCAGTGTCTCACCACCCTCAGTGTAAAGAACTTCTTCCTAATGTCTCATCTAAACCCACCCTGCTCTAGTTTAAAACCATTGCCCCTCATCCTATCACTACATGCCCTTGCAAACAGCCCCTCCCCAGCTTTCCTGTAGGCCCCCTTCAGGGACTGGAAGGCCACTATAAGGTCTTCATGGAGCCTTCTCTTCTCCAGGCTGAACCCCCCCAGCTCTCTCAGCCTGTCCTCTCAGCAGAGGTGCTCCAGCCCTCCCAGCATCGCCCGGGCCTCCTCTGGCCCCGCTCCAACAGCTCCATGTCTCTCCTGTGCTGAGGGCTCCAGAGCTAGAGGCAGCACTGCAGGTCTCCCCAGAGCGGAGGAGAGCGCACTTTTTGAGAGGGATCACCACAGAAGAGTTAGGTGTACATGGACCGTCCATTCTTTGTCCAGCCCTGCCCATCCAGTCCGCCGACCCCAGGGGGAAACTGTGTGTCCTGCCAGCCGACAGCGCCCGCGTAGGCAGCCTTCAGACATACAGCACCAGCCCTGCTGAACCACGCACTGCCTCCACGCCTGCTTGGTTAGGGCTGAAAAGGGTCCCTGCCTTTTATCCCTCTCCAAGCGGGAATTCAGCCTATTGCTTGGATAGATATAAATTTGCCAGGGACAGGTTTAAGGCCTCCTTCAGCGCCAGTCTATCATGTTAAAAAGTTCTGACGATGAAATTGTGTGATGATGCCATTTGGATCAGAGAATCTCATGGCAAATCCATAGAATATTACTGGTAACAAAGATACTAAAAGGATTTTCCATATACTTTAAATGAAGAATTTGACTTCATGTGCCAAATTGGTATAAAAATCTATCACGACTAAAAATTAACCTGACAAAATACACTGTTTGTAAGACCCTGTAAAATCACGTCGGCATGATTTTCTGCACTAAATATATTTCAATAGGACACAGTGGCCAGAAAAAAACGCATTCCTTTATATCTAAGAGCTGCATTTTGACCTCGCCCGTGAGCGCTTCTAAATTATCACCTCTCAGCCAGCCTAAACTGAACAGGTAAGCATCTAATTTGAAAAGAAAACTGTTTTTGGTCCCTAACTGGTGTTCTACCAAACCGAAGCATTAATGAAGTAACACTGATGAAGCCCCCTCTGCGCTCCGTAAAAAAATACATCACTTCATCATGGGGAGCTGCGCAGCCCTGCCAGCGCACTCAGGTTCCAGAGCTTTCAAGAGATGATTTACATATTACAGGACTAAGAACAAAATAAATTTTTAAGGTCCCCTGTTTCAGCGATGCTTATGCCATCCACAGATATTTCACAGATATCCCTCCTCGGCTACGAAATCCTTTAATGCACTTTTTATCACCTTTCTTTATTGCCCTTAGTCATTTCAACTATCCACTTTTAGAGGCTAAAGACTAATTGTAGTTCTCTTTTATTAAATTCCCCAGCCAAGCAGTCATCTGGCACTATTGCTTCAGTGTGTCTAAACTGTGCATTCTTTGTTATTCACACATGTGAGCCGAGCTGACACAGGAGGACGAGATGGACATATGCTGAAGCACAAGGCAAACCCCAGAAATCGGCTTGAAAGGAGACTCGGCAGCTTGTGCGTGTTGCATATTTTTTCAGTTACATGCTAATGTGATTAAAGTATCAGGACACAACAAAATTAGGGTTATGATCTTTTGCCTATTGAAGACAGGAATTCTTTCTTCTCCGCGCTGGGGATTGGGCTTGTAAAAGTGAGCTACTGCCTCAAAACCACATACAAACAACTCCTGCATTCACATAAAGCGCCCCAGTTACTTATTCTTATGAGTCCAGAAAAGGTGTTTAAGAGAAATTATACAAACAAAAACGTGAAGCTTCTGTCAGGCAAAGAACATTAATATGCATAGACATCAAGTTTCTCCATTGAGCCATGGGAAGCAAGAAAAAACGTGGGAGAGGAGGTGAAGTGGTAAGCTGATGATTCAGACTTCACAATCAAATTTCGAGATACATGAGATCAAAGCGCGAGCTGTTTAGAAAGATGTAAATCTAAAGTCAGGAACAGGTGTGGATTAGTTTCTCGCCACCGAGAAATGATTTCTTTATTACTTTATTTTTCCTGTTCTACTTCAAGACCTGTATCTACTGATATTTGTCTACGTAAGGAGCTTTCTCACTTCTGTTTGCAACTACTGCTTTTTTTTTTTTCCTTGCTATTTTAAGCAGAGTTCTAAAAATCTATCGTTAATGATAACCCTTTCTCCGTCTCTCCCTCTCTCTCTCTCTCTCTCTCTCTCCCCCTCTCTGTTCTAAGTCTGGAAGACAAGTCTGGACCAATTTCTCCATCCTGCCTCTGGCAGCAGAATGCAGCATTTCAGATCCTCCACCGAGTCCCGGCTGCTTCAAAGGAAAAGCCCTACTTTCTTCCGTTAAGATCATAAGAAATATAGGGGGAGGGGGTCAGCTCTGTTTGGACATAATTACACTTCATCAAAAGAAGCTTTCTTCATCTTCCATGCGTGAAAAGTCTGCAAGCAGTTAAGTCTGTCTTTTTTCTTCCCTTTTTTTTTTTTTTTTTTTTTAAATATAAAAATTGCTATTTGGGAAACTAGCCAAAACTCAGAAAGCCAATATAGTAAAACAGTGCACACCCTTTGTTTTTCTTTGAAGTCTCTTGAATAAATATGTTGAGGGTTTGAAAAGTACACTATCGCTTTTCCATAGATTCTACCCAGATTGATCAGAGAAGAAGTCTATTCCAAGACTGCTAGATACAAATATAAATTAAACTACTGGAACCAAACTTGAGGAGCTTTGTGTTTGTATGCGTCTGTAGCCGTATCTACTGAGGCTTTGGGCCCTCTGTTTCATTTCCTATGCTTTAATAAAAAGTATATATCATAGGTTTCAAATGCAATTCACGGATCAGAGGTAGTACATCGCATTTCAGTTCTTTTTCAGCACTACTGAAAGACTGATACACTACTGAACTTTTACTGTAAGGCAGCAGTAGTGATGGAGCCAGAGAACTTTCAAACCTAATCCATCAGCAGAATAACAAAGCAGACCGCTTTTTTTAAAGAAAGCAAGACAAATGGAAGAGCCAGGTAACACCTTATCCAAAAGGGCGATGAACTCCGTATTTATGTTGCATTACTGTGCAATAGTTATTCTGTCTTTTTTTATTATCGATACTTTTTAAGTTGTAAAGTGATAATGAGAATTGTTGGCCAGGTCACTAAAATAGAAAACAGCCACTGTAAGCCACGCTTATGGACTCACTTTCACAAAGCACTTGTAAAAACGCGCCGGCTGATTTAGACTGGCTAGGTCTCTGTCGTATGGTTGGGGGTTTTTTTGGATAAATACTTTTTCCTTCCATAAGATGAGTTACAACTGCTTTCTAGAGAATATTACTATAAAATTAGCTTTATTGCTAATTTACCCGCACAATTGTTTGGCTTCCGTTGCTTTCTTTTGTGCCATGCAGGGCTAGTTTAAAAAAAATGAATAATTACTTCAAATACTTAAAGGAAAAAGTACGTAGGTTGAATCAAGGACTGATATAACAAACCCCTCTGAAGCAGCAAAAACTGAAGTGCCAGCTTCCTTCGAGCTATCCTTTCAATCATTACCTGCAATTTGAAAGCAGCTACAAAACTCTTAAAGAGGAATTCTTGCAACCCTGCAATGATTACAAAGGCTTTCTGTGAGTGCAGGGCAGTTTCCAGATTATAGGAAGCTCCTAAACTGCTGGAAGACAATGACAGCGCTCTACAGCTTCAAAAAAAAATAATAATTAAAAGTTACCCTGTCATTTAAAGTAAAGGTTAAATTTAGTTCAAGCCCGAGCTTACCAGCAATTCATAAAAAGTCCAACCAGTTTACTAAAAAGAAAAATACAGCTTCTTTTTGCAGCTCATAGGCAGTTTGGTTGCGAAGGGCAGGGAAGTCACTCGAAAGCTTTCCACCAATAGCTGTCAGCCCTTAAAGGTGTGAGCCCTTAGAGAGTATCGCACATGTGATATGCAAAATCCCCTTAATTACAGGTCCTCTACAACAACTTCAGAAGCAGCTCTGCTGCTGAAGGGAATCCTCCATCTCTCATCGCCGTGGCCTGAGATACACTCTCTGACTCCACGTAACCTCGACCACAGGCACCCCCCCCCCGAGTTCCTTCCACCTTTGCTGTGTGATTAAAACAGGGAAGCAGGTACTCTGCTTTTTCAGTTTTCAAAACGTACAGACACGTGAAGAGTCAGAAAAACCTTAGAGAAACACCTAACATGGTTTGCACAGATGCTTGCAAATGAAATGTGCATTCATCACTCCAAATGAAAGGCCGACGAGGATGTACACACAGATTGATCAGTATTTCATTGCAAAGTAAGTTTGACATCTAGAGATTGTTCTTACTTCATTATGGACACGTAAAATGCAGAGGCCTACCTCTTCCACTTCTGCCCACAAATCGTAAATCATTAAATCTGGCCACCTGGTTCTTCATCACGGCGGAAGCGTTTCGCAGCTCTGCAGAGTAGTTCTCATCGTTTCCAGCCATGACGGTGACCACCGTCCCATCAGGCACTTCTCCTAAGGCCACCACCTGTTAAAAGGGGAAGAGAACCACAACTCGTGAAGCCACACTTTGAAAACGCGTGTCTCCATCCCGGCTTCGCAGGCTGCCATGCTCATTACGAAGCTCTGCGGCAGCTTCTCCAGCCCGCTGTGGTGAAGAGTCATGTATTAGCTGAGCGCAGAACAAAGTGCCACATCAAACAAAGAAACATCTTGTATTGTCTCCCTTTCTCGGAGCCTAATAGGGAGTTTCTTCTTTGTTACATTTCTTCAGAAACATTCAACATCCTTATGTAGAGTGTATGGTTTAACGCTTCCTGAAGGCCAACTTTGTTCTTAGCAACCAGTGAGCAGCGAGAGAACATGAGGCATGGCTCGTATCCATAAATTATACGCGGGAGCGCATTTGAAATGGAAAGTTCGAAATTACTATTAGCAGCCCTACCACCCAGATTGGGTTCGACTTCTCTGCTGGTTGCACCCATCACCCTGACCCCAGAACTCCTCAGACTTCAAGCCAGAGAGAAACACCACCCCCTCCCCCCCCTGCAGCTACCCATCCCAGGAGCGGCACCGGGGGCATCAGCAGACGCAGCTCTCCACCCATCCCGCCGCTGCGATGGAGCGCTCCGTGGCTGGCGTTCAAACTCTTCAGATGCAATGTAAAACAAAGGCTGTATTTCCTCGCAGGCATGTAAATTTTCATAGCGCTCGCAAGAGTCGCGTGTGGTTAGCGCGGATACCTCCCTCAAATTCCAGGATGGGGGAACAGAAGATATCAAAGTGTTTCTCCTAGTCTCACTTTTATGCTTCAGTGGTTGTGTAGGGCTCCAACATCTGATTAGATAAATGCCACAGAGCAGACAGCTACTGTCTTCTAATTTGAAAACACCAGGGATATCTGCAGTGTTACCGCAGTGTTACTGTGACTTCTTAAAGTAAAAATAAAGTTAAACAGGAATACTAAGTTACTAGGAAGAAAATATACATGTTTCTTCACATGGAGTAAAAAAAGTCCGCAAAGTATCATGAAAATAATTTCCTTTTGCCCAGTTAGCTAATACAGATGCTGGAAATAAATTTATGACAAAAAGGGATTCACAAATACGGCATGGCTGAGCTCTAACTTGAAAAAAAAATAATAGTCTTGAGATACAAAGTCTGTCCCCTTGCAGTTTCTACCAGTTCACGTGGTCAGATTGAACTTCTTATACTCTTCAGAATAATTTATTCTGTCTCCCGAATTACATACTACATTTGGTCATAAACCCGGCTTGAAATGTCTTTCTCCAAAATGATCCTGTCTGAAACTAATAATTGCAGGTTGCACTTTAATATTAATTAAGTGGAAAGAATGAGCAGTTCTGAATATACAGGGAGAGCACTGTGTGGCCCAGTACACTGTACAATGTTTCTCTACAACAGTAAAAATTTATGACAAAGGTATATAAAATCTGAAACTATTTAAAATAGACTATATTACTGAAAACTATAGCTCGTCTTATTTAAAAGAAATATTGAAGAGAAACAAGAAAGCAAAGCTGAAACGCCGTATAAGAAAGGATCTGCCCTGGTACTTTTCTGTTTTTCCATAAAACGCCAGGTAATACCACCCAAAACTGAAAACTGAGTTTTGCCACAAACTGCCGCGATGTCTCCGTTTATCAAGCAAAGATTTCACTTTCAAATGATACAAACATCCCTGAACATAAAAACACAGGAACCAGGGCTGTGGATAAGATCTGAGGTCCCAGTAGCTCACTGCCTTGGGTCTGACAGCAGCCAGGACTGATGCCTTCAAAGCGAGGTGCTTATAATAAATAAGCAAGTCACAAAGAATAATCTGCTGAAGAGACTACAGAGCTGACTCTAACCCTTAATAATTGGATATTGGCTTAAACCGTAAAGCATGGGGCTTGGGACAATTTATAAAACACTCCCCAGTTTGCGATAGACCCGCTTATCTCTGGACGGTCTTGTCGCGCACATTAGCGCCCAGGGGAGCTGCAACCTATGCTTTTTATATCTCACGAAACAAACAAGCAAAACCAAACAAATATCACATCAACTCCAGAAATGCAAAGAAGCCGAGAGCACAGGAGGAAGTGCGAGTCTGGCAGGGGCCTCGGAAGAGGGAGTGAAACGACTGCAGCCTCAGCTCACCTCCTGCTCTCTAGGTGAGCAGAGCCGCGGCATCACCCCTCCGTCCCAGCCCGGGGACGGAGGGCAACACCTGGGCAGGAGGGAGAAAAACCTCTCAAAAGGCCCCCCCCACCCCTGCCCCTCGTTGCTTTTCAGAGGTTTCCTCCCCACCCCTTCTACTCGACTGTCACTTCCATTTGTCAGCGCCCGAAAGCTCACGTGCCGTGGCCGGAGTCCCTGGGCTGATGGCACCTAATCAAGAACCGCCTCATTAATGAGACGCGGTATGATGCAATATCGCTAGTCCTCTCCTTAGGGGAAGAGCGAAGGAAAAGATCAACCCAAATCGGAGGTGGAAATCAAAAACTTTGGCTAGTAAAAGAAAGTCCTGTTACATGGGAAGCGCCCCCCCCCCCCCCCCCCTCCCCACCCCCGGCTATGCAACAGGAGCAAAACCTTTGTTCTTTTCATAATTTCGTCCTTTTTTGCCACAAAGACTATTGCACGCGTACATAATAGCACGGGTCAGGAAAAAGCTTTGCCCAAGAAGTTTGAAACCTGGAGAAATCCACATCGGTTTTGAGCATTTTAAAAAGTAACTTTGCATACTGGAAGACTGCTGGCATAAATCTCGCTTTGGTAGTTTTGTGCCATGTATCAAGCCGAAATTCTTTACATATTCTTAGAAAGAGCATTGTAAGTGTACTGTGAAATTAATAAGGACTGCGTAAAAAATTAAAGATTAAAAGTAGCCACCGTGCACATTCCTTACCTATTCTTCAAAAATAAATATCTCTATTTCAGAATCTTTATTTTCCATGTTAAACTACCTACACATTTTGCTGATTAAAGGTAGATTTTGCTTTTGCTTTTTTTTTTTTTTTTTAAACCGAAGCTCAAAAAGGCACACGAACTCAGACGAAGCCGCAAAATAAAACCAAACCAATTCTTACAAGTTGAAAATAACTACGTATTTTTTGCATAACACAATTCTCGTCTGGTTAGGCAACCTGTTTGCCCAGTTTCGGTCCAGTGGGATTTGAACTGGCCAAAGTATGTACCCTAAAGACGGAAGTTATAAGCGTGAAGCAAAACTACTGTACAACAGCAGGTACTACGACTTTCTGCAGAGTCAAACGCTTGTTTCAAAAAAAAAAAAAAAAAAAAGCTACTGTACATGCTAAATAGTTCCTCTCAAACATTGCTATCTGCCACTTAACAACTTTTCTTGCGAAACACTGAATTCAAACAGCCTCTGAATGTAAAATCTTCCGTATCGAGGACGCCTTCTCCAGAGATTGCCAAAAGAGCATCTGATACTATTAAAAATATTTTAATGTTCTGTAACTTGAAACAGAATAACTGATTTGCACTACTTTTTGTTTCAAAATATACATCTGGGCTGACAATTTATACAGCAGGTTTCAGCTTGAAGCTATTTAAAACAGCTGAGTTATAAACTCTGAAAATTGGGGTTTGGAGTGGAAACGCTGACAGACCCTGAACTACTGTGGGGCTACTGGGGAGGGGTTTGAGACTTCACGTCCCTTTTTTTTTCCCCTGCCTTTAAGTCCACTAAGACTCTTCGCTACCATCAGCATCACACAGAAGCCACTTGCACCATCTAACGTGGCCATTTGTGTCTTCAGGGCTTTCAGTAACAACTCCCAGGCAGGCACACAAACAGAGGGCCAAATTCTGGCGACTCTACTCAAATGAAGTACCGCTGGCTATTAAGATAAAGAAGCGAGTACGATTTGGACCCGGGTGCACAACATCTATTTATTTTATGCTGGAATATCACTAGATAGCTAGAGCTATACAAATAGGCACGTCTAATACTCTTCCCCGCAGTTTGCATTAACAATCTTCTTAGCTGGTACACTCAACACGGACTCCCTCCCCAGCGCGTGTAAGTATGAATGCTTGAAATTCAAATCTAATACTAATCCAACATTATTTCAAAAAATTATAATCAAACCCAGCACTGTTTAGAACCGACTTCCTCTCCTGCATATGATTTATATCTGTGTTTTTTTTAAATTAAAACAGTGCTATATCCAGAGTACTTTTTAACTAGAAATCTCTGCGAGAATTATGACACACTTAGCACACCACTCAAAACATTATCATCAACATATTATTTATTGCCAATAAAACTTCAAAAAGTGTGTTGTCTGTGTGCTATTTTACTCTCAAGTTACTGTTTAGCTGAGATTGCTATAGCCCAAATCTGTCTTTTTTTTTTTTTTCCCTTTTCAGAGATAACTCCCATTCAGTTCTATCACAGTCAAGTGTTTCACTGTAGGATACGTGCAGATTTCTGGTCCCAAAGTACTGGACAGCTGCACGCAAGTTACATAAGAAAAATGAAATGATTTTTTTTTTTTAAATGGTCAGAATTATTTCAACTCAGTTTCCAATTAATTTAACAGTAAATAAGGGCGTATAGATCTTCGGCATATTTTAAAACGCATTCACCATACAGTGCACGTGCAAACAGAGCGGAAGGGTGCAAGGGGCAACACGTACTCCCGATACATCAGTAAAATTGGTCACATCCATACCTCCCGGTCAGCCAATACGGGACCCATATTTATAAATATACAAATAAATAAATATTTATACTTATAAATATTTATAAATATATAAATAAAAATTTATATATATGAACACAAAAAGACTGGGAAAAGCTCTAGACCTTTTTCTACCCTTTTATCCCATGTAAGTATTCTCATTGTAATAATATTCTAAATACTTTAAGATTTCGTTTAGATCTTTCCCTTATTCTAATGAACTGCGACCGCATCCTTTGAACTGCTGTAAGGTAGGAGAAGGCTCAGACGTTTCAAACGAAAACAGCAATGCCAGGACGATAACGTATGAGCTCTCGCGTCCCTTCCGTAAAGAGTAACTATAATACCAACCTAATCTAACGCTCAATTAAATTATAATCTCAATTCTCCGAAAGCTCCTCCTCCATACCCCGAAGCCCCTGTGAATCAGAACCGCTGTGATCCACACCTAGAGAGCCTTCGAGCGCTGCGCCGAGTCACGAAAACGGAAGACACCCTATTTTTCTCCTATTTCCACTTAGTTCGCCCATCGCGACGTGCACAAGCAGGCCGCATGCAAGGGTCCCTCTGCAGCTCCAGGCTCTCCGGACTGCTCTCCCCACGCAAGAACAGTTCAGTCAACTCTCACTTCTATCACATTTTCGAAGCAAAGCTTCATCTTTATCACCAGTCACTTTAAAGCCAGCTCATTTAACCGCTTCTACTAATTTTTCCCAGATAAACGGCCGTGATAACACGGCGAGCAATCGGGAAACACAAGAACAAGGCCACGTTCTGGAAACGCGCTGGATGAGACAGTTTCCAAACTCTTCCACCTTTTGAGCAATTTCCAGGCGCGTTATTTTTCATGCAGCGGGTGTGGGAGCACTGAGATTCTCACAGGGCCCCCCTCCCCATCTCCGACCCCATGCCCCGCACGGGCAGGTGCTCTGGAACACCCGCTCCATCGCCCTCTCCCTACCCAAGGCCGCGGGAGAGAAAAATCCAGGGGGGAATGCTTTCAAATATCGCTAGGAAAAGGGCTTGCTTTAAAGCATGCATTTATTGTTGTTATTATGACAGTTTTTTAAAAAAATCTTTTCCTCTCATTAGCGCGCCATGGGGATGTAGACAGAAAATTAAAAGCAGCATCCCCGGTGCAGATTCGGGTGGTATTTATTATTTAACAGTGCGAGTCCTGCCAAGGAGAACCTCTTCTGGCCAGACACTACCTCGCTTGTCCACCAGGAGAAGTGAAGGGACCCCGACCCCCCCGCCCCAGGAGCCCCGTCCCCCCCTTCCCAGCCCCATCCCAGCCCGGGCTGCCTCTGGGGTAGGGGGCCAAAGCCTCGCTCCCCCCTCACCCACACCAGTGCCCCCAGTCTGACCTTTGGACCCCATGCTCCCCCCCCCGACCCCTCCAAGTCCCCCAGACCGACCCCCCGGAGCAGGTAGGGAGCCAGAGGCATCCCCGTGGGTAAGGTACTGGTCTTCTCCGGGGGGGGGGGAGGGGGAACCCACTTTACACCCCCACACTGAGCCCCGGCGGTTGGGTGCATCCCCCCTTCCTCGGGGAGGGAAAGGTGGGTTTTTTTATAAAAAAAAAGGAAAACCCAGGAGAGGAGTCTGTGGGGAGGAGGGGGCGTCTCTGAGGGGGGACGACGGGGACGGGGACGGGACACAGGGTGCCCAGGAGCCGCGGGGGGGACAGGCTGGCACTGCCCCGCGGGGATGGAGATAACGGGATGGCTCCGGGCTGCGCGCTCTGCCGGGCGGCAGAGGGCGAGGGGTGCGCGGCAAGGCGGGGGGGCACCGGAGCCGCTGCAAGGGGTCGGGGGCGGGGGGAGGCAGAGCAGGCACTGAAAGGCAGGAGGGCAGAGCAGGCGTTACGGGGGCCACTGAGAGCATCGCAGGACGGGGGGGGCGCACAGAAGACACTGCGGGACGGGGGGAGCAGAAGAGGCTTTTCAGGACGGGGGGGCACGGGAGCCACTGCGGGGGGACGAGGAGGGGTATGGGAGGCACTTCGGGGGGGTGCACAGGAGGCGTGGGAGTGCGGGGGGGACAAGGAGGCTTCGCAGGACAGAGGGGGCACAGGAGGCACAGCAGGATAGAGGGCACAGAAGCTGCTGCAGGACGGGGGGAGCAACGAGACATTGCAGGACGGGGGGGGACACAGGAGGCACTGCAGGACCGGGGGCGGGGGGACGGACCACAGAAGCCCCTGGTGGTTGAGGGGACACAGGAGGCACTGCAGGACAGGGGGACAGGGGACACCGGCAACATTGCAGGACGGTCGGGGGGGTTGGTTTGCAGAGGAGTCACTGCAGGATGGGGGGACGCAGAAGCCCCTGCGGCCCGGGGGTAGGGGGGGGACACAGAAGTCCTTGCAGGACACAGCGGCGCAGGAGGCACTGCAGGCCCGGGGGGGCAGAGAAGCCCATGAGGGTTGCGGGGGGGGCGGGGAGGAGAGGGCAGAGAAGCCCCTGCAGGCAGGGGGGGCACAGGAGACATTGCAGGTCGGGGGGGACCTGAGAAGCCCCTGCGAGTTGGGGGTCACAGGATGCATTTCAGGCCGGGGGGGGGACACAGGAGGCATTGCAGGACAGGGCGGGGGGCAGAGAAACCCCTGCGGGTGGGGGGGTGACAGGAGTCATTGCAGGCCCGGGGTGCGGGACACAGAAGTCCTTGCAGGACACGGGGCACATTGCAGGCCGGGTCGGGGCGGGGGGTGGGGGGGACACAAAAGCCCCTGCGAGTTGGGGGGGGTCACAGGAAGCACTGCAGGACGGGGAGGCACTGAAGCCCCTGCGGGATGGGGGTCACAGGAGGCACTGCAGCCCGGGGGGGGGCACTGAAGCCCCTGCGGGTCGGGGGAGCAGAGGAAGCACTGGAGGACGGGGAAGCACTGAAGCCCCTGCGGGATGGGGGTCACAGGAGGCTCTGCAGCCCGGGGGGGGTAGGGGGGCAGCGAAGCCCCTGCGGGCCGGGGGGGCAGAGGCGGCTCCGCGGGAAGGAAGCGCGGCGCGGGGGGGAGGCATCCCCGGGCAGCGGCGGCGGCGGCGGCGGCGGCGGCGGGAGGGGGGTGTCTCACCTTGAATGCCACCGGGAGGGTCTTGTTGCAGCGCCAGTGCGAGGGCAGGACGGAGCAGAGGAAGTTGGGGCTGTCGGTGCGGACCAGCTCGGCGGGGTGGTCAGCGATGATCTCCACCATGGTGCGGTTATCGTGGGGGCGCAGCCTGGGCACGGCGGCGGCCGCCGCTGCTTCTTGCTGCTGCTGTTGCTGCTGCTGCTGCTGCTGCTGCTGTTGGGCTACTACGACTGGGCTGACTTCGCTCATCTTGCCGGGCTGCAGGCTGCTGGAGGGGGGGCTGAACCTCCGGCTGGTGCTGGGATCTACGGGAATACGCATCACAACAGCCACAAGTTAGCGAATTGGGGGGCGGGGGGGGAGGGGGGGAGCGGTAAGGGGGATCGCTGGAGGAGGCGTGTAGTGGGGGTGGGGGGTTGTAAATAAAAAAAAAAAAATATATATATAGCGAAAAAAGGGGTGAATGAAAAAGTGGAGGGGTGAGGATAAGGGGCAAAAAAGTAAATCGGGCGAAAAAGTAAATCAGACCAAAAAAAAAAAAAAAGAAGAAAAAATATACAGGAGCGGATTAAACGCACGAGAAAAAAAAAATCTCAGTCTGTTTTTGTTTGGTTTTTTTTTTTTTTAAAAGGCAGATGGACGGGGCGGGGGGCGATGCCGGGCTGGGGGCGGCTGCAGCAGCGCGGAGGCAGAGTCTGGCCGTGGGCTCCGGGGCTGCCCCTCTCAGCAAAGCCCGGCTGGAAACTGCATGGTCCCGGCTTCTGCCCAGCTGCAAAACGCTGCCGCTTCTCCTCCTCCTTCCTTCCTTCCTTCTTGCACAGTCTCTCTGCTCTTTTCCCTCCTTCTAGCCACCGCTTCTTCCCTCAAAGTGCTTGAATTTCTTTTCCTTTTTCTTCCCCTCCCTCCCCGTCCTCTTTTCCTTTTCGGATTTTCAAAAGGTTTTTTTTTTTCTTTGGGAGAAGGAAAACTCGCTGCTGGTTCAGCTTCCTGGGCTGCTGCTGTCGGCGGCCGCCAGAAGAGGAGCGTAACTCTCAAACCCGGAGGGGGGGGGTGGGTGTTCAGGGGAATGTCCCGATTTCCTCCGAAGAAATCTTCCTCCTCCGGACAAAAAAAAAAAAAAAAAAAAAAAAAGGAGGAAAAGAGCAAACAAAAAGTCTCGCTGGGACAGAGCCGCTGGGCTCCCCCGCTTATTGCCTTTGGCTTCAGGAAGCGGAGGGAAGCGGGAGCTCGGGAAGGGGCTTGGGAAAAGTGGCTCCCCTCCTCCGCCCCCCCCCCCCCCCCAAAAAAAAAAAAGGCGCTCCCGAAGCGATTTCGGCGTGGTAAGAAAGTTGTTGGGGTAAGGAGGAAAGTCACAGGACTAATAATGAAAAGAGAGACTTCAGCCGGTTCCTTTGGGAGGATCAGGACTTAAGAAAAGTTGAACTTTCGGATTCCCAGGGAAAAAAAAGCGGGGAGCATAGCTGGAAAAAAAAACAACCCGAAACACCCCTCCTTAGGCTGATTTCTAAAATATGACCAAGGAAATTCTGGGAAAAGGCAGCCTCTGTGCAGTCCGGTCCTTTTAATTAAGTCGCTGCTGGATCCAAGTCCGTTGAGTTGAATAGGCTAACAAAAATCTTTCTTTTTTTTTTCCGCCCTTGATGAACAACAGCAGCAAAAAAATCATTAAAATGTCGGTTTGTTTGAGTTATTTTTCTTTCTGAAAAATCGGGTTTAGGAGAAAAAAAAAAAAAAAAGGCAACAAAACCCAACAAACTTCTTTTGGGTCCCAAGCAGTTGAGGTCGGGGAAGATGAAGGAGCCGAAGGAAAAAAAAAAAAAAAAAAAAGCCACAGTTTTTTTGTCCTGAATGTGGTTTTTGGAGGCTGGGATTTCTAATGATTAGGTTTTTGTGGTTTATATATACAGGACTCTCTGGTTAAGGCGATCATTATGCTGATGAGAGTCAGCAGCACGTGGTGCTTCAGCCCTCAGACTTCTGCAGCCTTCAAAATAAATAAAACAATGTGCATCCCCCACAGGAGGAGAAACTTCGCTTGAAGTCGCTCTCACCCACGGGGAGGGGGACGGGGACGGGGGGGGGCAGGAGACGGTCTCCGATCTCCGCTTCTCTCCGGGGTTTTTTCCATTAACACTTTTGGGCTTGTGTGTTTAAGAAAAAAAAAAAAAAAAAAAAAAAAGGCATGAAAAATCTTGTTTGCAAAAAAAATAATAGTAAGAATAATCTGGTGCCAAAGGGTTGTTTTTTTTTTTTTTTTGGTTTTTTTTTTTTTTTTGCTAAGTCTCCGGTAGTCTAAAGCCTAAACCATTTCCTTGAATGAATGAAAGCTATAAAACCCCCCTCAGACTATTAAGGTAAAGGGAGTCTGGTTTGTTTTCTCCCTTTTAAAAAAAAAAAAAAAAAAAGAAAGAAAGAAAAAAAAAAAAAGGGCAGATCTTAGTAAAAACAATTTACATACCCAATAGTAAAAAAGTGTAAACGCCTCCCAGCGCAGATAACAACCTATCACAACCCTCCCTCTAATTTCTAAGGCTTTACTTCGACTTGCTACTTCCACCTTCTTGTAAAAACCCGGCGCTGCGTGTGTGCTCCTTGCTCGCCGCCTGTGTGTGACTCGGGGCGGTGTGTGGCTGTCTGTCCCTCTCTCTCTCCGGGGTTGGGGGGGGGACGGGGACAGACGACACACGTCCTTTTTACGCAGCTTTTACAAACTTAAGTTTACAAACTTAAGTTTACAATCCCTGACCTAGCAAAAAACAAAACCAGGTTTGTCCTGCATGCCCCCCCCCACCACCACCCCCCGCGAAAAGCACAGCGAAGCAGCCCGGCGGTCCCCATATACATGGGCATGGTGGGGGGGGGAATATGTATTTGTGGAGGGGTGAAGAGACCGCCCGGGGCTGTTTCCGCGCCCTGCGGAAGCTCCGCCAGCCGGGCCGGCAGCGCTGCCCACCGCGCACCCTCTCAGCTCCCCCCTCCCCGTATTTCTGCCCCCTCCCTCCCCTCCATGAGGGCAAAACCCCCCGGCTCTGCACGGGGAGGGGGGGGACGAGTTTGTAGGTGCGTGCGAAGGCGGCGGCCGGGCTGCAGCGCTGCTCCTTCCCCGTTCGATTTCACAGAAGAAGAAGAGGGAAAGATCTGATGTTCGGTCACAGGGGAGAGCTCTCGCTCCGCGCAGCGCGGCTGCCGCCTCCGCGCAGCGCAGCGGCCCGCGGACATCGTCCCGCGGGCTTTCCCAGGGGTGAAATGGGGAGCGGCGGCCCCTGACCCACTGCCTGGCTCCGTCTCTCTCCTCTCCGCCCCACACCCTCTTTTTTTTCTTTATTTTTTCCTCCCACCCCCCCTTTTTTCCTCCTTTTTCTTTTTTTTCTTTGCCTGGTCCAGCGTTGGAAGTTTTCTATCCCGTCGCGAAAATGCCACGGCTGCGGGTAACACTGCGAACCCCTCCTGAGCACGCCGTAGGCATCTGCTTTTCCCCAAAAGTGGCCACTTTGCGGGGGGGGGCACTTTTCCAAAGGACAGTCTATCATCACCTACAACGACTAGTATATTCAGAAGCTCAAGTTTGCTGTAGTTGCAATACAGAATACATACTTGTTTATAATTATTTGGGTAAAATGTTTATGACTATGGGTTCTTTTGGATTCCCCCCCCCCCCCTTTAGCTGGAGGGGAAATACATTCCATTAGAGCCATTCCAAAGGTGCTAGAGAGAAGGCAAGAGGTTGCCTTATATCCAAATGCTACATAAGCCTGCCCATCGTGATTTACTCTATTTCAAACAAGAAGATACATTTCCACTTTTAATTAGTCACACTAAAAGTTTTACAGCTGCCTCTCTTCCTACTAAAATAAAATAAAAAGTTAATTAGGATAAACTAAAATAAGTTATTGGAAGCTACCAGTTTAAGGTCACTTAAAATAGTCCACGGTTATTTATAATGTCGAAATAAAATTTTCCACTGAACGCCCTAACAAAGTTTCAGGTATCTGGCACAGCTGATTTTCGGTCTCCGTGCAAAAATATCTTTCTGCTGAACATTTACACATTTAACAGGAACTTACTACAGCCTGGAACAGATCACAGCTCAGAGCACTAGAATTCTATTTAAATGGTTATGGACAAATTAATAAAAGTACCAGTAATGTTTATGGACCTGCATAAAAGCTGGATGGGATTTTTCAGAAATAGTAATTTATGTTATGATATATGTATATAATCTGGAACGCTGGCTTGGATTTGGCTGAAATGGAGAGCAACCCTGCTGCTCGGCTTTCCTCGGGTTTTATTTCAGAACTTCTCGGAATTTTAGCACTGGTTGCAAAACGGGTCATATTTTCAGATGTTAGAGAATTGTAGGAGGTTAGTGAGAAAATGTGCTTGCACTGCAAATTATGTCTTAACAAACACCTTCGGATCCACTTTATAAAATAGGATTTTCATTAGTACGTCTACATTTGCTGCAATTTCAATTGTCTTTTAGCTTTTTTTACTTTAAACTGTGTTATGAATACAGCCATAATTAGATTGCTTTTGGATGAAAAGGTAACTTTTTAAAGAGCACTGAGTTTGTTTACCATTACATTTATAAAACGTGGGCCCAGCACGCTCCTGGTGTAAGCACTGTATGCTTAAGATGAAAAATAATTGTCAAATTTGAAAGATTCTAACCTGAACGATGTTTCCTAAATAAATAGTTTGGATGCCAGTTTGTCGGGCTGGAATGTGGTGTAAATACGATGAATACAGAATTTATTTTGAGCTTCTCTATATATGTAAATAGCCTTTGTGAAACGGGAATAAATGAATGGGTTCACTGGGTTTGTTATCGTATTGGATATTTTTAGTCAGAGAGACTACAGCAATGTCAGCAATTATTACTATAGTTAAGGACTTGCCAATATTCTCTTTCCAAAACCTACCTTCCCGAAGTTTTTTATTCGCTCGTGAAAATGTGCATCGAGCCAAAATGTGTGAACTTAAGTAAGCTTAATGCTAGAGAAGGTTTTGCCCAAATTGCCATTCATTTCAGTAGGGGCAAGATAAGCTCCAGTGTCTCTTGGCAGCGCTTTACTTTCGCTTTGGTTGTTAAATTGACTGTTTGCCCAGCTATTCTTTGCTTTTTCTTAAGTATGACAAATAGTAACTCTAGATTTGCACGTTATTTGGTCTGTTAAGTAGGCATGTGGTAATGAGTTCTGTAACTACAGCATTCATAGGCAGACTATGGACTACTATGGTTTGTTTAACTACTGTGTCCCTGCCCCATTGATTTATGGCCCAGATAAAAGAAGATTCTTTGTGCCCCAAAATTAGTCGAAAGCGTTTAATATTTCAGCACCACGCACTGGTTTTTAGCGTTTACAGCCCCCGCTACAAACATAAGCATAAAGGTTTGAAAGACAGGCTAGAAAATGATCACATTAAAAAATCAGTCTTGAGAATATTACTTTTTCCCCTGGTATTTTCAGTAGCAAGCGAGGAGCGAGAGCTGAGACTCTAGTGCTCTGTCTCAGGATTTGATGCTGCCTTGCTCTGTGACACCGGACAAGCCTTTTAGCAAGTTTTCCTTCAGTATAAAATGGGCTTCTAACTATTATCGTACATCTTTTGAGATATAAAAATATGTGTTAAATTCTCAGAAGTCCAAAGATTAGCAGGGCTCTGCATCTGTAAAGCACACCGGTAATGCCAGGAGAAAAATTCTAAAAGCTGGTAAGAAACCTGCCATGTCACTGCTGAAAAATTGTCAGCTTTTCCGTGGCACGCAGTGAGACACACGTTATACAAACAACAAAGTAAATAGTTACTGCTTCTGCCTTTTTTTTTTTTTTCCCCTCCCTAAATGATGTATTTTCTGCTTCTCTAATAAGCATGGACTACAAGCCTAGGTGTCGGTCCTACCGGAGGGCTCTCCCACTTCCCTCCCTGTCTGCAACCCCTTATGCCCCATTGGAATTGCATCTGTTTCAATGAGGTTTAAAGCAGCAAATGCCCATGTCATCATTGCGAAGGAAAGAACTGTGGGTCTACTTGTCATCTTACCACAGCGTTTGAAAGAGAAAGTATGGCCTGTTCTTTCTGGCAGTAAAAACCTGAATATGCGGTACGATTAGAAAAATGTATGGCCCGTCTTTCTTAAGTAAATTTTTTTTTCCCCCTGCTTGCAACATGCAAACTAAAAATTAACTGTAGAAGGTTTTTAGGGTATTCACAGCTGGGGATAAACTGTTTTTTTCATGGCAAGACTAATTTGTCCCTTTCCATTAATCCTCCTCCCAACTTCTGTGCAACTAATTTCAGAATGAGGAAAAAGTTGGGTTTTTTTCCTTGAATGAATTCAGATAAAGGCAGCATGTTGTTTTTAGAGATATAAAGGCTAAAAAATGAGAGCTTAAATTTTCTTTTTTTTTCTTTTTTCCTTCTTTCAGCATATATAAAACCAGCATGAGCCAGAAACTTCACGGTTATTTTTTCTGTTGACCTCAATGAAAACTGGTTCCCTTGACTAACTGTGGGGAAAGTGGGTGGTATAACTGTTTGTAATTAAAAAGGGTTTATACATTTGGAACCTTGCAGAGTCCCTAAATTTTGCATGCTGGTTTTTAAGAGACTAATGAAGTGCACTCTGGCCAGATACAAGCTCCATAAAGCTCACACAGAAGATACTACAAGATGTAAGGCAGTCTCGAGTGGGAGAGGTGGTTTTTAATGCTCCCAACCACAAGCACATCACCAGACCCCCGGATTTACTCTCTCAGCATTGCAATGGGGAGGATTCCCATTGTAAATCTATCTGCAATAGCATGAATGGCAGGAAAAAAAAAATCAGGCAGATTCTTTGTTAGTAACATGAGTCTTGAAGCTGAAGCAATATAAAAACACCGAACAGTGATAGACTTGTTCTAAAAAGGATGAAAAAACATGCAGCATTGAAAGAGGCGGTGCAGTCCTGACGAGGGGTAATGGCTTCAAATTAGAAGAGGAGAGATTTAGATTAGATAACAGGAAGAAATTTTGCACTCTGAGGGTGGTGAGACACTGGAACAGGTTGCCCAGGGAAACTGTGGCTGCCCCATCCCTGGAGGTGTTCAAGGCCAGGCTGGATGGGGCTTGGAGCAGCCTGGTCTAGTGGGAGGTGTCCCTGCCCAGGGCAGGGGGTTGGAACTGGGCGATCTTTAAGGTCCCTTCCAACCTAAACCATTCTATGATTCTACCGGAGTGCAATAGAAGAAGAAAGCATATGGCAATGGCAAATGTAGAGTAAACACAATGGACATAGCAAACCAACTCTTTAAGGAACTATAAAAATCAGTCTGTATATTCCCTTTCCTGAAAATTCACTCAAATGATGAATCAGGCATAGTCAGGCCAGACCAGAAGATCAAGAACACAATCATATTTACGGTATGTCATAATGCGATCATGAAAATGCTGAGCATCCTGGTCACATTTTAGCATAACATATGGGTGCCCCAAATTAGGTGTGGTCTTAAGACATGGGGTGCGTGGGGCATAACGCA
The DNA here is from genome assembly GCF_964199755.1 of Larus michahellis. Lineage (NCBI taxonomy): Eukaryota > Metazoa > Chordata > Aves > Charadriiformes > Laridae > Larus > Larus michahellis. The sequence continues at coordinate 125,735,600 of NC_133898.1, forward strand.
GGATCAATCCCGTAGTCGACTGTTGTGGAATTGGCAGCCAAGTGACAAGAGACAACAACATCAGTCCAGAAACAAGCCAGAAGAGCAGATGACAAAACATTAGACATCACAGGAATGATTCTCTCTAGTAATAAAAGACAAAGATCTGGCAGAAAAAATATTACAGGTGAAGCTGCCAGCAGTATCTGCAGTTAAGCTTGTCTACCACTTTCCAGCATAAGACCTTGTTTTCCCTCACATAACGCTGCCAATTTTTAACTGTTCAGGATGAGCTTTTCAATCCAGAGTCTGCCTCAAGCTGAATTTTTTGGAAACTTCCAGCAGAAATCCTTCTGCTGCTTCTAAGATCGGCATTAAGAGAAAACACATTGTTTCACAACAGTTTAAAATTTTTTAGACTCATCCCAATATCTATTTCAAAGCCGGGATGGGAAGTTTTACTAAGGAGGAGAGGAATAAAGAGGAAAAATCAGTTAAGTTCCTTTTGTTGCCCTTGACCAAAAAGATCCACCCGAACTTGGCCGAGTTAGAAGTTGCTGAAAATTGTTGAGGTTTTTCTTGCGCGTGCTCAGTGCGGATAAAGTAGTTGGCAGCTAAATTTTGCAAAGCCTCCATAGCAGCACTGGGCTTGCTAGACTGGATTGGATCTGTTGTCAGCCCAGTCTGACCAATATTCTCCCTGACAGTAGGCTGCACTAGATGTTTTAGAGGAAAGGATAAGAAACCCTAGAGTCAGCAGACAGATATGGGACCTAGTCCTCCTTTAAGGTCTCATCCTAGTTAATAGTAGCTTATAAAATACGATCAGAATGACTGTCAGCAGTTCAGTTTTAAATTGTGTCTTTTAGAAGTCTATAATTCAACCATAAAAATTCCTTCCAGGCTGAAATCTGGCTTATACTCTCAGTTCAGAAATCAAAATTCTCTACAGATTTTTTTTAAATAGTCTGTTTTGAAGTGACAGAAAAGAAATAAAAGTCATGTACAAATTCTGGACATTTCTTTTATAATGCACTTCATAATTCAGTTATGACAAGTATGATAAGTTTAAACAATTTGTATCGAATGCTGGTCAGCCCTAGAAGGAACACAAGTAATGAAAATCTTCACCATTAACACTAGACACTCAAATGTGCATAAGATTCCCCGACCTCGGGATATTAGGAATATTATGATATTAGGAGCTCATGTGATGTAATACCATAACCTGTTATTCTAGTTTATCTTATAAATATTTAGATAATTTATTAAATGCATACGTATTGAAAAGCAAGGGAGGAATCCTTCTGTCCTTTCGTGGCAAAACTCATGGTGAAGGCAGTCACTCAAAGGTTTTCCTAATTGAAGCATAAGAAGAAAGACATAACCTGGAAGTATCCAGGAGGAACAAGAAAGAGGTGCTCAGAGGGGCCAAAGCAGACGCAAAACCTTTCTTGGAAGACTGCAGCAGCTCTTATTACCACCAAGTTTCCCTTTGTAGTGGAGAAGATAGAGCAGCTCTTTCCATCCCTGGAATGCTTTCAAACATACTGTGCTTGGCACCCTGAGGTTAGCGTGATTTTGGAGCAGATAAAAGCCCGTTACATGAAAAGGCAGATCCCACCCTCTTTCTCCTTTTTTCCCCTTGGTGAGAAAGAAAGAAAAGCCTTATTCTGTCTGCAGTTCCACGGATTTCAATGGGAGCCTTCATGGAATAAGGTGCTGCTTCACGTTAAGAAAAGCAGAGGCAAGCCTTTAGGTAACTTGCTACTTCAGGTTATTCTCCTTAGTCTTTCGCATTTCAACGTCTAAATGCCCATCTTGCTGAAGAATATTTCAAGTCGTTCAGCTCTTCGTTTCCACTCCATTTTAAAGTGCCAGAATATTTCATATTTTTAGGCACAAGAAAACCATCTTCCACTGTTTTTGACAATTGAAGAACATGGACTGAGGGAATCAGAGGAAAGCTCTATTTACTAAACACCACATGTAGATTACCACTGATAGTTTTTCTAAGGAAATTTATGACCTGTCTGGAGTAAATAAACTCCCTTTTTGGTAAAGAATCTGCAAGCCAATCATTCATGCTTGCTTAGAGACGTTACTGTTTGTGTTGCTTTTATGTGGAAGGCTACAGTAAAGGGTGATGTTATGTCTAAAATAGACAGTTGGCAGCTCTGAAATAAATAATAAAAAAAGCCATTTCTGACATTACTTTATCAGGAGATTCTTGCTAGATTATGGCACATTCACTCTGATTCACGAAAGAAAGAAAAGATAATGATAGGACAATTATAATTCTTGTAAGTAATATTTTATCTCCGTGGGCGCACTTGCATGCCTAGCTACACTTACTGGCAAGTTATGGCGTTTTACACATCTGAAATAAACAGAGAGCTCTCAGTATGTTCAAAATGTTTAGTAAGTCTGAAAGCTGTTTGCTCTGTATCTCAGAGTAAATGAGGATGGGACAGGCAATTTTCTGCTCCTGGCTGCCCATCCTGTAGTCCTGTCATTACGCTCCTTCCCTGCTCCCCTTCCTCTCCCCATTTTATGCTCTGGATCCAATAGAGGCAGAACTCTTTAAGGCAATCGTGAAAATTAAGTGAGAAGAGGGAGCTTTAGTAAGTGTTTGTATACCATGTTTTCAGAAACATTAAAATGTTTCTTATGCACAAGTAACTCGGTGGCTTTCAGTGGTAGCCATCCTGATTTACCGTGGTGTGAGAGGAGAACTGGGCTGTTAAAATCTATTACACCTACCTAATTTAATAGATGCACGCAATACGTGTGCTTATTTTCTTTAGACTATCATATGTGAAATTATCAATAAAAGCTTTAGTGAGTACTATTCTACCTATGAGAGTATTCTGAATTTAAAACAAGAAAGTGCCTTTCTGAGTGATGATCCCACGCCCTTAACTCACCCCATTGTATTTCAGCACATACGCTATGTGACGTCACTGGGGTTTTGCCTCCTCTAGAAAAATGATCTGCCTTTCACGAGGGGCATCAAAAATAGTTTTCCACCCTCAAATCCACTCAAGTAGTAGTAGAAATGGTTGCCTCACTGGTGTGGACAAGGTCAGGTAAGTTCATTGCTCACCGCAGCAAATCATGCCTTGTTGAGGGCTCATGGGACAACTTGCTTGAATAAGGCAAACAGGATTTGCCTCGGAGCGTATAGAATTTGTTACAATAGGTGTTGAACTCGACTGACTTTGTCCACGTTGTAAGAGCCGTTGTTTTCAACACTGCTCCAAGATGTGCAGAGAGTGGGCGAGCATTTTGACAACAGTTGTCAAAAACACATCGTTTGTCCGGGGTAGGTGTACACCTACTGAAATATCGATGCTATAAAAGGCACAATTCCGTAAACCTGGGACAGTGCAAAGTCTGCCGCGCCAACATGGACTGTGACTTTCTGTGCTGACGTATACTTGCAGGATGTCAGGTGATGAACAGGATTTTTAGTACATTGTCACCGATCATCTACATAAGTACGGAATTCGAGGCCACAAGCCAATTGTCAAAAACAGACGATTTTTAAGATTATTCAGTCTAATTTAAAGAAGAGTTGAATTTGATGGAACGGTTAATGGAAGAAAATACCCATGTTATAAGCAAGTGATCAATGCTCTCATCACATGAAGCTGATGATATAATGCTTAAAGCTGAATCTTCGAGCCCCTGCATATGCTATGTGCTATTCTATGCTCTTACCCGAAAAAGCAGAAGAAACTAAATTGCCAAACCAGACTGGACCTCTACTTCTTAGATGTTCGTTATTAATTGACCAGCTCCATGGAAGCATCATGAAAGAAGTGGATTGTAATAGAAGTTGTATTTTCCTATGGTATTTATTTTTGCAATTGTGCAAAGAGCAAGCTAGTATATGAGGAAGGAAACTAAAGCAGAAGTTATTTTCAAATTCGTAAAAGAAGATGCTATTTTGTACAGAAGAACTTCCAGTTGACCTTTGCAACAAATGCCATAAAATATTATTTTGGCTACAAATGTAACAACATTTTTAGAAGGATTAATGTTTAATCTATCTGTCTGTCTAGCTATCTGTGCAGGATTTTAAAAAGGCTGAAGGAAGCTAGCAGCTCCCTCTCACTTACAACTGCATCTATGAAACTTTAAAACTGTGCAAGATCTTTCTCTACTGTGCGGGATGCCATTAGCATTAGCATATTACCACAGAAAAAGAACCTAAGGTAGACAGTGAACTTCATAAGAAATCTTCCAAAAGCCCTCCATCCCTCAAAAACTTTAATCCTCGACAAGAACCTGACTTTCACAAACCCTACCAAAATATATGAACTGTTCAGCACACTCACAGAGTTGATAACAGTCAGAGTATTTTTTGACAATGGGAAAATCCAGAGCTATATTAGATGGGAGAAAGTAATTTTTGAGGAATTTTGAAGCCCCGGAGAAATTTTAGAGTGGTCAATCACTGCACTTATACTTGGGGCATTCTTTTTTTTGGCATTGGTACACGTTTCTATCAGACTGCATGTCCCATGGCATTCACACAATATTGCACAAGTGCCGTGCGATCATTCTTTCTTTCCTGGCCCTGGATGTTAGGTGAATGCAATAATAAAATGGACACTCAAGATTCTAGATACTTTAGAAATACTTTGTTACAGAAGAATAAAAAAAATAGCAAGAATAGGGAAAGAATCTCTCCAAATTCAAGAGTTCTGTATTGGCACTCTGTAACAATTCCCAGTAAAAATGCTTTAGCTGATCCCAGCTGGAATATTGCTCATTGGAAAGGGTGAGCGGATACGTCCTTTGGCTGATCTGAACACATCACCTATAGCTTAAAATCAACATCTTAACTTTTTCATAATTTAAAAAATATATCTAATTCATTAGTCTAAGAGTATTTTCAAATGCTTCTGTATTTGCCATCATGATGTTAAGTCGGAACTGGCAGAATGGAAATTGGAGAGAAGTAGCAAAGAAATAAAAAAGTCTCCTGCGCTGTTTCCCAGCGACAGAAATGACCAGAGCTGCCAGAGGAGCACCTTATACAAAAGGAAGACTGTCTAAAGAAGAGGTAAGAATATTCATAGGAGCTCTGCTGAAGGCAGTGCTTCTTATCCAAAAGAAAGACAGAAACATGTAATTGTACCCTTCCTTTAAAACTAGGTCTTACTGCTTTCCCGTGTGTTACAGATCACACGTTATTTTACACTGGAAACTCAGTGCTAAAATCTAAAATGTAAGGGCCAAGTTCTGCTCTTAGATACACACGCACAACTCCAATGAACTCAAAGAGAGCTGTGTTCATATGTTTAGCAATGGAATTTGGCCCTAAATATTTAAACATTTATTCAGAGAAAAAAAAATCTTCTCCGATACATTTGTATCTGATATCTAATGTACACAGATTACCTCCACTGGGCATCCGCGTTAAGGGATAAAAAGTTTTGGAGAACCATAAACTCAGCGTTCTACCTGCTCTGCATGGTCAAATAACATGAATTTGTTTCAGGACATTGAGGAAATTAAATCCTTAACAACCTGTGTCTGATGTTATTTATTCTGCAGGCCAGGAGTAATTTGATGCAAATTCCTGGCACGATTTCTATATTTCAAGAAATTACTGTTTTGAATGGACTGATTCTGGAAACTTTCATTATATTAATATGCAATGCAGAAAGAACTAATGTCCTCTGCTTAAGCGTCCTCTGCAGAGGAAAGCTCGGTTTTCTACCTAATTTTCACTTATCTTCCAAAGGCTTATGACAGGAGTCTATAATAACATAAACATGTAATTTGGAAATGTTTAACCTGAGGATCCCACCTGCTCTCCCTGGCAAAATGACCCCAGCCATATTTTTGTTAAGCATACAAAGGATTCAGAAACCTACAAATTCTCTGCAAGCAACATAATACTCCAATTTGTATATCGAATACAAGTAAACAATAACTACATATACATGTTATTTTCTTTGGACAAATGACAGCTGGAGTGGGGCTGGGTTCCAGGTTCAGACACCTACATTTGGTTGTCTACAATGTCAATGTTTACATTTAAGCTAGCTGCTCAAGTTCCCATTATACTCAGTAGGGACCTAAGGCTCGATTCTCTTGCCTAAAATTAAGGCTCTAGTGCCATTACAGATGCCGTGGGCTACCTAAGAAATTGCCATGGGGCTGGCACATGAGTCAGGACCTACATGACGCCCCCTTCCTCTTTGGAAATGCAGATGGAGGCCAGACAGCACAGCCCAGAGTACTTGACACAGACAACTAAACTCAGCCCTAGTAAGCGCAGTCAGTGGCTTCTAGAGAGCAAGTCTATGACCTAACGCACGTGTCTACTTTCGGATGAACTGAATTGGTCTCTTGCCTGCACTGACCATGTTGACTGGGTTGCCACGGACTATAATGGGAACCTAAACACAGCCCATCTGTAGACACCTAGTTTTAGGTGACTGCACCTGAAATGGAAACCTACTCCTGATACTGTAGTTGTCAGAATACGTAGTATTATTGGAGCAATCACTATGCTTTTCATTCAGCCAGGGATAAGCTGTCTTGGTTGCATTTTGTGCACTATGGTGATTGTAGTTAAATGGTGGCAGAGCAGGAGAGCAAGAGCAGTGGGCAGGTGTGATTACATGGGTGATGAATCTCTCTTGATATTTTGCTTCAGTGAGTTCCCTGAGATCCGTATGGACAATATTTAGCTAAAGCTGCTGCCTGCTCCCTTGCTAGAGGGGTCTCTGGCTACTAGTATTGGCTCTTCCCCTTGCTTGGGTGAATTGGAGCTTTGCCTCCCCTTTACTGCTCTCATTTTTAGGTGACCAGAACATCTACCACGCTGCCAGGGGGTTCTTCTTCAGAGCTGCATGTTTTTGGGGCATAGTCCCTTACAGCTTTGTAAGAAAGACTCTGCACCAAGACTTAAGAGGTTTTTTGGCTGGAGCTCTCTAATCATAGAGGTCACCTTTGAATATCTCCAGCTATAGAGATGCAATGCAGGATGTTGCCAAAATGCTGTGACCATTGTAGGAAGTAGGTAGGAAAAAAAGCACGTGCAGATTTGTAAGTTCATTAATAATCACGGCCAGTTGGGCCTTCTGTCCAGGTCTTGCATCAGTGCTAACAAGGTAAGTTAAGAATGATCCAGGACCAAGAAATTCTCTGCTGGTATAAATCATGACTTTGGTTTTGCTTTGGTGGTTATCTTGGTTGAGATCAAACCTCAAGCATTACTTCAGATAATATATACAATTATTAGCATAAGTTTCCTTGATTGTGTGTGGAAACTCCCAGCCTCGTTTGTGGAAGCCATGGTTTTGAATAGCATACAACAAACGAGCCTTATTTAAGCTATAGACTCAGTTAGGGCAGTTGATTGGAGAGGCTAAAGGAGTAGGTGGCTGGGAAAAGGACCCCTCTAGGTAGTTTTTCTTCCAGTGAATTGACTCAGATCAGGCAGGAACAAAACTCTGCTTTTATCATTTAATTTGTGTGCTGCTTACTTAAGGCTGTGCCTATGGTGTTGGCTTCTGAGAGGAGTGTTCATACATGTGCAAAATGACTATTACAGATTGAAGCTCTTGGTCACAACTGGATTACACAACACCAGCTTCTCTCTTCAAGATCATGATGCTACCTAATTCTGTTTCTCCAGGTCTTTAATTTCCAGGCATTGGAATTGCCTTAAATCCATTCTGGCACAGAATGCATCATTATTTTCATATTGTGCTAGTCTACTCTCCTGCTTTCATCCATATGAGCCACGAGTGAAAAAGAGTTGGCAACTTTATACTCGACTATTATATTGCAGAGTACACTTTAATCAGCACCCTAATAAATAGCACGCCCAATTAATTGGGACATTTGCCAGCAAACCAATTCACTTCCCTACACTTCAGTGGCTGTAAATGATGGATAAATAGCATGCTTGCTGTTGTCTACAAGCGCATTAGTTGCAATTAACAGGTATGATTTCGTGTTTGCTGGCATGTGTTTCCTCAGTAGCACTCTGCTCCTTTTTGAGTAGGTTCCCTGTTCCAGCGCAGTTGCTAAAAAGAAATAAAAGGACAGATTTCCCTTTCAGTATTTGCTTAAATCTATGTAGTGCTTTTGTATTAAAAAAAATAAATAATTAATGTAAGCTATGTATTTCTGTGTATTATATTCCTATTTGGTTGTGACAATTAAGGTGATAATTTAATTAGCATGTTTGTGTTTTAATGAGTATAGAAAACAGGACTTTGCCATATCATGGAGTAATTTATAATAAAGGGAGCGACTTCTGCTGCAGCTTTCTAATGGTACATATTTTACCAGGGGTTGCACGGTGGTTTGTTTTAAAGTGGTATTTCCTTGAGGGATATCCACAGAAGTACAATCTATTTTGTGAAACTGATATATGCTATGATTTACTCTACGCATGTGACACTTTCTCTTATTTGGACACCCTTTGCCAAAGAATTAAATAAAATTGAACATAGCTAACCTTTCTAATCCCTGTATTCCTCACAGATTGCTTTAATGGAGACTGAAAAAACTATTTGAAGTAAATGAGTATGAAAAGGGAATTGGTACTGAGGAAATCTCAACAAGGGATCTTAAAACCCAGGATGGCTATGGATCGGCAAAGGGTAGAAACATTTGTGTAATTAAAGGAGAATATAATTTGTGGGTTATCTGAAAAGAATTGCCTGTGTTGGCATTTACTTTGACTTGTTGGTAGGGGGAAAAGAAACCGCCCTGTACCACTGCATATGGTTCCTTATTAGTTGTGGCTTCTGCAGAGGCTCCGTCTCTTCTTTGGAGCATGGAGGCTTTCTTTCATTACATAATCTGGATACTTTTTTATTTTTTAATAGATTAATTTTTTTTTTCTCTTGTGTGTGCAAATTCTCTTTGCACCAATGCTTCTATACTGAGGTTATTATGCCAAAGGAATGCAAGCGTCTAGAGTAACAATGGTTCATTTTCCTTTAATGACTTTGTCGACAGGATGGAGACATTTTTGTGGTGTGATGAATTCACTCGGTCTCCCGTTGTGTTTTCTCCACATGCTTTGGAAACTCTCTCTCTCTCTCTCTCTTTCTCTGAGAATTGTGGCCATCCACTCCAGCAAGAGCTTCATTACTTTATATTCATTGTATTTAAATGACACCCCAGTGGTACTGACCTCCTGGGATGATTGATGTAAATTATATGCTATGTAGGGGAAAATAAAATCTTTTTCTGACTTTTTATGTTCTGCAGAGAAATAAAAAGTGAAAACAAATGACAGAGAAAATCAGGCCTATTCAAAGTGAAACTTTGTAAGCATTATGGTTTGAGCAGACTCCAGTTTGTAAAAGTGCTGAGACAGTTTATAATGACCTTACAATCTGAAAGGTGACCTGAAAAGGGAAAAAAATTTTGTATGTGCCCTTTTTTGGTTCTGTATAATGCATAACAAAAACTTGCTCAATTTTTTTTCCCTTGTCTGTGAAGTCTGTGAATAGTAAAAATTCAGACTCAAGTAGGGAGCAGCCACTGCATTTTTACCAACAATAATGCACAGTACTAGAAGGGACATTGTGCTCCTGTCCTCTTTCCTCCTGTCTTCTAGTAAATTGTTTTGTATAGATTTAAGATTCCATAGCCAGTAAGTATCTGTCTTGCTCAATTACTCTGCCAGGAGTTACCACCTATAGAAGCGACAACAGAGGGAACGACCTTTCATCAGCCCAGCTCATCATCAGGCACTGACTTCAACCACTTCTGAACCAGTAACCTCTCACTGCAGGATAAAGGGTCGTGCACAGCAACAAAATCTGACAGAAAATGTTCTGTCAGTGCTTTTTCAGGCGTCTCACCAAGTCACGCTGCCTCCATTCAAGCTCCTGGAAATTATGTAATGCACATTCGACATGCCTAACCATATTACCCCAGCAATTCCCTTATTAAAATTACTATATGGAATTGGCATAGCAATTTCTCTATTTTCTTTGTTTTCTTATTAGTCTGTCCTACCAATTCTGATAGATGTAAAGATATGCATGGTACATATCACAGAAATGTCAGCAATATGCTGCCTTGCCTTCCTCGGTTTAATGTAAGGTTTTGGCAAACCACAGAATTTGGCTAAAAACTTGAGTCGCCTCAAGGAAAACTGCAGTACCTTTCGTAACTTGACAGAATGCTTTGATTCTCCTTTTGGCCCAGAAAATGCTTATCAATAACTCTGCTTTGGCTGGGGTTGCCCAGGTCTTTTAAAATGTATAACAGGAAGGATTAGATCAGGCCATCCTCCTTGCAGCAATAACTAGACTTTGCTGTGCATGCAAGAATCAGCAGCACGAAGCCCCTTAGTCTCCAAGAGATTATTTTTTGCTGCTCAGTGTTTTGCCCTGTTGCTGTCAGTGCTTGGGCTGGTATCGACTTTACTTTCAGAATCGTAAGCAACGGCAGAAGGGAGAGAAGCTGGCAGTGCTCTGCAGCGGCAGCAGAATCGCCTCAACTTTCTGAAGCTGATGTGGGAGGTGGTAACGTGGAGGGGACTGATAGGGTGTTCATACACAGTAGTAAGAAGGACGGGGAATGAATGGTAGCCAAAACCATAAAAAAATTAAGGATAGCAGAAACTAAGAGAAAAAGGCAGAAAATAAGATGACTTTCAAATAAGCTGATGGCCTCTAGAGTGTTAAGAACATTGCAGAGCTTCCTCCTGCCTCCTTTTTTTTTTTTACCCTCAAAAAAAGAGAAGTAAAATGCTACAATGTACATAAAATTACCAAGTCTCTAAGCTGTCAGTTTCTTAGAATGAATCGCAGTAGAAATAATATGAGTACTGTTCAGTGTGCAGGCAGGAATTTGAATGAAAGATGGACTGAGAAAGGTAAAGCGAAAGACAGACTGTAACTTTGGAAGTTACACACCTTGCAAACCTTCAAGAAGAGCAAGATTTTTGCATATGTGGTGAAGAAAGCACTAACAGTTACTCCATTTACCTCTATCGGTCACATTTATTAATTCCAGTTTATACCATGGTACAATCAGCCTGTCTCCTAACAAACCTGCACATGTACTGCCAGACGAGCGGAATGACTGAACTGAACTCACAAAAACCTACCATTAGGAGGTGTTGAAGCAAGAAAAGGTTAAAAGAAGAAAGGAAAGGTAGGTTAAATACTCCAGCTCTCCTAGTCATGCCAATCCCCATCAACCTGCTGAACTGACAGGACATGGGAAGAGGAAAGCCACCACTGCCAGGAAAGAGAGGGGAAACATAGGCCCTGCTTATAGATGAAAGGTATTTAACCACCTTGATTCATTTAACCACCCCAGAGTGGTTAAAGTAGTACAACTTGCTATGTTCGAGTAAGGATCCACTGGTATTTCCAAAGGCAAAAATATATCATAGAATCATTTAGGTTGGAAGAGACCTTTAAGATCACCAGGTCAAACTGTTAACCTAGGACTGCCAAGTCCACCACTAAACCATGTCCCTCAGCACCACATCTACATGTCTTTTAAATACCTCCAGGGATGGCAACTCCACCACTTTCCTGGGCAGCCTCTTCCAGTGCTTGACAACCGTTTTGGTGAAGAAGTTTTTCCTAATATCCAATCTAAACCTCCCCCGGCACAACTTGAGGCTGTTTCCTCTTGTACTATCACCTGTTCCTTGGGAGAAGAGACCGACCCCCCGTGGCTACCCCCTCCTTTCAGGCAGTTGTCGAGAGCGAGAAGGTCTCCCCTCAGCCTCCTTCTCTCCAGGCTGAACACCCCCAGCTCCCTCAGCCGCTCCTCACAAGACTTGTGCTCCAGACCCCTCACCAGCTCCGTTGCCCTTCTCTGGACACGCTCCAGCACCTCAATGTCTTTCTTGTAGCGAGGGGCCCAAAACCGGACACAGAATATGAGGTGGGGCCTCACCCCTGCTGAGGAACAGGGGGATGATCACAGCTCTAGTCCTGCCGGGCACACTGTTCCTGATACCACCTACTATAAAATAGCTATTTTACTATTTTACGGCGGGGACGATCGGTGCCCTAGTCCTGCTGGCCGCATTATTTCTGATACAATGTACTATAACACAGCCATTTTAGGCAGCGAGGGAAAGACACCGTACTATTTTCAAATACCTCCATAGCGCTGTAGCGGCAGAGATGAGGGTGAGCTGAGGCCCGGCACCTGTGTAAGCGCACACATCCCCCTGCTACGGGGGAACCAGCCTCCTCTCCCCGGTTTTGAGCACTCGGAGCAGCCCTGACGCCTCTTACCGCCGGGCGCTGAGGGGGAAGTGGGGTGGCCATGGTCGCCCGGGCGCTCCCCTCGGCCGCCGGGCAGCACCTGCGGGAGGCGGGCTGGGGAGAGGGATCCGGCGGCGGGCTGTGAGGGGAGCGGCGGCTGCAGCGGCGGCGGCGGGGAGGAAGCGGCGGCCCGGCCAGCCCCGCCTCAGCCCGGCTCCACCCCTCGCCCTGGGAGGCCGCCGCGGCCGCTGCTGCCACACAGCAGATGGAGGCGGCGGCGCGCCGCGGCCGGTGTGTGGCGGAACCGGCCCCTCCTTCCCGCGGGCGGCGCCATTTTCCCCCCCCCACCACACACACAGACACACCACCACCCCTCCTCACAGCGTGTGCGCCTCAGCGCCGGAGCCGCCGTCGCTCCTGTGGTGGAGGTGGCGGCGGGGGGGGAAGAGGGAGAGCGGCCGCCGGTTTTCGTCCCCCTCGTTTCTTGCCTCGGTCCAGGCAGCGCGTGGAGGGGAAGGGACGAGGTTCAGTTCTTGCCCCTTCGCTTTCCCCTTTGGGACAGCCGCACACGGGGTGGGGGGACTGGGCACCACCAAGCCAGGCTGCTCCTACCTTCCTCCCTCCTCCCTTCCTTCCTCCCCTGCACATCTCAGCCTCCTCCTCCTCATCATCCATCCGTCCCCGGGGGTGAGCCTTTGCGTGAGTCACCAGCGAGGGCACGCAATTAGCGCGTTGCTGTTAAGCTATCTTAACTGCTCATTTTGTTTTTTGGGGCCTTCAGAAACCTTAACCTCGCGGGTCCCAGTCAGCGATACCTGTGTGGGGCTGCTTGGCGTGAGGGGGGGCGGGGGGAGAGGCGCTGGGGGGGGGGGGGGGGGGGTGTTGCGGGGGCTTCTGCTAACTCCGTCTGTGTCTGTGGCTTTGCATTTGGGTTTTGTATTTGGTTTCGCTGGCCAGATGTGAGCAGGAGGCTGCAAAAAGCGACTGCAGCGGGGGTATGTGGCCGGCAGCCTGGCAAAGGGGCTCCTCGGCGTCAAAGCCATCTGCTCTGGGGTGGAAGCCAAGGTGCTGGGAAGAGGCCCAGCCTTCGGCCCAGCCACCGGCTCCATCCCAGCTCTGCAGCCCCTGAAACCATGAGATTTTGGGGTGGAAGTGCCAGATGTGGGGTTTACTCGCTGCTGGCAGGTCGCAGTGAGCAGCTTTTGCCATGTTCTGCTCTCGCGTTGGTTTTCTGGGGGCCTGTGGTGGTGGTGCACGCATTGGACCCTGCCCTGCTCCTGGTGTCGTCTCGCAGCTAGTCTTGAAGGTGTTTCTAGGCTTAAAATTGCATGACGGAGGCCAGGCTTGGGCCTGCAATGGGCCGTGTGCTGCTGGGTATTACTGATTTCTTGTCTCTCTGGTGCTGTGAAAAGTTTGTAGTTTTTCTCTGGAGGAAGTGGATTTTACTTATTTTGCCCAAACGGGCGTGGTGGTTTATTAATAGGGATCCTGTAATATTCCTTACAGAAATTATAACTTCTTATAGAAATTACTAGTAAATGCTAAAAATCCAGGAATAACAGCTAGTCCAGAAGAATACTCTGTGTAGGATTTAAGTGGTTTTGCCACTTACTGTTTATATTTTTGTATGTCCTATGTAGTAGCAACTGCTTATAAGTTCCTCGAAAGTTTACAAATTAATGCTTTGCAGTCTTTGAATACAAAGCACAATATACATGCAAAATATTTATTACTGTGTACCTGAAGGGGAGGTAAGAACCTGATGTTGCGGACAACCAAGTTTGCTGTATGGCATTAGCATTAATGATTTATCTGAGACATTTCATTTCCTAAGAGTGAATCTGTTTCAAGGTTTGCAGTGCTGTTGGTGATATGCTTAAATTTTCTTTTGAAGTGTTTGATCTAACTCCCACGTCATTGTCTGTCTTGGTACAGGCCTCTCTTTCCCTTTGGCTCAGGGCACTGCACCCTCGTCAGTGCAAACTTACTTGGCAGGGTGCAGTGTACCTTCCTTTTCTCCATTTTTGCAGATCTTTCTTCATTATTGGCCAGATCCAAGTGTCATGGGAGGCAGCGTCAGTCTTTCTGTTAACTTTGGACTTTGTGCAGGCTCATATTTACATATTACTGATCAGCAAATCAGATTTGATTTTATTTTGATTCCTTCTTATCCTGTGTATTGTTGCTTTATAGATGGGAATCCTGATGTTAAAAGTAGCATTTCCAACTGTAGCAGTATTTACTTAAGGTTTTCTGAAAGCCCCATCTCTGTGAGTCTTACGAAAGTGCGAAAATGTTAGGTTTCATTTAGATAAAGAAAATCTTATGATGATTCTGAAGAAGAGCTTGAGGTCTAACCAGAATATGTTAAAAAGACAGGAGGGAAAACTCAGTCTTGTCTCTTAGAAGTAAACAAGAAATCCTTCTATACTTTACTGGCGTTTTACTCGTGATTTTCAAATGTATGGACTTGGAAACATTGCTTAAGGTGTAACAGGATTCAGTAGCCTTTAGATTATTTGCTAAGCCTCCGTCATAACCAACTGAATTACTCTCATGGGCTCAATTCTGAATAACATAGAACGGAGCTGTCTGAAATTTGATTAGCCAGTTAGTAACTTGTCAGCATAAGCAAGCTGTAATTTAGTAAGCTACAAGTGTTTTTAAGAATTACTTGCATATAATAGTCTCGAGCAACACTGAGCATTGTTCACGTTGTTATTGCCGTTCTGATGTGATGCCCTCAAGCAGTGAGACCAGCCAGACAGTGTCTTTCTGGGTCATTATTGCAGGGGTGTTTTTAAGGCATGAGGCCAAACCCAAACAATGTAATTATACCATAGAAACTAATTGAGTTGATGCTCTTGTTGCAATTGTGAAATATCCAAATGTGTAAATGTATGGAGTATGTAAAGAAAAGGAAACTAGTTGGGCCTATGTTCTCATAGAACCAGGCAGTAGTGACTCGGTTATGAATTTATCTAGAGCTGATCAGAAAACTGCATGTCAAAGGTACTGAGAATGATATTGATTAGATCTGTAATCTGTGTTTCAGATACTTGGCATTTGTAGTGCTGCATGTAATCATTACTAATTTGAAGTAATCTTAGTACGTGTTCATTTGCAAGCTAATGCAGAATACATTTCTATTTATAAATAATCTTTGGCTTTTCTCTACCCCTGTACTTTGCATACGTTTGAAGTATTACATTTGATTACAATCAGGCATTCACAGAGTCAACTGCAAAGTTTCTAGTTCACACAGCTCCTTAAACTGTCACAGAAAAAGTGACAGTACTGATAAAGAGGCCAAGAGCTTGGACAGAAGAACCTGTGGTTTGAAGCACTGAGGTATCGGCCTAACTCTTGCTAACATCTCTCAGGGAAATCATAGAATTATCAATACAGCTCTCCAGTGTTAAGTGCTTTTAAAAATCATGTGCTTAAACAGTGAAGATAAATGTGTATTTTCAAGTAAACAAGAATACATTTTAGCAGGAACCTATTGAACATCATCTGTGACTATGAGATCTCTGAAAGGGGTTGGTGTCCTGAATGTTACTGACTTACTCTTAGATTTATTTCTTAAGAAGTAATTTTCATGCTTGTAATTTGCATTAAAGCTGTGGCTGTTTTTTCCTGTAGTTTTCCTTGTGCTAGGTGTTGTGTGAATAAGCAGCAATGGAGGTAGACGTTTTCTGCTCTAGAGGATTTTGATTTATGGTGGCAAGCAGTGATTTCAGAAAGGAGAGGAACAGTTCAACAGTAAGAACTGGAGAAAATTCTTATAATCTCAGTTTTGCATTTGGCTAGTCGTTCTTGATTAGGAATTTTTGATACATATATTGATGACCTAAGTTAAGGACAGCATTGGGCAGAGTATGAAATGCCTGATATGGCAGAATGTTCAGTTGAGGTCAGGGTGGAACTATATTATGAGATTATTTTAATTGTGTTTCAAATAGGGAACTAAACACAGCTCAGGGTGATGTGAAGGGAGGAGGCTTGGTGTAATCAGTGTGCGAGGTTGGGAAGGTAGATGCCATCTTGAAAGGAGTTGAACAGGTGAAGGAAGATGAAGGCCTAGGGAGAAATTATACCCAGGAAAGTATAACTTTAAAGCTGTTGGTGAGAAGGGGACAAACTTGGTTGTGCTTTACAGAGAATACAGCTGTGTTAGTGAAACCTTAAATTTTAAGTTACTTTAGATGGAACTAAAGGTAGATGGGAACCATGATGACTAATGGATTTGCTTGTTGGCGAATGAGCAGTAAAGCATACTGGCAGGAGTAACTTGACATCTGCGTATTCATATAGGAATGTTTTACTCTTCAGGAAAAAGCAAAATACTGAGTTACAGGTTGGTGTCTGTTCATCTCTGCATGCTGCAGTTGAGTATATAAGTTCCTAATGATTTCAATCCATTTTTTTATCGCAAGACTTGCAAGCACACCTTATATTTCCTTCACTGAAAATTGTCAGTGGTTACCGCAGGAAGGTCGTGGTCGCTAATTACATGTCTATACAATTATTAAAAAATTGATATGGAAGATTCAGAATACTACCAAAATAATTGCTGGTCCAAACAAAGTTATGGTTACCGGCGCCAGATTTGGGAAGCTATGGGAACTTTACTGTTAGTTACAGGTTGTCTGATCTCTATACTGCTCTGTTAGAGCATTTTTAGGAAGGAAGAAAAAATGTCATTGGTGCTTAATTTGCAGTGCCATTAACTACCAAGTGTGGCATGGAGTTCTGCAAAAAAAGTGCTGTGCGTTCGGTTCAGAGAGAGGTGGGCACCTACATTGACACTGGAATAGGCTGCCCAGGGAGGTGGTGGAGTCACCACCTCTGAATGTGTTTGAGTCGTTTAGATGTGGTGTTAGGGGATATGGTGTAAGGGAGAACTTTGTAGAGTGGAGTTGATGGTTGGACTCGATGATCCCACGAGTCTTTTCCAACCTAAATGATTCTATGATTCTATACATTAGGCTCATTTTCTCTCCTTTCTTGGTTAAAAATAAATAAATCACTCCTGGGGAAGGGCAGAGCTCTGATTTGACTTGAGTTAGAAACTATGAGAAGTGTTAGTAAACATCTCCAGATGTGGAGGCATACCTCTCTCATGTAAGATTATGCTGTATCTTTCTCAATCTCAAATAAAATAGTTACATCTGTGTATCAATATTCTTTCAGTAGTCCAAACCGTTCTGTGGTCTGTTTCAGAAGAGGCTTAAGTAACTGTCATGTCTAACTCATGCGTGGACAAACAATAGCTTAAAATATGAGGATATGCAGAGTAATTTTAGGTAAAATATAGCAGTTGTTATGCAGAATAGAGTTAGAAGGTTATGCTTTAGTCTGTAGTTGGTTAGTGACTTTTGTTTCCCTGCAAAGTCAGTGAGAGAGTTGTGCTTGTTCCCTGCTTTCGTTTAAGGTCTTTGGTAAAATTAATGCACAAAGATGTATGAGATGGAGAAATGAACATTAAGGATGATTTTGTCTCCAGGGATGTGGAACGGGACAGGCTTAAAGATATAATCAATAAGATGCATTTTATTCTTTGGACCAAAAATCTATGCTTACATGTATCTGAAAATTTATTTTACTCTTTGTTATCAGACATGCATGTTTCTTCTGTAACTTCTAAATGGGAATGAATGACTGAGTTGCCTTAAAAATGGAAAGGGAGAAATGATGTTCAGTTGTATTCCTTATATTTGTGGGGGCTTTCCAAGCATGTTTCATTCCAAGAAAGAGTGTCACGTTTAAAGATGAGATGCTTATTTGCCTGGGTGATGAAAGCTGGGCTGTGCATTGACAGCTAAGATGAATATTTCTTTCTGGTATTCACTTTAAAATAAAACTATCGTAAGAATCTAGTCTATCAGGTAATAAATGGAAGCAGCAGTAGCAGATGTAATGTATTATCCTGAGCATGAATAGTGCATGCATTCTGCTTTGTGATACTTTGTTAATTAATTAAAAAAATGAAAGAAAGCTGAGATTGCATCCCTAGCTTTGAACAATGTTATTGTGTGCAGACCTGATGCAGATGTGTCAGTGCCTGCCCACAGCTTGCTTCTAATCCTGGATTTGGTCTGGCTGCTCCTTCAAAATTTGTGCCTTTGCTTTATCTGCTTGGCTTTTAAGAGGCCACGTTTAGGGAATACGGAAGTTTTCTTATTGCCTATAAGCAGAGCCATTTCTTAATTGTTACGCAACAAGCTGATTTTTTTGGACTTGAGCAGGTTAAAGGATGATAAAGGAGTTTCATTGCACCTTTTGAATCATTAATTTGTTGTAAGATCTAGACCATCTGTGCGTTGTGCTTTTCTGAGACCCTTTAGAGCGTTTCTAGTTCCAGCCTGCTTGAACAGCTCAGGAGAACTTAAGGACTTAATACTCTAGTGTTTTAATTTTCAGTTATTCCATGCTACTGGGAGAGTGGGTGAGGCATAAAACAGTATATTTACTCCAGTATTTGCTTATAGGCTACTGGTTTTTTTTAACTTTTTTTAATAATTTTGAGCTTAGAAAGCCAGTCTTGCATGTGTTCAACAGCATTTATGGCTGTGTTTTTGTTTTTTAAAAGTGCACTAAAAAAAAAATAAATCTGTATTTCCTGCAGTTAATTAAGTTCTTACATCTCCAGGCCTAGAAGACTGTTATACTCTCTTGTCTGCTGCTGAGGCCATGCGTGCAGTAAAATACTCAGTGGTAACAGACTAGTTAATCTAATTACTCTGAAGTAGAGGGTGTGAAAACAAAAGCATTAATTTTAATTCTGTGTTAATTCACAGTCATCTTGGCTTTTATTTCCTTCCTGTTTTGTTTGGGTTTATGTCAGTCTTTAAGTTTTTGCATGATTTGAGGTCATATGCAAAATGTATTTATGAAAGGCAAGAAAAGAGGACTGATGCGGTAACTGCACTAGATGCATGTTTGATGAATTAAGTTATTATAACAGTAAATTCTACTCTAATGCGTTATTTATTGCAAAAATTTATGTAGGGACACTGCTTTTTAGGTAATTCCACACCTTCATTAGCCTGTAACAGAGACATCAGATGTGTGAGACTCCCCTTTTGTTTTAAACTGACCCAGTTTAGACTTCTTATGTTCTTTTTTTTTTTTTTTTCCTTTTTTGTGAAGTGAAAGCTGTAGTAATATTAATGTTTGCTCTTCCTGATTGAGTTTAGATCCATTATTGAACAGATGTGTTGGGGGACTGTTCTGTAGTGACTGTTGGGATGCATCCTTCTCTTACATCCTTGTGTGGCGTTTTGGCAGTGGTGTTTGGTGAAAGTATTTGAGTAGTCTTTCAAAAAATGGAGGTGCTGATTGTGAGTGTATATGTATATATTTTAAGACTGCCTATATATGTCCCAAATGATATGACATAGCTGGGAGATTTAGTGCTCTACAATTATGGGCTAGATGTGTAGCCCGTATATTAAATTCAAGTTTTAGGAGAAGTAGAATTTCAATTTTTACACATCTCTGAACTTGATCTTGAATAAATAGGTGGGTTGTACAGATGGTGTATTGATTGGACAACCATCAGCGTGAGTTAGCATTGCCTGGTAATTTCGGAGTGGATATGGATATGAAGGATGGCTATGAAGTGCAAATCTGCCCAGGTATCTTACTTGGTGAGAAGGGTGGGCCTAAATTAAAGAAGAAATGACAGATTTTGTTTCCCTCAATGGAGAACTCTTTTGTTCTGCTGATTCATATGGAACAAGAACTGTTTTCTGTTGTGACTCTTTTACATTAAAGACACTGAGATTACAGTAGATGCTTTAAAATATTTACATTAATGATTATATACACCTTCTAGTTTCTTATTTCTATTATACGCTTGATTGCAATATTTTACTTATGGGAAAAGAATTTGTAAAAGCTGGACCTCTTTGGATAGGAACTTGTAATTACCAGTCCAAATAGTGTTAATCAGAAGTTATCTTCTCTTTGCTAAAGTTTATGATTAAAATACAGCATGTTGAAATAATCTGTGACCTAATCTGAACATCTGAATTCATTTTGTAGAATATGGCAAACAGCTGCATTTCAGTTTGGAGCTAAAACAAATACAGTATATTGACCCATTGAAGATTACAGTAGGCTTTTCAGTTCCATGTTAGCTGTACTTCTTGAAGAAAATTGATTTGAGAGTGCTTCTGCTTTTGAATTTTTTTTTTTTTTAATGTCCGGAAGAAAGGAAATAGAACATAAGGACGATGGGACTTTGATGTGTAAAGAAGTTAATTATCTAAACCATCAAACAAAACGTGGGCTGTGGAAGTAATTATTGTAAAGGGTCTGATGAAGCCTGACAAGCTGTTGGTTTTTTATGTCAAGAAAATGCTGTACACCTGCTTGATTTGAAAGTTAAATCGTTTGGTTGCAGTAGGAAGACCAAGTTTTCAGTGAAGCAGTAGCTGATAAGCTTTCAGCTCTCAAACCTGCTGATACTTTTGCAGATGTACAGTCCTCCAAGCTTTTTTTTTAATTAGACTCTTCTTGTCTGCTTGGAGGGCAGGAACCTTAAAAAAATACTTACTCCAGAATAGGACATGCATGAATGACAAAGGGTACACTGTGAGGAAGCAACTATGGAATTGTGTCCCGTGTTTTTTGTGAGAATGCTTCATAAATTAGTGGAATAGAACCCCATGGCTAAAGCAAAATGTTTGACCTGGATTTAAAAAAAAAAATAAAAAAAAAAAATAGCCATATGCTTTAAATGACGTAGTTAGTTGGAAAAAAAACCCAAAGCAAAATGCCACCAAACTTAAAAGAAGACTTAAGTCTTTGTATATTATTCAGTTTTTAAACTTTAAGGCACATGTGACTGATATGTTTCAGGATTTTTTCTACAGCTGTTTTATAAAGTATTAACTGAGGTGTTCCCCTAACTACTTTCTCTAGGATCTGGGTAAAATATAGAATTTGCAGTGTATTAATTTATATTTAGGGATATTGATACTGGGATACTGGGTATATATATAGCTACTAAAATGAATTGTGATCAGTCTCAATCAAATAACGAACAGTAAAACACATATAAACTTGCAAGTCTTTGGGCTGTTCTGGGTACCATTGCAGCTTCCTCTTCACTCCCTTCCATGTGTACATAGAGCTTTCCTAGAAATGCTCTCTCACCTTCCTTCATGTTATAGATGTTTCTTACTTTTTTTTTTCCTTTGATTTTTAACTCGTTAATTTGACTATTTAGAATATGAGAGTCTCTGGTAACTGCTGATTGTGGCAGGATCCTGCCAACACTTAAACCTGGTGTGTAACCACTCAAGTAATTAAAATCAGACTTCAGTGGGAGTAAACTTGTGATTAAAGTTACACATGTGCGTAAGGGCTTGCAGGATGGGGACCTAAATTAGAATCTGCTTGAAGATGAACAGGACTCTGTGAAAATCTACTTGAAAGCATTAATAAAAAAAGTAAACTTACATCTGAATGCATAAACTTCCTATTATTTTCGTTGTTCGTTCTTATGCTATTATGTCATTAGCCTTTCAAAACAGTTATTCTTTTGTTAATTTTTGAAATTATCTTAGCTTTGTATTTAGAGTATTACAAGTTTTGTTAAAGCAAAGCATAATATTTGTGATTGATTGCAATGTTTTTAGTGGCACTTAATATAAATCTGGTCACGTACTTTTAGATTGCTTTTTAGGAAAGATACCTGTCAACTGTAAAATTTAAAAGCGGAGAAAGGTGGGATCTCTTTAGAGGTCTTACAGCAGAGCAAGCTATATTAACGTGGTTTTCATCGTCATTGCTACTGCTACTACTAATAGCACAAGAAATGAGTAGTAAAACTCCACTGTTACTAGCGTGCAGCAAACTAGAAGAGGAAGAATGTTGTGGGAATATATTCCGCTTATCAGGAGACTTGCATAGTGTGTGGAGTTCTTTGTTAAAAAAATTCTTGAAGGGAAAAATGAAACGCCCTATTCTATATTTATTGAGTTTTCCATAATTAGATAAATTCTGATTTGTCAGTGTTTTAGTAAGTGCAGCTATTTTTAAAAATGAAACTATTTAAAGGCATTTGACTTTCCTTTTATTAAAGGGGAAAATGTAGATGTGTTAATTCATAGAATAAGAGCAGAACTGTCCTGGGTTTGATTTAGAGTTTTAAATGAGAAATTTGTATAGATAAGCCATAAAACATTTTGTATAAAGATAGTACCTTTGGTTGTGTAAGTATTATGAAGACGTTCAGGTCTCGTTCTTCCTAATGCATTTCTGTTTTGAAGACTTAAGTAATATGTGTACATAAAGCCAGTGTTTTAGAAAGGAAGCTTGTGATTTAGTGCTCGTCAAGTTTTATCTGGCTGCTTCTGAGATTCTGTTTTACTCCTCTTAGTCTCAGTGGAAACAGTATAGATGTGACTTACTAGTGCATGGGGTACCGCAGGAATATAAAAGGATGTGTTGGATATCAAGATCCTGGTGTCTAGGAATGCCATGTATTCCAGAATACCAGTGTTTTTATCTCAATACTTTTCCATTGGTGTTCTTAGGGTACCTCTCAGTGGGTTGCTGGGATGATATTTTTAAAAATAGCACACATTTCCAATGCTTTGGTTGCAGTAATCATCAACTCCCGTACGTTTTCTGCAGTGTCTCAGGCTTCTTTTTGCATGCAGAATCTTTGCATTCAAGTCTACCCCAAAATCTCTTCTTCCCTTTCAATATCTAGTGTGAAGCATACATAAGCTCTCTTTAAAATAAAAGTATTTTAAATGCTGTTATTTCTTTATTTATTCAGATGAGCAGCACCGTGGCTAGCCCGATGTCAACGATCGCCTCTTCGAGCACTGGAAGAAAATCAACAAGCTTTACGCCTGAATTGCAAAGTATGATGTAAGTAATCAGAATATCTGGTAACATCTACATTTTGTATGCATCTTTTAGCTAGTTTCTTAGAATGTGTGTATAAGGCTGATGGGGAGGAGGAAGCAGGTATTAATGATGGAACTGTTAGTATTTTACTTCTGAGTTGTAAAACATTCAGAGGTGAGTTAGGTAAATAAAAAAGGTGCTATATTGGAAGGAGAGAAAGTCCTGCTGAGTAAGGAGATGCATTTTTAGTAATACTTTAGAAGTCATTAGAGACCTGTATTTTTCAGCCCTTCATCGAAGAAAGCTAAGCTTCCTGTTGGCATATATGCTTATCTGAGGAAATATTTTCTATTACCATCTTTCAGTGCTAATACAGAGAGGTAGACTGCAGAGATCACAATATTGCTGATGAAATTAAGATATGGAACAGTTGTAAATAACTGGGTTTTGGCAGAGAAGAAGTGAAGTTGTTAGAAAGTTTTTTTGTTGTTGTTGTAAATTAATAGTGGACTCTTAGAAACCCATCTCCAAGCTGTGATAGACCATGATTTTGTAGTTCACAAATTCTAAATTTCTTGAATGTTTAAACAGGTGGGTTTTGTCAGTTTTAAAGATACTTGCATAATCAGAAGAATTCCTTTTGTAGAAGGTGTCTTTATCTTGACTGGTAACATATTACACTGGCTGGCTGCAAATCTTCATTTTGTGGAAAGCAACATATTCATCAAAAAGTTTCACCTGCCACCGTATGGCATTTTTTCCCCTTTCTCTGTGTATCTAAGACACTGCACTGTCAGGATGGGGCCAGGGGGGAAGTAATGAGCTTGTTTCCATGTGGATTCATTTTCCTGATTTATCAAACACTTCAAAGAATTTTTCAACCTAGAGCTAAAAAGATATCTAACCTCTTAAGGCTGCAGATAGCTTGGCTGTAGTGGCTCATGTCTAAATTGTGTATTTTTTTAAAATATATGATTATAAATGTTACTTATGGGGAAGGGAGAGGATACACATTTGCCAATTGCTGAGGTCAGCTGCACATAAAAGGGAGCTTTGCTTTATGAAATCTTGCAAAAGTGTCTTAAAGGATTTTTTTTTTCCCTATGTTCATTTGTCAGAGTTGAACATGAAACAAAGAAAGCTGGTCCCAGAGTACAGAGACATAAATCCACGGTTTCAAAAGATAGTGGTAATCATTGGCTCTTTTCACTAGTCTTGGGACGGAAAGACTGTCCAGGGTGTTGTTTAAGATAGGAAGAGGTAAAGTAGGATGAACTTAATAGGGAATTAATTTTGGGCTACTCATCTTTACTTCGGCAAGATCATTGAAAACAGCCAATATTTGAGAGCTTCTTTTTACAGTGTTGCTTCATGGTTTTTTTAATTAATTTTTGATCAGCTATATAAAAATCAAAATAGTTACAACATCCACCTTCTGACCCATAGATGGGTAACTATGTTTTAATGCCAGGGAAATTTTATTTATTGAAATTATGGATGCATCCTGACTGTTCCAGTGATACTATCCTTTTAATCATTTTACTTTAGGTCATTTACCATTACCATCTATTAATTTGTTTTGTGGCTTTTAATATACCACCTTGTGCGAGGTAAAATTTTTAGATAGTCTTATCTGAAATGTTCTACTGTCTTCCTTCCCCTTTCCATTGTGTTAGAGCTGAAGATTAGGATGGGAAGAATGTTAAAGCTTTATTTTTATGTATATATTCTTGTAAATATTTTTTTCTGCCAGTTGCCTTCTGTAACCGTAAAGAAGTTAAAAGTATTTCAAGCCTCCACAGATAATTATTTTTTACCTGCATAAAAACTCTATTTGGCTTTTTAGCATGATGGAAATATTTAACATTTTAGTATTGCTGTTTCATGCTAGATACGTTCTTTGTTTTTACTTCCCTTATACTTGTGAAGGAGTTCATTTAGGAGTAAAGAGGTATTTTAAGTCACTGTAGGCTACATCTGAACTGCCTTTTTTTTGTTGTTGTTTTGTTTTGGTCTGTTATGGAGATGACAACGCATGTCCTCTCACTTTCCCAGCTCTCTCACTCTCAGCCTGTTCCTAACAGTCTCCTCTGGCTGCCACTTTTTGGCGATACAGGATTTTATGCAGCTTAAATGATGGTGAGAAGAATGCTGTCTTGCTTGTCCCGTCATATGTTGTAGATTCACCGTCACTGTCATGTAACGTTTTCTAATTTGAATTGCTATATGGGCAGTAGATATGAAAGAAATTACTTGCCTCCGTTAAATTCTATTAAGAGTTCCCTATCCAAAAGTAGAAGATGCAATTTGTTTTCAGTTCAATGTGCTTAAGAGACTACTAGATTGTTGTTAAGTGGATACATGGGATACGTTCCACTAGAGTGTAATGTAAACGGGATAATGAACTGTTTTCCAGTGCATTGACTCTTCTAAAGCAGATGAGTGCTTTGTTACAGACCCAGTGGTCTGCTGTATTGAGTTCTTTTTAGATAGAAAAATATTAGTTCTCTCCTTCAAGAGACTTCTGGTTAGTTATTGTTCACATCTATTATAGTCATCTACACTGGAAAATATAAGTGTTGTTCTTGGTGGAGAAAATAACTAGAACTGTGCTTAAAAAACAAAAGAGCAGCCGTTAAGTTTGTAGGGAAAGAAGCCTGTGCATCTATTCGGATCGGTATCTGGGGAGCCTCTGTTTTATTTAATTGCGGACTTCCTGATAAAGTATTTTGAAACTACCCTCCCCGCCAGTATACACATGATTCTGTCAGAATGTAGAAGTTATTGTTGGCCATATAAGTGGAAGAAATAGACTTTTTCCTTTTGCTTCAGAACTGGTGCAGTTATACTTTGAAAGCTATGCAAACAGATCCTCTGTGCTTTAGAGTAACAGTCTTCACCGTTTCATTAAACTAGTAGGAACTGAAGAAATTCCTTGAATGTATCAAGCACGTTGAAAGTTACATTTTTGTTTTTTGCTGGAAAAAAGGAGACTTTTGAAGTGATAAAGTACCAGGGATGAACCACGTGGAGAAAAAATGACAGCTGTTTCTTTTGGCCAGGACCATAAAATGAAGTTACCACTTTAAAAGAACTTTCCAGGCTCTGACAGAAGCTGACATTTTTTATAAACTACATAATTTAGGAAGTTACAGATTCTCCCATTTAGGCAATTTATAACAAATCCATGCTGACATCTTAAGATCCTGGGAAATAGTAAAGGCTGGAGCATTGCAATGCAAAAAAGGTAATGACTTTCTTTAAGAAAAGAAAATAGAGACTGTCTCTGCATAGTTTGTTATTGTGAAGTTGAGTAGGATCACTTATTTCCTATGGGTTGTCATCCATATAGAGTAATACGAAGAGTAAATTCAACCTGTCCTGGCTCTCAATAAAAAAATGCATGCAGCAAGGAGATGAACTTGTGAGAAATGAATCCTACAGGCATGTTGGGTGCTGATCCAGAATGGCATTTGGTACTTCGTGCTGACGTTCAAAAATGGGCTGTTGGATTGTAGGGACTTAAAAGGCAGAAAGAACGTAGAATATCAAATCCTGTTATAACCCAGTAGTGTCATCTGGAAGTCTGTGGATAACAGTGCCTCAAAGTGTGGAGGTGGTATCTTTGATTAGTTTCTAATTTGCTGCACTTAAGGGTTGCGTCAGGGTTTGATTCCCCAGAATGCTTCAATTTATATGTAATGTTAAACTTGTGAGTAATCCTATTTAAGGTGAGGAGGCTATTCATATACTACGTCTGTTACAGGTGTTACACCTATTTTTGAACCACAGCATTAGGGAGTGGGCTGAATCCTTTTGTAGAATTGTGTTTTTATAAGCTCAAAAATATTTTTCTAATGTATTTGAGAAGGTGGGAAATGTATAGGTGTCCTGAAATGAAATCCCAAAATACTGCAGAAAAGCTGTCTTAAAATATGTACAGGTTTTTCATAGTGTACACACACACATATGTGTGTGTATATATATATATATATATTTATTTAACAAATAAAATGGTTCTCTGTCTCCACTGGTTAAACATTTACTTGGATTTGAAGAAATCTTTCTTTGTCAGAAAAGAAATAATCTCTTCTATATGATGTCTAATGCTTGTGTAAATAGTATGAAGGATAACTGGTGATAGTACTTAATACGCTGATTACCTTAAGAGGAATACAGATTTAATTAAAAGTATCAAACCATCACAGACCACCCAAACACATGTCAATTTACAGTGTGCTACCTTTTACATGGAGATGTTTGGCTTTTAATTGTTAAGACCTTGGAGTTATTTGATATTTATCTTATAATTGTGTAAAAGAGCATAATGCTATGTAGATTTTGCTTTGACTCCCACATCCTTTATTTGTATTTGGATATTTTATTATGTTACCATAGAATTTGCAGCGCTAGGTGTTAATAATTTTAAAAAAGCTTTTGGGCAAGTCCAGTATGTTTTGCTGAGGTTTGTTTTACAAAGCTTTATTTGGCTGATCTACGACCTGTTTCCAAGCTAACACTAACCTTATGTCAGTTGCACTTAAATTTTGCGCAGTAGATTCACAACCATGATGATTTCACAGTACCCATTAAAATTTATAATTTAGTTGTGATCAACTATTTTGTAACATAAGCGCCATTTATAGAGCGAATTTCTGGAAGCTGTGACGTTCTAAACACTTGTGTTGAGCAACATGCAGATGAAGAGAGAAGTTGGTTTTTTTTTTTCCCCTTGGTAAAATATCTTGATTTTTTCAAAGCTGTTTTAACTTTTTACAAAAATACTAATTACTGCAATCTGAAGTTAATTGAGAAGTTTTTTTATGGATTTAGTGTGGGATTTTTTCCCCCCTGAAAACTCATATACAGAGGGAACAGAGGCCATACTCGAGATTAGTTTAGGTTATCAACAGGATACTTTTAAAAATCGTATGAGTAAAATTTTCCAATGGCAAACATATATTTAAAACTAATATGAATCAAAGACTTCAATTTCCTACACCCTACAGCTTGATCCTGCAGGTGACCCAGTGTTCAGCTTTGCATGTTTCAGTAATTTTATGACAGCTGAAGGTTTGTGGGTTTGGGCTCCAAATTGATGATAAATATTTGAATGATACTGTATAAAGTCCTGGTTAATTAAACATCCATACTGAAGGGCGTGTTTTTTGTCTACTGTGTTTTTTTTGTGCCTCAGCGTGCAGCATCGTTGGTCATGGTAGGCTGTATTACCACACGTAATGCCGTTTATTTGATGTGCAGGGAAATAGCTGTGAGGATTCAGTTGTAGGAAGAAAACCTTAAACATCTGCTTAAACCGGATGCTTTTCTGATACCATTTTTTTTTTTGTAAAAATACATAGTTCAAGTAAATGGCCATTTTAGGTTTGTGGCAACGTGAATTGTCAGCTTGATAATACATTACTTAAACTGAATCAAGAGGCTGAACTATATTCAGGCACAATACCCAGCTTGTGTCTGGTAACATTCTGAATTAAGTGCATTTAAAGCTGCTTTTTTTTTCCTTCCCTTTGTATGTTACTTGGCTATATATAATATAAATTAAACCTGGTTTCGTAATTAGCTCTTAAGGTAGACTTTGTACAAAAAAAAAATATCAAAATTTGATGTTACAAAGTTATCGTTATAACTTCAGTAATGGAGGTAGTGCAGTAATCAATGTTTCTGTTTGTTTTATGTAACACTTTCTGGTTATTCATTATATTTGCTGTAGTTAGTATTAAAATTATAGTATCCATTGATATAGTATCAAACTAATTATTGCTACTAATTGATTGTTTCTTTCCAGACACTGAAAGTCCGTGCAGTTCTTATTTCAGCTTTCTCCAGCTTGTAGCTTATACCTATCCCTAATACAGTCCAAATGTGTGTTAGTGTGCAACAGAGATTTTGATAAAAAACTTTATATTCCCTTTTTTTTAATAAATATATTGTTTGTAATCTATTATTTCTTTTTTAACCTGTAGTAAATCATGGGAGAGACTTGGTAAGAGTTGGGGCTAGTTTCATTAAGAGTCCTTAGGCATGTCCGCCCAACTCTTGAGATATTTACAGGGTCCCTGTTACTCAAGTATTTGAATGCTTTCTCAATATTCATCATTTTTCTCCTGCCCTTCTCCATTTTTAGGGACTGGTGTGTATGTGCATTTTGTGTCATTGGTCATCTAGATATCACAAGAACCAAGTAAGGAAAAACTAAGTGAAGGACTTCAGCTTTGTTAACGCACTGGCTGTTTTGTTCTGTTGAATTAACGTATTTCATTAAGATGAAGACTACATATGATCCATCACCAATCTAATGATGATTCTGTTTGTTTAGTGTCTCTTTCTCCAGCAAACAGTGGTAGAATAAGCAATTAATATTGAGCACAGGTATGTTGAATGTAGGACAAGAAGCTTGTTGACAAGAACCACCCAAAATTGGAGTGTTTGGTTTGGGAAAGTGATGAAGAATCATTTCAGAGGTGAAATTATTCCTGTCTGAATACTTTCAATGTATAAAAACCCTCTGAGAAGGTCTTTCATGAATTTAATGCAGGCTACGTCAGGTGAAGAAATCACGATTCGGTCATGTTTTTTTATATATATATATATATATGTATATTTGGAAGTACATTTATAGCTATAAGGATAGTGAATGCTATAGCTAACAAGCAACATCTTAAACATTTCTATGTAGATGGGTACAGATAGGCAAGAGATTTGAGTAACTTGCATTCCATTTTTTTAAGTTTCTTTTTCAGATGCTTATAACTAACTGGTGATGAAAAAAGTTTATTTCAGTAGTTTTTGCTAAAAAGCAAATTTGAGCAAATGTTTTAGTTCAGAGTTATCAGAGCATGGAAAAAAACCCTTGTATTTCCTTATCTTCTTTTTATAAATGCCTACTGCTGTAGTTGAAAAATAAAGTTAGGAACTTGTTTTGACTGTCTTTGTGGATCTGTGGCATTCCTGTTAGTAGAGAAGTTGCAGTGCTCTAAGGAAAACTCCGCAGTTCTGTTCTTGCCTTTGTTAATTTTCAGCTTGCAAGCATCAGAATTACAGGTAATTATTCAGAACCAATAGAGGATACAGAGCGCATAACTTCTGTCTCCCTATTTTTTATCCCTTTTTTCACTTTCTCCCTCACCATTTGTTAAAACAGATTAATAAACCACAAAACCTAACATAAAATACCTTTAGAAGTTTGTAAAGCTGATAACTAGTGACTGCCAATTCTATTGGGACGTGGTGTGTATTTCATGGTACTCAAGAAAAATGGGGGAAAGTGAGTTAGGCTTTGTCTTTGTGTTGCTAGTGTTATTTCCTCTTACTAAGATTAACCTGGTATTTTTGATCTTTCTAATGCTACTGATTGTGCTGCATAAATTGCCCGGAGGAAAGGGATGGAAAATACTGTGCGTGTGTGTGTGGAGTGCAAGAAACTAAACCAAATGGATGACTTCCCTACTGAGCTTTATACAATGCTATGTGTCTCCTGTTCTTTTTATTTCCTCTTTTACTTTTGCATCAATTACTTCTGGGAATATAACATGGAACGTTATGGAGAATAACATCCATGTTGCTGACCATGAAGGCTTTCCGCTGAAGTACTCTTCCAGTAATAGTTTCTTATGCACTGGGGCTTCACTGTGTAATGGAGCCAACTTTCATGCTCATTTCCATTTCAGTATTTTCAGTAATATTTGACAGTTCAAACTGTCCAGAAGAGAGCAGTTCTAGACCTCTGGTCACTCATGGGGCGTCTAGGTTGAGCATACTTTTATTTTAGACTCGCAGGCATTGCATGGTATGAGTGCTTATTTTTTTTCTTTCCTATATACAATGTGATCTTATAAAATCTACTCTTTTTTTATTGTCTGTCTCAATCTTGTCAATCAAATAAATTATTTTTAGAGATTAGTGTTTGTAGAACTCTCTTCTACTTATTTAGGATTTCTCATCCATTCTCAGGTGGCAATATCTTAAGAAATAACATTCTAAATTCTTCCATGTGAAATGGAATTCTCAAAAGTAGGCTCTCTGAACTAATCTTTTCTCAAGTGATGTATTTGGATAATCCCTGCTGACTTGAGTTGGAGTACAGTTTGTTTGGTACTGAATGCCCTGGAAAATCTCACTGATTTCTTCTAGTATCAGATGTTAAATTTATTTTCAAATACAGAAATGCAAATTCTGTTCCATAATAACAGTGCTTACATATGCTAAAATAGTGTTTTCTTGTCCGTTAGAAAGTTCAGGGAACTTGTTGCTTGCTGCTGAAGACGTGCACGCCATGTGTAATGTTAAAGAAATACTGTGATTCATGCAGCTGCGCTTTGCCAGATTGGCTTGTGTTTGTTTGTTAATCCAGTTTTCAATATCAGAATAATTATAATTCAAGTAATTTGAGTCATTCGGATTACAAGCTAACTAAAATAACCTGAAACACAATATGCGTTTTGTGCTGTTGGCGAGACATAACTTACTGTTGCATATTTTACCTAAAGTGTTTTATTACATGGTGTAATAAGATAACTTTTAAAAGACATTTTGTCTGACAAGATTTTGGACAAGAGCTAGAAATCATTCTTTGTAGCTGTTGCGATCAGCCTGCTACTTGGTTTTTGATAACCACCTAATTTTGTTACGCTAGTCTTCAAAACGGGAGTGCGGTGTTTTACATCTCTTTGCGATAATGGGTTTTGTTGCTGGTAAATCTAGTTCACAGTTGTTAAACCATGGCCGTGGTTATTTTGTGCTTTATGATTACTTTTTTTTTCTATTATACCAAAGCGTATAAGCTTGACTCGCCCTTGTGAGGCAGATATAAGCATAAATACAAGCGCTGCTGTTCCTCATGAGGTTTCCCCTCATGCCAGGGACAGTTCTTCCACAAGACTTTTTAGAGTATTGGCTTTCATACGTCTTAGGTTTCTCAGAATGCAGAGCCCAGGCAGACCCTGATTCTACTTGAAACCAGTAAATGATTATAGTGACTAGGAAGTTATGCTGAACAGACAGGCTAGATGATCGTTTTTAATAAAATGGCCCAGAATTTATATAGCATGCAACACACAATGAGCATGTGCTTGAGTCGAATATTAATAATACTTTATTTTATCTTACTGTATGATGAGGTATGGTAGTATTCACATAACCCTATTATGACTGTTATCTTATGGTTTCAGTTGGTCGTATGCTTATCCCTCTCTGCTTTGAAGTTGATCAGTAAAATCATCTGACTTTGGATAGTTCATTTGGAATGATAGTGGAAGAAAACAGCAGTAATGACCTGGCTGAGGGAGCGCTCTGGTTAACCAAACTGTAATTTGGGATTGTAAAGAATTTCTCTATTCTGTCCCATACTTGTTTACCATATTTGAACCCAGAATTGTGCTGAGATTGCATTGTTCCAAAATAACCAGTTTAGCCTACCAAGCTGAAATCCTTCTCTGCAAACATGGATAGAAGAGTTTTTCCCTCCCTTTAGCAGAGAGACAACGGAAGGGCAGTGGCAGCAGATGTGGCACTTGCTCATCAGATAGTGTGGTGCTTTTTTGTCTACCTCGTTAAATACATCAGGCACGAGCCGTACAAGATAGAAAAGGAAAACTTAGTTCTGTTCCTAGTTTTCTAGGTAGGACAAAGTACAGGAAAGACATTCATTAGAGACAGAACTTAACTACAGCTCTTTCTGATGCTGGTGTGATATTTTTAAGCTTTTAAAGGCAGAGTCTCTTCTGTGCACAGAGCTTAGTGGACCAGGCTTTTGCTGAGGAGGCCTGAAGGGGTTCTCGTGACTGGTGGTAAAAAATGCAGGAGCTGAAAATTGAGAGAGTTTTAGACCTATTTGAAAATTCATTTTTTCAGGCTACCAGATTTCTGTGCTGCGTTTTAAAGTGTAGTTATGTTAGACCTCCCTCTTGTAATAATGCAGTTTTCATTTCACCTTTCAGTAACACTCAAAAGACAGCCTTATTAGTGTCAAATATTGTGTCTGAAATACACTGATTTTATCTCTTGCTTCTCTCTCTCTTTTTTTTGTGTGTTTTTTTTGTTTGTTTGTTGTTGTTGAGTATCCTGTCCCTGCTTATGAGGGGGCCAAAAGGTGATGGGGGATCTTAAATAACGTTTGGAGTAGCACCCGGGCAGTCTTCTACATAGAGCAAATAAATCGCTGATTCTCTTTACAGACTTATGAAGGAACATCCTTGTCACTAATTTCAAAACTATATTCATACTCAAAGTGCTTGCAAAAGAAAAACATGAAGGATGTTTTTGAGGAAAGACTGGAAAGGTTAATCTGGATAACAGTTTTTTCTGTAAACAAAATTAACTGAAGTCTAGTGTTGGTCTGGCTTATGTGTATCTCGTGGTTCTGCTCTACTAGTACTATATTTTTTTCTCTTGCCAGTTCAAAGTTATTGTAGGTTTTGCAGTTAATTTGTGAAATTAGTTTTGATAAGAATGAGAAGAGTTCCTCTAAGTAAGGTTACGATGCGTACAGTTCTACTCAATTTGTTCTAAGTTACGTACAACTTCTCTCCCCTTAAAGGTAAGGGAAGTAGGCAGAGCAAGAGGCCCCCCTTGACTTAACTGCAAGCTGAGAGAGCTGGCCGATGTCATCGTGAGGATGCTCTCCATAATCTTTGAGAAGTCGTGGAGATTGGGGGATGTCCCAGGAGACTGGAATGAGGGTCCAGGAAATTGTAGGCCCATCAGTTTTACTTCAGTCCCTGGGAGAGTTATGTAACAAATAATCCCGGGGGCTACCACAAGTCAAACAAAGCACATGATTGGGAAGAGCCAGCATGGATTCACCAGGGGCAAACTGCTTGACAAACCTGATCGCCTTCTGTGACAAAGTAACCTGCTCGGGTGATGTGGGGTGAGCGGTGGACATTGTCTACTTGGATTTCTCCAAGGTGTTTGACACGGTTCCCCACAGCCTCCTCCTAGAGAAACTGGTGCGTTACAGTCTAGACAAGTGGTCTGTGCGGCGGTGGTCAATAGCTCCTTTTCAAAGTGTCAACCTGTCACAAGGGGGGTCCCCCAGGAATTGATACTGGGTCCAACACTATTTAACATCTTCATAAGTGTCCTGGATGATGGGATCAAGTGAACCCTGATGAAGTTTGCTGATGACACCAAACTGAGTGGGGAAGTGGACACTTTGGAAGGGAGAGTCACCCTGCAGGACGACCTGGATAGGCTGGAAGAGTGGGCTAACAAGAACCTTATGAGGCTCAACAAGGACAAGTGTAAGGTCTCACACCTGGGAAAACAATCCAGGAGTGCAGCTGCAGGCTGGGATCTACCTGACTGGGAGCAGCTTTGTGGCAAGGGACCTGAGGGTCCTGGTGGACACCAAGGTCAGTATGGGTGGACGCTGTGCTGCTGTGGCAAAGGAGGCAATCAGGGTGCTGGGCTGCATCACCAGCAGAGAGAAAGAAGTCATTATCCCACTGTATTCAGCACTTGACAGGCCCCGCCTGGAATACTGTGTTCAGATTTGGTCCCCGCTGTACAAAAAAGGTGTGGCCAGGCTGGAGAGGCTTCAGAGAAGGACCACCAAGATGATCAAAGGACTGGGAAGCCTGCCATATGAGGGAAGACGGAGAGAATTGGGTTTTTTCAGCCCTGAGAAAAGAAGGCTTAGGGGAGACCTTACCACCACGTTGCAGTATTTAAAGGGTGGCTACAGAGAAGCTACTCCTTTTTACAAGGAGTCATATGGAAAAGACGAGATAATGGGTACAAGTTACTCCTGGGGAGATTCTGATTGGACACAAGTGTAAAATTTTTCCCAATGAGAACCATCGGCCATTGGAATAATCTCCCCAGGGAAGTGGGGGATTCCCCAACATTGGATGCTTTTAAGGTTCAGCTGGACAGGGTGCTGGGCCATCTGGTCTAGACGGTGTTTTTGCCAAGAAAGG
Source organism: Larus michahellis (assembly GCF_964199755.1). NCBI lineage: Eukaryota > Metazoa > Chordata > Aves > Charadriiformes > Laridae > Larus > Larus michahellis. The sequence goes on from NC_133898.1 coordinate 125,770,629, forward strand.
TTGGGGCAAATGATCCTTGCGATCCCTTTCAACCTGTTATTCTATAATTCTGTGATCCTAAATCCGGTGTTTGAAACTTTGTTCTGAATTGAAGTATTTTAAGATATATGGTTCCAGGATTCCAAGCTTAGATTCCTGAAACTTCAGGTTTTGACAAGTTGCCTTAAGGTATCATTTAATACCTAAGTAAAAAGACTTTAAAATCTGGAAATGATCTATCCTACTTAAGTGGTGTAACCAAAAGCCCATTAAGAGCCATAACCTAATACATTATTCAAGTTCATCATTTTCTACTCTTTTCCCCAGTGTAATAATTTGCAATATGTTAGTTCTAGCAGACTGAACCTGGAAATCTAGTTTAAATATAGCGATGACTGTAACTGGCAGACGTGTTTGTTCTTAACTGATGAAGTCTTTAAACTACAGCTGCTTGCATAACTTGCAATCTCAATTTATTTGTTTTAGTCACTTTTAATTTGACAGTGCAGATAGTACGTGTCAGCGTGCAGTGTTGTTACAGAACATTATTCATCCATACAGAACAGTACGATAGACACTCTAATTACTATTGGCTTTTTCATTCTTCTGAAGTCATTCCGCCCTGTGGAATTATTTCCAGTTGCATCAGATAATTTATTCAAAATTTACAGTGAGACTGCACATGGGTGACCGGAGTTAGAAGGAGCAGAAGGAAACTCTGCAGGCTGCGCTGTGTCGTAGGTAGCTGACTCAGAGGGCCTCTCATCTAGGTGCTGTTTCTGGCTCATTCAGCTATCTCCTCCGTGCCTTTGGAGAGCAATACTTATCTTTTTTTTTTTTATTTTCTAAGGCACAAAGGCTCTATAATCCTTCCCAGGCTTTGCTGGACTGATGCTGAAGTCTGCCTCCCCTGGTACGTGGCTGTCTCTTCGGAGGTACAAGATAGCCCTTAGCGGTTAGAGCAATGTGTTTATGTGTTTTCCTGTATCATTCTGAGTTCAACACAGTAATTTAGATTATGACGTTCTCCCTAAATTGGTCTGCGAGGTGATTAGTTTATCCTCAAGTCCCACACTGGCTCTGGGACTTACAATAAACCAGCTAAATAATGATAGATGGAGTAACTTCTACTCTTGCATAGTTTCTAGCACTTTATAAATAAGTAACACCATCAATTTTTTTGAATACTACAAAGTGTACAAATGGCTTTATCGTACTCTTAATTTCCATCAGATTACTCTGCTTACTCTTCCATTTGACTTCGTTATATATATATCCTATATATAAATATATAGGATACTACGTATGAAATCTCACTCTTTTTATTATTTTTAAGTTGATTTTAAATCCCGTAGACCAGTATTTGATGTTTTTTTTGTAGAACCTTCTAGAACGATGCACTAAGGCATTGCAGTGATTAGAAGGGAACCCACCCTCCCCTCCATAACTCCTGTGCCTGTGGAATAACGGAATACCATTCCTTTTAGCTTGGCTTTAGAAATGGTAAATAATAATTCAGCAGTTGTGATAGAACTGGATGGCAGGAGTGTCAATAACACGAATGGCTGAGTGGGAGGTGGGTGGAGAAAGGACGAGAAGAATAGCCTAATGGCATGTCACTGTCAGTTTATGCTGCAAAATGTTAGCAATGATGAGCTTTTTAGCTTTAAAAAAAAAAAAACACTACCCAGAACAAGTAGTTTATGCTTAAAGTTTCTTTCTTTTTTTTTTTTTTTAACAGAAAACTCTGAGCAAATAACTTATTTGCTCTCCTGATTTGGTGATGGTGACTTTTTTTCTGCTTCAGTTTTTGAACAGAAAGCTATAAGCACTTTATGGTGTTAAAAAGCAGCAGCTTCTGACCTAATGTACCCTTCTCTGAACGATAATGTTTCTTTGTTACTTATTTTTAGCTCAGATTGTTTTTCTCCCCTTTCCCCCAACATGATTTGTACAACCTTTAGAAAATTGAGTAGTTGTGGTTTTGAATCATCCTTCGTTTCTAGACTGAATGAGTATTTCTGAAGAAGCACTGGCTTGCTTATGAGTGAGCCTTTTTCTTACTTAAAAAGGCAACAGCCGTGACACAGTCTTACCCCCTGAAAAAAGGAGATGCAGTACTACAGACCCTCAGTAGACTGTATTGTGACCCTGGAGAGGACAATGTGTTAAGTACTTATTTAATTTTGTCCCAATGCTATATTGCTAGCAGATGTCCTGTTGTTTTCCTTTAACCATGATTCAGAGTCATTTGGATACAATCTCTCGAAGGAGTATATTTTGGTCCTGCAATAAAGCGTGACTATCCATTTTGAAGCTATAGTAATCCTTCATTATGAATCAGGCTATACTTGACTCCTTGTTTGTGTGCAGAGCCTCCAGTGTATCTAGTACAAGTCGAAGCACTGTTAGTTGTGCTTTTGGTGAAGTACAGCGCGATAGCATGAACATCTGATGTGTACACAGCGAACAAAAAAATAAAGCCTTACAGGAATAAATTTGAATTCCGCAAAGTATAAATGATGGGAGTGGGAGAAAACAAATAATGAATTTCATGGCAAACTAATTTTTTTCCTATTAAAAAAGTTAATACTTTTGTATTAGAAAAAATTCCTGTTAATTCTAGAAGCAAGGCAGCTCCCCTCTAAACCAAGCTTGTAGTTTTCAGTTGTTGTGTAGTCTCTATATTCCAAGTTATTGATGGGAAATCGAGAACCTGAGCGGAAGGCCTGTGCTTTTTTGTGTGCTCGTATTATGTGGGTTTTCATTTAAATGAGTATGCGCACACACACTCACTCTCAATAGTTTGGCAGTGTTTCTGCACCAGTTAAGTAATAATACCAGCGAACGGAATCATCGGAAAATTTGGGTTGGAAGGGACTTGTGGAGGTGATTTGGTCCAACCTACCTGTTTGAGACCTTAGATCAGGTTGCTGCACGACTATATGAGAAAAATGTGTGTTTATTTTATAGTCTACTTTGTTTAACTGCTACAGCCTACAGTAGTAAACTGCTTTTCCTAATATAGCTAAGCTAGTGTAATTACTCTGGGAAACAACTTTTAAATGTAGACTAGACCTTAATATTAAGCAGCATATAAAATCACTAAATAATGTTTAATTTTGATTTTCTGGAAAGTCCCTTTCACTAGAGAAAATATATAGCCTTTATGGAAGGTATGTATCAATGTGGTTTAATATCTGACTCCATACCTATGACTACTTTTCCTGCTAGAGTGCAAAGCTACTGCAAGTGTGTATTTTAAACTGTAGACATTGGAGTAATTCTGCGTATTTCCCTGAGAAAATAGGATTTAAAGTTAACACCCCCCCAGCCCAAACACTATTAACTGTTTCTAATTTCTGGAGAACACGTGCAAAAAAAATCAATAATTACTCTTTTACAGACCTGCTTCTCAGTTATGATAAAACATTTTGTGTTGCTGATAAAACCTAAGTTTATTTTACACAGCCATTGCAGTGCTGAAGGTTGCTATGAAGGAATTTTTCTTTTTTATTTCAAGTAACAAGTTTAAGTAGGCCTGGAGACTTGATAAAGTATTTGGAAAGGATGAAAAAATACCCTTCAATCCCTTCCTCTTTTTAGGGGAATAAAGTATGCATGTGTGTCCAGTAATCTCTGGCTGTTTCTCTGTATGCGTGGTGTGTGTATATGCTTGTATAGAACTGTAACATCTTGCTGACTTGATCTATTTGTCTAGCTATCTAGGAAGAAACGTAGGAACAAAAAGTTAGGGTGCAGGAATAGGCTGATCTGTGAGAATGAGTTTTCTTAACATCCTTCCACCTCTCAAAAAAGCTACCTAAATTACTTAGCGTTTTGTTCCTCTCTTAGTAACTTTAAATTGAACGCGTAACTGTCTAGTTGGCAGATTCGCTACAGCCAGATCTCTCGCCTACGTGTTTCATCTAGTAATTTGGTAAGGCAGTTCAGTCAATAGCAGTGAAGGCTGCTGAATAACTTTGTCTCTTGTTGTACAGCCTCAGTGATGAGGACTTCTCTGTAGTATATTAGGTAATATGAAAAATTATTATGTGGCGCTTTTTTTTGGCAATTTCTGCATGTTTATGTGCGTGTTTACAGAGTTCAGAGAAGAAACATCTGTTAGTTGTGGTGTGCTGAGATAAGGGAGTGATTATTCATAGAATCATAGAATCATCATGGTTGGAAAGGACCTTTGAGATCATCGAGTCCAACCATACACAAAGAAAACCCAAACCCCTACAATCTCTGCCACTAGAGCATGCCCTGAAGTGCCAAATCTAGACGTTTCTTAAATACCTCTAGGGATGGTGATTCAACCACCTCCCTGGGCAGGCTGTTCCAGTGCCTGACCACTCTTTCAGTAAAGGAATTCTTCTGGGAGAAGAGGTCAACACCCACCTCTCTCCAGCCTCCCTTCAGATTGTTGTAGAGGGCAATGAGGTCTCCCCTCAGTCTTCTCTTCTCCAAGCTAAACATGCCCAGCTCCTTCAGCCTCTCCTCATATGACTTGGTCTCCAGACCCCTGGAGTCTTTGCTTTTTATACTTTAATACATCATCCTTGTAAAGATTGCCCCTACTACAAGAAAGATATGGATGTGATGGAACGTGTCCAGAGAAGGGCCACGAATATGATCAGAGGGCTGGAGCACCTCTCCTATGGGGACAGACTGAGAGAGTTGGGGTTGTTCAGTCTGGAGAAAAGAAGGCGCTGAGGAGACCTTCTAGTGGCCTACCAGTACCTTAAGGGTGCCTACAAGAGAGCTGGTGAGGGACTCTTTAGGATGTCGGGTAATGGTAGGACTAGAGGGAATGGATTAAAACTAGAGATGGGACGGTTCAGACTGGACGTTGGGAGGAAGTTCTTCACCATGAGGGTGGTGAGACACTGGAACAGGTTGCCCAGAGAGGTGGTGGAAGCCCCATCCCTGGAAGTTTTCAAGGCCAGGCTGGACGGGGCTCTGAGCACCCTGATGTAGTGGGAGGTGTCCCTGCCCATAGCAGGGGGGTTGGAACTAGGTGATCTTTAAGGTCCCTTCCAACCCAAACCGTTCTATGATTCTATGATTGTATGGCCATAGAATTGCGCATAACTTCGTGTTACAAGCTTTGATGTAAGAGAAGCCAGTTTTCTTTGTTACCTTCTAGGAGGGAATGTAAACTCTTTTAAGATGGTCATAGCAGTCTTTTGCTTTGTTTTTAATGCGCAAAAATATTTTTGTTATCTGTTTAACTTCCTAAGCCTCTACTGATGTACCAGTGATTCCAATGTAGCTTTTGATAGTGGACAGATCAGTTGTAGAAATGAAGTTTTATGTAATTCTGAAACATGTAATACAAATAATGTAATTAAATTTAGCTGTATGCAAATTAACTTTAAAAATTAGAATCATAGAATCTTCATGGTTGGAAAGGACCTTTGAGATCGCCAAGTCCAACCATACACACACAAAAAACCCCCCAGACCCCTACAATCTCTGCCGCTAGAGCATGCCCTGAAGTACCAATTGTAGAGGTATAAACGCTGATCGTCTCTGAATGCAGCGTATTACGAGAGTTACAGAAATGCTGTTGGTCCTGGACTAGGCACTTCTCAGTTGTTTATACCTACTGAAATGAAATTGCAAGTAAGTAGCCCTATGTAGCGAGTACTGAAAATCTACTAAACTGAACCAGCTTTAATACATGTTAAGCAGGGCCGCGTGCATACCTGGTGCCTTGCAAGAGAAAGGCTCTGTAGATAGTTGGCAAACTTCTCTATCCTCTCTTTCTCTATTAAATGCCAGTTCTGTTCCTTCAAGAATGAGACTCTCTTTTGGAAAGAAATGTATTAAAACAAGCTCTGGCTGTGAGTTTGCGCTGGCAGGATCTTCTACTCTGCCTGCCCAGGTAGGATCCTTCACGTTCTGCTCCAGTTACGTGCCTAGTGCTGATTTTACAGTCACAACTCAGTCTATCGGGTCCTCCTGTGGTTCAGATGAGTGTTTCAAAAGGTAAGCGATCGATATATAGAAGGAGAGATAAACTCTAGGGGTTATTTTTGAAAAAGTTCTGCCATGTATGAATAATCAAAGTCAAGTATATTTCTGGAGCTGGCGTTAGGATGGCAATATTTGTCTTTGAATTCTTAAGACAGATAAAAATCAAAAGCCTACACGAACCAGCTATTTTTTAAATGTTTTTATTAATCCAGAAAAATAGTCCAAAATTTTGAAAATTGCTTATTTAAACATGGATTGAGAAACTATATACGGGGCACTTAATTTCTTTCTTAAAAAGACATCTCCGTGTAGTAACATAGGGTTTGAGGGAAAGATATTAATTGATTTATCATTATGGTCCTTTAGAAACAGCTAAGTCATAACGCTGTTTTATCAATTGAAAATTGAGGCCCTGGGGAGGAACTCCTGGACACCATTTAGTTTTAGCGGAGACTCTTGTCGTCGTCTTATCCGTTTTAATAAATGTTTCTTTAGTCAGATTGATGTAGGCAATATAGCAAAATGTGTTTGATGTCCATAAAGACGTCTGATTTTTTTTATTGGCAACACTTCCCTCCATTCATACACAAGTGACGATAGTTGTCTTACTACAAATAAAATAGGAATTAGACTTTTTTTTTATCATTATTTGCTACATGTAAGCTTGCCATGTGGCTTTCCATGCGTGCCATGTGTTTCTTGTATAAGCGTCTACTATTAAAGTCAAGTGCCAGTATCACTAACAATTGACATGCACGAGGATGAAGAGCTGACATCTCCAGCCGATGAGAGCCGTCATTGCTGCTGCTCTTTTGGTACACCCTTGTTGCTTATAAATGTGGGATGATAAAGGCACGAAGAACAGTTGCTGCTACTTTAATACTGCAGGAGAGGTAACATTCATGTGTTTCTCTGTTTTTGGGGTCAGTGAAAGACTCCTTTCTTATTGTAGATTAAACAAAAAAAGAAACTGGGAATATTTTAGTGCGGATTGGAAGAACATAGCTATCGCTCATGCAGCTGAGACATTCGAAGAGCAGTCCATCTATTACAGCCAAAGCAAAAGAAACATTTTTTCAGGGAATTTTAAAAACTTAAAAAAAAAAAAAGAAGTTTTTAGTTTTTGTTTGTGGTTTTGTTTTTCTTTTTGGATTGAAGGAATGGGTGAGTATCAGCACGCTTTAAAACTCTGCAGTTTAGTTTTTACGTATAGTACAGTATTTACAATTTAAATTTGATTACTGGGGCTTTTCTGATATACTTGCTCATAATTCATGCAACAACGTGTGTGAGTGGTCTTTATTTTTTGCCAAATGTTTGTGTGTTTTTTTTTTTTTTCCCTCAAAGAGGTAATGATGAGCTGGTGTCGTCTTTTCTTTGTCAGTATGTCTCAGCTCTGATCTTTTGAGAGTATTGGTAGAAGGATCTATATCTATATAAAAAGAAGTCTTTGTAACTTCTTAACCTCGGGGCTTGACGTGATCAGTCTCGGATTAAGAATTCGAGTCACATCTTCTAAGTCTTGGTCAGGATCTCTACCTTTAAAGTAATCCACTTATAAGCCACAGTAAGGTGGACTAAATGAAAATCTACTTAAGAGTTGAAAAGCTGGAAAGCAGTTTATATGCAAAGCTATCAGTTTTCAGAAATCTATGCTACTTTGGTAACATTTACAAGGGATGGGCCTTTACCAAAGATGAAACACTTTTTTTTCTGGCAGGAGGTTTTTTTTTTTTTTTAAAATAAATAAATAAATAAGGCAGCTGTAAACGTGACCTAACTAGGTAGTTAAACTGTCGGTTCAGCTGCCAGTTTATCTGTTACCAAAGCAGGACAAAGCCTACCATGTGACCTTTTGTCGAGTTGTTGAGTTTTCTCATTTAGTAGTGCATAATGTAAAAAAAATTCTACTGTTCAATATGTTCTTACAATTAGGATGTGCACCTCCCCCTTCTGCCCCCCCCCTCTTTTCTTGTTTGCCAAGTCAATATTTGGGTGTTTTAAAACTTCACTGAAGTTGTCTTGCAGAAATTTAAATCTTACTCTCAACAGGGGGGAAAAAAAAAAGCAGAAGTGATTCCTATTCTTATTTGACTTTTTTAGTTGCATCTGCAAATTAGAAATGAGTTGTGCATCACTTATGGAATTCAGCAATAGGAACTGGAAACGTTTTATATGTACTTTACGCATCGAGAACAGATTGGGAGCAGATTATCTGAATGATTTCAGATTTTGAGCAGGATATTAGCGTTGACTTGGTTGGGAATGAGATACGCGTAGCTGTGCATGTACTGAAGTGTTTTGCTGAGTAAGGCCTATTTATAACTAACTAAAACCTTTCACTGAAATCTAGAGATCTCAAGACTCATTGTACTTTCTGGTACAAATTATTGCTAGGCTGTGGGCATGCAAACAGGTTCCCCATAGGTAAACTGGATGTGAATTTTTACTGCCTTATCCACTCCATCGTACTTGCATGGATACATGTTTTTTCCCCGTACTAAACTGAAAGTTGCTCATTCCCCTTTCCTTCAGGGATAGTCTAACTAACTGAAGAGTAAATGTGTGCACCTGAGCACGCTCTTCAGTGTAGCTGACTCACTGCAAAGTTTCCATCCTGCCTTTTCTTGTGGAAAGTTGATTATGCTTCAAAGCCCGTACCTTTAGCCATGATTGTTACTTGTTAGTCATTGACTACAAGAGGGTACGGGGCTGGGAGGGAACTGAAAGAATCCACTTATTCCAGTCCAGGTCACTGAGGCAGGATTTATATTACCAAAACCTTCCTGACAGCCAGCTGTCTCTTCTGCACCAGACTCTCTAGTGAAGGAGATTGTTGGGAAATTTCCACAGAACGAATTCTCTTTTCTGAGAGTTACTCCTCTGTTTCTCTAGGGAAATGATGTCTGTGATAACTTGCCCCTTTTTTTTTTTTTTTTTTTTGTTGTTCTACAAGATTGTCGAGAGAATATGACTGATCAACGTTAATGAGTCTGGATATAATGTGAAAATAGGCTGGATGTGAAGGATGTCTGTCTTCAACTTTCACAGAATCACAGAATGGTTCGGGTTGGAAGCGACCTTAAAGATCACCCAGTTCCAACCCCCTGCCCTGGGCAGGGACACCTCCCACTAGACCAGGCTGCTCAAAGCCTCATCCAGCCCGGCCTTGAACACTTCCAGGGATGGGGCTTCCACCACCTCTCTGGGCAACCTGTTCCAGTGCCTCACCACCCTTACCATAAAGAATTTCTTCCTGAAACTTCCTCACTGTTTAAAAAATAAGTAAATACCTCAAGACCCAAACAGGCTTTAGAAGCTGTGTGGATAGGTTTGCAGATTTAAAAGGCATGGAAAATCCAAGCTGGCAAGTCGTTTTGTGGCATATGTGGCATAGTTGCAACCTAGCCGTGGAATACTGAATTGTTCAAAATGTCTTCTTGCACCTCTTTTGCTTCTGATTTCTCTTTGTCTTTCACTGCAAGACCAAGGAAGAGTTGATCCCTGTTCATCTTATAGTGACTAACCTTTTCCCATTGATATTAACGTCTTATTTTCTACGAGTGTTTTGGGTTTTGTCTGTTTATCTGTCCTGTTGCTTTTGAGGTTTCTCTAACTGATCAAGACAATCATGTTCTCCTCAAATGTTTGAGCGTCCTCCAGCTTGCTGTCATAGTCAATTGCAATAAATATGGTTCCTGTTCTCTCACCTATGCTGAATATAGTAACCTAAACAAAACTGGGCATGCCATATCTCTGTGGGACACTTAAATATCTTTTATTTTGATAGGGACTCATTGTTATCAGCTACAGTTTGCAACACTCTGTACTGCAACACTTAACACTCTTCTGAGTTTACAGGTTCCCTTGGATGATACATAGGCAGCATCAAACTTTTTCTGAAGCCATGTTGCTTTGATTCTACTGCTTAATCTGTACTGTTAAAGTCAGTTTTTCTATGAAATTAATCAATTAAGTTAATATGCAAGTATTTGTTCTTAATTTATCCATTTTGCTTGCCTTTTCACCTTGCTACTCTGCAAGCGTTCATGGCTTGGCTGTTCCAGTTTGTTCAGCATCTCGGGTCTGGCAGTGGCTTCAGTCAAGAGAATCGGTGTACGGGGACCAGATGCGGGACAATACTTTGTTTACAGGGTCAACTGTGCTTTTAGGAAACTGGCTAAGAAAGAACACAGTAATCAACTCTTTTTAATCAGAATCCTGTATGGTGCTGCTGACATAACCAAGTTGGTCAGTGAGGTTTTTAAAATCATAAATGCTTTGAATTTTTTTGAATTTTTAGTTGCAGCCAAAACCAGTTTTCTAGTTGAAAATACCTTCAGGAACCTATCCAAAGTAGGGAACAGCTATATTTGGTGATGGCACAATTGTTAGCATTGCTATTTTCAGGTTTAAAATATGCTTACACAAAGAAAATGGAAGCATTTTGCTGACAATATTTGCTAAGCGTTTTTCCAGCAAGAACCAAAATTACCAAGTCCTGACGGTGTGAGTCATCAGTATGTCTTTTTAAATTTATTTTTATTTTTTAGAACAGACTTCTCAAACATACATCAAAATAAGTTAACCTTGAAGGAGACAGCTTTACTTTGGGCTAAAACAAACAGATGCTTGGTAAGGCTGAGCTGATGATGCTCACTATAAAAGTTCTGCTATTATTGATTTATATTGTCATATAGGCGTCATACCTGTGGATCAGTATTTTTATTATGGTAGGCGCTGTACAAGCATATAACAAAAATATAATCTTCAAAATTTCTGCGAAAGAAATGGAGGGTACAGGGTTTAAGATGTCTAGAATTTCCAGGTGTCTCTGACTTCTACATGGGACCAGGACTTCTAAAAGGCATACCAGATAACTGTTGCCACGTGAAAATAGGGCAGTTGAAAAACCTTGAGTCAGGTGGTCGTAATCTTTTTGCCAATTTTGAAAGCAGAAGAATATGATTTATGAGATAACACATTCAGGTAAGTTTGGAATCAGCTTCATGTGGGAGCTGTGCCCTGTTCTGCCAGAAAACAGAGGAGGTAGTGGGGTAGTATACAGGCGTGAAGATGCTTAGAAACACTTTTGGAAAGGAAGACTGGCATTTGAAAGTGGAGGCAGAGCTATACTCCTTACTGTCAAGACCTGAGATTGAGAAGGTCGGAAGTATGAGAGGTGGGTAGTAACGTGCTAAGGAACAAGTTGGCCAAAGTCAAAATATTTGGCAGTGACATGGTATTCTCCTAGTCCTTTCACCATCAGAAAATGTGGGGAGAATCATTAAACCAAAAAACTAATCCACTGGGAAATATGGAAGAATTATGAAATCATGAAAACAAGCTGTGTTACTCAAATTATACATTGCCAAAATGTGTACATTGCCTGACCTGTAATGCTCCCATCACCCTAAGCCTCTGTGGATGTCACCAAGGATGAGTATTTTTTTTTAGCGCACCTTTCTTTGTTGTATAATACCAGTAAGATGTCAGAAGGACAGCTTTTCCTGCCCGAGTCCCTATAAAACAGCCTTGCAAAATATGTTCCGGGAGTTTGCTCTCTCCTTACTTTGTCTACCCTCCTTCAAAACGCTGAAATCAAGTTTTAGGGTTCCTGAAGTATCACAGTTGCTCCTCTAATAGTATGCAGACGCCAGCAGTTAAGTATGTTGCTTTTTACAGATGTTATACGCATGGATATATGTGTGTGTGTATATATATATGTGTGTATATATAAAATCTTTATGAACTGAAAATCTGGAGGCAATTTTTCTGTGGCAGAGCTGTGTAGACAGACTTACTCAGAGCTGCCACGGAGGCCAGCGCTCCTGAAGGTGAACGTGCGCATGTTGTGTTCCATCGGAACAGAGCAGGAGGTTCCCTACGTGAGTTCTTGGAAAGGCTGCGGATCTCCCCTGCTTGGACATTTGTTAGGCGTCGGGAAAGGAAAGAGTTTACAGGTTAAGCACATGAAGTTAGTTTTCCACCATCTGACCTTTCTCACACGCCAGCACAGAGCAGCTTTTCTGTAGCATCAAAAGATGTTATTGTTTGCCAGGATAACTATGCTAATAAATCCACTTGTACAAATGTATCTGTTATGTTATAAAAAAACCCTGTGTGCTACTGTAAGTAGTTTTATTAGTGTAACTGCATTTAAACTAGGCCTTTTTCCATCATCGCTGTCTGAAAAAAAATATATAAAAATTTGCATTTCTAACATATTTCACTGCTTTCCAGTGTTGCCTGGGTCCTTCCTTAAGGTGCACTTTAATAGCAAGTGACAGCAGAAATTCTGTTCTGTAACCTAACATTGGAGGAGGGAGACAGCTCTCAGCACCAGGCTGTTTATTACAAGGATTTTCAAACACGTGTCATCCAAAGGATTTTTTTTTACCTATAGTTTTGTTTTCCTCTTGCTCCATTAACTTTTATTCTACAAGTACTGAAGTTGAAATCAAGTAAGTATGATCTGATATGCTTCAGTGATCTTTCTAGGCTCATATTTGGAGCTACTAGTTGTTTTTCATGGATGTCATCCCTGGCTCGCGTGTGAGAAGGGATTGTTGGAATGCCCTCGGTCTGTTGCGGGACAGAGCAAACTGGGTTTGCATAAATGCAAGCGCTCACCTGGTCAGATCCTTGATACGCAGCATGAATGAAGGTAGAACTAAGCTGTCCTTAAAAAAAACCAAAATCATTGCTGCACGTCACCTTAAGGTCTTAATTTCAAAGTGTAAGTGTTGCATCCAGGGATTTTTTATGCGTGGATGTTGCGTATTTGGGTATGGATTCCTCTCTAGAGTATTTCTTAGAAAAAGTGGAAGAAGAAACAAAATTAGTGATGTATTTTTTTGAAGGACAGGCCAACCTCTTATTGAAAAATGAAAAACCCCAAATCTGTCAGGATTTGCAGGGCTTTTTTGTATGCCATATATTCTGATTTCAAGTCGTTGCTTTGATGTACTAACTTGACTGCATTACACGTGTGGATAGGCACTTATCTCACTAATTAATTGTTTTAACATTTTTCTTTCTTTGGAGAATTGCTACGTATTTCTTTGTAGATGAGAGAGACCCTAATACCAGTGGTTTCTAGACATTGTTGTCTTCAGGAAAAAATGTAGATGTAAATCTTATTAAAACAGGTGAGCTGTGTTATAGCGTATTGCCCACCTAAACTGTGCCTGGCTCTGCTGCTTCCTGTTGTGAAGAATAACATACTGAAATTTCATGCCAGTAGCTATTAGGAGTTAAGAATCTTTTTCTTTACCGGGTTTTCTCCATTTATGTTTGTGTGTGTTTGAAAAAACAAACAGCCCTCCTATCCCCCGGTTCTCTTATTCGAAATGTAACTAATGTAATTCATAACATAAGCCTATTTGCTTTCGTTCGACGGACTCTTCAGTCACTGTATTCACTTCTGCTTTATACTGTCAAGAAGTTTACCATAATGAGCAACTCGGAACAGCTTACTTTCTGAAAAACAAGTGACTCCTGGTAACGCTCAAGTGCGGTTTGTAACATTCCAAAGACCACCAAATACTAAAATACACTATTTTTTTTTTTCAAACCTGAGCTTCAGAATAATAGAATATGAATCTGACATCAAGAAATGCTGATTTGGAATAGGTACGAAATAGATTTCTGATGAAGAGGGAATTTGAGAAGTACTTCTTTAAGAATTCTGGTGAGATACACAAACCACCTTCTGTAAGCTCTCTGAACATAACTAACATGCTGCTCAGTTTATTCAAAAAGGACTGTAAATTCTGGAAGTTTTAACTTGATATGTTTGCAGGTAACGTGATTGATGTGTAACTCTAGAATGAAAGGAGTATTTAGAGCCTTGGCTATCAGTTCACCAGTTCTTATTCCTTAAACAAAGACAAGTCAGAGATCAGTCGTGTCCTCTGTAAGCGTTACAGTTTCTGACTTCATCCTATGAGTACGGACAGATGCAAACTCAGAAAATATTCCAACACTCGAATGCCTATTGATCGCTAAATCAGAAAAAACCATAATAGTGGAGGGGGGCTAGCCTATCTGTCATAAGATTATTTTTTTTTTTTCCATAACTTCTCAGAGGTATATCATATTATAAATGCATTAGAAATGTTTTGCTCTGAGGATATGTAGCATTCCTATAAAGGTTAAATCAATAAAAATGATTTGGCCACATTCCTAAGCATGGCTAGAACAGGTAGCCCGTTGTTTAAGGTACCCTTGAATTTCTGGATCAGATTATTATGGTGCAGCAAAAAGGCTTACTAAAGGCTTCTTACTGTCTGCAGACGTTCTGTGTTTCTATGTGAAGATATCGTCAGCCTAAAAAAACCTTCAGATTTCCTGGGCTACCGAAAAAAAAAAAAGAGTATTTTTTTATGTATATAGGTCTCAAATGTTGCGCTGTGTTTGCTCTTAAGATTTTTAAAGGAAGCTTTGCAACAAGAAGGGGTGAAGACACATCAGTAATTGATAACAACCAGGTATGTAAAGAAGAAAAAAGAGACGTCTTTTAAATTAGTGTTGAGACTAGTAAAATTGCTGCCCATCTCAGTATCTTTATTGGTCTTAGATTATTCTTGTTTTAGGAATATCTGCTCAAGTGGAATAGCCATTGTATTATGTTTATTTACTACATCTAGCCAGTTCAGTAAGCAAGTAAGATTATTAAATGTGGTGGCAGAAGACTTCAGACAATTGCTAGTTCAAATTCTTTAAACTTTATACGTAGCTGATAAAATCTAGTAGCCATTAAGTAGTGTTTATTGAATACATCTGGGTGATTCAGTAGACAGTGAAGTCTGACAGCAGCCTATTTTTTAGAGATTTAGTGCATTTTAAAATCTTTCATGCACGTTGAGGAGCTACTGTATATTATTGTTACAGGACAGATTTGTGTCTTGCATTGCGTACATATGCTATGCATCTACTCCTGACGTTTTTATATAGGTTTTATGGAGCACAAGCTTACTGTAAGAACATGCCACTAAGATTAGAGTTCAGGTTGTACGGGTATTTTAAATTTATTTCACTCGGTCTTACTGTGCCCTTTAAGAATACTGGAACTGAAAACTCTTTAACTTTTTTTTCTTTGCTCCTTCCTTTTTTATTTTTTATTTTAAGCCTGAGAAAGATTATGTTATTTTTAAGATACGTCCTGAAATGTAAAATGAGGAAGAGTAAATCTGATGATACGGTAAAAAGCACACACTACTGGTAACTAGGATGTTTCAAGATGTTTTTCAGTTGTGAAAATTTGATCAGTGAATTAACCGCACATCCGGCTACATACATCTTTGATCAGAATTGGAACATTCCAGCTCGTGTGTGTGTGTGTATGGAAGCTGCCTGCACCGAGTAGATTTTACACATGTGCCCTACACATGTGCCTTGAAATTAGTTAGTAAATTAATATCATAATTTAAAGTAACAAAATGATGCTCTTCCAAGCCTTTTGTACCTCATGAGTATTACAATAATTTATCTTTGTATCTGGACAAACGCAAGTCTTCATTTATTTTAAGATGTATTAATACACATTTAGGTGGTTCAGCTGTAATTAAGACTTTGCTTTTGCTTTTGAAGGTAATATTAAAATGTTACTTTAATGAGTTTAGAACCCCAAATTATTACAAGGTCATGACTGAATTAATTGCTATACAGAATAACAGAGCATGATTTTTAGGTCCTCTTCCTGAAATACTGTAAAATTAAAAGTTGTTCTAGCGTTTGCACATGCAATGCACGGTGTTGCATTAGAATGAGACTGTTCTTGCTACAGTATGAAAATGATTTTGTGCCGTGGAAGATATATGTTTTCCAATCTGATGCTAAATTAATTTTTTTTTTTTTTGCTACCTAAATGGTGTTATTTTATTATCCACAAATGACTGGACTTTTTCCTGACTGTTGGTTTCTTTAATAAAATGTCAGTATGAAGAGCGTGCCCTCTGAATTTGTTTTAGTGTTTCTGTTTATGCCTTTTAATCAGAAAGGGGGAAATAAAAATATACTGAATAGCAAGAAAAATATAGCACTTAGTTTCGAATGTACAGACTTGGATGTAAGAGGGGTGGGAAGGAAGCGAAGTGAATGCCCTTTATGCAGAAAATCCTTTTGGGAAAAGAGAACATTTTTACTGGTGTATACTAAGGTACACCGCCTAAGTAAATAGTTGCTGCTTTCTGGTCCTGTCAGTTTTAAATAAACCATTCATTGTTATGGCTTGGTTATTCCACAAACTCGGCAGAGTTAAACTTTGATACCACTGATTGGAAAAACACAGATGATGAACTCTCTTAATGTGAATTTACACTGGTGGTCTTTACTGAGAGGAAACAAGTTTTGCAGATTGTGTTAGGAAGTAAATACATTGCGGACCTCAAGTACTCTGTTACAAAGCTGCTCCTGTGCTTGAGTATTATACAATAGCTAGTAGCATTAATTCATCAAACGCTTGTTAATAAAGAGTTACTAAGCTAGACCATATGTGTCCCTTCACTGGTAAAGAACAAACGTGACATATTTCTGGTTTTTTTTCCTAGAAATTTTGTATTTAAGGGTGAAGGATTCTCAGCGGAATGGACGATGCATTTGAATGAAAGCAGTTACTTGTGGAATTTATACAGAAAATGCAGCAAGGGCATAGATACTAGAGCAAGTTCAGTATTACGGCTCACCTAAAAGGCTTTTTGAGACATGATAAACTAAACCAGCAGATTGTGACAGTCCTCAGAATGTTTTTTTTTTTTTATTGGTCGTGTCTTAAAATGTCTCTTAAGTTCTGTTGAATCCGAACTATTTAATCTGTGTAAATTTAGCCTCGCCGATTCTACATGGAGGTTGGTATTTATAGTAAATTATCAATGTATTATAGTATTAAGATAAAAACAATGTTGTGAAGTACTATCAGTTCTTGGCAGAACAACTCTGCATTTCACATCAGAATTCTTTTAATGTAAATACAGTGTGCCTTATTTATTTTTTCTTTTTTATGACTTTCGGAAGAAATATATTGCACTGTGTCAAAACCAGCAGCCAACCTACAAATAAGACTACTTTGGCTAAAATACATGGTTTCACTTTAAAAGTTGAGGTGAGTTAAGATTGGCCAGTCTAATGTCCACAAAAGCAGTTTCTCTCTTCATGGGACTATGGGAAGAAGCAAGAAGATACCAAGAAACTCACTCCAAAAACACTTATTTCCTCAGAAATATTGCCAAGTATTCTAAAAATGAGTACTTCTGCCATCTATTATTTCACTGCTAGCACTAACACAGTTTGTGTAGAACACCGTAATAGCATTAATAGACATTTTTCTTTACAAATAAGAAGACAAGCCCCTTGCTGCAAGTTCCTGTGTTGCGTGTTGGGAGAGTCGGTGGAGATAAGGGAGGAGCTGTAAACCTTTGGGGATTTGTCCTGCTGGCAAACCTGAGTCCGACAGCACCTTCTCTCCCACAACTTCACTGTTAGGGGAGAAAATACGGTACCAATACAGACCTTTTCTAAATTTACACTATTTTTTCTTTTTTTTTTTTCACTTGAAGAATTTCAAAATTTTGGAAGTATGGATTAATAGGAACTAGAGGTTGGAGCTGCATACACGTACATGTTTGCACATACACAGCTCATTAACATTTCTTAAAAGAAAGAATACCCTGTTCTAATACCACACATGGATACGTTAAAATATCATGCTTTTTTTAACTCTGTCTTTTCTGATTTGTATTTAAGTGAATTGCAGATCTTTTGGGGGGTTAATGCTATCTGGAAGTGAATGTGTTTAGGTATAAATATTTTCTATGTTATTTTTTTTTTTTCCTTAAAGAAAAAACACCAACAAATAACCAACAACAACAAAAATAATTCTCTTTTCTGCTTAGGTGGGTAAGGTCATATATATTAAATGCGATGAAGGAATTCAGTTGGATGATTAATAATGACTTGTAACATCCTCCTGCTCCCGTTTGTTATACGAGACCCGCACCCAGCGCGTGGTCATTGATGTGTGTCTACGTGTATATAGACACAACCGCATCTTACTGTAGTTAATTTTCATGGTGATTAAGGCTGGGTCCTTCTCCTCCGAACAATACAATATTAGGTAACTGGCGGTGGCTCCGTCTCTGTTTTAGCAAACCACAGAGTGGATTTAGATGTAAGATATCTGACCAGGAGGGATAAGTAAACAATGGTTTGGCACGCTGACGCTTCAAATAAATTCTGGGGCGAATAGAAGTATGGAAGGTCATCAGCTTTTAACTTTCCTCATTCAAGAAAATGAAAGATAATACATTCTAGGTCATTAGGAAATGCTAGCAATTCTGATGAAGTATAATATATGAAATAAGCTAGTGTCTATCAAAAATGCAGTGACCATATTTGAGTGAATTCCTGCCAAAGTATTTTTGCCACGGGGTTTTTAGCTATAACATATTAAAACTTAAAGCTATTGTTAATTCCGGATCTGCCTGATCTTAATGAATGTGTCATTTTTAAAACAGACAGACAGCAGAAGAAACTGTTTCTAGCCTTTGCTGCGTAAATAAAGGGAGCTTATTAAAGATGAAAAAATATTCTTAAAGAAAACTGTCAAGGATGCAATAAGTATGAAAATACTTTTTAAAGCGCTGTGTGTATTTAAAGGAAAACACAGCCTTTTTCCCTTTTATCTTTTGCTATGCTAAAATTATTTTTTTAGCAATGGAAATGCTTAATGAGGAGTAAGTTGCGCAGAATAATGTAATTGCTCTGATTAAAGTCACTTCAGCAGTTAAAGTGAGTCAATAGAAAACCTATGGGTTTTTTCCCTCCTGGGGCAAGTTCATACATGAAATAGGAAACTTATAGCTACATGAGGAAGGCTAGAACAGTACACAGTATGGTAACAAGCAGAATAAAAAATATATACAGGAAACAGATGCATGAATAATGGATTTTTTTTTTTCTTTTTTATTGGAAGTGTTAAACTGTTTTATGACATAGTAACCAGAGTTTATTTTTGTCTTTGTGCTCATCTTTAAAATATTCTCTTTAAGGTGTGCTTTTCAGGATGTTAAGTGGCAGGTCTTATATTTATTTGTAGAAGAGAGCATGTTTATGTAAGGAAACATGCTCTTTGATTTAAGCTTTATTAACTTAAAAACACCTGAAGAGCAGAAGATAGCTGCCCTTAGTCTGTTCCCCATAAGACTTTAGAAGCCAGTTTGAAATAAACTTGTACAATAGAAATTAAAGCTATTGTACATAACGTAAGCAAAAATTAATTTTGTTGATAACGGTAGGTTCTTGTGGGGGTTCTGTGGTGGAGGAGGTGGATGTTTTCTGGATTTTGTGGGTGCCTGCTGTCTCCGGATGAAAAGCTGTGGTCAATTCCGAAGTCTGGCAGAATTTACAAGGCAAATCTCTTTGAAATAGCACACGGTTTCCTAATTTATTTTTGAGTACGCTTATCAGAGTAAATGTTGCATCTATTCCTTTTAGACAAATTAACTTTTTTATATGTAAAATAACAGTTGAATATTTTCATGTTGCAGTTCCTTAACTGCTTGTATGAAACTCTGATTCTCCAGTGCCGAAGTTAAGTCCTTAAAATGCTTCAGGTTTTACCATCTTAAACTCACTATTTATCTTGAGGCTGCCTTAATTAAAATATTATATACTCTAGGGCATATTAAACATGGCAATTTATTGTAATTCTTATTAATGGAGTGTATTTAATGAGTTTTCAGAACCAACTCCGTCACCTACAACGCACAATGTTGATTTTTTTTTAGGTACATGGAGTAAAAGGCAGGGAGGGTTTGCTTTCCAAGAGGAGCCGGGCGGGAGGAACGCGGGCGCTCAGCACCTCCGCAGCCTGGCAGGCGCGGGAGAATTCCTCCCTTCCCTCTCGGCTTTAATTTCCACCCGAGTATGCTGGACTTGGGCATAAAAGGATGCCAAATTTTGCTTGCGTTTTCAGCTTCTTGTGTTAACTCACAGGGTTTGGTTTTTTTTTTTTTTTTTTAGAAAGTGTTTCTTCTTAGCTGTTATTAATGCTACCCATCGATGGGTGCGTGCCATATCCTTAAACGCTTCTGTTTGCTCTTTTGAACTCCCGGCACTACATACTTAGCATCTCTTGCAAGAAGTATTTACTGCTTTATTTTTCCCTTTATACTTCAATGGATACAGTATTAGATGTTCGTTATTTACTTAAGGCTGCTCTCAGCTTCTTGTTATTCATAACAAGCGCAGCCGTGTTCTGAAAAGCAATCAGGAAAAATAAAGGTATAAGGTGCAACTTTAAGATTAATCTTAGTCTGACCGTGACCAAGAACTCACACTGCTTGAGAGGAATTTCGGTATTATTGTTATGCTCTTAATGTGGGGTGGCAGAGCCTTTAAATATTTCTGCTAGAGTAGTTAATACAGCATGGAAGTTTGATATTTGTACAGTTTGTAAAGGAATTTGAGGTGTTACCCTATTTTGACTTCAGTTTTCAAGTATGCACTGGTGCATCATTAATCATAGGAAATGCAAAAATAAATAATATAGTCCCTTTGGATTTTTCATGTGAATACTTACCTTTTCCTTTTTTTGTATATACAGTTGAGGTATTTAGGTAACCCCTAACCTTTTGCTTCAACAAGGAGGTACAGTATAAAAATATTACCACAGTCTTCATACGAGCAGTTCTCTCTAAGAAAACCTCTAGATGAATATTTATTGAAAAAAAGCAAAGTTGCAATACAGAATGACTTTGCTTGGCCTGAATATTATATTTTAGACCACCAGTGAATAAAATTAAAAGCACATGGATTGCGAATAACTAGAAAAGGTTGTAATTGATTAGCACTGCATGAAAGTATTGAAGTGGAATAAGTTTTGATTTGTGAATGGTTCTATTCAATAGAGATTAATCCTGTATGTTTGATAAAATCTTAGTGCCCCTAATGAGTTAGTTCCCCCCCCCCCCGCCCCCCCCGCCAGTTTATTTAACCATCTGATATTTCGATGTTCCTCTAACAAACTGGAACATTTCGATCTTTGCAAATTTTACATCGGTGTAGTTGATTTAAACAATGTTGGCTATTAATAGTTCATTGGAAACAGATAATGAAACAGGTCAGTGCATTTTCCTGCCTAAGAATCCTGTAAGTGGCGCAGTGCAATTCTGCCTGGTTTAGGGGTTTCACGTGCCAAAAGCCTTAGTGAGAGGCTTGCGCCTTCCTTAATGCACGTGAGAGTAGTCATTCTTGTATAGTTTTCGGTATTATTTTTTTCAAGTCCTAGTATTTTGAATTATATTTTCTGCAAAGGGTAATGATTCCTGAGATTTTGCTTAGCTTTTACAATCACATGAATATGTTAAACAGAGCTGGAGCATACGGGAAATACCTGCTTTATGCACACAGATAATCAAAAAGGATCTCTTTTATCAATATCTTAATTAAAATAAAAAACCACAAAGTTTCCTTACCAAATAGTAAAGCAGATGAGAACTGATATCTGAAAAAGGCTTGTTTTCTTCAAGAATTGAACGAGAAGATACTGAGGAGTATTTTAATAAAATCAGAGTAAATTTTTTGTTGTTAACTCGAAGACTTGCATTTAGATTTACCAAGTCTGGCTGTTGGGATCAGCTTCCAGAAGTTACGTGTGAAATGATTGATTAAATTGTCAGCCAAATTTTGATCTCCTTTATTTTCTTCAGTGAAATCCTCCTATGAGGTTGCACCGAACGTATTTGAAAATGCCTTTTTTTTCTTATTTGTAACATTGTAACTGTTGTGGGAGGCATTTCAAAAGCATTTCATTCTCTGAAATACTTTATCTAAACAATGTTTACCAACTTTGCTAATAAATAAGCTGTTGGTTTTTTTGCTTAGTGTTTATTTTGAGCATTTTATTTTTTTTTTAAATGATATAGATGTGAATATAATATCCTGTGCTGGTTGAAATGAATGCACTTATATTTAAAATCTGTAGAAGGTTTACATAGATATGATGCAGGCAAAACTTTTGTATAATTAGCTTAAGGTAGAAATACTCTGGATATGAAATATAGTATCTAGTTAATTCAAATCTGCTAAATTGTAGAGGAATAGGTATGTGTGCATTAATGAGGAAAGGATCCTTCCTCTTCACTGCTCTTTTTTTCCCTTTCATATGAAGTCGAAAATGCATAGACAAAAGTAAGTGCAATAGGAATTTTCAGCGATATGGTCAATGGCATGGGTTAGCAACCAAGCGAGTTAATCATCAAGCGCCGTTTTCCTTCCCTGTTATTACTCGTCATTATGTTTCATCAGTTAATTCTTGAACAGAGAAACTTAATTAAATTCAACCGTCCCGAAAGGAATAAGGCGGAGGTGGGAGTAGAAGGAGATGCAGACAGTACAGCAAGGAGGAACAGAGCGTGCGTCCTGACGTGCTGCCGCACCATTGGCAGGAAACGGCAAATTCATCAGTAACTTGGCTCTTCTGGCTTTTGTTCTTTTTAAAATATATTCTGTCTCCTTTTTGTAAAGGTATTTTTTTCAGTTTTGTTTTTAGTTTAAGATATATTGCATACACATAGATAAAGCTGGTGAGGTTTTGTAGTCGCTTGCATCCATTGTTTGTGTCCCAAGTGGAATTTGTGTTCCCCAACCCTACCTCGTGAAGTTTGGGGAGAAGTGTTATTCACGTTCAGGTACTTCTCTCTCACTGTAGCAATGATCAAAAGTAGATGAATTAAGCAGTCAGCACTCCGTGTTTTGATAATTTTAGCCAACTAAATTTCTTCTAATCTCTTTTGGAAGTAAAAGCAAAAGAAAGTCCCTATACATGTAAACTGTATTTCCTGTTGTAAACACCGGGATAATGTGGTCTGGCCACGCTTCTGCTGGGCTTCATTAGAGACAGCAGTTTCGGTGGAAAAGCTGCTTCCCGGTTGTGCGTTAGCATTTCAGCTCAGCGGTCGGTGCGTTAGAGCTACACGGCCAGCCACAGGTTTTGTTATCTCCCCCGCTATCTATAGGTCACAAAGTAAATCGGTCTCTCTCCTGGAAGAAGCTGCTCTTCATTCCTTTCCCTACGCACGGTCCTAAAGCTTCATTCATGTGCTTAACTGGGAACCAGTCAAAGCGTGTGAAGTAGGAGGGGTGAAAGGAGCTCCAGTCATCAGTTCATTACAATGCAAGCTTAATCGGGATGTATATGCTGAAAATGGGGCTGGCACTGTTGTTTTTCTTAGCAGGGGGGCAGGGGAGGAAAAGAAATAGGTTTAGCTACGGTCCCAACATAGTTTCAACATGATGGACACCATTAAGAAAATCTTGTAAGTTTTCTGAAATTTTTTTTCTTGATCTTTCACGTTTTTCAGTTAGTTTTTCTGACCTGTCTCACTAAAGATGCTTTGAAAAAAAAAATTTTTTTTTTGTCTGCACTTCTTGCTACTCATCACGGATGACTAGAATACGGCATTTTCCAACACGCTTTAAAATATTGCTTTATTTTACTTGCAGATAAATCACTTAAAGTCATATTCAGTTTTATTTAATATTTTGTGAAGTGCTCTGTGCTGATTTTAAGACTGCATCTGAGAGGAAGAAGCTTTTCAAAGTAAGCAATGATAGAGGTGCAATTTTATAGCGTATTTATGATTTTTATGGGCATGCATGTATGCAGTGCATATAAATAATTACCTCAGTATACATATATGATTTCTTAAAGGAATCTGTGTTTACCGCTCAGAATATTGAAGTGAATATTTGGCAGTGCCCTTCTACAGAGCTCTTTAAGTCCCACTTTCAATTAAAGCTTAAATTCATCAGCATGTTAAATCATGTATTTTTTTATTTCATAGCTTAATATTTTTATGCATGAATGTTTTGCCTTGTTCATAATAAGTGTAATGAGAAGAATTTGCTTTTACACATGAATATATTATCGAACATGCTTTGCTGTGGAAGGAGGGCAACAAAAGAGCAGAGAACTGCAGATTTACACTGATAACTTCATCTGATACATGCTTAAAAATAAGATGTCTGGAGCAATGACAGGGCAGTTACGGGTGGGATAGGCTGCTATAAGCTGCACACTACTCGTTTTCATCAGGTTTAGAGAATAAGCAGTTTTAAGTCATACAATTTAAGTCTCTTACAATACCTTTCGTTAACCAGTCACGGTGGATACATCTAAAAGTGTTACGCTTTACACCGGATTTTTTTAAGAAGATATTCTGGGCTGTTGTTGATTAACTCACTGAATACTTAATCTTTTTCCCTAAGATAATATTAAACCTGAGACTAGATCCCATCAGGCTCTTCCAAATTCGTGCAGCTACACCTTGACCCAGGTGGCAGCTGGGCACACCTGCTGTCAAGCCCTAAGGACCGAGCCACCGACTTCTTTTTGCTCAGCTTGTCAGCTAACAAGTTTGTTCAGAAATCTGCAGAAGTTATTTACGGTGACTTCCCCCTCCCTTCCCCTACACCCCCCTCACAAACCAGGTATGCTATTTTACCACCCTAAACATCCCATTCAGCGAGTTTTTGCTTGGGTAGCTCTAACCAGCATTGTGAAAAGTAAGAGAACTCCCGACAACGGCAAACAGAAGCTCAAATATTGCAGGACTTACCCCAAAAGAAGTTTTGCTGACATGGTGTCACTGAACTGAACAGGCTGTTTGATGCCATAGTCCCTCTCGCTTCACGCAGAGCTTTCACCTTCTGGTGTAAATACTTCTTGGATCCTCAAACTGAAAACACAAACCATAGCCAAACCTTGTTTTAGTTTTACAGTGTTCCTGGATTGCATAGACTCTATAGTTGGCTTTTTCCCTCTCAAAAAAGCGTGTAGCACTGGTAACATGTGAAAAGCAAGGAAACAAAACAAAAAAAAAAAGAGAATGAGCAAATATTTGAAGGACCTACTATTACTGCATAGACTGTGGTTAGAGAGCACTTACTGACTCTGTTGGTCTCAGTGGCTGGTAGTGACCTGCGGAGATTAACCATTTAAAAACCAGAGCCGCCTTCGCTGTCCTCCTGGAGAAAGTTTGCACCGCACTTGTGGTTCTGTGGTTGTTTGTGAGGCGAATGAAGCATTCACACAATCCAAAAAAGCAAAAGCTTTAAAACTCCTTTTTTTTGCAAGCACTGTTACTGGAGCGAGCGAGTCATGTGGCTGTGACATCAGAGGACTCCAAGTAGGACTGCCTACACTGGGGCTTTTTCTTTCTCTCTCCCCCCCTTTTTTTTTTTCCCTTCCCCCCCCCCCTTTTTTTTTTTTTTTTAAATATATTTTGACAAAAGGCCCGTGGTAAGGCCCTTCCTGGCATCCAGAAGGATATAGCTTTTTAATTTTTGTGACTCATGAGGATTTGGAGAGAGTACAAAATGCTGTAAGAGCCCAACCTTCTGTACGGTTAAAGCATATGGACAGCAGAACTTTATTTGTACTCTCAGTTCAGGTTCCCCCCACTCTTCTTCCCCCCTCCTTTTTTTTTTTTTTTCTTCCTCCTTTTCTTTTTTCATTCCCCCCCCTGCCCCCCCCCCCCCCCCCCCCCACCCCGTTCCCTCTCCCCACTTCGTTATTGTGTCTGTGGAAAAGTGAGCAAAATTGGCACAAGTGGCTGTGTGAAATTCTGAACAACAGTGATGATTTACAATAATTTACATCTTTGGATTGTATCACGATCTCGGGTCTGCTTCGTATTTGCTGGGTGGCTGGATTCCTTCTGTTTTACTTTTTCTCCTTGTCTTCCTCTACTTGTGAATCTGTAACTCATTGTAAGAAACTTTACCTTTCCCAAGGTCTAGTAGCAGGCTGCTTGTTGGGCTGGTGTTTTTTGCTGTAATTGGCTGTCACAGAAGTGTTAGTCTGGGGATTCCTTTGCAAATCTTAAATCACGTCTGCCTTGCTTTACATGCCTTCAAAACTACTTGGCAGTTTTATGTAATGCAAATTAAGGGCAATTATGCTGCTTTTCTATTTGGGGCGAAATATGTCATTTGGATATCCTAACTGGTTGTGTACAGCGGTCGAAGCCATGCTTTTGAATGCCGGTATTGCTGGGATTTAACGTAGACGTTGCAGAAGAGAATCAGCCGAGAGAGCTGGGAGGTTTTGATTGCGCTTACATTAATTGCTTATTATAGTTTCAGTGTTTAGGAGAAATAGAACAGTCTTAGGCTTTTTGGGAGGCTATAAATAACTTTATTCACCAGTTAATGTTAACACTTAGTTTTAAAATGAAACATAAATTTGATGCATATGTAAGATTTAAATACTCACTATCATATGTGTGCATGTGTGTGTAATATTTTTTATATACTTAACATATTGTAACTTTGACTTTGATTGTGTAATATAAGCCTTTACTGTACCAGTATGGAGTGGGTTAACAAAAGCAGTATTTTTTTGTTTATAATAGAGGCTTTGAAATAAATTGCAAAATGCTGTGTGTAGTAAGGAATAATGTGCACAGACAGTGTGTATTAGTAGTCTTGATTTGCTCACTCAGATTCAGAACAAAATTGGAAACATCTTTGAGAAAGTATCTTATTTTTTTGCCTCTTTGGACATTATGTCTAGAACTTTTCTTATTAGCCTGATTGTATGACAGATGCACTGTATTTTCTACTTTTAGCTGAGTGATTTTTCAATTTTTGGGGGGTCGTTTATATTTTTGGGAGCAGAAGAATCGTGTAAAACATTTTCTAGATACTCTTCAGCTTTTATTTGTAAAATAAAATACATCTCTCTGAAGCTGCCATCCCTCCTTTTGTATTTTCCTCTTTCTCCTCACCTTTCCCAGTAAGAAACTGGCCAGGACTGATGTGAGATGAGTAGCTGGAGGTGTGGGTGGAGAGCAGGTTCTCTCTTCTGCCGGGACAGGAAAGGAGATTTCAGGAAAAATTACAGATTGTATTTTGATTTTTTTATTGTATGTTTATCAAAGCAAGATAAACCCCTGTTAATAAAAACTTTCATAATATTTATTGTAAAGTAAATGACATTGCTCTTAATTCAATATTTCAAAAGTTATTAGATACTGCCGAAGTTACAGAATTCTACCTTAAAATAAAAAAGGGGTATTCGGCAAATCGCCCATCTCATATAAAAGTAAGGGTGATTCGTTTTCTTAATGATGGATTGCTTTTATTTCTTTATATTTTCACAGCATGTTTAAGAACATCAATGGAAAAAAAGTTAAGCGTATAAAGATGATGGAGAGAATGGGAATCTTTTCATATAAACAAACGATGTTTGTGTGTATTACAGTTGTAATCAACTTTCGATGCAGCAAAAGCTTTTGGAGGCTGTTGCCTCTGTTATTTGGGGAACTCTTAATTGTAAGCACAACGTTCCCTCAAATACACTTATGCGTTGAAGATATTTATCAATTTTTATTTGATGGTAGGTAGATGCACTATTTCTATGTAATACATAACTCATGTCTCGATCTTAAGTACTTGTTTTCAATCATATGAATGTAGCTGTTTGATTTTTTCTTTTTTTTTTTGAAACTCCAGAATATATTCTTAGTCACATCTTTAATATTAGAATACTGAACTTCCTACAGAAGTCTGAATTTTAAAATTCACTGCATTGAAATACTGTGCGCAGGCTTTCCCTGAAACGGCTTTTTAATGCTTTCACTTGCGACCACCAAGTTATTCTCTGACTTTGTTACTGTGTTTGATATTGTACCTTTATAAGATTATTATTTTTTTTTGAACCGTACATACTTCACCTGTGCTGTCAAGATCAAGACCACTACAGTGAAGTCTTCAGCTAGTAAGGCAAAATCCAATAAAAGCAGAAAAGCAAACAGTTTAACTGAGCAATCTAGGTGTAGTTTGCAGAAACTGTCACTGAAAAAAAAATGCTAGTTTTTTAGTGTAGAGACATTATAAAGCCAAACTTTATGCAGACCTAATACCTGCGAAACTGACGGCTTCTCTCCGGGCGGTTTGCGCTTCTGATGGAAGCAGATGTGTGAATCCTGAAAATCCACTGCATAAACCGGTGTCTTGATGGCAGACTTACGCTCGACAGCCTTTTGTTTAAAAGGTAGATCTACAAAAATCAAAGTTAACTCATGTGTTCCATGGGGGATGCTTTAAGTCACAATTCCGCTTACAAAGGAAGTATTATGCTAAGGAATTTCTCTGGTAAACTACGAGCTTGCTCTTTGACGACAAATGAAATCTTACTTAAAGTCAGTCGTAATGCAACGCTAAAAGATAATTACATCTTTCACTTTTTTTTGAAGTGTGTTTTGAAACTTTTCAGCCATGCTTTATTTCCAAACAGTTTGCCTTCTGTCCCTCAAAGTTCATACAGCATATAAACAGTATGATACCCTGCCGAAAGTTTATTTGTGTTTAAATGTTTGTGTCTATGCTACAACTGGAGAGAGGTAAATATTCTCCTTCAAGCAGTATGATGACAAACTGGTTAAATTGCAGTTACAAGTTTTACAATATACACTATATCAAGACGCTGATTTGTACTTTACAGAAAGTCCTACAGCAGTTTCCTCAGATGCAGGTATTAATTGTAGGTGTTGTTAATGTATCTGTTTCCACTAGAGCAACAGTTCTTTTTTTCTTTTAAGGAGCGAAATGTCTCTCCTTGGCTCGGTTTTTCATAACCTAAAAGTAATTATAATTTTTAGAGGGATAGTACTGTGTTTTCTGATAGTTCTTAGCTAAAGTATTTAACATACTGTTTGATGTAAAATATTTGCACTTTTTATGTAACTTTTGTTGCTAAACTTGCGTATCTTATAGACTTCTAATTTCCAGCACTTCTGCAACGGCTTCAAGTACGCTGCTATCACATATAGACTGATGTGTTAAAGGAAAGGCTAAAACTGCCTGTTAATTAAAAAAAAAAATAATAAAAAATCGTAACAGCAAGATTATTTTAGCAGTCCTTAATTTTAAAATGCTACTTATTGGTGTCTGCAAGGGGTAGCGTTGAACATCTGAGTTGCCTTTTTATGGTGACTTTCTGTTCTCTGTCTTACAACCTTTTTCTAAATAAGACACGGTTTGAAGTAGAGGGTGCCTGGGACCACTAAGCATGTGGTGGGGAAAAATCCTGTTACGTTTCTGGTGTCAGCAAATGTTGTCTGTTTGCTGTACAGTGGAATTAGGCTACTGAAGGTCAAATTAAACCTTGAACTGTTATTTAAATTAAAAGGATGGTCATCTTCTGTTAACCAGTGAGTACGTCATGTAACAGCAAGTCGTAATAAATTGGTTTCATTCGTCTGGAGTTGCCAGCTCTCTCACTCCGTCATAGAATAGAAAAGATGTTCCCCGGGGAAATAATCTAACCCCTGATCAGGCTTTGAATGAAGGGCTACATCTTCATGGTCAGATGGGTCTCATCTTGGTCATTCTTGCTGCTCAGACTTTTTTTTCCGCCAAGTGTTATTTTTCTCACGTTCCTCCAACACATGTCTTGTAGATTGTGCAGTAGTTGAGAGAAAAGCCCTTTTGAGTAGATGCACGCATCCTAAGCAGCCAGTATATGGTGTTTAAGATCATCCCAACCTTCCAGCTATTTTCTCCTCTCTGTTTTTTTTTTTTCTTTTTCTTTTTTCTTTTTTTTTTTTTTTTTTTAAAGTCAACTTGCAGAAAATATGGGAAACTTGTCTCATATAACAGCTGAGGATGTGGCTAGGTTAAGGCAGGAAACTGCTACCCACAATGCAATGTTACATACACTACCACTTAATAAAATTTATTTCAAACATGCTACTGACAAAACCAAAGAAAAATAATATCCTAACTATGCTAGTTAGTACACTAAATATATCTAGGGAAAAGTGAAAGTAATCTCTCTAGAGCCTTTCTTGCTTCTGGGATACAATGCTACCAGTAGTTAAACCAGAGCAGATCTCCGTAGTTTAAAGCAGCGAGCTATTTTTAGAAAATATTCGCATCGCTCTGGAAATTAATGATTATATGCTTCTTAATAACAGTCAAAGTTATTTGCTGTAGACAGAATTCAGATGAGATCTCTCCTTAGACTCTTCTGGTCGGCAAAATATCCTCTTCTGTAGTTTTAAATCTGGCAGCTTTTGTTGCTTCGTCCCGTTTTCCCTGAGTCTTACCTTTCCTGTAGCCAAGCAGCCTTTTACCTCTCCTTCCCACTTCATCTTTTGTAGGTTGGTGTGAAAATATTTTCCGTGTCATATGTGGGAAAGGAACTGAGAAGAGGAAAGTTCATCTTCCTAGGTTATGTGGAGATTTAAGGGTTCTAGTTGTTTTATTTGATTGCCTGCAATTTGAAGAGTGTAATAATTCGTGAGAGGTAAATAAATTTAGTTAACTTATAGGGTGAATTTAATAGTCTTGAATCTTCAGTGAGTATTTCCAAATATCAGACAGAGGGATGTGTGGAGTCGCTGATGCTGCTCTGCCATAAATGTCCTGAAAGTCTTGTTCTAGATACGTTTTTGTTTCTGTTTGTCTTCTAAATGCACGTATATTGAGGGTGATCCTCTTACAGAACGTTTTCGAAGCGTTTGCCTCTATAGTTAGAGAACGCTTATCAAGAACAGCTGCTGTAGTGCTGTGGATCCTATCCATGGACTCATGGTGGTCTGCTGAACAACGTTCTTCAAGTTTGACAGGTGAGACAGAGACTCTCCAGTGCCACTGCTTTTGGATGAATCTAGCTGTGGTTGGAGAAAGTGCATCTTGCCAAAATATATGGGTAAGACCACACACAGTCTTTAAAATAGTTATTGTAAGCTTATTTTTAGGCAATATATGTCTTGACAGTTCTTTTATTTGCATGCCAGTTTCACTGCTGCTTATAGATTTTTCATTTATTTTAGTAATGGCAATTGCAGATTTAGATCTATGTTTGTAAAGCTTTTGCACAACATTTACTCTGGAAAAATACAGACTTGCTGCTTTCAAACCTCAGTCGAGATTAGAGAACAGATCTTAAAAAATATTAAAGCAGAGTATTCACGCTCTTCAGATTTGGTGTCAGTCTTTTCATATTAAACCCCATTTTCAGGGGCATAGTTCAGCAATAAAAAAAAATTGCTTCTGGTTTTAAAATCATACCAGTTTCAGTAGCTTCTGTGCTTGTATAAGTCTGCAGCAATGTAGATTTAAGACATGAAATTAGTTCAGTAAGTAATAAAAACGAAATGTTTTTTTTTTTTTTTTTTTTTTAAGTTGCATAGTTATTAAATACTGAATTTAGAATCTGTATTTGATTTATGTTATAACTCCTGGACAGTATTTTTCACGTGTATTTTAATGTGTCGAATATTCTTTGCATTCTAAATGCCTGCTTCAACAATTGGCTCTGTAACGTGTATTTAAAACGTTGTATGTTTAACTGACAGTAGAGAAGGGGGTTGTACCCTGTAGAATTTCTGAGTAAACAATACCCATTCGGTAACTTTCAGAACAGATGTTTTTTAAATACCCCAAGAGAAATTAAATATAATACTGAAATGGAATATCATAAACCGTTCATTGGGTGGTGATGCTTTAAAGTTATAGATTCCTAACGACATGGCTTTTTCCCCTAT
Source organism: Larus michahellis (assembly GCF_964199755.1). NCBI lineage: Eukaryota > Metazoa > Chordata > Aves > Charadriiformes > Laridae > Larus > Larus michahellis. The sequence goes on from NC_133898.1 coordinate 125,802,152, forward strand.
TTCTGTATTTTCCAGGTTATCTTGTGTAATTACTGCATGACTTTCTCAACAAAACGTTACTCAGTTTTTGTTACTTAACATTGCCTAGTACTGTTGTTTGTAGCAGCGGACTTTACAGACAATTAAGGAAATAGTCGCTGCCCTGAGGAGTATACAATTAAATATATGCAGCTAGCCATTTAATAAAAGTATGAAACAGAGGGAGGGGAAAAACCCCATCTAATGAACTGTAATAAAAAGGAGTGATTTGAAGAACTTCATGGAGAAAAGAGAGTAGTTGGTTTTAATTTTATTACCAACTTTCTCCCCGTATTCTAGTATGAAGAGTGTTGGTTATTGTCGGCAATCGGCTGGTCGTGTTATCTGCTTGAACCTGGGCATGATGCCTGACCGTCACAGTTGCTTCTCTATATTTTTTGAAAAAAAAACCAAACCCAACCCTGTAACATTTCTGTATGTAGTGAATGCAGCTTGAAATATTTCTCTGCTGTTCATGTTTACATGCGTTTGAGATCCTCAGTCCTGTAAATAGTGGGGTTTTTTTTAGAAAGAAAAATAGCAAAATGAGGTAGTTTCGTTCTTTCTCCCATTTATCTCTACACATCCTTTTTTCTTTTTTTAAAGTATTTAGTACCTGGATCTATTTCTTTTCCACAGCTTGTCAACAGTCGAAGCTTTCCCTTGTAATTAAAAATGTATTGTGGTTTTTTGTTGGAGGAGAGATCTGAAGATCATTCATGAGAAAGAGAGTTGAAAAGAGGATGAGAGGGCAACGGAAGGGATAAAATTGGAAGGAGGAGAATCAGAAAGAAAATCTTGTGTTTTAATGAGTTTCTGTTTTAACAGTATGGCTCCCATTGTGTAGAGAAGGGACACTGAAGGTAAGGAGAACTGAAGAAGCTGAAACAGGATGAAGAACAAAAGACACGCAGCCCTTCTCGTGGTGACGGCATACGTAGGAGAAAATGGCCTTCCAGTCTCCCAGGCAATGCGAAGCCCGGTTTGTTCTGAAATGGCCCGTTCAGATACTGGAAGCAGCCTGGCTGCGTTTAGGGCAGCGCTGAGCTCGTTTGCAGTAAATTGGGCTGTCTCTGCATAGCACGTAAACTGGCCCGTATAGGTGTGCCTAAAGAATAATAGAAGAGAATCAAAGTTAAGTGAGGTTGGGAAGAGGATGGGAGATGTTAGTTTTGAATTTCCAACACGCGATGTGTTCCGTGCTGGGGAGTTGGTTGGCTGATTTTTCATATCTACGGGAGAAAGCAGGCGGTATTTGTAGCCACTCCATTCACTATTCCATTTGTAGACATTCCATATCATTCAGATAAGCAGCTGTCAGTTCTTTTTAAGATACTTTTTGTGTCGTGCTCTGAGTAACAGACAGTGTAATAACTGAATGGTGGTAATGAAGAAGAAAATATAAAAAAGGAATTCTAATCATTCCTTCCACTCATACCTCCTCCTCCTCTGACCTTCCAACCCCAAATGTGAGGAGGCAGGGCAGGTTTTTTAGAGAGACCCTGTGGTTTGCTTGCCAGAATCCAGACCTGTAACTTCTAAGATAAACAATGCAAGCTTTGAGGAAATGTTCTGTGTGAATAAGACCGTGAATGCATTATTTTTTTAATACTTAGATATTTTATTACTTTAACCATTTATTTCTGTTCTGTTTAGATGGAAAAATAATCATTTAAGAAGCTGCACCGCTGGCTCCACTCATTAGCTCCATGTGGGATCTGTCTAGTAGGCACCCAAACCAATAAGCTCTGTGGAGAACTGACGGTTGGGTGAACAGGGTGCTTTTAACTTGGAGACCCAGCCTATAATCAAAGTGAATTTGTTAACTTTTCCATTCCAAGAGCAAACGCAGGTCCTTGCTTTACCCAGAATATGTTGTGAGGCGTCAAAGGTGCTAAGCAGGATGAAATTCTGCATTTTGGCAGGAAAAGGTGATAGTGGACAGCCTAGAGACTCTTGGGTATTGCCTGCTGATTGCAGCGGGTATGAGGCCAGAGCAATGAACGGGCACTTAGTACCCAAGTCGCTTTTGCAACTGTACGGCCAAATTCCTTGTTGGTGATTGGAATAGGAGTGTGTTTGTGATTGGAATTGGAGTATGTTGGAACTGGAGTATTCCAGTTTTGTTGGAAAATTCAGCAATGTAGTAAAAAATCAGTCCAGTTAAATCAATAGTGTTCTCTGTTATTTTCTAAATTCCCCTTTCCTGAGCGCATTCTGCTTCTGGGGTGGTGCTTCTTAGTTGTTCTGGGCCTGAAAAGACTTTGGACTCAAAGTTATCACTCTGTCCAAAACCTAGTTCAAGAATCAAACAAATCTCTGACTCGTGTACTTGCGTATCAAAGAGCATGTTAATTGGTTAATATTTGCATGGAATAATAAAATTTCTTTGTAGTTTATAAGCTTGGTATTTCAAAGAAAGCTGTATTTTATCAGTGTGGGATCTACATTGTTGGTTAATTCCTATCACACTTACTTTGTACCAAAACCCATTAGATGAGGACAATTATAACAGTGATATTCTCTTTGATCTTCATCCTCCTCCGGATTTCTTTCTCTGTAATGACGCTGCCAAAGCAGGACCTTGTAGCCAGGCTTCTTCGTCTTTTGGGGGGAACCCGTGGGGATGTACAGATCTTTTTTGTAAGGTCAAGCAGTGCTCTGGGCACTCTGCTGCTTTGGCAAAAACCCCGGCGCTAAAGAAAGCGTGGCTGCTTGGGAGCCGGAGCTCATTCGGGTGGTGAGCCCCTGGCACAGGCTGCCCAGAGAAGCTGTGGATGCCCCATCCCTGGAGGTGTTCAAGGCCAGGCTGGACGGGGCTTTGAGCAGCCTGGTCTAGTGGGAGGTGTCCCTGCCCATGGCAGGGGGGTGTAACGAGATGATCTTTAAGGTCCCTTCCAACCCTGACAATTCTGTGATTCTGTGATTCTCATGGCGTGGGCTTTAAGGTTGGGGCCCTCGGAAATAACTGTATTCTCTGTAAAGTTTAAAATGAGCTAACCTTTCTTTTTCACATTTTATGCCTTTATGCCTGTATAGGTGGAGTATATCTTTCATTATTTTTAAAAGAAACTTCAGTAACTGCTTTGAGAATAAGGCAGAATATGCATTTTTATTTTGCAGTCGTTATCGTGCTTATTCTGTAAAAATTGTAATTGTTGTCCTTTCTTCAAAGCTGCGTTGTTTTTTTTTACTATTTTTATTTTTTATGAAAATCTAAATGTTTTCTTGCTTTTTAAGCCCAGTTTTGCCCAGTGTGGGTTTGAAGCAGCTCCGCAGCAGAATGTTTATATTTCAGTTTCGGGAAAAATGATACCAGTCTGTTCAGAAATGGAGTATTTGCAATAGTAAGTGGCATCTTTACAAGCTAAACATAATGATCAAAGAGTTGAAGAAATAACAAATTTAGTTGTCTTTTGGACAAAATTACAATGGAATAGCATTTGGTTTGTCATTTAGCTTCAGTATGATTTATTTTTCTTCTCTTTTAATTGAAGAACAAATCCAATTCATAACTGAATGCAATTCAGTCTTCTCATTTTCTGATGTGGGTAGAAAATATCTGTTTTATCTGTGTATAGGAGCTACAGTAATTCCAGCTTATTTTTCCTTTTTGAATAACTGAAATAAACTGAAAGAGTCAGACATTCATTACATGACATTATTATGCCCAGACACTTTTTTTAGAATTCATGAATTTTACAGAACACTAATTCTTTGAGTGCTTTCCTTTCAGCTCTCATTAGTAACTATTCCTAGATTGGACATCTGACAGATAGGCAGCTAAATTAGTAAAGATTTTCTATAAATTGCCTATTAATTTAGAATGAAATCTGAAGAACGTGTAAATAGATCTGCTCCCAAGAGATAGGGGCTTTTTGTTGGTTTGGTTTTTTTTTCCCCCCATTAAATCTGTGTTCCTCTGCTAAAAAAGTAAGCTTAGCTAAACTCTACAGTGGAAGAATAAATTGATGAAACTAGCATGAAAATACTAGAATTAAAGTTTCCAGTGATCCTTAGCACAGCCCCATTGCATGTGGTACGTTATAATACAGTGTTAATTGATGGCATGGGTTTTTTTCCCCCCTCCCTAGAACTCCTGACTCATTCTTTGCACGGAACGAATACTGCTCGCTTCAGAGTTAGTTACTCAGTGATTTTCTTTTTATCGCTCGTTGCTCATCGTGTGGCTGACTGCCATCTTTCCTGCACGGTATTCAAACCCTGCGATGAAGAGTTGTTACTAACGTTCATGTGCTCTTTTGTGGCACATGTCACACTATGAGAATACTTAACCAATATTAATTATTTTTTTTCTTCGCAGTACTCTTGGGAGAAGTATTCTCTACATGAGATATGTAATTTGGTGGAGGTACAGAGAATAAAATTAAAACAAATAGAAGGCAAATTAAAACCCCCAGCTTCTCAGTCACTCTAGAGTACACAACTAGAGTATACTGTTTGTGAAATTGCTTCGCTTTAACTCTGCATCTTTATAAGTTTAAAGAGCTCATTTTTTTCAGTGACGGATATACGACCTTTTACAAATCAAATACCATGGTTTAAACAAGGAATGGGCAAGGATTGCTCACTTCCTAAAATAATTGTTTTCACTATTTCAGAGGCAGAACAGGATCCAGTTTCCCAGAAAAATACTGAGTGGTTTTAATCTTGAGTTGGAAGATGACCTTTTTTACCACCTGGCCTTGATCCTTCATCCTAACAAATCCTACCTCTGCAGTGAAGGAGACAGGAGTTCTGTGACAACCAGAGCCACAGGACAGTAGTAACTTTACAGCACTCACTAGTATTGCTGCACGTGTAGATATAAAATTCCAGGGTAACACTTAAAAGGATATTTCCTTTTAGACTTCTATCTTTAATCCTTACGAATATTGTGTGAGACAACTTTTTTTATGATAAATGTAAGCATAATAACTGGCTAGTTATGGCATAATTAAGTTTTATTGAGTCTTCTGAAGTCCCTGGTCCGTTTTCAGAGAAAGGGGACGTGGTTAGGTGAGTGTTGTTCTGATCTAGCGCGATGTTTCTTTATTCTTCTGCATAGATGAGCTTCATTGTATATGTTTTCCAAACATAAAAATAACAGTTCGGAACTCAGCATGTCCACTTTTACGATCAAGAACGTATACAACTTTGTATAGGTTCCAGCGGGAGACCGAATGGTTTCATCACAATAGTGGAAGTACTAGATTGAGGCTACAAGTCTCCTTCATCTCAATATCAGAATCCTCATGCGGCCTAACCTCCTGACGCACTGGCCATGTAGGGTGTTGGACAACTTGCAGGTGGCTCATAGGTAGGAGATGGCAGTGTTCCCTGAGGTCTGCTTCAGTGTAAAACAGGGAGAGGTGAGGTATGCCGCTGGATCCTGAGATGGTCTTTCCATCTCAATGGTTTGAATCTTGCTTGTTTGACATATTTCACGCACAGGAGCTGTGTTTGAACGAAGCCATATCCAGATCAAGAACCAAAAAGACGCTTCACTGTTTAGGACACTGATTTACTGTTAGGATATATCAGTATGTCAACTTTATGTATACCATACATACTGCACGGATTCATTTTACCGCAGTCTTACCTTGAGGTGTTTGATTACCAAACTCAAAAGTTTTGGATTTAGCGAGAAACAGAGTATTTAAAATGCTTTTTAGGGACTTCGATGTAAATATTTATTTTTCATTTGCAAGTTACTGATCTGTGAAATTGGGGTGGGGAGGGGCTAAAGTACTGAAGATAAAGAATTCTATAAATAGCACAGCCACTCTTCCTGTGAGACTGTGCAAAGATCATTGAAATATTGTATATACCTTTTTTTCTTTTTTGAATTTCTTTTGATGGCTGTACAGAAGTACGTACAGCATAATTCTTACTTTCCAGAATTCTCATATTTCTGTGGAAAGAGAGAAAACCAAGAAAACAAGGAGAAAAAGGTTTCTTCTGTCTTCTCTATTGCTGCTTTTTGCTTTGTTAACCAACAGGGTATTTGTGAATGGAACTTGCTGTGTTTTAGGATTTCAGATATTAATTGTTATCTTCTTCTGTCCTCCTTCACGCTTGTTTAGGAGGTAAACAAGTCAATTTCTGTTTTACAAATACATAAGGGGAACAGACTGATTCTGGGTCTGAATTTTGGAGTTGGTAGTACCTGTTCTAAAATAAGTACTAGCCTTGCTGTTGAAAATATGTGGTTGTGTTCAGCTCTTAACATGCCTGCGGTCTTATTTAGTTCATTATCATGCTATCTCTACTTTTTTTAAATACAAAAAAAAAAAAAAAAAGAAAATGTGCTGATAGAAACAGTCTTTATGTAGCATTATTAAATAAAAGTCTTTATCAGCTATCTAAACATAGGATCTCAGACGTTTCAATCCAAGGTTTGACCAGTGTTTTTTTTTTTTTTGTTGGCCTTGGGCTGGTCACTTGAACTTGGCATGCATCTGTCTTGGCTTGATTATTCCTCTCATTACCATAAATCAGGAGTAATTATGCTGAAGTTATTGCAATTTTATGGAGGCAAAAGACCTGTAAAAAAAGCAGAGAGAATGCTATACTAGCAAAGAGCTGTAGTCTGGTGCTTGAGAGGTGAGTCTAGCTACAGGCTAGACCACAGACTTCTCTGTGAACCTTCAGGAAGTCTTGTAAGTTGCTCTGGCCTTCACTTTGTTGTCTGTAAAATGGGAATGATGATTTTCTTTTTTCTTTTTTTTTTTTTTTTTAATTTAATAAATTTAACTTATGTCATTTGAGGGATGAACAGTGATGAAGGTCATAGGAGTTTGTCTCCATTGTTTAGTACAATTTTTAGTCCCTTATAACTGAGAAATGGAGAATACTGTCATTCTGTGTGTGATATTTTACCAACATAAGAAATACATGGACCTGTTGGAGCAGGTCCAGAGGAGGCCACAAAGATGCTCAGAGGGCTGGAGCACTTCTGCTGTGAGGACAGGCTGAGAGAGTTGGGGTTGTTCAGCCTGGAGAGGAGAAGGCTCCAGGGAGACCTTATAGCAGCCTTCCAGTACCAGAAGGGGGCCTACAGGAAGGATGGGGAAGGACTCTTGATCAGGGAGTGTAGTGATAGGACGAGAGGTAATGGTTTTAAACTGAAAGAGGGGAGATTTAGATTAGATATTAGGAAGAAATTCTTTACAGTGAGTGTGGTGAGACACTGGAACAGGTTGCCCAGGGAAGCTGTGGCTGCCCCATCCCTGGAGGTGTTCAAGGCCAGGCTGGACGGGGCTTGGAGCAGCCTGGTCTGGTGGGAGGTGTCCCTGCCCAGGGCAGGGGGGTTGGAACTGGATGATCTTTAAGGGTCTTTTCCGACTCTAACCATTCTATGATTCTGTGATAAAAGTGAAGATTTACACTACTTAAATAGTTGAAGTGGTAAGTAACATTAAGATCTTTTTATTTACTTTGTCCACCAGTCAGCATTGTAGAATATTTGTTTAGTAGAGTATTAGCATCTTTGAATTTATTTAACTCCCTTGAGGGAATCTCCTACAACTTTTCTGTTGCCAGGTTTTCTGATACATTTCTTCCCACTATCATAGTTAATATCCTGGGAACAGCTTGAGTTAGCTAAAGAAATTGCTTGTGACTATAGTACTTTCATATTTGTAGATTTATGTTGCTACTAAGCCTGTAACTCTAGGGATTTTTTTTAAATTTAAGGAGAGTGTAGAACATAAGCAAGTGTTGTACTTAATCCTGTCTATTAAACATCACCATGGAGTCATCAGAGCACAGTCATTGCCTGTCCCTTGTGCTTTTCTCAGTATAACTTATTGCTTTGTTTAAAAAAAAAAAAAAAAAAAAAAAAAAAAAAAGAAAAAAAGTCAGGGCACTTACAAATCTTCTGTAAAACTAGACATTTCAACTGAGATCAACATTTTGTTGTTCAAAACAGGATAACAGCTGTGACTTTGTAAGCTACTGTTAGTGGTTTTTAGAAGCTAATTTGTCAGCTAGCTGGCACGCTGAGCTCATTTGCCGAAAGAAGTTGATGTCATCTCCCATATCGTTCTTTGTCAAAGCTCAGCGTCTCTTTCTTTAACCAGCGATTCCCAAATAGAACGTTACAGAACGGGGCTGTTTGCCAGCGGCATTAGTTTTCTGTTTATGTAACTTCAATTTAGATCATTCATGGCTTAACACAAAATTCAGTCGTCATGTGAGAGTTGATTACCCTTTTTTTTGGATCCTGTATTCATGATATGTAGCTTCTTTTTGTGTGGTTTGAATAAAAAAATGTGAAGAGCAGAAATGTTTATTATTTTTCAAGTATTGCTACTTAATTTAATCAAACAATATTCAATGTAGTTCATTATTGCTTGTTCCGCATATAGTACAAAATAAGGTTTTATTTAATGACTATAGCTGTCGATTAAAAATAAGTTTTCTTGGAAGAATGAATGAATGTCTAAAATCACTGAGTATCAATTAAATGTTAATACTGGACATTGTTTTGCCACGAAATTATTTATAATTTCTGCTGAACATCCGGTCCAAAAAGGAGCTTCAAAACTGCACGTTTTCAGGTTCTGTCTTATTGCTCAGAAGTAATGGCCACATTGGCATAGGATTTGGTGGGAGCCTAGTAGTTCTAATCTTTTAAGTAAATTATTTTGTGGCTTTTTAGTAGCTTCAGTGTCTCAGTAGCTTTACAAAATGTGGTGGGATATAAAGAAGAGATCTTTTTACAAGATGCCGGCTAAATAAAAGATGAGAAATTAAGGGTGGGAATAGTTTATTTTCACACTGGAGCAAAGTTACTTGTGAGATCTACCAAGGATCTTGGACAAGTGAGAAAGCTTGAGAAAATTATTTAGAGTACCGAAATCAAATGCTGATGGTGTGGAGCCACAAAAGCATTTCACAGAATTGAGTGGGTGATACGACAGGTGAGATCCATTGCTGATAAACCCAGAGTCGTGTGCACGAACTCTGTGCTGTTTATTTTCATAGAAGAGGAGCTCTGAGATTCACAGTGGATACCTCTCAGAGCTTAGTAGTTGTCAAAAATTCATTAGATTTTAAATGAATTGAGAGTGTGCGAGGAAGAGAGCGGTACTAGTAGTTCTGCTGTTCTGCTCACCCTATTATGAAAACAATATTCTAGAATTAGAAAAGAATTGAATGAATTCCATACAAGGAGAAACTAAATTGTCAAGCTGCTAAAGCCTGGAAAGAGACAACTGGAAGGGGAATGTGATAGAAATCTAGAATTATGAGCAATGTGGAGAAAGTGAATGGGAACAATTATTCCCATTTTTCATAACAAAAACTAGGGGCACCTAATTAAATTATCAGATGGCAGGCTTAAAATGAACACAAGGAAGTAGTTTTTTAACAGTGCGTAATTCAATTGTTGAATTCATCAGCTCGTTGCCACAAGGTACTGTGGGGGCCAAAAAAATATAGTAGCTTAAAAAGGAAGAAAAGGTGATCGTGTAGGTGAGGTTTGTCTATAGCAATAAAACACAGTTGTCTAGTCGTAAAATGAGGCTAAACTTTAGGTCTGTTGGAGAGAAAACCAAGTAGGGGCTTTCCCGAAGAATTCGGTATTGGCCTTTGTAGAGAGTCTTTGGTCTCTGTGCAGATCCCAGGTCTGAAGGTTTTGTGTATAGATCCACTGATAACAGTATCTAGATGATAGTGCTGCGTAACGGTGGATTACCACGGGGGCAAAAACTCACCAAATCTTCAAAGATTTGATGTTCGTGCGTAAATGAGTAACGGGTGTACAAAAATCAGGATGCCGAAATGGAAGGACTTTAATCGTTTATGCTTATGAGAGTAATTAGGCTGTACTTCTGTAGAAGTATTTTCAAAAGCATATCGCCTCAGTAGCATTGATTTGATTTGTAATTCATTGGTCATCCAGACATTAGTATTTCACTGTGATTTTTTTAAAACAATAAGGCGTTTTCCAGTTTTGTTGTATCAGGGTATTCCGTCTGAGGTTTTTCAGATTTTTCTGTTGTTGTTTTCCCTATTTAAATCTCTTCTTTATTTTGTTGACGCTTTTAAGTCTGGTTCTTTGAATGCTGATATTTTGTGCTCCGGTTGTTGATCATCTTCGTGATTTTGCTGGGTCTTTCTGGAAGAATTAGCTTATTGAAAGCTATATGGCTACCCTCAGTAGCTGTACATATCATAAAAGTAAGGCTTCCAATGGGAAAGGAGTTACCACTTCAAAATGTCTGGAAAATGCTGGGTTTAATAATCTGCACCTTAATCTTGTAGTCCTTTTCTGAAGGAAGCAGCCCCATTGAAAGCCATAGTATTAAGGCTACTAAAATTTTATTCATTTATCTAAAATGACTGACTTTTGGGAGGGATTCACTTATGTATTTAATGTTATCCTACTTATTTCCTAAAAGTATGCTTTGATGAAAGCCTTTGGGCATAAATTTGGTTCCATTTCATCAGCGGCTATGAACAAAATTAAGCCTTAAGGTGTGCTTAATAATGAAAAAGCCCCAGTAAAGTTTCAAAATATAACGTTATGGATGATAATTTATAATAAATCTTAACAGAATAGACAGGCAAAATATACTGAAACCATAATATGTGTATTTGTTATTAAACATTTATTTGAGATTTTTTTATTTATTTATTTCGGTATTCAATCCAGCATTTATCGTTTTAGATTTCAACCAAGCTTTTATGTATGCCTGAGGGTGAACTTTATACGTCTTTTTATAGATGAGAAACACAAAATGTTATCACACTGCCATCTGGACTGGTTTATCCTTCTATCGTCACAGATTTATGATGATTATATTTAAACACTTAATGTTTTCTTTTTCAAACATTTCAACACGGTAGACTAGTAAATCAAAGCTTCCTTTCGAAAGGTTGATTGGTGCAAATGTATCTAATCACATCCGAAGTAGATTCAGAACTCTATTCAAAGCGGCAATACCGTGTTTTTGGATTACAGAAGGACCACACATATTGTATGCGGTTCTTTAATGGTTGCATAAAACTCTGTCCCGTGTTCCCTGAACCCTGATTATTTCCAGAGGTAGTAGGTAAAAATTTCTAACTTCCCCTTCCTCTTTCTCATCCATTAAAGAGTTTTGTGAGGTAGCACTTTTGTGGCCTGACTGTTGATTTCTGCATCGCCATGTGATTATTTAAAAGCCTACGCCTCTGTCAGTGTGAGAACAAGGTAACTGAGCTGCTTTTCCTACCTATAGTTCTGAGATTTGTTATGGAGTATCTGTTGTAAGACATATTTCACTGGAGACTTCTTTCTCCCCCGCCTGCCTGTGAACCCCTTCATCCCCTAAAAAACTTTTTAAGGGGGTCTGTTGGTTTGGTTTTGGTTTTTTTTTTGTTTTTTTTTTTTTTTTTTTTTTCAAATGACACTGAAAATTCAGGTCAGCAATTGTCAAATGTATTTTTGTATTTTGAGAACTTACTTTACCGAGCGGGGCTGGTAGGATGAAAGTTTTGTTGCCTGACAAGCTGTTGGGGGACAGCCTACGCGGTGTCCATGCCTGCTTCTCTGAACGTGCAGCGAAAGTGGGCCGGCATTACCGTGTGGTCGAGAAGGACATTTGAGGTGAAATTGTTACCTTTTTCTTGTTTAAAAGGACAAATTTATTTTAAGGCGTAGACTTCACAAACCTTTTAAGTGTCTGATGTTACCGTAATAGTATAAGACTAGTTAAAAAAAAATCCAAACCCAACCCTCTCAAGTAGCAAATTCATTTTGATTTTTGCCAAAATGCTGTTACTTTCTTTTTTTTATTTGCTCAACTGTTGTAGCAGTGTGAATATTTTGCAAGCATGTAAAACTGAAAACACCGTAGCCAGACGTATTTGCTAATTTCTGGAAAAGCCTGGAATGTGGATTGAGCAAGACGAGTAGCATAATATAGAGGTATGTGTGGCATCATTAGTATTTTCAAATTAGTATCGTGCAAATATAAATACTTTTCTTTTTTTTTTTTTTCAAAAGCAGCAAGAAAATAGCTTTTTAAAAATGTAAACAAAGTGTTTAATCAGGAGGAATTTGCGGCTTGTTGTAACAAACCAATATTGAGTCTCTTGTTCACGTATTTCAGTATTTTGTCTATAGCAGCGGCCAGAATTGGTTACTTGAGAAAGAAGTATAAGAATTGTGAAAGGGGGCAGCTGTGCAATAGCCTGCTCATAGGGGCGGGGAAAAACCACCCGACCATCAGTTAGTGATTTAAGTTTCTGAAACACAAGCATATTTCATAAGTTTTATATAAAAGGAATTTAGGAGTTTTTAAACTCAACTTTAACGTGAGGTATTGTGTTGTATTATGGCCATCGGCACATGTTTTAGAGAAAGATGAAAGAAGCTTTGCAGTAGATACATGGGATAATCAGCTTTCCGAGAAGGTCTCATTGTAATCCTTCATACTGAGATAAAATTTTAAACCTCAGATCATGAGGTTTGTATTTCTTTCAAAACATATTTGAATACAAGCTCTCAAGGATCCAGGACACGTTTGGGTACTAACGGATAATTGTTGTCCATGTAAGTGTTCAGTTATAAAACCATTGAACAAATTATTCAATGAGCCTGTTTTTCTTGGTATTTGAGTCGTACTTTTTCTCTTGTCCAGAAGCTTCAGCTCTAGTCTTTCCTGCTTTGATTTGGCAAGGGAGCTGGATCACGGCAGATTTAAGGCTTTTTTCTTTACACAACACTTTATTTCTACAGAACTTCTGCATCGCTATTACCCCTTCGCTCATTGGCCCGATTCAGCAACATTTGACAAAACGAAGAGGGATGAGGGCGGTAGACGCCTGATCAGTGCAATTGCATAAGCCTTGTTTCTTAACACCACGAGCAGTGCTGGAGAGGGATACTCAGCGTTTATCTTACTGTTTTAAATAGCGACTGTGCTGTAATCTTGGTGGATGCTACACTGGTAAGGCAGGTTAGTGGAAATTGTAGAGTCTCCCGTTTAGTTTTTTCTAAAGCCGCCCTTTGCGTATCTTTGTCTTGTTAACTCGTCCTCAACATCAGCAACTGCAAATGAGTTATACAATATAAGTATATTCTGTGGGAAGATTATTTCTTTCAATTAGTAGATAATCTGAGAGCTGGGCTATATTCTAGAAGCATTTCCATTCCTTGGAACTCAACTTTGAGAGAATAAAGAGGCTCCATGAAGTCCTTCTGCGTTCCGTCAGGGCCATGACATACAGGTGATGCAGGATCATATGGTAGCTCATGGGTTTGGTGGTATCGTCGAATGATTCTACACTGACAGAGGGAATAGTTTTGTAACCCTTCTCTTGACTTATGGTGCTTACATCTCATGTTCATTGAATGATTCAGTATTTTACCCACCACCTAGGTAAACGATCTCAGTTATTTCAGACTGATATCGACAAGTGAGAGATTTACTATGCTATTTTCAGTAATAAAAATATCCACAGGTCAATAGATTGTGTTGTGAATTCAACAGAAATGTCTTTGGTGTAAGCACAGAACTGAGCTCAGTCTTTCCATTGGGTAAGGGGAAAGGTTTAGTGTGTTTCCCCTCTGAATCCTTCTGTTACCCAGAATGTTTTCGCCCTCTAGATAAACATACTGGGGCAGTTCTGGTTCCGAGACCTTCTGGGTCTGTTGGTGAAGAACTGCTTTCACTGCCTTGGAGTTTCAGGAGCACGTACGTCTGAACCTTGTTTGTTCTCATTGCAGCATCCCCTGGATAAAGGATGGGTCTTGTTGAAGTGCATGTCCCTCCTTGGGGGGAAACCTCTCATTGATGGCAGAAACTTCTCTTGTAACTCTAAGTAGATATTGTCATTTTCTTGTGTTACCCACCCATGAATCTTATCTTCTTGTTCATTACGGCTAAATAGTTGTTGCAAGAGGGATTAGTTTCATTAATTTCATGTGTCTGCCTTGTCAGCATATGCACCTGGGAGAGTAAGCGTAACCTTTGTGTCTGTAGCCAACAGAAAGAAATAAGCCATTTTAGTTAGTGATTCACTTGAAATTAAGAGTCTAAAATCAACCAGGTGAATCATAACATGTTTCTCTCCCCTGCCTTTGGAGGAAGTGTAGGCTGACTTATATGTAGATATTTGGTCCCCTCAGAAACATCATGCTTCACCCATGGGGTAAGTATTTCATACTGCAACTGGTGGAGAACGAGGCCATGAAGTGCAGTTTGTTACTTTGATGTTACTGTCAGAATCTTTGCCGTAAATGTGTGCTGCTGTACTTGTTGTGCAGAGTATGTCCCTGGGGCAGGTCTTTAAAGTACTTTTCCATTCTTTTGTCTGAATGGTGTAAAATAGTGTTGTTATTGACATCAAAGCTGCTCTTCTAGACTGCCTAGCTGGACCTAAACCTCAGATATGTTTTTTCTTCTTCTTTTTAAACATTCTGAATTAATTGTTTTTTCTTAGAGTACAACCACTTTATTATCATGGAATCATAGAATGTGTCAGGTTGGAAGGGACCTCTAAAGGTCATCTAGTAGTTAAGCTTGATTGTTTACTTCTGTTACATTTCCATATAATGTTTGTATCATTAAAACCTATCAAATAACTAAGAATTTTTTATTTTGTTAGGGCAAGCTTTGTCATCTTTCTCTTTCCTTCAGTAAGTAAAAAAACCCCAAAGAAACAGAAACAATCCATCAGTCAATCCTAAGGTCTTCTATGACGTTCATCACATTTCATCTTTGAAACAGTTCCTGCATTCACTTTTATAAATCAGCATCTCTGCTTGTGGAGACAATTCAGCAAGGCTCGGCTGGGGTGGGATCGTCTCCTGTAGGTGCTGGGTTTGTGAGAGCAGCCCTTTAAAGAGACTCTCCCCTCAACAGAGAAACGACACCTGACTTCCAGCACTGTAAACTGGTTTATTGGAACTTCTGATTTTGGGATCAGACCCTAGATTCTTTGAAATCATGGGAGAATCATAGAATCATTTAGGCTGGAAAAGACCCTTGGGATCATCGAGTCCAACCATCAACCCCACTCTACAAAGTTCTCCCTTACACCATATCCCCTAACACCACATCTAAACAACTCTTAAACACATCCAGGGATGGTGACTCCACCACCTCCCTGGGCAGCCTATTCCAGTGTCTCACCACTCTTTCTGTGAAGAATTTTTTCCTAATGTCCAGCCTAAACCTACCCTGTTGCAGCTTGAACCCATTCCCTCTTGTTCTATCGCTAATTACCTGTGAGAAGAGACCAGCACCAACCTCTCTGCCATGTCCTTTCAAGTAGCTGTAGAGAGTGATGAGGTCTCCCCTCAGCCTCCTCTTCCTCCAACTAAACAGTCCCAGCTCCTTCAATCGCTCCTCATCAGATTTATTCTCCAGGCCCTTCACCAGCTTTGTTGCCCTCCTCTGCACTCGCTCCAGCACCTCGATATCTCTCTCGTATTGAGGTGCCCAAAACTGGACACGATACTCAAGGTGTGGCCTCACCAGTGCTGAGTACAGGGGGACAATCACCTCCCTCCTTCTGCTGGTGACACTATTTCTAATACAAGCCAGGATGCCATTGGCCACCTGGGCACACTGCTGGCTCATCTTCAGCCGCTTGTGAATTAGAACCCCCAGGTCCTTTTCTGCCAGGCAGCTCTCCAGCCACACTGCCCCAAGCCTGTAGTGATGCATGGGGTTATTGTGGCCCAAGTGCAGGACCTGGCCCTTGGCCTTGTTGAAGCTCATACCGTTAGCATTGGCCCATCGGTCCAATCTATCCAAGTCTCTCTGTAGAGCCTCCCTATCCTCATGCAGATCAACACTCCCGCTGAGCTTCGTGTCATCTGCAAACTTGCTGATGATACACTCTATGTCCTTATCAAGGTCATCAATAAAGATGTTAAACAGAAATGGTCCCAACACTGAGCCCTGAGGGACACCATTTGTGACCGGCCACCAGCTGGATTTAACTCCATTGAACACCACTCTTTGGGACCGCCCAGCCAGCCAGTGCTTGATCCAGCAGATCGTATGCTCATCCAGGCCATGAGCCGACAGTTTTTCCATGAGAATCTAGTATTAGTGACCGCAGCTGCAGTTTAACGTAGTCTCTGAGCTCAAGGAAATAACTTACCTTTCCTCTTAAACCTGTCCCCTCTTTTTGCCTGGGGATGGTACGTGCCCTGTTTCGCAAACCTGTGATTTAGATGTCATCTTCAATTTCTCTAAGACTTACCTCAGAGCAAGTATGGCATATCTTGCTGTTAAACAATTGGCAAGATAACAGTATTTTCTTCAAACTTTCAAGTCAAAGTTTAATGCCATGTGATGCATTTTCATTAACTCTGAAAGAAGTAGATTTTTTCTTTTTTTTTCCTTTGGCATGGGAACTCCTGTGGAAATGTGTCTGCGCAGTTTCTTTGTATTCTGTCATTGGGGCATTTGAGTAATCTGTGATAATAGAGCTAAAAGGCCATTCAAAGAGGAATGAGAATAGCGTGTAAAATCAAATGCATAACCTAAATTAATTTTTGTGGGTGGGTAATACTTAAAATGAGAAATTCTTTTAGTGCAGGTATTTGTTTGTTCTAACTTATTATTTCAAGTTGACTTTTATTTGTACTGAGTTGGGTACATAGTCATCTCAGTAGCAATTGCAATGGTGAATCTGTCCTCGCCACCCTACCTGGATTTGCGTTGGTTTTAGAAATTTTATTTCTTCTGGGAAAAAGGAAATAGTTGACGTTAAGTATTTTGTCAGTTCAGGTTGAGCTAAAATAATAATACAAGCGAATCTTAGCTCTAAGCTTTGAAGAATATTGTTGAAAAGCAGGAAATTCATATCGGGACAACTTATAATAAACTTAATCAGCAGAGTTGCATTCTGGTTGATGGAAAAGCTTTGTTGAGTCATTCTCCGCCAAAGCCGAGAGCAATCACTAGAGTCTGTGCTGCTTAAAAGGACTGATTTTTTTTTTTTCTTTTCTTTTCTTTTCTTTTTTTTATTTTTTTTTTCCTAAAAAGGAGGTTCATGTGGACTGAATTCCCTTTTACAAAATGGGCATGTTTCCCAGGGAAAACATGATACTTCTTCACTAATCAGGATGGAGCCTTATCCTGCAATGGGACCTACATTTTGGTCTTTTCGCCACATCATTGCTGTTTTCTACATGGACAAAAATAGATATAGAGTAAACCAACCCAAAAAGTCAATTATAGGGTTTTATAGTGATGTACTGTGAAAAATTTGGTCATGTTTTTCATTATACAGAATGTTCTTTCCGAAGACATAAACAGAAAAAAGCACATATGTTTGATTTTAAAAATAACTTTGCTTAGCTGTTTAAAAAGGCTGGAGACGTTTTGGATAGCTCTAAATGATCAGCATCGTAATTATATGATAAAACTTCTGTGTAAAGACCTATCTGGTTTATAATTATTTAACTGTTGGGATTTGGGGGTTCAAGAGGTATACTTTGAAAAATTTCTCTTATATATCTGAAAAGTCTGAGTTATTCATCTTCCTCTCCTCTCTAATCAGGAAGTAACTGTTAAATCTGTGATGTCAGTTTAGGGGGAATGATTTAATTTAAAAAGTATTAACATGTGAAAGAAATATTGGAATGAATGAAAACAGTTTGGTCCGCTGACATTTAAACCAGTGATTATCCCAGGACAGCGTAGTGTAGGAGAGATGCTGAAGTAATAACTACAATTACAGTATCAAAGCAATAAAAATTAATATGTAATAATAGAATTATCAACAAAAGCCACATTTTTCAGTTGCGGGTGCCTGAAGTTCGGTAGATGAACCCATATTTGGACATCCACGGAAAACGCGGGAAGACTTTGCTAGGTGTGGAGCTCTGGCACTTCACGTTGTTTTCGTGGCAAATTGCAAACGCTCAGCACTTTTGCAAATGAGTCCACCTCCATCTAGGTTTCTAAATGCGGACACTAGTATTTGAAAAATGAGAAAGATTTAAAGATGCGGAGAGCTATCCAAACGAGCCTAACTACTTTTTGAAGAATAAATGCGGGTGGGTTTTTCAGATAGTTTAATTTAATTTGTTAGATTTAATTCTCGCTAGATTTAGTTTGGGCCTGATCCAGTTCTTAATAAATTCAGTGGGAACTTTTGAAACCTTTGTTTATATGTTTATTGCTAACACGTTTTCTGACTAAATTTGCTTGTTTTGCTTGACACTTAAACTAAGTAAACAATTGCTTACTTTGATTTACATGAAAACACCCTTTAGTCTTATTCTTTAAAGAAAAAATAATTCATAAAAATTACTATTTCTTGAGATTATTACATATGCCAAAATTATCAAATGCGTAATGCAATAATAGAGATATTACTAAGTTGGCTACTAATTTTTTTTATGATTTCTAAGCAGTTTGTTTCCAGTTCGCAAATACTTTGTGTTTCCAGTGCAGTGACCTTTACACGTCAGCAGTTCTTGTCACTTGGGTCGTGTCCTCCTGCTTCTCTCCCTTGTCAGTCTGCATCGTCGTCTTTATTTCTCCACAGAAAGCAGACCTTACCACCACCTTTTCATTTAGTTGCCATATTTACGAGGTGCTTCCTTTGCATGTTCTGGGTAACCCAATACATATTTCCTCCTACTTATTTCCTCTGTACAACTTGATTTCCCCAAGCAATACCGTGTTTCACTTCCTTGAACTTCAGTCTTGCATTCATTCTGATTCTCTTCTAATCAATCCATGGATCTCTCAGGCTTCCTTGCGCTCTATCTCAGCCATTGGATGTGCCTTCAGTTTGTGCATTTAAAGGCCAAAGAAGTATTTTAGGTTATCTGTTCTAACCTGTTCTATCAGTTGTCCCTGTTAAAAAGTACTTCCACCAAAAACGTTAGTAAATGTTTGACTCAAACTTTTCTTCCAAAATGTATTTAGACATTCCAAAATGGATTTAAATGATGAAAAGATAATGAATTTACTATGTCTCTTAGTAGTCTGTTGAATTAATTACTCAATCACTTAAGAAGTAGTTGTATTAAATCGAATTTGAATGTGTCTGATGTTGATTTCCAGTCACTCTGGCTGTCTCCACTCTTCCATGCTCTTCCTCCAGGAAATATACTTTCATTAGGATATCGAGTCACCTTTTGATGGGATTTTCACTAAGCTAGACAAGTTGGATTCTCTCTGTCTTTTGCTATATTTTCTAGTCAGTAACTTATATCTTTTATCTCTTAAAACTGGATCCTGGGACTGGGCACAGGATTTTAATATCTGCATCGCAAATGAGGCATAGAGAGGTGAAATAACTTTGCAGTCTTACATCTGGTGATCTCATTAAACATTTTGCAATTATTGTTGTAGTGGGGACTGCTAGTAAATTGAATATCTGCTCTAAATCTTCACTTCTTTTCAGTGTTGTCTTCTAGAGTGTTGTGCATGTTGCAGTTACGGTGTGTATTTTTCTCTAAAATATGTAGCTTTACGTTGAGATATATATCAAATTGTGTTTTGTTTGAATGGACCCCCATGTGTTTAGGTAATCCACATCACGTTAAATGCCTGTAGTCTCTAGTACTGGAAGGTGCTGGGATGGTGTCCCATTGTGGGGCCAGTGTGGACTGGGGGGAAGGTGAGGGATTGAGCAGGTATGGGGGTGCTTAGCTGCTGGCGGGGGTCAGCCCACCACATCATCTTCAGATTTTCCAGTGGCCCAACCTATAACCCTTGGCAGAGGTTGAAACAGGTGCATAGACTTGTGTAGATGAAGCAGGGTGAGAAGAGAGGATATAGGACAGGAGATGTTGATGGAAGAATTGAAGAATGGAAAGGAAGGCTGGATGGAAGGGAAGAGAGGGGAATAAAATGTGAAGGGAAAAGCAGAAGGTAAAAAAAGGAGAGGTGGAGAAGGGAGCTCTAAGAACAGACAAGTTGTGTCATTTCTCAACAAAAAAAAGACCAGAATGTGATGTGGAGATTTCAGTTGCAGCATTCCTCGAAACTCTAATGTGAAAAGAGAGATTTAATTTTTTTAATTGTTGTTTAATTAGGTTGTTTAAGTTTTCTTAGAAGTAGAACTGCATGAGAGGTCCTTGGGGTCAAGGTGGTGCAGGAATTCCAAAGGCAAAATAAATTATTCTGATGTATGCCCATACATATCGCTCCTGGGCTTAATGGAATCAAATTGTGGTTACAATAAAAGGAACTTTGTTTACATTCTCTGGATCCATTTTATGTAGTTAAACCTAAGTAATGTTTCTTTTATAGGGATCATCACATACTTTAAACCAGGGCCCAGCAATGGAATGCAACAAAAAAGAGAGTGTGACTCAAGTATCTATGAAAGTCACTGTTAAGGCTGTGCTCAACTCTTCTAAATTGCCATAAAACTTAAAGTTTTGAGCACAGCTGCGTTCACTAATACTGTAAGTTAATCTGGCCACCTGCCTTAATATCAAACTTTCAGGAAAAGAAAACATTTTCAGATTTCTGATTGCTGGAGAAGGTCAACGAATCTTTATTTTTTTTGTTCATGTGAATAAATGCATTTCTTTGTGACCAGAAAGTAGCCTTCAGGTAGCGTATGGCATAGAATTAATTTAAGTTATTCCATTTGTATTTTGTACAAGCGACAGGGATGTATTCTGATACTGCATTTGAACTGGATGAGACATAATAAGTCGTCTGGAGGTGATTGCCCTTGTTTCTAGCTCTTTGAAATATTTCCTTGTTAACTTGAGGAGAGGTTGTGTCTATAGGTAGAAATGATGTTAGTGTGGAAATGAGCTTTAGAATGACACATCCAGTTACACGTGCTCACCTTTTTGTGCAAAGGCACGTAATGACTGTCACGTCAATGGAATGTCAGAACAAAAGCAAGGACTAAATCAAGATTTTATAGAAGATGTGTTTGGGGTAGCCTCTTGCTGTAAGAAAGCGTTCTTGTAGAGGAAAAAAAATAAATCAGGAAGGGTGAAAATAGGACTCTCTAAGCATGACTTTCTTCTCTCTGCTACCGGGAAGTATGTTCTCTTCTGATGCTTTCTGAGCAACATCATCTTCAGGCATCATCCCCAATACTCTCTGAGCGACGGCTTTTTTTTTCTCTCCTTCTTTTGAAATTCCTCTATAATGCCACAAATAAATCACTCTTTGTCATTTGTGTTCTAGTTTGGGTAATTCTTGGCTTTATAAGTAGATACTGTGTATTAGCACCATTGACCTTGTTTTACTCTACAACCTTGGATTTGTGAGTATGGACCAGGACACAGTTATTTGGATCTGGGAAGAACAAAGCTGCATCCTGGTACTGTCTAAAAGTAAGTTGAGGTAGAAGAGATGGATCTAGATAAGTCAACTCAAATACAAACAATTCATACCTCTGCAGTTTACTGTCTGATCTATGACAGAGAGGAGGAACCCTCTACTAGATCATTCATCTAGGCTGTCTTCGGATAAAGCGAATCTCTTGAGTTGCTTATTTTTCTCTTTTGAGAGTGTAGG
Organism: Larus michahellis; assembly: GCF_964199755.1. Lineage (NCBI taxonomy): Eukaryota > Metazoa > Chordata > Aves > Charadriiformes > Laridae > Larus > Larus michahellis. The sequence continues at coordinate 125,823,634 of NC_133898.1, forward strand.
ACAATTAATGTTAATGTAAATACAGATATCTAATGTTTATCTACCAAAGTCTGGGCAGGTGAACCAAACTTTTAAAGAAATGGATAAAAAGTAATGCCTGCCCCTCCCTTAGCATTGGGAATTCTGTTATTGGATCTCTCTTCTCTGTCTAGCTGCTGATTTGTTTGTTCTAACCTAAGCTATAGAAGGACTTAATTTTATTTGGGTCTCTTATCTCTTTGATAGGATGTTAATGAGCTTGTGGTTCTCAAGTCATTAAGGAAAGGCTGGCAGATAGACCATACGATAATAGAAACTTGTTTATCATCTGTTTTCTTAAAAAAAACCCTATACTGAAGATGTTAAAGGTGTAGGCCAATGCTAATCTTGAGCGTGAATGAGGGAGCAAGCTTTAGACCCATCTGGAGAGCGCTAAAGTTTTGGAAATAATGGTGAAAGAGGTAGTCAGAAATTCTCAGGAGAGTTTGGGGAAGGAGATAGAGAATCGACTTCATCTGATCCAGGGATCAGGAACATGATCCCTGGAACATACGCCTTTCTGTGGATAGCTGCATTGGTTAAGTACCATCACACTGTAAACAGATCCAGTTGTTTGTGAAGTGGAATCAATTTGGAGTAGTCCTTGAGTTACAACTTCATTTTTCACTGATGAAAAACTCAAAAAATTTGTTGAGATCAATTTTGCCATGAAGTTGATGTTCGCCTCCTTTAAGAACAGTGTGGGTAATTAGTGCATGCAGAATGCAATTTCATCCACTAATACTGCACTGACAATACAGTCTTCCAGTTAATCTTATATGACTTCTTCTCTTCATTTGAGTTTTTATTCTGAGATGCTGCTGTGTGCCTTGCATTCCTTGTTAACTTCCATGAGTTACCTTGCAGATTTCGGCTGCTTGTTTCTCTTGTAGGATGCCGAGGTTCAGCAGACGCCGGGACTGGTGAACGGTAGGGACTCTTTGCTCCTGTGGTAATTTTTCAGTATGTAAAAATTAATGATGAAGGGATTGGAAAAGAATTAAATTGGTTTATGGGTAGGAATTCACTATTTTTTAAAATGATTTAAAGTTTCAGGGTTGCCTGTCTGTCCCTTAGCGTATTGGCCAGTGAATGACCTTGTGCTTGGTAAGGAACTGGCCCATAAGTAGTGCTAAGGGAAGAATAACGATGGAATCTTTTGGTAGTAGCATCTAATACTCAGAATATCTGTTAGCACTTAGTTTGAATAAAACTCAGGTGGATAAACGGAATAACTTTTTTGATATTATATGGAAATGATCTACTGAATGAGAGTTGGACACAGGCATGGAAGAGAAGAAGAAAAAAAGTGCCGCTAAGACTTTTTAGAATGGAGACCTGTGATATTTTAGAAGTACGAGACAGGCTAGGAGAAAGTGATACTCGTCTTTGTATTATTTCTTCACACTTTGTACTGTTTTATCTCTTCTAATTTGTACACTTTCATGCTTCTGTGTGCCTGACGAATGCATTCAAAAGCTCATTCACTTATGGAGCGATCTGGTTCCCTTGAACATGTACCTGGGCAATGGCTTGGACTCTGCTATTTCCCAAGAACTAGCCAGTCTTTGTTTTCCATGGAGAGCTGAAACAAAGTCTTTACACCGTATTCTGTCTTCAAAAACAGAAGCAAGCTTGCTGGAGGTGTTCTTTTTTGGAACGTTTTTGTAGTTTTCCAATGATTCTAAGTCATTTAACTGAATGAAACAGTGAAAAAGGTACATGATTGTGTTTATACCCAAATTCCATTCTTTCTGCAGTATTATGTGGAGTACAGGTTGAGAGCCAAGCCCTTGGGCACTAGTTGTTGACTTTGTTACATACTGATTATGGAAAAATAGATGCTTCAGGGAAGGAGGAAAACGGGGAAAGAAGGAGTTCTTAGGTCTCAACAGGATGAACCAAAGAGCATCCAATTCCCTTTCCATCTTTAGCTTTCCTTCATATTTATTTATGTTCATAAACCAAAGAGTCACAGGCACAAATTATTTCTTTCCTGTTAACTGTACAAATTCCATAGTAAAAATCGCGAAGTTTGTACACATGGTGTCAGTACCCTTGCACAGACGGATTAGTTCATTTTAGAATAGGTACACCTGTTGGCTCACGCAGTGGATTTTGAATGCAGCATTTGGCAAGAAAAAGAAATCATTTATGTAAAGAACAGTATAAACTGCTGAGATTTATGTTTGACGGGTATGTACATACCAAGAAATACTTTTTAACCTTTGATGTTTTAAGACTGCCAGGCTTAGAAGGAGGAGTATGCTTTTCCCTTTAAAGCGAGAGTATCTGTGCATTTTGTCGCGATATGGTAGTGCTAGTTGATGTTAATATTTTTCCTTTTAGCTTTCTGAATTCATAGGTGAAACTCTTTGGATTAACTGTTGCCCTAAGACTTTCAGAAAGTTTATGGTGGTAGTCGCTGCTAATTTAAGGAAGGCAGTATTAAATATTTATATTTATCCTGAAGAGCTTTTGATCACAGCTCCATCCCACTCCATCTCAGAAGCCAGCATTTTTCTCCCGTCTGTATCAACAGTCCCAACTTCTTAGAAGTTGGAGATCATAAATAATTATTTAAAGATATCTTAAATCTCTTTAGTTCCACAGATTCCTCTCTATTACCCTCCTCCATGCCACACACATGCATGCAAAGGCAGAGCTTGGTGGCCCCATAAAAACTCAATATTGACCCTAAGGCCCTCTGAAAATCTGCTTTGAAATCTTGGCTTTATTTTCTTCAAGTTTTTAATGGTTAAAGTTCATATTCACAAGTATTTAAAAGGTGTGGATCAGCACCTTATTTGCAGTGTTATTTAAAGTCCTTGGTGTTCTCAAATCTGCTATGAGGTTTTTTTTTCGTTGGGTTAATTATAGTGGGATTTTCTTTTTTTTTTTTTTTTTTTTTTTTTTATTTTATTGAGAAGTATTTCTTTGTCCTTATGCCTAAATCTTGAAAATTCCCAGGAGAGAAATTTTCACATTCTGGAGTTTAGGACAGAGTTCTGCAAGACGCCTACTGTGTTTGGCTATTTCCATCTTAATAAGAAGGGCTTTATGTCTACTAAACCACTATTTCTACGTTTTTATGGAACTGGGCAGTGCCCAGTTCCATAAAAAGCCATTGTACCAGAGCTGTAGCAGCAGCCTTTTTGCAGATCAGCTCCATGAAGCAGTCTGTAGTCGTTTGTAAAAGAAGTTAAAAATTGAATACAGAAACTTCAGGAGAAATAGCTTTTCTTTGAAGTGAAGAAAAACTGCAGTTGGTTAGGTTTGTTTACGTTCGGTTAACCTGGAGTATTTTTTATGTTCCCAGTCACTCAGGCATCTCACAGAATGAGAAGATAAGGAAAAAATCACCTACCTGGAACTGTGAATTACTTTAATATTTTCCGAATCACTACTGAAATGCTTTGAAATGTATTTGTATTTAGCGTAAACTCTTGCTTTATGTTCAGTGTAGCATCTTGAAGCTTATCCTTGTAGCCTTAAAGTTGTTTTGTTGTTGGTGGTTTGTTTGGTTTTTTTTTTTTTCTTTTTTTCCTGTAGGTTGTGGTTGTCATTTAATAGTTTCTTGTGTTGATACTCTTTTTATCCTGAATATTTCCATATTGACCTAAGTGAAGTGATAGTAAAGGAAGATTTTTGTGATGCTATTGCAGTGCTGGGAAGTGGTAGTCAGGTAGAATTTGGTACCTTAGGGTAGTCCCTTTTGGCACCTGTCACATCACAAAACTCCTCGGTGCTTTAAAAAATTAAACTCCGTCGCATAGATGCCTACCCATATTAGAAGGACTGCTGCGTGCTTACCTTCTGCGGCACTGAAGAGGTTTAAAACTCTTTTAATTAAATAGTAATTTGTCTCTCAATACTCTCTAAAGATTTCTGAGGCAGTTAGGAGCGCCCAATAGAAAGTGGAGGGGTTAATATGAAAAAAGAAAAAAAAGATCTTAACACAAGTGAGGTGATTCTTCAGCAGTTTTGTGTTCGCTTTATAGCGTGCAGCAGAACGTCAGGCTATAGAGAGAAACTACTCGTGTATCAAGATAGTGGTTTTAAAACATGACAAAAATGAGTCTGGTAAGACCAATTTGTTCTCTCGCAGGATTTTTGTACGTTACACGTGTAATTTTGCAAGAATGAAATTCTTGTAAAATCCGATTTATAGAAGTTGGTTTCCTTTAGAAATGTTTTTGATCTGGTTTTATAAATGGTGTTAAGTATAAATGCAACATGTGTGGTACTGAAACGCTCGTGAAAGTTTCAGAAAGATTTTGGGGTTGAAGCACCATTTCGATACTGTTCCAAATCCTCCGTGTGAATTTATCTGCAGATCTTCAGTGAAGGACAGCGTCATATCTTCCGGCAAATTCGGAGCGGGTTTATGTAGGATTTCTCAACGTTTTGTTTGTATCCTTGTGTTGGGATTTAACAGAACTTGCTCCTGTTACACCACTCACCAAAGCGTGTATCTTGTGGGAAGGCTTGAGCAGAAGCTGTGCTTTAAAGGAGCTGTGAACTGGGGGCTGGGCCTCCATGGTATCGCGCGCAGCTTAGACGTGTTCTGGTGCGTTGCTTTACTCGCCATCTGTTTCATGGTGAGCCAGATACCTGAGCCCTAAGCAGAAATTGCAAAATTGGGCAGTGCGTATGTATCAGGGACCAAATATATATTGTTAAAGATAGTTTACTTTCTTAACTTCGTTACATTTTTCCGTTTGTTTGGTTTTTTTAGTTTTTTTTTTTTTTTTAAAGGTCAGTTTCAGGATCTTTTAAATGCTGTCTACTGGAAGAATTTTCATGAAATAAGAGAAACAAACTCATTTTTCATCTCTTAACTTTCAGTGTGGCTTTTTTTTTTTACTAAAAAAGGCTGATATCAAATACCAATTACTTGTTTAAAAAAAAAAAAAGTGAATTCCAAAGTGCAGTTAGTACAAGATACTTTATGACACATAGGTTAATGTTCTCTTTCCACCTCTTGAAATGATATCGGACGTACTAGTTATAGCAGGTAGCCCTGAGAAAGTTATGCGTTTTGCTGAAATAATTTATAGGGTGGTGGGTTTTTTGTTTGTTTTTTTTTTTGTTGTTTGCTTTTTGTTTTTTTTATAAACTCACAATCCTCTGCTTGTTACTGTTGTTTCAACTTAGATAAAATGGAATACATTTTTTTGTAATCATATAGTTTTCCTGAAATAGGAAAGTATTTTTCTTCATATAACACAACGTAGCCATGCCAACGTTCTTAAAGGATCCTGCTGAACTTCAGGAACTGGAGGGCACGTAATAAACTCTGCTTATTGTGGTGAATTTACTAACTGTATATTTTTATCAACTTTAATATTACTTTTGTTGCAAATTTTGGAGAAGAATCCAATGAAGATAAAAGGACAGCTTTTGTGTACCATCAGACAATACTAATGACATTTAGAGTGGCAATGATACATCCCTACGCTTTTACATTCATCTATGCTTTGTGACTTTTGAGGATGCTGCTGTTTAAACAGAGATGCTATGTAAAGTTATTTTGGATTTCCTGGATCTAAGGTGAGCTAACACCAAACCTGTTGTATTTTTTTTCTCCTCTCTCCCCTCTCTCCCCTCTCTCTCCCCCTTCTCTCCTCTCTTCGTCATAGGTAGTCGATAAATGTCAATGATAATTGATGGAATGACAGCATTAGAAAAAAATCAGAGCACCTTTTAAATATGTGAAAGGTGTATTTCTTATTGCGTGATTTTTACTGCAGGTATATATAGGTGTGTGGCTTAATAGGTCTTTCTTTGGGACGAGTGTATTATTGCAAGTCTTGCTGATGAAGGTGATTTTCTTTTCATCTTTGAATTGGCTAGGCGATTTTTTCACACTCAACTGATGGTCTGTTTATCTCCATCTTTTCGAAACGGGCTGCTTGGATTCGGTTCTTACTGCAGTACTGTGAACAAAGGTTAATTTTTTTGTTTTGATGTTCACATGCGTCACAAATGCACCTAATTCAAGTACTCGTAAAACATGTGTTTTATTGTACTGCGTCAGAGCAGTGGTCATTCACTGGTCAAGGACAAAAATGTGTTTGAGCTGAACAGAGCCAAAGAAAATGAAAGTCACTGTCAGTCAAAGAATACTTAGCCGTGAAACATGCTTTCAGGTACAACTTCCCGTTTTATTTTCTCTTACTACCACCAGTTGATTGCCTAAGTGGAAGAGGACTGTGGAGTGGGCCACAGGCAACATGGTGCCTGACATCTGCCTGCTGCCCACCCAGAGGCTTCGTTGTTGGATAACCTGAGGGCCAGAGTAACAAGAGCTTGCCCTATTATCAACCAGATGATCGTTAAGGAAGATGTTGAGCAGTCAGACCCACTATTGATCCCTGGGGTACACCACTAATTACTTTGTTCCACTGATCACCGCCTTCTGGGCCTAACCATCCAGACGATCTTCAACCCCCCTCACTGTTCATCCAGCCCGCACTTCATCGACTTCATCTCCCCCTTGTACATGCAAAGATGAGAAATTTGTTGCCCTCTTTGGTCAGCTAGAGTTTGTGAGCACTGCGCTTCTGGCTTTGCCTGTCAGATCTGCTTTGTCTTCCCGTGCCGCAGCCTTCAGGATAATAATGTATTTAGCAATGTTTCATAAATTACTAAGAAATCTAGAGAGTGTGCATCAATGCTCCTTAGCTCCTAAATGTTACTCATCCTCACCTGCCCCCTTTTTTATTTCGTACCTATTTTAGTCCTTTTTGTTCCATTATTCCGTATTCTTGAAACTTCTTTCATCACTAGGTGAATGAAGCCTTCCTTTCTCTTTTCAAAATATACCTAAAGCAAAAACCATGTTTCAGCAATGTGTGTGTATGCAAACACCCATATCTGTTGGGGCAGGAACATATTTTATTTTTTTTTTTGTCTGGTCTGCTTTCTTAAGCTCCCTTAAATGTAACTTTCTATGCCTAGTAGGAGCCTGAACGGACTGTATTCTTCTGTGGTCGTGTTTTTTCCTACAAAATTTCCATGCTTTAGAGGGCTTAGTAAGTAAAGGTATATTCCACTCTTGACCTCGTTGATACAAATTAAGATATTTAATCACCATGACTACTCCTTGCTTAATTTGTGATAACTTTCAAAAATTAATCATTATAGCCCGATATATACAGTGCAAGGAACGATTATTTGGGGGGGAAAAGACAGAACTGTGATCCCACTTAGACGTGCTATAAAAGAAAAGTTGAAGCTGGAAGGAATCTCCATTGGCCATGGAGCCCAACCAGCCTGTTCAGCGCAGGGTCAGCTAGAGCACATTGTGCAGAACTATGTCCAGCCGTGTTTTTTAATATCTCCAAGGATGGAGACTACATAAACATCTCTTAGCAACCTGTTCCAGTGGTTGACCACCCTCAAAAAAAAAAAAAAAAAAGGTAGGGGTGTGTGTGTGTCTTGTCTTTTTTTTTTTTTTCCTTATGTTTAAGTAAAATTTTCTGTATTTCGGACCATGCCCATTGTGTCACCAGATGGCTCCAGATGGGCTTTGGCTTTCCTAACCCCGTTGCTTGAATAATGTTTCTCTACGCCTCCTGGGTCGCCTGTCCCTGCTTCCACCTCTTCTATGCTTACAGTTTACGTTTGGGTTAAGTTAGGAGCTCCTTGCTCATCCAAACAGGCTTCCTGCCTCCTTTCCTTGATTTCCTCCTGCTCATCATCATGATGGACCATTCTTGAGCTTGGAGGAGGAGATCTGTGAAAATCAGCCAGCTCTCCTGGATCCCTCTTCTCTCCAGGTCTGTATCCCATTGGATGCCTCTGTAGCCTTGTGTCCTTAAAAAAACCAAAAAGATTGTGAGCATTGTCCTCACATTCTGGTTTTTGTCCCCACTGTATTTTTAGTTTTTCAGTTATAATTGGCAACGTTTAAGCTTTCCTTGATATTTTTTACAAACATGGATAAGTTTCGGCTTGTTAAATTCATATTGTAAAACTAATGCTGTTTCCTAAGCCTTGGGGATATCCTGCCTGTGTAATTACAGGTTTATGCTGCAACTATGTAGACACGATTATTACCAATAGTATGAATAATTGCAGCACTTGGCTGGTTTGTGGTCAGGCACTGTCTAGTACCTAGATATGGAACGGTTAAAATAAAAAAAATAAAACAGAAAATTGCTGAAACGCTTGTAAGTAACGCTCCTGAGTGGCAGTTTTGTTTTCTCCGGTGGTGCAGGTATGATGAGATTTAATTGACAATAAATCCCGCAAGGTGGAAACTCCTGGATTTTGTCCTAGTTATGGGAAAGAAGATAACGTGAAGGGAGCATTATACAACATTATACAACTTTAGTGTTAATTTGGAAGCAATCCTTTCCCACCCCTTCTAGAAATACTTATTCATATAAACAAATGTAAATAAAGGGCAGCATATATTACGTTGGAAGTTAGTTCTGATTAAGAAACTTCTCAGGAATAGGATGAACATTAACACTTTTATTGCCTTGTTTTGTTTAATGCTTTTGCTTATGTTTAAGCAGTGACGCAATTTTTTTCACCCGTCCCTCCAACAGAACTGGACTTTGGGGGCTTAAATCAGGCTGTTGTTCCTGTTCCGTGTTCCCCTCCTCCCCAGCTGTGACTCTGTGTAATGATCTATCCTGAACACATGTCTGGAAAGCTTTGAATTTTGAGGTTTCCTTTGCACTCAGAAACTTAGAGGATGTAGGAAATTATCAGTAGCTGAAGTGGGATTAGTACTAGTTAGGAAAGCTGTTGACTGTTAGTATGTAATATATCATGTATCCCTTTTCATTGATCAGTTTTCATTGTTATGTACTTCTTTAGTGACGTTTAAAACTAGGTGATTACTATGATGGGGCAAATGATCTTTTGGAGGACAATATTTATTTCCATATAAATCATACGTTTAAATCACAGTTAGTGCTGTGCTTACTGGCAAAGCAGGTGATAATCGCAGCTGATTGTGGCTAAGAAAGAAGTAGTTAGTCCCAGAGTGGGAGCGCTAGTGATAAAAGCATGGTTAAAATACCTTTCTGATTGAAGTAGAGAGTATTAAATATTTGGGTTAGAGAAGAAGAGGAGGTGTTCAGAGGGAGAAGAAAAAGAGATGAATCTGTATAAATACAAGCCCAAAATCTTGGGCTGCTAATAAACTCTGTCCTGGACCACATACAATTCCCGCTTGGAACTTTTTGCGAGGGCATGTAGCGATAGGACGAGGGGCAATGGTTTTAAACTAGAGCAGGGTGGGTTTAGATGAGACATTAGGAAGAAGTTCTTTACACTGAGGGTGGTGAGACACTGGCCCAGGTTGCTCAGAGAGGTGGTGGAGGCCCCATCCCTGGAGACATTCAAGGCCAGGCTGGATGAGGCTCTGAGCAACCTGATCTAGTTGAAGATGTCCCTGCTGACTGCAGGGGGGTTGGGCTAGATGGCCTTTAAAGGTCCCTTCCAACCCAACACATTCAATGATTCTATGATAAATTGAGAGATACCTTTGGAACAGAACAAAGTAGCATTTGTATGCTTATCTTTCCTTCCATTTTGGTTCCCGTGTTTATTTAATCTTCCGCGTTCTGGCCTGTACTTACTTTCTTCAGGGTAAATGGCAAACACCAGTGGATCCTATTGCTGTAGGTACCTGGAGGATGATATGTATACTCCTGTACTTGAGCAGTGCCCAGCGTCTTGGTTATGTTGCTGTAAGATATTGAAAAGATAATTGGGTGTATTTCCACTTTGCTGCAGTTTAGTGTTGAAATTACCAAAGCAAAAATATATGTGAGAAAAGTTTCTGGTGGCTGGGATTATCCATGCAAGCTTCCTTAGAGATTCATGCTAGCGGGGAGAATATTTGAAGCCAAAAGACTGTCAGAAAATGTGGCACTATATGTAAAATCAGATCTGAAAATCGTTATCGTTAAGGGTAAGAACTGGTTAAGGCTAAGAAGAGCACAGGCAAGTTAGTCTGTGTACAGCTTCAATAATTTAGAGTCACTTTAGTTCTGGAATAGTTTCAGTCCCATGGAAAATGGTCCTTTCTTCTTTGTCAAGCATTTGGTTTTTTTCTACGGAATCCTATTGCTGTAGTCCTACCAAGAGCAACACAAGAACCTTTATTTATGAATTCCCATAAAGCAGTTCATGTTTATTCCTCTTATTGTTACAGAATTTCTCCTTCGTAGGGGAATTCCCTCTGTTTCTGAAGAGTATTTGAGGAGGGGAACAGAGAGAGAAGATGGCGATTTGCAGATAAGCAGGGGGACAGCAGCTAGCAAACTGAAAGTGATGGTCTTGTGAAAATAAATGTAGTAACAAGTAATCAGCTTTTTAATCTTCATTTTTTGCGGTGTTATACTGTTCAGTGTTTCAAAAGTAATGTGAAAATCTCAGTTACACATGAATATTTAACTGATATGTGAGCTCTAAAGCTTTGGTTTATGATTTGTCTCCAAAAATGGTACTTTGAAAGAAAGTATTCTAGAGTGGCAGATCACAAGTACGTGTTGAAGCTTAAAATGTTTTTCTTTGCCCTTAGTGGTGTTTTCTCATCAGCTTTATATATATCGTTAGTTATTTTTGTTAGGAGTTAATTCAATTTAACATTTGGAGAGAACAGAGCTCTCAGAAATAAGAGCCGCTTTCTCATGGCTCATTTGATTTCTTTCTTATTTTAAAAGCAATTTTAAGATTGTAGACATGTTGATGCCATGTGAGAGTAGAGACTGCTGTTTTGCAGGTTCACATAAGCACAAGTGGAAGGCTAAACGAGGTCAATCCCATCGCCTCAAGTTCCTGCTGTAGTTGGCATGACCCGCTCCACAAGTAAGGAGAAATAATTTAACGTCGCTTAAATGTAAATCAGGGTTTATTTTTCAATTTCTCACTTTTAAAACCCATATTGATCCAATGGGCTGCAAACCAATGCTTTATTAACCGTTTTTTCTAGTATCTGGAAGAATTCTTGTATTTAATATGAAGAAGTCTGTTTAAGCTCTTTTTTTTTTTTTTTTTTCCAAAACCGGGCTGCAAATACTGTGAGCTGTTGGCGTTGGAATTCATTCACTTTGTTTAATTCTGTAACAGTTTTCAGACCTGCAAAGTGTCACGCTCTCAGTGCGATGCGCGTTCAGCCTACCTTTAATTCTCTCATCCCTACCAGGTTGGTATCGACACCTTGGGCGTCTGCAGAGAGTAGTGCTCTTGCTTCTCCCTTGACCCTGGGCTGATGCCTAGGATCCTGCACCGAAGGAAAGGGATCAGTTTGGTACCTTTTCCCAGTCATCGGTATCACACCACGGTGCTTTCCTGGTGGTCAGATAGACATGACTTCAGTGAGTGGGTGTCCTAACCCCTAGCTCTGTTGTGACGCGCTGACACGTGTTTCATCGACTTCAGGGAGTATTTATTTTTTATTTCTCCCCATGTATATGGGAAAGAAGCTCACATCTGTAAGCATCCTAGATTTGGAATTTTGAGCTAGCAGGTGCACGTGTAATCCTCAAAGGCTGTTTTCTTAGATCTACAGACTTTTGCTTTTTGACACTACAACACGCTTAAAGGAATTGCTCAATTCTTTACTCAAATCTGGAAGATATTCATATCTTTATCTAGTAATACTACGTTTCCCAACATCTAGCGTTCAAACAGGGCTGAATCTGGTGTTGTTACCAGATTGATTTGTCAGATAAAGCTATAATACACTTCGACATTGGTGTTAAGAGAACCTTATATATTTAATAAAAGGAAGATTCTGTAGTGTACTGCAAATAGAGGGTTTGGAAATAGAGGAGCACCTCCCTTCTGAGGACAGGCTGACAAAGTTGGGAGTGTTCCACCTGGAGAAGAGAAGGCTCTGGGAGACCTTATAGTCCCTCCCAGTACTTAAAGGGGGCTTGTAAGAAAGATGAGGAGAGACTCTTTATGGGGGAGTGTAGCCATAGGGTGAGGGGTAATGGTTTTAAACTGGAAGAGGGTAGATTTACATTAGATATTAGGAAGAAATTCTTCAGTCTGAGGGTGGTGAGACACTGGAACAGGTTGCCCAGAGAAGCTGTGGCTGCCCCATCCCTGGAGGTGTTCAAGGCCAGGCTGGATGGGGCTTGGAGCAGCCTGGTCTGGTGGGAGGTGTCCCTGCCCAGGGCAGGGGGTTGGAACTGGATGATCTTTAATGTCCCTTCCAACTCTAACTGTCCTATGATTCTATGAAAGCATTTTAACAAACAGGATTACAGCACAAAGGGGGGTTGATGCTGGTTTATGAGGCTTGATTAGTTTTGTGTCTACTTCCAAAACACCTTTAACAATTTTTCTTCTTCATTCAAATGCTTAGTAAAGCATTTAGCTAAAAAGTAATGAATATAAAATTAAAATTTTGTGTGGGTAAGGGAAGGTTCTGTTTCTGTGCTCTGATTTAAACACATTGGTCATAATATGTAACACAGTAATTCAAAACTGGCAATGTTTTAGGACATTCGGAAGAAGAACCTTAGCCAGGGGTGCAGTTTCCTTGCAAGTTTCCTTGTAGTTTCCTACCCAGTTTATTTGGGTAGCGGACCGGTGTAAACTGGGAGACCCAAATATTTCTTGGGAGAAGATGAAATCCAAATCTGTACTCCAAATTTTACCTATGTTAATGAGAGTACGTATTCCACAAACTTGGAAAATGTACGTAACTCAAGTTTTAAAACTTGGCTTCAGTTCTTCCATCATTTGTTTAAAGAGGATAAGCTTAAGTACATTAAGCTAAACGAAGTGCTGAATTAATCCTGTTTAGAAATACCAGTAAATAGCATAAAACAGTAGTGACCAATTACACAAGAATGGGATAGCCTATCAACTAGCTTGTATTAAGAATACCTTGTGAGAAAAAATTACAGCTTAATAATAGGTTTTAATCCTACCCTAATGGTAGGATTAGAAATGTAAAGCTTTATTCCCAAGGCATCTAGGCTAAGGCTCTAAACTTTATACTGGGATCAGACCAAAACATCATTTAACCTGTTATATCATCTCAAGTGCTGGTCAAGAGTGGATTTTAAGGAAGGAATATGAGAAAAGGGGAAACATATAGGGATACTTCCACAGGATGCTTTCCTAACCTCTTGCTATGTGTAGTTCAGACTTCCTGAGCTAGAGGTGTCGTTGTTTATAGTAGCTCTCCATGAATGTTTCTTCCAGGAGTTTATGCAGCTGCTGTTTGAACCTATCTAAACTTCTAGTAGTAGCTTGCAGCAACTCCTTTTCTTCTGTAAGTCTCCTCTTCCTGCTTATACAGCATGACTTTTAATGGTTATACAAATTCCTTGATCTTTGGGTAGGAGGAATGATTGGAAAAGTTACTGCGTTTTATCTGTGATTTCTGTCAGAGAGTCTAGAACAACAGTTGCTCTGTTTGACATATGATAAATAAAGCAACCAGAACTTCAGAGTGGGACCAAAACAAAAGATTTTTTTTTTTTAATTTTTTTTTTTTTTTTTTTTGTCCTGTGATTGATTCGCTGTACAATCCTTATCAAGTTACGTCACTTTTCTATGAGGCATAATATCCTGGTACTGACTTGTAATGGTGTTAATGCAGGTGCGTGTTTTCTGAAGCACGGAATTATAGAATGGTTTGGGTTGGAAGGCACCTTTAAAGGCCATCTCATCCAACCTCTCTGCAATGGAAGGGACATCTTCGACTAGATCAGGTTGCTCAGAGCCCCGTCCAACCTGACCTTGAACACCTCCAGGGATGGAGCATCTCCCATCTCTTTGGGCAACCTGGGCCAGTGTTTCACCGGCATCATCATAAGAAATTTATTCCTTGTATCTAGTCTAAATCTTCCCTCTTATAGTGTAAAGCCATTACCCCTTGTCCTGTCGCAACAGGCCCTGCTAAAAAGGTTCAGTCCTGAACCAGGACCGACTCACGTCCAGCTCTGGTGTAGAGCAGCGTAAGTGCAAAGCTTTCTACACTTCTTAATGTAGACATGACTTTATTTCTCCTTTTATAAAATGAAACAGTGATAAGCTTCACATTTAATATGCTAAATCTATGGTAATATACTCTGACAACTACGGATGAAAGTGCTCTTAGTGCTACTTGGTCTTTTAATGCCATGTGAAGAAAGTACAGTGTGACTGTTACATTTGGTCTGCAGGTTCTCTTGTAGATATTTTTAATTATACAAGTCACATCAGCACTTAAGACTCATTTTGAAAAACTGGAAGACGCTGCCAGTAAGCCAAGATTAAAAACTTAATACTTTACTCTTAGAATATGTTCTGCTTACCTTCTTACTGTATAGATTCCCTAAAAATATCTGCAGTGGACTAAAGCTCAATGTTTATTTTCAAAGTACAATTAGCATAAGAAAATTCACCTGTTGTAACCTTTTCCTTAAACCCCATGTGCATACAAAATGTACAGCTGTAACCACAAAGCAAAACCTTTGACCAATGCCTTGTAAAGTTGTTCAGGGCCCATCTGATGTCCCAAATGTAACTCAAGATGCTGTCGTATCACCAGTAGGCTTTATAGAATTTGGCCGAATTTTGAATAAGTTACTGTTAGTCACATGTATTGTACAGAATTACATTTATTTTAGTTCAGAAGACAGTGAAATCAAGCAATTTTCTCATTGACCAGATTAAAGCTTTAGTATATGCAATGTGCAGACATTTTTGGATAAATGTTTGATGTTTCTCAGCAGAAGTTTCTGCTAGTAATGAGGAAAGTAAGCTAATTTTGTCCAATATTTATTTTTAAGGAGGTGAAATAAGGTCTGTCATGATGTGAACTTCATCTAGTCATGTAAGCTCTAATCTTCATTTTAAAGATTCTGAAAAGTAATTTCCTTCATTTATCACCTGCCCTCTGTTGGATGACACTAGTTTTTCAAGGAAAATAGGATTTTCTTTTTCAGTAGAGTATTCAGTAAGGAGGCCAGAAAAGCCTACAAGAAAAGAAAATTTGAAGTGGATTGTCTCTTACTAGGAATGCGTTTATAAATGGCACAACAGAAGAGCAACATACTGCCAATTGCATGAGCTCCAGACCTTTCTACTGTTATGAGCAATGGGTTTCTAAGCTTTGTACCATCAGAACTAGAGTAGTTGGACTAGATGATCTCCAGAGGTCCCTTCCAAGCCCTATCGTTCTGTGATTCTGTGCTAAGCTTTTTTGGGTTTTAGTCTTCATTCTCGGACAGCAGTCGTGGTAATTAAAGTATGAGGTGATGGATACGTGGATCATCATAGTACCTCCCTGCATGTTCTCTCTGTGTGGTCCTTCTCGGCGCCGGGGTGCTGAACCATGGAAGCGAGAGCTGGGTGAGGTTGTGATGCCTGAGAGGAGCACCTGGGGTCAAAGGTGGATGGATCTCAGCATGGGACGTGGTGCAAGGTGGTGTCTGCTTTTGGAGAGACTGAACTCTGGGGTAGATGTTATGGGTAAGTGCTAGCAAGGTAGTTAAGAAAGAAATAAATACCGAGTCTCAGTATTTATTGGCTTTGTTTTAGACAGCAGTAAATCCTTCTGGTCAATTATCCACATGGAATATCTTCAGAGGTAATGAATGACCTTTCCGTTTTACCTGGTACTGCATTAGGTCAAGTGATCGGTGATAATTTCTTGAATCTAAAGATTCCAAAATTGCTCGTGATCCATGTATGTAATAAATGGATGTTTGGATTTGATGGTATTAAAGGTCTGTTCCAACCTAAATGATTTTAAATGGTTGCCATGAGATTGACATGCCTATTCATTTTTACTTTTATCTTCAAAAAAATCATGGAAAATAGCATTTTATGAAAAAGAACATGTTTTTATGTTAAAAGAAGAGCAGCGTTGCAAAGTGAAGCATTCTGTAACTTTGGTTTATCTCCTTGTGCAGTGACAAATGAACTGGCGCTAATTACTGCTGCTCTTTTGTAAGGACGTTGCCCTGGGAAGCTGCAGCACTTCCTTAGCACTGGGTAATACCTTCCACTGCCTGAACTACCCGGACGTCTGGCCTTTGCTGAAGCCATTTTATGGTGGCAGTTGCACCAGCAGTAGGCTTGATGTGTGGTTTCCCTCTTTCAGAGGATCTTGTGAAACGGTCAGATACTGGAATCGTGTTTTATGTAGTAGTGCCAACTCTGGCACCTTAAATAAAAGTGTTGCGTCGCTTGTCCTCATTATCTCATAGTGTGCAAACGGTAAGGATTTATTCTCCTTCTCCAAACCGAACTTTTGCAAGAAACACAAACCAAGAATAACGATGAGAATAGGTGGGGTTTTTTTAATTATTTTTAATTACTTTTTAAAGAAACGATGCTGCTCTTGTTGTATCTGACTGTGGGTGCATTTGTCATCTCTCCCACTTTCCAACTCCAGAAAACTACCTTTACTTCTGGTAAGTCTGCTCGTTCAGATAGATCTGCTACTGGCCATTTTACTCGTTCTGTCCCAAATGTTGGAGGTACTGGTTTTCCCAGTTCCTATTCCAGCTTTGGTAGTGCTTAGTTGTTCTTCTCTTCTTGTCAATGGACTCTAGGTAGTCACCAAGCATGGCTCCAGCAAATTCTTCTAAAGCAGCAGACTCCTTGCTTTGCAAAGACAGACTGGTTCGGCAAAGCCTGTCCCAAATTCTCTGCTAGCTGGAATCCATAAGCCTAATTCTTTCTGAAAGCGAAAAACTGGAAAAAAATAATGGTTGCTACATCTTTACCACATCACTGCCCAGGGTGCTCTGTATCAGGTGAAAAGCACAAGTGAAGATGCAGAATTGACATTTATCTAACCTAGGTGCCTTCAGTCTTTCAATACATGATAATATCCGCTGGGGATGTGCTGTCTTCTCATAAATGGTTCGTGTTCTTAATACTTGAATGAAAATTCATGTTTGTGACCATCGCTTCTTATCAGACACTCTAGAAATGTTTATATTATGCAGTTATTCTGTAGAAGAGCTGCTACAAGTTTATGGCAAAACTTTATTTTAAGCTCGATTGAATTTGTTTTCTATCCAGACATAGTTTATTTGAAAAAAGTCTGAATAAAAGATCCTTTCTTGTAACGCTTCCCTTTGAAGGCTATGTTAAATCTGGTTTGCTAACTCAGGAGGCTCTATTTAGCATAGCTTGATTATGTTTTTCCATTCTTTTTGTACTGGCTGTTAGAGACCATTATATTTTATACATATCAGCATGTTGGTATTTAAAGGCTTATTCAAAATTTCCATGCTTGGATCATTATCTGGAAAACCATTGCTAAATTTCAGTTATTTACATTTTCCTATTCCTTAAATTTTGGCGTTCAATAAAGTCTTAACTAACCTGTAAATAGCCTCCATCAGGATATTTGGAAACCACCCTGTAAGCCCTTTCAAGCTTTCTGTTCATTTTGGTAGTTCGAGATGATAAAGAGTGCTACTTTTATTTTTATGATGCTGTTGCATGTTTTAAGGCTGGAATTTGTTTTAAGTGGATAATAGTACACCACAGGTCGTTAGTTTTTCCCCTTACGATGCCGAACAGTTGAGTATGTTGGTCAATTGCTGATGGAAACATCTCTTTGATCGAGTTGCGTATGCGGTGAATTTTAAGACAGCGAAGATTTCACAAAGTAAGAGATTTTTCTTCCCTAAAAGTCTTCTTCCTTCAGACATGGAATTAATCTTACTGATAAGTTATGTGTTACCATTTGGTTTTGAATGTGTAGCTCTCCATGACAGAAATGGTTTGGAGCAGAGGATTATGTAGGAGTTAAAAGTTCTATGGCCAACTCAGAAAGACTAGAGATTGTTTTGATTAAATATTTAATTAAGCAAACACTTCATTTCAGTGATCTGAAATAATAGTTTTTATTTTCAGCAAGTTTACCACAAAAGCGTAGATGAGTATAAATACCTGCTTTGAGTGAAAATTGTTACTTAATAGTCTTGTTCTGTTGCTTTTTTTGTAGCCAATGAAATGAGTCAGCATCAGGAGATGACTTGGGGAAATTACAAGTAAGAAATGAATTATGGAAAGTTCATTTCTGTAAAACATTAGAAACGAAATGCTGGCCATTTTCAATAGATTCGTGCACTTTCATGGCTGAAAGCTAAATACAGATTTGGAGATCTTTCGTAACACCCGCATTTCTAGTATTTTTATTGAGGGCATTCTCCTATTGAGGAAAATAGAGGGTTATTTCATTGTAGCTTAATTCTTCTAACACTTACAAGAATAGAGACAATGCCGACAGAAAAAGGGTATTTTTACATATTTTCTGAGCGATTTGGCAAATCAAGAAAATGTTATGCGGACAGTATAGGACAGTAGCAGACCTGTATTACTGGTGTATTTTAATGTGTACTGCAGGTAATACAAGGCATTTCCATGTATTAGGAAGACAATTCTAAATGAGAAACATATTTTTAAGTGCTTAAAATATATATACAATGCTCTGCATACCTATAGTTAGTGTAGCGTTGTTATAGGAAATGTATACAGCTGGAGAAGAAAGTGAATATAGTCCTAACTTTCAAATTACCAGTCTAAAAAAAGAACACGTCGTGTGTATGTGTATGGTTAAAGTATTAATAAACTCCAACATTGGTGTATTTTTTTTCGTGTGCATGTATAGTACCGTACTTTGGAAACAAATAGTATCCTACATGTAATATAGATGTATTTTGTTCCATTGCACCTGTAGATCTATAACAAAATTTGCGTATTTTAACTTTTGCATTAAAAATACCTGAAGAATATGATTATATATTCTAATAGGGATGTATACTGTATGTTATGGTTTACTAAAAAGCTCTTCTTTATTCAGAGTACATATAAGACAAAATTAGCTGTGATGTGTTCATCCTACCCTTCAGTTTTACTTGTTTGCTGCTGTCATATAAAAGCTTATCTTTTTGGTGATAAATAGATTTTACCAACACTAGAGGAATAGATTGATACGCAGTATTGGCCATTAAGAGCTTGGCATCCCGCACAGATGAGGGAGGATAAAGTGTGATCAGAACAGTCAGCGAAATTGTGCTTCTCCAAGAACCTCATTTCTACATAAATGAAGGAAATTTAGGTGGAGGAACAGAAGTGTTTTGTGAAACAGAGAAATTTTCCAAGATTTGCAGCAAAAAAGAAAGGATGTAATTTGAAGTGCTAGAAAGCAGCAAAAAGTCAAGGTGAGGAGGATGGATGTTTATAAGCATAGCTCTTAGAGAATTTAAATTTCTTTCATTGCTGTAGCTGTTATGCCTAGGGGCCACTGCTGATAGTAATTAGGCAGGTAACGAAACGTGATTACTCCTTGATATTAACAAATCTGCCAGTTTTCCAACTATTTCCATCTGCCCATCTGTCTTTTCTTTTACGGCTGTTTCCTATTATGATTTATCTTAAGCTTCTGTTGTGGGCCTTTTGGACTATCTGTGTATGGTTTTGCCCCTCCGCTTGCTTGTGCTCACAACCGCGGCTCCTCAGCCCAGAAACCCCCCGCAGCCTGGGCTGCATCCCCAGCAGGGGGAGGGGGGGGATTCTGCCCCTCTGCTGCGCTCTGGGGAGACCCCCCCTGCAGTGCTGCCTCCAGCTCCGGGACCCCCAACATAAGAAGGACGTGGACTTGTTGGAGCATGTGCAGAGGAGGCCATGAGGATGGTCCAAGGGCTGAAGCACCTCTCCCGTAAGGACAGGCTGAGAGAGTTGGGGGCGTTCAGCCTGGAGAAGAGAAGGCTCTGGAGAGACCTTATTAACGGCCTTCCAGTACTTACAGGGGGTTTATGAGAAAGGTGAGGGCAGACTTTGTAATGGGGGCTGTTGTGATAGCACAAGAGGTAATGGTTTTAAACTAAAGGAGGATAGATTTAGATTGGACATAAGGAAGACATTTTTTATTATGAGGGTGGTGAGACACTGGAACAGGTTGCCCAGAGAAGTTGTGGCTGCCCCATCCCTGGAAGGGCTCAAGGCCAGGCTGGATGGGGCTTGGAGCAGCCTGGTCTAGTGAAAAATGTCCTTACCCATTGGAGGGAGGTCGGACTAGATGATCTTTAAAGGTCCCTTCCAACCCAAACCATTCAGTGATTCTATGATCCCTTTAAGCCCTCAGGTTGTTAGGGTAATACAAAAAAAATAATTCATACTTAAAGATACAATTTTTGTCATCTTGAGTAACAAGTTTTCAAACTTGGACATTTCACATGCACTAATTCTATTGAGGTAGAGTTATTCCAATGTATTTTGAGACTGATCTGCCTGGCATATAGTTAGGATGCATAGAATAACTATAGTCTTAAATTTCACTTCAGTTTAATTTCATGATAACATTTCAGTCCTTTCAATGAAGATTTCGTTTAAAGGTGAGAAACGGTTCGTCTTATTGTCACTTTTTCATGGCTGGCTTTTTCTACTCATATTTCAGGCTCTTGGATGTTATCAATTAGGATTTTTTAATAAAACACATTTATAAGCTTCTGTTTGTTTAAATTGTTAGACTGTTTTCCGTAATATTTTTCTTTTTTTTTTTTTTTTTTTTTCTCCATGTGGCCTGTGTGTGGTCAGAAAGTTTTGAGATTGTTGTAGGAAAAACGTTACTTGCTTCTCAACTTCTGTGTTCTTGGGTGGTCATCGAATGGCTAGATACTGTCACTACGAGCCGTGCTGCTCATTTATACATAGCTTTAGTGTTTAAAATCTCTTCCTGCAGTTAATTGCTCTCATTATATTGACATTTTTCTGGTTTATAAAGGTCTAATTTTCAGGTTTATAAAGTTTTTGACAGTGTGCTCTTGGCTTCCTTAAATTTATTCTGGTACAGCAAAATTTAACAAATTACGTTAAGTAGCATGTATGGCAATATGTTTTTCATTCATTTTTCTGCAGCATCTTTTCATCAGCCGTAATTTGCAAGCGATTAGGAGGCTTCGTAAAAATACTGCACTGTTATTTAGTGTAGTAGTAGATCAGATTGGTATTTTAATTTTTTTTTTTTTTCTCCCCCCCTTTCTGCTCGTATATCTGCAGTCTGAAAACCAAGCTGAAAAGAGATGGGCTTGTCTGCAGGCTCTGTTCTCTACTGGGGTGGACGTGGATGGTCTGGGCCACCCTGTTTGTTTGGTAACTCACTCCCCACTTCTCAAAGGAGGGCAGATACACTGCCTTTTACGAACACTTCCAAATTTATGGTAGGATGTTCTTTATGGGGTATCATGTAGGGCTTTCCCTTTAACATATGTTGAGATGTTTTTATGCATAAAACCTCTTTGGTAAGGTGAGGACCATCCTTTCCTGTTAGTTTGGAGCCACAGAGTAAAATTTGAAAAGGGAAGAAAGTAAAAATCATCATCGTTTTGGTGAAGCCTCCTGTCTTACAGCTTTTGTAGGATTTATTACTATTATTCATGTAGTCATTTTCAATAGCTAACTACTAAAAATTGTCCAAAGCAGGTGATAAACCTGGTATTTGAATTTTCAGCATGAGAAAAGTATCCATCCCAAAGGATAGTTGAGTTTATCTATATTATTCTCTGTAAGCAACAATGTCTTTTAGAGGTGCTAAGTGTTGGGTGGCTTTTACTGTTCTCTTCCTGTTTGTCAGCATAATGATGTCCATCGGAGCTGGGCTCTTCTCACTTACATTCCCTATTGTGCCTACCTACAAAGACCTAATAATTTGAGCTGATTTTTGGATTATACATTTGTAGTCTGTGGCATTCTCAGAAAAAATATGACATACCTTGTTTTGGGAATCTTACTGTCCAAGCTGACCTAATTGGCAAAATTTCCATTCACCTATCAAAGAGAAAGCAGCGGAGTAAATCTGCCATTCATGCAAGGTGTAGCACTCCATGGGTAGGAAATCATAGAATCACAGAATCTTCGTGGTTGGAAAGGACCTTTGAGATCATGGAGTCCAACCAAACACACACACAAAAAACCCCTACAATCTCTGCCACTAGAGCATGCCCTGAAGTGCCACATCTACACGTTCCTTAAACACCTCTAGGGATGGTGACTCAACCCCCTCCCTGGGCAGGCTGTGCCAGTGCCTGACCACTCTTTCAGTAAAGGAATTCTTCCCAATATCTAACCTAAACCTCCCCTGCCCCAACTTCAGACCATTTCCTCTGGTCCTGTCATTATTCACCTGGGAGAAGAGGCCAACACCCACCTCTCTCCACCCTCCTTTCAGGGAGTTGTAGAGGGCAATGAGGTCTCCCCTCAGCCTCCTCTTCTCCAAGCTAAACATGCCCAGCTCCCTCAGCCTCTCCTCATATGACTTGGAGATTGCTATTTCTTAGTCTTACTGGATCCCTCTGTACATGACCTTCCACAACAAAAATAAATAAAGTGTATTTTCATGAACAGTTTGTTGGCCGTAAGGGTATTGTGTAGGAGTCTTCATGGAAATGGTGAGTCCAGAGTGACCAAGGGAAAGAAAGGATAAAAAGTTTAATACTGGAGAAGGAACAGGACAGAAAGAAGGCGTTGAGCTGGAGGAAGCGAGTTGCAAGCTTTTGCAGGAGCATGGTGAGGGTGAGAGAGTTAAGTAAAGAAAATTTGAAGGTGAGAGTAAACCATTGGAAAATCTTTTGCTGAAAGGTTGGAATACCTGTGATGCCTTGAAGTGATTGCAACGTAAAGCGGTTTCATCAGCACTTGGAAAACTTTGAGTGAGAGAACAAGCCAGAAGAGAAGTTGAAGGAGTTTAGGTGGAAAATGAATTGCATACGGTTTGCTAGTTAGGGATAAAGACAGATGAATTTTGGAATATACAAATTGTTACTGTGCTCGGTTGGAAATGAAGGTAGAGCATTTCAAATTGCAGCTGGCTTCATAGTTGATGTTTATTTGCAATGGCAAGACACTGGACTCTGCAAGTAAGTAGGTTTCCATTAATGGCATTCATAAAGAATGCTTGAGGCAGAAAAATGGAAATTTCACTATGTGTGAACTTACGGATTGCATTAACGAAAAATTAACTTCAGTATCAGGCAAAATTTAATCAGCCTGAGTCAAGATTTGGACACTGAAGTCCACCTAAGGCTCAGACAGTGGTTAAGTCCTATAAGCTTTTGAAGATTACCTAGTCTTTTATATAACTTGCATAGTTTGCCATCTCCCTGTGAGAATTTAAACTGGATGATGATGAGAGGTCCCCTCCAACCTAAATTGTTCTATAATTGTATTTAGTATGATAGTTTACAGCATACTTAGCTTTCCTTCCTCAACAGATGCTCAAAAATGCCAGTTCTGGGGAAGTGGGCATCTGTTTCCCATCCGTCCCCTGCCCACAAACAGGTTTGGGAGGGCAGACACTTGAATTCTGACTCTATATTCCAGTTAAAAGCTAAGCATAGTATGGATTATATTATTAATAATGCAGCTGGGAGGAGTTATAGCCTGGAGAGCAGCCACCTGGGTGGGTCGTGTCTCCCAGGGGTTTGCCGGGCATCCACAGGATGGGTATCAGGCCATGGAGGGTCTTAATAGTCGCTCTGGGCCTTCATCCTGTTGAGCTGGACCATGGTGCCACCAGGGAGAAAAGTCCCAGGTACCAAATTGAGAACCTGACCCTTCATGACATGCATGTTTGTGGAGAAATTGCGGAAAGCCGGAGCTGGGATACCGATTCACAGAGCTGTTTGTATCCGACTATGGTTTAAAGTCAATATACTTATATTTGGCAGGGAGGTGGATTGGAACCAGTTTGTCCCCCTGCCCACTGCATGTCCTACACATCTGTGGAGGGAACACTTATCTTACTGGTTTGGAATCATCAGAGGACAGAAACTTATTAGAGGAAAAGACAGAATGAATTTAATGAGCAGGTGTGACACTGGAATACAAGAGGCTGCTGTGAAGAATAAAGCGTTTTTTGTAGTTTACTTCTCTATAGAGTAATGGCTCCTTGTAAAACTGACTCTGTTATTGTTAACTCAAATGTCTTCTGAGATGCTACAATTTAAAAATCATTGGGTAGTGTGATTCATAGTCAAACATACTGTAATGAATACTTTTAGACTGATTTATAACAGCGTGTATTTTTCATTTAATTTTAAAGTTTACCTTGTGCATGGTATCTCTTTTTTTTTATTATTATTCCTTTTCTCTTTAAATACACGTTTCGTTTAGTGTCTAAAGATCTTACTGTAGTGCTGACGATGTGAAATCTCACTTGCTGTGATTTGGATGGTGGCATCATAAATTAAGGTACTGAGAGGTTACCAATTTTATTTTCCTGCCCGGGCGATGTGCTGCAGAGAAAGCAAAACAAATTTAACAAATACAGAAATTTAAAATGCATAGGTTTCTTCCGTGCTGTTAACATAATTTTTGAATGTGAGTATTGAAGTCGAGACCTTCTCTTCGGTATATTGATGTTGGAAAATGAAGAGGCTGTGTGGTGACTGAATTTCCATTGACACTTTTTTTTTTTTGCCATTTCGAGCAGGACTGACTTCAAACACTGAGCGTTTAGCCCCTGTTATTTCAACTGTTCCTTGAAAATGGCTATTTCAAATCAATATTAAAGCTACGTGTCTCATGCTGGCCTGTCACGTGATAACGTCATTTATTTTCACTTTTAAAATCGCTGATGGCGGTGGAAAATAACTTTAAATACATTTTTAGCTATTTTATTATATCTGTAGGTATTTTTACAGCTTAACTCTCTTAAGAGGTGCAAAAGAAGAAACTGATTTTTTCAAGTACTGTTTTATTCTTTGCTTTCAAGTACTATTTTATTATTTTCTTTAAATAGTAATGTTTTGCTCTATTTTTATTTTAAATGCATTTAAATGAGACTTCATAACCGTTTTTTTTTTTTTTTTGGTCTCATAATAAAAACGTTATTCGAGGCTGGATTAGGAATAGAGTCCATGTTGATGCAAATTAAAAAATTTAATAGTTGCAATTTTATCTTTGAAGCTCACTGAGAAGAAAAATGTTACTTAGTGATTATTACAAGATAGAAAAACAACATTAAGATTTACCTTGGCTTTCTAGATGTTATTTAACTGTGAATTTATATATTTTTAAAATGTCATAATTTGGGCAATTTTAGGGAATTGCTTGAAGGTTAAAATTATTGAAGAAATGCTTCTCCTTTGGAATAACTTTTTGGAAATTCACTGTTTCAGCAACGTAGAATTTTCAGTAATTTGACTTCATTTAACTTATTTTAGCAAGTACTCATGAAATAATTTTTTAATAAATCAAATTCCAACGTGTGCTGGAACGTTTGCCAAGATTACAGTGTCCCAACAGCTACTGCAACCTTAGACAATGCTAAAATTCTGAAAAATAAACTGTATATAGTTTTTATTATGGCAGGAAAGTTTGGGTTTTTTGGGGGGGGGCGGAAATAAGACTTAGCAGCCTAGTTTTCATTTTCTAAAAATGTTGCCGTGAGGCAGAGACGTAGTCTCACTGATGTCTCCATCATTCACCGCTTCTCGCCCCTTGTGCTCAGGGAAATAGGCGCCGCCTGAGCTCGTTCTTACAGACTTCCAAGTATTAAATGCTGCTGCGTGCATGCCACGTGCCAAAAGCTGCTTGTTGATTCTCTTTCTAAAATGAGGGTATTCTAAATATTATTTTCTTGGAAATACATGAAGCTGACTATATGAAAGCCCCGGGTTTGGGTACTCGGCTGGTTTTTCTTACGGATTCTGAGAGGCGGGATCCCTTCTGTTACGCCAAATGAACTGAAGTCACTGCATAAAGGATCCCCCTTTCTTTTGGCATCTGAACATCAGTTTCGAGTGGGTTATGTTGCTTTAAAGTTATACACAAGGTGGTATGGTTAACTGAAATTATAAATATATTTAGCAAATAAAATTTGGTAGAGATTCTACATGTGGAAAGTCAGAAGCAGGGTAAACTGATGAAATAATTTTTCAATGTGATTGTCTTTATGGGTATTTTCCAATCGCAGCTTAGTAATGAAAGTTTGTTATAGTTGTAAGGTTACTGAACTGAGTAAGTACTTGTCTAAATTTTTCAAATCGGAAATCAAAGGATTAAAGTGACTTCAGGCAGCTGCAGACATTTTGGGGGAGTGTCCTTTGGGGAAGCCGAGAAGCAGCGCAGGAGTATGTATGGAATAGCTGAGGAAGCAGCTCTGTGTTATTTTGGAGTTAATTTTAAAATAAGATCACCTTGGAAATCAATTTATTTTGGTGCTTTAATCAGGTTTGGGGTTTTTTGTTGTTTTTTGTTTGTTTGTTTGTTTTTTTCTTTGTAAGCTAACAGTGTAAACCATATGAAATTGATAATGTTTTAAAAATTAAAATAAGCCTCTCTCATGGAGAGAGCCTTGGTGAAAAGCAGCGTGCAGCTGTGCATCCTGGAATATTTCTGGGGGTTGTTTTTAGTTTACACGGTTTAGTATGATATCATTCAGACGCTATATCCCCTCTTATTATGGAATTTTAAATGTGGCTTTTGAAATCGTTCTTTTTGATACAACGCAGAACGTCACAACAGTGGGACTGAATCGCAGCTTATTTGAAATCTGAAAGCAATAAAACCGCTTCTTTGACAGTTAATTACCCGTTTCAGGGCTCTGAGAGGCGAGGCGCTATGAGTAGGCATTTTTAGGCTGGGCATGATGAACTCAAATAACTCGCATAGTAAAGCGTATGCATTGAGGTATAGGGAGAGTAGTTCATTTTCCATTGTCAGCTGCCAGGCAAGTCAAATGCCGAAAAGAGAATGTTATTAGTTACGCTTAATTTTATAGCAGTCTGAAAAGAAGCAGCACGTTTACATAATCTACATGTGAATATAAGTATACGGTTTTAAGCAGTGTCCTTTTCTGAACGAAATTAAAACAAGAAACTGTAATCTGTTGTAAGTTCAGCTCAAGGCAGCTTGCTAGAAGTTAAATAACATTGCTGTTTTAGTTGGAACTCATGTAGAAGAGGTATTATTTTAAAGGAAAATGAAGTCTACAGCTATCTGGTTGTGAATGTCCCTCAATTACAGTGGCGTCCGTGGATCTTGGATCTGAACGAAGATTTGGCTAGAAATTCTCCACATCCTTATTCTGTGTTTTCCTCTGAATAAGAAA
Source organism: Larus michahellis (assembly GCF_964199755.1). NCBI lineage: Eukaryota > Metazoa > Chordata > Aves > Charadriiformes > Laridae > Larus > Larus michahellis. Next base: position 125,850,704 of record NC_133898.1, read on the forward strand.
CAGCATGTGTGAATTGCATTTACTCTAATCCGCTCCATACAGGGGGATTCAAATTCTGTGAAAAATGATTATGCATGGCTTAAAATCATTTTGATTGTAGTGGGATAGATTCCTTTTTAGTTTAGCTAGTTAGAAGCTGAAGATGTTTGGAGAGGTAATGCTGGGCGGCTGACACTCGAATATTTAGCTAAACACAAACCTATGAATAAGAAGTAACTCTGCAGTTGCAGACAATCGCATTCCAATGGTGGTGTAACTTCCTGCATTTAACCGAACATGAAACATTATTCGGTGAAAAGGAAAAATACTCTTTTTCCTGAGTGTGCTACCCAAGCAATTAGAATGAATTGCTACTACTGTAAAGTGGGGAGTTACTGAATGAGATAATCTGTATTTAAGCTTCCCATAATACAAGCCTACGGAATAAAAACATGTTCTCTTATGCATCAACTTAAAATATTTTTACAGTTGTAGCTACCAAGTTTATAAAGAGGTTTCTCCTATTTGCACAAAGCCGGAACGTTTTTGTGTGTTGTGGAAATAAATCTCAGTTCAGCCGCTGGAAGCGCGGCGATGCACACAGCCATTGCTAAGAGGTTCCTAGCTCCAAACTTAAACCCAGTCCCTCACTTCCCACTTTCAGTCAAAACAAAGGAGTTTTTTCCCATCGGTGCACGTGTATGGACGTGACCAAACCGAAAGTGATGGCTGCGTGGGCGTTTTCGGGGGGAAAAAGATAGAGCTCAGTGGAAAATTATCTATTTCTAAAAATCTGTTAGTAATTTTTGTAAAATGCAACAAGAGGCGTAACTTTCAATACAATACTGTTTGTTAGACTGGAATCAAAGAGCGCAATTAAGACCAAAAAAAAAAAAGAACGCGACATATTTAGTGCCTAATTTCCAATTCCTTGATCTGTAGAATGTGATGTGACTTTCATGTGGAAATTCAGTCTAGTATTATAATTAAAATTTGCTTGGTTTCTCATTTGGAAATGAGAAAAGGAACTGTCTGCATCCATATGGTATAAATAATATTTTGTGTACGTAAAGCTTAGATTGATGTTGAAAAAGAGACACCTTATGAGTAATGATTGTGTTATAATGTATTCATAATTCCTGTTACAAAAAGAGAATCAGCTGAATTTTCCTTCGTTCACATGGAAGCACGTAAGGAAAAGGTGAAATGCAGTTTGTAGATGTCCAGGTTGGGCTGTTGGCTGAAGAGGTTACTGGAAGAAAAGAAAGTACTATTTAGCTTCAGATTCTAATTCATGCAGAAATGTTCCTTCTCAGATGTTACTTCTGAATTAAAAAGGCTAAATTGCAGCTTTGACTGCAATTATCTGTACATCTTGGCTTCTGGATCAATGAAGTCTGTCGTGTGCGAGAGACCACTATCTGAGAATCGGAAAATCTCTCGCGAATAAACACTGCACAAACTCGTGTGAAAGAAATGCAGAGAGGAAACATTCATACTAGCGAAGAAAGATAATTTTCGAGGTGCGGTTTCCATGTCTCCCAGCAAATTAAAGAGGTCAAACTCCTGTCAGCTTGTAAAACAGGGGCAGTTAGCCCGTGGCCTCGCATAAAAACCTAGCAAGCTGGTGCTTATAGTCCAGCTTTGCGCTTAAACCAAGAACTAACTGCTATTTGTATTTTTAAAAATAGCAGCCTGTTTACTTTGATTAAGCAATCTGGTGAGCTGCAAATATTTTTGACCCTCCCACACCTCTCCAATATTTTTCTTTTGTCTTTGGTAGAAGCGATGAATCTCCTGGATTGTGTTTGGACTGTCAGTGGGATATAATATAATTTACTTTACTGACTGGTTCCCTTCCAGACGTCTACTTGGGTTGAAAACTGGATTATGGTATTTAAGATACAAACTGTCTGCCCTTACTTGTCACAGAAAAATACTTGTCAGTTAAGCCACAAACTCATATAAATAAGACTTTGGTCTTAGAGCAACATATTTCTTAACTGATCTTTGAAAATACGAGTTTAGAAGCTCTGCTCTGCAGAATTTCTGATTTATATATGCCTTGTAGGTAAAAGTATTTTATTTACAGAATTTTAAAAGACAAATAGGGAAAGGGAAATGGGAGATGTGTTACATACTTCATTATTGAAAGGCCAGTTGTAGCCTAACTGAGAAGAAAGAAGAAATGAGTAAATGTATGAGGGGATTAGTTAAGAGCACAGATTTTAATACAGAAAACATACTTCCTAGTATTTAGCCAAAGTAGATTTTACTTAACACGTACTAGATTAAAGTTGTAATTTTTTAAAAAATATAAAAAATTGTGCATACCCTACCTAGGTATTTCTCTTGTAATATGTTTCTGGAAAATAGTCAGAAATAGAATAGTTAAATGATTACAGACCTTTATCACTCTTCTCTCTCTCCTTCTTTATTTTTATTTATTTTTTTTTTAAATGCTGACTTATACTTGATTAGAACTGATCCATACTTTCACATTGTATTAGGCATTTTATATATTCTGTAATTTCTACCACCCTCAAGGAAGCAAAAAAAAAACCCCACACCAATTTGCTGACCTTACTGACATTTTAACAAGGTACTTATTTAAGAGTATTTGTGCTATTGCATTTATTCTGAGTCTCTGTGGCGTTCCTTTCAGGAGGCTTCTCTGCATGGTGGAAAGATGCATATGATTAAAAAATAGGGAAATTAGCCAAACATAAGTTTTGCTTCATCCTGTGAAATATTTCTTGTCATTCACGTTGGATAGTCCAACGTGTTCTTACTGAACTATGGAAATATGGGATTCAGCCTTACTTAGGAAATGTGTTGTGTTTATGGTTAAATGATCTGAAAGAGCATTAATTCTCAGAACCGAAATACCTAAATGTGTGCATATAAATAACCCATGGTGTCAGCATGGCTCGCATCAGCACCGTTGCCTCTTCTTAAGGTTCCTTGACCTACTGTGATTCCTCTCTTTCGGTAGCTTTGCCACACTTTAACCATTTGAATTGAAATCTCCCATACGGAAAGACGTCCTGAAAAGAGCCTGGTTGCACGTACTCGATGGAAGGTTTTTAGTTGGGCAGTGGAATGGTCTCAGGGTTGCATCCCTACGGAGCACGCTTGGGCTCAGGGCTGTCGGGGGAAGCTATAAGTGACACCTTCTCCTGGTGCCCCAGGACCACGGAGGGAGATTAAAATGGTCAGGTTGATTAAAATGGAGAGGATATTTAAAAAAAAAAAAGAAAAAAAAAAAGTGAGGACAGGCATCTGCTCTGTGAAGAATGGGACCACACTTAAGCAAAGACTGTATATTAAGTTGCGGGAGCAAAAGAAATTGTTTGCAGCAATTCTTCCCTCCATGATGTGGGGGAAGAACCCAGGATTTTGGCTTAACCCCGGATTCTCATCACTACTTTGCCATAAGCAATTATTTGTGAAAGCTGGAGAGTGCCGGGGGAGGGGGATGAGACCTGGGTTGGTGGGGAGACCACACTTTGCTGGATGAGGAGCTGGGGATCGGGCAGATAATCGCATGGCACCAAGACTGGCGTAGGGGCGGGCAGTCTTCCAGTTGAAAGGGCAAAAAAAATACACGTCGTCTTAAGACAAGCAGTCCGTCTGAAGACTGGCATTTCCCAATTTATGAATGCAGGCTTTTGCAACTCTAGATGCCGTTTAATGCAGTTTTTGTGTGTAATTTTATTTGTTTGTGTTGTGGTGGTGCTCAAAGAGCCCAGTCATGATTATGGCTTCTTTATGCAGATAGGAAGACAGACCCTGTTCCAGAGGGTTTGTACCCTATGGTTCGGCATGTGCCAAATGTTACACGCAAGAGAAGTTCCTTTTTAAGACGCGTTTGGTGTGCTCGCAGGGTTCAAGGGAAGCCAACTCGTAGCTGTTAGCAGGGTTTTATCCTTAAGAGCAAGCTGCACTTCAACACTTGGAGCTGTGCCAGTAAATTCTAACGGGCTCCTCGTTATGTGCCATTACAGACCTACATATGTCTTTGAAGGACTGGAACCCAAATTCTTCCGCGTTCGAGTTTTCTAGTGAAGACGACCTTGTTAATTTTTAGGATAGGGTCCCGTTAAAATGGGGAACTGTTTGCCTTCTGCCTGTTGTTAGAACGGTGATGCTATTTCCTTTCCGTTCAGAGGTCGGAGCGTTGCTAATGTTGGGTTGCACGTGTGAGTGCACCAAATTAGGGAAATAATTTATTATGTAGAAGTTACGCTGAAGTTCAGCACCCAAGAGCTCTTCAATGCAACGTATAAATTTCATTTATTCAGCTTTTTCAGATTTAGCTGCAGTACTGTCCCGCTGCATCTCAAGAATCTGCTCAGGAAATTTTGAAAAGTATTCAAGGAAAACTGTATAACTTATTTTCTTAAATTGTAAATATTGCTGACAGATACTTACTGTATCCGGAGAAAGGACCAATTTCTGTTCCTGCCTGCTAGTTTTAGCAGGCATAATTCTAGAAGCCAAATGTTATGGCTGTTCCTACAAGAATGAAGATTTCTCTGAGTTTTTCTTTTTAAAAAAAAGAAAAAAAAAATCAGGGGGATTTGAAGGAAGTAATTGGATTAAATATTTTTCTTCTTTAAAGAAAAAGAAAATAAAAATACTGAAGTGAAAAACAATATTATGTTTTCCATTGAGAAAGCCCCCTGGAAAATGGGCTGGAAATGCCAATGGCTTTCCTGCTTTGCTCTGCCTCCCCTCTGCCCGTGCTGGCTGCTGTCTCCTCCTACGCTCATTCTCCTGCTGTACTGCTTCTCCGCTCTATCTCCCAGTACGAAATAAGGCAGACTTGAAACTTTTTTTTTTTTTTTCCTATGATATTCCCAGTGGCCTTCTACTCCTTAACTCTTCCTCTGTGTTATTTCCCAAAGAGTCTTTCTGTAGATTTGATTTGATATGTGCCACACTTTGCTTCTCTCGGGATCGCTTTGCGAGGGGTGTATTAACTTTTGCACCGTGCATGTCGAGTGTGCCATTTATTTAACTATAGCTTGTAGAATAAAACATTTTCGTGTGTAAGAGTGCAGTACATTCCGGTTAGAAGCACCAAATATTTCTTTCTCTGGGTTCAGTGGGCTGAGGTTGTATCTTTTACTGTTTTAAAGATTTATTTTTTTTTTTTAATAGGGTATTAGGTTGTGGTTTACGAATGTATTTTAGCCTTTAAGCCCGCATTAACAGATGGGCAAACAGCACTGATGCTGTGTTAAGCTTGGTTTTTTGTGTGCCTTAGCCCTGAAGATGACCTTTAAGAAAATCATGTATTTAAATATTTTTCTTAATGTAAGTGCAAAAGTAGGTACTTAAATTCTGAACGTGTAGATATTAGTAAACTGGAGCAAGTATTTTTTTTTAAAAAGGAATTAAATGATTCCTTTAAATAAATTTAATCAAACATTTATTAGTACTCTTGCCATTATTTGCTTCTCTGAAATCATTTTTCCTTTAAAGTCTATGCATAATATGGCAAAACCCTTTTGGGTGGCAGGTGCAGTTAACCACATCACAGTATTTCAGTTCTATATTTACAACAGGAATTTTCCTAGTTAAAATTATACTTCGCAAACAGTTTAAATTTTAAACTAATATTTTTCTTCTAATGAGCAGTTGGGAAAGGTTTTCCATCACAACGCATAATATCCAGTGAAAAAAACCTGTGTAACTCAGAATTTCTGAAGCAAAGGAATTACTGTGTGTCCCCGCCCCTGCTCCCCTGAACCAACAAAAATTCCCAATCCTAAAGGTAATTCTGTAGGAATACAGGATGATGTCTATATCAGTTTATTCTTAGTCAAGAGAAGGTTTTGTGTTTTAATCTTTATTTCTTTGGGACATAATTTTAATTCTAAAATATTAACAAGAGCTTTAAAATAATATGCCAGGCTCAATATATCAACATTAAAAAATAAAATAAAAAAATATAAGACTCTCTATATGAATGGGCTTCAAGTTAGGCTAAATAACACAGATAAGCGCTAATTTGTGATTTCATTTTAAATTGAGGTTTTTTTCGTTCATTATTATAAACTACTCTGAGAGCACAAAATTGCTGTGGTGCGTTCTTAAAATAAATCTTAACACGCATATAAAAACATAAAGGCACTTCAGGCATGCTCGACTCATGCCGCCACCTCTTCAGGCAGCGATTGCCAGCCCGGGGTCGTCACCTCTTCCCATCTCTGCGGCCGGGATCGTTTGCAGGCTCATGATACCAATTTCATTGTTATTTCTAGACTCACGTCTCCTCTTGAGGCTCCGACTCCAAGCCTGGGAATTTTAATTTGGGTCAAGTACCAGTGGGTAATTCAGCACAAGAGCACTTTATCCATTTCCAATTTTTTTTTTTTTAATTTTTTAGTTTTTAAAAAAAATTATCCTGAGACTGTTTTAATCAAAGCATCCTACTGACTGTCAGAAACATGTAGGATTTCAGATTTAGTAAATAGGAAAGAAAAAAATTATCAAGTCAACAGCAAAAAGGAATCTAACAGAATATTTAGCACGTGTGGCTTTTATCCAATGTGTTATGGCCAATTGGACAATTTTTTATTTCATAGTCTGACCGTGGTTGTCTTATCTCCAGTTTGTTTTTTTTTATAGAAAGTACATGGCAGAATCATGCATGGATATGTCTGCGACTTGCTCAAGGTTACTAGGAAATTGGTTTCTGCGAATATACAAAATGTCTACTTAGGCAAAAATTCAGAAGTGTATGGAATTGTTTTAAAGAACAGAAATATATGCCCATGCCGCCTCCAAACTGCGTGGTTAGTAAAGCTCGTAGCAAGTAAACTCCGTACCAAAAAGAGATTCCTCCCAAATTATAATGAGTTCTATGTATTTTTAGCTTATCTTTTTAGCTGCAAGGGATCAGGAAAAAAAAAAATTTCTCACCGTCCTTTATGAAATATATACATAAAATTTTATAACATATATACGTAATAAAATATGTACATACTAAAATATATACATAAATATATACTTTTTTTTTTTGGTGTGAACTCATGGATTACTGTATTTTTTTTTTTTATTTTTTAGGACTGTTCCATCTCAAAGGTTAGGGTTTCTAGTAGTATGTCATGTCAATGATAGAAACAGTCTATTGCTATAGAAACCCCCCAAATGCTGCTTGTGATCAAGAGGAATATTACCTGTTTCTACTTTTAGTTGCATTTATGTCAGGATAAAACAGTTCACAAATAGCACTCTAAAGAGATATTTTTCTTAGTGAGCTCACTGGAATTCACACACGCTAAGGCTGAAATCTCAGCCCCGTTGACTTTCAACTCTCGTCAGCTTCCTTGGGATCCGGGCTTCTTTCAAGAAGTGTACTTCAGACGACAAAATATTGACATTTCCTTCAGGTTTTCAGACTTTTGATGTTCATCAAAAGAATGTAATCACATTTTGTTAGACGTGTCTACTGTTACCTTTACCTAGAAGATACTTTGCCATTATGTGCTGTGTTCCTTGAAATAAATCCATGTAAAAATATGATATTATTGGACTACTTTAGCTTTTAATAGAAATAGGTATATAAAGCTCCAAATAGACGAAAGTATAATTGTGAAGGGTTGGATTATTTTTAAATGACCTGTGAAATTGGGGGAGAGGAAGAATAATTTGTACAACCCATGTACTGATCGTCATTAAAATAATTTTGTCAAAAAGTAATGTGCCTTAGAGTATTTGAAATCAAACACACTAATGCAAGAGGATATCTAAGGTGAAAGATGTTTGTGTAATGCTAAACATAACCAAAGAAACTGTGGTTTTAGCAAAGGTACCATGCTCTATTTTATCAAGTGCCAGAAGTTGCATAATGAAAGTCTTTCAGTTAAAAAAAATATAAGTAAAGAAAACACAAAAATGCCACCCAGCTGGTAGAGATCTTCCTAATTTTTACCTGATTGTATTTCTGAAGAAATATGGCAGGGCCCTCGTAAATTTTCAACATGAACTGCATTTTTGTTGCCAATTTCCATATCCTTTTAAAAGTGCTGAAGCGTGCATTTGCTATTTATGTTTGCAGTAGACTGAGTACACTTTTACTATTTGTGGTTTCAGAAATTGGAAACAACCAAACAGTGGTGCTATGGTCTAAAAAAATAAATTTTAAACAGCTGTGGGACAGTATTTTTAGAATGGTAGGAGTCCTTCTGAAGACAGACTCGTAACTGTGTCTCTCTGCAGAAGAATGCTGCAGAGGGGTTTTCGAAATCAGAATTGTGTTGTCTTCACACCTTCATCTGTATTGTCTGGGGTAATCAGGCTCTGGGACAAGTGGAGCTGCTCAGAGGAATGCCTTCACCCCTAGGTTTTCATTCCATCCGTATGGATATTTGAATTACTTTAAACACTTTTTAGATCAGATTCTGTATATCCAGTTCTCTCTAGCTTAAATATTCCTTATAAATAATAAGGATTATTATTTATCTCATACGAGATAAATAATTAACTATATAATCTGATTTATAGAAATGATAAAAAGATGCCATGGGCCAGAAATGCATTGTTAGAATTCATAGAATAGTTTGGGATAGAAGGGACCTCTGAAGATCATCTGGTCCAACCCCCCTGCCATGAGCAGGGACATCTTCAACTAGATCAGGTTGCTCAGAGCCCCGTTCAACCTGGCCTTGAATGTTTCCAGGGATGGGGCATCTACCACCTCTCTGGACTCTTCCTTACATCTAGTCTAAGTCTACCCTTTTTCAGTTTAAAACTATTACCCCTTGTCCTGTTGCAATAGGCCCTACTTTTTTAAAGGCCTCAACCTTTTTATGTTTGTCCCCATCTGTCCTGTAGGCCCCCTTTAGGTACTGGAAGGGGCCATAAGGTCTCCCCGGACGGAGCCTTCTCTTCTCCAGGCTGAACAACCCCAACTCTCTCAGCCTTTCTTCATAGGAGAGGTGCTCCAGCCCTCGAGTCGCCTTCATGGCCTCCTCTGGCCCTGCTCCAACAGGTCCACGTCCTTTTTATGTTGGGGACTCCAGAGCTGGACACAGGACCCCAGGTGGGGTCTCACCAGAGCGGAGCAGAGGGGCAGAATCCCCTCCCTTGCCTTGCTGGCCATGCTGCTTTTGATGAGTTCCGGCCTATTTTGGCATTTGTTTCCCTTAGAAGTTGTCCTGTATAGTAAATTATTTTTTATTAATTACTATTATTTTATAGTAAATTATTAAAGGTTGGACTCGATGATCTTAAAGGTCCCTTCCAACCTCAACAATTCTATGATTCTATGATTCTATGATTTCTCTGTATATAGCAGCACTCAGTACTTTACTAATAGATAATGTGATTAAAATAGATATGGTTAATTTCTTTGCCACTTCAGTGGTGAATGGTCATTCCACAGATAATACCGTATTACCTTTTGGATATATTGCTCTTAAAATAAATAACGATTCCAGTTTTCCTTTGTTTAAAAAAAAAAAAAATAAAATTATCTTTGAAAGATAATTTGGTCCCTAACGTTTCAGAAATAGCGGACTTAAGTTTTTCTTTTACTCAACCCAAGGAATTAATTAAATTACATAATTAGTTTAGCCTAGAAAGAGTTGAAAATTAGAGTGTGCTTTAGCCCTCTGCTAAGCTCATCATTGTAACGTGGCAGCTCCTTTGTGGAAGCTGATGAATTTGCGAACTAAATCATCATGGTTCAATAATTTAATTGATTGCTATGTTTGATTTTCAGTTGTAACGAGTGTTCTGATTAGAGGCTGTCAAGTATCTGAAGTTGCTTCTTGGATATTAACTGTAATTACTTATTTTGAATTTAAAAATCAAATTAGTTCTGATTTTTATCAAGTCTTAAAATTTAAACTCTTTCTAGGACTCAAATTTTAACTACATGACAGTTCTCTGAGTAATTCCCAATTCTGAATTTTTTTTTTTCCCCCAGTGCAGAGAGGAAATAGAATTATCCTTCTGATGCCGTTGAATTCTGTTCTTGCCATGGTGCTGTGCTGCCTTCGGGGAGCTCTTGCTGCCCTGGTCCTGCAGCCTGGTGGGTTGTTTCGCTTTCTGTCGGGGTCCTGAGCTGTGCAGAGGTGTTGGCTTTCCAATCCAGCCTTCCAAGCTTGGATTTCAGGTGCCCATCCTTGCACTTGCTTGTGAGCTTTCCTCAGATAATTCATTTGTTGCATTTTGCGATCCACCGGTAAACCTTATCTGTCGTAGTTTTTACAGCATATTCAAATTTAATTATATAAATATTGAATCAAAACGGTGTTGGAAGTGGTTGTGTGTATGGTTAGACTCAGCAAGGAGTGCAAATAAAGCATACCCCTGGTAGATGCTTTCTGAGGTTGTGAATTACCTTACTGTTAACAAAACACTGTCATTTTTAAAAAAAAAAATCATATGTCCTTGTAGTTTTTAAAAGTTGAGGTCGATTTACTATTAGCTTTAAATTCTGACAATGAATAGCAGTTTATTTCAGTTCCAAGAAACACACTGTGCGTTTAATATTATTTGCTGTCAGTACAAGGCGAAATGATGTGTTGCGTTTTTTTTAGTTTTAAGAAGACAGAGCGTGTTCCTATGTGAGTTAGGGCACTTTGATAAAGTTACTTTTTGGAAAAGTTTCCGAGAGTACTTTTTCTGAAAACCACTTGCAAGTATCGGTTCAAAAGTGTTTTAAGCAGAAAGGGGTTATTGCGTTAAACTGAGTAGGGTTAGGTCATCTCATGCTACTCTCAGTGTCTCCTTATAACCTGCATCACTACTGATAAAATAGTATTTCTCGCTACGTGGCCTCCTTCAGGCAGTGCTTCTTTGCATCTTCTACCTGTCGGAGAACTCTGCTGACAAACATATTATAGAAATAAACCTGACAATTTTATGTTGAATACGCTTTGTCAATGAACCTCCTAACTCCGGTTCATTAAGTCCTTATCAGTGCCCCAGAAATATTGAAATTAAAAAAAACTCCCTCAGTATTTAAAGCCTACGTTATCCGTCACAAGATTTAAAAACTACTAGACGATAAGTATATATACACGCGTGAGTATATGTATACAAATACACATGTATATGTAATTGAGATCTCAATAACTTCAGATGGAAAGGTGGTGTAACAATACATGAGAAATAAAACATACAGAATGTTTTTCATTAAAAGATAATATGAATTATTCACAGATGGAAATTAAATAATAAAAAGACTCCAGAAAAGTCTCTTGATAGTAATTAATGTAAATAATGGCAAGGTTTTCCACAAAAAATTGAAACCATATTTGGTATGAAGTAGCTATGGGCTGTACCAGCTTTAGAGCCGTTTGTGACAAAACGCTTTTGCTGCGTTTTCGGGAAGTTGTGTTAATACAATTTTTATGACCTCTCAGACGGTCAAATATAAAAATCCCAAAAAAACCAAGTTTGGGGGAGATTTGTTTCAGAACAGCGGTGTTTTGGCTACTGTTTGAATTATGTTAATTGGTACTTAGACTTGAATGCCAAAATCCAGCCATTCTGGAATTCTGTGGACCGACAACTAAAGCTAGATCTTGAGTTAAAAGCACGTCATTCAAAAATGGCAGGGCTCCTCCTGTCTGAGAAGAATAGCTGTTAATTGTTATTTTTTAAAAAATCGTTCTAACTGGATTTTTCAGTAAATCGGTATATGCCCTGGTTTAGCAAATTCAAAAATTTGAATGTGCTTAGAAGATACATATAATCAAAATAGTTTTTCTGTTGATATGCGTTCCCTGTTTTCTTATGCTCTATTTGACAAGGTTGAGATGGTTTTATACGCTATGAGAATCTGATTGTTTTGTCACGTCACTGCTTCAAAAGAAAGTTTTTAACTCAGCAGAAACTCAAGTACTGTTTACACGGTGTATTCTCTACTCCTAATTATAATTGCCAATTAGTTACATAGCTGGTATTTAAATTTCTGATACTGAGAATTGGTATCTTAATAGGATGTGTGTGTTTTAGGCTAATGTGCGAGTATCGGTTGTTGTTCAAGGTAACGCTTCTGAGAAATGGATTTGAGTTGAAGCGCCACTGGACCTCGCCTTCTCTCTACCTTTTTTGTAAAGATAAGAATTGTTGCGGGGGATCGAAAATTGGTTATGTTCTTCCCAGTGATGTTCAAACAGTTCTAAATATTGAAACAAACTTTATCCCAAATCCCCGTCTCCGTGCTAAGACATCTAGATAATCGCTTCTTTTTTAGGGAATTTTAAATCTGGATCTAGCAAGCCTTTATCCATCACGGTGATCTCAAAGTGGACCTTGTTTGCACGTTTGTTCTGTCATTTACGGCACAATTTTTGTCATATTCAAACAGGTGGGGTTCAGAAATGTCTTTAACCTTGGCGCAGTCCCATGATTGCTAATCTGTAGATCAGTTAACCAGAAATTTTTTAAGGGTTTTAAGGGCATTATGTTGATCCCTACTCACTAAATACATAGAATTCTACAAAGTCAATAAATTTCTTTCTTTAAATTCAGAAAGGCATTGAAGAATCAGTTTATTCTTGCGTCTTAGAAAGGGTCTCAGCTTTAAGGACCTCTGTTAGACCCACCATAAGCTTTAAGAACCTCAGTTAGACCCACCATAGTTTCTTCTGGAAAGAGTGCTGTTTTCTTTGGTCCAGAGGACTTCCTCTTTAAATTTCTGAGCTTTGACCAGTTAAAATGTCTTTGTGTGGTCTGATGCCTGCGGGTTTAAAGAAAAAAATAAAAAAAAAATAAAAAAAAGAAAAAAAACACCTTACTTTTTTCATAGAAATAGTGACTACAGACATCGCTTTTCCATTCCCATCTTTTTAGTTACTTGTACATCTTAGCCAGATACTTGGTCATAGATCAGAGTTTTAGGATCATTTTTGATAGTGAGCGATTATTTTCCTAAATTAGTGCCTGCTATGATAACAGCAAAAATGAGAGATGGCTTGAGATACAGCACTGTTTCTCTAGTTATATCTGCGCCTTCTTTTAATATTTGAAACCAAATTGTTATTTGATTTGTGATTAGATCAGGTGAGATGTGATCAGACCTTCCTCACTTCAAAAAAGCAAGCGAACCAACCTCCCCACCCAGCGCTCCCCCCTCCAAACCTCTCGCTGGGGAAAACCACGGAGCACAAGGCAGGGTTTGGTAGTGGAGTACAGGAGCAGAAATCCTCTGGTGATTAGACTTCAGACTGAAGATACTTGGCAATTAATGCACTGAGGTAATTAATGCTGTGAGATAGTTGTGTAGCGATAAGGGGCATGACTGCATAGAAGGAGGAAATAGGGTTTTTTTCAAGCAAGTACGTAGGGTCCAGCCAAACTTCACATAAAAAAACCTCTTCGTGGTCCAGCAATGGAAACTGTTATGTAGGTGGCAAGATGCCATATGGCTGGAGAGGTGGCCTGGTGTCCGGAGAAGGGACATCCAGCCTTTTCAGCTCTGCCCGTGGTGGTGTTGGTAACCTTGAGCACATCTTACAGCTGCGCTCGTCCCACTTTGCCTGTATCTCTACAGTCACTTTGTACGTACGTGGAAAGCGCTGTGTACAAATTGGAAGGCATATAACTCTGGTGGTGGTTGTTGCTTATAGATAACAGCAAAGCATGATTAAAGTGTTGAAATCCGCTTTGGTGGACAGGGCTTGTAACTAAGGATTTCCACTCACGCGTGGTATGCCAAGAAGATGAGTTACGCTGATGTCGACTAAAACAATTGCCATATTTCAACCGGACGTAGCTGAGCGACGGACGTATCAGAGGTATTAAATTCTCCCCTCGTGGGCACGGTGTCTGGGCAGGGGGCAGTTTTTTCGGCCCAATGGGTTATATGTGGCACATGCTGTTCCTTGCCTGGCAGGCAAAGGATAAATGGGCATCTGACCGGGATGGATACGGTGGATGGATACCGGTGGATGGATAGATGGAAGGCTGCTCATGCAGCTGACATGTCATGGAGTCCCTGAAATATCAGGGAAATTGGGTTTCTTCGGTTTCTTGCTTTGCGTCTGAGATTGTTCTCTGTGGGTGAGGGTGGTCAAATATTAAGTAGGTTGAAGGGCAATTTGGAGATGTCTACAGCTCTTTAGTAATTGTAGGTGGAAGTGCCAGTCATCAAATTCCTCATCTACGCATAGCAGCTGGAGCATAAGCTGAAGACCTGGGTACAGATTATACATTAAATGAAATTAAAAAATAATTTTAGATTGGTGGATTCCTGAAAAAAGACCAAGATGTAGAAGGATGGATATCATCGGTGTGATGTCCGTGTGTGTAGGACTAAAAATGAATATTTCAAGTTGTTTTTTCTAGATGTTCATTTATTGGAGTTACAGTATTCTTAAATAAATGCATATAATCATGAAACAGCAAATCTGCTCAAGCCTGTCAGTGCAATGAAATTATTTCGTGCCTCAACTTTAACAGAACAGGGAGAACAATGTTCCATCACAGGATGGCATGTGGCTTTGCATCCCTTTCCGGTGAGATTGGACCATGACTCTGGTACAAATGGAGTTTAAAACTTCTTAACTGGGAAGGAACGTATGCATCTGAAAATAAGGTTAACAACTTAAAGGTTAAATTAGATGAAGAAATAGATTGTATTTATCAGCTTTTCCTAAAAAACCAGGAAATTGAGAATTAGGCTTGAATTCAGAAGGAATGCAAAATTTTAAAAGTATGAAAATACAAAGGTAAAGTATCTAGCGATAGTTTGATGTCATGAAAAGGAATAAGAAGTTTATTAAAAAAAAAAAAAATCTAAAAAATTGAGGCCAGAAAAAAAAGACACCTTGGAAAGAAAACCCAAACAACAAAACCCCAAACAAAAATCCATTAAATAACGTGGCTGCTAGGTGTGAATTTCCTGGGTGTCTAATAATTGCTTTTGGGATAGTTGCATAGTTCTTGACTTAGGTTTTTCTAAATCATTACTTTGGTGGTGGAACGTGGGTTTTCTCAGTCTGTGACTCTCCATATAAAATTATTAAAGTCTTATTCAAACATAGCAGTTCTTATAATAAATCTAAAGAACTGAAGACCTGTAGCCTTTTACCTTGTGTCGTTAGTCCCCTTCCCTATGAGAATAACTCCAAATTTGTTCAAAGGTTAGTGCCAGCTTTGTAAACTCACATCAGGCAGCTTCTCTAATATTACTAAAATACTAATATTTATTAAAAGGATGACAAATCTTTCTAAATTCTTATTTGAGTGGGGGACAGGGGAGGTCTCCTGCCAGTGGGATCATGTATAAGGGCAATCCCATAAGAAGATGGGGTTGCCCTTGGCATGATGCAAATATTGCACGTCGTTCGACAAAGACATCTTGCTCAGGACCTCCTTGGAGAAGACCTCTCTGCGCCTGCAAGAGCTGGGCACCAGAGCGGACGAGCGGGGAATCCCTTCCCTCTGCTTTGTTCCAGTGACGGTTTTAACCAGAACGTTATCGGGGATGGAAAAAGAAGAAGGAAAAAAAAAAGATTACGTAGCAGTAATGTAAAAAGAGTCTTAAGAATTGTTTGTGATTTTAGACTGAATTTGGGTTTTTTTGCCATCCCCTAATAGCCTTAATAATTAGTCATAATCCTGGCCTATTTCCAGAACTTTGATTGAAATAAATTAGGTGACTTAAGTGATCATTGGGTACTTATAGAGATTGATTTAAGTGAAGCAGGATTTGTAGGGAGAGGTGATTTATTACATAAACTGAGACAGCTGGTTACAAGTGAGAAGCTTTTTGAGTGCTCAAAGCTCTTTTTTAGACTTCTTCACACTGTTGTCCGTGTGACGACACGTGATGAGCGATGCAGATTATGGGCTGAGGAAAAAAATCTCCTTGAAGGACTGCTCTGGGTTTGTTACCGGTCTGGGATCAGGTGTGGGAGCAAGGGGTTCCTATCCCTCTTTCCTCCCTTTCCCAGCATTTTGATTCTCTGATATTTTTCATTCTTCCTAGCTGCAGCTTCACTGATGTGCGTCTACCATATGAACTTCCAAAAATCAAGAGTTACCGTAAAGAATTATGGAAAAAAAAATATTTCTCCCAATCTGTGTGTCTCAACTTCTAAATCTCCCGGGCTCTTTGGGGTAGGCAGGAGTTTACAGAGCTGCTCTGGCTGCGGTTGCGTGCCTGTAACAGCTCACTGGCACTTGCTTTATGACCCTCCCCTAAGACCAGGGCTTGACTTCCTACCCTGCCACTGCTGCCGTTTGTGCTGCTTTCCCTGCTCTCCGGGAGTTGTGCTTTTACAGCAGGGATTTGCTGCAGATAGAGAAATGGAGCCGAAACAGCCGGTGCATAAGACCTGTAATAAAGCCATTAGTTACCGCCCTTGTAGCAAAATCAAATCAGTATCAAAATCAATAAGGATGGTCGTGGCGAGCTGGGAAATTTTGTATTTTGACGAATATGGGCTGTTCAATCAGGAAAAGTACTTTCAAGCAATATTTTATCTTCTGATTTTTATTTTTTTTTTTCTGATTATACCTCTACTCTTCTGAAAATGATGGAAATTATTTAACTGATACTTCCTGTGAGATTTTAGGAAGGTGCCCTTCAAAACTTGCATCTTCGGAAGCCTTACAGTGAAATATTCTGAAATAATCCAGGGAAATACTTGCTTCACTACACTGACCTCAGCAGCCTTGATAACTGTCGCTTTAAAATACATCAACACAGAGAAAGAAAAGGGAGATTAGCTCTAACCAGTGCGCAATTCGCAGTTTAAGATTTGTAAGGGTTTTGCTGCTCAGGTCAACTTTAATACAAAAGCATTGCCACTCCAAAATTTGGAACGTTCACCTAGATTTATTGCCAGGCAGCCGCTGTGCCACCGAGAGGACCCCGTCTCTCAAAGTATGGGTTTGCTTTGGGTGTTGACACGGGTCTCTATGGTTTACTGAGACTTACTTGGACAAGAAAGTGTCACTTTAAACAAAAATTGTAAATACGTTTAGACGAATCTCAAAAATGTACCATGAGATAAAAATGGACAGAGATGATGGATCTAAAAATGAGGCAATTACTGGAAATGTCCCTTTTTAAAAAAATAATAAAAAAACCCCCAACAACTCTTGAAGCTGGTAGGACAAAGTATTTTTGAGGTACACCAAAATGTCATCTTTGCAGTAACTCAGACCTTTGATCTACCTCCATAACATCGTTGCTAACCATTATGCTTTATTTTTATTTCCTCTGTTTACAAAAAGGTACATTGATTATTGATTGTTTTACAGGACCTTAATGGCTCTCCGTGTACTGTAAAATAATACCTTCATCAGAAAAGGAAATTGAATTCTGACTTTCAGTCAACCTTTTCGTTGCTCTTCGTATGTAAACTTTTCCACCAAGGCTGCGCAAATGTCGCGAGTAGTGTAGAACCTCTCGCTTTGATTTAACCTGTGATACTTATGCCTTCATTAAACACCAATAGGAGCTTTGCAATTAAGGATACAACTGCAAATAAGATGCAACTGTATTGAAAGGGGTGAATTCCCTTGTGTCACTCTGCTGGTGTGCTTCTCTCACCAGTAAGTAAGAAAATGTGTGTGCAGTCTTATTGCTAGCTATCAACCGAGGTAGACTAGGGGGCTAGAACACCTCTCTTATGAAGGAAGGATGAGGGAGTTGGGTCTCTTCAGTCTGGAAAAAAGACAACTGAAGGGGCATCTTATCAATGCTTATCAATACTTAAAGGGTGGGTGTCAGGAGGATGGGGCCAGGCTCTTTTCAGTGGTGCCCAGCAACAGGACAAGAGGTAATGGGCACAAACTTGAGCATAGGAAGTTCCAGCTAAACATGAGGAGGAACTTCTTTCCTGTGAGGGTGGCAGAGCCCTGGCACAGGCTGCGCAGAGAGGTGGTGGAGTCTCCATCTCTGGAGACATTCCAACCCCGCCTGGACGCGTTCCTGTGCCACCTGCTCTGGGTGACCCTGCTCTGGCAGGGGGTTGGACTAGATGATCTCCAGAGGTACCTTCCAACCCATTTGCCATCACAAACTGATTCAGCCACAACCTTTTATTTACTGTGGACCCAAATTTCTGGAAGCCTCTGCTGAAGCTGTCATCTTCACCTGAGATGTTTCTGTGGACCTAGTCGCCGTTCTTTGCTTAAAACAGAGTCCTCGCTCTTCTGCCTGGAAACCTTGCTGAAAATAGGAGTGTAAAAAAGGCCATTAAAAATCTTGTTGGTCTTACTCATGGCGTGTGTTTGGTAAAGGAAGAATGTTTTTGAAGATGGCTTTCACTTGCAGTTCAACTTGTTTTCCTTTTTCAGTGGTCTTGAAAAAGTCACTTCATTTACTTTCACAGTACTTTTCCTTTACTTCACCGATGAGAATGATTGCTCGCCTTTAATAAGTGATTTTCTAATTTACAAGACATGATTGAAATGTTAGCTATGATCATTGTTATTTCCTACTCTTATCAAAAAAAAAAGGGGGGAGGGGTAGGCGAGAGAAATTATTTTAACTATGTACGTTTCCAGTAAAATGCAGTGTTAGCCAAGACTTGTGATTTTTTTTAAATAAACTTTCCCTATATTGCCAAACATAGGGCGTAACAGTATGAATTGTAGCATCATTTAGAAACTGTAGGAAGCAATTATATGCTGTTTTAGTTGAATTAATTCTGCAAGTTCCGTACAGTGTACTTTAAACTTTGGAATTTTGTGGGCACTAAACAATTAAATGGAAGATTAGGATTTATGATTAAGACACGTGTCTGCCCTTGGTTTTCTACAACAGCATTTCCGTAGCCTCTGTGTCGAAACCAAGTTAATTATTTTATCAGTAGTTATTTTTATCTTTTTCAGATGCCGTTCCTCTCAGTTGACTTCTAAGAAATGCTAAAATCTCCCCTTCCCCAGGGAAAAAAAGAACACAACACAGAAAGACCCAAAAAGCTGTTCATTACTGAAGCTAAATTACAGGCAACAGGAAAACCCACCGTGATTCACTTACATATGCAAAAAGTTTTGTTTTCACCACCTAAAATAATATTTTTAGTTTCCAGTTCTGCTGTGCTCTGCAAAAACCGCCAATGTTGTTCTCATCCATTTTTATAGAAATGCTTTACATCAAGGCTTTTGTTTCTAGAAATCTTATTTTAGAGTACATTGAAAATTAAATACTGGGATACGTGAGTTCGCTTACCCTTTTTGTTTTATGGGTTTTTTTCCATGCCTTAGAACATTTCCTATGCTACAAATATAAAATGAGTTAAATCATAAGTATACTGAGAACTGAGTTTATGCTAATGAGGCCATTCCTGGTAAGGGAAGCAAAAATTAGCACCAGGTAATTAAGATGGATGTTATCATTTATTTTTTTTTTCTTTTTATTTAAATTTCATATTAATATTGAGAAAAAAAACCAATGGACTTCAAGGGAAAAAATGGATTTTGAGGGGAAAAGAAATCAATAAATGGTCAGTTGATAAAAATTAAGTGCCGAATCTCTTATGAAAGTACTTTAACTGAAGGAAATGAGGGAAATTTTTGTTTTATCTTACTGATGTAGAATGTGTAGAGGCTATAGATGCTAATAGAAGAGTAGGAGGGTACAAAATGACCTGCAGGTAAAGGGTGCGTCCACACTGTGAATTTTATCTCTGGATTCAAGCTTAATTCCACACTTAATACAGAAAGAAGGGGGCTTAAGTAGTTGGATTTGGTGTTCTTCCTTAAAAATACATATCTGTGTTTAAAACCTGGGCTGTGGTTCCACCAGGGTGTTGGCTCTGTGCTGGTTTCCGTCTCTTTCCTGCCTAATTACTGAGATTTCAAACGCAGCGCGGAGATTTCAGATGGAGTTCAGGTAGCGCATGGGCTAGAAAACCTCAGCCAGGCATTGGGGATTTGTTTTGTTTTGCATTCCGAAGCATAATGTAGGAGGAGATTGTATATATTCTGTTGGCTTAATGCTATCAAGAGGTGCAGATGCATATATTTATAGATAGCAGATGTAAGGCTAATCCAGGTCAGATTCCTGATGACTGTCATTTATGAAAAAAACCTGTAATTAATATTCATTTTGTTCTTCAATTGCAGACCCCATGTTCAGTTATGAATAAGCAAGATCTTATGGAGTTTGTAGCTTGCCAATGTAAAATACAGAAATTCTGGCCCTTCCCAGAGAACTGTGTTTGGGGAGTGGGGTGAAGTTTCACAGTCTTTGGATTTATTTGTGCAAAACGTTCAAAAGAAAGTGGGTTTACATGTAAATTTGCAACGCGTGAGTTGGCCGGCACTATAGTTCTGTGAGGACGTTCTTCCCGGGCGGGCCAAGGGAATTAACGTTGAGTGTTAATGGGCTAAAAGTTTCCTTACGGTTTATTCTTCTCCAGTTTCTCCAAAAAGACAAGTGAAGAAGCCACCAGGAGGCTGTATTAATAGGGAGGAAATGTGTTAAATGAGACAGTTGTATGGTGATATCGCACCATCTGGATCCAGGATGCGGCTGAGATGCAGGCTGTGTTTTAGAGGTGTGAGGAATGTTTGTGTTACTGATCTTTAGGGTTTCATTAAAGTAATAGTTTAATGAGTTTATAATCTCGTAATTACTGTATCCAGGTTAAATTATCCATCGGCATTTATTTTTAAGAAACATCAACTCTTTTAAGTAATTCCTTCGATCTGAGAACACTTCTCAGTATCTATGAATAGCAGGCTAAGTTCAAAAGAAGCGTCTTTGAGGTTACATCTATGAAAACAGAGATTAAGCATCGATCGGACACTTCTGTACCACAGAGGTTGTAACAAGAGCAGGATTTACCTGGGGGAAGCTGCCATCAGAGGATGACAAGAAATGAACAATAACAACAACAACAAAATCTTCTCCAGTTCCTTTATTTCTGACAAACCCGGCCAATTATGAAATACGTACAATTTCAGAGAGATTTCATTCTGAGTTTGGACTAATGAAACTTAACCTATGTATTTCCAGGTGAATTTTTTTTACTGATTAGAATATAAAGGTACGTATTGCTTCACTGTGACTGAAGCATTTAAGGAAGGAATAACAGACGCTTAACAAATGCTGGGATATATTTTAAATGTGAAATAAAGTTTGTGTAGTACTATATGTAACCATCAATACAGTTACAAAGTGCATGCGTTGAGGAGCTACGCAAACTTAGCTTTGTTGAAAGGAAGTTTGGAAAACTGAATTAGCTCAAAAATGACGATAATAAAAACCCACCTCTCTAATCAGATTTAGTCATCTCCCCATTAACAGGACTGTACAGGTTATTATTAAAAAAAAAAACAACAAACCAGATCCTTATCTTTATTTAGATTTAGCTAAAACATTTTCAGCATCAAATAGGGTTTTTTAAAGTGCATTTTTTCAAATTTATTTCTACAAATATTTGCAATTCCTAGTAAATTCTGATGATCAAGCTCTGGTTTTTCAAGTTCTGATTTTCGAGCTTAAATTTCGCGTGCTCCAAAGCTTTCATTTTAGAGGTGAAATGTCCCAGCCTAATTTTTAAAAAAGTAATTACACACTATAGATTAAATATACACTCTAAAGAATAGCGAACACTAAAAAAAGAATAATTAAGTACACATTATAGATCGTATCTCTCTAATTTCTAAAAATTAGGCTGGATAGGATTCGAGAGATACGATCTATAGTGTGTACTTCTGGCAAGCAGATATCTTGCTCCTGAAAGTTTTTCTAGTTTCTCGGAAGGCAAATAGTAAAATGAAGGCCAAGTAAGAAAGTTGCTTGATAACATGAAGCTAATCAATGCATTTAATTGTTATCGTTAATTAGTATTTTCTCTCTGACCCAAAGGGTCTGACGTAAAACAAAGTTCAACGTCTCTTTGATTTCCTGAGCGGTTCCCATTCTTTGACTGGATAGGGGATATGGTGTAGGGGAGAACCCGGTAGAGTGGGGTTGATGGTTGGACTCGATGATCCCAAGGGTCATTTCCAACCTAAATGATTCTATGATTCTACGGTAACAAAGCGTAACACTTTGCCGTGTTTTGTTTTTGCAAGAAAGTTAACAAAATACTCTATATTTTTCAGTAAAATGTGTGAGGGCTGACAGAATTTGCCACCATGAAAACTTTTTTTGGCAACTTCTGTTTGTAGCCTTTGAAGTAAGAGCTAATAACATACTTTATTTGCCAAAGTTCTTCAATCAAGCCAATGACAAGCAGATTTCTTACTACATATTTGCCTGTGCGTTGTAGGCTGGAGGATATAAATGCTATGTGTTTATATCAGGGATTTTAAATTGTTTTATCAGAAGTTAAAGAATGGTTAAAAATCAGCCACTTTTGTAGCAGAGATTCAACTTTCCAGAAGAAAAGATGATATTGTGTCATTTTTCAAGCTAGGTGTGAAGAATAATTTATAATCCTTCGTTAGCGCTCCTAATTGTATATTTCACTGATGGATGAAAGGATGGAAGGAGGTTTCATTGATAGTTCCTCTTCAAAATATCCTCTTGCTCTTCACGTGCGTGCGCGCTCAAAGCCATCTAGTCCCCTGGCAGTGTGAGCAGGGTTGTGTAAAGAGAATAAAAGATGAGTTTCGTTGAGCGTGAAGAACACGTATATTCAGAATTCGTATCGCGAAATGGTCACTTGTCTTAATTAAATCTATGCTGAAGAAGAGTAGGCGAATCTGGTGCTCCACCCACCTAGACAATCCCCTTTTTTTAAATGCAATGGCAAGGGTTAGGGAAAGAGCCGCTAATTCTTTTGCATTACCTTCGTTGCCGGAAAGGTCAGGAAGGATGTAGTAATTTTGTTATTTAAAAACACTATACAAATTTTGAGGAAGTCCACCTGACATTGGTAAATTTAAAGCACTTTGTCATCCTGTGCGGAGAGTTTGCCCAGGTGCCTGCCGTCCTGCGGCTTAGGATGTGGGTTTTTTGGGCCGGCGATGTCCAGAGGCAGGGGAAGCAGGCAGGGTATGCAAAATGGGCAGCGGTTTGGAGCCGCGCTACCGTCTCGCATACGTTTCGGCCGCGTGACCTCTGTGGCTTGTCCTCTTGTGACATGACAACTCGACGTTTTCAGGCTCTGTGTCAGTGATGTTAATGGCCAAAAAATGAATTCTCTAGAGCAAGTTATAGGAGAAAGTGTAAAGTCTTGGTTTTGAAGCATTTCAAAAGGCCTTTCATAAGGTTATGTCTTACGACTACAAACTTCTTAGTAGTGGTTTGATGTGCTTTTTATTTTCTTTGACATGAGGTAGTTGTCTCTCAACAGTCTCATATTACATATTTAGTCGGTAGTAACTGTTATATTACAAATGCTTATTAAAGGCCTTCAAACAGCTTTGCCTCAAATTTTAGTGAAATTTTTAGTGATTTTTTTTCAGAATATGCCATTATAGAGCAAAATTTGTAGTAGGCGTCTAGTCACTTGCCATTTCAGTAGTTGGATATTTGATGGCAGTTTTATTCTGGTTTCCCTATGCCTGAGTGGTTACTCTTTGCTTAAGTGTTTTGAAGTGAAAGGATTTAAATGTAGCAAAGAACAGGCTGCTCTTTGTCGTGTCTCTGGATGGAAATGCCTTAATGATCAAGAAAAGTTTTCGAGGGTTTGTTAGAGGAATTTAATTCCTGAATGTTGTTTAAGATGAAGAGGGAAAAGAAGAGGGCTGAAATATGAAAGGAAGAGGAAAAAAAGAAAAAGATGGGGTTTGCTTTATCTGAAAGTTGATATTTGAAAAGTTTAATCGTTGGAGGTGAGGCGAGGACTGCTGCCTGATTGATTGCTTTCTGAGAACGGTGTCCGAGTCCCAGCATTGCAAAGAGGGTATTTTGGTGATGGGATCGCAACCTGTAGCTCTGTCTGGGACACCAAGGGCTTTCCAGGGACGTTTCCCGCTTCCTTTTCCAAACTACAAATTTTCTGCTGCATTTCCTGGAGTGGGGCACAGACTCTGGTGTCTCACGCCGTTACATCGGTACCTGAAAATCTTGTTAAAACTCAATTTAGTTTAGCAACCAGAATTCTGCAAATGAACAGACGTGACTCCACGTGGGTTTTCCTTTACAAATGTTATGTTGGAAAGTGAAATAAACTTTTTGAATAATCTTAGACATCTTCAGAAAGCTGAAAGAGATGGAGGGAACTTCCTACTCTGAGTAAGGACCAAGCACACAAGAGTGGTCTTCAGGGCGTATTTGCTTAA
This sequence comes from Larus michahellis, assembly GCF_964199755.1. Classification (NCBI taxonomy): domain Eukaryota; kingdom Metazoa; phylum Chordata; class Aves; order Charadriiformes; family Laridae; genus Larus; species Larus michahellis. The sequence goes on from NC_133898.1 coordinate 125,874,854, forward strand.
TGTGTTCTTCACTGGGGACCTTTAAGAGAGGTTTCACAAGAAGTTTAACATCTCTCCAGAATCTTATGTGCTATAAAGCTTTTATAATGGTGCCCGTTCCTCCCTGGTACTCCACCAGAACTCAGGCCTGTGGGTTGTCAGTCTGTTTCCTCTGGTGAAGTGATTATAGACATTTACATTCTGTATTGAATAGCTGCTGTTAGGATAGTTCTTTTACAACTTTTTGCAGTGCCTGGCATGGGAATGAGGTGCTCATATATGATAAACTTCAGATGATACAGTATTTTGTGCCAAGGCTTACTTTGCTAGGACTTGTTGGTTTCTTATATGAAGCTTTTCAACTCTAGCACATGAAAGCCTCCCAGATATTCGAAACACCCTGAATCTCTGCAGAGATGGTAATGAAACGGTAGTTAAGAGATTAAAGCCTTTGGAGTGTACAAGCTGGATGAAAACCAAGGCAAGAGAGGAACTTAACTGTCCCCTTATATCCTCATCTAACCTAATTTCTTTTCCCTAGTTGTAAAGGTCTTTGTGATATTCGGAGTTCGTGCTTGCTTCCCTCCTGTTAAGCACAAGAAACCACAAGTTCATTACTGGAGACATTTTTTTCTTTTCCCCTGTATTCAATTTAGTAAAGTATATTTTTATCAGTTTGTCTGATGACAATGTCTGTAATTCTACGTTGTCTCTATTTTAAAAACATTTGGTCAAGTCTATGTTAATGTCACTCTTTTAATTTCTCTCTATACAAACATCTAACATCTAGGAAAGACCGTAGCAGGTCAATACATTTTGAAGTATCTCTTGACTTATATATGCAGGGACTGAAGTTGTAGTGGTAGGCTTGTTCTTTAAAACGGGAGCTGGCGTATTTTCAAACACGGTGTGTTTTTCAAGCTGTAGAAAGTCATCCGTCTTAGGCTACAAGCACTACGATCAGTTGTATCTTAAGCAACATACTTAAGGGATCCTGTCAATGTTAAAATAGCCGATGCAATTTTGTAAAGGGACTTAAAAATATAGGAAGACTGTAGGAAATAGGAAGTATAGGAAGAACTTGTTAGAATTATTACTATGCCAGCTAAACCCCAGCATAATCAGCTTCCTTATTTTACCAGAAGCATGATTTGTAATGTGGATTTTTTTTCTAAACTTACTTATAAATTCTTTAACTGGTCATTTAAAACGTTCTTTTACCGCATCCAAAATTGCACTGAGATTTCATGGATCCCCCATGTTCAACATGATAATCCATGCCAATCTTTTCTTTGGATTTTCAGTCCTTGTGTTGCTGTCCCATTAATCAGAATACAGGAATGTGATAGAAACATAAGCATGTGATTAACCGTTGATTGTGCTTGCACATTAATCATTCTCACCAGCAGTCCTCTTGCCTTTTTTTAGTTGGTGAAAATGCATCTGAAGTCATTTAGCCATATTTCCTACGTGGTGTTTTCCCAAGCAAAGTACCCCTGTTTAGCACCTGGGGAAGAATAACCCCATGCACCAGGACAGTCTGGGGCTGGCCTGCTGGAGAGCAGCTCGGTGGAAAGAGACCTGGGAGTCCTGGGGGACAACAGGATGACCATGAGCCAGCAATGTGCCCTTGTGGCCAAAAAGGCCAATGGCATCCTGGGGTGCATCAAGAAGAGTGTGGCCAGCAGGTGGAGGGAGGTCATCCTCCCCCTCTACTCTGCCTTGGTGAGGCCACATCTGGAGCACTGTGTCCAGGTCTGGGCTCCCCAGTTCAAGAAGGACAGGGAACTGCTGGAGACGGTGCAGCAAAGGGCTACCAAGATGATGAGGGGACTGGAACACCTCTCTTATGAAGAAAGGCTGAGGGATTTGGGTCTCCTCAGTCTGGAAAAAAGACGGCTGAGGGGGGATCTTATCAACACTTATCAATACTTAAAGGGTGGGTGTCAGGAGGATGGGGCCAGGCTCTTTTCAGTGGTGCCCGGGGACAGGACAAGAGGTAACGGACACAAACTTGAGCATAGGAAGTTCCACCTAAACATGAGGAGGAACTTCTTTTCCTTTGAGGGTGGCAGAGCCCTGGCACAGGCTGCCCAGAGAGGTGGTGGAGTCTCCGTCTCTGGAGACATTCCAAACCCACCTGGACGCGTTCCTGTGCCGCCTGCTCTGGGTGACCCTGCTCTGGCAGGGGGTTGGACTAGATGATCTCCAGAGGAGCCTTCCAACCCTTCTATGATTATACAAAGAAATTCAGAATGAAATTCACATGTAAGGACAGCAAAGACTAGATGTTTAACTCACCTTGCTTATGGCTTTGGAAGAAATGATGGGAAAAAAATTCTGTAAAACTGAGGAGAAGGCAGGGTGTGTTGCTTCAAGCTTGAGTAACTTGTGTTAAAAATAAAATAACAGCATATATGTTATGTCACTCACTGTCACATGATTCTTTTTCAAGATAAGGTATTTTTCAGTGGTTTCGAACAGAGCTGTGTATTTTCAGAAGGACTATATGCTCATTGCCTATGCAGTTTGTGATGATACTTTTGTAAGTAAATGTAACATCCAGAGTCAATTTTAAATCTAAAACATGTAAGAGACCTAAAAGGTACCATCTGGATTTTACTGGTTATAGAGATTTGTGACATATTGAGTGTACTGTTATTCATTAGTGTACATGAAAAGATCAATACTAGTGACATCGTCTATATGACTTCTTAGGTATTCATCATGCATTTTGCAATGTTTGTCACTCATACGGGTTAAAACGCCTGGCAAAATGAAATGTTTAAAACCCTGTAGCATTAATTAGATCATGTTATTTGAAATATCCTTGAAGTGTTTCATGTTTAAACATGCTAGTAGTTTTTGGCTTTTTATTTGTTTGGTTGGGGTATTTTTTTTTGTCAAGTGTAGTAGCCCAAAGTATAACTGTCAGACTAATTACATGAGATTTATTTTTGAATCAAAGGTAGCAGGGACAGTAGCAGACCTGGATCATTTGCTGTGTGGACTCGTATGAACCGTCTGTGTTTTATTCTAAATATTCCTGTCTGGCTTTTGGGATAGAGGTGTGTTGTGAAAACAGTGGCAGGAATGACTCCAAATCATACAGAGTTCCTTTTAATCTCTCACTGTGTACTTTATGAAATAAAATGTCAAAAGGCTCTTGGTCACTGTTAACATGGAAAATTAAGGTCTGTAATCTCACAGAGAAGTGATTGAAGTCAGCGTCCAATTCACGTACTGTAGAAGTCTAAAATCCTGTTGTAGTTTGTGCGGCCTAGAGAGATAGTCCTGTCACCGTAACATTGACCCTGCATTTCATCAATGGAATCACTCTCTGGATTCCAGTGACTATATCGACTAAATCTCCTGATGATTTTAGGAGCATTGAATCCCACATGCATCATTAGATGGATTGGATAAATATGATGAAAAAAGATGATTGGAAAATGAAACAAGGTAAGTTTTTACTAGAACCAAAGCGTCTTTTAAAAAGTGAGATAGTCAATGGACTAGTTCAACAGAGGGAAGCAGTGGTTGGTTCTTCATCTGCCTAATCTTTGTGGTCAAATACGACTCAAGAAAATGATACCCGCGACTATGAGTTGACCCATTTCCATTAGCCTGTGAAACTTTTCCCTTTACCAGCCAGAGGTGTGCCTGATTTTCAGGAAAGCTTTTTGGTCTTTCTGTCTTATCAGTGCTGCCTCTAAAGGGAGAAGGGTAAGTATGAAGGCCACAAATCTGTGGCGTGGCTTTTTTTTGGTTTCTGAGGACAGGGTTTGGAAGAGTCCCATTTGTCTTTGTACTACTGAGCCATTTTGTTTCTAGGATTTTTGTGGAGAGTCTGTGTGTGCCGCCGTCACCAAAAGATTTCCAGTTGGGCTCCTGCAGCCAAGATCTCTTAGGTATTTACAAGACAAGCTAGGGCACAGTTAAAGCTTGATTTGTAAATGGTGCCTTTTGCGTTCCTCACTCCTGGGATTATTGTCACAGATTGGAGAATGCTCATCTTCAAGCATTTCTTTGGGTTTTGTTTGTGGGGATTTTTTGAGGTGAGGATTTCATTCTAATACATATGGGTACATTTACTGTATTAGTTATTCTCAGAGTCTTAAAAAAAGTGGAATGTGAACCTTGTTTTGTCATCTGAAAAAGTAGACGAATTAATAAACATCAAGCCCTGAAAAAGTAGATGAATTAATAAACATCGAGCCCTTCCTCTAAACTGGTTCCTCTAGGACAAAACTGCCACTGAAAAATTTAGCAAATACCATCAAGCTTTAGCTTTTTTTCTGTTTCAATACACATAGATTGGTGGTTGACCTGCTGTTGTCCTACAAGATATTCACTAGTAATTCTTTGGCAACTTTGCTGGTGGTGCTGGTAAAGGAACTGTGGGCAGAGATAGTTGTAGATAGAGTCCAAGGCCAACCAACTCATGATCCAAGTTCTCTGTCTGAGGAATTGTCGTCATCTTGACTTGTACTCAAAACCTATTTTCGTCTTTAGGGGACAAAAATCGTTGAACTTAAAGTAGCAATACTGGGAACCAAGGGTCAGAATGGGAAAACAGATAGAAATGATGTCAACAAGAGGATCGCAATAATCTTGCTAGTACCATACAGATTAATGATATCAAACCATGGAAAGGTTTAAGAGTTACAACAAAACACTCCTCCGTATGGAGGCTACATTCGGATATAGATATTTATATAAACCCATTAGTTGGTTTCAGTGTAAGTCTCACTGGAAAGATATTTGTGTGTCATAAACCCACAGCATTTTACAATATTCTGTCTTCACAAACCCGTAGAAGAATTATGTTATTGTCAGTGCTGAGTGTGGGAGATTGTCTGTTTTCTGATAGCATTGAAGCCTGCATTTTTTGGCAGAGACCTGTTTATTTTTATAAGCACCTCATTTCCCTACAAAGACATTTGAGCTTCCCTTGCTTCGACAGCATCTCAATCAGGTTCTTGAAGGAGAAAGCCCAAACTCCCCACTCCCTCCCCTGCCAAACAACGGCAGAACTTCTGTTTTCCTTTGGTGAAACGCCTGGGAATATCAATAGTTTAGTTCTTGACGCTGTTTTCTGGTGATACGGGTTCTGTAAGGTTGCATAATGCAGGTTTCGTTCATCCTCTCCTTGCTTGAGCGTCTGTTTCCTTGGTTGAGTTAAAGAATGCCATGATTTGTCCGCAAAACTTACCAATAGAAATGACTAGCCGGGCAATGTGGGGAACTGTAGTTCTTTTTATTTTCCCTTTTATCCTGTAACGTATGATGTCCATTCACTCTTGCGCCTTCTAATTCCAACTCATATGAAGACTCGCACCCAACTGAAGTTTAAGCAAATAGTTTTCTGCAGACGAGGAGGACCTACTTCTGTAACGTGAAAATCTTTCTGCCTCCATAAAACTGACTTTGCGAGCTGCGGTTTACATACACAAGCCATTCACGCACATGCAGGAAGTTTTCTTGACTTTTGGTAACGACAGTAAAGTCAATGAAATTAGAGAATAAATGATTCGTTGTAAATATTTAGTGAACTGTGACTAAGCACCTTTTAATAGAAAGTGTCAGTGTTTTAATTCCAGAGGCTAGACTGTTTATGAATAGTTATATTTTATAAGGTACTTTGTCATGGCTCGCGAGATATTTACAACAAATCTTTTTTTAGTGATTTCTTTTTTTTTTTTTTTTTTTCCCCGTTAAGAAAGCTCATGAGAATTTCCTGAACGTACAAAGCAGGCTCATGATTGCACAGTATGTCACTGAAAGCAACTTCCCTTGCAGTTTGTATTTCCTTCTGCCTTGATGGACTGGGGTTTCAAGACTGGTGTTATTACCGTACCTGCCTTTGTGGAAAAAGCCTTTGTGGGAAAGGAGAGGGAAAAAAGAGAGAAAATGTTCATGTAGTTCTAAAAACATATTTATACTCCTTACTTTTCTGTAACTGTCCGGAGAGATGCCAGAGAAAGTTCCTACCAGTCAGGATATACGAGTCAATAGGGGTTTATTTTTATTTTAGTTTAAAAAAGAAAAAAAAAAGGAAAAAACCACCCCACCTTATTAATATTGCTTAATTTTTCAACATTACCTGCTGCTCCCTATCAAAGTGAGGGAAGAACAGTAACCATTAGATGATGGTTAAGCTTCTGGGGGAAAAAAGGGGAGGAAAACCCTCGTACATGGAAGTGATTTTTCCATCCAGCTTTGTGCAATTTTGTGTTTTACGCTGTCAGCCGTTGATGAGCGAATTTACTCTCCTTAAATCCTTCTGAAGCTGAGGTTTAGGAAGGCCCTCGGTGCAAAGTCTTGGAAAGCGATTCAGTGAGACTGCTCTGCTGAAATCTTACAGGCGTCTAAAGCCAATAAGGGATTTGGTGTTTTCTAGGCATCAGGCAAAAGCTCTTGAGAACTGTAAAAAATCCCCCTCTCTTATCTGGAGGAGGAGGGAGACGTTCGGAGCCTCAACTCTGCTGCGTTTGAGGCAGGCGAGGACTCCCTTCGAGACATAAAATCCCCATCTCCAGGGGCTGTTTTCCTAAAGAAAAGTCACTCCTACATAAGCGTCGTTGTTAGAGTGGGTAGCGGAATTCAGAAGCTGAATGCTTTAATTTGTAACTTCTCTGATATTTAGTATATTTTTCCTTAAGGGTAATAGAAAGCGTGCTTGCGTGGCTGGGGACTGTCTGCTCTCAGCTGTACCTTCACAAGCAGATTGGAGTCAGGGTAGTTTCATGGTTAATTACATAAGAACGAAAATTAAAAAAAAAAAGCATAAAAAGAGACTTTTCTTTGTTCAGCAAATGTTCCCCATTTCACATTTTTTCATATTATATTTTTTAAGTTGTCTCCAATTGATTTGATGAGTCTCTTTTGATTAGTCGAAGGCAAGATGAAAGTAAGTAAATATGAATAAAGGCAGCGGAGGCTGACTGGAAATATATTTGAGTCCTAGAAACTTTTCCATTTTTTCAAAAATAAATGTTCCAATAGCACAATTCTAGTGGGTCATGGGCAAATGTTTTTCAAAAGACTTTTTTTTACTTTTTAGATTGGAGAGTTAACTCTGGAGACGTTTCTACTGTACCTGGTAATCTCCAGTTGCATTCTAAAGCTACGCTTTGAAAAAACGTATAAACCTGCAAAAATCAAGGCCAGGAATTTCACATGTTTTTTAATCCCATTTATAGCTTGTCTATGTCTTTTTTTGGAAGCTTAGTCATGAAAGTGTATGTGATTTCATGGGGTTTTTTTCCCTTCCTGCTTTTACTTCATAGCAAAAGGCCCCACGCTACAACTTGTTTGTTTGTTTGTTCCTTCGTCTTCGGCGATAATAATGAATGTGTCAGCAGAATTTTCTGAGAAAAAAAAAAAAATTGTTCATTTCGGTGAATGGAGAAATCAGAAGTTTTAAGACCGTGGCTCTTGGGTGGGTTCCCCCCCCCATTACTAAGGAGATTCTCTTGCGGATCTTCTCCCATACCCGGCTGTAAAGACCACCTCTTCTCCCACTGGCGGCTGAATATCCCTTCTGTTGCCATCCCTGGTAACCACACTAATTGCTTACATGGAAAAGGAATATTAGGAAAATATTAAGTGAAGCTAAAAATACATTAAATATGATATAGCAGCTGGAAACAGGGAAAGCCAGCACCTTCCACAGGCCAGATCTCCGCGGACCACCAGCAAAGTGCTCCGGGGGCCACTGCAACCATGCAACCACATAACGTGCTTTGGAACATTTACATCAAATATCACCTCCTGCTTTTTACCTTGACCTCAGAAGACTTCCCCAGCTAATGACAAACAATAAACTTACATAGTGTGCCCGAGAGACTTAGGTTCTAAATAAACTCTGTATGATGCCACACATTTTCGAGGAAGCAGAGCTTACCGTAGACCACACAAATCTCAGCCACGAGCATCATTGCTTGTGTGTTGAATGATGCCAAGCTGGAGCTTTAAGAAGCGACGACTGTGCCTGGATATAGAAGCAACAGTCACGGTGTTTAAAAAAAAAAAAGGAAAAAAACAACCAAAAAAAAACCCCCCCCAAAAAAACCAAAAAAAAGGAGAATATATCGGTGTTTTGCGGCTGCCCCCTCCGTGGCACCCGGGAGCGTGGCTTTTGCCTCTCTCTTCTCCAGCTCCGAAACTGAAAGGAAGGAACGGAGAAGTGTTCAATAAGTGCAGCACGAAGGGAGACATTAATTACTCTCCTGTAACAGATCATTCTGATACCAAAAATTACATTTGCTTTTGCCTCTGTAGTGTGGGATTCAGTGAAACCGCAGCTTTTCTTGGAGAATTCGATCTCTCCCTGACTCCAACCATCGCTCCCTTGGCTCCTAAGGAGGAAGAGGAGGGGAGAGATGGGATGCTGGACACCCTTCCCTCAAGCATGGCAATTCCTGACTTGTGTCTGTAGAGATTAATTCTTATTTTGGAAGCATGGTTCTTTTTAAAATCTGCTCACCACGGAGCATCTGCTGGTATCGGTTAGGATGCTGCACATGTCCTTAATTTCTTCAAGAATTTTTTTCTTCTGCAATCATAGAAATGTGCTATAAGTAATTGGAAGTGTTCATTGGAATGACTTTTGGACTCTCTGGTATGCCTGTTGGTTTTTTTGTTGTTTTTTTTTTATTTTTTTTATTTTGTCTAGCTTATCTATTTTGATAAATAAGGGAATTAGGATTTTACCTGATAGCACTTCACGTTATGTTCAGCCGATGCAGATAAGAACGCAAAGTACAGCATCCGTGATAATGATTTTCTTTGTTAACTCATGCACCGGGCATAGCGCTGGGTGGGCTGTGTTTAAAAAAAAAAAAAAAAAAAAATCCCTTTTTTCAATGCTTATATTTGATTACTGGCTTTGCCCCTGCTTGAGCGACCTGAAATTTGTCAATTGAAATTAGAATTTCATATTAAGATATTAATTCAATCCAACTATAATTCCGTAGTAAAGTTGCCTCCAAACTGGCAGTTATTGAAAACTAAATGCTTCTCAATGAACAGCACCGACATTTCGCCTGAATGAGCGCAGCTCCCGTTTGCCTGGTTTTTATTGAGAAAGATCAGAAAATACAATCTTTTCTTTTTTTTTTTTTTTAAGAAGACGAATTCGAATGGACGTCGAGTTGTCCTTTACATTGACCCCTTTTGAACTGTCGTCAATAAAGTGAGATAATTAACTGCCCTTTTCTTTCACGTGACGTTCTGTTGAGCCCAACGAGAGTAATTCTTAACCCTGTTTTTTGTCTTTTATTCTTGACTCGTATCTTGTACGTGCTGCGCTGTAACTTCAGATCCTTCTTTTCGGTGATCTTCTTATATTATTGTTAAACAGACAGCGCGTATTTGGTACTCGTGATTTCGCTTCTTTCCTTTGCGAACTGAATATTTTTTTCTATTTTTGAAAATTGAATTTTGGAGTGAAGATTTTTTAAGCGCTCGTGCTTCAGCCTTTGTGCTTATGCGAAAATCTTTCTGAAGTCCAGATATTCACGCCACCTGTTTCCTACTTTCCAGTGAGCCACTTTTCATTGAGGAAAAAAAAAAAAAAAAGAAAACAGTTCATTTGGAGAAATTTAAGAAAGCTGTTTCTTCTTATCGTTTTATTATCTCTGCATTCAAAGTGATTATTTAATAATTTTAGTGGGCAGGGGTGTCAGTGTAGCCTATTGCTTCTGCGTACACCCCCATCCCTAAGTTTCGGGAGGGACCAGGGGTAAAGGAATAGAGGGCAACTATCTATACTGTCATTTGCACATATGGGAAAATAAAGATTTGATCTATAGATTGAATATACAGGAATAGCTTTTGCCAGTATTTTCGCCCTGTATTCTTTTGGGTGGGTTTTTTTGGTTTGGGTTTTTGTTTTGTTTTGTTTTGTTTTAAATCCCATATAGTTCCTTAAACAACATATCATGTCAGTAATAAAATGAGAAAAATAAATTGTGTTTTTAATGAGGCCTTAATTGTCTAAGTGATGATTTAGTGTCAGTGCTCAGTATAATTGCTAGAGAGCACATGTTAGACAGAATGAAAAGCTAAAGTGGAATTAGTGGACACGGATGTGGTCATCTTCCAAAGTCCTTGCTTTTGTTTTTGTAGCAAGTAGATCAAGACTGGGGTGACTGTAAAACATCAATATTTTATAAAACTCTTCTTTTCTTGTTCCAAAAATTCTGCCAAATTGCACTTAAATGAAGTCTTCTGAGGAAAAAGCCTGTAAGAGTTCTTTACTATAAATACATTTTTGTGATTTTAAGAAGAATGGGGTATTTATAATGGATTGAACCAGAGCTTCTCTGCTCTGTGTTATCTTTATAATGTTTGCCATAAAGTGCTTCCAGGCGACATCTTGACTTCTGTAATTTTTTTCTTCCTTTTCGTTGCTGCCTGGAACAGATTATTGTGGGTTATAACATTTTAAAACATTTAAGTAATCCATTTGAAAGCAGGAAAAAGAGTGCACCATCGATATGAAATTGCACTGACTTTCCAGAAAAGATTTTATCACAGAACTTCCAATTTCTTACTCCAGGAAGAACGTTGCATAGTTTGATTTCTGAAATAAAATACACTTTTAAAGCATTGTCTTTTTTCAGTGAAATTGATGTATCTTATGGCACAATTTTACATTCGGAAAAAATGAGAATATTGGTGCGTTCAGTGCATTCTGAAGTTAAACCTAAATGAAACCCAAAAGAATTCTTTTCTATTTTGATAGTTGTGCATCTTTTCCTGTTAGTGGATATATTTTTTTCTGTGCCTAGTGGGGAAATAATTTCCATTTCTGTTTTTCACTCCCAGGTTCGGTGATGGCACAGAGTCACTACTGTAAGAGTTCAGAGCGGGTTTGATTTTTGGTAACTGGGAGACGGTGATGCTTCATTAGCTGTAGAAGGCATGAATGGCCATGCCCCTGAGTTGTTAACTGTAATGTAGGGCAGAGATTTCCAAGCCGTGATCTGTGGACCACTGATGAAATTAAGCATTTTACAGCAGTGTGGTTAATATATATATATAATAGCTAAAAGAATAATCTAGACATACTGCAAATATTTATTTCATAGTTAGGTTTTACAGGGTTTTGTGAGAACTGCTGAGATTTGTAATGCTCTTCTGGTCTCAAGTATTTCCGTATTTTTGAGATGGGTCATGTTTTTCGACACCTCTTTATGTTTCTCCCCATTACTCCAGTGAGTGCTGTAACATCTATCTCACACGAGTACTGCCGAGATGACCGATGAGAATACAGGCTCTCTACGTGCAGAGGTGGACTTTTCAAATCATTTTGTTTTACTATTAAAATTAAATCTAATTTGCTAATTTACTATTAAAATAAATCTAATTTGCAAAGCCTGATTTGTCAGTAGAGCACTTGTTACCACCCGGCAATGGGAGCTGTAGGGGAATAACTTGGTTTTTTTTTAACCACAGCCCAACTGTGGACAAGTTACTTCCCTTCTCCAGGCGTTGACTTCAGGAAGGGTACTAAAGTTAAAAAAAAAAAAAAAAAAAAAAAAAAGATGTTATAAAAAGTTTTAGCATCTGATAAAGAAGTGTATTATTTGAGAATTGGATATAATTATCATGGTTTAACACCCGAAGATCTCATTCATAAAGTTGTGATGTGGATTTTTACAACAATGAAAAATGGTCTCAACATTTTGGAGAATATAAAAAGAATAACATTATTCCTCTAAAAATTAGCATAAAGCATTCATCCTCATTTATATTTTGTATCTTGTGGATTAGTTTAAATTGTCTTGTGGTTTTAATCTAGATTTAAAATAGCTAGGGATTTCCACTTTTGGTTAACACTTACAATGTATATATACAGTGAGATGATGTTTTGACTTCCTGCTCTCCTCATCACTTTTTCGCCCTGTCCTCATGAGAGCAGGCTGAAAATTCATCTCTCTTGGCTTTGTTAAATTCCATTTGGGTTTGGGTATATTGTTGAGATGAACTTTTTCCTAGAGCAGAAATGACTGATCACGGTCCAGTCTGCACAGTCTAGAAAGACAGTTGTCTCATTTATTTCCTGAAAAACCGAAACCCTTTGTGAATGAGCGAATGGAACATATTATGTTATACGACTGGAATAAATTATATCTTTTTCCTTCGCCAGCCGGAAGGATTTGTAAAATTAATTTATGCTTAAGACACTTAACTGTTAGAGTTTGGTGCATTCTGATTAGTATACAATGGTACTGAAAAGAGTTCTTGCGACAGCTTTGTGTTGGGATAATTCTGCTGATTTTCAGCAGTTAGGAAGCGTTTACAAGAGTAGAAGAGGAAAAAAGAAAGCCCAACCAAACCAGGGTGAAGTCTATTGTCTTTTGTCAATAAGCAGAACTTTTAAAAGCACCTATGTAACATAGCTGCCTGTATCCTAGCACTTCTGTTCCAAAATCGCACTCGTTCTCAGCTCGCGGGTATTGTACTTACAGCAGTTTTCCAAGAGTAACCAAGTTAGTTCAGTGAAACCATATGTAGAAAGATTATTCTGCAGAGCTCTTAGCAAAACTTAGAAAATTAGGTTTTGATGGAATTTAGACATATTCACCCTGAAAGAGATGGAACTATAAATAGTTGGGTGGGAGTAGACCTGTATAGCGTCTTGCATCGAAATTGACAATATTTTGCATATTGACAGTTCGTAAAGTAAGAGACCATGGGGGAGGAAAAATATTTTAAAAACAGTTTACTCAACTGCGTTTTCTAAGTTGTGTTTTTATATACGTGAATTCACTTTTCATGTTGTAACTGTAGTCATACGCTTAGGTACAGATAATCTTACACTTTCTGCGTGCAGTCAGTTTAATGTGCATGTTTATTCTTCCAATAACGTAATATGCAGTATTCTGCTTTGATTTGCTGTATGATATTGCTCGTGGAGAGAAGTCACGGCAACTGGGGGAAGTTCTTGAGGAGAGGAAGAAAGCAAATACCATTTCTCTCTCCAAAAAAGCCAAGAAGGAGGATCTGGGGAATGACAGGCCAGTCATCCTCACCTTGATCCCTGGACAGATCATCCTAGAAATGATTTCTGAGCCTGTTGAGGTTAAGAAGGTGATTTGGAGTGGTCAGCATGGATTTACGAAGGGGAAATCATGTGTGACCAACCTGATAGCCTTCTATGATGAAATAACTGGTGCAGCATGTGAGGGAAGAGCAGTGAATGCTGTTTACCTTGACTTTAGCGAGGCTTTTGACACCATCTCCTGTAACACCCTCATATGCGAGCTGATGAAGTAGACAAATGGATGGACAGTGAGGGAGACTGAAAACTGTCAGAAGGGCTTGATTCAAAGGGTTGATATCAGCAGCATGAAATCCATCTGGATGCCGGTTTCTGGTGATGTATCCCAAGAGTTGATCCTGGGGTCAATACTGTATAATGTTTTCATTAGTGACCTGGATGAGGGAACACGATGCACCCACAGCAAGTTTGTTGATGATACAAAACTGGGAGGAATGACTGATAGGCCAGATGGGTGTGCTGCCATTCAGAGGGACCTCAACAGGCTGGAGAAATGGACCAACAGGAACTTCATGAAGTTCCACAAAGGGAAATGCCAAGTCATGCCTCTGGGGAGGAACAACCCCAGCCACCAGAACAGGCTGGAGGCTGACCATCTGGAAAGCAGGTTTGCAGAGAAGGCCATGGCGGGGTCCTGGTGGACACCAAGTTGGACATGTGCCAGCCCTGTGCTCTTGTGGTAGCATCTAGGCAGGCTGTTGCCGGCAGGTGAGGGAGACGATCCTTCTCCTCTGCTCAGCAATGGTGAGACCTATCTGGATTGCTGGATCCATTGCCGGACTCCCCACTACAAGAGAGATGTGGACATACTAGAGCAAGCCAGTGAAGGGCCGCTAAGATGATCAAGGGACTGGAGCATCTCTTGTACAAGGTGAGGCTTGTGAGAGCTGGGACTATTCAGCCTGGAGAAGAGAAGGCTCAGGGAGATCTTATCAATGTCTATAAATAACTGATGGGGGGGAGTAAAGAAAACAGAACCAGGCTTTTTTCAGTGGTGGCCAGTGACGGGACAAGAGGCAATGAGCACAGATGGAAATACAGGAAATTCCACTTAAACATAAGAAAAAAACATTTTGACTGTGAGGGTGGTCAAATGTGTGGGAACAGGCTGTGCAGAGAGGTTGTGGAGTATCCATCCTTGGAGATACCGAAAACCCAACTGGACAGAGCCCTGAGGAAACTTCTTTGAGCAGGGAAATTGGATTAGGTGTCTCCACATGTCCCTTCCAACCTCAGCTGTTCTGTGATACACGGAGTAGCAGTGGCATAATGGTGTCTTCTTCTCACTTTTTCCCCTTCTGTACTGCAAGATGATGATTTTCCAGGTATGAATATGAATTTATTAAGGCAAAAATTTGATAGAAATGTAAAGAAGCATTAACAGAAGTTGCTCTTTCCAAAGGGAGGCTTTTTTTGTTTCCACAAGTTATTAAAAAATTTCAAGATCAACTGAAAAACCTGATTCAGGAGGTTCATGCTTAAAGAAAACACTTTATTGAGTCAAGACAGAGTGACCTCCCACGGAGTTGGGAGACTTTAACATCTCTGAAATTCATTCCCTGAGGAATTCATCACTGAGGAATTCATTACTGATTCTTCATGTGAAAAGAATGGGACTTTTCATTTGGCAAGCTGTTAGAAATGGTTAATCCTGCTGTCTGGCAGACCTTACTGTTAAAACACTCATGGTGTAAACAAGCTACGCCCATTTTCAGGTAAACAAAGTTTCTCTTACAAAGGTCTTGCCTTGTTTGGATCTTACTTCGGTGATGCAATGAACTTAACCGATGCCTTTGGATGTTGCTTTCCACCATCATGACTGAGAAGTAGACCTCTTCCTTAATGATGATAAGGAAGAGGGAAGCCTCTTCAGGCTCCAAATACTTCAGGCTCCCCTCATTGGGGAAGCCTCTTTCAGGCTCCAAATACAGAGTTCCAACAACCATCTGTTAGTTGAAGGTGAAATACCACTTTAGAATGGGATCATATCCCATTTTTCAGTATTTTAAGTCACATAATGAAGATTTCTTCTTGTGTACTTGTTTTACATCACAAGAGCCCCTCAGTTCTTGGTAAAGCTTAGTTTTCAATATTTCCAGCAGTGAAACTTCTGTTCCCTTCTGAGATGGTTAAGCTCTTATTTTCAGATGTTTTCCTTCTGATTTACTCTAAATATTCCTCTTCTAAATTTTATCCCTTTACTATATACTTTTGAATAATTAAATGGTATTAAGTAATGTATCTCTTCTTGCTTTTTATGCTTTTAGAATATCTGCAGACATCATCACAGCTTAATTTTATACTGGAAAAAAACCCCACCATTTTGTAGCTGACATTTCCATTTCTTCCTGTGCTTACCGTTCTCACTGCCATACGCATTTTGGAAAAAAACATTTTCCTTAAGCTGAGTTTCCTTTTAGGAGATTCTTTTAGAAGATCATCGAGTCCAACCATCGACCTAACTCTGACAAAAGCCACCACTAACCCACATCTCTAAGCGCTATGTCTACCCTTCTTTTAAACACCTCCAGGGATGGTGCTTCAACCACTTCCCTGGGCAGCCTGTTCCAGAAGCTGTTAAGTTCTAAGGTCTTCAGTCTTCCTTGCAGCTCTTAAGTTAGCACAAGTACCCAGAGTCTACTTTTTCAGCTCTTCATTCTGTGAGGTTGTGAAAAAAAAATAAAAATCTGTATGCTTTGTCTTCATGTAATTTGGCACTTAAATTTGTTAGTACTTTTCTGTAATGGGCTTAGTGCAACCTCTTTGTAAGTTTACACCAGCCATGTATTAGGGAGGAGCTGTATTTGCCAATGTCACTGTATCACACAGAATCACAGAATGGTTCAGGCTGGAAGGAACCTTAAAGATCACCCAGTTCCAACCCCCCTGCCCTGGGTAGGGACACCTCCCACTAGACCAGGCTGCTCAAAGCCCCATCCAGCCTGGCCTTGAACCCTTCCAGGGATGGGGCAGCCACCGCTTCTCTGGGCAACCTGGGCCAGTGTCTCACCACCTTCACAGGAAAGAATGTGTAGACCTTGCTTGATTATAGAGGGGATAGAGTGCTCCCTCAGCAAGTTTGCCAATGACACAAAGCTGGGGGGGGTGGCTGACACACCGGAAGGCTGTGCCGCCATACAGAGAGACCTGGACAGGCTGGAGAGTTGGGCAGAGAGGAACCTTATGAAATTCAATAAGGGCAAGTGTTGGGTGCTGCACCTGGGGAGGAATAACCCCATGCACCAGAACAGTCTGGGGCTGGCCTGCTGGAGAGCAGCTCGGTGGAAAGAGACCTGGGAGTCCTGGGGGACAACAGGATGACCATGAGCCAGCAATGTGCCCTTGTGGCCAAAAAGGCCAATGGCATCCTGGGGTGCATCAAGAAGAGTGTGGCCAGCAGGTGGAGGGAAGTCATCCTCCCCCTCTACTCTGCCTTGGTGAGGCCACATCTGGAGTACTGTGTCCAGTTCTGGGCTCCCCAGTTCTAGAAGGACAGGGAACTGCTGGAGAGGGTGCAGCAAAGGGCTACCAAGAGGATGAGGGGACTGGAACACCTCTCTTATGAAGAAAGGCTGAGGGAGTTGGGTCTCTTCAGTCTGGAAAAAAGACAGCTGAGGGGGGATCTTATCAACACTTATCAATACTTAAAGGGTGGGTGTCAGGAGGATGGGGCCAGGCTCTTTTCAGTGGTGCCCGGGGACAGGACAAGAGGTAACGGACACAAACTTGAGCATAGGAAGTTCCACCTAAACATGAGGAGGAACTTCTTTCCTTTGAGGGTGGCAGAGCCCTGGCACAGGCTGCCCAGAGAGGTGGTGGAGTCTCCGTCTCTGGAGACATTCCAAACCCGCCCGGACGCGTTCCTGTGCCGCCTGCTCTGGGTGACCCTGCTCTGGCAGGGGGTTGGACTAGATGATCTCCAGAGGTCCCTTCCAACCCTATGATTCTATGATAGAGCGTACAGACTGCACAAACTGAAGTCTGTGATATGGCTTAAGTCAGCATTTCTGGTTTCCTCTTCACATTTAGGACAACTCCCCTCAGTGCTGAGAGCCGATTCAGTTAGGACCGTGGTAAATGCTCCCAATGAGTCAAAAGTCATGGAGAAACGAACTCTCCCATTTGATCCCTTTTCTCCTCATAGACCAAATGGCTGCTTGGTCTAATTCTTCCAGCCATGCAACGCAGTTTGCTTTGGTCTTGCCCAGAGTGGGTGAAATGCTCGGTGGGGCTGTGACTGACGTACAGCAGTTGGTGTTAAGGAGCCCTGGAGCCACAATGGTGTAAAGTGCAGGCAGGTTATTGAGAAGTTGGCACACAAGCTTTTCAAAACGGCTGTGGGGCGATTACTGATGTACCAAACAGCACAAGACAGTCTGAATCTCCAAGAATTGCTCCATGCAAAATGGGGTTTCTTCCAAGTTTAGCCACTGGCAGCCTTGGCAGAAAAAAAATTGGAAAATAAGCCTAATTTTTCTAATTTCTGTATTAAAATTGCTGTCGGTTTTGAATGCTTTTTTTGGAATGTTTTTATTGTAACTTAAACATGATTTGTCTAAACTTTAAAGAAAAAGCTAACACAGCTACAACTTGCAGTTTGACTTTATATCTCTCATACTTGCACTAAATGCTGGTAAAGAACTGTGTTCAGGGTGACGTATGAAACCTATGTAAATTTGGTTTCATTAATCCAAGCAGATAAATATATTAACGATGAACTCTGGTTGGAATTAAGATTACTTTTTCTTTTTAAATGGCCTTTGGTGGCAGTGACCCGATGAGGCACTAAACATACAAACAGCAATGTAAATTCCAGCGCTGTTTCGGGTAGCACTGGTAGAACACGCTGGTTAATTAACATAACTCGATGCTGTAAATTGTTCCATTTTTCATTAAGCTAAGGCAGTAAGCAAGTAAGATTATTTATTTTTTAAATTAACGTCCCTTTACCAAGTTCACTGACAGTATTGGGAGGGAAGGAAGGAACAACAGTCTGTCACATCATCTCTCTCTGATATAACGTATCTTAACATAAAATAGAAATAACTTTGAGACCTGGTTGTTTGTGGCTCTTTCCGCTGTTGCAATTATCCTTTTACTTTTGGCAATTTCTTCCTCCCGGATTTTGTTCTTTCTTTCCTCTTCCACTCTCCGCACAACGTGTCCTCCTCTGCACGTCTAATCAATGTGCTGGTTTGGCATCAGTCATCTCGTTCCTTTCAGACTCTGCTTCTCCCTAATTTGTTCGGCAACAGCCGTGGCAAGCAAAGTGGAGGGAGAAGAGGTGGCTTTAGCTTTTGAGAGTTTGGAAAAGGCTCTATCCTTATCTTATTTTCTCTGGGATGTCTGTTGCAATGGCAGGTTCATTCCCACGCTCATCTGAAAGAAACCTGTAATTTCCCAGTTTTCTGTCTTCTAAGGGGCCAGATCTCAATATTTTTATCTTTGTCTTCCGAGTCAACCTCTTATGGCACCACGCGGGATTACTTCAATGTATTGTATCCCTGATTTTCCAAAGTTTGTTGTTATTGATTTTTAATGCTTTGCAGTGCTTGTCCTTCTGGCACTTGAATTGCTGGAAGTTTTCTGCGTGTTCTTGTGCTTAGTGCTGTAAAACTGATTTTCTTTGCCACCACCTGGATGTCAGGTCTCGAATAACTCGTATATTTAGGAGAACACTTGTTTTTTGTATGGAAACATCTCTGAGAATTAATATGCTGCACATTCCAAATGCACTCCGGCCAAACAGCTGACAGAAAAGAAATTTACTGCGTATTCTTACAGAACTGAGGAGACGTGAGCCCAGATATTATCCAGTCCAAATATATCTAGTAGTTGATTTGTCCTCTGTGATTTTGTGGGATCCTTGCCTGGTTTTAGATTTGTAACAGCAAATTAGCTGGTTCTGTATGTGGCGAGCAATTATATTTTGATCATATTCTGCTCAGTTGGTCAGATGAAAACGCAGGGTGGGAATCGGCTTGCTCATACAGACACCCGGGTTCAGGTGGCAGCAAGCAGTTGTCTACGTGTGGGTTAAGTCTAGTCTCTATGTTCCCGTTACGTGTTGGCTGAACATCTTCCAAGCTCCTTTGATTTCTTTTGAATCTCCTCGGTATATTTTTGTGTTTATTTCTCCTCGTGCGAATACTGGCCTTCACAGGCACGCCTAGTCTGAGCCTGATGCTTCAACGCGTGTCCTAAGTTAGGAATTGCCGAATACAGTAGCCTCCAGCTCAGTCATTCAATGCTGGAGAGCCTCAGTCCTCACGTGCAGAGACACAGACACAGACGGGTCTCTCCGTCAACCCCCAGACCCCGCAGTCTCCCCAGCAGCTGATGTGGACCTCCTGGTCCCTCCAGTAGCCAGCTCACAGACCCTCTGGTCTCTCCAGTATCCAGCCCAGATTTAGGGCCACTTTGATACATGCATCCCAAACCTCTTATCCTACTCACGGGCTACACTTCCACGTACACAATGTTCACCCAGTCAGGTCTCTCCTGCAAATGGACCTCTGTGACCTGCAGTTGCAGGCGGGAGCAAATAAATACCTCTGTGCTGAGGACAGAAGAAATACCTGCTTGCCCTATGTGAGATCTTCAGATGCTTAAAAAACCATTTCACTTCTGGAGGTCCCATCTCTGCTGCTGCAAATCCTTCATGGAGGAACTACCTGAAAGGATGTTGTAGAGAGGTGGGTGTTGGCCTCTTCTCCCAGGTGAATAATGACAGGACCAGAGAAAATGGTCTGAAATCAGCCTTTCCTTCCCCCGGTCACTCTGGACTCACCGTTTCCATGAAGACTCCTACACAATACCCTTACGGCCAACAAACTGTTCATGAAAATACACTTTATTTGTTTTTATTGTGGAAGATCATGTACAGAGGGATTCAGTAAGACTAAGAAATAGCAATCTCCAAGTCATATGAGGAGAGGCTGAGGGAGCTGGGCATGTTTAGCTTGGAGAAGAGGAGGCTGAGGGGAGACCTCATTGCCCTCTACAACTCCCTGAAAGGAGGTTGGAGAGAGGTGGGTGTTGGCCTCTTCTCCCAGGTGAAAAATGACAGGACCAGAGGACATGGTCTGAAGTTGCGGCAGGGGAGGTTTAGGTTAGATATGAGGAAGAATTCCTTTACTGAAAGAGTGGTCAGGCACTGGCACAGCCTGCCCAGGGAGGGGGTTGAGTCACCATCCCTAGAGGTGTTTAAGAAACGTCTAGATGTGGCACTTCAGGGCATGCTCTAGTGGCAGAGATTGTAGGTTGTCTGGTTGGACTCGATGATCTCAAAGGTCCTTTCCAACCATTGAAGATTCTATGATTCTATGATTCAAAAAAGGAAAATTGTTAGGTATTTCTAGAGAAGAAAAAAAAAAAAAAAGCCTGCTTCCCACCAGTCTACCTCGCTGCTTTTATACTTTTCCTAGGCTAGATTCATCAAATTTATTCGAGGTGGTAAATTCCACATGAGTTGGGGCAGCTTTGTTATGGTATGAACTCAATAGAAGCCCCAGTAAGGGAAACTATTTATTCTAGCTTAGCGCACTCCCAGCCACCCTGGTTATACTTCCTTTCTGGCCAGGACGGCTTTTCCGAGGCTGTGGAGGACGGGAGATTGCAGCAGCTTTCTGTCTCCACACTCTACACTCCTGGTGGTCTGGCCACCTGGAGAGCTCTGCGTCGGGGCGAGGGGGGGTGGGTTGAAGCAAGGCTGGCCCGATACCTTTCGCAAGGCGTTTAAAACCCCAAGAAACGTAGCAAAGAAAGGGCTTTATCTATTTCTGTAGCTGCCCGAGATTTTGAGGTTCTTACAAACGTGGGTGCCTGCAGCATGAGCAGCCGTGGTACCTCGGCGCGTGCCAAGCGCGTAGTGGGCCATGCTACTGCGCGTCGGCATTTAGTGGCTGGGACGTTTACCCCTTTTGATGAGCCTGAAACCATCACGGCAGGAACTTAAATAAATTAGAAATAGAAGCTGAAAGTAAACAGTAAAAGAGCTGCGGCAGTCTTTTCTTTCTCCGCGCTACTATTTTAATCCTCCTGTGAAAATCCGGGTAAGTAGATCGCCCCCTTGTAAAAATGTTTCCATAAAACAGACAAACCTTTGAAACTGGATCTTCTAAGAAGGCTTTGTTTTTGTAGGACGTGACTAATGGGTAGATGCTCCTGTTGTCAGGACGGTCTTCCGTAGCATTGTGCTGTTTTGATGCACTGCTACTGTTATATCTTGTTATATTTCCTCCAGTGTTTACCTGTGGGGAAACAGCTCTTTTCTGTTTTCAACAGAATTTTTATATGTTTCATAGGAAGACTTATTTATACTTCTAGGGAATGGAAGGTTCTTTAAAAGACTCTCTGAAGAACCGTTAAAAGCAAAGCACACGTGAAGTAAAATCCGTAAGTTATATTAAAACGTCAAGTTCAGTTTCAGTTCCCAGAAACAAGGGCACCAAATTTTTGGTTTCCTTTCTTTTTTTTTTTTTTTTTTTTTTTTTTTTTAGGGTTTTCTTTTTGGTTCTTAACCTGCCTCGTATTCTGCAACTTGGCAAAAATCTGAGCCCCCTGACTCTTAGTTTAGTGTTTATTCTGCTATGGAGAAGTAAAACGGTAAAAGGGAAGAAAAAAATGGAAGAGTTTATTACTTCAGCTGCTTGTGCGTGTGTAGTTATTACCTCTGGTAGCAGAAAGGGGTAAAAAAAGGTTGTGTTTGGTATCTTAAAGAGTATTATCCTATAAGCATGTTAGAATCGAGGAACATATCAGATGCCATACAACTAAAATTAACAAGTATTGAAGCTTTACATTTTTGTAGTGTCTAAAAAATCCCGTATCCATTGCAAAGGAAAAGGAAGCGGCCGCGGGTGGGTGTGGGTTTGGTTTTTGTTTTTTTGTTTTTTTCCTGAAACCACCATGCCGGTGCCTCGCTTGCTGTGTGTGGGAAAGAAGTTGGCAGGAGTTACGTGGGAAAACAGGGAAGGCAAACCGAGATAGGAATAGCTTCTGAAGGTAGAAGGGGTGTACGTGAGGGAGGAAGTAGGTGCATCTGGAACTTGATTTTTCAAGTAGCGCAGTTGAGTTTGCGTCTGTCTCCTTCACGTTCCGCCATCAGCTCCGACACAGCCTTTTGCATCAGAATGGAGCAGAAAGATTTAATATCTGTCTCTTCAATGTACCGCGTCTTGGTTGCGTCTCTTCTACTTCTCGTGCCGTTTAGGGAGCTGGTAGTTACTCGGGAGTGAGAGTTTTAGGCGCAGGCAGGGAGGGCATCTCAACGTGGAGGCAGCGTCCTGCCGCAAAAATTGGGTTTTCTTCCTGCACTTCGTTGTCTTCAGAAAAAAAGTAAACCCAATAACCTTTCATTTGTGATTGTGGAATGCTTGGTGATAACACTGTGAACAAAATAAGAGTGCATTTAAGATGATAGGGCTGGCATCCTGGCATTTACTGCTCTCTTACATATTTGATGCATTTTGCATTTAAAGTCTCGGAAAGAAAGAAAAAATACTGTTAAATATTAAAGGACCAGTAAGTGAGAACGAACAACATACTGTGGTGGTGATAACTGAATTCTGTTTGGTTTTATATACCTTGTATCATTAGAAAAAAAGTAAACTTTCCTGTTAATTTACTTGTGCACCTTACTTTTAAAAAAATAAATATTTTATCCTATATAAGCAATTATTTTGAATCAGTGATGTTTTTGATATTATTTTACATTCCAGTGTAATGTGGTAATGAATAATTCTATTTTTATATGTATTTCCTTTATAATATCCAGGTATTTGCAGTTTGTAAAATATTTGGTGGGATCTGGCTTGTTTGCTGGGCTGTGCTTATAGTCCTGGGAAGGATCGGAGATGATGATTCATGGACGTGCGCGCTCCTGCCTGATAGAGGAAGAGTTATTGGAGTTGTCCTCATTGCAGAGATGCTGTACAACGCGTTGTAAAACATGAACAACTCTTTAATGTGCTGATAGTCTCAAGAAGAGAGAGAAATCATAAGACATTGCCCCAGTAGTTCTCGTTGTGCTCTTACATGGGTCAAGGAATTAATTATCATTAGAATTTCAAATGCTGTGTGAAGAATACTGGATATAATCTCATTATCAGATAAAGGAAAAAAACCACCCTACTATATAACTCTTCAGTTGTTTGTAGGTAAAATATCTTTTTATTTTATTGCAGGGTAGAAGAATGCTTTTGTAAGGGGATAAATGATGCATTCAGTCACCTGTGAATATCTGAATCTTGCTTATAAATAAAATTTCACTAATTTTATAAGAAACTGTAGTGTTATTTTTGGTCTGCGGTATTTGACTTACAGTGAGTATATTTTACTGTACAAGTTCTCTTACTTTAAAATCTCAAGTTTAGGAGGAGAGAGAACATTCTTTTAGAAATTCTGTGGTTCTGTGAAATGCCCTGAGGAAATATTTGAAAGCGTCGCGAGTTGTCTTTCTCTGTAATGATGTAAGAGTGAAATAGCTTTTTTTTTAAATTTTGATATGCATGTCATGGTAAGATATTTTCAGTGAGCAAACATTGGGCTCCATTGAGACCATTTTGGAATTAACAGCTCTAAGTTTTAAAGATAATTCAGCCAAAAGTCAGATATGGAGGGACTGAAAGTAGAGCAACAGTTAAACCTTGAGAACGGTTAATGGCTTTGATTTCATGAGACTTCCACTGGTGGATGATTTCATTTTAAAAATACCGTGTCTGTTTTAGGATGCTGGAGTGCAAATATCACATACTAGACCTGAGCTTGGTTGTTCTGATTGGGAGATTGAGCTTTCATGAACTCTGTGATGTGCAGGTGTCCAAGCAACTGTAGACCATAGCTCTCCAGAACTAACAATAGTCAACTACAACAAACAGCACCTTTTTCTACTTCATGTGATGAGGGGAAGCCACGTAGAGTAAGAGACCTTTTCTTTTCTCTCGACTGCAGTTCAACTACCCAGGGAGGTAGGGGTTAGGGAGGGTTTAAGCTCTCTAGACTCGCTGAGCTGGACTGATTAGGGGTGGAATTTGGTTTTGACCTACCCTAGTTTTGGACACTAAAAGATCTTCGTTGCTCTAGCAACCTGGTCTAGTGGGAGGTGTCCCTGCCCGTGGCAGGCGGGGTGGAACTAGATGAGCTTTAAGGTTCCTTCCAACTCTAATCGTTCCCGTATTTCACTGGGTCTTCAACAGCTTCTCTGAAAGAGTGCAGCTACCAACAAGTAGTAAATCATAGAATCACAGAAGGGTTTGGGTTGGAAGGGACCTTAAAGATCATCTAGTTCCAACCCCCCTGCCCTGGGCAGGGACACCTCTCACTGTCAGCCCCACTTGGACCTCTTACATGTTTCAAATTAAGTACCCCTGGGTCTGGACCTGAAGCACACCATCCCAATTTCAGCTGAATAGTTTCATAGCCATTTTGGGGCATTGCATGGGAAATGCCCAGGCTCTGCAGTGGGTTGGGGATGCTACAAACAGAAGGTCCAACATTCAGATTTTCTGCAGCATCTCCAGTCTCTCTCCGTAGGCTGGCGACGGCCACGGCCCGTCCCAGGTCAAGGGAGCAGTCCCAGCTTCAGCTGCATGGCTAGCAGATAAGGCAGGTGTAGAGAGCAACCGCTGGTATTAGAGATGATAATGCCTTGCAAAAAGCCCGTTGTCACGATTTCTCATTTAACAGCGCCTGTTGACGTGTTGTGATGTTATATGAGCACTGTCATCTCTTTATCGTCTCGTCATTTAATCTTGCAGCGTAGACTTTAAGAGCCCCCTGTATATCGTTATGCATAAAAATGTTTACCTTTCATTGATAGTAGTTCCTTCCGTATCTTAGCACTGGCATTTAGATTTGAGATAAAATACAGGTTGGCATTTTACATTTTGAAATAGTTATTTGGTAATTTCGTAAGCGAAGAGGGCTGCAAATACAGAATTACTCCTAGTAGTGCTCATGCTACAGCTTTGCCTGCTCGTTTTCCAAATGTTCCTGCAAACTGGATTTTCCTCTGTTTCCTCAATTTTTCAGTTTTTTCTCACTGTGTGCTTTAATATACATGCTTGCAGCTGGTTTGTTCCTTTAACCAGATTGCTTTGGCTTCTATTCCTCGTGCCACACTGAATGATCCATTTCTGTACATACAGGTGTATTAAGCTTGATGTTGTTATTCATATTTTTTTATTTTTCTGGAGACCACCTACTTTTTATTTTTTCTTTTTAACTCATTTTCATAACCTTGCGATAAACCTCTTTCTTTCAGGTTTTCCTTAGGAGATGCTCGCAGGCCGCTCCATGAAAGTGCAGTGCTGGTGGAAGACATCGTCCACACTCAGCTGATAAATCTGGTAAGAAAATAGCTTATAAAATGGTCTTCACTCGAAAACTCCTTGGAACAGCCTGAAATTTTCACGATCGAATGACTAATAACAGATTGTTCTGGTTTTAGAAACAAATAAAACACAGGGATTGGGGGTGATGTTCTGTCCTCGATAATCCGTGGAAGCTGCTGTTAGGGTCGCAGATCGAGTGTGTGCACTTGGCCTACGGTTATATACTGCATTTCTGTGATACCTGCAGCCCCACCTAAATAATAAATAAAGCGCACGGGGCGGGGGGGGGTGTTAAAACTTCAAGTGGTTGAAAAGAAAAACTGGCTAGTCATCTGAAGACTTCATTACAAATTTTTTTTTATGTTCTAGTATTTGCGTTAGTGCGTTATTTGCTTAACATTTATATTCTAGTATTCTCACTCTTGGATGTTTGGATTTCTGTCGCAAAAAATAATGCAGAAATCCTGAATGCTTTTCCTTATTGAAAGCCAGTGAAATAGCTGTATGGGTGAGGCTGTTCCGAATCTCGTCTGTCAGAAGCAGCTCTAAATTCGCACCTCTCCATGGCTTGTAATTAAAATGCAACACCACCTCTTCAGAAATCAACGCTGATGTTTTACACTGTGGCACGAATCTGCATGTATATTGTATGTTCCTTATAACGTCCATACCCATACACGCTGGCAATTTAATTTGAAGAATCACCATGATAAGAAAAAAACCTGTTGTTCTGCTTCCCAAGCTACAGGTGACATATAAGAATATACCTTCCTGTACATTGGAACATATAATATGTGTATGGGACATAATATTATATAAATAATTCTGACACATGTTATAACTAATATTTACATATGATGAGTCCCTGGATCAGCCAGAGCTTTGAGCTGCAGGTTCCTGGGTCTTTTCTCTATAACGAGCCCTTTCGGCAATCAGAAGGGGTTTTTAAGTTTCAAGCTGAGTTCTGTTACTACATTAATTAGAATGAAAAACTTCTGTAAACTGAGAAAATTCAGAATGGGGCGGGCCACATATTATAAATACATGTGTGCGTGCATGTATATATAATATATATTTATATCTTTATATATATATTTTTATACATGTAAGATTCATATGTTTTGTATGTAATATTTAAAAATAAAAATATAAGTAAACCTCCCCCTGCCCACTGTTTGCCTGCAGACAGGCGCCTTCCTTCAGCTTTGCACTTAATCCAGCAGCCGTTCGGGGGCTTCCTGGATCGCAGTGAACGCTTCGGGGGCTTCCTGGATCGCAGTGAACGCTTCGGGGTCCCTTCCAGCTCCGGGTAGTTTCTTTCTGCTCCTACCTCCGAAGCCGGGCGGTGTATCCCTGTCTCCGCAGCCTCCTGGCGCCTTTGTGCTGTGGCTTCTTTGCTAATTATGCTCCTCCTTGGTCTGTCCCAAACGAGCCCTGCGGCTCCTGGGGAGGGGACAACCTCTCTCCCCTCTCCGCGTGTTTAAACGTGCTGCTCCATATATTTGTAATTCTTATTCTAGCTCTAACTACTACAAAATAACGTTTTCTTTTTGGTAACGACCCCCTTAATTTCATGCGAACCGATGGCTGCGGCTTCGCTCTTCCTTTCGCAATGATGTGGTGAAGAGTCTGGGCTTTTACGGCCCGCCGAGGCTGAGCTGAGCTTTCCATCAAAACCCACGTTTGGAGAAAATGCGACCTGCAGCTTAAATCAAAGCCCCGGCACTTACTCGGGGAATGACCCTGACCCAGGGTTAACCCTGCGCGGGGTGTAGGAGCGTGTACCGTTTCCTGACAGAAGGAAGAATGGGAACGGAGCGGCAGATAAACAGCTTTTCTAACCTTTCCCCTCCCAGCCCAAGACAGCACTTTATTTCTGAGGAAGTGAAAGTATCTTTAATAGCTCATTGCTTTGACCTCTGACATTCACATGCCGGAACTCTTAAATCAGGAGCTTTTTACATGCTCCGGGCTTCTGATAGGGATTTTTGCACATTTGTCATCCTTAATAACGGCACATCCTTACCGAGCTGTTACTATGCAGTTATATTAAATTTTCACTTTAGAGGTAGGTGTTCGTGTGGGTATATATCCAGTACTAGAAAAAAGCTATTTTTATAATCGAAGCTGACTGCAGATGTAAATTTATTGCCTGCTACCTGGATTTTGTCGTATTACTCATGTTAATGGAGCACGCAGTTCTCATTATGTATTTTAATGATTTCTTCTCAAAATTCATCTCCATTTTGCCATCCGTAATACATGTAGAAGGCTGAACTGTAGAAATTGCTTTTATGCCTGCAGTAAAACTGGCATGTTGCATGGTAAACATTTGTAAGAAGACTTCATGTTTGTTGATTAAGTCCAGGTTTGAGCTGCTGAATTAAAAAATAAGTTGCCAGTGTGATTACCTTTGACTGGTTGACTTTTGATATCTCGGAGGTTTATAGTTCCAGCTTCCTATTTTCAAAGTTGATCCGAACTCTCTTAAATCAGGGCTTGATTTGGACAGATTTATACGGTCATTGCTTCAAACCACTATATACTCCACGAGGTCCGGCTGCTGTAGCAGATAACTGCACTAATAAGTCAAATTCTTGAAAAACAGACTTTTTTTAAGTCTGCATCACGTTTTATGATTTTGTGCGTTTTAAACAGTACGTACACTGCCTTACGTTAAGTGAAATTCTGCTCGAAGTATGTACCAACGTGTAGAAGGCAGTGAGCATCTCTAGAGGATGATTCACGTCACCCTAAAATTAATTTCCAAGTTAGATGAGATGAATCTCTTAAGGAATTTATTTCCTCAGCTGACTAAAAAAGGGATCCTTTGTCGGCTGGCTGGGGTTTGAATATTTAGGAATATCTAGGAGAGAGGCGTAAACATTAAGAGAGAAATTCCATCCAATTTGTGTCAGAAAGCTAGCATAAGTTTGACCTTTTTTTTGCATATCTTGCAATTATAATACATGTTTTGTTATTTGCATATCAAGCAACGTAAAACCAAAAAACCCCACCTTAGGATGAAAAGATTGTGTACATCTTTTGGTCAAGCATAATGTACTTGAAGAGCACAATGAATTCCAGTTTTAATTTGAAATCAAATTTGCTGTTGACTGATAGTGTTCCTGAACACTCATCTATATGTATTTATAGATGCCTTTATGTTACCCCTAAATCTGTATTTATTTATGTGTGCTGAGACTAGAGGTAGCAGGCAAGGCTATATCGTTCTTTATGGATAGGCACAAGTAGTAGATGTCTGTGACGAGGAAAATTGTGCCGACAAAAAAGGTTCAACAGGGAATACAAGATGATGTTGTGGCCAGCAGGAGCAGGGAAGTGATGGTGCCTCTGTACTCGGCACTGGTGAGGCCTCACCTCGAGTGCTGTGTTCAGTTCTGGGCCCCTCTGTACAAGAGGGACATTGAAGTGCTGGAGCGTGTCCAGAGGAGAGCGACCAGGCTGGTGAGGGGTCTGGAGACCAGGGCATATGAGGAGAGGCTGAGGGAGCTGGGCATGTTTAGCTTGGAGAAGAGGAGGCTGAGGGGAGACCTCATTGCCCTCTACAACTCCCTGAAAGGAGGGTGGAGAGAGGTGGGTGTTGGCCTCTTCTCCCAGGTGAAGAATGACAGGACCAGAGGGAACGGTCTGAAGTTGGGACAGGGGAGGTTTAGGTTAGATATTGGGAAGAATTCCTTTACTGAAAGAGTGGTCAGGCACTGGCACAGCCTGCCCAGGGAGGGGGTTGAGTCACCATCCCTAGAGGTGTTTAAGAAACGTCTAGATGTGGCACTTCAGGGCATGCTCTAGTGGCAGAGATTGTAGGTTGTTTGGTTGGACTCGATGATCTCAAAGGTCCTTTCCAACCATGAAGATTCTATGATTCTATGTTGATCAGAAGGGGACAATCTTTTAACTTACTTACCATTTGAAGTGCAACGAGACCTCTTTTAGTTCATTCTTTCGTCATATCCAATACAATTTGCAAACGCAGGAAGAAGATTTGGAAGCATAATTTTTATTATAATCTATTAATATCTATTCAGACCCTTAGAAAGGGATCTCGATCCTGCTTTAGGACAAATCAATATTGTTCAGCACTTTGTCAAGAAAAAGAGGCTGTGTAACGAGGAGAAATGGAATAGGAATTTTTCTTGGTTATTAAACTACCATTGAGAGGTTTGGCATCAGAACAGCTGAAGTCTTGCACATACATGCATGTAAAAGCATCTGGAAATTGTTCCATGTAATATTTAAGAGAGAGGAAAAGTGTCTTCTCACCTTCACCGTCTCTGTCCAGAATTTTTGTGATGGTGGGCTGGATCATCGGAATATGTAGTATTATTAGACTAATATTAAAACCTAAAGTTTTCTCAGTATCTTCTCTTGATAGGGCTGTAGCTCCATGTTCATACTTCAGATGACATATTCAAAGGCTGATAGGCGAGAAGATAATGCTGTGCTACTTAAATCAAAAAGGCTGTTAAGGAATTACCTTCCTTGTGGTGGGAATGTATCAACTGGGCATTTGTTGTCAGCAGTTTACTGTGTAAACTACTAAGTAAACTACTAGTAAACTACCAGCAGTTTACTCTCGAGGCATGCTGAATATGGTAGTCGTAGCACCGACACCTGCTTTCACAGAATTTTTATTGTTCAGTTTAGCACTAGATGTGAACTTCAGTCCTTTGCGTTTTGTTTCTGAGATACCGAAAGGCTTCTGGGAAGACTAGATCTGTTTTTACAAAGTGAAAGACATTTTAGCAATAGCACGGAGTTCAGCAATATAAATATGAAGAATTACATATATGCATACCAAAAACACAGATGTACTTATAAACAGCAGAGCCCGAAAGTCCCTATCTGCTGGTAAGTAACCTCACCTGTCCATGAAAGACTGGCTGCTCAGAGGGAAGGCAGCATCGCAACATCCTTGGACTGCATCCTTTAAATGTTTTATCCACTGGAATTCTTTGTAAAGTGTGATAAGTCATCGCGGAGACTGTCACGAATGATAGAATTCACGTTAACAGGGTTGTGGTTTACTGCCTGTCAGCGAACGTGTGTCTGCTAGAAGATGGACTCTGATCTCTTCAATTGATGTCCAATGATGTAAGTCAAAGCCACTCAGTTGGCTTTTTTAGAATGCAGTAGTGTCAATTTAAAGGAACTTCAGTTGCCCCAAATCGTGTCGTACATGATATCTGTTGGGATTTTTTTGATCACTTACTTTTGTCTTCCTATGGAAGAATTGAATTTCATACCACTTGTACTACTGCCTAATCCTTTTTAACATTCCACTCTTGCTTCCTTTGTAGGAGCATGACGTGTTACATACATACGTATACAAACACTTTGCATGTACACAAAAATAATTTTAACTTCTTCTGGTTTATTACTCTTGGAAATTACTTGGCTGTTACACGGATAACACGGTTAATTCAGAATCAGTCCTTTGGTCTCAACCTGAAGCACAAGAACACAGGTCAGCAGGTGAATAATCTATATTGGAACACGTAGATTATTTTAAATTGTGGCAGTAATTCATAGTAGAACACTCTAGAGTGAGATGCAGAGATTCAGCAGTATGTCAGGTCCTGAGTAAGTCCATAGCAAATCCATCCTGTGGAGCGAATTGCTTTTTATAGTAGGAGCTTAAATAAAGATCGAGTAGTCATTTGCCACCACTAGGAGAAGAAATGGTGAAAATACAGAGACAACCATAAGGACGGGTTTACTGATACGAAACACCAAGTACTTCATCATGATAAGCGTGAATTTTTTTGTTTTCCAAGGGCTGTGCATGTTCTGGATGAACGTGGTGTGCTTTGTTCAGTTCCCAGCTTCATTCCTGCAGCTGTTAAACCATTTTATTGCGGTTTATTGTGAAGGAGAAGGAGGAGGAAAAACTCACCTTCACTTCCCCATCCAGAGAAAAAGACAACGGCAATGGGCGAGGGGAGCAGGAAGAATGAGGATTTAAACAGAAACTGGGATAGGGCTTTCCTGGTTCTTTGCAGCCTGTTCCTACAGGGTCTTTTTTTAAAACCAAATCACACTCGTGTGTTCATTCACAAACTGGATTAGTCATTTTAATGTATGTCACCTCTATGCCATTCTGAAATCCTACACTTCCAGGTTGGTTTACTGCGTTGGTGAACTGTTAGACTTGTAACCTTTACGTGCATAATTGCAGGATTTCTGACATTCCTTTTAAGAAAGAAAGAAAGATTTGGAACCAGCTCGTTCATTAGCCGAAATTGCCCACTGATAAAAACCAACCGCGTGAAGCACCGTTCACTCTTGATCCCAAAGTTATGTGCAACTGTCACTTATGCCACCCTGGTAACGGGAAAAGTCCTTGTTTTATGAGTCTGTTTTAAAACAGTAATAAAGTTTCCTGTGCAGGACATTAATTAGAGGGGTTATCAAAATAAGACAAACTAATATAATTTGCGATTGTACAAAATAAAGGAAGTTGAGGGTACCATAGGGACCTAATGAATCACAGGATGGAAACAATCTTCTGGCTAACTAAACATTCGGACTTTGTGTGAAGTCATAGGGTGTATATACAACTCGGCAAACCGGAACACGCCGTGTGTTTACACGAATGGGAGAAAGGAGTTCACAAAAACCATCTGGGAAAAATCCTCGCCCTATTCATTCTGCTCCTACTGGAGAGTAAATTAAACAACACGCGTACGTTTGCGGCAAACCCATGGCACACCTGCCCTGGAAGAAATCAAACTGGAAAATAAGTCTGTAATATAAAAAATGTCCTGGGTACCAGCAATGTGCATTTGTTAGCGTTGCTCATGTGTGGTGGAAGAGACTTTATCTCTAGCAGGCGGTTTTTAATCCTTCCTTTTACATCATTTAAATGTGGTCACTATTTAGATGATGTTAGGGGTAACCTAACACTATTTAGGTTATGTTAGGGTGGGTAGAGGTAAGTTTTTTCTTTTTTTTTCTTTAATTGAAATTGTATCTTCGGCATGATTTTTTGCGATTCGTAGTGTTTCGGTTTTTTTGAAAGCTTTTTATGCGACTCTAAAAGGAAGGGCTGGTTTGCCGAACAACTTCTTTGTTCAGTTTGCAGGATAGTATAGAGTAGGCTTTGTCATTCTGAGTATACATGTTTTTCTGTGCAGGGAAAAAAATTGAGTCGGCTCAACCCTTTCACGGTCATTCTGTAGAGATCAGATGCTATTACTCCTGTACCAGCGGAGCTCAGTGGTGGTGTGTCTGTCATTCGCGGGTGAAGACCTCACTGCTTTAGAAGGGCCCACTTCATACACAGATACTGTTTTCTGAATTCCTTGTTAAAAAAAAGTCTTTTTTTTTTTTTTTCTTTTCTAATATTTCTCGATTGGCAAGCGCTTGACTTTAGATTACGTCAGCAAATGGACAGCGTTTTGTCTTTAATAGGTTAGAGTATTATAAAAATGTTTTTTTTAAGGAGGCATTTTATGGAAAATTCAAATTGGAAACGATGAAGTCTTTTGTCTAAATTTTGATGAACTTTTACCTTTTCTTCATTGGTAATTTATATGGAAAGTGATGTCCTGAGTTTTCTACTCTTAACATTAGCTACTGATACATTCAGATGTATTTATTCTAGAGCACAGAATCTACTTCAGGAGAGAGTTCAGGAGTCCCAGTTAGGGATTCTGGGCGCTCCGTGTGCTTTCTCTAAAGATGAGAGACTTGACGACTGACCTGGCCAGATGTTTTCTTTCCCATGGATTTTTTCTGCAGAGTCAACACGTGCTATGAGACAGAGCTGCTGCTTTTTTCCTGGTCGTGCAGAGACGCTGCTCAGCATCCAGCGGTGACGGGCTTCACTGATCTAACAAGAGGAAAGGCTAAGATACCGTTATTAAGAACCCTAAAAAAATCAATCAGAAGGAAATGAATAATTATGCCCAACCTAATTATAGCGAGGTGTTCAATAGTGAAGAAAAAAAATCCAAATCGCCAACGAGATTTAATGGAAAAAGCAATGTGATCAATGGTTTAAAGATTGTCCTGTAGCGCATATAAAATATAAAGAACGAAGGTAGTGCAGGTAGCTATAATCCCAGTATTTCCCGATTTTCTATATCAGTCTTTGGGCCTTTAATAACGATGACATAGATTTATACACAAACATGCATGCATATGTATGCGTCTGTGTGTACAGGTCTGTTTTTCCCACCCTTAACACATCAGATTCCTATTTAGGCTGTTGAGCAAGAGGAAATAAGTACGTATGAAATTTCACTCATGGGGGCTTTGGAATCTATGGCATTCTTAAATATATATGTACTCAATTACCTTGGCTTCTGGGGCTTTTGTGACTCAACTGATAAGCTGATCCCAGCCTGAGTTTCCAAAATAAAAATATATACTCTATTTAATTGTTATATGTGCTGTTAGGAGTAGAGCATGGGTTAATAGCTGGTGAAATCTCGGGTGAGCCGAGACATTCCGTGTACAGACAGACGGTGTTCCAGGGTGTGCTGGCTACTTATGTAAACGTTCTCCTATCGTTTTGCTGGAGCCCTGTGAAATTCTAGGTGATTCGCTCTTTAGAAAAGAACAAATGAAGTTAAGAATTTGAAGAGTAATCATTGGATTTTTATTGCCCAATATGCTGCAGTCTGGTAAATCAATACTCTGCCCGTGGTTTTACTCTCTAGTCTCCTTTAGGAGTGAACAGCCTTTTGCCAAGAGGATTTTTGATGTAGCCTAAAAAATACCTCAAATCGTTCAGCTGGGCTGAAATGAAGGAGCAATCTTTCTGTCTGTGAAAAATCGTAGTTACATCCCCAGGTCCAGAAGTCAAATGGAAAACTGATATTCGGGGTTTCTTTCTTTCTTTAACTTGTTTGTATAGTTTAAATTGAATATTGTAAGTGCAGGAACCTGTGTGTAAAGTCCATATCTGCACGCAAAGACCCTTCTCATCTAATAGTCCGATTCTGGCAGCAATTAATAAACTAAATGAGAAAAAATTTAGCAATGGTGTGCAACACATGGATATTTGATTAGGAAGATGGACCTCAAGTTAACTTTGAAAAGCATCTGTGTATCTTTGAAATCAGCTCCAGAATCCAATAAACAGTAGAGTTTTAATTATAGTTTTTATCATACTTGCTTTGTTTCAAATAATTGTCCAAATATGTTAAGTGTCCTTGCCTGGTGGAGGGTAACATTCCTTCTGCTTTTCCTCTGAAATCCTGAGTGGATTCACCCGAATAAAGGCAAACAAACGTGTTTTTCTGTACCCTAGGTAATGATGCCAGGTCATCTGTCGCGGTCAGGGGAGATAAAGGGGCGCTTCTAGGATGTGACTCTTCATGGCCTAACACAGTTATTTAACATGCTGGCCATCCATTTAAAATCTGGACTACTTAAGCGAAGTGAGAGACATCTCACCTCTTATGACTCTCGGCACTAGCTGTATTTTTTTGATATTTAGTTTTTCCTTGATTTTGTCAAACAAAACTGCAAACTTTAAGTTGTGAAAGACACAAGCTGATTTATGGATGTCTGTGGCGAAAAGGAGAGTAGTGTGAAATTCTGCATGGTCTTTAAGTGTAACTCATAAACCTTAAAGGTCATCTCAGAGTGTTTAACAGAGCAAATTCATTGTAGTTTTTAAATCACCTTATCTGATTTCAAACAAACCTGATAGTTTCAGAATAACTTTTTTCTAGGAAGATTGGCTTGTTAACAGTGTTATGCAGTTACAAGGAAATGTGGTCACAGCTGGTTCTGGTTTTTTAGCTAATCCACCTGATTGGAAACAACAGGTTTTTGGTATTTTTCCATTTCTTACACTGACACCTAGTGTTCAGAGGTCTTGAGTTTCTAATACTGCACGTTGTTATTAATAGATAACTGTCGATACCGAAGTTCTCCACCTTCGTCAACACCTTCCATTTCTGTCCTGCCTGAAAAGAAAGCAATCACTGAAGGCAAAGGTGTTACCATCATTTGAAACAAATTTACTTTGGATCTACAAATAGTACACCACTACTGGAAAACTTGACAAAAGCTGTTTTACTTCTTGAAGGGACGCAAAATTTGTTTTCTTACTGTTGAAGTGCTTTAGTTTTGGCAAATACGGCTCATCTGTGTCTCTAAGTGTCACTGGCCAACAAAAACAGTGATAACAGCAGAAACCTTTAGATCGGTATTTATTTAATTGTGGGGGATGTCAACGCTTTTTATTTCTGTGTTCTTTTATCTTCAAGACACGAGTTTTGCCTGATAGGAGTGTTGATGGTAGCAGTGTCCTTGAGTAGGCAGAAAATAACTTATACACAAAAACTGGCACAAACGGTCTTTTCTCTCAGACTTGAAAATAAGTGGAGCAATTGAAGTATGGCCTGTAACCTGTTCCTGCGAAAGGCTGCTGCTGGCAGAGTAAAACTTACTCTCTGACTCTCATACCTGAGTTTTTTTTACATTAACTGATGATCTTTCCGCATAAAAAAATGATACGTTAAGAGTTTCGTGTAGCTGTATCTGAAAGTGTCAATGAATTTTTGTGTTTTAGTGGTGGTTTTAGGCAGCAGTGACGATTCACTGAATACTCACCTAGATGATGGCCACCTCTTGAGGAAGCCCTTAGTTCTTACCCAGTTTCCTAGAAGGCCACAATATGGGCATAAAAACAACCTTTTCCCATCAGCTGTATTAGCCAGACGTCACTGGTTAATTCTACTACTTTAGGCTGAAGCTTTCCTCCCAGAGATGTCTTTTTTGCTCACAGACCCATCACCCTCACAATCTGTAGATTCCTGTGCTATGAAGACTCCAAATTAAAGGAAAAATATTTGTTTAAGAGAGCTGTGTGGCTGGTGTAGGACTTTTTTGCATGAGGTAATGGAGTTGTTGGCTTGGTCAGAGGACGACATAAAGGAAATGAATTTGAGAAAACATCTCGGGAGCTCCACACCAAGTGACACAGGGGTGATCTTCTCGAAAAAGTATATGCTTTGCAGTCAGTCCGATTTAGCTGAATTATGTTCAACATGGCTGGTGAGTATGGTGGACTCCATGCAGTAGTTATATCTGTGATTTACATAAACATTCCCAAACTCAGTTCTGTTTTCATACATTCTTCCTTTAAATTCCAACACATAATCTGCCGGGTTAGACTGCCTGTTTTCCTATATCTTGGGTGAAGGCACTGTACTTCTCCGTGTGCACGTGGCGTATTAGACACTGTATTAGGTTATTCCCTGTCAATAGTTTTACTGCTGTGAACCGGTCGTTGTGGGCTTATCAGAGAAATGATCAGAGACAGCAGAGAGAAATGTTGCTTGTAGGATATAGTTTATTTGACTTCTTCCAGGCATTTATTTTTAGGGTGAGGTGAATTGGGACCCAGCATGGTGATTTCTGTCTTGTGACCATAAATGATGCCCTGGGTGACCAGCTCCGATGTAGACATCTGTGT
The DNA here is from genome assembly GCF_964199755.1 of Larus michahellis. Taxonomy (NCBI): domain Eukaryota; kingdom Metazoa; phylum Chordata; class Aves; order Charadriiformes; family Laridae; genus Larus; species Larus michahellis. The sequence continues at coordinate 125,911,701 of NC_133898.1, forward strand.
TTAGTCAGATAACTCCCACCTGAAAGATGGGATAACAAAAGCTTCAAAACAAACAAACAAAAACAGATCAAGAGGATAATTGGAACTTCTCTGATGGCAAGAGGAGATGATAACAGTGTCAAAAGCAGCAGAAAAGTCAGAGAAAATAAAGACATACTGGAGACCCGGATTTCTGGCCAGGAAGAGGCACATAGTGTACCATATATGAAGAGTTATAAGGGAGGGGATTTATGAAAAGTCAGGTTGGAGCTGATCCAAGACAGAGTTAGAAGAGGGGAAGTCTGTGCTTTAGCTGAAAGCTGCATGTTCTGTGTTTTTTCACAGATGAAGGGAGAGAAAGAAATGGGAAAAGATTTGGAGAGACAGGCTGGATTGAGATACGGTTTCTTTAAAAGAGAGGATAGGCTGAGGACGTCTGTACACCGTGAGCAAAAGTGCCAGAGAGCAAAGAAAAATTGAAGACTAAGTAGGCAGGATAAGATGCATCTACTGGGGTGGGTCAGAGTTGAGAAAAAGGCCAGAGGTTTATGAGAAGGTGTTCAGGAACAAAAACTAGGTGCAACTTTGTGGGAATGCATATATTCTCTCTTGTAGCAGAAAAATTATGGAGCTAAAAGGGGAAACCCCCCCCATAAAAAAAAAAAGAGGAATAGAAAGCCTGAGGTTCAGCAAAGAGTTGTTCAAACAATTGAAATTAAGAAAGGTGAAAACAAACCTGTAGTGGAAGGAGTTTGGAAGAGGATGCCATGACCCTCTCTCAAAGTGTTCCACAGCAAGAGATCAGGAGTAACTGAAATGAGAGGCAGAGAGGTTCGAGAGAGAAACTGTGGGTGGTGGACTGGAGCTTGCAGAAGGTCTGGTCTGGAGAATGAATTTGGAAGTGGCTTTACAGGACATTGGGTGCTGATGACAGGGTAGCCATCAAGAAGTAGCAAATGGAGTGAGAGTCAGCAGATGTGTTGCTCCCAAACTGAATCTCAGATAAGGCCAGAGAAAGTAGGTGGATAACAATGAAGCAGGTGGAACACGGCCATCGGTGGCACCGTGCAGGAGGGCACAGGACTAAGAAGAAAGGGAGAGACAGATTTTACATTTCAGTGAAGAATTCATGGTAAAAAGGGGAGGTCTTGTGACGAGTGCTTATTCTGTGGACATCACCATACACAGTCTGGATGCGTGCATATTTGCACCATCGCATACAAGCAAGCATATATGCATATAGATACCAATAATGAGCACTTGTATAGCAATACACAGCCTGATGCTGGTATATCAACTTCCATATACTCACAAGATGTTGTTCCTAGCACCCGTTCTCACAATACGCCGTAACTACATTTTTTATAATCTCCCATTCTTGAATATCTTTTTACATTGTTTGCCATTTTCCTCTTACATTGTGCCATCGCCATTCCAAATTAGGGGAAAAAATTGGCTCACTTTACTGATGAGACGTTAAAGTACACAGAAGACGAAGTCGATTTCCCCCATGTCAGGAAACAAATGAATGGCAGAGCTGAAAAAAGTCAACTAGTTGTAGCTGAGAGGGAAGCTGTGCAAAGCTATTTTATATTGATGGTCTATGTCTCAGCCAATTGGGTTTTTATTTGACAAACCAAAGGTGTAATAACTTTTATTGTAAGAGGAAGAAAAATACATCAAGGCTAATAAATAATGGAGGACCTACTAGGGATATGCATAAATGCGTATCCTGTTCCTATGTATATACAAGCTTAATTGTGTCCCTTTTAATTTTGCTGTTTGATTCAACGGGATTGTCAGGTAATCGTCCTATTGAAAGAACAGAAGAGGGTAAAATTTCAAATAACTTTGTTAATCTCTTCTGGCTGTTAAAAGAAAAGATTTATTGGTATCAAATTTTATTGCGTTCTTAGAATTTAGGGATTGATTGGCTGCTAGTTTAGCTTACTTGTCTCTTCCAGTTAGAAACCCAAACACAACAGAAGAAAGACATCGCATTGAAGCTGACATGCAACAAGTGAGTGAAAGTTCACTTGGCTTTTTCTCTCGGCACCAGGTGCAAAAGTTGGCTAAAAGTGCTGTGGCAGGCAGTTATTTTAAAGCAGTTTCTGGTTTAGTGTTTTATCAAGCCCAGGAGTAAAATATTCTGCAACTACTGCAGTTTCACAAAGCTGCTTTTTAAGGTAGAACTCTGAATTGTTTAAGTAATTAAAATGGCCCAGTACAAACATTAATCATACCATAGCCATTAATGAGAGGGTTTGCGGGATTTATGGAGGGCTGTGTATGATATTTTAAAAGTGTGTATCATTTCTTTGTTTAATACACCATGCGCTTGCATTCTCCGAATATGCCAGAGGTTCTCGAAATCTTGAGGAGTATTTGTGATTTTCTACATCCCCTCTTAGAAACGCTGGAGGAGATGTATTAATTTCTGGGCAAAGATGACTCTCACAGTGTCCTGATTAGTGACTCCATTTAATCTGATAGGATTTTTCTCGACTTAATCTGGTAGGTTGTTTCTGGAATAGCTGCTCCATTACAGCTTTATAGTATGCTTTAAAATAATAATTCTCTAAACTGCAGCTTTCTCAAAGCGGGAAGGTGGTGGCTCCATGATGACATAAGCTCCAGAAGTGTAGAGTTCAAGCGGTTTGCATGTGGGATTGCCAAATAACAGGGGTTTGGTTTGTTTTCATTTTATTACACCGATTCTCCTCCCCAGATGTCTTGGATTTCTGTGGTACCCCCCCCTTCGCCTTTGATGCTTGCTCCTTGTAACTAACAATTTTTATTAGTCATCCCGCTAATACTCAACATTTTTACTCAGCACCTGTTGTCTTCAAAGCACTGTGCAATAATAACTAGTTAATCCTCACGCTAGTCCTGAATTTCACTGTCGTTCCCGTTCAGGTGTGAAAAGTGAGCTCGATGACTTGCCTAAAATCGTGTAATGGTTTTGACACCTGTAGGAGGACTTAGTCTGCCCGTCCGTGTCTGCGCTACCCAGGCTGATCCTCTGGCCTCTCCACACGTCGAGCTTGTGGCACGCCAGTTATAAATCGAGCATTTCCTTTTGGTTAATGACACATTTTTACCCGGATTGCTCTGGAATTTCAATCCTGGACCTTGGAGAAGAACTATGCTGGAAGGAGCCTCAAGAGGTCATCTGAGCCATATCTCTGATCTTGAACTTATTTTGGCCTTTGTTCAGGAAAGCTCTTAAATATATAGCTATAAATGTATACCTATGTGTATATATACAATTATTTATTGAATCAGGTCCTATTTTTGGAAGGATTACGGATAACTGCCTAATCAAAGGTTGATGTAAGCTACCGGCAATTGCTTTGAAAGAAATACTTGGACAGAATATCTTGATTGACGTTGCCAGGGGAGGTACTAGTACTATAAAGAAATTTATACTGGGGAAGGTGATGCTAATGTTGTGACTTCTGGAAGTATCGCTTCCTTTTCTTTCTTTTCCTTTTTATTTATTTATTTATTTTATTTTTTAATGGACCTGTAGCAAGAAGTCTATTCGCTGCCTCCAGTAAGGTACTGATTTTGCTTCTATAATAAACCCTCAGCTAGTTTAACTATTCTTGGCCTGTCCATCTGAAAGCTACAACTTTATGGAAACAGAATGAAATGAAGTGTTCTCTAATTTGTCACAAATCATACTTTAAACTGGAAATCTAGTCTGACACTGTGGTCTTGATTTGTATGGTTTGCCTCCCCTTTTTTGTTGCTGCAGAGCAGTGTATGTATTTGCAGGCTGGAGTTTCAGCCAGGATTTTCAGTCTTAACTGTGAATTTCCTTCCTTTAACAGGTTTAAAGCCAGCCTTTCAGATTGCTTCAGTATAGCTTTTAGAACTTGAATTTCCTTTGTGTTCATTTTGGTCCTTTTCCAAGATATATCCATGCATCTGAAACTCCCTCAAATCTCTGTGTATGGGAGCAGTTACAATAGGAGGTGGTGGCATTTCTGTTCCATTGCTGTTAGCGTTGAGGCAAAACGATGCCTGATTTCAGTCAAACACCGCAAGCCTAAAATTCAGGCTCTTGCTCAAGCATTACAGGGTTCATGTCCTGCTCAGAGGTCTCAATAATTACTGTAGCTGGCTGGAGAACGACAATTCCATTTCCTGAAAAATGTAGGGCTTTTGACATTCGCTTTACTTTTCCATCAGAACAAAGCTAAAAGCTTTTTAAAAAAATTGTCAAAAATCTACTGAGATGAAGAGAAGTCTTATCTAGTGTGTAGTCCAGAGGGTAGGACAACAGCGTTGGAGAGGAAAGACCAATGTTCAAGTCTCTGCTTGCTGGAAGAACGTTGACTTGAACCCAAGTGTCCCATAGCGCTGAGTGAGGGCCGTAATATAAGACTGTTGAATACATCTTTTGATGTCATCATTTAGCTCTATGATCTTAACCATGGACCTGTGAAATACTGCTCGGTACCTGTATACAAAATTGTTTGTTTCAAGGAATATGATTTTCCCGATGGAAAAATATTTCATTTCAAGGTACTGACCAGTGATCGTGATTAAATTATTCATATATTTCACATGGGCATTTAATCCCAGATTATTTGTAGTTCAAAAATTCAACTTAATTTTTATAAATCTTTTGCTTCAGTTATAGCTGCAGGGTCTCATAAAAGCTTGACTGCTTCGTGTTCATTTGTTTTTAATGGTAATTAATTCATATTAGTGGTGAACTTCATTACTGAAAAAAAGTTATTTTAAAACTTTTGCAGGTTTAAGTCAGTTACTTTATTGTAATACAATACCAGATGCAGCGGAGCATTTTCTGCACAGATTATATGATTCAACGTTAGACATCTCTACCGTAGTCTGATCTAGTGATGGGATTTTTTTTCTTAGCGTATGCAATCCCCTGATATTGCTTATAGAGGAAGAAGAAGGTTTCCTCGTTTAAAGAGAGCTTGCTTCTCACTGCATTTGTTCTCCATAGTTTCACGTTAGGATAGTTTTTGAAAAGGTCATTATGGAGAAAATTTGATCTGAGCAATTTAAATCTGAGTGGAACAATGGATGTTCTTTCTTTTCCAAAAAAAAAAAATCAGTGGAGTTGTTGCATCAATATTACGCGTTTGCCTGTTTGAAGTCTGTCACGATTCCCTGCTATATTCTATTATCGTGGGTTGGTGACCTGCATTAAAGAAAGAAAATGTCCATCTTCTCCATTAGAATAAAGTCAGTATTGTGAAGTTTATTTTCTTCTATACGTCGTGACGAAGAAAAGACATTTTGTTTAATTCCAAAAAGCAAATATTGACTTCTTCCAAATTCTTGCTGAACTTCCCACCTATTCTAACATCTGCAAAAATGGCCGCAGTGCTGGAATTTCTGAGACTGTGACTGTTCACCTTGCATGTTGTGCTTGTGTGTGTGTCTGTCACTTGCTATCTGTCATCCTGGACTGTAAGCTTTATGTGACAATGTCTTTTTTTTACGTGACTGTGTGATGGCCAACATTGCAATGCTGTGACCCGCCAGTATCGGTTTCATCTTGGGGTCTGCTGCTAGGGTATAAATAATAAACAGCTGAATAAATGTATAATAAAAATGAAAAAATACATGAAAAAGGGATTTATTGTTTAATTTAACATCTAAGATATTAGATTTTCAAGTTAAGGACTTCAAATGACTCCTAGTAGGCCATTGTTGTGACGTTTTGGTATAACTATGGTCTAATATAACTAAGCTGTCTAAGCTGCTTAGGACTTTCTCTCGTGGGACTGTGCGTGACTGAAGCAGATGATCAAAATCATGCTAATGAAAGGGTTACCTCTCACCGTTATGCGTGTTGTGTGTATGATATGTGTACTTGCGGTCATGAAAATACATACACACCTGTTTTGGGGAGAAGAAACGGGATATTCCTTGTTCATAAATTTAAATAGTTATTTTGCTCTTGTCTGCTAACTACAGCTCCCGCAGACCTTTTTGCCCTGTACACTCAATAGACGGGTAAGAGGTATGTCTGGTTGGATTTCCGTATCAAATCAATCCTTCTTAATCGCATAGTTTTGAGTTGTTTTTTCTTTCTTTTTTTTTTTTTCTTTTCTTTTTTGGGGGGCGGGGGAGGGTGTGGGGGTGTGTGTGTGTATGAGCATTTAGGCCCTTCAGCAGTTAATCTAACGAAGGCTTAACGTTATACAAAAGTTACAGATACAGTGCAGTTCTGGAGGACGGTTAACGCAGAGTTTACATGTCATATTTGAAGGGAAATGTAGTGCCGTTACGCCGCTGTATGCAGCGCGTTTCATTAGTGTTGGAGACAGCAGGAGGCTATTTTGTGGAAATGTTTCTGTCACTGTCAGTAGAAACATGCCTGTCTGGTTGAAAAATAGCCTGTGTCTTGCCAGTTCCCTACTTCTAAGCAATTGCAGTAGGAGGATGTTAATCTTAGCCTGTCACAACCCATTTCGAACCTAAATTTTTACTAAACTTCCAAACGCTTCAGTAATATAAGTACGGGAGACGCGACTCTGTTCTTGTGCAAGAGCTGCTACCGTGCTCAGATGTAGGGAACATTTTAATTAGTTTTTATTAGTATTTAGTGTGTGCCGGAGCTCCCAGCCAGGCTCTGCAAAGGGATGTGAACCCCGTAAGGTTGGCTTGAGTCAACTCGAGGGCACTGGATCGCAGAGCTCTGTCTGTCTGTTTTGCCGACTGTAGACTAGCAATTGCATGCAAAAAAATGATTTCTGGTGTATATGTTGGAGATATCCGTGCCTTTTTGCAGCAACCCTGAACACATCTTCTCTTAAAGTGACGTCAGGGCCTTTTCTGGGAAGATCTAGTTGCCTAATGGAAAATGTAGTTTCTTACATCCATGGTTATTCTTCGAAAATACATTTGTGTCAGAGGCTTTTGCTCTGACCCCAGGTTCCTTTTTGGGTTTTATTTTTTTCATTGCAAGCCTGGACTGATGGTTACAAGCTGATTTTGGTGGATAGGTTGTTGGAAATGTATTTGGAATGAGATACTTCAAGTCCTGGTCGATAGGAGACGGTATGCGTGATTTCATGACGAGGAGAGAAAAGTAGGATTCAGGTCTGGATTCAGATACCTAAATTCACGTCTGTGTGTGTGCGTCTATGTGTCTGCTATAGATACTCAGGTACACACTGAAGCAGAGTCAACTTTTCAACTCTGTGAACATTTACTCTCCAGTCACCTAAATAGTCCCCAGGCTCCTTTTACTGTTTGGGAGCTTAGGAAACCTACATACATTATAGATGCATAATTTGAGGTGTCGATCTCCAGCTGAATTCTACTCCAAAATTCCCATTGGAAACCCCTGAAGTGAAGAATCATAGAATGGTTTGGGTTGGAAGGGACCTTAAAGACCATCCAGTTCCAACCCCCCTACCATGGGCTGGGACACCTCCCACTAGACCAGGCTGCTCAAAGCCCCATCCAGCCTGGTCTTGAACACCTCCAGGGATGGGGCAGCCACAGCTTCTCTGGGCAACCTGTTCCAGTGTCTCACCACCCTCACAGTAAAAAAGTTCTTCCTAATATCTAATCTAAATCTCCCCTATTTTAGTTTAAAACCATTACCCCTTGTCCTATCACTACACTCCCTGATAAAGAGTCCCTCCACGTCTTTCCTATAGGCCCCCTTCAGATACTGGAACGGGCTATAAGGTCTTCCCGGAACCTTCTCTTCTACAGGCTAAACAGACCCAGGTCTCTCAGCCTTTCCTCATAAGAGAAGTGCTCCATTCCCTTATCAATGCTTATAAATATCTAAAGGGCAGGTGTCAAGCGGATGGGGTCAGACTCTTCTCCGTGGTACCCTGGTACCCAGGGACAGGACAAGGGTTAACGAACGCAAGCTAGAACACAGGAAATTCCATCACAACATGAGGAAAGACTTATTTACTTTGAGGGTGGCAGAGCCCTGGCACAGGCTGCCCAGAGAGGTGGGGGAGTCTCCGTCTCTGGAGAAATTCAAAACCTACCTGGAAGCGTTCCTGTGCCACCTGCTCTGGGTGACTCTGCTCTGGCAGGGGAGTTGGACGAGATGATCTCCAGAGGTCCCCTTTCAACCCCTACGATTCTGTGATTCTGTGAGCCTGACTTTTGAATTTTGTGCAGAACTCAGCGCTCCCAATGTTCATTGAGGATATCTAGAGGATTAACTTCTCCCAGGGAGAGGGCTGTTACGTGACAGGCCAGACGCTGAATGTTTCAGTCCTACTAAAATGATGTCACCGTGGCACAGTTTTAGGCGATCTCAGGACTGTCAGTGGACATCCCTGGCAAAAATATAGGTGCTTAAATGCCCTCCGTGTTTCACTTGAGGAACAATGAGATGTTGATGGATATGGGCTAAGTCCGTACGTTGGGCAGACTGTAGTCTCTGCCTGAGTTGGGTCTCAGGAGTGGTTAAAGAAGATTTTGTTTCCTTCCTTTGCTCAGTTCGTCAGAGTAAAGCACTACAGGGTGCACTTCTGCAAGAATCAGTGAAGTCATCTGGGCGTTTGGAGGCTTTTCCCGTTCTGAGTAGACAATACTTGAATGAGATACTGAGATAATGATGTTCAGCAAATGGATCTAGTGGTGTGACACACAAGGAATGATTTACCACTTGGCTGCGATGCCTTAGCTGGGTACCTCTTCTCTGAACCAGGGTTACTCTTTACTCCTGGCCGAATAATGAATTTACGAACCTTGGTGTTTTCTTCCTCTCCATCAACAAGCATCTGGGCAAGGAAAGCTCATTTCTTGTTGCCAAGAAAGGCGGACTTGCTTCACTTATTGCAACAGCGTCTTCCTGATGAAACTGGTGTAAATGGAGAAAATTCGGTACAGGATAGGGCTGCAGGAATAACCCAGAGATCTACCAGCTGGAAAGTTGTACAATTTAACCAAAGGAAGGAGTTAATAATTAAGATGATATCACCACTGTGTTTAGTATTTGCTGGAGCCGAGCAGTCAACATAAAGCTGTCCGAATTCAAGACATTTTTATGCTGTATGTTTTGGGAGTTTTCCACAAGACGTACCGTAGGCAAGCTGGAAAAGATGTGTCGTGCCACTGAATGCGAAATGACAGTAGAGGTTTTTTGCCAAGGTGCTGCTTCTTCACAGCATATTCCTTATGTTATTCCTTATTCCTTGTGTGATTAAGCATGATGCTCGGGGAAAACATCCCATCTGGAGAGCATTACCTGTAGGATGTGCAGCTTGTATGTATCTTCTGGAGGTTAGCGTCTAATGTTAAACAAAGGAAGCTGATTAAAAACATCTGTAAAGCATTTTCATAGTTCATATTTTATACAGTGGGTATTGAATTACCTTGCACATGACTGCATGTCTGAACTAAAAATAATAAGGTAAATCTTTTCCTTTTATTAAAATTAGTATAATATTAATTTTATAGTTAAACTACATTTAACTGTTTCCCTACTTGGCACTCGAATTTAATGCTGCTGACATCACTATGTATTTTACGTGCCACTGAGAAATAATTGTTCATTTATTGATGCAGTATGCTACAATAAGCACATTTTAGGTGCAGTCAAAATATAAACATTAGATTGAAATACAATTTCTTATGTAAAAGTGTGGCATTTATTAAATGCTGAAGGAGAGACTTGCCAGCTAAATGTGTAATGTTTCTGACCGTTAAATATATTACGTGAAATAGTTATATAGAATATATAAAATGATTGTAGTACTGCCCACTTAGGTATTATGTTGATTTATGAATTCAGTTAGAGTCCCTAGTAAATACCAAGATTGCTGATTCTAGGTCACTATTTATTAGGTTGGTAAATTTTATGGAGAGGAAGGATTTGTGCATCCCAGGGCTGACGGAGAAGGTGCTATTGATGTAGTTAGAGGCAGAACGCGATTGTAATTTCACAGCTGAGCTGAAGAAGGTTATACACTTTCTTCATGTTCTAAAATACTTTCTAAAATAGCTTATAAAACCACGTGTATTACAATAGTAAATATTATTCACAGATCTGAGAGGCCAATGCTCAAGATTTACTATTCGTGTCATGAGCAGAAGCTTCTTACCTTTCCAAAGTTACGCGCAAGGGACTGCCTCCGATGCACGTATCAAAACAGAGAGAGGCAAACACTCTTTTCTGGGAAAATATTTTGAAATTCAGCAAGTGTTTTGAAAATGATTATCATTATTGTTTATTGTCAGTGTTCTGAGATTGTGAAAATGAAGTGTTGCTCATAAATACCACGCAGGCTAAATGGCCAAGGGCAGTTCTCATCTCTCACATGCAGCCTTCTACCCAAAGCAGTTTCATCCAGTTTGAGTGCTTGGTTTTATTATGTTTTTACCAAAGTTCATAAAAAACTGCAAGTGAAGCAAACAATATGCTATGTATACACGGTTATTTTTATTCAAGGAGACTGGATCAGCACAAAAACATTTTTAAGAGCAACGTAACATGAACAGTTTCCATTTCATCAATTAGCGGCCTTATCCGTCCTGAGAAGCGTCTGCTATCTTATCTGTGTGCTGAAAAGGCAATGAGGTGTTTTAGCATTCGAAAAAATAAAAAGACACGTTGTACCACGCTAGTGAGAGTTTATCTTACTATCCCGCTTGGGAACGTTTCAGCGCTGATAATATAGCTCATTAAAGGACGGAGAACAAACAATGCTTTTTTCTAGCCGTATCTTAAGACAAAATGCCTTGTGATCATTTCTCGTGCTGACCGAGAGCTTAATGTTTTTGGCTGTGTTACTGCACGAGGTGTTTGGAGTTGCCTGATCTCGGAGCCCGAGAGAAGTGAGGCGGCTGCAGCTGCGCCTCTCTGTCCCTGTCCCAGTCCCAGTCCCAGTCCCAGTCCCAAGGCTGAGCCCGGATTCCCACAAGGCGCGCACACACACACACACACACACACACACACGGAAAATAAATAAATATAACACACATATACATATGTAAGTATGCACGTCTTTATATACGTGTATAAACACTATAGATGCCTCCAGCAGCTTGGCTTACATGGTCTCATAGTTTAGGAAGATTACTGAAGTACTGACAGGAATGTAAGCAGATAATTATTTTAAAAAATATAGTTGGCAAAGTTGTGATGGGTTAGTTATTGCATCTTAGGACCAAAATTGTCCCGGATTCCTGTCCCGTGAAGGTTTAGAAGGATGGATTTTGGGGGTAGGTGGGGAAAAGCAATTTTCAGTAGGTTTGGAACTGTATCAATTCACCAACTGTGTGTCTCTGCTGCGTAAAGGATATTCCCCCGTCACATGCTGAACTGGATGATTACTCCAATGGGTGGTTTTATGGCCAAAACCAGCAGCCTGGGGCTCCTGTGCCTTTATCACAAACTGTACCATATGAAGTGCAAAGCTGCAAAGTTTACTTGACGGTTTGAAGCCGGAGTAATTTACTTGACTGAGACCTTAATGCAACTCCTTACAGTCCATCATCATGGTTTGAACCGAAAGGATGTGCTTTAAGGCAGGGATCGGTGGCGTGTGCCAGACGGGGCTCCAAACTAAATGCTGGGTGAAGAATTGCTGTTGCTGAGTTTGCTTACTTTGTAATTGCAAGTGCATTGGGGAGACTGGACGGACTGTTTTAGAATGTTGGAACACCTGCGTATGGCACAGCACCTTTATTTTAACAACCCTATAGGTGCTCATACAGCAAATTATCACCCCAATGAATTCCCTTCATTTTGAGTTGAGTCTTTGCCAAACAAAAGACTCAGCTGATAGAAAGCTGGCCGAGGCACAATTGATTTTGGATTATAACCCTGAATTTAACAGCATGGGTCAACGGATGCTTTTTTTTTTTTTTTTTTAAAGATGCCATGGTTACAAACCTGTTAAAGCCGAATTAATTTAAGCATGAATTTTGTTTATCAGATCTTTCAGTACTGGACTGGGGTATTTCCATGACGATTCGAAAATGACTGCGCTCATTGTCACACTGAAAATAATATTAAAATACTAATGTCGTATTTATGTACATGACTTTCCTATAATGCTTGACGTGTGGAGAGGTTGCCTTATTTCTTTATTCACAAGGCATTTTTATCTGTTTGTTCCTGAACTGTACGGCAGCTATGTCACAGATAAATTGGACTCAATAGTCTAGAATTATTGCTCGATGTGGTTTCCAAGAAAGCATCACTTCTCAATCATGACTGCTAATTAAAATGAATAATGCTTTTAATTAAAAATAAAATCTGTGCAGGCCCCAACAGGGTAAAGATGTTACACGTATGCCATGCTTCGTCACCACTGTTAGTTTTTTGTACCTTCTTTTTCTCCGTCGTGAACTTTACTGTTACGTTTTCCCTCCTTCCCATTATCCCTCTTCATTATTTCTAGTTTCATTAACGGTCAGATCTCTCAAGGTGCTTGACTGAGTGTCGGCTGATGGAAAGCCGTTGGTTTTTATCTCAAAATGCTGCACGAAAAGATACATTTCTCAGATTTGAAAGTCTTAAGGTAGGGGTCTATTGCTTTATTTGTCCTTGGAAGATACATATCTTTGTAACAATTGAATTCTTATAAAAGAGCCACCAACAAAACTATTTGAGCTATAATGGGAGGGTGGAGACAACTTGCCTGCCTATTGAAGTGCATCTTTCATCATCAGAACAATAGCTGGTTCTTTTCCCTTGTCAACTGACCATCTTTTTTCCTCCCATTAATTAGCTGAGATCTTGAACAATTCTGTCCTTGGCCTTCCGCTGCCTGTTCTGATAATCCCTCAGGATACTTGGGATAGGACGACAAATCACAAGAAATGTCCTTCTGATTTTTGTTCTTCTGCTGGTGCGATGGAGCTGCGTCTCCTACGTATGGAGATAGAACCGATTTCCTGAGTTTTGCCCTGGGCTTCGTTATTTATTGATTGTGTAAGTGCACGCAAATTACCGCGTGCCTCTGAGCTGCATTTCTCTGTCTATAGAGAGGAATACTTTTGTGTCCTTAAAACCATAAATAAAATATGCGTAAGTGCTGTCATTAAGCATCTAGGTAGGAGGAGACACCTAGTAGGTCTCTCCCACCAGTCTTTTCATATGTGCCACTCAGTGGCTGCTCAGGGGGCAGAAGGGGAGGCATTGAGGACATAGGAAGAAAACGCCTGCGTTCCCTTTTCACTTCATTTCATATGAAATTTCATATTTTCTTTCCATATGCCCAGCGCTACATACAGCTGCCGGGGAGAGCTTTTAGGAGAAGATATTGTAGGGGAAATTCTGTTTGGCTTCCAGCCCTCTTGTTGCCGCGGGTAGAAACTTTGTAGATTTTGCTTCTGACTTCCAAACAATTGCCCGCCGGCATGTGCAAACGCAGTTTTTTCATAAGGCCAATCAGCCACATCTGGTGGCTGATTTTTCTCAGGTATTGCAAAACCCTTTTTATGAGGGCAACATTGTATTCAGCAGAATAAAGATGCTCATAATTCTTAAAAAATAAGTGTGTAAGTTTTTAATGTTTACCAAAAATATTTTTTTTTTCCTTAAGCGATGCCAGTAAAGCGGTGAGCTATTTCTGCTGCACTTTATCTCAAGTGTTTTAAAGGAATCCGAATTATAAAAAAGACATCAGGCCTCTGCGTAACTGCAGACATCCTTACCTCCGTAGCCTGTAATTTTAACAGATGACAGATAATCCTTTCTGGGTTGTCAATTCAATGACTCATCATTCACGTCTCTGTGACTAGAGGTGGCCAAGATCTTGAAGTAATAAAATTGAAGGTGGCAGTAATTTCCAAGAACCCAAGGAAGGTTTTGAGAACTTTCCAACCCGTGTTGGTAAATGTAGGATTCAGGAAATGCGTATCTACGTGTGTCGTTTATTTTTGAGGGCCAGATTTGCTGAATGTGCATTTGATGACTCTTGGTGAGAAGAGACAGTGCAGAAAAACGGCAGATGAGACTGAACGTATAAACATTGCATATATATGGCATTGCATTAGCAGCAAAACCTGAAATTTCCATTTCTTTTAGGCCTGACTTATGAACCTCATCAGACAAAATATTGCATTACCTGTAGTATCTGCATTGTCGTGAGCCGGTATTTTTGACTCAACAGACTGTAGGCAAATTATTTCTTTTCTGTGAAAAACCTAAGAGGAATTAATTCATCCACGTTTCCACTGTAACTTGGTGATCATAAGGTATATGGTAGAAAATCAAGCTTATGGTAGAAGGTTTCCAGAACAATTATTATAAGGCTTGAAAAGATGTCCTGTATTTGAATGAGACTAAAATTCTTGGCATTTTCTTTGAAATACAGAAGAGAACCTTCTTTATACCAGGGTTCAGTGGTGTGCATGGTTGCCTGGAGTACACAGGAGGTTAATACTCAAGTTTCTGCCCAATTCAGGCGAGGGAATTTAACTCCAGCTTTCTGTCTCCTAGATGAGATCCATAAAAGCCTGATTCTCTTTTTTTCCCATGTGAGCCATTTCACTTTTTGTGAGGAATTGAATGTATATTGGCCAAGGAGAGCGACAGGGACCATGCCCTTATCCCACCAGAGTTTGGTTGTTCATGTATGATGTATTTAAAAAAAAAAAAAAAAAAGAAAAAGGTTTGTTTCCTGATAAAATAAAATAAGGAAGTATTGAAAGTATTGATACAAAGAGGAGTCCTTCAAAGGGAGAGAAAGATTGCCCATGTTTCATATTCAGGTTTTGACATTTAGTAGTAATGGTTGGTCTCAGTCTCGTATGTGCATTTCCTCTGAAAGTTTTGGAGAATTGGTATTTTTAAAATAAAATGTAATTTGTCAGAAAATTGGTAGCAAATTCAACTTATGCTTCTTTTGGCCTTTCTGACTTCATTTTCCTTATTCGTTATATCCTACGCTCAGTTTCTAATCTGCACCAGTTGGGCAGTTGTGTACCCTCATGGCAAAGCTCTTGGTTTTTGCAATTTTCCAGAACATCGTGAACCCAACTGCAAACAGATACTGCTTCAATACATACACTTATATCTATAAGTAGTTCCCCCGTTATTTATGAATTCATCAAAACCTTGCATTTTGCTTTACATGCCTTTTTATTCACATGGAGAGAGATCTGTCTTTGTAGTTAATTCTGAGTTGAAGATGATTGAGAGAGAATTGGTAAAGCATAAGGAAAATGGCTAGTCCTCCTGAATGGATTAAGAGATGGAGGTGCTTGAGCCCACTCATTGCATGATTGAGAGAGATAGGCATTACTCTGCTAAGAAATCCTGCTGCTTCTCTGATAGAACCCATTTTCACGTATGCACCTCACTGGATGGTCTTTTAAAGCTCAAAATCCGATGAATGGTGCGAGAGCTTTTCCCATTTTCTTACCTTATTCTTTCCACCAGTGGGCAAAAGGGGTATAAGTCATTTTTCTGAGTGCCATATTTCACACTTCAGTTTAATTTGGCTGATAATGATTTGTTAAGCAAATGTAAGTATGTAGAGCACATGTTGGCTCTCACACATAAAGTGTTCAGTCACTTCAGCAGTTCCTTTAAAATCCCCCTCCTGCCTTATAAAAGCTGCAGGTGCAAAACAGTTTCCCTCTGTACTTGCTCAAACAGAAGATAAAGGTAATATGGAACTTCATATTCAGTGTAAGGCTTTGCCAAGCGTGACTTGTAAGAAGGGGACTGGGTTGGTAGTTTCCACCAGAAATACAATGGATGGGTTTCCTCTTGCCCTGTGGACTGTTCGGGGACAACTGGTCACGATGTGCACCGAGTCTGTGACAACTAGTAAGCGTTAGCAGTGGAAAATACGGCTCCTCTTCTTCTGTTTGGAGGGAAGAGCTATTTTTGAGATTGTTTTGATCTCCAGTCCCCTAACTATGAAGTGATTCTCCTCACAGAGGTTACATCATATCTAAATCTTATTTTAAAGTGAAGGGTTTTTTTTTTTCAACCTAAGGAGGAACAGCATATTCTTCTAATCTTCCTCTCCCTCCACTACGTAAGTCGGCGTATCTTTCAACAGAATTTTCTTACTTTCTTCGGGCATCCCACAGATTTCTGTTCTTACTCCATTTCCTTTTCATCAGCGGGCTTCCCAGCCTCATCTGCTTTGAGGGATTCAATATCATCTTAACGCTGGTGTTTTGAATATTTCTCTCTGCGCTCTCGGCTCGTCTGTGTTTACCCAGGGCTGCGTTTTGGCGTGTTTCCCCAGCAGCACTTTTCTATCCACTGAAATTCAGGCAGGACAAAGCCAAGCTCCTTATCTTTTCTCCCTCGCTCTCTGAGAGCTGATTAACGCTGTAGTGTTCCCTGGGACCTTCTGCCTGTTTTCTCGCTGTATCTTCATTCTGGGCCGTACCTAAATCTTGCCACTTTTTCAACATAATATTTTTGATAGTTAATCTGCATGTCCCTGCTGCCAAAACTGTCATCTGCTTCCATGCTTGTTATGATAGGAGTCATTCCTCATTATATTTTTAGAGTAGTATTTGGTTGTTTTGTAGTTCAAGGAGAATATTAGCGTAGTGATCAAAATCATCCTTGGTGCTTTCAGCTCAACAGTATTTAGCATTGACTGTGCATCTATTTTCTACCCTCTTAAGAAAAACAGTAAAACAGGGAAAAGCGAAATTTTAGAAAAACCCTTTCTAAATTGGATTAATTACGTAGCTTGTTTATTTCTAACTTAATTGAACATTTATTAGTTTTTTGTGGTGGTTCTTCACTAAAGATTTACGTTTTCAAAAGCCATGTTATTTGAGTACATAAAAAACCCATAAACCTTTCGAAGGAAGAAATTTATTTTCGTATTGGCTAGCTTGAAAATGACCAAGTGCATTTTTCCCACATACTCAAACCAAAACATTTTTTTTTTAACTGAACTTGGTCATAGAACATGGCAAAAGAAAAGCGAATTACAGAAAAATGAGAATAAGTGAGAATGGGATTTATACTGAAATTTGCTTTCAAAAACAGCACTACATTTTGAAAGGTAAAAGAGTTTTAGAATATTAAAATATACATATAAAAGTGAAAGGACATTCAAATTAAACTGTCATACAAATCCAGTCGAATCCAGCTGGGTTTTTTTGTATTTTCTCCAGAAAGCAAGAGTACAGAATGATTCCGAACAGAGATTATGTTTTGGTAGAGAGCATTGGTGCTACTGGAAGAGATGTGTAGAGGAAATAGTAGAAAATTTTAAGAATACTGTAAAACACAGATGACCTTTTGAAAATTAATATCCGGGTTTTGCGAAAACTGTGCTAGAAACTCGAAGAGCAAGAGGTGAGATGCCAACGCGGTCCCGTTTCCCACACTTCCTTGCGGATGACCTCAGCCCTGGCGCGAGTGATAATTAGTGCTGTGCTCGTCCTTTCCTGAGCACCTGTCAACTTGCAGCAAACCGTGGACAGGATATTTTGGGGAGTGGATGGCAGCTGAAGATCGGGTGCTGATTTAATTCAGTACTTTAGATCAGGTTTAAACCTTGGTCACGGCGACGAAAGGGAAGCGCGTGACTCAGTTTTCCCTCAGTCATTATGGAAACGGCCACCGATGTGGGAGGTGGGAACACGGGTAAGAAAGGAAATAGGATAGATAAATAAAAATAGTTAGAAACGGGAGCGCTCTGATTACCTGTTCCCCCATCGAAGTGAACACTGTTTAGATTGTTTTCCTTGACAGGGAGGTAATCTGTGGCGTGTTATTATTCTGGTTTCAATGGATGGAGAGAATGGCAAACTTGAAATTCCAACGTATAATTATCAAATAGCTATTTCAACACACTGCTGGCTACTACACCACTATGACAGAAAGTGAACTTGCGCTAGAGCACATTCTGTCTATCAGAAATAACACCTGCATAAAATAACGACGCAGAAAATAAATACGAAATGGAAGACCAGCGCAGGAAATCGTTTCAGCATTTAGCTCCACTGAGGCCAAGGGGATTCACTCTCTGGGAGGTGAGTGTGAGTTCCAGTGCTGTGTGGGATGGCAGAAAACTCCTGACTTAACTACACAGCCTGAACATGAAAGTAATATTTATAGATTTACTTTAACGCTTGGCATTTACACACTGGAAGAAGGAGTAAAAGGAAATTTTGAGAATGACTACATATTCAAATTCTAGGACTCCTGTATGCCAGAAATGCCATTCTATGCACTGAATGGATGAAGCACACTATTAGTAGAAGCTGCTTATTAATATTTAGATGACGAATTTTAACTTTACATCTAAGATAATATTACTAATACGATCAGACCCACTGCGTTAGTCTGTAGTTGATATAATGCAATACTATTTCTACTTAATTAAAAAACCCTTTTGTTATAAGAAGCTATTTGCAAAAGTAAATTGATCCTTTAAGGATGCAAATCCACTGAAATTAGGCTAGATTTTCAAACTAGGGGCTATTTCATTCTATGTCTGGATATAATGTACGTCAAAAGAATTTCCCGGTATTGCTATAACACTAAACTTCGTGTTTGGGCCAAATGTCATCCATCAAAAAGTCATTTAGCCCTGCTTTGATTTTTTTGAATATAGTTTTCAAGAGAAAAAATGCAGATTCACGAAGCAACCTGGTGTACCTCTTAAATCAGTATCATGGTGGATGACGCATTTCCCGCAGACGCAGGACATGTGAATTCTGTTGGTTGTTCTCTCTTTGTTCGCATTGGCTGGGCAAGCCTGAACTTCTACAACTGACTGAAGGTTGAAGAAATGGGAAGCATCTGGATGCATGTTTCTATGCATTGTGAGATATTTACGGGAAATCAGCATATCACATTATCTTTGTAAGTCTAGTTGCTGAGATTAAATGTCATTTAACAAAACGTTTGGGGTTCATCAACTGCCTATACATTAGATATCACTAAATTTATCAGTAGGACAACAAAAGGTGGACATCACAGCAAAAGTTGGACATCACAGAGTGCTTTAAAGAATTATTTGCACAAATTGCCATCGTACTGATTAGACTGAAGATGATCGGAGGGAAACATCTGAAATATGGTTTGTCTCTGAAGGCAAGTAGTGCATAGAAGTTATAAGAATTCTCCAGTGGGTCATACAGTGGTGGTTGGGTCATCATCCCTAGAGGTATTTAAGAAACGTCTAGATTTGGCACTTCAGGGCATGCTCTAGTGAGAGAGCTCATGCTCTTTATTTTTTGTGTGTGTGTGTGTGTGTATGGTTGGACTCGATGTTCTCAAAGGTCCTTTCCAACTATGAAGATTCTATGATGCTATACTCAGGAAGGGGTCAGGTACTGAAATGACGACCCAGAATCGGTAAAATGTAAAGTGACCTTAGATTAATTAATTTTTATTTCTGTGTCTCAGATATTGAATTAGAAAAATAGGGATAATGTTACTGAGTTTTGTTGTAAAATACTCTGAGACTATTAGAAAAAGACAGTATAATAGATGCATTTTGTGGTGTTGACTGTTCATTGACAACCTGAAATTTGCCCTGGAGTCAGTCTCAGTTCCATCGTCCTTGCCACCGGTTTCACTACAAGTGTCCGCAAAAAGCAGAAACAATCTCCATGGTGCTGCCTTCTCATGAGACAAATGTCCTCTTTCATTCATTAGCTGATATGTTGCAGTTTATTACAGTTGTAAGGTATAAAGGGAAATATATCTAAAGAGAATCTGAAAACCCCAACAACCTGAAGTTGATTAACAATAGTAACTCTGGGCTATAAATCACTGTTTACATGAATCCAGTAGAAAGGCCTTGATTCTGCAGCTATTCTGTAAATACTTGTGTTAGGTCTTTAGGATTTAGCTTATAGGGTTTTAAGAAAGCAGATCTTGCCTAGATGAAATTATAAAGTTAACTGTGAGGTATGAGCTCAGCCGCTCTGCATTTTATTAGTAGTTGCAGTATCTGGCTAAGTAGACGGAGCAGAGATACTCACATCTGTAATGAATAACTGTTTTTTTCTACGTGAAGCTCAAACATATATTAGCACAGCCTATTTATCTGAATGAACCAAGGCTGCAAATAATTAAGGAATCTGCTCTGGGAATACTTACACCATCATAGGAGCTGATTTTCATTCAAGTTGTATCAAAAGAAACCCCAATAACCTTGCTCAACTCATTTTACACATAACTGCCATTCATCAGCCCAGACTGCTTGCTGCGAACGAACCCGTTATTTTTATGTATTGATTCGTTCTTACTGAAGGAGTCAGCAAGTTTCATCTTGTCCTACGTCATGTTCAGTGCGCAGTGGGACGGCTGATGTGAAAGAGCAGACCTTATCTCTTCTCCTCCTTATTAGCAGTGCTGTTCCACGCTTTTCCTCAGGATGGAGAGATGTGGGGGACCTGGCTACAGCCGACTTTCCGAGTTGATGATTGTAGCAGCAGCTCAAAGATGTGGCGAGGTTTGTCTCACCTCCACCTGCGTTCTCTGTCTTTTGCAGTGTCCTTGGAACTGGCTTTCTGCACTTCCACTTTTTTGACATAGTTTTTGATAAGAATTTTAATTTCGGTGGAGCAGTAGATCATAGAATCATAGAATCATAGAATCTTCATCGCTGGAAAGGACCTTTGAGATCATCGAGTCCAACCAAACAACCTACGATCTCTGACACTAGAGCATGCCCTGAAGTGCCACATCTAGAAGTTTCTTAAATACCTCCAGGGATGGTGACTCAACCCCCTCCCTGGGCAGGCTGTTCCAGTGCCTGACCACTCTTTCAGTAAAGGAATTCTTCCTCATATCTAACCTAAACCTCCCCTGCCGCAGCTTCAGACCATTTCCTCTGGTCCTGTCATTCTTCACCTGGGAGAAGAGGCCAACACCCACCTCTCTCCAACCTCCTTTCAGGGAGTTGTAGAGGGCAATGAGGTCTCCCCTCAGCCTCCTCTTCTCCAAGCTAAACATGCCCAGCTCCCTCAGCCTCTCCTCATATGCCCTGGTCTCCAGACCCCTCACCAGCCTGGTAGCTCTCCTCTGGACACGCTCCAGCTCTTCAATGTCCCTCTTGTACAGAGGGGCCCAGAACTGAACACAGCACTCGAGGTGAGGCCTCACCAGTGCCAAGTACAGAGGCACCATCACTTCCCTGCTCCTGCTGGCCACGCTATTCCCGATACAAGCCAGAATGCTGTTGGCCTTCTTGGCCACCTGGGCACACTGCTGGCTCATGTGAAGCTGGCCGTCCACCAGCACCCCCAGGTCCTTTTCTGCTGGGCAGCTTTCCAGCCACTCTTCCCCAAGCCTGTAGCGTTGCTTGGGGTTGTTGTGACCGAAATGCAGGACCCGGCACTTGGCCTTATGAAACCTCATACAGTTGGCCTTGGCCCATGGATCCAGCCTGTCCAGGTCCCTCTGTAGAGCCTTCTTATCCTCAAGCAGATCAACTCTCCCACCTAGTTTGGTGTCATCTGCAAACTTACTGAGGGTGCACTCAATCTCCTCATCCAGATCATCGATAAAGATATTAAACAAAGCTAGACCCTGTTCCAAATGGAGGGAGGGAACGTGTACAAACAGAAGTAAAGCATTTCCTTTACTTAAAAACTCTGTCAGAATATACAAAATATAGAGGGGAAGGAAACGGACAAACCCCTGGAGGCATCTAGTCCAACCACCTCAGAGGAGGACAGTTGCCAGTGCTAGGTCTGGTCACCCATGCCTTTGTCCAGCCCAGGCTTTGGAAGCATGGAGGAATTTCAGAGAGCCTCTCCTGCTTACCTGCTGCAGTGCTGCTCTGTCCTCCCCGTGAGAAAGCTCTTCCTGACATCCTACTTGATCCTTCCAAATTGCGATTGGTGCCTGTCGCCCCTCGTTATATCATCTGACTCTACAAAGAAGAATTTGGATCCGTCATCTTTCTGATTGCTCTTCAGGTATTTGCAGGCAGCAGCCTATAATTATTGGATCCCTTTAGCTTCCTAAAACTTAGCTGATTTATTTGAATATTGGTGCCAGCAGACATTCAGTGGTGTTTACAGTTCATTCACATCTGAGATACCCACTGCTGATGACTGGAGCGCAGTCAAATCTTTGAGGTTTACTGCCATTTGGTACTTTAGGCTGTACGTCAGGCTGGACGGGGCTCTGAGCAACCTCATCGAGTTGAAGATGTCCCTGATCGTTGCAGGGGGGTTGGACTAGATGACCTTTAGAGGGCCTTTCCAACCCAAACTATTCGATGATTCTATGATTAGAAATAATTTCTTTCCATATACCTCTTCCATAAGTTGTCGTACCTTTGCTCCCGTGCTCAAAATCTCAGTTTTTCCCACCGCTCACTGAAAATTATTCCCCTGTTTTGGAACCGTGTTTAGCTTTTCCATCTCTATTTCGTTCTGCACAGATTATCTTTCCTCGTACTGTTTGATGTCTGAAGCCTCCTTTGCTTTGCTTCTTAATTTGACTTGCAAATCTAGTTAAGATTTACTTTTGGCAGTTCTTGTACTTCTTGACCTCTGATGGTATGGCCTCAACTGCGTGCCGCAGATCCTCTTCCTCCTCAGAAAGCCACTGGTTGAAATGGGTTTTTTTGTGAATGTAAGGATTTACTTTTATAATATCGCAGGTCCAGGTTCTAAACTGCAAAGTAGTGACTGTCTTGACATTGTTTATGCTGCTGTCTCTTAGCTTTATATTAAAGTGACATATTATTTGTAAAGCTTTATGGAGGTTTGCAGGTTTTTAGTTTAAATGTTTACTTGGTTTTTGGTTTAAATGTCACTGAGAATTATGATTATATATGATATAAGGCTGGCCCACTTACTCTAAATTAGAAGAGAAATATATTGGGCACCGTTTTTATGGTTTGCGTGTCTGCTAAATCACCTCTGCGTTTCACAGCTTTAGGCCCTGGGAAATATTTATAGTTTTTGCTTAGGAGTGCGTACAAGTTTAGATGCAAAAAACTCTCAAGTTAAAGCTCAGAAGAGGTTTGGTTGTTTGGGTTTTTGTTCCATTTCTGCGTTATTTTGCAGGTGTTTCTTACCGCGTTAGAGCAGAAGTGTCAGCAGTGCTAATTGGTTGGTGAAGGAGGCAAAGAGAAGATTTTTTTGTCCTGGTTCTGTCTTTGCCCGCGTGCAGTGGAGTTGTTCAGCGCCTTCTTTTGTAAAGTGGACGTAGAAGAGATATCACTGTCGCATAAACAAACATGTAAAATTCACAGAGGTAACCTAGCTTTTCCACAATAAAGAAATCTGTGTTCATGGAGAATGTTTTATTTATTATTGATAATAATCTTATCCCGTACTTCCTTGACCTGTGCAGTCCCCTCACTAATCAGTGTTCCCTCTTAAATCTCACCCAGCAATCCAGCTTTTCTTCATCCCCCCTACATCTCACTTTGGATCACTCCTTCCTCGTATCTTTTAGAAAAGCGTCATCCACGCTGTCGTTCTGAGAACAGAGATTTCTTTCTCTCTTCATGATGCTTGTGTTGATTTTGCTCATGCTTGTTTTCACTCTTTTTTGGTAAACATAGTTATCACTTTGTGACTGATATTTGAGTTCACTTTCGTATAAATACATGATAAAAATGGAAGCGTTCCATTGGTTTTGAGGAATGAAGGTACTTTTCAGTTTATGTTTTGATGCTTTTTTGTTGTGTTTTTGGGTGGGTTTTTTTGGTTGTAGTTTCATCAGTTGTGCTTTAGTCTTAGATAGTCTTCCCCTTATTTCCATAAACATTATAGAGAATATCTCTAATAATTAGAGAACCAGGTACCCTCATGCAGAAATATCGAGGTCTCTTCTTGAAGAAATGTGTGCTGCCATTTTTTAGGAGCTGAACGATCTGAATCCTGGTGATCGTACTCAGCTTTTACCAGGGTCAGAATCACTGTGTTCAGATGCCAATCTACAGCGTGGGTTTCCTGCAGAAAATCAAGACTTTTCTTTCCATCCTTGCTTTTTTGCCCTGAGCCCCTCCTTTTGGAGATTTTGGTGATGTTTCAGTGTCTCTTGAACTCAGACCTGTAGTGCTGACACTTTCCTTTGTGGATCCCAAAGGATAAAAATAAGTACTGGAAACAAACATTAGTTTTCCTCCTCCCCTCTGGCATCATTGGCATTATCTTCTGATTCCTCTGGTACCAGTAATGGATATCCTGGCCTTGTGCTCAGCCTTAGTAACTTAACAGGTGAGCAGTTTTAGTGGAGCTGAATTTAATTATAAGATTGCACAGTTGAAATCCCAAAGCAGAGATCTCCTTGGGGCAGGGGAAATTATTTGTCCTCTCCTCCTAATGGATACATATAGGTCCACAGCTTGGACCTGTCACCCATTTCCAGGGGTTTTTGCAAAAGACCAAGTACTTTTGTCCCTTGACATGAATCTTGTTTCCTCTATTTTATCAGACTTCTTGCTCAGTCAGCTGATATTTTTTTGGATTGACTCAGGACTGACTATCTGCCAAAACCTTTCTGGTTCATAACCATTTTCAGAAAGTGCAAGTTTTAATTGTGAAGCGTTAGTAAGTAAAATATTAAAAAATTCACCAAATGTCCCCATAGCCAGTTGAAGTCTGATGGTAGCCAATAACTTGAGTTTCAAGAGAAGAGTAAGAAACGTGTCATGTATGATGAGATTCATGGCACATTTTCTTGGTTTCCTACATTTAGTAGCTGAAGTCTGGGTTCTCTAGTTACATTAGAAACATAGAATCATAGAATTATCGAATGTGTTGGGTAGGAAGGGACCTCTAAAGGTCATCCAGTCCAAGCCCCCTGCAGTCAGCAGGGACATCTTCAACTAGATCAGGTTGCTCAGAGCCTCATCCAGCCTGGCCTTGAATGTCTCCAGGGATGGGGCCTCCACGACCTCTCTGGGCAACCTGGGCCAGTGTCTCACCACCCTCAGTGTAAAGAACTTCTTCCTAATGTCTAATCTAACCCTGCCCTGCTCTAGTTTGAAACCATTGCCCCTCGTCCTATCGCTACATGCCCTTGCAAACAGCCCCTCCC
Organism: Larus michahellis; assembly: GCF_964199755.1. NCBI lineage: Eukaryota > Metazoa > Chordata > Aves > Charadriiformes > Laridae > Larus > Larus michahellis. The sequence goes on from NC_133898.1 coordinate 125,936,614, forward strand.
CAGCTTTCCTGTGGGCTGGAGGAAGGGGGAACAGCCTTCCTCCTTCCTGTTCCCCCTTCAGGGGCTGGAAGGCTGCTATAAGGTCTTCCCGGAGCCTTCTCTTCTCCAGGCTGAACAACCCCAACTCTCTAAGCCTGTCTTCATAGGAGGGGTGCTCCAGCCCTCTGATGATCATTAGGGACAAGTAGCCTCCTAACATGTTCCATTGAAGATCAACCCTCTTTAAAAAATGCAAGAATCATGGAGTTCTGTGAGACACCACATGGCTGAAAGGCTTTATTTTATGACTGCTGTCATAGACTGCGTTAGAAGTTTAGTAGTGGACCATGGACGAAATACTAGGAGGGCACCATGAAAATCTTTGATCTAGAAGATTTCTGCAAGCAGCTTTTCCATCTTGTTTTCTTCATTCCTCTCAAAACCTCTCCGCATTTTTCCTCAAAAAACTTCGTGGCTTATACTCACCCCGTTTGTGTCATCCATCCTGCAGGCTTGAGAGGTCAGTCCAGTCTCTGATGGGCCTAGGAAACCAGTCTCTGTTGCCTTCAGGATAGCTTTGTCAAAGGAATGCTTTCTCCTATCCTGCCCTCAGGCTTAGGAGTAGCTTTCCTGAACAACTTCAAAGACGTTTTCCATTGTTGTTCAAATTATCTGTGAAATGCCCTCATATTTTAGCTCATTCTAGTTTTGAGAAAAGATAGTATTTCCATGAAAAGTTATTTCAGAGCATCTCCACGCGAGTCAATGTGAATTTAAATTATATAAAAGATCACAGCATTTACACATTCATATCCCAGTTCTGGACTCCATACCAGCTGCCAAGTTATCTATTCCAACTTTTTGGAATTTAGACTATCTTTTCATTATAGTTTAAAGCCCTCCCATTTTTTTTTATTTTTTTTTTTATGCCAAGAACATACTTAAGAAATAAAATGCTTTAACTTTTCCAACAGTTGCATTCAATTTGAAGGATCTAGTAAACATTACTGAAGCACAGCTAAGGGAAATCCCTCATGGCTAATAAAAATTTGGTAGTAATAGCAGACAAATTTTGAAGTTTTCATAATAGATTATCTAAACATCTCCAACGCAAAGCATAAAACAAAGCAGGCCCAGAAGCTATTGTATAGTTTTTAAACTATCTTCAGATTCTGGAGACAATCTGAATACATGGAATAGTTTTCACACTATTGATGTTCTGGCAGAAATGTTGCTACTTTCTTCCCCTATTGTTACTGGTATTTTTGTTAAGAATTTCAGAAACATTCTATGGGTTTTTTATGTTAGCACAAAGATCTTTGTACCCCCCAGTAGTTTGATTTTAACCATTTGCACAATTTCAGCCTGTGAAAACTGTCTTTTAGCAAGAGGAAGTATAGTAATTTATCCTTACAGGGATGTTGTGACTCAAACACTCCCTTCTCTTCCTGTTGCTTGATCCAATGTAATTAAATAATAGATTTCATTTCATAACTTTGCAGTAGCAATAAAGAGGAAATTATGTTCAGAAGGCATGTTTATTTTTTTTCCCCAGCCTTTTCATGGCTTAAAAGTGATTCTTTCTCTTCGTGCTAAAGTAATGTGAAACAGCCTTTTCAAACTTATGTCCTTGGGAAATGAATGTTAATTAAAGAATGAACATTAAATAAGAGTTAGGAAATCAGTGCCGTTTTTCAGACACAAGTATCTGTTGTTCAGATTTTACATTTATGCTCCTTCGTGTTGCTTTCTTTTCTTTCTCTGAGCGAGGGTTCCCTCCTTTTTCCTTTCTTTCATCTTCCCAACAGAAAATCTGTCACGTTCATGCTATCCTCTGTGCAATTTACCTTGTATTTTTTGAAGCTCTGAGAATTATAATTCATAGACGCAAAAGAGAAAATACAGCAAACCCACACATGGATACAAAAATTTGGACTTCCATTCCTCTTATTTTTGCATGAAAATGTGTCTACCTTGGACTGGGATTATTGTTTTCAGAAATTTCCCTCCATTTTTTGTCTTCATCTCGCATTAGTAGATTGTTGGAAGAAAGGTGCTATAGATTTAGGATTTTGAAGCCATTATGAAATGAACTGGAGAGAGATTTCCTGATAGAAGAGAAAAATTTCATAGAACTTCCAATTCTATTACACGTTCTGATTGTACCTTGTCCCCATTGACAAGTGGTTTTCCTGAAGATCGAAGATTACGGAACAGACTGAGACTTTCTCTGGTGTCATAATGTACACTCCACGCACATATTTCTCTTTCATTTTTCACTTTTTTTTTTTTTTCTACTCTTGTTTCCTCTTTCTATTGATAGTTCTGGTGCATCTTGCAAGATCACGCTTCCCTGTCTGTCAAAATTCCACAGGCAGTAAAATTTACTTTATGCCCAGACACCCTTGTGGCCTGTCCTCCATCCAAAACCATTTAAACCAGTAGTCATCTACATGTATTCTGTGTCTCACTGTTTAATCTGAGCGATCCTGTGCCATTTAGCTGTAGTCGCCGTGCAAACTGAGAAGCTCCCACTTGCTCAACACCTGCATTTGAGCAGACGGGAATAAAAAAAAGGAGAAAGACCACTGTGAATAGTTTCAGGTGAATTATTTTTATTTACTAAGTCTTCTACCACTAGCACTGCATTTCCAAGTATGAACACAATGGCACGTCTCTTCAGAGCTGTGAATAATTTTAGAGCTTTCTAATGGCAAATATTACCATTTTGTATTTTTGATTGAACCTGAATCCTTTTTTTTTTTCTCCTCCTGTCTCCTACTCTAAATTTTCAAAGCAAAGTCTTGCTTGTGTCCTTCGCGGGATTTAATTTTTTAAAGTATGTTTTTGTCCTTCGTTTTGAAGTGTTTGAAGGGATTTTTTTTAGTGACTTTGGGATCAGTTCAGCCAAAGGATCAAGGTCTTGCCTCCTCTGTATTCAGTGCACTGCTGGTTGCCTGCTCGTCATAGTAATACTTGCTTTGCAGTTCTCTCGTTAGCCTGAGGCTTGCTCTAAAAGCACTTTATCTCTGTGCTTGGAATAGGTAAATACACATCTGATTTTCCCTATGACAAACGGTGAAGCCTGATTCCAATTCGCTGTCATATGGAAAGGAAGGGTATTTATTTAGTGTTCTGGTGAAACTAATATAAAGCAATGATTATTTTCCTGTGTGAGCAATGTAAGGACGCATGATTTCAGCAAATGTTACTCTCTGTAGCAATGGGAGAAAGAAACCTGTTTATATTAGATGGTCTCTCAATCAACAGACACCAGGTTTGTTTTTTTTTTTCTGCTTGTAGCATTGGAAACTGCCTAACAATAATCCTGAATGGTGGTTTCTTCTGGGATTTGGAACCAAAGGACAGGAAGCTGTGGTATAATGTAAACCTCTGCTGGTTTGCATGCCATAGTAATATTGGGGAAAGAAAAAAAATAGAAATAATTGATGGAGAGGAAATAAATCTGAGTTAATAGACTAAATATTCAGAAATAGTATTATTTTCAGTTCTTAAGAAGGGCAAATTCTAATTGCCTTTTTTGTGTTACTAAAGGAAAGGTGAATACATTTATTGCTGAAAAGATTGCATGTTCTTATTTTTTCAAAATGCCGTTTAGTACCAAGAAGGCCTTTGAAGATGTAATTTAGATGGAAGTAATAGTTAAAGTTGAGATTCTCAGCTTGCAATAGGTATAGTGAGACTGCTGTAAAAATGAAATAGCTCATTGTGAAAGTTTGAATCCAAATGTAGTGAGTTTTATTGTCATTTCCTCCAAAACACCATCATTTATTTAGTTTAGATACGGGGAAAATTTGCTACCAGTGATTTACAGTGGGAGGTCACCATTTCCTTCAACATCTAGAATATCTGGACAATCCTAGAACGTGTACAGTCTGTACAGGACCTCTACGCTCATCTTCAGAAACCGAGGCGTGTTTGCAGAGGTTGGAGTGCTTTTGGCATGAGAATCTTTCAGTTTCGTATTGACTAATGAATCTTTCATATCTACGAAGTTCACACTTCGCAAAGCTTTTTTCACCGTCGCTTGCTCGTTCTGGAGAACACTACTCCATCGTTTCCCTTTTGATGATATTTTTCAAGCTCTTTTTTGTTTTTCTTCCCTGTAATAATAATAACTAGAGTAGAAGTTTCCGAGTTTGTTTTCTTGCCTGCTGCTATCATCACCTGCAGTGGGAGAGAGCATCAGCAGTGGCTGTTCCCAGCACTACGCCAAATCTTGAATTCGCAAAGTCTCGTAGCCATCGAATAATTTGACCATATGAATTCAATGAGTCTGAACACTTTTCTGCATTTAGAGATGTTATAGTATTAATGTTGTTGGTATAATTTCACTTTTGGTCAGTATTGCCTGCTGTAAGCGTCAGGTGTGCAGTAGCGTTTCTTTTGTTTCATGGAGGGTAGAAGAATTACAGGTATAAAATGTTGGCCCAAGTTGTTGATTTTGGAATTAGAATTGAAAGAAGGGAAAATAGGAAAAAGTCATGCCTGAAGCTTAAGTTGAAATGTAGTTATTGTTCATAAAAGCGTTAAACTCTTTTCCCTGTGTGACAGAAAATGCAACAACAAGCTCTAATTTAAGAAGTTAAGTTGAAATTATTTATAAAGAAGAGATTTTTAAAAAAGACTCTGATTTAAAGGTCATCTTTTGCAAAATAACAGTATTAATTTCCCTATTTACTTGGACATTTATTTTCCTAATTTCATCTATTTAATATAATTTTAAAAAATCATTCCGTCTCCAGTAGATGCAAATCTTCACTTTCAGTAGCCGAGCCTAGGCTGCTGGGCTTTAAAAGTAAGTTAGCATTTTTCTAATAATTGTGCCTGTTTATATTTTAAACAAGAATGGTTCTGAGTATCAACAAATGTGGGGCTCAGCGATGATTCTGCCGGCTAAAAGTAAAAAAAAAATATAGGGATTATAATCCCAGTTCGTGGTAGGATTGCTGCTCTCCTGCCTACTGAACTGCAGAAGTTACCACACCTTATGCAAGGAGCTGAACAAGCATGCAAAATCCATTGTGAAATTATTCCACACGTGAGAAAAGGGTTTCACCTACCTTTTCCCCTCCCTTCTCCTACGGAGCACCACTTAAGTCTCTTAGACATTGGTAAAGAGTGGAATAACGAGGCCCATATGTCTTCATCAGCAACCTGGCTGGGTGACGCAGGGTATGCTCAACAACTTTGTTGATAATACTAGATCGGGGGGTGGTTGACAAGTGGCAGAGCTTCATTCTTGTGGGAGCTTGATAAACTTGAGGATCGGATGGACACGAATCTGGTAAGCGTCCACATCTGTGGCAGAATAATCCCATGAATCACTCTTCTCTGGGAATCTACTGCTCTGAGATGAATTGTAGGGTAGGGTCCGAAGATGCCCTGGGCGGCCAAGCCTGTTCTGATGATTTTTTTATACTTTTTTTTTGGAAAAGAAATGGTATGTGCTTTAACTTAAAACCATTTAGTAATGTTCAATTTTATGACATTGGTCAACAGAAAGCCTTCCCCTTCTGGGTGTAGGGATTTCCAGCAGGTTGAAACTATGGGTACACCATAGGTAAGCTCCAGGAGCATGGTGCATTTTCTTGTTAGCCCATTCCATTACACAGGCTGAGTCCATGGAGTTTCCTAGAGGCCATGTACATTTTTTGGAATTTTGATCTTGTTTATAACATGAATAATACCAGCTCGAGCAAGCTGCAGGGTGTTCTGTTCCTGCTATTTTCTCCCCCTATAATATGTACCTTCTTTTGTTGCGTTTCTTCTATTTGTATTATGTTGCATTGCTAAAAAACAAAAATCAAAACCAAAAAAAAACCACCCTACAGTCTTTTCTATAATCAAAAGATGTATATGGCTTGTCAGTAGAATGAAGAGAGATGGTGATATCCAAAATTATATTAAATGTTCGATTTAAACAAATGGGAGTCATAACAAAATATCTTTTCTTCATCATACTAAGCTGTAGGGGTCTTTAATAGCAGGATAAAATGGATTAAAATATGGTTAAAAGTGTGCAGGCTGAGATGTAGGGCTGTTCGTTGGGGTTCATGGGACTTGCTTTCACACAACGTCGGTCTGAAGGCGGCTGAGGAAAGGGCTGTTTTCTCCATTATTTGTTAGAACAATCTGACTTCTTAAATTTATATCAACCGCTTGTCGCCTCTGGTGTCAAAACCACCCTTGAGTATTGAACCTGTAGACGTACTCTTTATGCTCTGGGAGGGAAGGAGTCCTTGTCTAACCTGCTTACTGCTGGAGGTGCTTTTGGGATAATTCTTCTCCCGCTGCTAGTAACTGGCTGCAGACTCTGTATCCAGATCCAGCTCTTCAGGCTGGCTGAACTGTGGAAACCAAAAGCTGTTGCCACCTGCTAGAAGGCAAGGTGAAGCTTCGATCTTGCTTCACACACTAAAGAGTAAGTTTTTTTTGAAGAAACAAATATAAAAAATTACGCACTTGAAAATAAGTTCTCAGTAAATGACAGAGACCATGGGGTGTGAGCTGATGTTTTCTTATTCTCGTGATCTGTACAGACTGAAATTCACTGTATGTTAAACAATAAAGTGCTTCTCTTCTAGCGCTCTCTACAGCTCCCTGAGAGGAGGGTGTAGCCAGGTGGGGGTCGGTCTCTTCTCCCAAGGAACAGGTGATAGGAAAAGGGGAAGCGGACTCAGGTTGCGCCAGGGGAGGTTTAGGATGGATATTAGGAAAAACTTCTTCACCAGAAGGGTTACCAAACATTGGCACAGGCTGCCCAGGGAAGTGGTGGAATCACCGTCCCTGGTAGACGTGGTGCCGAGGGACACGGTTTAGTGGTGGACTTGGCAGTGTTGCGTTAATGGTTGGACTTGATGATCTTAAAGGTCTTTTCCAACCTAAATGATTCTGTGATTCTCTAAAGCCTCAAAAGGGGTCGCAGAGCTTTATCTGCCCAAGGTCACACGTAATCACCTGGTGTTACGTTAAATGGTCTTCAGTAAAAAATACTTAGATTTGAAAACCGATACCTAATAAGGAGAAAATTGTTTGCCTTTTAATCTGCAGATTAAGTTTTACGTTTTAGACAGTTTATGATAATTTAGTCGTGCCGTTTAACTCTTGCGTGGTCATCCTAAATCGTTCCCTATTACAATGCTCTAATGGACTCCATAATGTAATTACCCTGTCAGGATGTGATGGCCGTGTAAAGTACATCCCTGTGCTGACTTGTGGAAACAAGTTCTGTGTTTTTCCCATGTATGTTAGGATTAGAAGCTCAGGTGTCAGCATGAAGAGCATGTGAGTTATTATATGGAAAGATTTAAGTGAAAAACAAAGTTTAATTGCCTTCAAAACAGTATTGGGATGCTCTGTTTAGAATACGTTTACGGCACTATATCTAAATTCAGAATATGCTATTGGTATTTTTATAGTTGCATGCTTTTGATCTAGAGAAGATGAAAAAATAGGACACTTTTATGCATATTTAATAACAAAACAACCTTCCTTCCTCAGAAAAAAAAAAAATCAGCCAGGTGAACTATGATCTAATTTTCCCCTGTAATGAAAACAAACTCGTAGCTCCTGAAGCATTATTCTTGGCTCCCAGCAGTTCGAAGGCATGCAAACATTACCATTTCGACTCCGTCCTGCCATTTAACTGGAAGGATTATGTCACAACAGAGTTTGTTTGTTTTCCAGCTTTTTGTCTGTTTGTCCATCAAGACGTTTTTGTCGAAGAAGTATCGGTGATTGTTGACTTTGGAGGTAATGGAAGAAAAAATAGTTATGAAAAAAAAAAAAAAAGAAAAGCAGACATTACCGTTGAAGTAACTGTGCTCTGTCATAGGAGAATGAATACTCCTTTCAACAAATCTATAATTTGCAGAAGTTGCAAAAAGAAAATAGCCGTAAGGTGACTGTTAACATACTTCAGTTCATCCTGCCAAGAAAGTTAACTTCATAAAATCATTAAACCAGTGATTACATTTTAAAATATTATTCCCCAGCCATTTCTTCTTAGACTTTAAAATATAGTTACTGTATATACTGCCTTCTTTGTAATGTGAAAAATTGTAAAATACACTTATTTTTCATAAACTCCTAATTATTAACAGAGCTATTTGCGCTCCTATAGTTAAAGTCATTTCAACACTTCCGTTATTTAAACTTCACTTTTTAGGGGTTCATAATTTGACTGTAATAAAAAATACATTCAGACTCCGAGGTTTCAAATATTGTTTGCTGGTATTGGGAAATTCAGCCCGTTTTTCGTTAAAAAGCTAAGTAATTTGGCTTGTTTGCTGTTCTTCAAGATAATCCCCAACAAGATGTTTTGTAACGTGGACTAAATCATTTCAACCGTGAAAAAAAATCAGGAAAAGACAGTGAGGATGTTGACACTGCTGCTGCCCCAAATTCTGTGACCGGCACTGAGTATCAGAAGTTTGGAGAAAGGAGATGGTGGGAAATTCTTGATGTATCTCCACTGTTGCCATATAGGAACCTCATATATGATAAGTTATTGCGGTATTTATATCACGCCTATCATTTGGGGTCACGGGCAGTAGACCCGCTGCTCACAGAGTAAAAACTCCCCCTGCTTCCACCGCAGCGAAAGGTGAAAGACCTCCTGACTTCAAGGTTGCTTAGCTCAAAATTGCTTTTCTGGAATGATAAATGCTCGGGCGCTCGGAGATGGATCGTTTCTTTGGTATGGCTTCCTGAAATCCCCCTTCATCATGTAACGCAGCCGCGGTAATGACTCAACAAGGCCTTCAGCTCCGGAAATTAAGGAGTCGGGGCTTATTGCATATTAATGGCAACTCTGGGACAGTCAAATAAGACAGTTTGTTGTAATACTAATTATAGCAAGGCACTCATGTTGTGGTTTGAATGAGTCAATTATGTGTGTGTTAAAACTATAAATACATCTTCCCCCCAACCTCGGCTGTGTGGTACGTAATTTTTTTTTAATTGCTTGGATACATATTTACCTGAGCATATCCTGGTTTCCCAGGTAAATATGTGTACCAATGCAGAACTCATTATGGTCTGTTTGGATAAATAATCCATATTTTATAACTGTACAGGAAGTAATTATTTTCGTATTTTGCTTTCTTTAAGCCAAAGAAATTAAATGCCGCGTGTTCATTCCTTAAAATAAAATAGATGCAAAAGTCGAGGCAATACGAGAATAAAGTTTTCATTGTTTTGGTAGAAACTGAGAATATTATTCCAGATTTTGATCTCGTGTTTAGCCCAGAATAACTCCATTAAACTAAACGGTGTTATTCAGGCTGTACTTAGATGCAAATGGGACGGGAATTTGGCCTCCTCTCCTTACTCTCCCTTACTTCATTGGGAGGTTCCTGCTCGCGCACTATCTTCGCTTTAAATGACATTGTCACGTGTTTATCATTGGGAAAAAGAAGGTATTTCAGCTACGCGCAGAAATTAGCATATCTGAATTTTATGGTAAGAAAACTTACGTCTTCTAGAACCGTAGGATGGTTTGGGTTGGAAGGAACCTTAAAAAATTGGAATTATGGTCCTATGTGTGTTAGGGAACTCGAGCGTTCTTTCACATCAGACATTTCCGCCATTGTTTTGTGGGATATTTGGAAAAGCTGTGTTGTGTTATCACCATGCTAAGGGCAGGTTTTGTAACACTTTTAAGCTTAGTGGGGCCAAAGTCAGCCTTGGCATAAATCCATTAACTGCAATGGATTTACACCAGAGATGAATATTGGCTCGTTCTTGGTAAATTTATTTTTATTCAGCTCTTTATATTTTATGTTAGAAATATAAGTAGCTTGCGTGCCCTCAAACTAATCAGAATAAGAAACAGTTTTGCTTATGCCAAAAAATAGAACTATCGGTTTTCACATTCTTACATTTTTCAAGTAAGATTATATTACTGTGACTTCTGAATTCCTGAAATCTCTCTGGTCTTTGTGACTGCAAGGGCCAAGAGAGGGTTTCGAGGGGAAAATCTGAAACTCTTCACGCAGTATGTTTTGTGTTGTGCATCCGAGGTACAGTTAACGTTTTGTATGCATGTGATTAGTGTGGAAAAAAATTAATGCAGTCCAGTATTATGATTTATGGACTGAATCTTTTGCCCACTGAACACTTGCCAAAATGAAAATCTTTCCTTCTCCCCCCCCCCCCCTCCTTTGGATATTAGAAACAGCTACTGTTTTTGTTGATCTTTTTAACTTCTGAATAGGCCTATTTCAAGTCATAGCAGCATGGGAGCTCAGATTAATAATATACTTATTCAGCCAGTGATACTGAGTGAAACCATTGCTAGTGTGAGTATGAAGGATAGGATTTCTTTAAATTATTTTCAGGTGCATTAATGCATTTCTGAAAGAAGAATATAGATATATTCGAAAATAAATTAAAGTTCTGTTTATCAATCGTGTTCCAGGTGTGTGTGTGTTTTAATACCAAGATTTTTTAGGGCGTCTCTCCTTTTGATAAATTCTGTTCTGTGCTCACTGTCAGTCCATCCGTCAGATGGTTAATGAGGATAAGAGCAAAGAAATTATGGTAAAATCTTGCCTTTCGAGCAATGCTTTTGAATTTAGAGGATAAGGTGTACTCCATGCTGTGAAGCATCCTTACTGTCCCACCTACTCTACAGCATCATCTTAGGCCAGAACCAAATATCCTCCGGTGAGGTGAAAGGAGCAGATCCCGTTGACTTCTCTTCTGCATTTGGGTTGGAGCTCCTTACCTTCCTTACCCCAGTAGTTTGATAAGCATCAGCTTACACAAGTTTGGTTTCTAATCTTGTACTGGTTTTAATATGATCTATTTGTATATAAACTAGCCCAATTTCCTGCACCTACTGAAGGTGAATCCAAGGCTGACGTGCTTTGTCTCTTACGAAGAGATTTTTGCTCTTTAAAGCCTAATTTGAGGAGTCTGGAGCCTTTAGAGACACTGTCATGGTTGAGGTGAGGACAGTTCCTTACTTCACAATCCTTCAGCCGCCTCTTACTGGTTTTTGTGGCGTTCGTTTCTCAATCCCATCTTTATCTCTTTCATGTCTGAATGGCCTGGTTTTTCCAGTTACTTTATTAATAGAGTCAAAACTCAATAAGTTTTTTCCTATTACTTTATTAACAAAGTCAGTGTTTCCTAGCAATTAATTTCCTTTCTCTCAAATGCAAAGAGAGTATGCCCAGAGAAGTTCTTCATGTGGGTCTGGTTTGTACTAATGATAAGTCAAGAACGGGTAGAGTTTCTTTCAAAAAAATACTTAGGTAAGCTGTTTAAAATTAATATTTGTTATTCTTAAAAATTGTGAGAGGGATCAGCCACCCTTCCACAGTTGCAGATAAAGTGCTATGGCAAGAATTTGGCATTTTTACATTGCCTGAGAGAATAATATGTTCAATTTCTGGGCTAATGCGGTGCAAGGAAAGCAAAAAAAAAAAAAAAAAGGGATGTAGCACTTTTTAAAAGCGGTCGTTTCAAATATAAAAAAAAAAAAAGCTTTTGAGATTTGTTAAAAGTCTTTCAGTCTTTTTGTAAAATTGTTATTCACTTCTTGGCTACCAAGAGCCGAGTGAGTGACACCTTTGAGAGTCCCAGCTTGTGTTTGAGTGCGTAGCTCGTATTTTGCTATGGACTGCCCTGCGAACTTATTTAAAACAAACTCTAGTGAATAAATGTTTTAACACAGAAACAGCCATCCTAATTTATCAATTTATTTTAGTTGCAGCAAGCAGCTGAAGTTTCTCAGCTGAGAGGAGCTCGAGTCATCTCTGCGGAAGATCTCCTGTTCTTAATGCGCAAAGATAAGGTACAGTAATGAAACAGTATTTTCTTACTTTACGTAGTAAGCTTCTTATCGTCTTTTAAGGTGTTTTCTTAACCTTTGTGAAAGGAGTCCATCATCATGAATAGCTCCATTTAAAAGTATAGCTGCTCTGCAATTGTATTGTATTGTGCACGGTACAATAACTGCATAACATTTTAATTAATCCTCATTTTTTCTATTAACTTCAATTATAAGCAGATTTTTCCACTAGCTTTAGAGTGGGTACTGTACCTTAGAGCGCAAACCAATTTCTTCATAACATTATAGATATCGATCCGTATGCTTTATATCCCTTTTATTAAAAATCAATCAGTCTAATTGCCTCCTAGTTATGCAGGCTGTAGATGTGACATTTGACAGTGCGATCATTGCATTTGTGTCATCTGGGCTGTCAGTAAATCCTGTCTTGATTTTTCCTTTATAATATTTCTGCGGTACTTTATCTCAATAAAATCTCCAAATTTGGAGATGATCTTGTTTTCTCTGGAGAATAGGCACAGCAGGTCAATAATTTTTTTTAAAAAAGAAAAGAATTCCATATGAAGATTAAATTAATTTTCTTTCTTCAAATTTCCAAATTATAAAAAAAATGTTATCAACTATTTTTATCAGCATTATTTATTCTTCCTTTATGTCCTTTTCCTCCTTAGTTCCCCCCTTTCTCTCTTCCCTTTTCTCCTGTCCCCTTTTCTCTCCCCTCTGTTTTTCTTTCCTCATTTGATAGGTGAAACCTCATGACCAAAACCATATCAAAATTAAAAAACACTAAAAACCAACTGCACCTTCGTTATCTGATACGATCCATAAGGCTCTACTGAAAACAGTGGTCAATATGGATGTCGAAGTTCATGAAAATGTGCATTTGTAGGTTTGAATTTCCAAACTAAGCAAACATTCTGGAGTGTCTCAAAGAAGCCGGATTTCTGAATTTCTGCTTTCTGAAAGCCAGACCGATTTCTGTCTCACAGCTGGCAAGCAAAGTACCAAGGAGCTCAAATAAATAATATTTAATGTGGGATTGCTACTGACCTTGCTGTACTTTCTATGTAGGGATTTTCTGCAGAATTAAACATTACGAACATTTTAAAAATGAAATTTTTACGTATGGTATTGCACATTTGCGTGTCTGTGTGTTACAAAGTTAGTCTAAATAAAAAAGAACTCTATATAATACTAATTAATATAAATGTATTTTTTTTTCTCGTAGAAGAAGCTTAGGAGGCTACTTAAATACATGTTTTTTCGAGACTACAAATCTAAAATTGTCAAAGGAATAGAAGAAGATGACCTCCTTGAAGGTAGAAAAAAGAAATTACTTAATTTGGGGGGGGCTTGATAATTTTCCACTGCGCTGAACAGCTCAAAGCAAAGTATGAAAGTCTTGCTTAATAGTTAAAGGTGCAAAAATATTGTCTTCGGAGTAGTTTGGTTTAAAATCTCTGCTTTTCCATTTGAAATATTCAAAAGTAAGTATTCGCCTCCACCATCCCAATGATCAGGAAGGCTGCTTAGTGTCAGAACTCTGCTGAAGCACGAAACCGGTGCTGATTAAGGGGCTAATTGATTTCAGCATGTCTAATTTCAATGCGGCAGCTACCGTGTGCAACTGAATGGACATTTGTTAAATTATTGTCAAAGAGTTTTGACGTGTTCAAAAAAACCACAACATGATCTGAAGTGACTGAATACTAATATATGATCTGGGCTTGTTTTCAGTGCAGTTTAACGTTTTATACTTTGAATCTGTAATTTAAAGAATGGGAAACATTTTTTTTTTCCCCATTCCAGGAGCAAGTGACAGATTTTATAACCAATAGACTAAAAGGAAAAGCTCTTCGAATTTAAAATATATTAACTTATGCCATATAATTTGCTGGAGTAAAGTTTTGTTGATTTATATTAATAAAAGAATTAGCATTTCCTTTCTAAAAAGTTAATGTAAAACTTATTATAACAAATCTAAACCTTGCCATACTTTTAAAACATCTCGCAATGTCCATACACGACTTTTTGTACTTAACTTACTTCCTTTCTCAGAGCCTTTTATTTATTTTTTTTCCCCTTACAATGAATTCCTTGTGTTTGGTTCCTGTGAGCATCCACATTGATGTTAGGTAAACATTGTACTTCTTGTTCGATCTGTGGATAAGTTTTTGTCAACTCATTTGAGATTTAATTTGCCTGTGGCGTTTTATTTTCACCACACGTGAACGTATTGTTTCACCCGAGCAGTCTGGCAGTATGAGTTCCTACCTGACAGCTTTGGGTTTTTTAATACTGAAGTCTGTATCACTGTTTAAAACAAATAAATTTGCATAAGCCATTTAGATGCTCAGGAAATGCTTCCAAAACGCAGTTCATCTGGGAGTTAAAGATCACATTTTCTGGCACGATTTAGTAATTAAAGCCATTAATTTTGTTTCATGAAGTTAAGGTCTTTATCACAGAATCACAGAATGACAGGAGTTGGAAGGCACCTCTGGAGATCATCTAGTCCAACCCCCTGCCAGAGCAGGGTCACCCACAGCAGGTGGCACAGGAACGCGTCCAGGCGGGTTTGGAATGTCTCCAGAGACGGAGACTCCCCCACCTCTCTGGGCAGCCTGTGCCAGGGCTCTGCCACCCTCAAAGGAAAGAAGTTCCTCCTCATGTTGAGGTGGAACTTCCTCTGTTCAAGTTTGTGCCCGTTACCTCTTGGTTTATAACTGCTATTCCTTTTTAGAACAACAGAGAGCACCTTGCCAGGGTTCTCTAGGCTTTACTGCAGAGCGATGATCCCCCCTGTAGTTTCTCCTACAGCTCTGTCCACGTCTTTCAGTGAGAAATAATGATACCTGAGCAGTAGACTAAGTTTCTCTAGATTACGAAAAAACACCAGGTTCTAGTAGAAAACACTAAAGGTGATTTTTTACTACAGTGCTACTACAGCACAGCAGTGACATCACCTTGGTCAGGTAGCATGACTGGTAGGAGGAGGACAGTAAGAACAGGCCTTTTCTGCATAGTGTGTCTGATTCCAAAACACGTCCCTCCTAGGGACATCAGTTGTTGTTTGGAGAAGCCAAATAACTTCAGTTTATTTCTCTTTGCTTCCTTCTGTGAAGACAAATTCAACAGTAATAACACTAACAAACGCCAGAAGCTTGCTCAAGACTTTCTCAACTCCATTGATCAGACTGGAGAGCTCTTAGCCATGTTTGAAGATGACGAGATTGATGATGTCAAGCAAGAGCGGATGGAGGTAATTCTTTTCTTTATTGATACGCAGCTCCAGCAGAGAAAACTGTGAAATATTTCGCACATCATGCTGGTCTGATGCCTTTTTCATGCTGCATCTTATATCGTCATTACATTTATTTTCCTTTTGCCCAGATGGTCTAACGGAATCCTATTTCCATATATTTCCTATCCCTCAAATGTTTCCCGATACCTAAGCACGCATGCTGAGAAGAAAGATTACAAAAGGGTAGTTATGGATCTTTCTGTCTGCCATGTATTTGTATTTCCTTCCTGTAGAAATCAGATTCTATTTATAAACATTTCGCATGCATTTTTCGCAATCTTTTTTTTTTTTCTCATTATTCCTCGCATTACAGAATTGTTTCAATAGCATTTGAGGACTCTTTTCATATAACACAGCTTACAGATAAAATTAAAATATTCTGTGCAAACATGCTTCAGTATATGCTCTTCTCTCTGCTTTCAAGTCCTATTTTCCAATCTATGTACTTATGAAAAATTATGTCCACGGTACAGAATGCAGTAGCATATCACTCTCAAAAAGCAAGCCTGAGATCAAGAGGCAGTAGAGCTGTGTTGGCATGGAAGTCTGTGGAACGATGGTTTTGATGCTAGTTGGTTTTGATACCAGTTTTACTCATTTTCACTGGGATTTAGCTACACTGGCACAAGATACCATATCATAGCAAGTCATAGGTCTTATATAAGATCAAGCACCTTATAGATCTCATAGAATCACAGAATAGTTTGGCTTGGAAGGGAGCTTAAAGATCATCTAGTTCCAACCCCCCTGCCCTGGGCAGGGACACCTCCCACCAGACCAGGCTGCTCCAAGCCCCGTCCAGCCTGGCCTTGAACGCCTCCGGGGATGGGGCAGCCACAGCTTCTCTGGGCAACCTGGGCCAGGGGCTCACCACCCTCAGAGAGAAAAATCTAATCTAAATCTACCCTCTTATTGACCCTATGTCCTCTCTATCGGTAGAGCATGTTGATTTTTTTTTTCTTGCATTATTTACTGTGAATCATTTATAAGATCCAAAGGCTGTATCCGTTCTCTCGCCTTGAAGGCAGGTGACATGGCTTGGCTTGGGTCCCTCTGGTTAAATTTTCTGTAGGTGGACAGGTCTACCCTGTCTTTTCGGTAGCCCTGTCCAGATCAAATATGGAGAACAGTTCATGGCCCCTCTTCATGCTCGGTTCCTCCTCATGTCTTGTGTGGGCAACTGGATGTCAAGGCCAAAATTGTGCCAGGAGCACGCTCACAATTCCACACGAATGTTTGGGCTAATTTCCATCATTTTTATTCAGTAGTTTAGTATATGTGGCTGTTGGAAACTTGCTATTTTTAGAGTGCTTTTTATACCCTTACGGTGGTAGAAGCTGGTTACGATGGTTTGATTTTCTTTTCTATGCTGAGGTGGCTGATGTGTTCAGTAATATTGGTGTATATAATATTTGACTATTAGGGCCTCATTTCGCTTTAAGGATTTCATGGAAAATTCTAAGAAATAACCTGATTTTTATCCTGCCCTAGTTGTAAGTCTCATTTTTTCTTCTTAATGGAGCCCCTTTTCAGAACTAGGACTTCCCCAGTCCTTTTCCCCCTTCCTTCTCCCCATTACAATTACTCAAAATCTAATCAAGAATCCCTTCGCTCTACGAAGTTGGCAAGGAAGAAGTCCCAATTCTCCCCAGCTGAAAATAAGTGCCGTGGAGCAGTCGTTCCCAATCGCTGTTTGTGTTTTGGAAACTGATGGTTTCTTTTCTTTTCTTTGCCTTCTTATTTATTTATGCAAAATGTTATGTTTTGCATAAAGGCAGGCAAATCCTTTGAGCTTGTACACAAAAAGATACATAACAGCACTGTTCTGAATGAAGGGATTATGTGCTTGACTTTACATTCTTTCTGTCCTTCCAGTATTATATTTTTTCAGTCTAAAAAACTCCACAAGTTACTAGAAGTATGAAGTTCCCCGTCCTAGGCAAGGACAAATCTGACTCTATGTCTGTCAAGGAATGTGTTCCTGTAATCAAATATTTATCCTTCATCTGACTACAAGTTTTGTTTTTTCTCACTAGACTATAATTCATGAACTCTGTGGGGGGGGGGGGGGGTATTTGTCTGTATATATATATATAAAGTAATTCTTCTCTATTGCTCTACTTTATTACATTTTGTGAACTCTTGATCTTTCTCCATGATAAAAAAAAAAGACAAAAATGAAGCTCTACTTTAGAATAGATCCAGGTACAAAGGCAGTACTGTGTATTTTCTTATTAGTTTTTAAAACTAATGACAAAACACAGAAGATTGGTTGAGACACGCTATTCAAAATGTTTAACATATTTTTTGGCTTTGTTTTGTTTGGGCCTTTGTTGTCACTTTGCGGTGGGTGTAAAGGAATCAAAGATAGTAGGAAATGTGATCCATTCCTAAAGGAAGAGTTGTTAGTGGATGGGCTGGTCTCGTGTATCACGTTTTCTTTGTGCAGTAGATTGTTTAATCCATGGTAAGTTTTGGAGGAAATCCAATAGACACTTTAGAAATTCTAACAGCGTTCTTTAAGGAATTAGTGGACTTAAATCATGAACTGGGATCTAAAGGCAGTGTTCCTTTTAGGTATCAATTACCCCCGAAATGTGTGGTTATCTTGGTTTGGACAACTGTAAGTGATTTCAGTTCCACTTTGCCTTGGGCCAAAATCATGCTAAGTTGTCCAGAGCAGATGATAAACATATATTTCTGATGTCATTATGGGCTAAACAGGATATGATTGTTTAGCGGTATGGTTTCAGTTATGATACAAAAAGCAAATATTGTTTATACTCATTTCTTTTAAAACATTTTATAAAATTAGAGCTAAGACTTCATCGCTTGCTGTTGAGGTCTATTCCGTATTTGTCCCACGGAGGAGTAAGCAAAGCTCCGAGCCACTTTCAAACATCACTAAAGGAGACCAAACAATTCTACACATTTGACTGAAAAATGCCCGCTAACGCTGTTATATTAAAAAGAGAGGACATTCTTCTGGGATTGTGTGTGGAACTTATTGATGTGTCCTGGGGTTTTAATTTGAAGCAAAGGGACCATCTCTAGAACAGTAATAATAACAATGTGCAAAGGAAAGTGGAATGCTCTTAAAATACAGAACAAATCTAAGAACAAAATTCATGTTACTATGTTATAATACATGATTCTGTTACCGATACTTTGTGATCATGACTTATTATAATAAAAGCTTCAATAATAGCAATGGATAGTGGCAAACCAGCTGCCTGTATTGGCAGAATCAAAACAAAATAAAAACTGGAATAACAGCCCTGTCTCACTCCATAACAGTTAGTATTTTGCCCTCCTAAGACAGCAGTAAAAGAGCAGTGAAACGCTGCTCCTCACAGTAAGAACCATTATAGATGGAATAAACTATTCTTGTTCGTGGATGTAATTCAACTGTGCACGTGAAGGAGAGCTCTCCGCATCACAGTTGCTGTCTTCATAACAGGTGATGGTCTCTTGAGAATAAAATCTAGCTGTGATTTACCTAACACCCCTTTTTTATTGAACAGGTTAGGCTCTGGAATAACCAGAGCTGGTGGTGCTCGGGAATTCAATTCCCCTTCTATTGCCTGTTGTGTGACAGAATCCACAATTCGCAATTCTGCTTTCTTGTGTCTCTTAGAAATCGTTTAGAGGGGAGGGTTGGGATTTCTGTGGGATATGGCTGAACCCGTGTGGGAAGAAGGTGCGTACTCATATAAAATCTTGGCATTTTTCCTTATTTTGCGGTTTAGGTACAGATGTAGTTTTGGGTGTTTGTGTCCTTACGTTGCTACCCTGAACCTCTCAGGTGACGTGTCCACAGTGAAACCAGCTGCAGGTTTCAAAATCACAGGCTGTGATTTTGTGAACGGTGACAGCGTTCTGTTGTGGTGAATGGTAACAGTTATGTGAATGGTAACAGTTCTGCTAAATTTTCCTATCAGAACCACTGTCAAATTTACCATGCCTTGTTATTAAGATCAAGTACAGCTATGTTAAAACTAAGTCAACATCATTGTGAAGCTGGCTTCTGTCTCATTCTGTCAATGCCTATTTTTTATCATTTGTTTTATAGTTCCACCTCCCCCACCAGGAAAAAGTCTTCCCATCAGGAATCTGAACTGACGTACAAAGGAATGCGCAGAGCATCGCGCTGTGAATGCTCCGTTTCACTTTTGTTCCCGTAGGATTAAGAGCAACACCATTCATCTGTCACTCTGACTGCTAATTTAGGAATATATTTCCAACATTCAGATGTTCTATGGCAATCGTTCAGTTGCAGTAGCTACCGTAATGCTTTCATAGTACATTGCAAATTTGAATAAACAGTGGAGGGAAAATAACTTCCCTAGAAGAATACACTACCTTGAAGACAGGCTAGATGCCAGCAAAATGTTAAACCGAAGTTACATCCCTACAGAAAGGGATTGGCAGAAGCTTGTTGTTCTTTAAGGTGTATTGTCCTATGAATTACATTAGGTATTGAAAAACTGCAGATACCTATTTTTATTCTAGGAAGTCCATTGTGGATGTGATTTTTCCTGTGCTGTTCATCGGGATGCTTCTGTACAGAGCTCACAATGGGCCCTCTGCCAAATGCCGTAGATTGCAATAAAGCGTAGGTGTGTTGGGAATACGCCCTTTGTTCACATGAGGTTAAATTACTCCCATTTAATTTTGTCCGTGTTCAGATACAATTAATTTGTGTCCGTCAAACACACCTAAACACACCTAGATGCACCCTGGGGTACAAGGAATCGTGTTCTGGAAGTCCACTCTTCAATCATAGAAATAAGGTAGACCTGGCATGCAGTATGAAAATAGTGACCAAGAAGATTCCTTCCTACTGGAATATGATCATCAACTCTTGAGTGGTCACACTTTGACCTGAGCCAGGCAGCGTTGTCGAAAAAATCCTAGGCCTGGTTTGGGAGGCAGCCTGAGCCGGGAGCTCTCTCCATGGCATGGTTTGGATGTGGCCGCTCTCTTTGGGAGGTTTGGAGTGCAGGAGCACGGACACAGGTTGCTCCATGTTGACTGCCCATGGAGCTAGGGCACGGACCTGGTATTTTTTGGTTGAGACAGCTGAAATTTTGTGAAATAATTCAGAAGAAAACTCTATGAGCTCTTCTGTTCAGGGAGGATCCAAAAGATGGTGTTGAAGTGCTTAAATTCATGGTACTAATTTGGAAAGGATGAACAAAGAAAATGAGCAGGAAATGATTTAGAAAGAGCTCTGAGTCCTTTTAGTACTACTGTGCTCATTTCGCTGGTGAAAATTATGCCAGTGTGAGTGCTGTGTGGGGTCATTACTCTTTAGGGAGTGTCTGCTCATGCAGGGTGTATCTATAACAAACGGGAATTTGATTTAAAGCCCATATGGAAAGCTTAGTGCTGTCGTACAGACAACACGTACTTAATAAAAACTGCATGCCAGAAGACAAACGAGGAATTTTTATGTTACTAAGCATCAGGGCATTGTTTCTCAGAGCACATCTTTTTTTTTTGCTATATAATTTTTATGATAAACTTATTTTTCTGCAGAAAGGGTCATTTTTAACTTCCTTAGTGATTTCAGATTCTTGTTGATAGAAGATGTATTTTGGCACAGAACCTTTGCATTTAGTTGACCGGTGACTTCTGTTATCTCACAATATTGCGCCCAAATCTGATGTATTACATTTTAGAAGCACAGTTTATAAGCGCTAACGCTTCTTCGATTTTAACAGCTACGCCCTATGAAAGAATGCATCTTGGGGTAAGATTTGGCTACAGATGAAAATGTTTAAATTTGTTTTGGGTTTTTGCATGTGAGCTAAGTGTCTCATCTCCCACTGTAATTACTGGAGACCCGGGCAGTATAAATAGCGGAGTTTAGAGAACTGAGCAGCTGATCAAATGTTTGTATCTTCTTTGCAGGGAGCGACACAGCTCTGTAGGCTCCTCTGGGTGTATTTATCTTGCAGGGAATTTCTCGGTGTTGTCAGCGACCATTCTGCTTCTCTCCTGGCTGTATGTGGAGAGTGGAGGCTGAAAGACTAGGACAGAAAGTATTAGAAGCGGAGGAGGCTTGAGTTCGGGGGAACTGGTAAAGGGGTGGAGTGTATGTGCCTACAAGTACGTACGGTTCAGGCTCATTTGAGAATAAGAGTCTAATGGGAGTGTTGCATTTTTGTGCTGTCTTTAAGAAATACTCTCACAGATCTATCATGTGTTTGTCTTGTGCTGGTCCACATACAGAATTTCTAGTATTATATCATTTACACCAGCAACTCAGGTTATAGCCTCAAATTTTAAGACACTGAGTTTTGAACAAAGGGAGTGGAAAATAAATTTCCTTGTTCTTTACTCAATATTGTCAAATGTGGGCAAAGGGATCCCAGTGATGTGACACAGAAGGACAAGCTATAGCATTAAAAACCATATGTCTTCCCATGCGTTCTTGTATGGACAGAATAATTGCAACCTTAAGTGTAAACCAGTATCAACCTCATCTGTGTGTCCAGGCCAAATAAGGGGAAGTTGTCTTGGATTTGAAAAAGGACTTGCAATGGCCAAGTAAGGTACTCAAACAGGAGTAGGAAAGTTTCTGCCCAAGGACACTGTATTCCCAGAACAGTGATAAAAAAACCCAGGATCTCCTCCTCCCGCCCCCTTAAGCTGCTTTGAGAGCTCGGAGTGTTGCTACCACAAGTTGGGCTGAACTTCACTGAACTGGACCTGCCGAAAAAGTTTAAACATTCCAGTAACTTAGGCCAGCTTCTGTACTCAGAAATGAGAGAGAACCAATCCAGGGGGAAGTTCGTGTCTTAGATCAGAGAGGAAGATGCTTTTTCTTTGTTTTTTTCCTTTTCCAAAACCAAATATTTAAGTCACATTTGAGTGTAATTCATCAGATGTTGGGAAAAGTACTTCTGGTGCCTCCGGGGTGGTTCTTTTTGGAGACTGAAGTTCTGTGTATGCAGGACCTTGATGATAAGAACAAAAGAGTGTAGTGGTGATCTCTAATAGACTATGAGGTCAACACCAGCTCCCTATATACTGACTACTTCTTTTGATATACACAGATGCAAAGATTAAAAAGAACGTAGATGGAATGTCAGCCAAGAAAAAACCCTTTATTCTGTAGGCGATATTTTTTCAATATTGCGAAACCTACCTTACCAAAGTTAAGAATCCAAATATAGAGGGAATTAACTTCACTGCATCGCTCCAATGTTTCCAGATGAGTGCAAAGATAGCACCGCTAGTAGCGTCTCAACCGTAAATTAGCTGTCTGGGCATCAAAGTGTTCGTAACCATTATTCGGTATAAAAACAAGCCTGCTGGTATGAATGGTTTCTCTGATTACACATTGCTTGGGAATGTTTGGGACACTGCGAAAACACTATTTCTCTTGGGTAATGGTTGAGTTGGTTAAAGGTAAATAGAAAATAAACAGAAACAGTTTTTCATTATTACCTACACGTCTGTAAATATTGTGTTATTCTCATCAGAATGGGAAAAAGCTATCAAGTGGAAAAGATTTCTTCTTAGAGCCAGTAATATCAACAGACTTTTTAGGCTGCTACAAATCTAAGATTATTAGGGTTTTCTCACATCGGGGTTGATTGCTATGGTTACATTAATTGTGTGGGTCCTCAGTCCTAGTAAAATATTGTTGGTTTTAGAGCATTTTAGTGAGCGTTGCTCATACTGCAAATTTAGGCGGTTTTGCTGGGAGGAGAAGGTGTTATTTGCTTTTCTGTCTTTCAGTTCTTTGAGTATTTTTTTGCTACTGTTTTTTTCTGAGGAAGAGGAAGATTCTGGGCTGTTGTAATTTTGACACGCAAATGACTGTGTTTTAACTTAGCTTTTGGAAGGAAACTTTATATGTGTATAATTTATATCTATGATTAAATGTAGACGCACATACATATAAACAGTATTTCCGTGGAGCATTTGATTAGGAGCCAAATGTAAGACTAATGAAACATTCTCCTTCTAAGTGTATTTTAATATTGTGATTATTTCTGATCTTGTGTTTAACATGTTTGTTGCTTAGATAAACTAGGGACCAGGTATTGGTACTCACAACACGGTTATAGTTTATGTAAACTTTGGAGAATTGGGAACGAGGAATGATGCTGAAATCTGACAAAGGTCCCATTGGTAGTAGGTTATTGAAATTGCTGTCGTTCTTTAAAATAATTAAACAAATCCGCGCTGATAATGAATTGTGTTTCTGAGGTTGTGTAGGGATGTGATAATGCAAATCCTTTCTATAAGACAGGATGTAATTTAGATGCGTTGTGGGGGGGAAAGTTATTTTTTCATGTCTTTGAACCTTTGTGTAGCAAATTACTAATCTTTTAAGCTCCATTAGCCTAATACTTAAGTCCTTTCTTAATAAAGAAAAAAACCCCAATTTATTTCTTAGGCTAAGAGGTTAACCAGGCCTATCCTGTGAACAGTTTTAACATCTGAAGCTTTCCTGAAAGAATTAGTCACTTGCATAAAACCATTTTTGAGAGTGTTTTGCACGGGGTTCACAAAACTCAAAAGAAAAATCCATGGAGTTGTCCCACAAATGAAAATTACATAAACATTTCAAACACAGCACTGCTCTATGACATTCCCACTCCTCACCTGTTGCAAGGAAGAGATTTTCTGATGCTATTGTGAAGAGTGAGACAGAAACCTCAGCGCAGAGACCCCGTCCGTGAAGCAGAAAGCTTCCCAACCACCCGCTTCTCTCGCTCCCACCTGCAAAGCTCCGTGGTGCAGGAGCACCTTGGGGCATCAGCCACTCTTTGACCAAGCTTCAATGTGCGCTCCTGAATTCCTCTCTCCTTCCATGGAAGGATTCATATCACAAAAAGTTTTATCTTCTAAAAACGTGAAGACAATAGAGGAAGGTTCCTCTATTGGAACAGGCATTTAGAACAGAGATTTAACAGGCAAGGTCCTGGATTAAACAGATGGGTGAGAACATTCACGAACCACCATTAAGGAAAGGGTTTTTTCCTGCTTTATCCGTAGGATAGGATATCCTGCTTTATCCGCAGGATTGAGATGCGTGCCTCTCAATCTAAGGCAGTGCGAACTTAATTTACCTGAAGGTTCATTAATCTGCTATTTCTAGACACGACAGGTAGAGCAGAGAAGCCACTTTTTTTCCTCTCCTTACTCTGTATATTCGCTAAGGGAATAACAATGCCTTTCTCAGTATTAGACTCCAGCCAGGAACCAAAACCTAGTTTTAATCATGCTCATGGGTCAGCCCTGCAAACACCTTCTACAAAATTACTAAGAATCCCTTTCTTTTCAATGGGCTTCTGCCCTGCGGTAGCAGAGCGAGCAAGCTGTGTGTCCTCACAGCCTCTCCATCCACAGCCCGTAGCGTACAGACCTGATAGAGGAGCACTGAAAGGCATTTTCAGGCTGCACTCCGGCTAAATATAACCAAAATGAGCTCAGATCTATTGAACGGGGGGAAAAATAAAATCTATTGAAGGCTGTTGAATACAAAAACGTTGCATTTGGTTAAGGCAGTGCCTGAGACACACATCACTGGGCGCTGTATGACTATTCAGGAAAATAGTTATTATAAGCTTGTCTTGTAGTTATACTATTCCCTAAGCCTTTATGGCTAGCTACTGTTGGTGCCTGGGCTAACTGGGGATTTGTTCTGTCTCTCCTTACGTATATTTGATCTTTGCTTTTCTCCTTTTGTTCTGGGTTTGGGGTTTCGTTTTCCCTTTTTCCTTCTGACCACAGGATTAGCCGGGACTAGTGCAATTTTTCTCCTCGGGAGTAAAGAAGTCATTTTGCAAGCTTCTGGTCCTTATTGCCCCTGGTAGCTGATTGAATTCAGATAAGATTTTGTGAACATCTGTCACAGGCACTTAAACAAAAAAATCGAGGATCGCTTGATTCACTCAGTAGTCACTATCTAGGTATCACCATCCTCCTTTGAGTATGTTCCAGTCTAAAAGCCAGCACGTCACAAGATTTGATTACATATTACCCAGTTGCTAAGTACAAGTGTTGTCATTTTTCGTTCCCATTTGCAAAGCCACCAGGGACCAAGCCTTCCCACCGACATTCACACTAGAGTTCAGATGTCATTAGGAAAGCCAAATGGTCTGTTGCCTAAGGTGAAGGTCATTAAGATAATCTAATAGTAAGCAAATTGCTTCCTCTGGAATTAACAGGTATATTAGCGATACCAGCATTTTTGGTTTCAAAGCTGATTCTGATAGAGCTATGCTTAACACCTGACACTTAGACTATCCCTAAAATAGGATCCTATGGCAGATTTTTAAAAGAGATGTCATTTTAGCACTGAGATTAAGAAGAACGTGTGTACAATACAGAATGCAAAGTATGCATGTTAATGTGATTTTAGTTTTATCAGCTTTCCATATAAACTAATGTGCAAGGAATTAAAGTAAGCAAAGGACATTTCCTCTTAACCGGGGTAGTTGCCTCCCTTTGTACTGCATTTTCCTGAAGAATTTCTTTCTCTTTATGCATTAGACTGAGAAATGATTAGGCGTTGGATCTGATAAACCAAATAAAAGCGGTAATTCATAGAGTAGCAAATAAATACTGAATCATGATACCAGAGCAGTCAAATCACTGGAAAGCAGGCCTGCCGTTCAGAAGGACCTTGTTGATAGACCGGAGAAATGGGCTGATGGGAACCTCATGAAGTACAACAAAAGCAAATGTGGGATGCCGTAACCCCATGCAACAGTTCAGCTTGTGGGCCAACCACATATTGGGCTGCGTTAGCAAGAGGTTAGCCAGCAGGTCAAGGGAAATAATGCTTCCCCGTTATTTGGCACTTGTGAGACCACAGCTGGAATCTGTGTCCGATTTTGTGCTCCCAAGTACAAGAAGGACTTTGACATACTGAAGCGAGTCTGGCAGAGGGTCGTCAAGAAGTTTAGGGGCCTGGAGGACCTGACATATCACGGAAGGCTGGGAGACTAGAGCTTGTTCAACCTGAAAAAGAGGAGGCCGAAGGGAAATTTTATTGCTGTCTACAACTGATTAATGCAGGATACGGAAGAGATGGAGCCAGACCTAGCCAGTGCATGGTGACAGGCTGTGAGGTAAAGGACAGCATTTGGACTGATATGTAATGGAGGAAAAAAGATCTGACCAAAGGTTGAAACTGGTTGGCCAGAGAGCTTGAGGAAGTTTACGGCTTTGGAAATATTCCAAATCTGACCGGTCATGGTCCTGAGCCATTTGGTCTAACGGGACCTCTTTTGAGCAGTGAGTTGAACTGGAGACCTCTGGAAAGGTCCCAAGCTCTTTCTGGTGTAAATTATTCCACAATTCTATGATTCTGTCCTGAAGTTTCTCATTTCGGATATTAAAATGGCAGGTGGGGTAGAAATAGAAGAGCTTTTATAAAACACATAGATGATAGACCATCTCGAATTTCTAAAAACTGTTTAAAAGTCTAGGTAGCGTATAATTGGACTTTCCAGCTTCTGCACTTTCTGTAATCTGTAACTGCTGGTATTTCCTGGAATAGACGTTTTATGTATACAAGGAACAGGGTTTTCTGTCTTTCATTTTGTCTCAGTCGTTGTGGTTTATTTTATCTATAATGTTGCTTGCTGTATTCTTCCGTAAGAATATGATCTGGCTGCTGTGCAAAATTGCACTCAGTGATAGCTTCACACATGTGTCACGGCTATGGAATCAGGAGCAGTAAGATTTAAGCATCTTAAGTGTCTGTTGAAATGGTGAAGTAATATAATTAAGCTTTACATGTTGCAAAATGTGAGATGCATCCTTACCCAATCCACTGAAAAATGGACCCGCATCGTTGCTAACGGAACAGCCTGGCTAATAAGCTGGCATAATTATTAACTCTACACAAGTAGCATATTCCCATTTGTATAGGACACTCGTATGTTTTGCCCCTTTAAATTTGCACTCTTCTTCCACGTTGCTCTACCTCTTTGATTAAATTTGAGGATAACTAGAGAGTTATACACCTTCCTTAAATGAATCGGAAATGGTTATTTTAATCTGGGTACTCAGGAAAATCTCTAACAGTTTTTATTTTCAGCTAGCTACCTTGCATAAAGTCCTCATGGAGTCAACGTGCAGAGTTTAATCTTACAAATATTCTTGAGATGAGCTTTTGATCAGCATTTAATAATCAAGGGTTCGCCTTTAGCTAACTTTAATGTGGCAAAAATTATGCATTGCTGCTGCTTTGGCTTGACAAAGTCCATCCACAAGTGGACCTGGAGTTTCATGGAAGGCAAGAGCATGATACTGTATATCACTAGAAAAAAATACTGATTTTGCACAGAGAATAGATTTCAGAAATGGATTTCTGTGAATTCAGTACAATCTTTATCAAGTTGGGGGGGGCACAGATTTTTTGAGCAAAAAATTATTCTTCTCAGTTGAATGTGTGGATTTATGGCTTGAGGTGTAAATATTTTCGCTTTGGTGTGCAGGTAGTGGCAGGCTTTTGGAATTTCTTTGGCATGTTGGTGTCTGTGTAACGCACACTAGGGGCTTAAGTTGATTTTCTCTCCGTTTTCTAAAAGAAATTTCATTAAAAGCAATGGCAAGAAAGCAATGTAAATACAGCAGAAATACATTAAGATGCATATATTTTATTCTCAAATAATTCTTAAACATTTTTTCCAGACTCTTCTTTTGAGTGGCATGTGCAAGGAGCAAAGATACGGGCTCCTCGGTAGGAGTGTTAAGTGCTGTTGAAACTTTGCCTCTGGAACTTCGGAAGCAATCATTAAATTTGGTTTTCCATTTGATCAAACGAAAGAAGGACGGGTAGTCTCTGTCAGAGGGCTGGATTTTATTTCCCAAGGCTAACAGCCATTTCCAGGACTTTGTCAGACCTACTAAGAGTTTTTTTTCTACCATTGTCAGATGGTATTATTTAAAATCAGTTCATCCACGTGTGTGGGATTCATATCCTATATCATACAGTGACTCTGACAAGAAGATGCTTTTACTAGGAGTGTTATTCAAAGCGCTGTTGATTTTCTCAGGCTGCAGACATCTGCAGAAAAAGCTTGTAGAACACAGAGCATCTGGTATCGAGTCCTAGCTCCTTACACAGACCATATCAAACAGCCTAGGAACGGAACACATACTCTACATCCGCTTGGAAATAATTTTTTTTAATGTTTATTGTAGATGTATTAGCTGTCAGCTCATATCATCAGCTAATTATTTTATATCTGAAAATTGTAATAGCATCCTCAGATGTACTAAACTCAGGCAGATTTCCAGCTACTAATCGCACCCTTCTCAAAATGGGAGTTAACTCTTGATGTATCCCAAGGCTGGAGATCTGATTTCTTCTTCCAGTGTTTAAAGAAATGTGCCTGCTACCCTTGTTACCCTATATTGTATTTTAAAGAAAGAGAAAAAAATGCTGCAGAGACATCGGCATCTTTAAGAAATGCTAGATCTGACTCTAAAAATGGCAGAAAAACTCAGAAATCCTGTGAAAGCCAAGCAACCACCAATGAAGAGTACATTTTCTCCAACAGCCTCTACGATGGCATCAGAATCTACAGCAGCTTCTAACAGTGCAGTCAAGTAATTGATGCCAAACTGTGGTAGTTGGTGTTGCTACACTATAAGCACTTTTAATACTAGATAGACTTTAACCTTCAAAACTGTGCTTCAAAATCCCGATATTAAAGGTATTGTTCCTTGTGTCCCAATTACGTTATATTATTAAGTATAATATTTTTAACTAAGACATTTTTCCATTATTCTGTGAGTAGGGCTATGTGATTTTTTAATTTGTCTTTTTTTTTCGTAAATCTTTGATTCACCTTGCCACCTCTCCAGCTCCCAAATAACCCCTAACCTTTTCATTTCAGTCAGCCTGAACTTCCAAGAAAATCTAAGTAGAATGAAAGAAATCCTTAGAAACACGAACAGGTTTTGACATTTCCGAAGTTAAATTATTTTCATTTTCAGGTTAAATTTACAAAGCTGTCAGTGCCCAGCAATAAGAGTATCAACCCGGACGGACTACAGCATATATTCAATATCTTGATAACGGATTTTGAACAGGAATTAGAACCATGGCTTCCTTTTCAGGAGATTTATCCTGGTGGTCGGATTCTGGATATCTCTTGCTAAGCTCTTCCATTCAAAGCTTTCTACCTTTTAAAATCATTTGACCAACTGTGGAATAAAAGTAGAATAAAAAAGGATCATTCTTTCCATATTTAAAAATGTTACCTGTTTTCCTTTTTTGTAAGTGACTGAAAGTTTTGCATGTTGAGTTGGACGGTGCTAACATCTTTGGAAGGTATTGGTTTTCATTGCAAGCAATTTTAGGAATGTGTGCAGGGAATAGTCTCTTGTTAAATTTATTTCTGGAACAGGCTGGATGAATGCACACTATGTTCAAAAGCTATTATGAACGCGGCATAACAATTTGCATATTAGGCACTGCAAACTAAGAAGATTGACAGTCAAAATCCCCAAACTAGCCCTTTTTGTTTATGTCTTACAGTCCAAATACTCTTTATATTGCTTCTAATTGCTGGTTTGAAATAAATGGCTTCTCTCTTATGGTGGGACTCAGAGGAGCTGCGCTGATTTAGGAGAACCGAAAATCTGAGCAGTTAGTTTAATAGTTCATAATTAAATTTAGAAATCAGATTATGTTTAAATGAATTGTTTTCAAGCGGTCTTCAAATGACACATTTCTACAACCTACAATTACAATAAAGAGTGGCGTTGTTGCATTAAATTATTATGGTATTATTATGGCAATTTAGAAGTGTCTCACAATATTTTCTAATTATGCATATCTCTCCAAATGAGATAAAATCAAGCTAAGCTTTGTCTTAAAATAAATGTTTACAAATACTCTTAGCAATTCAGAATATTGTACCTCAAACTTCATAATCATTTATCATTCTGATACACTGATAAATTTGATTTTTGCGGGTAGGTGCGGCTAATATTAATTTAGATTTCTACTCAAAAAGGAAAACCCAATATCTGCATACTTAGTGCATCAAAATACTATCAAAACTAAAACGAGCATCCGGTATCCAGCTCGATTTATGAATTAGTGCTACATTATTAAATAAAGCTGAGAATTTCAGAGGTCGTTGACATACAACATTTAGATACTTTCTGAGCGATATAAAGGTCTGTCCTCACTGAATTACGTCTCGTTGCAAACTAAAGGAGTTTTAAAATAATTGCGTACTATTGAACAGTAGACGAGTGGTGTAGGATTTAGCTGAGATAGTGTTAACATTAGCTCATTATATCAATATTTGTAAGATTCAGATTCTCAAGGGTTGTTTCTTTGGAAAGCTGCACATACTCATTATCAGTTTAAGCCATCAGTATAAGAACTGCCTTTGTCTTGGAAATATAAATAAAGACTTGTCAGTAGAAGATGAAGACTCTCTGCCACTTTACAAGTGAAGGGAACGTGTAACAAAGCTGTGGAAGTCTGAAATTTCAGCTGAACATATTACTTTCATGGCATGTCCTATACTAAAAAACTTAAAAATATTTCACGAAAAATGTTTCTTCTAATGTGTTGTTTTAAATTCTATATTACTTAAGCAAATATTTAAATATTACATTAGCTTTTCTGCATACTTGACGTGAATATAATTCTACCTTCCTGCCAAGTATGTCAAAACCCAAATTCACTTTCATTTGCCAGGGTAAATGTTTATTTTGTTTTCCCACATAATGTGCTCTTTAAAGTGTCACCAGGATACCAAATCTGATTGCTTTTTAATAGAGACACGGTGGGGTGGGTTTTTTTTGCTTTCATTAGGAAACAGGATAAACTATCAGTAAAGCTTATGGTAACGAATCCATATACAGTAGGTGCTCTTTGCTCTCCTTCCCCTCATCTCAAGATTAAGGAAAAAAAAAAAAAATCCCATCAAAACTATTGTAATGGCACCTCATTTTTTATAAATGCATGAAGGGTCTATAGTAGTCATGAGTGTTGGGGAGGCAGTCGGCATTACAGACTAAGAGACCAGGATACATAGGACCTGTGGACCTGTTTCTTCTGTCAAAGGCAATGTAAGCTATGATGACTCGACAAGGCCCCCCAAAACAACTTTGTTGGGTTTTTTGCCGTCAAATGGCTGAGATTATTTAAGATACAATTAATTGGAAATTCGCTGCTAAGAAATTGTGGTTTCACCAGTACAGAACATCTAAATTGCAGATGCTAAAAGGTGCCAGCGGACGCTTGCAGACTTTTTCATGAGTCAATGAGTTTCACTTTGACTTTCAGCCTTGAAAGTCTCGAAGTATTCCTCCAATCTCAACCAAAGCAACAAAATCTGGCAAATTTGGTTCACAAAATTGTGAAGTTCATGCTTTTAAAAGGCCTATCAGTAAAGTTTCACCTAAAAGTTTCAGTTCTACTTCTTACGCAAAATGAAATGTAACTGGTTTAAGTATTATTGTGAAGGTTTTATGCAATTCAAAAATATATTTTTTGAGATTTTTCCTTTTTTTTCTTTTTTCCAGAGAAGGGAATGGGGATATTTAATAAGAAAACTCCTGTAGTGCTTTTGGATGGTGGTGATTGTTTTGAATTAATGATACCATATGTTTCTTTGGTTTTATGTAAATGTTTAATAATTTTGTGGTATATTTATCAATAGGCATAGTGTAAGGAAATACCTCAATAGATTGTTCCAGATTAGCCAAATTAGCTGATGGTTCAAATTAAGTGAATTCCAAATGCTAAATCATTTTGTTAAATCTCGTAATCTCCATGTTTTCCTTTTCCTCTCTAAAATTAGAAAATCAGAAAGAGAAAGTAGAGAAAAAGAGAAGCGGTTGACAGTTAAACAAACTGCCTTTGGGAAAATAATCTTTTTATTATTCTGTTTCTGAGTGTATAGTGGAGATAATGCTCACAACGCTACTATGAAGATAAATTTGCTCATATTTAAGGAAATTAAGAAACAATAAGAATAGCAGCGTAGAAGATTTTGCATAGTTAAATAAATAACAAGCGTCCCACAGTCATTAACGTTTGACTAATG
Organism: Larus michahellis; assembly: GCF_964199755.1. Lineage (NCBI taxonomy): Eukaryota > Metazoa > Chordata > Aves > Charadriiformes > Laridae > Larus > Larus michahellis. Next base: position 125,968,778 of record NC_133898.1, read on the forward strand.
AAGTATTCACGCGGGGCCAAATTCTGTTCTCAGTGTCATGAACGAAGTGCCAATGACAAGAAATACCCCAATGCTTTTGCTCGAAGCCTTTCAATTCAGACAGTGATTTTTAGGGTCTTCGTACCTGGGCACATTGTGCAGTTTGGATTTTGCCTTTTTCTCCCCCAGCCTGTGCGAGCCGGGCGCAGGCGGAGAGCGCGTGTCGTGGCATCTCCGCGCACAAACTTTGCAATGATTTGGTGTCAGTGCAAACGACCACGGTTTTCTGCAACAGTTGTGAGACGTGAGCCTTAAACCGTGATTATTTCAGCCTTTGTTTGCACTGGGTCACGCTCAGATGACAAATTAGTAGCAGAACCCAGGTAGGAGTTTTGAATATTGAAGTCCTGGTTGTCTTCTGGTCAGGAAGCCTGGGCTGTTCAAGAGGCATCAGGCAGCCAAAGTCGGGCTGTGAAGTTGAGAGAGACATCTCTCTTATCAATTACTTTCATCTTAAAGTATACTCTCTCTTTACAAAAACACGTGCAGCTTATATGTAATGCATACCGGTCACTGTTCTTCTGAAGGAAGCATTTCCGTTTTAACTCAATGTGTGACTCACTCATTCCCTGAATTTCATGATGTGATTTTTTTATCTGGAGTTCCACGTCTTGCAATTATCAAATTAGAAAGGCTATTCCAAAAGAATAAAAATCTAACCACAGAATTAATTAAAACTCAGCGGCGTAATTGCCGCAAGTTGAATGTGAAATGTCCATATACCCACTTCTTGTGTTAAGGAAGCAAGAATACATTTTTGAATCCCACTCTGTTCTCTGAATACAGCGGGCAGAAAAAGTTTTCAAACAGAAAAAGTTAATTCAAGTAACTGTGCACTCTCCAGTCACGTGCCAAGGAGAGCACATCTGTGTACACGTGGTACCACGTATTTTAATTTTATTTAATTTTAATTAATTAATTTTAATGCTTTCCTTTGGGGGTTGGACTAGATGACATTTAAAGGTCCCGTCCAACCCAACACATTCTGTGATTCTATAACACGTTCTATGATTCTTATGTATAAGGATATTCATGAATATACATATTACATTAGTGTAAGAAGTATATTCATGAATATACATATATATTATATACATGTATGTAATATGTATACATGTATATAATATATATGCATATTCATGTAGGTATATGTACATATAGGTACATATATGTGTGTACATGTATATATACACATATCTATGCATATATATATAAGTGTGGGAGACATGTTGTGCCTGCACCACTCCAAACCAGCCTCCATCCGTAACCATAAACAACTTCGGCGCGAAAAACACGAGTTTCTGGCCACAAGACCAAACAGCGCATCGGCCTAGGGTGGGGAGGGTTTCAGGGGGGTGGAAGGAGTGCGGTTCCAGGGACTCAGGTTATTTGTCAGGCAACTCTTTAGTTATTCAGTGCTAACTTACCTCTCCTGGATGCAAGTGGCTGTATGTAAATCGGGTTCAAAACCAAGCTGTCCGCAAGTAATGGGTGAAGATACGATGAGGGTGAGACATACTAGAGGATTTTTTTGAGATGACATGTAATATAATAACTACAGGAACTTTGCATAGAATCCAATATAAATATTAAGTAACTAAACGTTTCTAAGCTGTCTTTTTATTTATCTACCTATCCATATCTGTAGTCACAAAGCTAAAAGAAATATTTTTAACATTTCTCATGGCTTACAATATTTTCCTGTTGCGTACAAATGAGCCTCTATAATTCTTGTATTTTCATTAAATAGAGCGTGGTGGCTGATTGTGACTGCAAATAAGAGGAAAAATTTAAAACCCATTATGCAAAAGGGGCTGCTTTGCCATTTATATCTTCCAAAGAACGCAGCGATGCCTGTTTTGGTGATTGCAAGCTTTACTTGGGAGATGCTAAAGCCGTTTGTATGAACCTCATCCATGAATTGATACGGAGTCAGGATAAATGTTCAGAAGAATGCCATCCAGAAGACATAAAGGTATCCTAATATTAACCTGGTATGTAAAGTTTTTTATGTACAGCCAGATGGAAACCACAGAAAGGTGTTAGAGTATCCTCAACCAGAAAAGCGAGGGAAGGTCACTTGTCTTAATATATTAATAAATTCCACATAACTTTTTAAGTTTAGTAGTGTAATTTATCCAAAATTATGTTTCTTGGAAAGTGGTGGTAGAAGATAGCCATAAATTTAACACATAGTTTTACAAAATTCGTCATGACACTTACTGTAGCAGAAAAAAATAGTTTCCTGTAGAAATCAAAGTTATCCCATGGAATGGAAATGTTTCGTTTGCAGGTTCCGGCTCTTCATTTCAGACTAGCAGTAATAAATTTAGACAAGGAATTTGGATACGATATGGCGCTGCTTCAAATAAATACAGTATGTGTAGATTTTGCATATGTTGAAGGGCAAAGTATTACAGGGGCAGTGAGTCCCTATCAGAAGGTCAGTTTTATTTATTCCTTAAGCAATGAGATCATGACTGCTGGGAATTAGTCCATTCATTTTGTTATTGTCTGCGCAATTTCATTTGCTTGGCTTTCTTCAAAATTCCCTTGAAATTTTTACATAATCTTAAATAGGCTTGCCAGCTCCCTTCCCCCCGCTTATCTGCACATACTTTGTTAGATTACATTTTCCAAGCTTTGAGGAAGATGAATGGAATTAACACACACCCGGGGTACAAAGCCGCCTTTGTATATACTTGCGTTGCTTTGAGATCAGAGCAGGAACCAAATTTACTGAGTCATTCTTTAGTCCCGGCTGTTGCTTAGCCCTGAAATAGAAGTTGCGCTATCGGTGGTGGTGTCCTTCACTCATCAGAGCAGGGTTCATCTTCCCTTTCTGAGGATGTCTGTACTGTGGACATCTAGACAGAAGCAATGTCCCTACGGCTCCGTTGCTGATGTCCACAGTTGATGAACTTCAGATGAATTCATAGATGGGATTCATCTGACTTATAAAAACATCTAGTTTAAGTGGATGTTTAGTTGCTCTCTGAAAGTGCCTAATATCTTGTTTCACTCTAAAGGGACTATAGGTGGCTAGTTAGGATACTGTAGATGTCTAACTTGTTCAAGTGAATCCCATCTTTTGTGCCTGGATGGAAAATCATCAATTTCTATAATGAAAAATTCTAATTAAAAACCCCAAAACACATCTATTTAAATTAATGTTTGTCATCATCCACAGCTTCCTTTCATGTAATTTACACTTGTAGACCCTTAACATCTCTGTAAAAGTTAAGGTTCTTAAGGTCTTAAACTCTGTTTATTGGGGTAGAAAAAAAAAGCAAACTATTTTTGCTATTTATAACTGTGAATATACATTAAAATTGGGATCACCTTGGTCTGCCAGAAGGAGACCTCATGTTTTCTACTAGTATTGGGAACTTTGTACTAAACACATGAGCACTCAAAACCGCTATTACATCAAAGGCCTCGAGTTTGCTGTGCAGACTTGTTCAGATTAATGGTTACTGCAGAATGTATGGTATGTTCTATAAGAGGTGGGCAAAAATGATAAAAATTCCCTGTATGTCTGTACTTTATAGCCAAATCAAGGATTACATTACAAAAGCTATTGATCTTTCCCCAAGTGACATTTTTATTTTCTTTATAAAAGTCTGAGTAAGCTCAATCTTTGAAAATGCTTACTCTTAAAACCCTTTTTTTTCTTTGCTTACCAATTCAAGTGATTCTCAGAAGAGCAAATACATTTTTTCCTTTATGTAACACAAATCTTCAGATAGTGATAATCCTCAGATAATTTCAAGATACAGAAGACTAAAAATGTGCCTTCAGCATGTTTTGTAAGCTCTTCAATACCGAGCTACCTCATGCTTTATTTCTCACATGATTATTTTTTTTAAAATTTCTTTGAATCTGGGGAATTTTTGACCTACCGCCTGAGAACTGAGAGGTACAGCGTACAATTCCCTGTCCTCCTCTGGTCTAAACAATAATAATAAATAAATAAATAAAAATATGATTTCTTTAGCCTACTGTGTTACTAATATCAGCCATTGTAGGGCAACTTTTTTTTTCCCTAGCTTAGTCACCTAGCTCCTTCGAAGCCGTGATGGGTACTCAGCGAAGAGGTCTTTAGCAAAGGAAACCAGGAAATCACGCCACAATATGAATATGCAAACAGGCTGGGGCGCCAGCATCGTCATCGTTAACCTTGTTGCCAAACACAGGGGTGTCCAGCCATGCTGCGTACGTTTTTCAAATGTTCCAGCCTAGAAGCTACTCGGCACATTTCCTTCAAACACGAAATGGTCGGTCAGCAAGTTAACATTTGGCCTCTTGCCTTCGCCCCCGCACAAAGAACTTTATATGTCAAGTGCGAAAGCTTTAAAATGGAATCAAAATAAGATTATTTTTCATCCTGCATGGTAGGTGACAACGTGCAACTCTTCACCTTTTCTTTCTTTTCCCTTTTTAGTCTTCCTTTTTAGTTCTTCATGCTGAAAGAAAGATATAATGCAACACATTTTTGGAAGACTAAGTGTACATTTACTGTGCCAGGTCCTATCTACTGCATCCTTCAGCATGTTCCAAGGAAAGCATGCAAAGTATTTTAACTGTGCTGTACGCCACATAACTCAGCTTCTTAACTGCTTAGACTGACTCGTACTACTATAGAAGGTGTAAAAACTATAGATTTTTCATTCTTTTGATAAACCAGTGGGGCAGCGTCACTGATGTCTTTTATTGTGTCTGGTTCCAAGCTGAGATAGCTTCAAGGTGGTGTGTCATTAGGGGTCTCAGTGTTTCTTCATGTAGGAAAGATTTGCAGCAAACTTGCTTTCATACGGATGAAAGAGGACTTCGGTCCTGCTGGAGTGACTTGCTACTCCTTCACCGGAACAGAACTTGGAAAATTTCACTTCTATGAAATTGAAGTTGTTTCTTAGTTAAAGCGTCCTGTCTCATTTCTTGCTTTCAAGAAAAAAAAAATAGTTCAAAAATAAAGACTGTGAAGAAGAGTAAGTGGGTGTTCTGTAGACTTAAAAGAAAGCATTACGTACAGGTTGTAGCATTTTCACAAACTTTCTGTGACTTCCCCAAGACTGAATGCCGTTTTCTTTAAACTCTTTTGGCCTGGAGTAACACCGTGTTCACGTTAATGTGCCCTCTCTTTCTTCTCCCTTTTTATCCCATGCTATTGATTCATATTGAGTTTATAAAATATACCTGAGAAACATAGAGATAAGGGAACATTAAATTCTTCCGAGGCGGGGATGGCGTATGAGAAAATAATTACTTTTTATAATCTTGAGAAGTGAAGAGGAAAGATGATCTGCTGTTGTCTTCTGCTTTACCGTTTCCTTGAGGATGATACGCCTATGCTATCCTTCTGGGGGTTTTATCCTGCATTTGCTGGTTATTTATAGACTATTCTAAAACTGGTAGGACTGATGGAACAGCTATCCTTATCCCTTGAACTGTGAGTTTCCATGCCATGACGTGGGGCTTTTTTTGTTAAAGTGTATTGGGATGAAAATGTACTCCAGCTATCTGTCATAAAAGCTATTTTATTTGGTAGTGTTTTAGAGCATCTCCCTAGAATCCACCTTTAAGAAAGACTTATTTTAGAGAGGAGAATTGAAAGGGGAAAGCAATTTTATTTCACAGTTATGTAGGTAATTTTACTACATAAAAATATTAATACAGAGAAATAGTAGGTGTAAGTATTCATTTAGTATATAAGAACAGAATTAAGTTCAGTGTTTAGACAACTACTGTACACAACTTGTAGAGAGAAATTAAGTCCCCATTGGAAAACTCCCTCAGCAACACTTTTCTTTTAATAACCCTTTGATTAGTATTTTTTTGTTTCACTTATTATAAAGAAACTTGCGATGTTTTGATAGTGAACATACTGTGAGGCGTATTGACTGCCTTTGACTGCATGCATTTTCAAAGTTTTATCATCTATTTGCTGGGAGTAGCCATTGCTAAATCATTTAATTTAACGTAACTGCTCTTGGGAATAATCTGTTTTTGTAGTTTCCATATTACATTATGGGATGCCTGTAAAAGTTAATGTTAAGGTATCCGTGTCAAATTTCTAGATGTCTTTTTTTGTCGTTCCAGGTAAGCATTCAAGCATAACTCCTCATGTTAGCATTTCACGTCATTTTGCTTGTTGTTGCGAAGGGTTTTTTGTTTTTATTGTCGTTACCTTCCTTGTTGTTGCAAAGGGTTTTAAATCCCTGGGACTGCTGGGTGTGAAGGTTGATAGCCAACGGCTTGACATTTTGGTTGGCAACAGGTAAAAACTGAGTATCCCAGGGGTTGATACTGTGGCCTATATTGTTCGATATCTTCATCAACAACGTGGACAAAAATGTGGGCAGAGATACAAAATGCACATTCTGCAAATCTGTTGATGATAGTCAATTAAGAGTGGCTGGCATGCTGGTTGATGCCATTTCAGTCCAGACAGGTTGTGGAAGCTTGAGCTGAAAGAGAAACTTCACTGAGTTTCTGCGTCTGGGACAGGGTAAGGCCATGCATCAGTACAGGCTGGATACCAACTGTGGGTAGCAGCCCTTCTTAGGAGGAACCTGGGTGTCAATAATGAACATCATGTTGAACAGGAGTCAACAGTTTGATCTAATTATATTAAAGCAAAACTCACAGTTTTGCAGAAATGTGTCTGGCAGACTGAAGCCCTTCTACTTGGTGCTGTTGAGCCAAATCTGGAACACTTCATCCAGTTTTGGGTCTTTCAGTTCCACAGAATTGCTGAGAAACTGGAAAGGGTTAGCTGAAAGCTACTGAGATCTGGGGGCCCTGGAGCACATGGCCTATCAGAAGAGGCTGAGAGCCTCTTAGTTTTACTAGTCTGCAGAAGAGGAGGCTAAGAATAGAAAGCAGCCTACAACTGCTGAAGGACAGTTACAATGATGATAGAACCAAAATTTTCTTAGTAGTACTGGGCAGAATAAAGAAGGTCAGGAACCACAAATTGTTGCTTGGTGGTTTCAAGGACGTTGGAAACCTTTTTGACTAGTACAACACTGGAGCAGGTTACCCAGAGGAGACAAAATCTCTGTCCTTGGAGGTTTTCAAGACTTGCTAGAGAAAGCCATAGCTGACTTCATCTGGTGTTGGCAATAGTCTTCTTTCAAGCTGGAGGTTGGGCTACAGGCCTCTAGGAGGGAGGGTTGTTGGAGAAGGATCTCAAACAACGGTTCTTCTAGCCTGCACATTTCTGTGTAAAATGTCAAGAAAATTTTGTCATATAGAACCTCAATCTGCTTGATTGCCCACTAAAGTTAAATTATTTCAGTAGTACCTTGCAGTACCCAACTAGTAACTTCTGACTGGCAAACAAAGATGCCAGTGATTACAGAATTGAAATTATATTGCATAAAAAGTTAGCATTTTAAATTATTTGAAGAAGTTACCTCTTAATATGTGAAAAAATTAAAGCCAAACTAGATGCCTTTCTAAAACATATAATAAAATTACACAAGAAATTCTCGGTCTGCCATTGCTAGGATGTATTACGTGAGAAGTGTCCTGTGCTATGCAGAAGTTCAGATTAGATGATCCTGGTGGTGCCTTCTGCCTTCAAAAGTATGACTGAATTAATTCAGAGGCAAAGCAGATCTCAGTTATGGTTATGCTAGATCAGGGTTGAAGTTACCGCATGTATTGTGAAAATTATTTTTAAAGGATACAAAATCAATCTAGATTTACTTAATGTTGTGACGGAATAGATTAACTGAAAATTTTTACTTATCTGAAATGGCAACTCCACAAAATGTAGTCAAGATGCCAGAAGCGTACATAGGAGGACAGAAAAATGTCTAAGCAGAACAGTGTCTATCCTGGTGGATAAAAGTCAAAATACAGTAGAAATGATTGATTGGGTAGAGAAGAAAACAAAGAAGAAATATCCAGGTGTGTTCCTGGACAGTTAGTGGTTTACTTTGGAACTAAATTGAACATCTTGACTGTCAACAAGATCTCGTAAGTGATGGCTTGGAGTGTCATAGAAGAGTAACCTAAAAGACAGAGAATGGAGGAGGAAACTGTGCATCTGAAATATTGAGATTCTTTTTTTTTCTGATTTGAGAAACTGCTAAGGTCAAACGCTGGTTGTATAGACTGTCTCCAAATGCGCTTATCAACAACCCTTTTGTTTTCCATTAAATTAGATTAAAGAACTCTGCAATTTCAATTCCGTCAGATGTAAAAGTGCTGGGGGAGTCAGAGCAAAATTTCTGTCATCTGTGTGGTTTTTAACGTGTTGGGCTTTTTTTCGTTAATGCGAACACACCCGTACTTTACCTTCTTTGTGCATGGTTTCTTGAGCTGTGTGGACTTTACACTGCAGAAGTAAAGTTTTGGTGCCATCAGCCACTCCTGATACCACTTTGTATCTTTAGTTATGGTTCTGTTCTTACCAGACGTAATGATTTATTCATTGAGTTCTTGTTTGGAAGATAGTTATATTCCTTTCCTTGATGCTTAAGACTACTTTCCTTCTTTGAGAGACGTGAGTAAACTGTCTGCTTCTGAAGAGGATAATCGTTCTCTTTAATCTAAGTACCACTTCCTGGTTCTGATACGTGAAGGATTTAATCTCTTCTAGAGACCAGATCTTTACCATGTGAAAATCACCTCTGCTCTCTTGAAGTAAACAACACTCAAACACTTTCTCAAACCTAACCATGAACTTCAGAGCCGCCATTTTGTCTTGAATGAGCTCTGATTCCATCTAATTTCCTTTCTTTTCCTTAGGTGTTCAGAAGTATAAAAAATCAAGCACAGATTAACAGTGAAAAAAAAGAAAAAAAGACAGACACATTTACCACTTAGTTATTACTGTGTATTGAGCGTGGGAAGGTACACATCAACGCTCCGCTCTGGTACATCCTGAATGTAATGGAAATTATATATTTCCCTACTGCTAATGCTCCCATTTTAAAACACACAAGTTCAGTTCTGCTCAGTGCAGAACACGTTGGCCTCGGTTCAGGAGAATTTTTACTTGTTTGATCATCTGTAAACATGTTTAAATGTGCACCTCAGTCAGGGCAAGAGTGCTCAGCACCTTTCCTGGTCATCCCTCGTCACTGTCACAGAATCACAGAATGGTGGGGGTTGGAAGGCACCTCTGGAGATCATCCCGTCCAACCCCCTGCCAGAGCAGGGTCACCCAGAGCAGGTGGCACAGGAACGCGTCCAGGCGGGTTTGGAATGTCTCCAGAGACGGAGACTCCACCACCTCTCTGGGCAGCCTGTGCCAGGGTTCTGACACCCTCAAAGGGAAGAAGTTCCTCCTCATGTTTAGGTGGAACTTCCTATGCTCAAGTTTGTGCCCGTTACCCCTTGTCCTGTGTCCGTTACCCCTTTTCATAGGTGTGCAAGCAGATTTTTAAAATAAGAGTTGACAAGCTCCTCTGGGAAATTTAACTCACGAGACTAATAACCAACCTGTGGTTTATATTTCTGCATCTTGACTTCTTCAATGCATGTTTGATTTGGGAGGGTTGGTTCAAGGTTATGGCAGGGGCGCTTTGGTGCTATAATTTCCATTATGGAATGCAGTTCTTGTTGGAATAAGGTACATCATGTGCTTCTACTCTTTTGTCAGAGAGCAGAAAGACAAACACGAATGATGGACTCGGTCCAGTACGCAGAATTTTGTGAAAGTCGGCAGCTGAGTTTTTGTAAGTATTATAATGGCTGCACTGTATTAAGATGTTCGATTATTATTTCATGTAATAGAGAACACAGCAGAACCTCATGTTTTTTGAAAGCACTTTTGTTTCATCCGCAATAATAAAACTTTAAATTCTTTGCATAACTCCTGGGAACAGTTAATTTAGCATAGTTTCAGGCTGTCAGGCGGAGTATTTTATTTGAATGTTTTCAAGCTTTCTGTACGCTGAAATACAGTGCTGGCGGGGACGATTGCAAAGATAGAACTCGTAAAGAGTTAATGGATTAAAAGGACCGTACTTGCCTGAAATCTCTCGTGGTGGAGTTATAGTCAGCGTATTAGTAAAGTTTCATGGTTGCAGGTTTTTCGGAATGTATCTAAAATTAGAGAAGAGCAGCAAGTTTTGCTTTTATTTCCCTATCCGCAGAGACACAAAGAACTTACTAAAGAGTCTTTTCTATTTTAAGCTGTAAGCTCCTGCTGTGGAATTTATTCGACATTAGCCAAATTCATCAGTATACGCCATTCCAACACTAATAACATGATGACAGAATTAGGGCTTTACTAGCACTGAAAACCAACTTACTAGAAGTACTTGTGGGCCACAACTATAATGAGCTGTAAATTAATGGGCTTGATGGTGTAGCAAAACATCATTACAGAAGCGGTTAAGTGATGACTAAGGTTTTAGGTCAAATGTCAGAGAAAGTGAGGTGAAGGAGCCAGTAAAAATCATGACAAAACAGCACATGATCCTACAACACAGACTCGAACACAATGGTGTCTTTAAGCGAGAGACCTTATCTTGGTCTTCCTTTTAAATTCAAAGAAAGAGTGACTCATTTATGGCAAATAAATGACACGTTTGAAATACTGTTCTGTGTCAGCAAATGTCAGCAAACGTAGGAAAACATGTTTTGTAAGCATTTCTTTTCTTAATTCAATATGTTTTGTAAGCCTAGTTATAATTTGGCATCACACATCTGTGAGCCATTAGATAAACGATACTTCAGATTAGGGTGACTTTAGGAAATGAGAGGTTTGTGATAAAGTCATTTTTAAAACCCCAAAATTGTCATCTGGAGACAGAACAAATAGAAATCTTAAATTTGTGAAATAAAATTGAATGTTGCTGACCAGGGGATTGCGATCTATAAAAATACCTCAGTGGTATTTTCACAGTGTTTTTAAATGACCGTGTCTATACAGCTCTTTTTCACTGACGTTTAGTGTCATTGAAGAATAATAAGAGAATTTTAGTCTTAGAAAATAGTAGCAGGAGAGACTCACGCACAAATTAAATTGCATAATATGAACTTAGCTAGATAGAACATACTAAAGGCCACGCACAACATTTGTTCAAAAATAAGACAAAGGCTATTTTTTTTACTTATTTTAGTGTGGTAAAATTTGAATGTACTGCTATGTTTAAAGTAGCAAACCCTTTTTACTGTAATATAAACCCGTGAAGACTGTCACAAGAGACTGAACCTGGAAGGGACTCCAAGAAGCCTGTTCTAACAATATATATTCACACTTACAGCTCCACGTATTTCTGTGCGGTTTTAAATACAGGCGACAAAGAGGGCCTATCAAAGGATAAAGTACTACAGGATTACAAATGTAAATTCTGGGGAACATTTTGTGGCCCTGCTGTCACCTTCGCACTTTTTCTCTTGCCTTTTTTTTTTTTTTTTTTTTTGTCTTGAGCAATCCTGTGTAGCTTTTTCCCTCTCTCCTCAATAATAACCATTATTTACACCTGTTTTCTGTTTAATACCTGACTTCTCTTTAGCTTTTTAACCCTCGTTGAAGAATCTCTGTCAAAGAGCTGATTCCAGTCATTCTCCCACCTTGTATTTATTTCGTTTTGGTTGTCCTGTCCTCACAAACATCCCTCGTTAAGACCTCTCTATAACTAGCTCCTTTCTGCCCCAGTCTCCACAGCTTTCTGTGATCAGCTTGTCCACCACGTACCTCAGTAGGGTCATCCTTTTTTTCCTCCATTTACTCTCTCGGCAAATATTATGTTTCTTCGTCCCATATTTTTCCCTGTACTTTCTCCTAAGTGATCTCATCCATCAGCAGCGTGAAGTTCTCCTGTGGATGTTGATCACTTGCAGATCTACATCTATCCTTGTTTCTTCCTATCCAAAGCGCATTTTAAAAACGCTCATCTACAAATCATTTTGGCCGACTTGTCAGCACCTAATCCCTGCACGGTTAACACAAGGACTTCCTCGTTCTTCTGTCCTTCTTCATTTTCTTCGCTATTGTTGATACAATTATTTCATTTTATCTGGACTCAGATTTGTGTTGATTTCCTCTAGTGCTTTCTCTCATTCATCAAAGACGCGATGCAATCGTATAATTTCTTTTACAATACTATGTTCAAAATCAGGTTTGTCCCATCTGGGGTCCTCTGAGGTAGACCCTTCCTTTCTGAAATGTCCCATATGATTGATGAACTGTGTGTTTTTCTCTTTACTCCACGCTGCTCATGGGTTTCCAAAATGTTACGTATGAAATAACAGTCTTTTCCCCACTAATTTCTTTTGATAATTCCTTCTTTGGCCAATCAAACCACATTCACATCTGCAGTATTTTTTATGACCAGAAAAAAAAATAAAATTGCATTATTTTGGCCTACCTGATATTAACTTTTTCTTTTTCCCTTATAATTTGAACTGACAGCAAAGAAAGCATCCAAGTTTCGTGACTGGTTGGACTGTAGCAGTATGGAAATAAAACCAAATGCAGTGGCAATGGAGATTTTGGCGTATTTAGCCTATGAGACTGTGGCACAGGTAAGGGAGAATACTGGTTGAAGTCTAGTTAAACAAAATGAATTAATTAAACTGGGATGTACATCAGCCTCAGGTGACTTCTTGTAAGCCCCTTCGGAACCATGCAGTCACTACTTCAGCTAACGAAGCTAACTGGATTCCTGCCTGTCTTTCAATTTACGGTGTGACAGATGCTGACTATACCGTATTCATCCATCTGATACACGAGCAGAAATGGTTTATACTGGTTACAGGGGAGAGTGGAGTCCAGCACGAACTTTATTCAAGTCCAAACTGAAACCACATAGTTTGCTATGTGACCTTTGGCAGTGCGCTGAGGCTCATTCAACCCCGTTGCACAATTGGATTAAAAAGCAGGATTTCCTGGAAAACAGAATGTTACCTTAGTGCCAAGCCGAGCCCTCTCGGGTAGATAGATTACTCCATATATCTACAGAAGTGGAAAAGAGAGGTTCCGCAGGCTGAAATATCTCTGAATAATTTTGTTTTCAACTGAGAAATACTGAGAATAATTTGTCTCAACCCACAACTCCTCTCTCTCTTCACTGTCACGATGGTATTTGTCAGAAGTACCATGTCAGTAAACCTACCTGTTTATCTTCTGGTTTTGCCCCTCCAGTTGGTGGACTTGGCCCTTTTGGTGAAGCAGGACATGGCTCCCAAAGCTGGTGACCCCTTCAGTCATGCCATATCTGCCACCTTCATACAGTATCACAACTCTACTGAGGTAAATCTTTCTTTTTTCACACATTAATGCACTTTATGTTTGACTTTTACATGTAGTTGGTAGTTTGTTGCTTTCAAAGTAGATGTTATTGAATCTGGTATTGATACAGACTTCTGTTATGGAATTTATTGACGTTGAAGTTATGGGCTTAGATGGAAAGACGTTAAATTATAGCTCCAAATGTTCAATTCTTAGCAGCGTGTTTAAATGTAAGTCTTGTTTTCTTGGGTGGAAATTCCTTCTCTCTGTTGAAGGCTCTCTTTATTGACGATTTGAAGGTTAAAGTTGTCAACAGTGGCAAATGCAATAAGTGCTGTATTGCATGCATTCCTATGATACAGGTATTATAGTAACCTCTAGAATAAGCAAACTGAATTCCGTATTACATGTCTTCCAGCAGTAAATCTAAGAAGGCAATAATTAATTTTTTTTTATTATTTGATTATATAATGGCTGTTTGACGTTTTGCTTTTGTAGCCACATCTCTTAGGGCAATCTACAGGCGTGAAGACCAGTCTTGACTCTCCTGAAAACACACCACCTCCTACACCAACCCCCCCCGCGTCCGCAGGGCAGCAACATCTGGGGAAAACACCATCAGGAGCCCTGGGGAATGGTGGCATTGGACAGGACTCTACCAAATCCAAACAAAGGAAAAGAAAAAAGGTATTTTGTGCACAATCCTGGGGGGGGGGTGGGGGGAAAAGAAAAGAAAAAGAAACCAAAACATCTACAGGAAAAAACGTGTCTCACTTTAAAGATTAAATTCAAATTATATCACATCTTAACCACCAATGTTATTCTAGGGCCAAAAGTGTGGTTGGGTGTTCTTTCTGTCAGAACTAGGCTAGAGCTTCTCAGTAATGCCTGCAAACTGAATTTTGTTGAGGCAACAACAAAAGATGAGCTGTTCCTCTACAGCCACAGCGATAGACACCATCCCGAATAATCACCCCCTTCTCTGGCAGTAGCAGCCAGCGTAGGCATTGAGGGTCAAAGCATAAGCAAAATAGGCAAAGAGGTGGTTGTGATTTTCCTGCAGCCAGCAGCAGTAGACATCTGCCTTCTTTGCCTAGGACAACTTTGCCTGACCTGCTTTATTTTTTATGCCAGTTGGTTGCATTCAATCTAAATATTTGTTTACTTTGCATGAAATATGGGCGTCTGATATTCAGAGTGTGAAATGTAAATATTACCATTCCTGTCTTCTGTTGTAGGTCCTTGGTATTCTATCTGAGAGGGATATATGTGCCTTAAAACCACAGGGGAAATAGATTTGATTAAATAAACTGGATGGGAAGCACTGTGTTAGTCACTTAGGGCTTTTTTTGAAAGAATGTGGTGGCAGCACTCATTTTGCTGCAAATCAGTGGAGTGACTTGTGATTTTCTCATGTGTGTTATTATTCTCCTAAAACAAAACCTCATTTTTCACAGAGTTAAACCAGTGATTTTTCCAATGACAGACAGAAAAAGATTTATTTTCTCCTTCTAGTGTCATCGGCGCTGTAGAGACCTATTATGTTCAACTTTCTCTCTGCCCGTATTATACTCCATTTAGAAAGCCTTTAGTGAAACCTAAAATATTCTCTGAAGGCTTTTGCTTTTCCTCTTCCTTTTTTATGTTACGTTTGATTATGTTTTGTTTCTGTGGCTGATTTCCATTATCATTCCTTGGAACAAGAATTTAGCTGGAGAAGCAGTTTTTGATACATTACCTTTCACTAGTGTTGTGAGTTGATTTTAAATTCTTCGTGTTTGACTTAATGCCTTTTGAAATAATTATATTCTAAAAAGCGCACCGTTTTAATGAAATGTTCCCGTGACTTCTCCAGTTTGGTGAGGTATATACTGGGTATAACTGAGGCATTGAGACAAACGAGTTAACCTGGTGAAGAATGTTATTCTTAGTCCACGAAGGCCCAGTCCAGCTGAAAATATTTGAGTTTCACATTCCCTTTATGAATGTCAATCAGCAAGGGCAGAATCTGCCATCGTATTATGAATAATTCTATGTGTACACACACAGGCTCCGGTCGACTCAGCACTCTTGAAAATAAAACATTTTGTGAATAATATCCCAAGTTTGACAGCATTAGTGTATAGTGTAAATGTACGGGGAGACCATGTACCTTAAATTTCAGTGTATAATGTAAGTTTCTGTCCTTCTTAGTACATTCACTAATATCTTTTTCATGAATTTATTACCAAGCAGCCGTCTTTCTGATAAGTCGTCTGAATTCTGGCAAGCAGCCGTGTTTAGATGGAGCCTAAATCGATATTTCAGTTTGACTAGCACAGAGAAAAGAGTAACTTTTCCTTTTAAAATCCTGGGGATATTTTTGTGAAATCGATGGACCAGTAGCAGTGAATACTTATTTTTCCTATTTAGGGTCCTTAATCCAAAAAGTCATTCGAAATTTGAAAACATTCCAGTTTGAGGTAATTAAAATATTTTTGCCTCCCCCTAACACCATTATGTCACATGTTTCATCTTCTAATTTCAATCTGATATTACTCAATGGCGATTTTGGTGTCAAATTGCTTTCCTCTTCGGGTACTTGTTCAATATTTTCCCTACCCCTTGACATCATAATGAGAGCCTGAAATGTTTTAAAAATAGTTTCTGTGGTTATTGCAGTATGACTTATATGACCCTTTCATTTTAGTTTGAACATTTTCTGCTCTTTTCAATTGCAACATACAGCAGCACTAGGTGAAAGATTTAAGAGGACAAATATGGTGTTCTTTGGGTCTCTTAAGCAAAGTTCATGTAAAAGTCCTCTTTGATTTGTTAATAGCTTTTTCTCTCTAATGTAGTGTGTGGCAGCAATGATGTGTATCCTCAGGAAAAAAAAAATAAAAAAAAATTGGTCCATTTTATAAAGGTTTATTTTCATACTTTATGCACTGTAGGTCTGTTGTGTGTTTTTGATTTAGTAACAATTTATGTGTTTTTCTGTTGCAGAGCACTGCAGCCTGTGGTATAGAGGCTCAAAGCGATGCCATCCAGCCGAGCCACATCAGAGAGGCCATTCGACGCTACGGCCACAAGATTGGCCCCCTTTCCCCATTCACAGTACGTAATAACAGAGTTATAAAAAGTTATATTTATAATCTTAAAGAACTTTGATTTTCAAGTGGTCAAATGAAGAAGCTTTGGAATTGTTGAGAGCAATTTGTGGTGACTGTAATTTTCTTTATAAAAGTGGCATAATTCTCTTGGGAAATAAAACTTAGTAATTTCTGTCTCTTTTTGGAAGGACAAAAAAGTTGGTTTTTTTCTTTTAAATATTATTTTCTTTCAATTACAAATTATGCTTTTTTGTTAGTGCTTGAATTTTCTGTTTTTGCAAAGTTTAGGTTTACAGTTATTTTAAATTATATGTATTCCAATATGGTGAGGAGCACTTTATATTCTAAAATTAGTTGTGTGTCAGATACTGCTGCTATTGGAAGTTGAACTCTCAAGTGACACATTTACAGTTGGAGAGAGAAGAGAATGGTTTCTTTAGACAACTTTGAACCTCCACTAAAATGTAATGGAACCGAGCTTGTGGTAAAACACTGGTGGGTTGTGAGGTTTTGCCATCATTCTTTCTATGCAAATTGCAAATCCATTGTTCAGAGCAGCCAAACGAATTCTTTATTTAATTTTGTCATCTGATAAAAATGTGAAAGTAGTCTGTCTCCAATGTCATAAATTGGGGTCATTTTCCTCTGTTCTGCTGTTCTATGTGGCATATATCCTTGCTTACCTTAGAATATCTACATTTAGGAAAGAATGAATGTCAAAGAAATCATTATAGGAAAAAAACCCAAAACAACCCAAACCCACCAAACTAGATCTGAGCTCTTAAAATCAGGAAGAAATTGTCCATTTTTGGAGAGATTTTAGGAGAGGAAAGTGATTCTGAATTTGGAGGAAAATCACCTACGTAAAAATTATATAGAAGTATATGAAGACCACATCAAGAAAATAGTGGGACTTGACCTCAGAAGCGAGGAACAAAAAAAAATAAGAGTAAATGAGTATAGAAGTTACAATTTTCCTAGTGCCAAAACTGATCAATGCTTTTATAAATGGCAGTAAATGTTTGGTTTATTACTGACAATTGATACGCATTTGCGATGAATTTGCTTTACATACTTTTACCTGTCTCTTTTGCCACCCACAAACGCTAGATTAACATCATGTAAAGCATAGGATAGAATTTCTAGTCCAAAATAGGGAAGTGTCTTTAGCAGAAGTTTGCTAAGAGATGTAGCTAAGAACATGCCAATAGCTTCTGGAAGCAGAGAATGGATTTAATTTTTTTATAAAGAAGTAAAGATCTCGCATAAACGATTACGGAGAGGTAAGTCTTCCTTCCCTGACCCTCGCTAAAAGTGGTATGGTTAATTATTAACCAAAGTTAGAAATTTCTCTGCAACCACAAGATGTAATACAATACTCTTGTTTAGGTTGGGTTTTTTTATGTCCTGCTATCTTGTGAACTTCCCAAAGAGCACGACTAACTGTACAGTTTAATTTGTTGGCATTATGTACTGTCAAAGTGGTTGATGAGATGGGTTGAGCTTTTTCCCTCTAAACAAGCCAAGAACGAGAGAGGGAATCTTGGGTCATCCGCTAGATGTGTACAGATGTTGTAGAGCTGTAATACGATGCCTTTTATAATGAGAAAGTTCAGGAAAAGTGTTTTGAGAGATATTACAGAGTATGCATTTAGGTCTGCCGATCTGCCTTCTTTTCCGGTCAGTGCCCACACTGGCAGTTTTGGGGACAAACACTGCTATCACAATTGTCCAAAAAGAAAGTACCTCAAACTTCCTGTAAGGTCCTTACAAATGCAGAAAGCACGAAGGTAGACTGAGGCTTACTTTGACCCAACCTTTTCATATTGCCAAACGATCACACTGTTGTATCAAAAAATATAATCTCTAGGCATTTTAAATAGTACTGTGGCAACATGTCTTTGGAATGACTTCTGCTTTCTCCTTTTGCCACTGCCTTCACAATAGTTTCTTTGTGTATCTGCGCGACCCCCTAGACAAGATGAG
The DNA here is from genome assembly GCF_964199755.1 of Larus michahellis. Lineage (NCBI taxonomy): Eukaryota > Metazoa > Chordata > Aves > Charadriiformes > Laridae > Larus > Larus michahellis. The sequence continues at coordinate 125,987,096 of NC_133898.1, forward strand.
AGAGCCAGGAGGAAAGGTGGTTTTACTCGTTCTGCTTCTTGTGATTGTGGGGTGACACTTTAAAAGCTGCAGAGGGAGAAATATTGAATGGGTATCTGTCATTAGATTCAGTGAAGTCATGCTTTCAGCTGTTTCCACCCTTTAAACTAATGTAAAGGTCACGTAGAGAAGTTAGGAGTATACATTTGCACATCATCTCTTCCATTTCTTTTACGCCTGTTGATCATCCTTCCCCGTCAGATCGGATTTACAGTCAATAGGTGCCCTAACAGAGTTGGCTGTAGGTAAGGAGAAAGGATTTTTCTGCCCAGATATTTTACACCAAGTTTTCTGTTGGCATTTTACTGTTCATGTTAACATTCCTGCTGCAGACGCAAGGAAAAGAATGAGTATAGCTCACTAAAGAAACAACCATTTTTGTGAGCTATTTACGTGTTCAATTCAGTCCCTAAAACATATAGACTAGACTGAACGTTAAGTGAAAGACATTGTTCTACATTCTTACAATAGTAACAAGAAGAAAAGTGCAAGTCTGCTAATGCCAAAATGCAATATTACTCCAGTATAAGTTTATGGTACTTGTACGGGAAGAATGTAGAATCAGTCCTAGAAACCTGACCGTGTACATAACTATCCCAAATAATGTGAAATGTGTTAGGAACATACAGGAAATCTCCTATGAGGAATAATAGGCAAAATAAGTTATCAATCTGTTCAACAGTTTTGTGAAAACGAGTGCTGACCATTGAGAAGAGATTGGGGAAAGAAAAAGGAATCACTTTAAATGCTTTCCTGTCTTCCAAAGTAATATTACATAAACTTTAGCACAGTACAGTTATTGGAATTTTAAGAAATTATTTTAATTTTGTAGTCCTATGCTATTCTGAAATTTTCTTGGATATGTGACTATTGAGCAGTAAGGAGGATTTACAGAAGAATTTTACCCTTGCTGTAAATTAGTAAGAAATAATGGACAGCTCTGGACTATTTTTTTTCATTTTAAATAATTTCCATCTCATCCAGCCAGTCATGCGAGGCAGAGAGCAAACATTTTCTTTTTAGTTTGGGAGATTATTTTTAATTTAGCTAGAGTTATTTTTTGGCTTTTTGCCATGCTGCCTAGTGTGAGGCATTCAGTAGTCTCTTGGAAATTCAATGTACCATTTTTAATGTTTATGGTTTAACAATGCTGGTTTTTGAAAGACTTTATCAGCAGTACATCTGGAGAGATGAATAAAAAACTGGACCTGCAAAGTGTCTGATAATATTTCACCATTTAAAAGTGTAAGATACTATAAAATCAATGTTCTCCGGATGATAAATCTGATGATTGCATTTTAAACCAAAACCAGACAAGAATATTCTAACTGCCCTTGATATAAAAATAATGATTTTGTCAATTCCCTTCTTTCTTTTTTTTTGTCTCCCTGAATTTTTAGTCTTCTTTTTTTTCCTCACCTTTTTATCATTTCTCACCTCTGGTAAGACAGGACTTCTCAGTTCTTAGACTAAAGCTAATTTCTGCACTGTCTGGAAACTCACCCTCAGTAGTGGCAAGACCCACACATAATTGCAGAGGCAGATGAAGGTATAGATATTTGACTAGATTTCCAGCTGGGAAACCATCCTTGTTTTCTCCAGTTTCAACATGAGACTCCAAAAATGTGAAAACCCCCTGCCTACCTTCTCCTCCGTGGGGTTACAGGAGGGGATCTGCCTTGCTTTAAGACTTAATTAACATGTTTTTCAGTGATGACTCGTTCATATTGGACTCAAGTACTTGCCCGTGCACACCTAAAGCTAACTCTCCAGAAGGTCCCTCTGTCTTTGAATCACTCACCATGGAGACTGCGATGTATGGACCTTGGTTCTGCTCAACAGAAGAAAATTTACTTGTCTTCTTGGCACAGTTCACAAGAGGATATGAACTGATAGGAGAGTCTCCTTCTGGTCTTGTCTTTATCCTACCAGTACACTGCCTTCATTGGGGTGTGGGTTGTTTGGCTTTTCCTTCCATTTTTCCATTCCTCGGGGCTGTTTCCTGTTGAAAGCAGAACAACCAGGTACACCAGATCAGAGGAGCACGAGAACCTTACACGTGTAGGTATTGGCTCTAGCCTTGTCTTGGCAGCAAAGTAGTGTTTTCATCAAGAAACTTCCAGGTATGGGGGACAAACTTTGGGATGGATGCATTCAATATGCGGTTCATCTGTGGGTAGGCTTTCTTCCACCATCAGTCGTGGTCTCATGCTGAAGCTTGGTGTTGGAGGAGACAGTGAGTGGATCTCATAGTTTGGCTCTGTTCCAGGAATTTCCAAAGTCAACCTTCCCATTTGAGATGTAAACAAAAAAGCAGTTTTTTATATCCAGGATCCCAGATATGTCTCTCTGGTGAAACTGTCTGACAGCGATCTTGCCTTATTTTCCAGGTTCTCATGCAGGATTCAGGAAGACAAGTTATCTCAGTCTTCCATGTGCCATCTCACAGCTTGGGTACCAGGTTGTTCTCAGTGTTAGGGTTCTCATTGCTTAGCTCCATTTCTTATACACTACTGCTCCAAAGGATTAAAGGAAGGGAGTTAAGTTTTCTCTACTTGTTTGACTCATGTTTTTCATTCCTCAAGTCTGTAATTTTAAAAATGTGAAAGATTTTCCACGAGTAATGTTGGGGTGCAGTTGGTGGCTGTCTCTCCACATCGCCCATCCTTGGATCGTTTTTCAGTGTATGATCATGCATGACTGTTAAATTTCTTGTCTTGTTTGAAAACTCGTCCCCTAGCAGTGTTGGTTCAAATAGTAACTTCCTGAATATAGCAGGCCCTTGACAACTTCCAGGTTATTACATAGATCCATAAAAATACCCCTTCTGGTGGCTTCAAAGAGATCGGGGAGGGTTTAGAACCTTCTGATACAGGTTTTTTCCTCACACACCATAGAGAAGAGCTCAGACTTCTGTCTAAAGTTATGTCCAGGTTTTGCACTACCTAGAAAATTAGCATAGCCTACATCAAATGGTTCCTGTTACTGAGGTCTGAAGAAATGGCCATACTTGCTTATATAAAGATCTGCTGTAGGATTGTTAATGTATCTCCTCCGTGTTTGATTAGACACATGCCACCAGACCTCTACCTGATTGAATCATATTTGTTGCGCAAGTCTTTTTTAATATAATTTGCAGGGGGCTACTCAGTGCTTCATCTACATTTTTTCCAAATTAAGACACAATAGTCATTGTTATTGCGTGAAAACTCAAAGGTGTGCTTGTGCGTCTGGGTAGAGAATTGTGTCCTGGGAGCCACGCAGTGTGAATATGCATGGAAGTAAACCCTTGAAGAAGTAGAAATTAATTTTCTCTAATGGATTTGCATGTATTTTGGTTGCGTATTTTCCCATCTGCCTGCCTTTTCTCAGTTCGTTTTAGACCCCTGAGGGAGAGAAAAAAAGGGCTTCTGGGACAGTTTAGCCAATGCAAAAAAATAACCAGTTATGGCCAAGAATCCACTTGACTGGGAATCGTGATGGTTTCCCAGGACTTCAGGGAGGAGGTATTCCTGCATACACCAAGAGTCATTTTGTACTCAGCATCCAGTATTTTACTAAGTATTACGCCTAACTGCGTCGGTGTCCTGGTATGCTTTGCTTCCTTCTGTGAATAGGTTTCCCAAAAGAATCGAGGTGTGTTACCTAAATGCAGTCATAGTGGGACGGTGACTGTTTAGCCAGTTACGTCACTATCTGAGAATTAATGTAAATTGTCCTAAGTGAATAAATAAGTATTTCAAGACTGTTAGGTAACTGTTAGGTTTTTTTAGATGGATGTTTTTTGCCGAAATAGAGACACTGAATATTTTCAAGCATCAAACCAATTATAGAGATGGACAGCGCTAATAATGGCCATGACACTTGGATTTTTATAACGCCTTCGTTATGGACATATCAAACTGCAAAGGTTTTGCTAGTAACATCCATTGAACCGTTGTCTTGATATTAACGGGGCAATATCTGACATGCTGCGTTTGGCAATTTTCTCTGAAAGAATTGCTCCGTGTTGTATCTTCAGTCTGTGACACCAGAATCATAGGATCATAGAATGTGTTGGGTTGGAAGGGACCTTTAAAGGTCATCTAGTCCAACCCCCCTGAAGTCAGCAGGGACATCTTCAACTAGATCAGATTGCTCAGAGCCTCATCCAGCCTGGCCTTGAATGTCTCCAGGGATGAGGCCTCCACCCCTTCTCTGGGCAACCTGTTCCTCCCTCCAGGAGGGACAAGGGAAAGGGAAGCACAAAACCAAAGCAAAATTTCTTTGAATTTGCATCCCAGGATGCTACTGACTGTCAGAAATCCTTGCCATACAGAATTCCTCATAGAACCTGTGGCTTATGGACTAGGATGCCAGCTGGCTGGACATGCTGACTGATTCTGCTGGTGAGGAAACCAAATCATATTATTGGGATAATGGATGTTCTCTGACTCCAGGCTTCTGTGTATATAAAAAGGAATTTGGAGCTTATGCCCATGTGGAGATTCCACAGTTTCTAGGTTCTCCACCTGAAGTCCAGGGTATTAATCATAGAATCATAGAAATGTTTGGGTTGGTAGAGACCTTTAAAGATCATCTAGTCCAACCTTCCTGCCATGGGCAGGGACGTTCCACTAGATCAGGTTGCTCAAAGCTCGATCCAACCTGACCGAGAACACTTCCAACAATGGAACATCCACAACTTCTTTGGGCAGCCTGTTCCAGTGTCTCACCACCCTCATCCTGATAGGACTCCTGCCCAGCTTCATTCTTTCGGCTTTGAGAAAGAGTTGACCTAGGCTGACCTATATTCAAATGTTCAAAATGATTTTGCAGTCTGGTGCAGTTTGAGGCATACATGCTAGAACCCTGCTATTGCCGAGTCGTGCTGATGTGATTTGTGGTTTATTTTTGGTTTCACTGATTCTTGCTGGTTTTGACTGGTTGAACCTTGATGGAACTGAGATGAATCCCGTCAGTTGTAGTTGCCAGATGCAGGCATACTTTATTTCCAAAATGACTAAATTTCTGAAGGAAGTCATGTGAAGGACTTCTGTTTTGTAGAACACTTCAAAATGCTAGGGCTACCTCTAAAATGGAAAATCTGAATGTAAGTACAAGTTTATCTTTTGCTACTGAAAAAATCAGTCCCATACATAGAATTTAGATTTTCACAAATTAGCAAATATAGGAGAATATTTTATAAAAAAAATACATATTCTTTTGGGACTATTTTCTTAAGATGGTTAATATGTATTTGTAAAGCATGAACAGTGACATTTTCTGACATCTTTCCCTTTTTTGATGTTTCATCATGATTGTCCCTCTCTTCCATCTATTTGGTGATAAGTGTTCCTAATAAGGCAGTTTTGGAAGAAGAGTTAAGCTTTCCAGTTTATTCTTTAGCAGCATTTGGTGGAAGTTGGTTTGGACAAAAAGAGCACTTTGAAAGTTTTATAATCACATGGTAAATGAGAACTAACATTAAACTCGTGCAAACGATCTGTTTGCATTTATTTTGACCTTAATAGCTATGTCAAAATGACTAACATAATTAGAGCATGTAGGTTTTGTCTCCAAGTGCAAGCCACAATGGAAAGCAACAAGTGGACTCTAGATTCTTCTGCATTGTATTATGCCTAAGGTAGTCCAGACATATATTTTATCCCTATATTCTCTAATAACAGTATTGGGTGGTACTCAGTATTGCCTGCTTTAAAGCATGGTCCAGACTTTCAAGGAGCAGAGAAATAAATAATTGATTTAAAAAATAACGCCATATAATTTTGCAAGATAGGAATGGGAAATGAGTAACTTTTCATCATGTGGGATGACACAGTTCCACGTGCCGTACCTGAATCTATTTCTCTGTGCTCTGTGCATTTAAGTTAAGGAAGTGAGACTTTTTATGTGTATTAATTTATTGCAGTCTGAATCTTGCTTCCTGGGTCAAGAAAAATGGGAAATTTGTCTACATAGGATTAACAGACTTCTTATATTGAGAGATGAATTTATATTTTGGATATAAAATTAGTACGTATGAATATTGTAATGCTTTTTTGGAACATCTATTTGTATGCGTTCTTTTTCTTATTATTCATTGAGATAGTTAAGGAGTGGAATAGTTCTGAATGTCCAGTTGCTGAATGTCATCTCAGTCTATCCCAGGATCTCAAGTACAATGATGTTGGTATTACAACCCTTTACATGGAGACTAGAACCACGTGTTTAGGTCATTTCACGGTTCATTGGGACGAGTGGTGTGACTATTAGATTGAAGTGCAACCTAGAATGAAGAGAGTAGAGTAAGAGGATTACTTCTCTTCTGTGTACAGAACGTGTTGGAGTTCAACAGTAAGTCAGTGGAAAGTTGTTTTGAGAAAGAGCAAATCGCCATACCTTGTAGCATGACCTGGGTACGTCCCTCTTTCTTCGTGAAACGTTGGTTCTGGGCTCTTCCTTATCACAGCGTCATTGATTTCAATAAGATTCAGGATTCAAATGGGATTAAAATCAATACCAAACAAAATTATAACAAACTCAGTCTGTCTACTGGACAAAAAAGTAAAATAATAATAATAATATGTTAGACTTAGATTAAACTGAAAAGCTCACCTATGTGAAGTGCATAGTGAAAGTGATCCATGGTCTTGACTGGGTCTATAGGTATAATCCTAATATTCATCCAAATATTATTCTAAATAATAATATTTAGTAGGCCAAGGTGATCACAAAGATATCAGATAGATATTTCTTACCAGGAATGCAGGCATAAGGTCTCTGGAGTAATTATTTTAAGTTATTTGAATTGATCGTATTTCTAGCAGTTGGAGTAACAAACAATAAAGAATTCTTTAAAAGTATTTATTCTGTGATCAATATATGGTGATTACCTGAAACCTTGATGTGAACATTTCTAAGTAGTACCGGAACTGTTTGTAAGTAGTATTTGTGACCGTGAGAGCACACCAGTAAAAAGTACGGCCAGCATCCTCTACTCTGAAATTAAACACAAAGCTACAACCGTGGAAGACCACAGGTGAAAAGATTAAAACAATGTTTCCGAAACGGATGCTTTATCCCTTCTAGTTTATATCAGTTCTGCAATGAAATGTTTGAGATGTTTAGCTAAAGAGGAGAAGCTGAGATTATAAATTTAAATCGTAATCCTGCGCAGAGCTGCGGAAGGCCGCGGCCATTATTCAGCAGCGTGTGCGTGTGGGGAGGGACCTCGCTGAATGAACAGAGGCTGTAACCAGCTTTTGTCTGGGTATTTACTTTCTGGGGAGAATGCTCCTTCAGGCTCCAAGTAATTTCCGTATGAAAAGACTTGCTAGTCTAAACCTTCTCTTGTTAAAAATCTCAGTCCCATAAAATTGCCTAAGCATCATAAAACAATGAATATTTACAAACCCATGTTTATGATGCCGCTTGTGAGGTTCCTTGCACAAAGAACATGTAACACCAGAGAATGCTATTTGGCAGAGACTTACATTATTTGGACCTTAAACAGCCCTGCCTGTACTCATAGGTTCTTAAACACTAAATGCAAGTATTCCATATAGACTTCAATAAGTTACGTGTACATGTAAATAATAGTTTCACAGTCCAATTACATAATTAGTCAAGACCGTTCACTTCGGATTGTTTAAAAGTGCTCGTTATCGATCCGGGTTGAGCTCAGCTTTTATGCAAATGCTTAAATCCATTTCTGTTGCGTAAAATACTGAAGTTCATCACAAACCTGTAGTAATTTCAACTTCATAAAGATGATATTGGGTCTACTGATTTCCTTTAGAAAACAAAACTTGTGGAGTAGTAGCTGAAGAGCTGGCAAGGCTGAGCTTATGAGAGACTGAAACAGCAGGTTGTGGAGGTAGAAAGAAGAGAGGGAAGCTTTGAAAATATAAAGGGTAGCGTGGCAGTGTGATATTGGTGGAGATAAACAGAATGGAACATTTTGCAAAGGAAGTTTGGGTTTAGGTGCCTTAAACTTCAAGAAAAATTCACCTTCGCATTTGGTCTGCGACTTAGTCTTCATAACCAAAAGAAATTCCTTTCTGCATATTTCAGACCAAAATCGTAGTGAGAAGAAGTTCCGGAATACAATCTTCAATAATTGCTTCAATATACACAATGTGGATACATTACATCTAAATTTTTCTAAAGCGCTTGAATGATAAAAAGTTTTGAATGCTGTTTCCGAAAGAGATTAGGTACATAGAAACCAAATAAAAAATCTCTGATATTTAGGGTCCTGTATATTACATAGCGCCCCTATTGATATTCAAAAGCAATTGATGATGATTTTGAAGAATTCAGGATTTCACTCTTAATCGGTTTTCAAAAATGAAATATATGTATTTATGTCAAAAGGCATTTGAAAACTTTTCCTTCAGTTATACATTTAGTTTCTGATACAGAAAAAGTCAAATTGACATTTTTATTGTTTCTTCTCATTTTGAAAGCAAAAAACCCCATTTTATTTCATTAAGCAGTTATATACTTATAATGTCTTTGTCTATACTTCAAGCTATTGTCTGAGGTTAGTTTTTATTCTACAGTGTTAACACTGTGCATTTGAAAAATATGAGTTATTATTCTATAAAACCAGTAGGAAGTCAAATCTCAGTTTGGAAATCTTGTTCCCTTCTCTCCCAACCCCCCAACCCAAGGTTCCTCCTTTCAGATTTATGAAAGAAAACATTTCTTTCTGTAAAAGGTTTTTGTATGCCAGCATCTGGAAGTGTTTATTTCGGTGGCGTGTAATCTATCTGTGGATTTAGTTAGCACCAGACCCCCTTTTGTGTACTCCCGACTTAAAATTTTTATAAATGATCTTGTTGAATTTGTGCCAGTGTGCACATGGTTTGGCTGATTGCTGCCTATATCCTTTACCTGCCAGTCACCTTTGATTTATATTCCTTCCCCTCTGCTTTTGCCTTCCAAAAATGGTGCCACTGAACTGTCCTCTAAATCATCTTATGGGATAAATTACTCCAAGATGAGATGGTACGGTTTTGGCCGCCTCCTCGACAGAAGGCATTCCTATAATCCATCCTTGCCCGCTCTCTGTAGAACCATTCAAAAAAAGAGAATGAACAGGGGAAATCAGCACTATTTCTTCCAGTGCTATTCAAAAATGCAAAATCGGCCGTTTGATTTATGTAGCTCTTAATGCCATCTGAAGACACGTAAACTGTTGGAGAATCTTTCGCATACCGTCTCCTGAACCGAACTTCTTCATTATAGGGGGTTAATCCTGAGAATATGGTTATACCGTTTTCTCCCAGAAAGATTAAAATGTGAAAGAATAGCATATTTAAGAACATTTTAAAGCATTTCATTTAGAACAGATTATACAATATACATGACAGTTCTTTCCATGATAAAAATCCCCATTGGTTTCCTTAAACTAAACAGCTAATACTCCTTCAGAATAACAACAGTTCTGTAAGCTTTACTTAATGACATTACTAATTTGGAGAGTTTTATGAAGTTTCCTGGAGAAAAGCAGGTGGCTTGGCAGTAATTTAAAAGGTTCACAATTTGTGGTAGCGGTTTCAGGGGGTTTCATGTTTCTGAAGAGGGAGACCAAGCTGCATATTGCTTAAGAGCGTCTGACACAATGATGTATCATTTTGGACTAAGTTTCCAGAAGTTCGTTGGTCATTAAATGTGCTGCTTGACTTTATATTGCAGTCTCCCAGCTGTCTCTACTGGGGGTAATCTTAGCGCTCAAACAGAATTTATTAATGAAGGCATAAGCTTGCAGTACTGATGAAACAGTAGGTTGCCCAGATGATTTTATTAAACAGGAACATAGATTTTTAGATAAGACAAAAATGTCATTTAAGTAGATTTGAAAAGAACTGGCTAATTTTCTGCAGAGCACTGGGAAAGTCTTTACAAACGCTCTGGATAGTATTCGATATCCTGTGGGGACATTTAAAATTCTTGGATTGCACATACATCAGTGTCTCGCTGCACAACACAGTACATGAATTGTTGCAAGGGGCGCGCGAGGCTTTGGGGCAGTATAGATGTGGTTCTGTTGAGGTAGGAGATGCTGGCGTGAAACGACTCTGCTAATGGAGTTTGCCCAACCGCGCGGAGCGTCGCTGCTCCGTTGCGTCGCTGCCTCTTTGAGCAGGTTGCACTTGGAAGTACTAAACGAAACACGTGCGTCTTGCTAAACGTAGGGGCTCGCAGTGTAAGGTTTAATTCCTTTTCAGATCGATTCATTAAAAAAAAGTCTGATTTAGCAAATACACTTACTAGCTCTGTTAGTGAGAAGATAATAAGTAAGTCAGGAAGTTTGCTGTCAACTGAATCTCTCATATAAAACAAAGCAACTCCTAATTTTGTAAGCCTTATGTAAGTATCTTTTTCTACTTATACGGCCAGATTCAAATACATGCTAGAGACATTTTACACACGGTTGTACTGTTGTAAAAGGATCCGAGGGTACGAATACATTACTTTTTAAATGAAGTGCGTGTTCTTATATACCTCCTGAGAGGCTTAAAAGACCTTAGTATAACTGAGAATCTGACTTCTGGTACAGATTCGAGGCAATCGGACATGTAATACAGCTACGTAATTATGTATTTCAAGGGTAAGGTGGGCAAACATAATTCTACAGCAGATACTAGGAAAAAAATGTAGCTTATGTGTTCCAAGGTATTACACAAAGGGAAGATATCTAAACACGCCCATCTTCAATAATTCACATTAATTTTTGTAAAGATAGTGACACTGCATCCGTGTCGCGTGTACTTTCTAGTACAAAGGTTAATAAGTAGAAACTTGATAATTGAAGAATCTAAAGAACAAAAATGAAGAATCTTAAGAACAACATGGGTTTTTTTTCCTTACTTCGTTACATAGAATAATAGTGCAACTCCCTGGAGGTTTCATGTTCTTGTGAATCTGTTAGATTTTGGACAATATTATGTACTTATACCTCTATATAATGCAAGATGAGTTGTGGTAGCTGTAACCTGTACAATTCTTTCAGGCTTCCCTTGAAAACCAGCGTTCATTCATATTTTTCTCCCTGGAAGCTTTAAAAGTGCTTTATGAACTGAAATGGCTCACGGTTGTCAGTTCGCCTCTGGCAGGGCCGGCGCGGGCTGGGATGTGAGACGCGGCAGCTGGGTCAGTCTGCGGCAATGCCGCACGGCTTCGCAGCACAGGATGTGAGCTGTCTAGATGAAACATTATGAGAACTTTAGGATCATGTAATATAACCGTTTGAGTTGGAATTAACCTCTGGTTGAAGAAAATTGCACGGACCTTAATTTCTCGGGAACAGGATCTCCGTTTCAGATGTTGTTTCTACCACTAGCGCGTGACAGACTTGTCCTATTGTGTTGAGCTCAGATAGAAGCTATACCGGTGGACATCTCTGCCATCACTGCCTTGTCCCTTTGCAAATAAAGAATGTAGAATCTCTAGAATAACAGGGTAAACCTGGAAAGGAACAAATAATAATCTGGGAACACCAAGACCAAGTGGAAATCTCTTTTGTAACTCATTATCTGTTATTTTCCATTCTAGTTGCCTACTCTCTTGTTCGTGAAGTCCTATAACAATACTCGAACTTGAGCACCTGTTGAGCGAGGAATTGCGCAGAGGAGAAGATAAAAGTTTAAACAGGGACCCTGTGTTTTGTTTCTGTCCATTTATCGTGCCCCACACCGTGAGGTGTCACTTCTCATTTACATCTTTGATAACCACTAACAGCAAAAAAAGTTGTTTAGCGAGCAGTGGTACACACGATGCTTGATTTGCTCTGGTTTGTGTCCACTGTCCTCTCCGTCCCCCGTGGCAATGATGCTCGTTCTCCCCTGATCTCTCTGATGTGCCTCCAGGCAGCAAAAGGCAACAGTGCTATGTGGTTGCTAGAAAAGCTCTTTAACACCTAAGTTCTCCTTTTCTCCAAACTAGACCCATTTCAGGGAGCCTGACTGCGCGCTTGGGTAGTGCTTGCGAATATTTCTCTAGCAGAATCAAATGAAAACACCAGGCTTGAGGCAAGTGAACACATTTTATGAATTTCAGCTTGGGGTTTCTGTGTTTCTTCCTTTCCATGAGGTTTTGCGTTATTCCAGCTTTCTGACTTCAACTTCAAGGTTGTGTAAACCTCCATTCAGCAAAGCAATCATCTGCTTAATTTTTAAACTATACCTTCAGTCTGACAAAAGCACGTGCTAAATTGAGGCTTTCAGTATTATTAGCAATGCATCTTTTGATTAATCTGTTATTTCAACGTTCTTTTTTTAAAATTTATTGCACATAGGAGAAAAATATGGAGGAGGGTGCGTGTAGGAGTAAAGGATTTTCAGAGATGTGAACAGAGATGCAGAGAAGTATATATTTATAGTTTATAAATATGTCTATGTCTAAACGTATATTTGTAAAAAAACCCAAGAAAATAGTCTTTGCCATGTGAAAAGCTTTAATATTTTTTATTTGTACATAAAGTGATTCTTCCTGGCATCTCGATTCCACGGGACATTTAATTTACGGTAGTTCTTTTGTCAGTGATGGTGACCTCAAAGTCACCAGTAGTAGGTGTGATGAAGAAGACAAGATCCTGGCATTTCTGCTGCTGGGATGGAAGGTAAAATGTTTCAAAAATATGTTTAGAGAAGAGAGAGAATAGTTTAAGCAAGAGGTGGACTGAAATTTGAGATTTAGTTATTTTTACTGTGTTCCATTTCTGAAAATGAGCATGGATGCTGCTCAGCTGAGTAAGTGCAAATTACGCATCTGTGTGTACTGTAAAGGTAGGTGCCAGAACAAGAGAAGGTAGCTAAGGGTCCTCAAAAAGTACTAGTAATAAGCATAAAATGGGATGAAAATACGATTGAATGCTTTTTCTGGCCTTTTAATATTTGCCTCACTGGAAGGTTTTGGAAGATACTTAAAGGATTTAAACTTAAATTGGCTAGAGCAGTGGGTGAATATTGCGGTGTTAGCAGAACTAAGAGAAAAATCATGAAATGAAGGGAAATTCTTGAAGGGAATATCAGACTCTAGAAAATGAAAAAAGTGAATCAGGTACCAGTCATGGTTTTAATGCTGCGTAGTACGGTACTTATATTTGTGACTGCGATGTCCAGATTATGATTAAGCTTCAACCAGGGCTTTCAAGTACATCTCTTGTATCTACAGTTCTACTGTGACAAAATGTCGCAATCAGGATGGTTTTCTGCTTTTAAACCAAGAGCTTCTTACCCTGAGTTATATCACCCTGGATAATTCCGTTCCCTTCTCGGTGATTAAGTTCTTTAGTTATTTATGGGTAGAAGTTATACTCTTTCCTCCACGTCACTTAGATACAGTAGAGGGGATATGACGAGAGATTTTTCCTTGGTGAGACACTCTTCTGTGTCTCCATGAGCATTTACATTAGTTAATGTACACGTGGGTAAAAAGGTAATGTATTGGTCTTCATAAGTATCCTGAGCTGTTCTTCAGAGCCCTGAGAACATGTGTCAAATAGGTGGTTTCCTTCAGGCTTCAACTGCTGAAGGACTATGGAACCTGGAATATACCTGAGTGTTTAAAAAACTTTCTATTCTGTTTTACCAATTTGGAATGAATTCCACAGTTAGGAGCTCTACCTCAGAATCATATGCCTCTAACTTCACATAATTTAAATTCCAATGATTCTAGGAGAATAATATTAATAAATAATAATAATGGGAAGAAGAAAGAGAAGAAGGAGAACAAGGAGGAGAAGAAGAAGAGGAAGATGAGGAAGAAGAAGAAGAAGTAGAAGAAACAAAAATAAGAAAAAAATCACGCAATCAATGTTTGCATATGGTTGCTAACACTGGCAGGTTAGGTAGGTGGGGAAGGGGCTGGTATCCAGCCTGGAGCAATTGTACTAATGTGACGTTTCAGGCTGTGTACAGGCACAGGTCGGTCTTTAAACGTGGTGATGTGCTGACAGGATTGTCAGTTTTGATGGTAAAGTATTGAGACAACAGCAAAAACAATAGGACTCTCTAGAGACCTACATACGTTAGTTTTACTGCAGAAGGTGATAAAACTGCTGGAAGCAAGCAGTCTCCTTGCAGAATTATTGCCATACAAACAGCCTGGAGGTGAGACGTATTAATTTCACTAGGTTAATTTTGTCGGTGGTGAAGGGTCTGGGTATTTTTTTTCTTGCAAGGAGGAGGATAAATTATTAATATTTACCATCAAGAAGACTGTAGTTCTAACTGGTGTTTAGATACCATCCCTAAATTACCATCAGAAGATGTAGCGTAGATTCGGAGTGTAGATTAGGTGCTTCTGAGAAAAAGCATACAGCACTTTCTGCATCTGTTAGCAAGAAAGTTTAAACAATCTCAGCATTGTGCATGGAGGTTTTTTTTAAAAAAAGAAGTATGTGGTACCGAAGAAAGGTATATGCTTGTTGCCACTTTAGGAAGCTTGGGATTTAATAGCTTACGAGGTAGATGAGGTCCCTCTTTGTCCGTAATTTCCTACTATAATACTTAGGTCATAAAAAGAGATAACTAGGTACAAAAGAGCGAAACTGCATGGCTCAACAATTGATAAAAAGCTATTAATCATGGCTTTTTAGAACATGTTGAAAGCCATTCACGCGATCAAGGAATATTAATTTAGGGACATAATTTTATAACTAGTTCCAAATTATCATAAGTGACTAGACATTTTGAATGCTTAGCCTGAAATATGTAAAAGAGTACTGGGTTTATTGTGTTTTTTTAAAGGTGCACAATGGCATTTCGTGGAAGTGGGATTTTTTCTCGAGTCTCAACTTCCATAAGAGAAGTAAATTGTCATTTAACTTTAAAAAGGGGGGGGAAAAAATCTTATTACTAATGTTTTTCAATGTAAGAACATTAGTCAGATGCAGGACTCCTCTGTGTGTGTATATTATTTGTAATACACAAATGCAGAACAGAAGTAAATGATGGCTCAATCGATTTTGCAATATATATGGAAGACAAATGACAAGATTTGATAATATAAACAGGAGAGTAAAAAGGAGATAGTGTTGTTTAGTTTGCAAGGAAGTGGTCTCAGTACATAAATCATCCAACCAGTACAAGATTTTTTTCTGTAGGAGTCATAGCACAGAAGAGTTCTAAGAATTAAGTGACAGTGGGTGATGGAGTTAGTCTGCTGTTTGCTTGTTCCTACCAAAACGATGATGCAGGAGATGTGCTGGCTTGGATGTTTGGTGTGTGGACAGCAAAGAGTGGCATGTGCATTGATCCAGGTTGGAACCTGACATTTGGTGGTAGGTGGGAGCAAGTTGAGGGAGGTCATCCTCCTGCTCTACCCTGCCCTGGTGAGGCCACATCTGGAGTACGGTGTCCAGTTCTGGGTCCCCCTGTTCAAGAAGGACAGGGAACTGCTGGAGAGAGTCCAGCGGAGGGATACAATGATGATCAAGGGAATGGAGCACCTGTCTTATGAGGAAAGGCTGAGAGACCTGAGTCTGTTTAGGCTGTAGAAGAGAAGACTGAGAGGGGATCTCATCAATGCTTATCAATATCTAAAGGGCAGGTGTCAAGAGGATGGGGCCAGACTCTTCTCAGTGGTGTCCAATGACAGGAGAAGGGGCAACAGGCACAGGTTGGAACACAGGAAATTCCATCTCAACATGAGGAAAAACTTGAGGGTGATGGAGAACTGGCACAGGCTGCCCAGAGAGGTTGTGGAGTCTCCTTCTCTGGAGATATTCAAAACCCACTTGGATGCATTTCGGTCCAGCCTGCTCTAGGTGACCCTGCTTTGGCAAGGGAGTTGGACTAGATGATCTCCAGAAGTCCCTTCCAACCCCTGCCATTTTGTGATTCTGTGATCATTTTCTGTAGGAAAATGAAAATAGCGTGTAATGCCTGCAGCTGAGAGGAAAGTTCAAAGTGATGGGCAAGAGAAATGAGCTTGGCTGGAGCCTTATGACTTGGTATGAACACGAAAATGTTGGTTTTTTTCAAAGCTGGATTCCTAAGTGTTTCTGTAACTTCCTCAGTGAGAAGATCAGACGCTGGATGAAGGGTAAGGAAGGCAGTTATGTGCCACTAGGATTGTTATCTGGAAAGAAGAAGATAAAATATAGCTGCAATCCAAGTGTGAACATAGAGAGCATCTAGTATCAGAGATGACGCCCATGTTATACATCTTGATGGTGGTGGTGGTGGTCACAAGGTTCTTGATGAACAGAGATGGAGGATTTGGAATAGGTGGGAGATGAGGAATTCGAGTTTATTCGTGTTCAGTCTGAGCTGGCAGCTTGACATGAGAGCTCTTGGAGGGGCATGAAAAACCACTAGCCCTGAGTTATTTCAGCCAGGAATCAGTTGTATTATCGGGTAAGAAACTTACTGCCACGTCTTTGAGCAAAGGTTACAATGTGTAGTATTATTTGCTTCCCCTAATTTATTGCACATTTGTCAAAGCACAATTTCCTTCAGGTTGCTGAAGCAACTCCTTGTATTTCTTATTTTTTTCATGGGAAGAATTCATTCCCAACTTCATAAACTTCATTTTTAAGAAATTGTGGGTTCCAGGTTTCTAATAATGTCTCTTTCCAAAAAAAGTAATATATCACTTTAAACTGATGTGGCAGTGCTCAATTGCCTGTAGTCAGCAGCAACCATTTTTCTTTAGTACTTGCTGACATATATCCCAAGAATAGCACGAGATATTGGGAAGTTCTGACTTTCACCGTTGTAACTGAGACTGACGTTGTAATATCAAGTCAGAGAAACTTTTCCCAGAGGCACACGCCCAGGCTATCCAGGTTTGGATATCCTCATCTGCGTAGGTATTTAACCACTGCTAAGGAAGCCTTGCACATGAAAACACCATCGTGTAATTTTAAGCCACGTATCAACTGAACTCAACCACCCTCTCCAATACTCTCCATCACACGAAGATGTGATTCTGGTAGAGTAGCGCCAGCATCATTTTAGATACTTCGAATTGAAGCAGACACACCAAATAATATCCTGTCTTAGGACCTTTGGACACCTTGTCAGGGCGCAGGAGAAATCTGGACTCAAGCGCAGTGTGACGTTAAGGCAGTAAGGCTTTGCCGGTTGGTCTGGAAAGTCCCTGATGCTGCTGTATTTTATAATCTAACTATAGGTGGGGTGGCTGGATCTGCGCGCTCACAGTGAGTGGTGCAGGGTTGGAAAATTTACATTGCAAACTCTTTAACTTTCCAGTTCTCCAACGGTAGTTTATTTAAGGTCGGTCTAGTTTCCTTGTCAAATATTTTTGGAAAAAAGTTAATTGGGGATTGTAAAGTAATGAAGAGGACAAGTTAGTGACAGAGAGTTACTGAGTTACCATTTGATAAATGAAGTGTAAGCAAACTCTTTTCATTCCAGAAGAGCCAGATGTTAAGTATTTCATCTGTGAATTAAGAAAGTGGGCAACATTTACAGGCTATGGAGCTATATCTTGCAAAGTAGTGATTTTGAAAGCGTCCTGGAGTCCTGAGGAATCAATTGAACGTGATGGGGCCAATACAGCGTGTAGCTGAAGGGGATGATGCAGTCCTTGGCCAGGCAGGCAGAGGAATAGGAAACAGAAGAGTTTTCTGCTGTTTTGGGGCAAACACAGATAAAATATTATTCCAGTTTGGGTGTTCGTATTTTAGTAAAAACCTCAACAATTGGAGAGGGCTCAAAGATCTAGGAGAAATTGTGAAAGTCTAGAAAATCCAGACATGGAAATACATGCGGTGCTTCATCTGTGGAGTTTATCAAACTGAAGAAAGTGTTGTGTAGTTAGTCTTTAAGGACCCACTAATAAGAAAAATCTCATGTTCTAGGGTTTTTAGTCCGAGCATTCGAAGTTATAAGGATATTCAGGGTGGGATTCCTCTTGCTAGATACAAACATCTGTATTGGAGCACAGTGACTAGATTTCCTTTATAGTCAATTAAGAGAAATAAGCACTTCTGGGCTGTAATTTATCTCTTGCTAAGATAGATGTTTAAGAGGGGTCAAATGAACGGTGTTGTGGAAATGCCTTTTTCTCTAGCTTGACAGGATGATGTGTGTAGCTATTGACATTGCAGAGCTCTAGGGTAGGTGAGAGGAGCCCTTCTCCTACTACGCAGCTTGACATTTAAGCTAGACAAATTCAAACTAGGAATAAGGCATATATATTTTTTAACGACATAACTAAGTGCTGAAATAACTTAACCAATGATTGTGACAGATTGTCCATGACTGGAAATTTTAAAATCAAGTTGAGATGTTTCTGTAAAAGCGATGCTCAAGTTCAACCGCAGCTATTGGATCTGGAGAGCTGAGTCAAGAAAACTCTGTGGACCGTGTCGTGTAGCACAGTTAGATTAGATGGTCCTTTCTGTCCCTAAGAACTATGAATCGTATTTTGTCGGTACTTCAGTAAACTGTAAACATGCAAATCCACTTTGAAAGAAGGTCAGCAGCTTACCCAATTTGAATTCCTGATGTTCAAGTGCATAGTTTCAGAGGAAATAATTTGCAAAATTTGTGGTAATTCTCCTTTCTACCTATAGCGATTTCACTTCAAAGTTACAGTTTTCCGTATATATTCATTGTTTTGTGTTATGCAATGTATTCTGATCTTTTTTTCTAAAAAATGAACGTCACAACTACGTAACATAATTTTTTTTTGAGAAGGTATTGACTATGTAATTGCGACATTTGTTTTCAGAAATAAAATTGTGATAATTCATTATTAGAACAGGTAGATTAGAAAAAAATGAGCATTGCTCTTTAAAATCAAGGGAATAACCTGTTTTCGAAACCTCAGAAAATTAGGGTCGCCATTGCTACATGCGGTATCTCTATACATTCTTATAAATATTCATATGACTCATATTGGGAACAAAATGGGCTAAGTACACCACCTTAATTAGAGTAGTGGAAATAACAAGTTATTTCCATTCTTTGAATGTCGTTGGCAAATTTCCATTGTGTCAACGTAATTAAGACATATTAATATTAATCTGGTAAGTACTGTAACTTTACATAGTGGAAAAATAAAATAAAATGGACCATGAGAACATTTTTCAATATCAGTTTCAATTTTAATACTTTATATTGTTGTGAAAAGTTATAAAAATGTGTTATTATTTTATTACCCCATTAAGAAAACAACGCAGCAACAGATGCTTGTTACCCCGATTTTCTCAGTCTGTTTATGGGGATGTTTTATCAAAATGGGTCTTTTAAAAGTTATAAAGATGTAATACTCTCCTAAATTAGGTCATAAATGCCTAATGTGGAAAACTAATACATTTTATTATTTTTCAAGTATGGGTTTATGTATATTAAAATATGCAGCTGTTAGGAAGTCTGGAGTGTGTATAACAGAAACATATTGCATTACAAGATGTTAGTGTCTCTCTCTGAGTATGTACACTCTTTATGCATACACCCACACAAGTTTTTGGCATGTGGAAGAGACTACATTAACATTTTGGCTCAGTATTATTTTCTAATATCATGGGTTATTATTTTTTTTTTTACGAATAGATGTAAATGCTAAATATACTGAGCACATACACGTATTTTTACTCTGTATTTGCCAGAAATCTTCTCTTACACAAATTGAGCAAGTGGATCTAAAATGTGTATATAAGCATTAAATTCCATCACATCGGCAATTGTATGCTGCGTTTCTGAAAAATGGTAGATGTTCCTGCACCAAGAGGGGTAAAAAGATGATCTCTTAGATTAAACCTCCTCCTGTCTTCCATACGAACCAGCTGGGACGGATTTGTGATGGCGGAGGAGGGACTCAAACACCTGCTCGTTGCGGGTAGCATGGTGACCATGGCTGCCCCAGGAAATGGTACAACCGGAAGGATTTTCAAATCTCCCCATAATTTGAGGTGAAATGACCAGTTCTCAAAGGCGTACTTACTGAACCTCATACTTCATGTATTCACTGATGAAAGCCTTTAATTGTCACAAAAAGAAAACCCTGTATAAAGTACAGCAAACAACAACTGCTGTTGTGGTGATGGGAGCGCACCAAATTAATAGGGGCCTGTTTCTGCCCCACACACATCCCCTCCCTTACTCATTTAGGTATGTGGGAAAACCTATGTATAGAATTTTTTGTTATAAAAGGGAAACAGAATTTTCGTGGCCTTTTATTCTATTTATTGCAGCATTGCTTTTACACTTATATTACTTTTTTAAAAAAAACAGCAACCGAACAATCTCTATGCTGTGTCGAGGCCCTCATGCTTGTGAAGAAGTGATAAATATACACAAAACTATCTTACTGCCCTTCAAATACTTCTTTCCAAACACTCCTTTTTTCCACAGTGCTTACAAAAGCCTTGTCGCTGATTAGGTTGTCCGTGTGTTGATATCAGTCATAATGGTGAACGTGTTTTTCTTTGCATTGCCTTGTTTTCCCCCGTGTTTACCTTTTGCCCTCACGTGAAGATTTTCAACATCTGAGAAAGAAAATGTATTTTGTTTAATATTCCTCTTGTACTTTAGAAGGCAGGGTCATGGGCTGTCAGGAGGGGCTCAGCACGGCAGAATTGACATAAGTAATTATAAATGTCATAAGGCAGCAATTTAAATGAAGATAAATTAGTCGCAGGTAGTTTTGATAGAAGCAATGTGAAAACTCAACCTTGAACTAGGAAAACCGAGTTAATTTCTAATATTTGTAGCTTCGTCTTTGGTGGGTCTTACCAAGATCAAAACAAAATATCAACAATCCTGATCCTGACATGAAGGAAAACTCCTTCTTCTTGCTAGGTCTGGTCTCACTGTGTATGATTTCATATAACATTGAGTATGTGGAATCATTGCAGACCTTCTCATTGCAGACCTCTGTCCGCACGTTTGCCTGTAACCTCACTTTTAAGCTTTCTGTTTGCAGGAAGTGCTGACCTCTGGAACCCAATTTCCTCCATATTCAGAGGAATTTTCCATTTGATGCACTGCAAGCTTGTCTCTGCCTATGAAACCCTTCTTTCTTCTAATCCTTGAGCAGTTGGGTTTAAGTTTTAGTTTGGGTGACATGTGAGTCATGCTGCTTCACTCACTTCTGCGTCTGAAGTTTCCACAAATTCAGAGATATCTGGCACAGGGTTTTGCTTTTCGCCTAATTCTTATGCTGGTAATTTTCCATCTTCTTTTTTCTTATATCTATTTTCTGTAAGGATTAGGAAGTTTGCTACCTTTTCTTACTGGCCAGGCAATATTGATCCTGTTGTGTTGTGGCAATGTTCATGTTGACTGAGTTTTTTAGCAAAATCTGCAGCATGGTGTCCTCTCTTATCCATGTTCCATTCTGTCCTCAGGGTGGCTTATATTCAGGTTTTCAACCTGTGTTGGACTCTGTTGTCACCTGTCATGTGGCGTCTTTCCCCATCTGAAAACGGAGCTTTGCAGAAAAGGGCCTGGGGTTCCTGGTGGACACCAAGTTGACCATGTGTCAGCAATGTGCCCTTGTGACAAAGGAGCCCAGTGGTATCCTGGGCTGCATTAGGCAGGCTGTTGCCAGCAGGTCGAAGGAGGTGATCCATCCCCTCTGCTCAGCAATGGTCAGATCCATCTGGAGTGCTGGGTCCACTGCTGGGCTTCCCAGTACGAGAGAGACATGGAAATGCTGGAGCGAGTCCACTGAAAGGGTTCAGATGATTAGGGGACTGGAGCATCTCTCATATGAAGAGAGATTGAGAGAGCTGGGACAATTCAGATGGGAGAAGAGAGGCCTCATGGGGACTTTATCAAGGTGCGTAAATACTTTATTGGAGGGGTGTGTGAAGAAGACAAAGTCAGATTTTTTTTCAATGGTTCCTTGACAAAGGACAAGACATAATGGGCACAGATCGAAATTTCACTTAAAAAGAAAAAACTTTGTCACTGTGAGGGTGATCAAACATGGGAACAGGCTGCCCAGAGAGAGTGTGGAGTCTCCGTCCTTGGAGATATGCCAAACTCAAGTGGACACATCCCTGAGCAACCTGCTCTAGGTGATCCTGCTTTGAGCAGGGCGTTGGACTAGACCATCTCTAGAGGTGCCTTCCAGCCTCAGTGAGTCTGTGAACTGCAATATTGTTGAGACCGTGTTTAGGGATTGTGTAAATTCAAGTTTTCTGTCTTCTCATAATTCTCTGGATTCAGGACCTGCATTCAAAAGGCTTTATAGATGTACCCGTTACAGTTAAAATCATGCTGTAACACATTTGCCTCCCTTCTAACCATGTTAGGAATTGCACATGAAGCCTGCATGCCATACAGTTTTAATTAACCTAATTGATCACAGTAGCTGTGCTGCCAACCACCAAAGTGTTGATAGGACTTCACCGGAAGCTCAGCTAGTCTGTCATCATCTGGTCTCAAAATGCGGTTAAGATGATCCTCCCCTTTCAGAACTGTAGGTTTTTATGAAGTCTGAAATTCAGGCCAATGCGCAGAAGGCTGAATTTGCTGTCGTTTTCCGCTTTTCAAGCTTTGCAAATAGGTGACTTAGGTAATTCACATCAATGAAGTAGAATCTATAAAAGCAGCGTAAAATATACCATGGTTTCATTACCAGGGATCCATGGTCAAGAAAGAGTCCTTCTGCCAGGGGTTTGTGCTTCAGAAAAGATCAGTCAGGGTGAGACTTTACAAAACTAAAAACTCGAGATGTGTTTTTCTAGGGGAGTTTCAAAAGAGGTGGTTGTTCCTGGTGGCTAGATATGCCCATTACAACCTGATAACGTATCTTATGGCCTGCTCCTTGTTGAGGCGTATTTCTTAATTTAGCACTGAGTCAAAGTGTTCATAACATAGTGGAGCACGACTTGGTAAACAGTTGTTTTATGACTTCAAGGTTATTTTTTGAGATATGTTTTCTGGATTTAATATTTCAGAAGCAATTTGGTTGTCTGCTTGTCGCTTCTTTCTAAAACCAAACTAAAAGGCATTAACACTTAGTTGTACAATTTTCTAGGCCCAGGCTTCTTTAGTGGAATACATCTTCTCTGTCTGCCTTCCCCAGAAAAATGGGAGAAGGAATAATAATAGTAGTAGTAGTAGCAGTAGCAGTAGTAATAATAATTATTATTCTTACTATCCAAAGTTCTGTCTGAAAGTCATTTTTCTCTGCTGTGCAGACAGATTAATTTTGGGTCTCTACGCACTACTAATACCAGTTAGAGGGATTCTACCATTTGTTTATCCTGAGAAGGCACAATAGCTCGTCCGGAAACACAGCCCCAAATTGTGCGGCGTTGATTCTGCTGAACTGGACCAGGCTGCAGGGCCACCCACATGCTCTTGATCAAGAGGGACCCAGATGGCTGCAGCCATACCAGTTGGCTCGGCTCATAGGAGGGTGCTGCTGCGGCAGATTTAAATGTTACATACATTTTAAAAACCAACAATATTTGGGGATAGCTAAGTGTTGTAGGATGCACTTGCAGAGGATGCAGTCAAGCGCCTCAACTTGAATATGCTATGGTGTGGTCTGAGAAAGCCATGAAGATGGTTCTCTGTGTTCTCATTATACCCTCAGGCTTTAGAAATGTAGGGGTTTTGTCATCCTACGCGTGAAAGAACGGTGTATGCTTTTCTGAACTGTTCACTTTCCGGTTTGTAAGGTGTGTAAATTCAGAACAGTTAGACTTTGGGAACTTAATTTCTCCTGTTTGTAAAAAGAGATCTGTGCGCTCTCGTTGTCATAGTGAGAACTCCTATCTTTAAGGTGCCGCAGGGTGGGAGGGTTGCTTGTATGGCAAGTCTGTTTTTAAGAATAGAATCATAGAATCATAGAATGTGTTGGGTTGGAAAGGACCCAGTTGGACTAGATCATCTAGTGCAACCCCCCTGCAGTCAGCAGGGACATCTTCAACTAGATCAGGTTGCTCAGAGCCTCATCCAGCCTGGCCTTGAATGTCTCCAGGGATGGGGCCTCCACCACCTCTCTGGGCAACCTGTTCCAGTGTCTCACCACCCTCAGTGTAAAGAACTTCTTCCTAATGTCTCATCTAAACCTGCCCCACTCTAGTTTAAAACCATTGCCCCTCGTCCTATCGCTACATGCCCTTGCAAACAGCCCCTCCCCAGCTTTCCTGTAGGCCCCCTTCAGGGACTGAAAGGCCACTATAAGGTCTTCATGGAGCCTTCTCTTCTCCAGGCTGAACAACCCCAACTCTCTCAGCCTGTCTTCAAAGGAGAGGTGCTCCAGCCCTTGGATCATCTTCGTGGCCCTCCGCTGGACCGGCTCCAACAGGTCCATGTCCTTCTTGTGCTGAGGGCTCCAGAGCTGGACACAATATTGTGTACTGAACTTTGCAGTTATTGAAAAAAGAGGAACTACAGTTTCAGGAGTTTCAGTTAACAGTCTGATTTGTTGACAACTGGCTTGATGTTTAAAGGAAGCCAGTAATAATTTATCATTTGATGAAAATGCTCGTGATTAGCCACTCGTTTTTTTCAGAAAGCTGAACTTCATATGGCTAACGTGGTTAAAATAACATATATACTCAAATAAATTATGGAGTTTTATATGGTTAAACTAAAGAAATTTGGATTTACCAAAACAGTGAGGTCAGAATTCATCTTGCCAAGTGCAGACATAGGAGAAGGCACTTTCAGAGATGCATGTCCTTCTAAACAGCTTATTTCTCAGCCCTGGCTATGAATGGAGGTGGGGGTGACAAGCTAACACATCTAAAATGAAAACAGTTAATTGAGATGAATGCACCTTAAATAAGCAGAAAAGATTTTGGGATGTCTTACTTTTAATTCATATAGAAGGTGATGTTAGACAGCACTGTAATGAATTAATGCTAGGATTGTTAGGTACAGTCCAAATTATGTTTGTTTTATTAAGCCTAAAATATTAATAATTTGTGCCATTGTTATATTCAGAATGTTAGTTTCACATTTTTGTTGCTTATCTCAGTGCTTGTTAGTCACCTTAAAAGTGGTTTTGATTCCCATTATGCCTCTGAATTTCCTTAGCAGTTGTATAATCAGATTTTATTAATTATGTAAATCTATTTTCTTTCTGTTCTCAGTGAATAAAATATAGAAATACAGATTTAAAAATGGAGGGTAAGAGAAGAGCTGGAACTTACTATACCAAAAATATTCTCAGGTTTCTTAATAACGTAAAATAAACAATAACATAACTTTTCTCTCTCTTTCAATTGCACCTATGAGAGATCTTGCTTATAAGAGTAATTAGGAAAAACATTTTAAGATGGAAGTTGATTTTTCTATTGGGTTTTCCCATTTTATGCTGATAGTAAGTATTTGAAAACTTTACATAGATAAAATGTTTTATGTTTTTAAGTACGTTTTATGAATTTGTAAAGTTTTTAAAGTTTTATTTAAGAGCATCAGTTATATGCAATGTTATTACATCCTGTCTCTTTGAACAAGTTATGTGTCAAGAATTAGGCGGAGGAAGAACTGCATTTTATATGAATGCTTAATAGGAATCAGATTCAATATTACGAATAGACAGATATTTACTTACAAGACAAATACCCAAATGTAGAAAAACGTGGCACCCAGAAGTTTGAAGTAATTGATGGATTTGAAAATTCATGATGCTGTTGGAGATTTCTGCCACGTTTGTTAAAATCACACCATAAAGCTCTTAACTGGAACTTGAAACCTCATTGAGGCAGGCGGTGTATGAATGCAAGTCTCATTACGGATGCGTGAAGTGGATTAAAATGAGAACTATTTAGTTGGAGCTGCCAAGGGCAGTGATGGAGAGGCAGGATCAGGCAGAAGAGATGAGAGCAGTCCGAAGGCAGACGTAAACACTATTGGGGCACATGTCGTTAGCTCAAGCCAGCGCAGAAATTACCTAAAAATAACAGAGAAGGTAAATAGGTGCTGGCTGAATTACTGTAGGCCCCAGAGAAAAGGACTGAAGAAGCAGATCTCTTAAAGGGAGATCCTAAAGGGTTGATGAGAAGTGGAAGGTGAGTGGGGAGAGGATAAAGTCATGACTGCTACAGGAAGCTGTGGCGTTAAGGACATTCAACTGACCGTATCCAAAGCAGCTAAATAAACCAGGCCAAGTAGGCTACAAGTGCCCCCATTAATTTTGACCATGAAGCCACCTCTGTGTGACTTGGTGAAGGTGGTTGGGAGTTGTAGAGGTGGCAGCTCTTAAACTGAAAGAAATTTCCGACAGAATTGAACGTTTAGCTTTGCTGCTAATGGGCTGTAGTGATGTGAATGAGGCTTACTAAATACACACCCTTAACTGTTCTTACTTATATGCATAATATAAATTTCACATTGTATAATAGCTGTAAGACAATCCAGAGCAGTTCCAGGGGATTATTGCACATCTCGGGTAGTTTAAGTCATCCAGCCTTTTGGCTCCGTGCCTCAAAACACTAGCAGAGACATGTTATAATCGTCCAGAAATGCACTGCCTGTTGCAAATTACAGCTTAAACCAAGATATTCACTACATTACACATACACCCAAAATATACAATTTAGCCAGGTAATGTGATGTGCATGTTTAAAAAAAAAAAAAATATCTAACTATGGAGAAGTTCTGTATGCTCTTCCACAAGCTGACGAGAGAATTTACCTGCCCATCCAGAACAGCTCCAGAAAGTCCGTGCTAGTTTGCAACGTCGTTTGCTTCTGTGTTTAATGATCTCATTATCGTCACCCTTCACCTTTCTCTCTTTTCCCTTCTTTTCGGCTTTGGTTATTTGGGCTCTGCATTGGATCCCTCAATGTGCCCCATGTGCTTTGAGACACTCAAATATGGGATGTAATTATAGCAATGAAGTGTAAAGAATGTCACAAATAGCGTTCAAGACTGAATGGAGAAAATGGAAAGAGGAATAGATAATGAGTATGAGTCTAGTACAATCACTACTATGCTTCTCTAAGTTACCCTATAACAGAACTATATCTGCTATAAGTGCTCATATAAATGTGTGTATTAAACTATCTCAGTGATAGGATTAAATGCCATTATTCATTTATTTTCCTGTCTTCTCTTACATGAGAGAAGAAAGACGAGATCCCTGTTTACTTTCTCTCTACCTTTTCCTGCTATTCCTCCACTCGAAGATCTCCCATCCTGGGCTGTTCTCTCTCTCATCCCGACGAACAGATTTCTCAGCCTAACGTTTGTATTGATCCTGGCTTTATTCTGCTCTGAATCAAGCAAAGCATTCCCGACAAGAAAGAGTTAAGGAGTTGCCAGCAGCCAGGCACACCTTATGTTGTTTCTTTTTCCCCAGCCTCCTTGTTTTTTGTCAGATAAAATTGCCAGCAAAAAGCAAATTACGATGTTTGCCGATATGAGCTGTAATATTATGTCTTCTTCCTTGTAGGCCAGTGAGCTCCAGCTGGCAGGCTGCCCATTCCAGTGTGCAAGGACACTGCTTTTCTGGGAGGCTGGGGCAGATAAAGCAGTTGGGTTTTCTGAAAGTGGAGGCTTTTTGGTTTTTTCCCTCCTCTCGTTAGTGGAACAAGACCTTATCAGCACATAAACACAGCCCGCGTGGCAACACAAAGATACCTGTTTTGCCTCATACTCGACTTTCTCAAGAAAACATGTTTCTCCTGTGGATATTAAAATAATAGCTTTTAAGTTAGAAAGCACGCTCGCTCGCGCTGCAATTATTAACTGCTCAATTAGGACACTTTTCCAGCTATCTGGGCCGAGGTTTTCAGAGGAGCCTAGGGAGTTGACTGCATAAAGCTGTGTCTGTACCGGGAGATTAACTGTGTCTGTGCTCTCTGACACTGAAGCTAACAAGCATGGAATGGCCCGTGTCCATATTATTCCATTTTTTAATCCTCCAGAAGAGGGTGGCCGTCTCCAAACCGCCTCCTGGGAATGGTTTCTGGCCCCCGCATACCTCTGAGCTGTGTCCCACCGGTGGGGAATGGTAGTTGCCCTGTTCCAAGAACATTCCTGGGGCTAGTCGAACAATTTAAGTGTAAAGGGGTTTTCTGAGAGTCCGGGAATATTCCCTGAGACTGTTTTAACTTGAGGTCAAGTCTTGGTGTTGTTGGCTGCTCTAAAGCTGAAGTCTTAAGCCCTGGCCCTCAGAGCAGCTGCACGTGCAGTGTTCATGGTGTTACCACGTGCTGTTTGATCTACGAAAAACGGTCCCTTCCACTCAGTAACTTTATGTGGTCAATCGTGGTTTATAAATAAGTCATTAATTAAAGTACAGAAAATGCAATCATCATTAAGAACTGCGCAACTTTGTCGTGTTAGATCCCTGTCAACGGCGTTCAGCGTCCGGTGCGTGATTTTATAGGATGCTTATTAATAATAGTAATAATAAGAAGAATATTGTAGTCTCTCATTTGGCAGGCTTCAGCATTATACAGCGTTGCCCAGTCTTACTGCGCGCTGCAGCTGTCACTAGTGCTTAGCTCCGGGTTGTGTGAACTGTAGATGATGATGATGATGATGATGTCGTCAAGTAGAATACAAATAAATTACTTCCCCCCCCCCCCCCCCCCCTTTTGCTTTCCTCTAAGAATATCGTTTATCTTCTTTAATGCCATTGGGAGGATCGATGTCAAGCGGTGCTTTGAGATCCTCGGATCAAACACTCTACAGCTGTGACTGGTATTCTTGTGTACCCCAACGTGGTCTGTATGTTTGCTATATGATGGTCAAAGACCTGCTCCAAAGCTGCCGGTGGCGTTCGATTCAGGCTGAATATCTATTTTGCAGACTGGTAATGTTGTCGCACAATCCTTCTGTGTTCTCTACACATATAATGAAGTCACAGCATTTGCTGTGTGACATCAAAGCCTGTCGCGCTACGAGAACGGGCGTAATCTGGCAGACAACGATCGCATTGTGTGTAAGCAGGGCAAAGAGAAGGCAAGTTATAAAGCAGAACCTTTTTTATTTACACAGCAACGTTTTAATAACCAGCAGATTTTGGGAAAAGGGCTGGAAAAATAGTAAAAAGATAAATGTACTTATGTTTCAATGTTGTGATTTTTTTTTTTTTTTAACAAGTATAAAAGTTCATTTCTATGTATTAAAATAAAAAATACCCTTGAATTTCAGGCAGGATCCTGAGAGAGCGATTGGCATTCCCAATCAATGCTTGCTGGAATATTTTCTTTCTTTTTTCCCCCCCCCCTCCGCAATCCTTCTATGGTACTATTAATGCGAACCTCCTTAGTTGCGCACTTGGAACAGCCCGGTGCGATAGCTTTACTACAAAGGGCTTCTGTGTATTCCAGGAGTCAGGATATAGCACTCTTCTGACAGAAAATGCCCTGTAATGAAGGTGAAGCTTAGACATTATTTATTCCAAATACAGGATCTTTCCATCTGCAAGTTTATAGAGGCTGAGAAATTGTTGAATTTGGAGATTTGCAAATACAAATTACAAGCTCGACTCTGAAAATATTCCCTCCTGGAAAACAAATCCTATTCCCTCTGGTGAGCATTATCCTTAGGCAGCATTAGATGGGTACAGAAGGCATTTCTAAGGTGGACAGCTTTGCTCATAAAGACACGGCACCACCCTCTCCTGGAACCAAGCAACTAAAACATTTTGATCCGGCGCTCGGGTACCTGGAGAGAACAGACTGTCACTTGTGTTCGATTACGTGGAATATTTTTTGTGTCTCTTAACCAGGTCCGCTTTTTAGGCTGCAGCAGGTTAAAGTTAGAGCTGTGCAAACTTTGAGAAGCCCTACGTCCAAATTAAGGCTGGCTGGCTTCCAGAAATGGCTGGAGCTGGCAAATTTAAATCATTTTCAAGTTGGAGCTGTTTTTTTCTGGGTTTTATGTCATCACTTATGAGTTAAAACTGAGGAAAAACCTGGTTGTAACCGATTTAACCTCTTTTTGCCTCCTGCCTTGGTCTGGAGTCTTTTTTCCGTATGTGTGACTTGTTTTTTGAGAACTAACCGCTGATGGGATTATACAGTGTGTCGAGTCTCTGGAATTGCCCATCTAATAAAGCATGGGATTTTAAAGCTTTTCTTTTAAACCTTTACAGAGCATCAATTGCTGAAGTACCTAGAAGAAAGTGGTTCTTAAAATGTTTTCTATAAAAGAAATTATTTTTCCATTTTACGTTTTTATGCAATTCAGATGCTAAATGACAATTTTTAAATTGACTGGCATTACCAACACGGTGGGAGGTGTCATGCTCTTGGCTTAAGACTGGTAATAAGTTAAAATTTTCTTAGCGCTTACATTTCCTGAACTATTCCTGTGGTAGGAGAATAATTTATCTACATAATGAGTTTATAGGTGAAATCCCTCTGAAGCCCCAAATCAGTGCCAACTTTATGCGTGTGGATGGTTATTATGAACTGATCTGCAAGGCTCTAGAGAAGGGGACCATGACCATATCACGGGAACCTGAGGAAACAGTTTACTTCAGTTATATACAGGTGCCTGGTTAGGACCTGACCTTTTGAAGAGTTGTCCAAACATTTACTCACTCTCACAACACCCTCGTGAAGTAGAGGATAAATATTATCTCAATTTTATGGAACAAGAAGGTGAGCACCAAGAAAGTCTGGATTAAAAGTCAGGAATTTGTGGCATGCCGTTGCTTGTTTAATCCATTAGACCGTGGTGTTTGGTTTGTCAATAGTCCCGTGCTTTATAAACTGGACAAAACCTTTAAAGAAGCAATTAGTTTAGATAGGCGGGAGTTCAGTTCTCTTTGCATAAAACAGAGATGAAGCCATTTCACATCATCGACATCATAGCCAAACTTGGCAAATTTGTTCCATGTTTGTATTTAAGTGAGGATTGCTCTTGAAGGTGGTAGTGTATCAAACAAACCCCTTCTTCGGGAGGAAGGGGAACTCGGAAAAAGGGATGATATTTCCATGTTAACTGAAGTAGATCATCACTTTAGCCTTAATTTACCAAAGCGCATCGTCAGGGAAGCAATGCTGTACGTGTAATTATCTTGGTGAACGGTTCTGTCGTGTTTGCATACGAGTTTATATTTGTTTTATGCAGAATAGAATTTATAAAGCATTTCTATCATTTACGGCAAGTCCTTGCGATGGTTTCTGTCACCCATCACTTGAAACAAGGCTGAAAAGCACTGTAGAAATGACAAAGGCTACCACCATCGTCTCTTCCAAACTGCAGTGGAACTGAAATGATACAGGACAAGAGGGCAAATGTTGAGAACTGGAAAAATAGAAAAACAGACCAGCATGAAATGTCAAACCACATTTTTAAGGCGCTTTTTACTATATTTCCATAAATGCATGAGGGAATTATGTTGCAAATACTTGAAACTGTTTATTTTCATTTTTGGCTTGATTTTCTAGCATTGAAAAAACCATGTCTAATGATCTTGAGCATTCTTAAAGAAAAAAATTATATTTTACATAATGGTTTGCATGTGTGAGTTCCCTCTGGCAGGAGCACTATAATTAGCCTGTCGTCTCTCAGAGAAGAGACTATCTGTCTTAAGGATGCAACAGTAAGTCTTGGCTGCTAGAGCTAAGAGCAGAACATTGTGATTTTGTTTAAAGATAAACATTATCCCTTTTCACTTATTCATCTTTCTCCTCTTCCTGCTTCTTTGGCTCGAAGCTAGCCTGGAGAAGCAAAGGACAGCTGAGTACAAACAGTTTTCTTCCTTCCTCATTCAGCAAGCCATGGCGAAAGATCTTGGCTTCTTGACATCAATAACTTTGCTTCAACTCAACTTGGAACCGTTTGGGCAGCCTTTCAAAAATAAAAAGGTACAATAAAAGGGGACTGAACTTCCTGTTTTAGTCATAAAGTAGCAGATTCAGCTAAGGCACACTTTCCTCTGGGATCGTCCATATACTGCCTGGGAGAGTCAAGGATGTGGAATATTATTCCTTTGCACAACTTTATTGTAGCTATTAAAAGACAATCAACCAGAATAGGGTGGTGGCAGACAGTGTTGTGTGTTTCAGTCTTTTGCGGTCTTGTTACTAAAGGAGAGTAATTTTGGTAGAAAGGCTTTGCTGCTTTTGGGCAGCCATGTGTGTCCTTGATCAGAGGAGGGGGAAGGAGAGAAGGAAAACTCAAAACCACCACAGAGTCAGAAAAATGTAACTGGTTTGAGCTGGCATAGCGGTGCTGGTGTGTGTTAACTCTTGGTATTATCATGCCTGAGGTTTCGTTTCCAGCATCGACAAAGAAAGCTGTAATACAGGAGATGATCACATATGGCATCTTTCCAGGCCCAACTGGTTAGCTGAGCAGGGACCGGGTAAGAAGGTGAGGTTTCCAGTGGGGACAGGAGTATATTGAATTTCATTTTGAAGACTGTCATGTACGTGTGCCAGTTCCTCAGAGAGTGTGTTGATACGCTGGTGAAAACTAACTGCAGTGGCAATGACACTTCTCCGTGGATAGTGACATATGGACCAGGTTCCTTGAAGGTACCCGTCACCAAATTCTTTGGCTTGCACCACGTCCATTTATTCTTGAGCTTGCTTTGTGATCCTTCTGCTGTTGCTGTCCTTCTGCCCCTCTTCTCTCCTATGTTGTGCAATTTGTCTGAACAGTATAATTTTCTTTCCTTATTCCTTACAACCTTTCCCTCTCCACCCCTCTGCTTTCCTGATACTTTCCTTTGCCAAATAGTCAGAGATTTTCTCAATTCTGAGTTCCTATGTAGGCTATAATTTTATTCTATTATGAGTGAGCACTGCTACTGCAGGCCTGGAACTGATTACTGTTTGCATATATCCAGCGTCACCAGCCAAGGAGTCAAAGACCAAAGAGACTTCTCGGAACCTCACGAGGTTTTCAAAATCACCTTGTTATTCTTTTCAGATTCCCCCTTTTGTTGGGAATTTCTTTTTAATTTCAGTTGTATCTGGAATTCAAAGACCAAGTCTATCTTTTGAAAAGTTCTTGTAGATATTGGTTGTCTTTACAAACAGTCCAAAACCTAAAATCTCGTTTTAAATTAGCACGTATTTCCAGTCTTGGGCATCCCAGAAGGTCATTGATTAGGTCAGCATGAACTCTGTCTGCTCTTTTCTGCAGTGTATTTCAGGCTTCTGGATTGACAGACCTTTGCTGCGAGGCTAAGAGCAAAGCTTTTGTGTGTTTTATGTTGGTACTTGGCCCTGGTTGGAACAAATATTTTCATTGTTTTTCTAATATTTCAGTACTTTATTTCTTCATCCCAGAAAGGAGAAATCGCAAAAATAAAAGCAATAAAGAATAAATCAATCCCTTGGAAAGTTGAAAATATAACAAGCAAAAAGAGGAGGATATTTCTTTTTTATGAAAACACTAAAGAAAGGTTTGTGCTCTTCTGAAAGTGCATGCTGAAATTTTTAGTTTTTCCCTTTGTAAAATTTATGTGGTACGATTGTGTTCTGAAAAGATGGGATAATTAGGAATTGCGATATAGAAGAGGTCATACTGACCAACCTGATAGATCTTCTGCCTTTCAACTCCTGGAAGTGAATACTTACAGGAAATATAATTTGAAAGATCAAGAAAGTCATGGTGAACTAAGACTCAAATAGTTCTTACTTCTGTGTTAGTCACTTCCCCAAAGATCTCTGTAATAAATCTTGGTTTGCCATGATCTCCCATGCATTGACCTTTGTACTCTCCAGGAAGTTTCCTCAATAAAAATAAAAAACATTTTGAAGTGACCATTGATCTAGCCATCTTCTTGCCGATCTTTGCTCATTTCTTCGTAGCTCTGTCCCACGCAGAAACACTTACTTCTGACAATGGCATTGTTGGTCTGGCAGCCACAAAAAACAACTTTCTTAAGTGGTCTTCTGTGGAATTGCATGTCTCGTTTTAAGTCTCCTTTAGCATAAAATGCTTAATTGACCTAGGTCTCTGGACTGGGTAAATGGCTGCAAGTTCTGAGATGATTCCTATTCTTCTTCCCTTGGATAGTATATTGAAGGTCATGACTGGATACAAATAATTAAACCAACTGTCCTAATTGTCTGTAAAATTTTGTGGAATACCTATTTCTGAATCTTGAATTCTGTTATTTATTAGGTCAGATTTGTTGTCCTTTTCCTGTATTAGTGTCTCCCCTTATCTTTTCCTGGAAGCTCTCCTAGAAGCCCTTTGTTTCTGTCTTGGTCTTTTCAGGATGAGCCAGGTGAATTAGTCTACTATTTTTCCTAAATGTAAGGATACCACTGAAAAAAGGAACTCTCTTGGCTGTATTACTTTCTGATCACTGCCATTGTTCTTCCGATTATGGATTAATACCCAGCTATTGTTCAACTAAATTAATTCCTCCAATTACTGCTCTCCTGAAAGGATTTGCTAAATCTTGGTTTTCTATTCTCTGCTGCTGCTGGCATGAAATTCTTTAAAGTCGGGGGAATTAGGCTGTGTCTGGTTTGCAAGTAGTACAAATAGGAGCAGATGTGTAAAAGACAAATGATTGATGCTGACCCGTCAAGCCCATGATGAGCATTTCAGCAGGGTTTGCTTTCACTCTAGCACTAGGTCTAGTCTGTCCCCGTTGACTGAATGCCTGTGAGTGGTTGGAGTCCATCTTTTGGTTTGGTTTTATCCAAAAAGAGTCCTGTTAGTGTGCTCTGAAATCATGCCACGGTGCAAAGCGATGTGTTGTAAGTGGGCACGAACGGGAGATTTGTTTCAAAACCGCCCCCCTGATCCAAAGTAAAACGCTTCCGTGGATGCATCCTTTTGTACCTGACTCAGACATCTCTGTAAATCCAGTAATGGGCTTATCTGGATCAACCAGTGCTTAAATATTTCTGTGCATGTGGCCAAAAAGGCTTCTTAACATCCCGATTGGACATGTTCTTTTCACATTAATGTTACCATTATTGTGGAGACAGCCCTAATTGCTGTTCTTATAACTTGTGTTTATGTAGAAAAGTAATACCAGAGAAATCCAAGTTAGAAATAAGGCACAAGAAAATTAACAGTGGAACAAACTACCAAGTGAAGTTCTGCATTGTCTGGTTCTTGATGACTCCAAATGGAGGTCCAATGAATTTCTGGAAAATATGCCTTTGTTAAACCGGTTACTGGCCCAAAATAGGGGCAACTGGCTGAAATTCTGTGGTCTGTGGTACACAGGAGGTCAGACTAGATGATCTAATTTTCCCTTCTGGCTTTAAACTGTATGAATGTGAGCAATCCCCCTCATTACCCGACACTTCTGGCCATTGAAAAATGTGGGATCAAGCTGTCACTTACCAGTAAAGAACATTTGCTGCTCTGCCATCAAATCAAGAAATTAACTTTGGGATATCACATAACAGCATTGTTGTATCCTGGTTTATGACGCAAAGAGATTTGTGTAAGCAAGGAAAAAACCCCACCACCTATAGCATGATTTAGATTACGGCAACGGTGTATTGTAAACTTAGCCTTTGATATCAGTTATCACAATTCAGATTCAAAATCAGAGCTGAAATAGGACTTTATTTTAGAGTTTCAGTGCCAGGAAGGTTAATGGGTTATTGACAGCTTTAAGAATGAAATGTCAGGGAGGAAATTAGAGCAAACATGTCTCATGAGCCAGCACACAGCATGGCTGGTTTTAATAGACCCGGCAGATCTTCTGTAGTAACGCCCCCATTAATAGTGCAGTTATCACTGTTTCCAGATGGCGTGATCATAAACTCACAGAGCTTTTGCAGGGACCTATAATTTATCCTGATCCTTTCCTCCTCTGGATTCACCCAGAAGGAAGACAAGTGGTATCACAGCCCACCCCAACTGTTTTGGGTTTGGTTTTTTTTTGGTTTTTTGTTTTGTTTTTTTTTTTTTTTTGCCAGGAAGTGTGGGGTGGGGGCAGGATTACATCTGGGGGTCCGTGGAGCCCACCAACAGAGACTGCTCCGAGTCTCTCTTGAATGAGAGCATCCACTGCTGTTCTCAACCACTTCCCACTTCACTCTTTCACTTGTACTGGGCTGGTCCATGGCCCATATTAGAAGGTAGGTTGCAGCTCCTTTGCACCCATTTTAGACCCTCTTTGGGTTTTTTTCTTTTTTTTTTTTGTTTTTTTTTTTAAATCGGCCTTTTATTAACTGTGTGCACATCCATTCTCAATGAGTTTCACTCAGCCACTGCAGAATCATCATTACAGGTAAAAACTTGGAAAATTAGAAAATGGAAGGTGTTTTTAACTGTATTCTTGACAAAGCATATTCCTTGAAAGATTGACAAACTGCTTTAATCTTCACAGAAAGTATGGGTTTGAACACATTTGAGAGGCAGAAAAATAAGGGGTGTCTCATAAAGCAAACTGCAGCTAACGCGTTTTTCTCTTCCTATCTCCTGATACAAAGATGCAGCACTCTGAAAGGGCATGTCTCAAAACTATACTGAAATGATACAAGGTTCTTTTCAGAAATCTCGGCTCTTAATGTTTCTAGGAAGTCGGAGATACGGATGGCAATTTAAAAAAAAAAAAAAAAATCCTCATTGTAAATGCATTAAGAAATTTTACACTTCTCAGTTGAGATCCCTGGGTTACCTAAGCAAGTGTATATGTGAAAAAAGGTATCTACTTTTGGCCTTTAATTGTACAAAAAGGAACAACATGCATTACCAGTGTATTTCTTTGCCATGTCTGTCTTATACATTTTGGAGGAAGGGGTGGGAAAAGAAAGAAGGATCCAGCTTCTACTAAGCTCTGTTTGGTTTTGAAAACCAAAAGCCAACCCTGGCGCCTTAAATCTTGCTTTCATCAAGAAGATGGTAATTCCAAATAGTTAGCTGAATTTTGGTTAGTATAGCAGCAGGTCTCTTCATATCTTGCTTTTTGGTGTTTGTAAGTAAATA
Organism: Larus michahellis; assembly: GCF_964199755.1. Classification (NCBI taxonomy): domain Eukaryota; kingdom Metazoa; phylum Chordata; class Aves; order Charadriiformes; family Laridae; genus Larus; species Larus michahellis. Next base: position 126,023,899 of record NC_133898.1, read on the forward strand.
CACATGATTTATAGAATATTTTATTTCAGTTATTTTGACTTTGTCTTTCACCTCTTTGACCTAGAAAATCTAGAGTGCTTTAATAAGCAGTGTCCTTGTTAGAAACTTATTATGTGGCTCTTTTTGGAAAGGCAAGTTGAGTATGTGGCATAGTGTAAGGAATTTTGATGTAATTTGTTTAGAAAGGCTGTTGCTTGACAAACCTTTTCTGAACAGGCTACATGGTAACTGAGAAATTGGATGTCTGGGGGCTGGACTGGGTAATGGACAATAGATGCTTTCACTTGTGTTGCCTGTTCAAATCCAATCTGTCAAAGATTGAAAATTGTTCCCTTTTCATACTGGGCAAGTGGCCTGTGAGTAATTAGTTGGTTGACTCTGCCTGGTGCCTGATTAAAATTTGCCCACAAGACAAAAATGCCACCCCATTTGGCACCCTGGCTGGTCACTTCAAAAGCCAAAGCTGAATCAGCAGCAGTCTTTGCTATATACTCTTCCAGTTCAGAACCAAGATGTTTTATTGTGCAATGTGGACGTGCTTATATTTTGTTATTTTGTTGTCCCCAGGCTTGTTCTCCGTAACACCTGTCATAAGTACCACATGTAAGATAGCAAAAAGGGGTTGTTTCCTTGGGGGTGGATGAATTTCCTTCCCCTACAGAGGGCCAGGATCAATGCTTCACCCCGTCAACAGCTCAGGAATAAATAATTGCCCCAAAACTCCATGATATCTCAGCATTTGCTGGACTTAGCCGTGCAGCTTATTCAGTTGACTCATGCACAGCCAAAAACAAAGGGAGGAAATATTAGAACAATTAAGCAGCACCAATTTATCAAGGAAAAATAGAAGCTCACTAGAAATGGCAGCTTGTGGGTTCATCCAGCCTCAGGGCAGGGCAAACTTGGGGCCACCATTTCTGGGGCAGAAGCCCCAGCCTTTCATTGGGGGAATATTTCCACAAAGGTGAAGTGCTTTTGAGCAATTTCTTCAATGGACTAGGCACAAACATGCTTCTCTTTGACACAATGGTGGCTTGTGCCCCCTTTTTTTCCTCTCCCTCTTGCTTTCTTTTCATTAAGCAAACTGAATAATTACAGCAAAAAAAAAAAAAAAAGAAAAAAAAAAGAAAACCACATACTTCATTTATATTTAATGTCCAAGACTGAATTTAAGCTTGTGGGAAGCACGAAATCTCCCTCAAGCTTTTGAGGGTTCTATGCCCTGGGTGCCAGCTGCTGGCTACTCCGAATCGGCGTTTATGGTCTTCCTGCTCCTATACGTGAACTCAGAATTTCTCTTGCGTGTCCAGTGCCCCCTTCTTCTTCTGTCCTACAACTATCATAAGCAGTAGATCCAGTTTTCTATAGTTTCCGCAATGACTGCTAATAGAGTTGTAGAGCCAAAAACTGGTTGGGAGAGGGTGAAGTAAGTTTTGGATGGAATTATATCAAGATAGAGAAGCCCTTCACTTCTTTATAGAGGAGTTGATGTCATTAAGAGACAAGAACCTGCAGAAATAGGGTTGGAAAGAAAAACAGCAAAGGAAGAGAGATGCTGGGCATCTCTGAGTGAGTGGGTGAGGGTGATGACTTACAGAAAGATGGGAAAACGGGATGGGAAGCAAGGGACGGATAAACTGAATCGAGGGGCAAAGACAGGGATAAACAGAAGGAAAGATTTAATTAAGGTTAAAGAGAATAGAGTTGGTAATAAAAAATTAGAAAAAAATGCTGTCATGAGGAACAGAGAAAGGTGAACAGGAAAATATGTCAAAAGAAGAAAATGAAAAGATTTCAGGTTATTGGGGAATATTTGTCTATTCTAAGAAATGAGTCAGTGCTGCACACTTTAGAAAACTGAGAAGGAAATAAGAATAAAGAAAAGCAAAGAAAAAAAGAAAACTGAGAAGGAAATAGGAATAAAAAAGCAAAGAAGAAAAGAAAAATTTCAGTAGATTACTATTTAAGGTTTATTTCTGAGCCTACTTAAAGTTTTAGCCTCATAGCTCCTGGTGAAAAGTCCAGGAGTGAAATAGCTAAGATCACTAGTTGGCTTTCAAAATCTCAATGTTAGAGTTTACGTTGTAGACATTTTAGAGAATATATTATTATTATGCAATAATATATAATAACTAATGGCAAAATAGATAAACTATGTTACAATATTGACTAGCAGGAATAAACATAATGGTCCACTTACAAATTAGATATAAACTAACACAGACGGTTCCTTGTCTTGTCCAAAACCAGAAGCTTAGGGAATTAGACAATAAGGATTATTTTTTAACAAAAATTCTGTGTTTATTTGTGTTCTTTTTTATTCTGAAGTTTACTTTTTGAGATAGCTTTTGAGATAATTTTGTGTTTTGGGAAAGGAATGGTTGAGATGAGGAAATGCCTCCATTACACGTTGAACTTTTAGAAAGTCACACCTGCAGTCAAGACTCAAGTCTTAGAATAGCTCCGGCATCCAAAAAAAGTATTGAGATATATGAAAGGACAAAACATCCTGAGTACACCTAGGGCGATGAACTTTGTGGAACCAGACTGTAAGAATGACAAAATGGTGCTTTGGAGCTCTAAGATCTTTTGAAGACGTGATTCCCATTACAGGTGCTGAACATGTGGAAATACAGCTCTGCTCTCTTTAGAGTCCAGCTGTGCTTCTAAGTCCATTTTAATTGTAGCTGGCATTATCTATTGGTAGGAGTAACACAAAATTTGGGGCAACAGGTCAATTCTTCACCCAAAGGCTATCTGTCACAAAGGTGTACCTGTGATCCTGCGTATATGACTCTGTACCAATGCCTAAAAAGTAGGTCTTAGCCCCATTGAGGTGCCCCAGATTCTTCTCCCCTTAAAATCATGATCATGTGTGAGAGAGAATTTTCCTTCCCACCCATAAGGATTTGAGGGAGATGGTGTTGAACCCACCAGCTGGTGCATCATGATAATCTGCAGTAATCTCTACTAATTTAATCTGTTTTTTCCATTTCATCAGTTTAGCATCTGAAGCCTAGTCTGGCTTCTCTTGACTACTTACCCCAGAGTATTTCTGCAGTACACTGGTAAAATGGGAAGCTGAAGAGTCAAAATCCCCACCATAAATGGGCTACAGTGGTGCATATTCCTGCCCTGTACAATGAAAATCAGCTTGTTCATTTACAGGACGTGCTGATGGAGGCTTCTGTGCAATATCATTTACAGCCGTGTTGTCTTTGTAGATGCCTTCTACGATGTGAGAACACTGATGAGTGGAGGGGGAAGGGGCCGACCTTCCACTTCCCATATGGAAAACATCTGTAACGGGCAACATATCTCTCTCTAAAGAAATGGGTTGCTGTTTCATAGTTTCTTCAAAGTGTTACGCAGACAAAAGGTATCAACTTGAATTTTTACCGGGGGTGACTGTCCCAGCCTCTAGAGCCTTTTACCGTAATACCAAAGTATTGTTTTAAACGAGACAGGCAGTAATGTTTTACACTGTCTCACACAGAAAGAATGTAACATCAACTGGCAAAGTATAGAGTAGTCAAAGTGCTCCAAAAATAAAACAAAAGAAACAATATCATGCCCTTTTATTGTGGCCCCTTAACTCTAGTCCTCGGAGGACAGCACTGATTGATGTCGGTGATGCAACCTAAAAATTAATGTCAATTACCCAAAACAGAATGCACATGAGTGACGTTAAGAGTCTGATTTCAGTCCACAAAAGCCAGGAAATTCAGAGCTACTGGAGAGCCAAAAACCTGGATCTGACATTCCCATCTTACCAGCAGCCATTCTGCTGGGGGGAAGAGGAGAAACAAAGAAAAAGGGAGTTACACCATCACAATAAATAACGTGACTGAGACAACACACTCGCTTTTTGCTGAAGTCGGGATCCACCGGGTCCCATTAGCTTTAAGACCAGGAACTGCAATGTGTTCTAGGTTTGGGGCTCAGTAACTCCCCTACCACCTTTCTTCCTTTTTTAGTATAAACTCTTTTATTGATTTAGTAACAATAACCTTTAATGAGACCTAACTATCTCTTCATTTACAGTAATTATTTACTGCTCTTGTATTTCCAGCCATCGGAAGTGGGGGTGTTGCTGTCAGCATGATTAGCGCATGTTATGTATTTGATGCAATAATCGCGCATCCGAACGGGATCGACCCCGCACTCTTTGATAAATGAACATGCAGTAATCGAGCTGTTCTGGTGTCAGCATGCACACAAATCAAAATGTTCTAACATCAAAGAAGTACTTATGAAAAAACTTTCATACAGGATTTAAATATTCCTCAATGTTATTAAAAAAATATGGGCTGCGATATCATGAAAAGCCCTTGATGGAGTTACAAGCGGGTAATCCATCTCCCTATTCGTAAGCCTCTATTTAATGACTGAACAGTGGCAATCAGCCAGAAGAATCTCATGGCCCGGCCAGTTTGTTTTCAGACAAGTATCAGCTTTGTAGATGTGCATATAAATGTGTGTCTTCTGTAAAACTGGATGCAAAAGAAAACGATGAGATGTGCTACTGAAGAAGAGAGAGTTTAGTGGGATGGGTCAGATTGCCGAGATATTGTTAATGGCATTCTTCTGTCCTAGAATTTGAAAATACTTTTCATTTAAGTAAAGTGTGCCATAGCAAGTAGCGTGTATAAGTGGGTCTGTGGAGAGGGAGCACAGCGTGAAAGTTCGGAGTCCGCCTAGTCATTTCATTTTCTTCACCACATAAATATTATTGCCCCCTCCACAGACCCGTCAATGAGAAACAACCAAAAGGAATGTTTAGTCAATTCTAGGAAGGACATTTTGGAATTCTACTTGGAATTCTGCTATTCTCAGCAACCATATGGTGTCTCTGGGATGGCTCATTTCGCCAAGACATGAGGCAGGTAAGGAATGGATGGACAGAAAGAGATTTGGAAAGGTTAGAGATAACTTGAGCCATACATTAGAGACATCCATCCTTCATGTTTTTTCATCTTGCCTCATCAACCAGCTTTTCCAACATATCAATGTTGGAATGTGAATATAATGTTTTTTAAAAAGTATAATGTAAAAAAAAAGCCTGGCCTTCCTTGGGATCCCAAGTTTCTTGGTACATCCTTGCAGCTCGTAACTCGCCAGAAGCTCGTAGAAGGTGCAACAAGGGCTCTTTTCTGGAGAGGCTGCCTTCTGTGGGAGCCTGCAAGGCTTTGAGCAGTCTTGGCATGCTGACCAGCGTGCCATTAGCCCTGTTAGTGCTCGTTAGCCCCCTGTCTAAATACGTGAAGGAGTCTGTCTGTCCTGCGAGTGAAGAACTGCTGGGCAGAGACCCAGGACCACTCGCCTCCGGGGGATGGTTTGGGGCAGCAGGAGCAGGCCCTGCAGAGCGGGTGGCGATGTGGAGGAGACTGCCCTCTTCACGTCTCCCCACTTGCTCGTTTACAAATGAAGCCACCCACAGTCGAGCTCTTAATGTGCTCGGCATGTTTCAGCGTTGAGACCCTAATTGCAGGCTGTCGGGAGATGGTGAGCAGGGCCACTGTCACACAGACCGAGTCAGGGGATCTGGTGGTGTTCACAGATGACCAGATCCTTCCCGTCAGCGATTATTTTTTTTTTTCTTTCTTGTATTCGCTTTGCATATACTGAAGAAATCTGTTCTTCATGCTGCTCTCTTTTCCACATCCTCACGCTTAGATCTGGCTTGAATGGGATAAATGTGTCATTACTTTGCCATGGCTGGCCAATACTAAAACGGGTTGTTTTTTAAGGGAGGAGCATCTTCCTGTGATTATCACCAATTACAAGTAAAGTGTTAACTGTTCAAAGGAATTAACTGCTCTGCTTCATGTTTTTTACAGGCAGATTGCATCCTTTGCACAAGGACTAGGACATCTTGCATATAATTAAAGAATAACCTTTAATTGCCTAAGTTATAAATGCTTCCCGTCATCAAAACCCAAATAGCTGTATCAATATATGCCTGGATTATAGTTCAAATTAGGGATGGAGCTTTGTTTTGAACGATAATGGCATGTGGCTTTCATACTTTGTGGGCCATTTTTTAAAGTTTGGATTTGATCCTGGTCTTCAGAAGTTCAGGAGGGACCAGAAAAACGTATTTTGATTCGGGGCTATTTCTAATATAAATGTCATAAAACTGGGTAGTGTATAATAATTTATTCTGCTGCTAAAATATTGTTTTAACCGGTTAAACTGCTGCAACACTTGGAATTTTTCTCCAGCGTGTTGCAGAAATACACGTGCAAGATCGATTGGATGCCATTCTGCAGCCTAATCCTGGGTAATTTATTCAGTTTTACCTGAGAGAAACGTCCAAATATATGTTCTTCTGTTTTTAATCAGCCCAACTACAATTGATTCAACTTTTGCCTGAATAAGGAGTGAGTAAAAACTGAGCGAGAGCCTCAAGATTTGGCTCTTATTCATTAACCTCAGGGCAGACTTCATTTTGTATGATTTTTAAGCTATTAAAATGTTGGTTGGCTTCCATTCGAGCTCAAATTCCTAATATCACCAAATAATTATGTGTAGATGATGAAATGAAAAAACAGGCGTGTAGTCTCCAAACGCGCATTTCAGTCTGGGTGGCTGAAATGGCTCATAACATTCAATGCATGAAAATGGGGTGGATTGAATAAATTAGCAGAATCACAAAAGGAAACCACTATAGGAAATAGTTTTACACGTGTAATCACTGAAATACTCTAGTGAATGTGTCAATCTGTACTAAATAAATATATTTGTTTATAGACATGCTCTGTATTAGCTTCCACTCTTTCACAGCACTTTGCCAAACAAAATCCCACTAGAAGTAGGATGTTCGCACCCGAGTAGGAGTTTCTTGGATAAATATTTTTTCTATATTGAGACCAAAACCGCTTCTACAAATTTCAGACTTTGATTGAAATAGTATATTTCTTTTGCCTTTTTTTTTTTAAAATGCCTTTTTTTTTTTTTTTTTTTTTTTTTTTTTTTCCTTCCCATCTCCTTCACTGGCAACCGCTGATGCATTACCTTAATTCCTCTTACCTCCCACCGCTCCGGTGTGCGGGCGCCCGGCGGCAGACGGAGTGCATCCGTCAGTAAAGAGCGTGGCTAGAAGTGGCCGCACCCGAATGCCGCCACCAGCAAAGGGCCTCGGAGCCTGAGAAAATTCCTCTGTTTACAGACTGACTCTCTCTGCCCTGCCTTGTCGGTTGGGTTCTCGTTTCCCCGGTGCAAATGCTTCATTGAATCAAAGGGAGACCGGAGATGCTGTGCCCTCCGCGGAGGGCCTTCACAGGATGTTTTCAGGGGGTGGGGGAAGAGAAGTGTGTTGCAAAATGTCATTAGATGCTCCCTTTCATTACAGTTGCAACCGTTTCAGGAAAAGAATGTAGGTGAACTGTCTGGTTTTGCCCAAATAATTTAATTTATTTCAAAGTAACACCCGCTCCTCCTATCCAATAACTGCCAATTTTAGCATGCATTTCTGTACATCTGGTATTTCAGTCATTACAATGGAAGATATAATGTAATGAAAATAATAATTACGGAATAGCATACAGTGTTTTCAAAACGCCGTGTATTAGCTCTGTAATCAAGCGACCCTCAAGAAGGGTTTTCAGTGGGTGACAGTATTTCTGTTTCAAAGGCAGGGGAAATTGAAACACGGAGACATTAAGTGGTTTGTCTGAGGCCACACAGCAAGTAAGTGTCAGAGCTGGGAGCAGAGCCCAGCCCTGGCTCCTGCCCTTGTACTCAGACGACTGTACCACACCATATTGTTTCCAAATAAATTCGCTAAAAATCATATGCTGAGCCCATGAGCAGCAGTGCCACGGAGGGGGAATTTAACCTCTTCTGTCACTTCCTACAGAGAAACCCCTGAGCCTCTACAGCAGTAGAAGGAAACCTTAAAAAGTAAAAAAAAAAAAAAAAAAAAAACAAAACCAAAAACCACCATCCTTGGAGAAAGGGAGCCATCCAGATTATTTCATGCTGAATTACTCTCAGGTTGAAGGAGGTTTTGGTTTTAGTGGTATATTTTCACATGGGAGTGCTGTGACTGTGCAGTGCCCTGAGTCATAAACCAGAGGTTTGGGTATCTAACCATACCTACAGCCTTCTCTTTGTACCTCTCAGGGCTTCTTGCTTTAACTTCTTTCTCAGACATAATAAATTTGCCCGTACGCATTATTGCTGCCGTACAGCTCAAGCAGCGAGTTGAGACACATCAGAAGAGGAGACGTTGGCCTCTGAGCAACTCAAAGGGTTTTGACCAGTTTGACGTAAGGCGGTAAAAATTGTTAGTGAAATAATTGCGATGCTCATGAGGAGATCAGGGATACTCAGGAACCGCCGCCATTTCCATCGCGGTGGGGGGAATAAGGTTAACCACGCTGGGGTCCAACAGGTCGTACCCATCAAGGTCTGGTGCCTCACGGAGACCTGCTGTGCGCTCTGCCAGTAGCATGTCATGGGCAGACAGTTGTGGGCCCCTAGACCCACGGCAATAACAACTTGCCATATTTCGGCTTGCTCTGCAGGAGAAGCAACAGCCTGCTCCCTCGGTCCAGGGAAGGGTGGTGATGGAGCCCAGCTACAGGATTTGCAGCCTGGGGGAAGGAATTCCTCTCTCTGACTGTGAACGGGGAGCAGTGTGCGGTTGAAGTAGGGCTCAGAAGAGGAATTTCTATCAGTGTGCTAAGCAGCGTCGCCTTTTCTCTGACAATTAAAAAGGGTTTCTTGCTCTCAGACAAATAAAGCCTATTAAAGTTGGTGGCAGTGATGGGAAGAACTTTGAGAAAATATGTTTGTTTTGCAAAACTGGCTGCCAAGTATTGTTTTATAGTTCCATTTTTTCCTTCCTTCACTGTTTACAGTACCCTCTGAGAAACTTAAAATGATCTCTCTCTCTCCCTACCAATTTTGTTCTTTTTTTCTTTTGGCAGATGTTGGTACCCCACTCCCACACCCCAGTTCTTGCTGCAACAGAAGCCATGATCCTTTTGCCTTGTTTTTCTTTCTTATAATACCAGCCCAGCCCTGAGAACAGCATTTTCTAGTTAACTGCAGCATCGCAAATTTGGCCAAACGAGCTGAAGGACAGCAGTACAAGCCCTACATTTTGTTCTCCTTCCACTGGTGGTATCGTATGAGGTGTCTGAGAAATCCATTTGGTCCTTCTTTTTCAGAGATCCTACGTTTCCATCAGCCTTGGGAATGTTGTTATTCCCAGTGGCAGAGAGCAACAATAAAAAAGTTGGGTAGTTGAGATCTAGACTATGTTCTTTAACAGACTTGGATGATAGATCCTGGATATATCCTGTTCTTGGACACAGCAACATAGTTTTATGTGATTATTGAAAAAGTTTACGCCGCTGGCAGATAAAAGGTAAGCCAAAGCCCAGAACTGACTTTGCTGGAAAGCGTTTTGTTACAAGCCGTTGAAGGGTGGTTTACTGAGGCAGGGCTTTTATCAGCGCGTGAAGTTTGTGGTCGCCTACGTAAAGTGTGCTGGTGATCTGGGCCACTTTCCTGGAGGTGGCTGTGAAAGGTGGTTCCTTTCCCAGTGCGGAAGCCACTGCTGTCACTGGTGTCTCACTGGGTGGCTGAAGACTCCGGGAACCGACCTGAGGAATCAAGTTGTTTTGTTGGTGTTTCTTACACCTAACTGCGGTTTCTTGGGGGCTAGCTTAAGCACAGATGTGGTTGTGCTTCCAAAGGGACCGTTACTGTATGGATAAACGGATGCTGTAACTTTCAGCACATTGGTCTGGCCCCATCATAAATGAAATCCATGAGATTTCGTGAATACCGAGTGGCAGGCCATCCAGAGCATCCTACGAGTTCATAAGCTACTAAACCTGGGTGTTCATAGATAGATATTTGGGATTTGTTATTCATTATTGACCATGTCCTAGACATTATATACAGAAAATGTCCCCTCACCCTCTGAGTAATATCAGACATCTGTGCTTTGGCCACTGATTAAAGATGGGTTTGTAGAATTACAGCCTTCAGTGCTATTGTTTTAAATTGGAGAGAGAAATACCCATTATATTTCTTTTGTAACACGTATGCACTTTTAATAAGGAGAGTTTATATCTAAACAAATCTATCTAAACTTAAACAGAAGCAGCTAATTCTAAACAACATATGGATTTTCTTCTTTAAACAATGTTGCTTGTATTTTGCCTCCTAAACTAATTATTATTTTAATCTCTAAATAAGCTGACACTTCTTTGCATGTGGTTTGTCTATGCAGGCTGGGAAAAATTAGAGGAGTAACCTTTTAATCACAGGGGTTTTAATGTAGATGTTTTTATGTACAAAGAGCTATGAATCTGTCCAGGATGATTTGTTTGATATTATGGAGGGCTAATGAAATTTCAAAGTTAGCATTCCCCAAATAAAATGGAAAGAAGACACGGGGAGAAAAGGAGCAGATTTAAAAGTAGAGAATCTTTGTGTTTTATGGGTTCCAGGTTATTTGGAATGGAATGAAAGTTAATGCTACATCCTTTTTTCCATCCTGCCAGCCAGTGTCTGATCCAAGAATGTCTCTTATTTAAAGGGCAGGGCTCCCTCCACTGTTCTTAAATAAAGCCTTTCACTGTCTGAGATCCAGTCCTCCCCGATTTTCACAGTAACATTGTAAGACTGCATGAAGAGAATTATTTAATGAAAAGAAGTTTTGCATATGATTCCCCTATCATAAGCCCGTTCAAGTCATATGGTTCGATTTACATTTATGCAAATATCAGAGAATAGAGTAAAATTACCAAAGGAGGGAAGGACCGTGGCATGTCACAAACAAGATGTGCCTATTTGTATTTATGTTTGCTAATGAAGTTCAGCCAGGACTTGCTCTTTGATTTTGATGTCTCTGTCTGCCATTCCACTTTTTGCATTGTAATTAAACCACTTGCCCACACACATGCAAGAGGACACCAAGAAAGGGAGACTTCAAGTTTTAAAAAGGCTGCTCTGTAACTTGCTTATACCAGACCCATAATTCAGGATTTATCATCTTTAAGCGAGACAACAGACCTGTGGTATGACATTGTGCCTCAGCTTTTAATGTAAGCAGAACTGCAGATTTAAACCAAAGGAGAATTTGGCCCAATAAACTTTAGTGTCTAGGATGCCCGCTGGAGATGTTTTACCCTAGACTTTCCAAATTTTATCCCAAAAAAGAATTAAACGTCTGTCCACTCAAAAATCACAGCTGTTTCTTTCACTTGACAAAACTTCTCTTTCTCGTCGTTGCTACAGCTGTGAAATTATTCACTAGGGTAAAATATTAACTGGAAACCATTTCTAGCTAAGCTGCCTGTTCAGAAGTCTTAGTTTCCTAATCTGATATGTTACCTAATTGAGGAGTACTCACATCTTCAGGTCTGGCTGGGACTTTTTTCTGTAAATCACAGCTTCGGTATATCTTGTGTTAATAAACACGTGATTATCTGCCCCTAAACTGGTTCTATGACCTCTTCAGTAAACTGTTCCATTTCATGTGACCTACTGTAGGGACAGGAGTTTCTTCTTCATGGAGCAGTTCTTCGTGGTGCTTCTTAACACGCTCCCTTGGGCTACCAGTACAGGAGAGACATGGGACCAAAAAAGGGAGTAGAAAATGGACGATTTGCATGAAATTTGAGGAGTTACTTGACCAAGGCCTTTTGTTACAGGTTGCCTTTTTGAGCTGTTAGTTTTCCCTTCTTTCACCAAACTAAGGGCAAAGCATGGTCTTGCTTTTAGGTGTCTGACAGCAGTGAACACGGCTCATCTTTTCTGCTTCATCGTACCTCCTTTCAGGCTGCTGGAAAAAAACCTACCTTCATTTATTAAATAACGATAGCATTCCCAGAGAAGATCTTCATATCAGAATTCAATGTGCTTTGATAACTTCAAGGAGCAACATTTTCAAGGTAGGGTTCCTCTACTAAAGGCAAATAGAGGATGCCTGAGAAGCCATGAGAAGGTTCTTCACATGGTGCCTAGACGGGCTGGGGTCAGGACTGGGAAGGAGAGGACTAAGCAGCAGAATCTTTATGCCTCTCCCCTAAATGGGAGCAAACGGCAAGAGTGGACTGGGCAAGATGAAGTTCGTGTTTCTGCTTTCCCTTTGGTCCAGCCTGCTCAGCCTCTGGTTGTGGGTAGCAGCAATCTCTCCTTTCACTTTTAATGACGTTGGAGAAGGGGATGCAAAATCTTGTCATATGATAGCAAGGAGCAAGAAGAGTTTCTGTGAGAGCTAGATTGGCCAAATAAGGTTCTATCAACTTTTCAGAGCATGAAATCCATCCTGGCAAGGTGCACTGTGTAATTTGTGCCAAGCTAGGTGATTTCCCATGTCTAAAAGGTGGTCCCTTGACCACCAGTGCACATAGCGGGTACGATAACAGGCTGACGGACCTTCATCCATGGCAAAAAGTCAGCCCACAGCAGGAAAAATCAAAACACAGGCTGGTCGACAGTAATTGTTTAGAGAAAGCACACAAAAAATTTGGATGCAGTAGACACTTTTCCAAAAAGGGCTCCAGGAGGGGCCATGGGCTTCCGTTATCTCCTGACACTGGGCTCTAGCAAGACGTACCCACCAAAATGGACACAGCTATGGTTTACCATTTTAATCCCACATCAAGAGACTGCATCATCCTCTATCTGTAATTCTGAGACAAATAATCATATTTTAAAAAAAATAAAATTGGATACTGCCAAAGTGGCATAAAGTACCCAAAAGTGTCATCCAAACTCTTTACGTTATATCAAACCACATTAAATGACTGCCACATACATATAAACTCTCTCTTGCAAGGGCACATATGCATATAAGTTTTATAAAAAACATCGTGCTGCTTCTCTTCACAGTTCTTGGCATGTAAAGATACGTCTTTTAGTCTCACAAATTCAGCTGTATATGTCTTAAAGATGTATGGTATAACTCCAAACTATGGGATGACTGTAAAAGAGTTTTGCTATGCATAAAAGCATTTTGGAGGTTAACCTTTATTATCTAGCAATGTATGAAAATAAGAACAAAGTGTTATCTTGCTATGGAATGGGATGAATCAAACTTTCTCCTCTGAAATACTGATTTTCAAAACAGTTACCTTTAAGCTGAGGTTGAAGGTAAAGATTGTTTCTGGGTAAAATGCTTCAATTTATGGCTAAATTCCGTAATAAAATATGCATATATCAGAATCGCTTTCTCTGGCTTGGGAAGGAAAAATGCCTTGTTTTCATTATTGGTGAACTTCAAAAATGGCTTCAGGAATTTTGTTGGTTCTTTCCAAAGAAATTGAACTTCGGGCAGAGATTAAAGCAGAGGAAATTTCAGCCCAAGGGCAAATGTTTCAGAAAGTTTAAAGTATGTGAAACAGGGAGTTAAGTAGGAAATAGTTTTCGATCCTAACTATAGCCACACTAGTTATAATATATTGCTAAATATAGACTGGTGGGTGTGTTCAACTTTCTGAAGGTGTTATCCTCCCTCCTATGAAACTTGCTTCTAAAGTGACCTTTTTAGGGCTATAACTGAGCGTATAATATTGCCCATGTTGGAAAATGTTAAACTGCATTATTTCCCAGGTAAGCCCAGCCAAGCCCAACTATGCTTTGCAACCAAAATTCCTTTCGCAAAATTCAACCTTTTCTCTTTCATGTGGATCCAGCTTTATACTCGGGTTCATTTATCTTCGAGCAAACTGCACAATAGCCCTGAGTATTTTGTTTATGTGTTAAAGGTTGTCACGTGGGTTATAAAGCTCTCTAAAAATATTGGGGTCAAAGAGCTAAAAACATTACTTTTGCATCGACTTCAAAATGCCAGCCATAATGGTTTGGGCAAGCTGCAGATCCAAACTCCCTTGGCCTTGCTGCTTGTGGTTGTGGGAATATATTGGATCCTTTCAAAATTATTGGCTAGGCTGTTTTTGTGCATTTCGTGTTTGGGTGTAGAGTCTTCGGATTTTTATTTTTTTTCATTTTTTTATTTTCTGTTTGCGGTGATACTGTCATGTCTGATGACTGGCTATACATCCCAGAGCTAATAGTCTGCTCTTTGACTTTGGTGGCATATGCTGCTAGATCTCTATATGGAGGTATGGTGTTAATGTAAAGGATGCTGTAATCAACATCTTGTACATATTTCCTTTTGCATGTTCCGTGTCTGTAAATGTCTCTCTGAATACACGCTTGCTGTTTTTGAAACCATTTCCTTACCGTTCGGTATAAATCCTATTTATATACAAAGCTGTTTGAGGTTCTCCTTTGCTCGTAGTGATACTCCGCTAATTCTAGTTTAAGAGAGGAGAAACCGATCTCACTTCAGTTAATTAGGAAATTGGTAGAGCCACTAAAAATGGTAGTTATATATGGCACTTCCTAAGTGCTTGAACTTAAGAGGTACAAAATAAATCCGACGGAGCACTAACAGTAATGAAGTAGGTGACTATATTTTCTTTTTCAAAACTAAATGACTGCTGAAGGTGAACCAAATAAAGCAAAAGTATTTAAACTACTTTCCTTTTTGAAGATATCGTTAATATCACACAACAAAAGCAATACATTTTTAAACTGAGAATATCCCCTTAAAATATAAGGTTTCCAGTGTGCCTGGGGTAAAAAGGGATATTTTCCTATATTGATTCAGAAAGAGATGTTAAAAATGCATGAAAGGTATTTTAGTAAGACGGTGTCACAGGATCTTTTAAAATTCTCTTCTCAAATGCTATTTAACTCTTGGGCTGCTTTACCATTGGAAACACTTGATCCCGGGTTACGGTATATGGGATATCAAATTATTTTGTACTGACCAGAGGGTCTTTAAGATTAATTTGGTTTTGGGGGAATGGAGATTGTGCCAGTGTCTGTTTACATAGCTTTAGACTCAGACTAAAAATTAAGTTTGGAAAACTGTAATTATTCAGTAATTTACAGACTATTAAGATAGGTTAGAAATGATTCTTGAACATAGTGAATAGACAACACGTGCTTATAAAGGACAAACAGATTCAGCATAATGGTGGATTTTTGGCCTCATCTATTTTGCAGGCAATTAACAAAATAGGATGTTACATTTTTGCATATCTCTCGCTCTCCCGAAATAGAGTCGCTAACCACTTGTTAACCACACTGATTTTTTAATAGACAGAGCGGTTGCTTATAGCTTCCCCACCAGAAATGTTCAGATTAAGCCCGCTATTAGATTGCAGCCAGAATAGTCTACAAAACAGGAAGAAAGCCTTGCCTTTCTCTCTGCCTTCTTCCCTTGTTTAAGTTGATGTGATAATTCATTACAGATTTTCTCTTTCTTTGACAGAGTGCCTACCGCAGAAACGGGATGACTTTTCTCGCCTGCTAGCATGGCTGGGGCTGCAGCAACAGGAAAGACAGTGTTATATTAAGGTGATTTTCTTTTCCCCCTCCATGGAAAGAAAAAAAATACCAGCTCCGATGTCTCCGTGTACCAGTGAGTGGGCTGGTTTGTTGTGACTATCTGCTGGCTGACTCTGTCTCTTTTTCCAGCCCCCTCAATCGTTATTCTTGTTTACTAGCTGGAACATTTAGCTAATTAATGGCAGGATGTTTGGGATAGGGTGTAGGTGGACAAGAATGTGGATCAGACAATGCTGAAGTTTGCAGGGGACTTGCTGCTGTCAGCTTCTTTCTGAAATGATGTGTCGTTTTTTCATTCAAGCGTTTGGAAGGCTGTATGTTCTCCCAGAGATGTTGTTCTGTAAAGCAGGATGGGGCAGGAAGAGGCCAGAGATAGACCAGGTTATGTAGGTTTATTTAGGTTATGTAAAGGTTTTATCGGCTTTCCTTGTCATTTTTACAAAAAGGCAAACTGATTTCCACTATTTTCCGCTGATCTCTCGCAACTCATTTTGAAGCGTTCAGGCAGGGCCACCCAGTTTAATCCAGGAAGGGGCTTTTTGATGAGGGTAACCTCGCGAGTTCAGATCCAAAGATATTCAGAACACGGTTCAGGTACACTGTGCTTCAGCAGCTGGAGCCCTGTCTTTTTGCAGACCCAAGGACAGGCTAAGTGGTCAGCCCCAAATTCTCAATATTTACATCTCCTAAGGCTTGAGCCACCGCTCTCTGAAATCACGGAAAGCCCGTGCACTGATTTGGTACTGGATTGGGCCCCTATTCAGAAAAATACGTCCTAAAGTAGTTAAATAACTGAGTCACTCTCAGTGGTTCTAGGCAAAGGCTTAACGTTCTGTACTTTCTCAGCGTCTGCTGCACGGAGCAGATGTTGTCTCTGGTGTTGACAAAGGCAGCGTTACTGTTGGATTTGGTTAAAGAAGAAATGGGCTCTTTTCTGCCTTTTTTTTTCTTTAATATTTTAGTTCGCGTTGTTTGTTTTCAGATTCATTTTTTAAATCTCAGTCCCTCTCTCTACGCTTCTTCCTGTCCCCGGCTCCCCCAGCCTCCGCCGGCTTCGCAAACACAGTCAGTTCTTCCCATAAAAACTGTACAAATATAGAGCAAACCACGATGATGCTTGACCAGAGAAAAGGGCTCGTGCTTCGGCCCGTCGTCAGCATCTACAGGCACGGACTGCTCGTGTCCCTGTGGAACCCCCTGGGTTTGCTTCAGCTGCCCTCAGCCCAGGCTTGAAATCTAAGTTAAACCCTCAAATTAAGACAGAGCACTCAAGGGATCGAGAGGAATCGAGAGGAGATCAGCAAAATACTACTTTCATATAGAGCAGCCGTCCTCCTCCTTTGTGCTTAGTACGCGAGGTCTTAATTTTTACTCCCACTGTGTGCTCTTGTGGTCGGTTGTAAGTGGGTTTGTTGCTCTGCTTTCCTGGACCTGCTTGCAAAAAACTTTAAAAAAAAAAAAAATATATATATTTTAAATAAAGAGAAAAATGTCTCTTCTCTTTGCAACCAAAATACTGTAAACGTGAAAACTTTGTACATCAAATATTGCCGCCATTCATAAATTGCTTTTTTCTTTTACCTGCTTACGCTTCTGTTTTCTGGAATTAATTGTGTGTAAAGGACTAAAAGTAATGTGTATGACGCAGTGTATTAAACGAGGGGGGGGGGAAGTTTTCTGATGTTCCATCTGTGCTTCTTGAAATATATGATTAAACTTTTCTTTTTATCATCACTCTTATTTTTCTTGGCGTCCTTAATCACGGAAAATTATACGCTTGCTGTAAACATCCAGCCTTTTTAAAAGGACACCAGCATTTATTGTATTTGGTTTCGATCTGCAGGGATATAGACAGAAGAAACCGTTTCAGGCACCGGGCACTGGAATCAAAATTCCTTCCGTAGCTGTATCTCTCCCAGCTTTTACATTTTAAAATATGCATAAGCAGGGAAAATACTGGCACTTATTTTTTACTGGTCTACTTAAAGTCCCAGAGAATGAAGACTCAACATACATTTCTCTCAGAAATATGACAGATCATGTTTTTGTTGGTCTGCTGTATGTTTGTCTATCTTGAACAGGCTGACAGGCAATTATTTATAAAATCTGGGTTTGCCCAGCAAACCCATATAATAACCTTTCACTTCTCTACACAAGCCAGTGAGCTGAATTTAGAGTAAAACAAGGTAGGTTATGTCTCCCTATCTTGGACTAACCCAGCTTATTCTCATTTTTGGGAAGTAATCACTTTTTTTTTTTTTTTTTCTCATTTTCAGAGTGTTCTTTAACGCTTTAAAACAAAAATGAGAGCACTCGGGCTGGTGCTGCCTACGGCGTGTGTCTTAGCACCACTTTACCTGCTGCAGAAGCAGAGAGGGATGTTTAAGCTGGTACCACACATTTTGTCTTAAGCTTTTTTTCTTTATGACACGTATAAAAATCAGTTTGAGTTTCAATTAACGGCTGCGAGTGAGCAGCTTTTTGCTCGTGTGATTCCAACTTGCAAATCGTTCTGATTCTTAGCAAGGATTTATAGTAACTGAATCAGGTTATGCCGATTATTTAACGTCGGTTACCTGACGAAGGGAAACAGAACCAGTTTCAGGAGGAATAAGGCTGCACAGCATCTGAAGGAGTACGGGATTGTCTCACAATTCAGTGTCTGCCTGGCTGTGTGGTTATATTACCTAGGTTTTTTTTTGGTTTCTCAGTCCAGCTAGCCACAAAACAGGGGTAATAATTCAGCCTGAAAATTGTCAGAGGTGGGGGAGCCACAACGCAGGTTTCTAATTGGGCTTCACCTCATTTCCTGGCCTGTCCTTCCTCAGGCTCTCTTCTGAGAAAATAAAACCCTTTAAAAGGCTTTTCCCTTCGTCTGGAAATCGGGAGAAGCTGACAGTGCTCTATATTTCTCCGGGGACGCTCGGGACCATGCAGAATTTGCCCCCGTGGGTTTTCAGAGTACGCTTCTCTTTGTCGAGTGAAGATCTCACTGGGGGGGGGGGGGGAAGTGTTTTCTGGCACTTCTTGAATTTAGATGAACCTGAGCGTTGTGTTAACGTTCTGCCATCAGCCGTGGGCAGCTCTCATAAAATGTTTTACAGCTTCCCGTCTAGCTCATACAGAACGTTTCATAGTACATAAACACTTCTACTAATAATTTAAGGATAAATAGATAGTGACATTAGTCACAAGTCTAACCTCTAGTTGAAACTTGCACAGTTATAAGGTGGGTTTTTTTTTTTTTTTTTGCCGAAGTGAATCATCGTGTCCGAGGTTAGGCTTTTTATACCTCTACTATATATCTACGCGGAGCGGCGGTGCAGCTAGGGGAACGCCGTGGTGGCATGCATTAAATCCAAGGCTTTATTCGGAGGGCACAGAGCCAGCGCAAAGCAACGGAGCCATCCCTGAAGGAACTGAATGTAAAGTTGATGGTTTAAATAAGGCCAGATGCCTTAAAAAGTTATTTCGAAAGCTGTATCTTTAATGTAGCTCTTAACTTTTTTTTTTTTTTTCTTTTCGGCTTAAGATAATGACATTGCCTTACAAAATAATAAGAAAAAATAGCTCTCATTTATTGTGGAGAGGCAAAAATCAGATACTTTGACTTCTATAAATCACTGAAATGCTGGCAACTGAAACAAACTTTTAGAAGGCAGATGACTGCAAATTTGAAGGAAACCTTCATATTTTACTGTTAAAAGGCTTTTAACTGTCTAGAGAGCACTCTGAGACACTACATTAATAGCCATTCTCAGTAATCAAGCTCCACTATACTTATATACTGTTTTTCCTAAACAAGATAGATTAGTAGTGGAAGAGAGCTGGAAAGATATATAAGGAAAATCAAGCCCTAAAATTATAATAATACAGTTTCATTTTACATTTTATAGCTCTCTTCTATATTTGCGATTGATAATTCATCTTAATTCCTATCAGACATAAATATTGGGACGAGAGTCTTGTACCAATATCTGTGTGTTTCTGGACTAGTCTTCATCCAGATGCTTTGCAGATTTTCTTACTGATTTTGTGAAGATGTGATATGTCAACCTTTGGTACTTGTATGACTTTGATTACTGTAATATCTGAGTGCCTCACAGTCTTCCATGGATTTATGCCTGCAGCACCGCTTTGAAATAATAGTGTGCTGTTTTCTCCATTTCTTCTGGGGCGCGGAAAGGCTAAATGACTGGCCCCGTCTTGGGAAACCTGGGACGGTTCAGAAAACCCGGATTTCCCAAATCCCGACTAATGCTCTCAGCTCGGAGTCCTCTCCCTTCTGCAGTGAAAATGGGTAGGTGTATCAGAAAGCACATAACCCAGCCCCGCGGGTTAGGGGAGAAAGTGGCAAAACCAGTATCCAACCGGATCTGCAAGAAGAATTTGGGGAGGAAGAATGCAGTCACGCCATTTGGATCCAGTCCAGGACTCAACACTCTAAAACCTTACAACTGAAACGTGCCATAGCCACTCAATGACCTCATGCAGGAACATAAACGTTACATTTCCACCAAAACATGGACTGTGGGACACTTTGCCTCCTCACTCTACTGCATTTCTGCATCAGAAATCACCAAGAGGGACGTACTTACTCATCACAAAAATCCTACTTTGGCGGTGCCAGAGCGTTCTTACCTTGATCTCCTCCCAACCTGCCTTTGCCTCCTGCATCAGAGCTGCAAGAACACAATTGTTCTTGCAACACAAGGAGAAACACAATTAAGAAAGGTAAATGCCCGCCTTTAAATGGGGCAGCAGCTGCGATGGGTGTTCACAAAGATAAAGTACAATGTTAACTTTTAATAAATGAACTGGGTCTGACTCTAATAACATGCAGCTGAAGTGCGGTGCCTGATCTTCAGCCTATAACTAGACCTGGAAGAAGAGAAGGTGTAAGATACCTGAAGCCATAGCGGGTTTCAGATAGTCAAGAGCCAATAAAGCAAGTTGGCTCAAACCAGTTCTGTTTAGCTCTCATTTCCATAAGTATTTAATTAATCTGCAAAATAAAAAAAAAAAAAAAACCAAAGCAAAAACAAAACCAAAGAAACTATTGCATTTCTTGTACTGACATGATTATTTCTTCAGATCTGCAAATGAAATGGCAGCAACTGTGTGTCAAGCCCAGGTGAAAACAAATCTGAGCCATGGCTGCAGAGGGAGAAAGAAGGCTTTTATAGGAGCAAGGCTCCAGCTGAGCTTCTCCCTGAGCTCCCTCCCTCAGATCGTCGTGTATCTGCTGATCGTCAGTGCCGAAATCTGCTGCGCCTGCACAGATTTTGTTGTAGCTTCAAGTAAATGATTTCAATAAATTAAACGTGATCTGTCTAGTGTTCTCCACATCATCCTGCCCTTACTTTACTACCAAAAGAATTTATATTCCTCTGTTTTAGAATATTATCAGCATTTTGACAGTCCTAAATGTTCACTGTTCAGCAGAACTTGGTGTAGACAGAACACAAATAAATGGAAGCAATTATTAAGGAGTGCTGGGAAAGGGTGTCTTTGAAAGTCACCTCCTCCATGGAAGGTGCTGCTCTTACTCATCTTCTCTGGGACGGTGGCAAAATTGATACATGGCTTCTGTAGGGCTTGAACTTGCACAACTAACAGTTGAGGTCAACCTTGAGGTCTCCCTCAAACTCACATGCGTCCCACTTGTCTCCTCGCTGTGCAAATCAAGCACAAGCCCAAGAGGAAAAACGTGACAGATTCTTCCACTGGAAGATCAAGAAATGCAACGCTGAATATTCCAAGGTAAGTCTAAACAAAATAATCTTGGTCTGACTGGACTTGGCTAAATGTCACTTAAGATTTTTTTTTTTTCCTATTTGACAATTACTTCGTATTTATTTCCACACTTTGGTGATCAGAACTTTGTCCTCATGTTTGGCAATGAAGTAGTTAAGAATAGTTATTTGTCGTATGCAGTCAGGTTTCAGAGTGGTAAACAGCTCGCTCTCTTTCTGCAGCTGTTGTTTTTGACTAGTGGGTTAAGAACCTTTCACATTTTAAGGGCAAACGTATTTTGGAGCAGAGACTGAGTCAGTGACTTTTATTGACGGTACCCAAATAGGTGTAGCCATCTAAGCTAGTCCACGTTGCTCAGCTGATGTGTCCAGAAGAGAGCAATGTATGGATATTGTCCCTGCAACAAAATAATCCAAAAATGGGCAAAGTTTCCATCCACACATGGGTTAATGGGAGCAGTATGATTATTCCACTAGGACCCTGGAGTTTAAATATCTTAATCTCTATGTTCAAACCCCCATTAAACCTCTTTGGAGAAGTGTCTATGAAGCAGAGGACTCTATCCTCATGGGAATGGGGTTTATGTAGGAAATGAATGTTGCCTTGGGATCAAATGTACGCTACTGTCAAACTAAATGAGAAGAAGGAAAGGCTTGGCTATGGACTGTGAGAGGAGGTGTGGCCATGTTTGCAGGTTACAGTCTTACCGATGTTATGGTAGTGAAGACAAAATTTGGTATAAGCAGCCAAACTTTTGAATTTTTGGCCAAAGTCCAAAACCTCCCAGTTTTTGCCACGGCTAGGTTCTATATGTATTTTTTACAGTGTTGAAGTTGGGCTTGTAGATGATGCTGGATTCATTTTTATTTTGTTGAGGCTTGTTTTATTTGCACTTTGGTATGTATTTGTGGTGCACAGTCTGAAGGGATTTTGCATTTTAGTTGTTTTCTTTGGTGGTCCTAAAGGCAGGGCAAAATTAATGCAGCACTTAAAGAGACTGTTATTAAAACTTTATTCATAGGTGGGCAGGAGAGGCACAGAAAATGTATTTATTTATATGCATATATATTAAATAAATATGAATATGTATATATTCATAATTTTTCAAGATGTCTGAATACCAAAAAACAGCTCTGCTTTTACAAATCCAAAAGCAAACTTGACCCTGATTTTATACCTCCGTCTTGCTGCAATGAAAGTAGATTTATCCTTGCAAAGATAAAGATTTTTACTTCATGAAAATAATTTCATTGCAACCTTTGGTTTCTTTTCTGTCTGTATTGCTCATTTTTCTCTTCCACAAAGTTTATTGTCACACTGTGAGTCTTTAAGAGATAGTGAAGCTTCTTGAAGTTTTAGAAAAATCATCTCTGACCTCCTGCATGAAACAGCAGGTATTTTATTTTTATAGCGCTTGAATATTGAAGCGAGTTGTCAGAGCTGGACGTTGCAGAGATACTCATTACTCATCACTCCCTTAAATTGTGTCTGGAATGTCCTTATATTGTGTAATACGCGAGTTGTGCTCTTGGCTGCCATTTCCTTTCTTCAGACTCCCAAAGGTAAGAGGATTGTGCCCTCTGGGGGCTCTCTACTGCTTTGACTTAGGTTTAAGGGTGGTGGTTTTTCCTTCCCTCCTTCCTTCCTTCCTTCCTTCCTTCCTTCCTTCCTTCCTTCCTTCCTTCCTTCCTTCCTTCCTTCCTTCCTTCCTTCCTTCCTTCCTTCCTTCCTTCCTTCCTCCCTCCCTTCCTCCCTTCCTTCCTTCTTCCTCTTTTCCCTTTTTTTTCCTTTCTCTCTTTCTCTCTTTAGCATAAAACATCACATTGATTTCCCCCCCACACCTTGTGTCTTATGAAGGAAGAAATTTATGGCCTTCTTACGTCAGGAAGTCTAGCCTTTCCTGACGTTTTATTGCTTTGAATATTTGAAACATTTCAATCCCAGACAATAAATATTACATGATTATTGTTTTCATATGGATAGGCTATTTCCCCCTGTTTTTCCTATCCAACTTTTTACTAGCAAGTGACACCCGAAAAATTTATGGATACTAAAAACATTACTGTTCAACTTTGCTGGGAAGGTCAGAGATAGTCCCTCAATTTGAATGCCATATATAGGGGAAAAAAAATTAAAATCATCTTGTGTGTTTTGAATCCAGTAGTGATACAAACTTACCTCAGAAAAGAAGGTATTATTTTTTTCTTACAAAGAAGTGCTTATATTTTAGGTCAAGCCTTGTTTCCATGGAATTAAATGATAGTTTTTGAGGCTTAGGTGGGAAAAGCAGTGAACCCCAACTCAGCATTTCCCAGATCGGCAACTGGTAACCTGTAGGTACAGAGTTTAGGAGTTTACTTGACATTGGTGGGATGGGTCATACCCTTTGTAACTCAGAGTGTATGTTTTCTGCTCACCCAAGTCAGTATCTTGTTGCTGTCATGGTAGAAAGAATTCCTTGCCAAGTGTGGATGGTGAAATACAATCTCAGATTCCACTTTTTAATGCTTTCTATCTGGGAGAAGGCAGCGGGCTCCTTGCTGTACACATGGAGCACCAGTTCTGCAGTACGAGCCGTGGCAAACAAGTCTATCCTGCAGTCCCAGTTTTGATTTGACAGCCAGTAGATAAAGCAGTATGTGAAACCTCTGGTCAAGTAGCTAAGGTTATAGGAATACAAGAGGCACAGGTTCTGCTCAGAAGCACTGGAGTGTCTAATTTGTGTATAATGAGAGTTTTCCATGGATACCAGGCAGGACCCTGCTGCCTATGCTCAATTAACGGTCATGTTATCAATGACTTCTTATTGATCATTGCAGAACTAGAGAACCAATAAATCTCTCTCTCCTTCTGTCCATTCCTAATTGAGTGTTTCACCAAATTTGGTGCCTGTCTATATGAAGACAGTAACCCTAACGTGTTTCAGGAGGAGGCAAGCTGTCAAAATGTGGAGACAGTAAATGTCACTGTGGGTCTTTGGAAGATTATCTTCAGAGATGCATCAGGGCACTCTCAGGCTGGATAAAAGTTTGGTATGGGGATAAGAAAACAGACAAGTTTTCGACTGCAGCAGTACCCCTGACCTGGCCGCGCTTTCTCCTTGCCTTATGCAAAGTGAACCAGAGTCTAAATCCATTCAGAAAGAAACACTAGTAAGCACTTGTTTAAAGTCTTTTTTAAGCGTTGTTGTGTCTTTATGCTGTCTTCTGTCTCATCCTCTTTTAGGAATGTTGAAAATAACATTCAGTTCTATGCTGCCTTTTTCTGTCCTTTTCCATGTGGTAAACACGGACTTTTCCCTCCCTGTTTCTTACAGACTTTCAGCCAACTCAGCTTTTCCTGTTTACTTCCTTGTCAAAGGCATCATTGATGATGTCACTCCAAGTCTAGAAATAATGTTTTTGCTGCCTTCCCTAGCTGCCTGCTGCTCCATTTGGTATTATATTGGTTTTGCATCATATCATGTTTGGCACATCTACCGACTCATTTATTTTTTAAGGAAAGCAGATGCTTTTTTCCACCCCTTACCAACACATGCTGAAGGTGAAAGCACTGAAATGGGTTTCTGGAGACCTGGACTCACCCCCAGACCTCCCACTGCATCAATTAATTATGGCTGTATCATGGGAATGAATTTGTAGATCCAGTCTTTGTAAAATAATAATAATTATATTGATGATGATGATGTGCTGCAGTGCCTAAGAAAGCCAACAGGGTGCTGGGTTGCATCAACAAGGGCATCTCCAGCAGAGATAAAGAAGTCATTATCCCACTCTACTCAGAGCTTGTCAGGCCCCACCTGGAACAGTGTGTTCAGGTTTGGTCCCCGCTGTACAAAAAAGGTGTGGCCAGGCTGGAGAGGGTCCAGAGAAGGGCCACCAAGACAATCAAAGAACTGGGAAGCCTGCCATATGAGGGAAGGCTGAGAGAATTGGGTCTGTTCAGCCTTGAAAAAAGAAGGCTTAGGGGAGAACTTATCATCAAGTTCCAGTACTTAAAGGGTGGCTGCAAAGAAGATGGAGACTCCCTTTTTACAAGGAGTCACGTGTTATTTGTAAATCTACCTCCCCATGAAAGCACCAACTTCATGGCTAAAATCAGAATTTCAGGTTTTCGTTTAAGAAAGGAGGAAAGCAGCCCTCCTGCTTTCCGAGCACCGCTTGGAAATGGGACCTGCCCGTCACCAATTTACTGAGGTCTGCCTGATGCCATTGGCAGCTTGGAAGAATCCCTCTGAGAGGAAGAAAATAATCCATATTTCTCAACGAGGTATTAGCAAACGCCTGCTTCTCCTTGAACCCTACTCAGAAGTACACTTACGCTGCAGATGTAAGTATTTGCTGTCTTGCCACCATTGGTGCATTTTCAAGGATCAGAAACCCATAGTGCCCTTAAGGAAAGGGGCAGCATCTGTCCCCCATCTGGCATGGAGAGGGCTTGATAGTTGGTGCGATTAGAGCTCGCTCTAAAACGAAGACAGTAAATAGGAATGTTTACCTGAATTGAAGTCTACACGATCAGGAAAGAAGCAAAAAAAAAAAAAAAAGAAGAAAAGCCCGTGGACATCTAGGAAAGAAAATGAGTTAATGGTCTGTTGTGTGATACTGAAGGTAATCAGCTGCACCGTTGGAGAGTGGTGATCTACAACCGTCAGTGAGTCTTGCTAGCTTGAGCTAATACCCTTACCCTTGGGTCCCTCACCATTTTATTGCTGCTCTGTAACAGGATGTGCAACTGCTATGCATTAATACGCTATTACAGATTGGCTAGTGTAAACTCCAGGTGTTGAGAACATGATTTATTCTATTAGTATAAAAAGGTGTTTTCTATGGCCATATTAAAAATTATACTAACTGTTGGGCTTGCCACTGCACTGTGTGTGGCACATGCCAATTTAAACCTGTCATTTCCTCTAATTTAAGGATATGTCCTCAGAAGATCATTAATATGGGGTGGAGTTTGGGATCATAGTGCAGCTGTGGCCTGTTAACCCCCACCTGGCCGTTAATCCCTGCAAAGCACCTTCCCCAAAGAAGTCTGCTACTACCATATAGTCACTGAAGCAGAGACCAAATAAATTACATTTTTCTGTGCATTTTACACTTAAATCTATTTTACATTGCCTTTTTAATTTAGAGTGAATTGTGCCTATTATGTGATGTATGAACCCAGTAGCTGCTAGTGCGGTGTTTGTAGTGAATTCACTGTATAGAGGACTGCACAACTCTACAGAGCTATATGTCTATGTAAGGACCTACGATGTTTCCTCTATGTTTTCCTTGGTTTATCCCAACGCAGCATGTATTCCTGCACTCACCAACCCTCATTCCCACTGGGATGAGCAGGCATAGGCTCATATTCATAGAATTATAGAATGGTTCAGGTTGGAAGGAACCCTAAAGATCATCTAGTTCCATATTCCTTCTAATTGGGCTCCCCTCTGCTAGTGCAAGATCAAGGAATCCTGGTTGCACATTAGGCCGAGTCTCTGTGGCTTATATGTTTTGTGTGTGTGTGTGAAGGCAGTGGCAGGCTTCAGTCTGTCCCAAATGGCTCCTGAACTCCCCAGATCAACCTGTGTTAAAGCCAGCAGAGGGACTGGGTGAGGATTTTGGCATCCGCCACAGGGTGAGTTGCGATATCTGACACCATGCTACCTGGTTTGCCAGCACTTCATGCCTTATGTCCACACAGCTTAGATACAAGTCCTTGTTCCAGACCCGGTTTGAGATTAACTTGGGCAAAGAACAGAGAAAACACTCAGGTCTGCACATGGCCCAGCCTTGTACTCTCGGCTTAACTGCTACTTCCCATCCACCCTTTCAGTAGCGTTGCACAACTGCAGTATCTGCTAGAAAAGCCCCAATCTTGCCTGGCGTAACATCAGCTCATATTTTTTTAGGCATCTTGAGAATGGATTAGCTCTGTATGCTGCACTGAGCTGCCAGCAGCCTATACCCAAGTGATGCAGATGCACAAAGCCTGGCCAGAAGCACATCAAGCTTCAGGACATCATTGAAACACACACAGAAAGCCTATAGCAGAGTTGCCTGTCTTAAGCAGAGTCACTTATACCTGTTTTTTCCTGGCAAAAGTTTATCCAGCCTGTGTTTAGAGAACCCCAAGGATGGAGATTTCACAGTCTTGAATCTACTGATGTTCTTGATCCTCATAAATTTTTTCTCTATCTGGTTGGAATTTTACTTTGCAGCCATGTAAAGACATTTCTTATCCTACAAGTGCGGATATAGATTGTACCCATGCAGTTCGTAACAGCCTTTTCCGTACTCAAAAGCGGTTATATCCCACCAAGACTCTCTTTTGGCTAATAAATGTAACTCGATCAATCTGTCCTCCCAGGTCATGTTTTCTGGATTTCCAGCACCGCTTTCTGTTTTGACAATGAGCCATTGATAACTGCTCTCTGGGTTCATATATCTACAGCCTTGTCGCCACTCTCTAGCAGTGTTATCTAGACCCGTGTTTCCCCTCACCTGATTAGGAAAGTGAATATGAAACAGTGTCAGAAGCCTGCAAGCGCCAGTGATGAATCTATTGCTTTTTCCTTCACTGTAAAGCTTGTTACCTGTCCGAGAGATCCCACAACAAGAGTTCAAATGGCCACCAAAAGTCACACTTTGCATACTCAGGAGCAGACAAAGGATTAGTTAAAAGAGGGGATTATTCAACCTGTTGGTGAATGGGGTGACACAAGGATTGAGGTGCTGGAGTCCCGGCGAGGGACGCCCCGACCTGCAGCCAGGCAGGCATCACAAGCAAGAGGTGGACTGCGTCTCTCCAAAACGTCTCTCACCGTGTGGTGTTTTCACACTGATAGCGGTGGCCCTGTGACAGGTCGGTGAATGCTGACGGGCAGCATTGCAATATCTGCTCTTCTAATTGGCAGTGTGAATGGCCTGTTGTCATCACGCTGATAATCGTGTATTTTCCCCTGACTTCGCTCAGCAGGCGAGCTGAAATGAGTATCCTTTGCAGTGAAGTGAAATTCATTTCTAGCAATTATCTAATGGCTGTTTTAATTTAATCTGGATTTTCTGGCTTTGAGCATGTTGTTACTACTTGCATGGAGAGAGCAAGCGTGCTCTCATCTGTGTGATCCTCCTACTGATCTGGATAAAAGAGCTTAATCAGTTTAATTTCCAGGCTTTAATTTCCTGCATCCTACTCCTCACAAGGCCATGGAGTGAAAGGAGCTTCATCCCTTGGAGCATGCATGGGAATGGGACTCATGACTCCTGGACTTCATTTCCAGCTCTCTCTCCAACTTCATCAGTGGTAGCATCACCTCTGCACGCCTCAGTGACCCCATCTGAAAAAACAATAACATCTTGCTCCGTTCATCCCTAGCTCTCAAGGCAGCTTTCAAGAGAAGAAGAAATCATCATCCTGATTTTATAGATGGAGAAACTGAGGCCCAGCAAAGGGGAACGAGTGCCATTAGCTTCCCGCAAGGCACCGTGCCCTGGGCCTCGCAGCATGCTCGGGGGCTTGTCCACCAGACCAGACAAGTGCTGGAGTGGAAATAAATATTCCTCCTGATGACTGTGGTCTCTGTGGTCAGGGCTGAGGGTCGAAATGTTCGCACAAGGCCTGCACACAGAAACCACAGAATCCCCCACAGCTCCACTGCACTTTATTAAAAGTCACTGCTTCTGTGAAAAATGGGTTTTATAAGAGTTAGGTGCCTTAATTATAAAGTCATGTGCGTTTCAATGACTTCTTCCCTGCTAACTGTTTGTGACAGCCTACAAATGTGAAAAGTATTACCAAGCCTATTTTTAACGTGGCTATGGAGAGGCTGTAGTTGTGGAAAACCAAATCCTGTAGGATCCTAATGAGAAAGACCAGTGATGCTTTGAATATGGTTAGCGTTGTCTGAGTTTAGCAATGATGCCGATGTGATCCAAAAGATGGGAGACGCAGGAGTCTTGCGGTAGCAATCGTGTGTTAAATAAGCGATAGGAGCAAGTGATGTACAGGGCTAAATTTTTCCCTCCAAAGTGGCCCAATGGTCAGTGTATGGAGGTTAAAAAATAATTTAAGGGACACTGCTGACCCATGTCAGCAGTGTGCAGGTCTTGCATGTGTTTTCTTCAGAGCTGTAACCTCTCCAGAATTTCTTCCATACCCATTCTTTACTAGACAAACTGCTGTCTAATGAGGTACACAAACAACATGGGGTCCGATGCTTTGTAGAACTGCATCCTTAATGCTGCTTCTCCATGGATTGTGGCAGACTCGAGGCCTGAAGCATCATCTTTATCTTCAACTCTTGGCTGTAGGCTCTGCAGGAGAAGAGGAAAACACACAAGAGCTCTCCGGCAGCCTTATTGCCTGCATCCAGAAACAGGGGGTTCAGCCCTTCTTATAATGTGGCTAGACAGTAGGGAAGGAGAGCAGGCCAAAAGCAACATTAATGTTGGAGCAGTAAGTGTCAAACTTGGTTTGAAAGGAAATGGAAATGATGAAAAAGAAATATTCCAAATAGGAGAAAAGGGAGAGAGAGAATGCTTTTCTCGTTCAGTTAAAGAATAAGATGTAGAAGAGGGATAAAAAGATGACATACCTGTGGAGAAAAGTTTTATTGTGGTTTAAGGTTGGTGGACACCATGATCAAACATATAACTCTAGTTTTAGCTCTAACCCTGTGATTCTTCCTCCATCCGTGACTTCTCATGGGATTGTAGAGGCCTTAATCTTGGCATAAGGTCTTCAAAGAGTACTACTTCATCCCTCAATAAATCATTTTATGGCGAAGTGATAGTGCAAAATTTACACCTTATTTTCAGTCAACTATGTTTTATCCTCATTTCTCCACCATTGAATATGTCAATTATGAGTGATAAATAAATTATCTCCCCCTACTCCAGTCATAATCATAAATATTCTATGCATATAAGCTATAATTAAGTTGCTTCTTGACAATTTCTTAAATAAATAAAAGACTATATTTCTCCAGTACAAGGCAGATTTTCCAGACTTAAGTTAATTGTCAGAAATCTGTGAACTCTTCTAATTTCATCAGCACTTTTAATGAAAAATGTAATGAGCAGAACTGGATGTAACTTTCCAAAAGCACTCTCTCACACTCATACCATGGGCAACGGTAAAATCCCTTCCTTAGTGGTGCTCGATGTTTGTATAGTCAAGAGCTGGTTTGCATACACCTTGGCCATCACTTGGCCTTGAGAGTCTCATTGGTTTTCTGGGTAGTGGGGGGTCATCCTTGGAGGCCACTGGATGCAGTACAACCCCATCAATGCCAAAAAGCATGAACGCACCTAAATTGCCTGTTAGAAATTGGCTCTGGACCAGGTCAGTTCCCCAATTGTTATTTGCGATGTATACCACGCATATGGTTCTATGTGTGTAGTTCATCCCTAGGTGTATAGATCCATAGGTACATAGATACACAGATGCATCTGTGAAGACAGTATACCTGTGTGCCCGGGTACAAGATGAAAAGGTAGGTATGCAAATACGTACGTGCACATCGATATAAATACATATATGCAATGCTTGTGCACAAATATATATATATATATATGCAATGCATGTGCACATGTCAGGATGCGCATTTCTTTAATATTAGTAAAATATTAATTAGTGTAAATGTTAAACCAAATTAAATTAACTGTATTTTCTCAAAAAAATAGCAGATCTTAACTCTTAGCTGTCTTGACTAGGAGCAAATCAAGCATATTGAGCATTTTAGTCCCTATGGTGTCCTGGTTACTCCCTTACAAAAAAAAAAAAAAAAAAAAAAGCCCTAAATCCCAGTGTCAGCATTCCAAGGCTTCATGTGATTACTTGCTTACACAGATGCTTCAGTGACTAAAACCTTTTTGGTGCAGAAGGCCAGCAAAAGGACCATGCAGCAATATATCTGCTTATCTTCTGTAGCTCAGATGTAAGTAATGCTGAGGTCCAGAGCTGTCCGCCTGCGGAGGATGAGTTTTCCCTTAATCTTTGCTTAACAATAGAGCTGAAGTCTGGGGTAAGATCATTATTCCAAAGGACTGGATAATGTCTAGAAGAGAGATGCCTTCAGATCATTTATTCCCCTACCTTCTGATTCATCCAAACACTGAAAGAAATGCCTTTGCCCCAAAGTGGATTGGCAGAGGGAGCGATGTGAAGACTGTGAACCAAAGAAAGGCAACATCCCACTTCGCTTTTATTTTTTTTCCCCACTTTGGAAAAATAGGTGGATTTTGGTACCCGGTGTATTTTTTTGTATGACCCTGCAATGAACCCTTTCCTACTGCTTACAGATGGGTGTTTGTACTGCTGTGAGGGGTAGCAATGCATTCACAGACCTCTGAAGAAAGATATTCTTTGTGAAACGTTGCTTCATCTCTCATTTTTTTCAGTTGCAAGACTAAAAAGCTCCAGACTAAAAGCACATGTTATTTAAAACGTGGGGCCTACAGGAAGGATGGGGAGGGACTCTTTATCAGGGAGTGTAATGATAGGGTACGGGGCAAAGGTTTCAAACTGAAAGAGGGAAGGTTTAGATTGGATATCAGGAAGAAATTCTTTACTGTGAGGGTGGTGAGACACTGGAACTGGTTGCCCAGAGAAGCTGTGGCTGCCCCATCCCTGGAGGTGTTCAAGGCCAGGCTGGATGGGGCTTGGAGCAGCCTGGTCTAGTGGGAGGTGTCCCTGCCGGTGGCAGGGGGTTGGAACTAGGTGGTCTTTAAGGTCCCTTCTAAGCTGAACCATTCTGTGATTCTGTGAAAATTCTTTAAAGATAAAGATCGAATCTGATGGTCTTGACATCCTTCACATCATAGCAGAAAAAATTAAGTAGTTTGTTTTCAAGCCTTTTTCATTTCTTTACTTGGGTGCCATGAGCATTCATCAGAAAAGAACTTTTTCTCTGTGTAACGTAGGCTGAGGCTGAAGAACATCTTATCCCTTGAAATAGCCATTGGTACCACGTTGTCAAGGCACTTCCTGCAATCAGACAGAGCAAAATTAAAAGGTTAGAACTTCATCTTACTTATTAAATATTTGGTTAACTTCCAGTGGGACCCTCTGTCTTTCCTTGACATTTTTGCATTGCATTCATTTATGCCTTTCACAATGCCAATGGTAAATATATCAGAATGTCTCCTAGCCTGCAATAAGCTCCATGGACAAATTACAACTTCTTGGAAAAGTCAAAATTGAAGTTAAAAATAATGATGAATAATGGTATGGTAGTGGTAACAGACTGTAAATGTACATTGGGGGATGTAAAACACTTGCGATGTGGCTATAAATTTAGGGAGGGTAAGTGACCTAATGAGTGCAAATCTGTGCATAATCTGTCCCGCTCGCACGGCTTGTAGGGTCTGAACTTGCAATCCACGGTGCTAAAAGAGATGGTTGCTACTATTTAAGCTAAAAGAGTAGTTTTGATGATAGAACTTTCCTAGTTTGTGGACGAGCCACTGAGGCACATCTGTATGTTGCTTGATAGTCTTTAAAAAGTGACGATTCAGAGTATCCCTGTCACTGGCAAGACAAGTCCTGCCTGGGCTCAAGCCCTGGTCTTTTGCTGGTCCTATGTTGGAGCAGAAAACAGGGGGTGTTTAAACCTCGTTGACTTTCCACCTATGCATTTTCATGTTTCCACCTATACATTTTGCTTGACAAAAGCATGGACCAATTTTCTCATTGGCATATTGAAATGTACTTATTTTGTGTTTAAACCAAGCCCATAGTCACGAGGCTCTGACATGTTAAGATCTAGTATTGGAGTCTGGGTTAATTTTTACCATTTTCTTTCATGGCAAAGGTTGGACCCAGATTTTCATTTTAATCACACTTCTCTGAATCAGGGGTCTGAGTCATGAGTTTGTCTGATGTCTTTGTCATGCCAAAATCTGCAGCCCACCTGGAGACCTAAGGGCTCAGGCAGATTCAACACTTAAGGGGATGTAATTGGAAATAATATGTGAATTTGGAAAAGGAGATGGGAGAACATGATTCTTCTGGTACGTCATTTCCCTGGTCATCTATCTTCGTAGATTTTTTTGTTGTTTTTTAAACCTGATAGAAACTCCTTTCCAGTCTATACTGCGGATAAGACAGAGAAAAACCACGCTGCGAAGGTGAGGTGCTGGCCATAACAGATGTTGGCCGACTTAGAAACCGAGCGTGTGATTACAAGGCTGTGTTTACCATTGAGGGAACAAAATTCAAGCTGGATGTGGCTCTTCACTGGAGGTGTCACTCTTTAAAGTGACTCTAAAATTTAAGAGACTCAGCTGGAAATCTTAAATCTGTCGCACCCACTCCCTGCTGCAGGCTACGAAGCTGCAGCAAGGAGACACAAGTGCCTTTCTCACAGCATTCCCTATATTCAAACACAGCATCGGAAAAAGTTACGGTTCAGAAAAAAAGATGTAAAAAAATAATTTGGCAAAATAATTAACAGTGCATTGCAGAGAATGTGTCTGGTTGTAGAAAGCAGCAAGGATCTGGCAGCTGCTGTATGGTTGTTTACACTTCCTTATGCATTTGCCTGCCACAATCTGCATCTCTGATGGATATAAGAATTAAACGCCTTCAGTGTGTCCCTAGTATGTCTTTTGACTAAGATGATAATACTAACGTGCTGAGACACTTTTTGTTGGAGGATGACAGCCGGTCGATCTGTGTTGATCTGCAGTCCCACGTTTTTTTCGAGAGTTACTGCCATGGGGCACAGCTCTAGATAAACACGAGAGAGAGGAGCTCACAGCCCTACACAGGCAAGTCAAGTGAAGAGTGGAAGAGGAGCAGGAGGTAAACTGCCTGGTTTCAGGCGGGCAGGACACGGGTACCAGGCTGACATGGGCATGGAGTCACATTTCCGGACTTGTTGCGTTCTGCGCTATCGTGTCTTCAAGGTTGCAATACTTCCTGTGGCTCCCTCTGAAAATATTTTCATAAGCTTTGGGTGATGTGCACTCTATGTTTTGCCCAATACTATGATTGCCCAATACTATGATCCCATGAGAGTTTGGAGCTTTAATATTTTAATCATCTCTAGCTGGATTAATTTCCTCAGGTTCATGTCATACAGAATCAGCGATTACTGGTTTATTCCTCATTGCAGTTATGATGGCTACACATTCTTACCTACCTAACAAAATACCAGAGGAGTTTATTTTATTAACTTCAGCTAATAGTTGTATACTGATCCCCGAGTAAGATGATATTACTGCAAAAGTACAGGGTTTTGTGCTGAGTGAGTTCACTTGCACCTGTGTTTTCCCGAGAAATCCTGGAAAGTTTGGTTGTCCCACATTGCTCAGGTTTGGTCACATCATGAACTTTCTAATTTTTGGCTACATCTGGTTTCTTACCGCAGCCGAAATGAGGCTATAGGTGACCTTTTAGTGTGGAGTTTATCCTACCCAACATTCACAGCTCAGCTCCTTGCCACAGACTCCCGGCCAGTGGAGGCAAATAGATGCCTTTAAGGGAATGATCAGTTGGACCTATTTTAATTGTCTGCTTTAATAGTAGATGAATTGCACCCTAAAGAGACCTGTTCCTTTGAACTGAGTACAAAAGGAGAGTAAATGTAGTTGTCAACATTGCAGCTGTCTGCACTTCATCAGACGAATGCTGCCCTTCAAGCCATATTTAAACTTATTTATGATGCGATGCATCTGACGGAAGATGAATGTCTATGTGTAACCTGGATGTTGAGAATCTCTTCATAGTCAGAGCAAATTAATAGACTTTTTTAGGGAAGAATCTATCCCACATTATGGCAAATATCTGAAATAGCTTATTTAAACTGTTACTGACTGCAGGAAGGAGACCAGAATGATTAAAGTTTAATTCTGCAGTTGATATATACACCTATAAAGTCACAGGAGACTAAATCCGTCCAAAGGAGAGACACCTGACTTTTTCATAGTGCAGAGCATCCCACAACTCCCTCGGAGACCAGTGAGCATCAAGCAAGATGGATAAGCGTGTTCCTTGTTTGTATGTGTAAAGATTCAGGAGTCTACCTTGGCACCCATGCTAGAAAATCTGGCTTTCAATCTTTTTTTTTTTCTTCTTTCCTTGCCTAATTTGTTTTTTGATATTAATGCTAAAATTAAAAAAAAAAAAAAAATTTGAGAAAACAAAAATCCCTGTAAGATTTATTTCACGGAGCCAATACTCATGCAGGAGGTTGCGAAGTCAGTATGTTACCAAATAGAAGTATATTACACCTGCAAAATTTTTATAATTTACATTCTTTTTCATCCAGGGCCATTATCATCATAGTCATAAGAAGAATCAAGAATGGAGGGAATGAAGAGTCGGGGGAAGAGTAAACCTTTGGCATTAGCCAAGGGTCATCAGACTGATCCCTCCCTTCTAGACATCCAGGTTCGTGCAGAAGAAACTGGGGGTAATTCTACCCTGTACTACAGGTGGATTATCCCAAATTGCAACTGCATCCAACTGTGTGTATTAGGCAAAGCTGTTGTACTTTTCTCTCTAGCAGGCTATGCCAGCCGTTCTTAGTGCCAAGGTAATGGACGTGCTATTTCCAGTTATCCCCCTTGTGACGAACCCATTATGATCTTGTTTTGGTGGTGGTGGGGGAATCTGTAGCAATCCCAGACATTTGTGTCTGCTATGATGAAAAAATTGTAATTTTTTTAAACAGATGCAGGCTGAGATTTTAGGTGCACCTGGGCCAGTTTATGGTTACAGATGAACGCTGTGCGAAATGGGGTGATTTCAACCTGAAACCAGGCAAAACACATTGGCTTCGGCTGGCTTTGCTCTGAGTTATGCCGTTTGTAGGAAACCAGAACTCCAGGAGGGGATAAGCCCACACAAACCAAAGCAAAAGGAATGATTTGCCGGGATGCCCGCAAACCGAACCTGCACAGTTGGGTGAGTTGCTCCATGCCTCGCCTCCCAGCAGCCTGGGCGTTCAGAGCCCGGCGGTGGCTGCAGAGGCACTCGTCTCTTTTCCTGGTGGTGCCTAGGAGTTTTCCTTGCTTTGGTGTTTCATTCACTAGGATAAAAGAATACAGTCGCCTTCTCCAGAGATGAAGCAGAATTTTAATTTTCCTTTTTCTCTATCCATGCATCTGTTTCTTCTCACTTTGCTGCTCTGATCTTTGTAGCACTCGAGAGTTTGAATCTGGTCCCACCACAGTAACGAAGCCATAAGCTCCAGGAACCTTCTCACACTCTCTCGACGTTGCTGGGGCCAGCACAAGACAAAGGCATTTGTGTCTAAACTTTCACACAAGCCTTCTCTGGAGAACTCAGAAATAAAACTGCTGCAGACTGATACTAATTTAAGAAGCCCTTATATTCCGCAAAATAACAAATCAAAACTCTGCTAACAATGATGAGGCTCGCTCAGCGTAGTGCTGCTCCTTGTATTTCTGGTTTTGTCCGCAGATCTATTCATGCACAAATTTGAAAATCTTTTTCATTATTCAAGTCCACAGTCAGCTTTGCTTTTGTTTGCAGCCTCTCTGCAGCAAATATTAGCTAAGATATGTGTTTGTCAGATAATCAGATTCGTTAAAAGGGATGTTTAATTGTTGTTTCCAGCTGCAACAAATTAAGTGAAGACACAATATGTAAAGGAGAACTTTCTTATGTACACTACATAAAAATCAGGATAGAATTCTGATGACTACAGCTAATGGAATAATTCACCACAAATAATTTATTCAAATGTAGCCTTTTTTCCTGCTGAGGGAATAGCTCTGAGCTAAGTGCAGTTTCCTACACAGTACTTGCTTGGACAAATATCATTATGAACTTTTTTGCCCTCTGGCTTATTCATGAATAACAAAATTTGAGACGTGTTGGTCAAGGCAGTCACATGTTGCTGTTCCTGCTCACTTCATTGAAATATTGCTGCAACCGCTTCCAGTATGAATATCCAGGTGCACCCATTTAAGATTCTGTTCCTCTTAAAGCTCTTCCATTCCACCCTGAAGTATTCTGTCCTGGCCCATTAAGGCCAGTGAAGTTCAATCATAGGAATGTCCGGATGGAAGATGAAGCCAATTAATTAAGAAGTAAATGGTAACAAATACTCACTTAATGAAAGAAAAGATCCAAAACTCGCTAACTTATATATACGTGGAAGCTGCCAAACCCTCCACTTGTCATTGAATCAAAGTATGCAATGTCAGCTCAATTACCGATGTCCAATTTTTACTCCTTACTTTAAAAAGTAAGGCGAATTCCATTCTTAATTCGTTTTGTTGTGATGGGCATAATCTTATGTTTCTTGCAGAGCATAATCTTACGTTGTACATACGTACCAGATGGACTATAATACTGATCTTCTTCGCAAGGGAGGATTAACAGTACTGCAGCTACTTAACTGTGAAATTTCAAGTCTGATGTCATCAATCATCAGTGTATTACAAGGGATACTACAGACGGGGCTGCTCGCCTATTATTGAGGTTGTCTGACACTTCCCATTACAAGACTCTGTTTTCAGCTGCTCAGGGCTTTGCCAAGCTTTAACCATTTGGATTTAAACTCTTCATGCTGAGTGCCTGCCTCGGGCTGAATAATTTGAGAAAATGTCAGCCAAAATCAGAAAAATGCATAAAAATTCTGACAGCCTTTATGTGAACAGCTCTGTTGCCCCCTGTACTTTCCAGGAAGGGCTTGACATCTGGCAAACAGACTGACGTATGTATCAAGGATGAAAATGCATTGAAAGTCTATACAAAAATTCACAGAATCCCAAGTCTCCAAACTTTTGCCAAGGTGCAAGGTCCAGCTGAGACTTTGATTTCACCCGCACTGGGTGTGCTTTTTCCTGGGCTGCTGCCATGGCGTCCAAGAAGGTTCTTCATCATCGTAACTTAAAACAAAAAGAAAATCCTAATTTCTTCAGTCATTCTCAGGCCTGTATGTACCTCATAGTAGCTCTACTTCATCTTTCATTGTTCTCTTTCCATCCATTTGGCCAAAGAGAAACTTTTTTATTATTTTCATCGTCATCATCGTCATTATTATTATTATTATTACTTGACATGATCCATATCTCACTGCAAGGTCTCACTTTATTCCTGCATTACTCAATTACTACTCTATAGGTACTGGCACTCTGTTGTTTTCCTTGTGAGCGGCCTATTAATTCCAAATAGTCAAGGCTGATGCTCTAATGTCAGTCTTGACCATGCAATTTGGTTTTCAGTCCCGAGAATGAAATTCAGTGCAGAGCAGAATCTACTAATGGGAACTCTGTATTAGTTAGCGTAGCGCTTCCTAAAATGCTTAAAGTACCATTTATATTAATTGTCCTGAAGGCATTTAAAGTAAATATGGGACAAAGAACAAGACATCATAATACTAAACCACTTAAGTGGCCTTTTTATAGGTGGCATTTTGGGTGGGAAAAAGGATGTCATCCTTCTGCCATGTGCAAAATTATTGCAGTCTAGAGATACCCCTTGGTTTTCCAGTTTATGCAACGCACTTTCAGTTGAAGTTCAATATTTAGTTCAGCCCTTTCATGTAAATCTCTGAGCTGGACAAATTGCAAGTGAAGGAAGTAAAAGACTCCTAGCAATCTGTTGTGAAAAGGCTGATGATTACAGCTGAGATTCCTCCAGTATGAGAAAACCATCCCTTGGCCGACGGCACGGCTGCATCTCGAAACATCAAGCCGAGTCTTTATGTAAATCTCAGTGTCCTTCTGCTTGTTCTGCTGCAAAAGCCATTCTCACTGTGACACAGAAGGAAATCCAGTGAGACAAGGTAATGGAGATGGAAGGCTGCTAATGGAAAGATTAGGCCTCTGGGCTGCCAGACTTGTCTCTCTTAAGCACATGTTTATGCTTTAAGTTAAATAACACAGCGTGCTTATGTATGTGAATATATATATTCTGCATATGTATCCGAATGTATGAATGGTGAGATGCTGTTGTGTGTAAGAAAGTTGCAGCAGAGACTGATTTCACATTTATAGGTATTATATTACATTTCATTACATTTATATTACAATGTAAAAGGTTTCTCCCTTTCCCCAGAAACACAATCTTAACATTCATGTACTCGTGTACAACAAGCCTGTACGCACACAGGATCTTGGGGAGCAAGTTGTTTTGGATGTTACTAGAATTTTCTTAACCCTGCAGATGGTTTCTGTGACTCCTAGCGCTGGATAAAATATGTCCTTTTTATTGAAATGAATGCTTCAGTGCTGAACTTGAGTCCTGTTGAGGGAATCAGTGAGTCAGGGTTCTCAGTGCTCCAGGTGTCCTTGTTCTTTTTTTCCGTAAAAACATTTTTATATGTTCCTGTCACTGTACTTAAAAAACAACAGAAAAAAAAGCCCAACCCAGTCCATTGCCTGTTCTACTTTACCAAGTCTTATTTTCCTGCGCTTCGCAAACCCTGCTATTACTTGTAGCAACCCATACTTGCTGCAACACTACGCTTAAAGACCATGTCTTTCCATCTGTCTCTCTTTGTAGGAGCAAGAGTTTATTTACTGGTTTGTGCCTGATAACAATGGAGCAGAAATAGCTTTGTGTATTTATTTTCTATGACCATCTTTGTAGAGCTATTTGGAGAAATCTTATAGTCCTTGAACATAACTGCGGGGGAGGGGAAGGAGTTGATCTTCCTTCAACTTCATCCTCATTGTCTTCCCACTTCTTTTTTTCCACCTCGAGGGAAAGAGAGGACACTAAATGAAGAGTTCATCCCTCCCACATGAAGCCATTACCTGATATGTGCCATATCTGGTGGTTATTTGTGGAAGAAACGCACGTCAGCAGAGTTTTCAAGACTGCAGTCCTGAGAGGAAATGGCTGGGTTTAGATGTCCTGATTTTATTGTATATTCTTGGACAAGATGATAAACACTGACATAAGAAGCCGGTAATTGAAGCATCGGGCTAAAATAGTTGTGCCCTCTGATCTAATCCTTCCCAGACCAATTTACCTTAACATTTGTCTCCGCAATTTTCTCCCTGTAACCCTTTCAGATGAGTTTTTACAAACCAAGCTATTATCCACTCTTTGGGTTAAGACAGGCCTTCAGACACATTGTAGAAAAGCAGAAAGTGTTAAGTGCAAATGACAAAGTTTGGCCAGGCCGGGACTGGTTTGTGTTGAATTCAACTTTTCAACTGTCCTCGCGAGTGTTGCTCACACTTTTCTTCTCCCTGTAGTAGGACGTGGGCTGGGAAAGCATGAACCACATGACACCTGAGCTTAATCACGGTAGGCAGTCATGAAAACCAAGCTAAATTCCTTTAGCTGTTATATAGGGTTTGTTTCTATACGTGTGCATTTTTGTAAATTAAAAAAAAAAAAACCAAAACAAAACACAAAAGAGTGAGAACTCTAGAAACCAGATCTTTCTGTGTCTCAGGACAAAAATGGCTGAATTTTCAATGAAAAATGGATGCATCTAAGTATGGCTTAAAAACAGATGTCGTATACCTTCAGTAAAAGTGCTTGGAAGTCTCTGTAGGTTGCTTGGTTGCTTTCAGTTGCTTGGTTGCTTGGTTGCTTGGTTGGTCTTCTGTCTCACCCACAGTCTATACTGTCCTACCTAGTTCAAAGTAGCATCAAATTATACGAAATGTGTCCTATTTGATTCCCAATGCTATTTTGTTTTTAAGCAGATTTGTTGGTTTCGATTCTGCGTGTTGCTGTGTCCAGCTGTTAGCGTGTATCCTTGGATGAACAGGGAGAGTTGGAGGCAAAAGAGAAATTCCTCCCATGCTTCCTGCACAATGGAAATAAATAAAAACCCGCTTGCAAAATATGCAGGAAACATCTAACTCAATATCTGTCTTTGTACTTAGGGATCCCGGCGATCATTGCTGCCAGCCGGGAGCAAGAAATTGTCTGTTTTGCTGCTATCAGTGGTCTATCAGTGCATTGCTAGCTGTGCAATGCATGTCTCACTCCAGCACTGCCCACCCTGTCTCCTGTGCAGCAGACCTTAAAATGAGGACTCCTCCAGAATTATGATAGGATGGAGTTATGATAGGTAAAGGGGCAATTTTCCATGGCGCTTGTATTAACTATAAGCGAGTTAATTGCAGTCAACACTGTGCAACACGGTCAAAGACCATTGGCTAAAAGCTTAATCAGAAAACAATTTTCAGCTGAGTAATAAAGCAGAGCAATTATTGCTTTCATACTACTGTCATTACTCAACGATATTACACTGAGCAGTATTTTGACTTCAGAGGGTTGCGGGCTGGCTGAGGCATGCCAGGATTTGATGTGAGCATGATAACCCCATCAGGGGTCTATCAATCAGAGCAGAGCAATGCCCAGGAGTTCCAAAAGACATCCAAGTTGGCCTGCTTGAGGCCCAGCAGCGTTTTATGAAGGGAGGTGAAGTTGGGGAGATGGGAAGAGTCCTGTTTGCCTTCGTATTTGACAAGACAAATAACTGGGATTGTGCTTGGAAGTGGTGAAAGAAAGCTCCACAGGGATTGTGGGCTCATTTTAGCTGGAAACGAAGTTTTTTTAGAAAAGTGAGGGATGCAATCATAGTCAGAGGTTGGGTTTGTTCCACTAAAATTGGGTTGCAATCCTTGTTCGCTTGAGGAACTTTATTGATGTGAGTAGTCCCATTGAGAGTATGAGTATTTATGTAGCTGAGAGAAGCTAATGAAATGAACTCAAGTGAAAAAGGGATTGTTCATATGCCCAAGAATTGTATGACAGGGCCCTAATCCAACCATTGTGGTTTAGGGATTTGCAAAATTACTTATTTTTGCTGTTGCATCTATGTCAATTTTGCTAACTCTTCACACATTCCAGGCTCTCTCTTGAAATCTACCTTGTTTGCTCTGAATTTCTCCTTCCAGGACAGTCATAGCAACATACTGACTTAATTCTTCAGGTTGTGCAGCTGTGTACTCACTATTTTAAGAGATAAATGAATAACAGTCTCTCCATTCTCCAATGTAAATTGACCAAAGCCTCTTCATGTCAATGAAGCAACATGAAGTTGTGAAAACTGAACAGCTGAAGTTAGCTGCAAAAAGAAAAGTAACCATTGCATAGTACTTCTAAAAATTATTGTGAACATACAGCATTTTCAGGTAGAAATGGTGATTTAGTTAAAAAAAAAGAACTATGGCTGGGACTTTGTTGGTAATGTTCACTGGGGTATTGCAATAGAGATCTCGCGATGCCCAAGGTCATCGCGCTGATCAAACTGATTTTTCTCAGAAGGGATGTTTTCTGCCTTTTCAGCTATTCATTTTTTATCAGGGTTATGTTTTCGAAGGTGTCTGTACTCTTGTTGGCTGCTGGACAGCTGTATCACAAGGATTTCCCTCTGGTATAAAACACAGAGCTCTTCTGTATCAATGTGGAATGCAGTAGCAAATCACTGTACAGTGGCCCATAAGGATACCAGCTACCCTTATAAACTTTTTATAACTTAGGAAAATAAACATGTGGTTTCAGGGCTCTGCATAGTCAGTACTAGCTGACTTGGAGCTTGCTTTACAAAACTAAAAAAGAAAATATTGGTAGAGCTAATAAATTTCTGAGGGAATCAGCGAATAGTATTCTGAAAGGTCTGAAACATTTGATGGTTTATGGATAACTTTGCGCTTTATCTCCCAGAGCATCATCCAAGTTGAGCACTAAAGTGCAGTGTTCTCCATAATGAGTACTGTGATCTGGGATCTCCTGCGGGACACCAGCCTTATGTCAAAAGTTATCCACGGAAAGACCTGCTAATCCAGGAGACCTGATGTGCTCCCTGCAAAGCCAGCAGATGTGTCTCTCTCACTTAGGGGGAAAATAGCTGGTTGTAGCAACAGCAAGAAAGCAACCAGCTCTATGCAGATATCTGGTAGCTCTTTTTAAAAAAAAAACAAAACAAAAAACAAACAAAAAAAAACCCAAAAAAACCCCAAACAAAAACCAAAACAACAACCAAAAAACCTTCTTTCCTTAAAAAATTCTACTAATTTAAAATTAGTAGCTATTGGGGATAATGAGAAGTGAAAGGTACAGATTGCGACCAACAGGCTGTATTCATTGTTATTTTGCAGCCCCTCTCTCTCGATGCCTTGTAAGCCAATTCCTCCCTACAGGAAAAGTGTGCTCCTGAGGGATCTTTGACACACTGAGAGCAGAAAACAAGCGTGTAAGAACTCACACCCAGGCTGTGTGCCACCAACTCCACAAATTCTAAGAGTAAAAGAAGTAGAGAAAAATTAAACTGTTGTCCAGAAAAATGAAAGTGTGGGAGGCTTCTCCATGGGCTATGAAGAGCCATTATCAAGACAGACACTTTCAGTGCTGTGTGCTAGGTGGCAGCTTCAAACCCTGTTTCCACGCATGGCAGAAGTTGCATTTCACAAATCTGTTGGAGAATCATAGAATCGTAGAATGGTTTGGGTTGGAAGGGACCTTAAAGATCATCTGGTTCCAACCACCAAATGTCTTATGTCTTACCTGTTCTGAGCGGCAGCCTTTGCACGTGAAAGGACAAACCATCCTGTGGCTTTTGGGAGGCTTTCCTGGTGACAACTTCACTCCTTATCTCACATGTTGCAGTGAGTCCTGCTGTGACCTACCCTGTGTCTCAGTAAGTGAGCTTCTCGCAGGTGGGGTATTTTGCTTTAGGGTCCAAGACTGCTCACGGTGTGCATGCGAGCTGCTGGCTTTTGATGGAGTCGCCCTGAACTCTTTCCGTGCAAGAGACGTCAGGGTCAGACCCCAAGTCAGATGTATTTGGGGATCAGTCATCTGAAGGATATTACAGGTGCAGGTTATCTATTTACTTCTATTCTCTGACTCCTCTGTATAGGGCTCCTGATCCTAAACCTAAACCTTCATTTTTCCCGGGAACTCCCCTTCAGTTTGTGACCCTGTCTTCATAGCCAAAGCACAATAACATGTCTTGGACAAA
This sequence comes from Larus michahellis, assembly GCF_964199755.1. Taxonomy (NCBI): domain Eukaryota; kingdom Metazoa; phylum Chordata; class Aves; order Charadriiformes; family Laridae; genus Larus; species Larus michahellis. The sequence goes on from NC_133898.1 coordinate 126,067,952, forward strand.
TTCTGAAAGAAGAAACATGCTTCTTCCCTGCCCATCTGAGAGCCTGCGCTAACTGAAGACAATCCCGTGGACGCTCAAACACAACTGTGTAATACAGTCTATACTCAACTGTTCTGTGCCTCAGCTGAGAGATCTATCTTGCCCCAGAGACACAAATGGCAAGGGACTGAAAAAAAAATAAAGTATTATTTTACAGGCGGAAACTGAGGCACAGAAGAATTAAGTGACTTGCCTGAAGTCATACAGGAAGACTGTGGCAGAGCCAGGAATAAATCAGAGCAGTCTGATTGCCAGTTTAGTGCCTCAGACACAAAAAACACCTCTTGTTCACATCAGAGCATCCTTTATCACCACAAGCTGAGGGTAACAAGCAGTGGGGGCAGAAGAGATGGACGCCACAGTAGTAAGAACATACATTTACTCCGTTTAGGTACATTCACTTCCTGATAAGTTCATTAAAGATATCAGTGTTTTCACGTGAATGTGAAAGGTTCTGCATTCTCACTGTCAGTCCCTTGGCTCTCTGCATATTTCTTTTGAAAAGCCAAAGCAGGAGAGTTACAAGAAAAATAACATCCATTAAAAAAGTAATAATAATAGAGCTACAGTACAACAAGGAGGTGAAATTAAGTTTGGATTTGTAGCCTGCAAAGGGCTCTGTGAATGCTGAAACATTAACTCTGTTGTTTAGCTCAGATAAAATTATTTTGGTGCCAGTAGAAAATACCTTTCTTCGGGAAGGTCTTCTGGGCTCTAATTTGGAAATTCCAAAAGACTCAAATGTATCCAGTTGTGCACTTGTAAAGAGGTGAAAGACCTGCCAATAAGTGATTTACAGTATGTTTTCCCATGTTTTACATTTTGGTAATTTCATGTTGCAACTCAATACCTAATAATGTAAAATCCAGCTCCTCCAACTAAGCCAGGAATGAACTCATGGAGGAGTGTCCCATAGGGAAGGGCATATACTACATTACATGTCTGTGTGCCAGCACCGGAGATGCAAAAACAGCTCCGTGGAGATTTGTCCTGCAAGGTCAGCCTCCAGGATTGAAAGGGTTGGCTGAATTCACCTCTTGCTACTGACTGACTGCAATTCCCAAGACTTAGACATCACCGTAGAGTCTACCAAGGTCGGGCTGCTGAACTCTGGGCTCAGATGTGCCTTTAGATGAAACTACCCGTGAACTAAAATTCAGGAGAAACCTGAAGGAAATTTGGAGAAAAGCCCAAATTGGAGAAGCTGCTTGAGAACAAGTCCTATGTCAGGAAAGCGCAGATCCACATCTGGACCATGAGATGTGATGTGAACTGGCACTCCGAGTTGAATATCCCCAAGAACATGGATCTGCGCAACTAATGCCTCTCTCCAAGAGAGAAAATCAACTTTCAGGCACGCCTTTTATTTTAAGATGCGTAGACAAGGTGCAAAAAGTAACACAAAAAATAATGGTGGTTTGTTTATACCAGATGAAGTATCTTCATAGGGATAAAATGGCAGTAATGAAGATGTCCTGGTCAGGTACACAGAGACATAACAGAAGTTGGTAACAGAAGCTGCACCTGAACTCATATACGGATGAGAAACAAGGCCCACATTTTAAACCGTCGGGATCATTAATCATTAGGAACAACTATCAATGAAAATGGGGCATTTTTAGTATCTTTTGTCCTTTTAATCAGAACTGTGTCTCATCCTGAAAAAATGGTCTAGTTGAGCACAAGGCATTGAAGTCACAGCAAGATGAGTGGAGAGTCATCTTTAAGGGTCTGTGTTAAGTAAATAGTTTCTTCTGGGCTTAGATTGTATGGATTTACTGCTATTTCTGAAGCCTGAGAAACATAAACCAGACATTTCTTAACAAAACGTGTGTGAAGGATGTGATTTCTTCATCCTTCATGCTCTCTGAAATCCTGAGGGTAGCAAAAACTCTCTGTTCTTCTATTGGCCAACTTGCCTGACTTTATGCAACAGATTCTGAGGCCACTGAAGCTGAAGACGTTACTGTGACATTATCAAATATATCACTATCTCATGGCAGAACTGAAATGAGATTAGCTAGAGATTTGACAACAAATGATAGGCTGCTAGGACAAGAACTGTGTGCGCAGGCTGCAAAGTCTCAGCAGGGCGAGGAAACAAGTCAGATATGGGGTATTACTCTTGACCTACCACTGCCTTATTGCAACTTCCTCTGTTTGACCAGTCCAACCTGAATTGAGGCAAATTCCTCACAGCAGAGGGATCTCAGGCTGAGCTCAGCTAAAAGGAAAGAAAGACAATAAAAGAAGGAAAGAAAGACAATAAAAGAAGGAAAGAAAAACAATAAAAGAAGGAAAGAAAAACAATAAAAGAAGGAAAGAAAGACAATAAAAGAAGAAAAGAAAGACAATAAAGGAAGAAAATACCCGGAGCTCTGATTAAATTCATCATTCAAGAGACAGAGAAGATTAAATTGCTGCTCGTGTTCAATGACTGCTAAACATTTTTCTTTGTCTGGGGAAATTTCAAATGAACCTCTGGCCCTTCCAGATCCTAACGTGACTGGTGCTGTCACCATTGTTCAGTCATGCTGGAAACAGCCATCGTATGAATGTCACGTTTGAGTTCCCCAAGCTGTCAAGTGCTGTAGCCCTCCCGTGTGACCGCACTATGCATAGGTGCTGCCCTGACACGCTAGATGACGAGCTGCAAGAGCATTACTAGATGACACTTGTACATCGGGTTACCTGTTTATGCCTCTCAGAGAACACTTCAGGCAGGTTGATATTATTTATCCCTGTTTTGCAGGGGACAAAGCCAAGTTGCAGTGAGTTTAAGTGATTTGTCCAAGGCCAAATTGCGAACCAAAGAGAAGGAGAGACTGAAACAGACTTACCAGTTCCTACCTCTATGTCCAGTAGTTTTTGACTTGGCCGTGTCACACAGTCACACAGCTAAGTGTTAACTTCTTAGCCTTGGTATTTCTGGTTCATCCTCACAGTGATCTTGCTGGTCCACAGTCCTGTCCCTAGTGGATTCCTATCCCATTAGGCAACAACAGATCTGACGTTGACGAAGGACTCAAGCATATGTGATGGTAAGGAAAGAGCTCCAAAGAGGTCATTTTGGGATACAGCAACAGCGCTGTGAAAGTGGAGCTTCTTTATCATGGCCCGGGTGGCACTCAGTCTCCAGATCTACCTATCTCTGAATCTCTGCTTTGGAGCTACAGTGCAGATGAGGCCTCTGTTCTGCTGAACACTCTGTCTCTGTGGCTAAGAAAAACAGGTCAGGTTGAGGTGCTTTGCACCCTCATGTCCATCCTGCTCCCTGCTAGAACTGGTTCAACAGGGTGGCTGTGACAAATTTCTTGTTACTAATAGACCCTTGCTCATGGTTTTGGGCTGTGCTAACATTTAAACAGTGTAGACGATCTTGGCAGGTTCTTGAGCTTAGCACTCTTTTATTTACTGGAATGCACCTTGCCTGTTTGGCTCTGTGAAATAAAGATTAGCAATGCTGCCTTTCTCCCATTTTTCCGGTCTTTTCAACTGATTTGCCAAGCCCTCTGGAGGAAGGGTCTCCCAGACATCAGGTATGCATACAACACTTGGCTGTGGTTTCAACTGCATCCTGCAGCAGGTGCTATTTGAGGGCATTTCTCTCCCAGCAGCAGAACATGAGAAGGCGAAATAAGCGATACCACCTTGGACTCCAGGAGCTCTCGGTGGAGTTCAGTATCTGGGCAGAGCTTACTCAGCAAGGGAGTTTAAAATTGCTTTTTGGCTAAGGAAGCAAATCCTTCAGCGTCAATCGGAAAATTGTATTTTTGATTTATTTTGTTTAGATAAGGGTTAAGAAGACCAATTCAGAGCCCTTTTATGCTGTGATGTGGGTGGAAGTTTGTTCAGCCACTGAGATAGACCAGTTGCTCCCTTCCCCTCCCCTCACCACTTCACCCCCCCCAACTTGCTCTCACTGCGTTTTTCTGAAACATATGGGCCTAATTCAGGTTGAAGACTAAAAAGTTTGCACAGCGCCGGTTAAAAATTATGGCTTCTTATAATGAAATCTTTGTCAATGGAAACTTGAAATAGCAGCTTGGCTTGTGACTTATGGGGAGACTGATGATGGAAATCAATTAATCATCCCATTTCCCAAAATCTGAACAGGAGGGCACACTTGAATCAGAAAGGGGCTCCGGTTTATGAGCTACTTGGACAGCTTCAAGACTTTCATTGAAAAACCCCAGGAGCATGAGTGGGAACAAATGTGTTAAGATTGAATGTTTTTCTTTGGGAAGAAGAACAGCAAGAGAGGAACACTTGTTTGTTGGGGTGTTTTTTTTTTTTGGGGGGGGGGACTTTTGTTGCACTAGAAGCAAGCACTTTGCAATCTTGAGCAACAGGGTCTCATTATTTATAAAGGCCCCCTGGGTTATTTTATTGAGATCTTCTAATTCTTTGCATGGGGCACTCAGCAGGGAGGGAGCTGTAGACTCTACCCGTGTTGGGCCAGCTTGGTGGTGCACAGCACCTTGGTGGCTGGAAGCCCTGTTAGGGCCCTGCAGCTGCCTGCTGCGAAACCAGGAGGAGTGGTAAAAACCATAGGATCTCCTTCAGGAATGTGTGAGACGTCATATGTCTGGGACCTTGGCAAGGCACAGGGCAAATTTATGTGAGGTCCAGATCCAGACTGAACTCCACCATTTCGGTAGCCTGGGGCTACGATTATACTGTTCCACATCTGCTTATTAAAAGAAACCATACCATAATTAGAGCAATACATGTAATGGATTCTCTGGTTCAAAAGGGTGAAGTAAAGTGTTGGGGGGACAGGGGCATTGGTTTGGATAGGACCAGATTTGGAAGAGGGAGGATCAGTCTGGGTCATCTTAAAATGTTTCGCTTGACCTGAAATGACATGTTTTGCCTTTTCTGTAATTGTTTAACCCCTTTTTCTTTCTTTTTATATATCAGAACTTGGAAAACTTGTTTTAAATATTTTTAAAAATTAACCCATCCACACACCCTAAAACTGCAAAACAAGAAATCATATAATAGACACTCCCAAAGCTATTTTATTAGCATCCCTGATGCTAATAATCCATGATACTCTGTCTTGCCATAGGAAGGGATAGTCACCCATACGATGATGTTGTTATAGTGCAAACTAACGTGAAGAAAACACATTACTCTCTTTCACAATATCCTAAATGTTTGGAACTGCTGCAGAGGAGTTCAGTCCCCCCAACTTTGCTTTAAAGTAGAAGAGCTGCTCTCAAGGCCCCATTTATTTGACACAAGCAAGGAAAACGTCTGGGGCAGTCAAGAGAAGGAAGGGACGAGGAAGTGGAGGAGCACTGGAGCAAAGGAGCCTGAAGAAATCTCACCATTTGGCGCAAGGATGATTTCCTTTGTCATCCTGCTTGCTTCCTGCCAGTGGGTTGACTTTAATGAATAATGGGAGATGAACGATAATTTTGGTTTCTGCCTGGAGTGGGAACAGCTGACAAAGCGTTTAATGGAAGCTGACAGTTAAGTACCCAGCCACAGCAGTAAAGTGTCAGACAAAGCATATGAAAATAAACAGCCAAAATGAAAGCTATTTCTGAGCAGATTGCTGGCACACTTTCCCAACCCCAGGCAGGTTATCTGAGATGGTAATTGCTGCCAAAAAATTCCTCCTCCTCATTTTTTTTTTTTTTTTTAATATACCTTATGAGACTTACCTCAAGGGACCATAGAGCATATTTATGGATACGCTTAACTTCAAAATAAGCAAAATCAATACCAGAAAAAGCAGAGCTGTTTTATGGAGCTTATACTAAGTTTGTTTGCATGTTTAAAGAAGTTGGTTGCTTAATAGCAGCTCATATATAGTATCTGATTATATATATGTGTATTTATGTATTTAAGAGGTAGAGACTGGGGTTAGCTAAAGGCTTGAAGGAAGCTACAGTGCCCAGTTGATACTGCCTTTCTGTAAGAGCCCTAGCTTAAAATGGTCTGGGGACATGATGAACTGCTCCAAAAGGGTCAGCATGAACCATTCAGCCAAGATTCCCATTCAGTATTTATGCACGAAAAACCTTGCCATCATGAGCTGTGCTTTGACGTCTTTTTTGCCCACAGTGCACGTTAGTTCTGCTTGTGTTGCTTTCAATCTTGCAGAACAGTTAATCAAAGCTGATGCAGGTTATTGAATGTTGCCTCATGTTTAAAAATAGCTTTGTGGCCAGAAGGGACTGATCTGATCATCTCCTCTGACCTCCTGCGTACAACACAAGCATGGGATAAGTACTATTATATGAGGGTTAATGTACACAGTGCCTTCGCTTATTAGCTTTCTACCTCATTTATTAGCTTAGCTGTGAAAGCAGGTGACTGAGAGTCAGCATTCCTGGTCCTATTCTTGGCCAAAATGGGCTGTAAACCGGTTATAATAATATTTCCCTATCTGTGATGCTTAACTGGCTCCTGCATAGAAAAGGCAACAAGCTTGTGGCGACTTAACAGTTACTGAAAAGAATAATCCTGTTACAGCAAAAATAATAATCTAAATACCAAAACCAATCCCCTCCCTAAATCCAGGCTTAAACAAAGATTAAAAAAAATGTTTGAAATTCTGAAATCTTGGCTGCTTTTAACCAAAATGTTTTAAAACACTGGAGTATGCATTTTCCATTTCCAAGCTTGACTTTGACTCCATATCCTTCTGCTCCATCAGTATGATTCATCTGTAGATATAAGGATTTCATAATTCATCACAGATCTTTACCATAGGTATAATTACAGTAAATCCTTTAGCCTGAACAGCGTGAAGCCTTCTCTAAGGTGAGCACAAGAGGTACTCATAGTACCTCAAAGTGGTTTAAAAGGCAGTAGCTATGTGTTTTGTGGTGACATCTGCAACGGAAAAACCCAACTGAGCACTGCTGTGAAATATATAAGGAGACAGAGGAGAAGGGAGTTGTGGCACCACGCTCTTGGGGGAAGGCACTTGTGTTGGTTAGTCGACTGAAAACGAGAGGTGGGAAGTGGTTTCCTAGCCATGTATGAGCCATCTGTATTTTTCCCATTTGCTCTGGAAATTAATAGGGTACATGAAATTGCAGTTCTCTGGTTTGCTGTAAAAGTGCTGGGGACAAATGGTTCTGAGCTGTGGGCATTAGAGCAATATTAGCCGTCTTTCTATGTCTATAAACTGATTTGCTGGTGTTTTATTACAAGTACTTTTTGATAGCTTGGTCTTTGAAAGCTTAACTTTCCCTGAGCTATTTTTACGGTGAGTTTCCTGGAGGAGAAGAGCTTCTAAACCCAGCACTGTTCATATCTTAGCCCCTTCAGCTCACTCTGTAGTCCCTCTGCGTACAACAGACTCCTGCAGGAGTTAAAGCTGGTAAAGGTAAAATCATGAAAAGACAAGAAGAACATTTAAATGGAGTTTTAGAATATCCGAAGCCCTTGAATCATATCCAGATCTCCTGCATTGAGCCCAATATATTGTGTTTCACTAAATCAGGTCTTCCAGGAAGACATCCTCTTTTGCTTTGTAGGCATTAAGAGATGGAGAATCCACCACTTCCCTTTGGTAGTTTGTTCCAGTGGTTAACCGCATTCACTGTTAGAAATTTGTACCTTATTTCTAATTGGAATTTCCCTGGCTTTCAGTTCTTGTCGTGCCTTTCCATTTTTGACTACAGGGCCTTTTATATCTAGTATTTCTTCACTCAGAGGTATTAATGTGGTACAATCATATCATCTCTTTCAGTCTCCTTGTCACTGAGCTCAACAGCTTGATTTCTTGGGGTGGAATTCACTCCAAGTGGATTGGTTCTTTGGCGTCTAATGTTGAAGGCATCTCTGTGTTTGCCTTGGATTTTCTTCAAAACTTCAGTCACGCGTATGCTCAGAAGTGCCTGTTCTGGCATATGGCAGCATGCCAGGTTTAAGCAGTGGGATTCCTGTACTCTGCTGGACAAGTCCAAAACAGTTAAATATGAGATCGGTGCCCACCTTTGGCACAGCACTTGAAGGGGCAAAGCACATACCCTGAAAGTGGAAAATTTGAATGCTTGGCTTGAGGGGGATAAACCTCATCTCTCATGTCCTGGGAATATCTCTAAGCATCAGACTGTGGAGGAGCTCAAGTATAAATGTTCTTCTTTTATATAAGTAACAAGAGGAGCATGGTCTGGCAGAGAGCAAGCAGAGCAGACTGTGCTAAGCACATACTGACACTTCCCCAGGTTACTTTTCCAAAATCCAACCATTTATGGCTCAAGGAGTTGCTGTCTTTGTTTTTAGTAATGCAAATGCAATTTCTTTTCCATGAAATTGTACAATCTTTCCTTGATGTGAACTTTCAGCATCCTGTCAGTAAGTCCTACAGCTTAGCTGTATGTCCCCAGAAAAAAAAAAAAAACACGACACCTCTTCTTCTGTCTTTGGGTTTCCCAACTGTTAACTTTGATATTCCATCATTTTTGTGTTGGAATGGACAGGGAACAATTTAGACCACTTGCTTTCTCCACATCATTCATTTTATAGAACTGTGTCTAATTCCCCTCAGTTGCCGAAGGTTGAAGATTCCTCATGTTCTTCGATCCATCTTGCCATCATTGTCTCATCTGTTGTAATCTGAGAACTGCACACACTATTCAAGATGCAGGTGTGTCATGGATTCGTAATACTGTTATAACAGAGTCAGGTAATAATGTTACTTTACTCCTAATAATTACTAACATTCAATTTACTTTTTTGTATGCTACTAAGAATTCGTCAGCCATCTGTGCCGTCTAATGGGGTTAATTTCTGATCTCATTTCTGAACGGTAACGGACAACTCCAAGCCCATCATTTTATATGTGAAGTTAGAGTGTTTTTCCCCACTGCCTTCATCTGTGTTCAGTGTCATCTGCTAGTTTAACACTGAGAGACACCAAGTCAATTTCTGTTCCGAAATATTGTGTCATCAGTGAAAGTGACCACCTCACTATTAATTTCCTTTTCAAGATCATTTATGAATCTGTTGCCATCTCTATGGCACTTGCTGGTTACCCTTCTCTCCAGTGAAAATTCCTACCATTTCCTCATATCCATTATCCATACGAGGATCTTTGACTGATTATTTTCCTAAAAGCCTTGGGCTGAGGAGGGCCTCCAGTTCTCACTAAGAGTTTTTCATGCTCTGCTGTTGCTTGCCCAGAGCAGAACGGAGTTGTTGCGCCTTACATTTCCTCCTGGGTGTCTATGCTGAAAGTGGAAAAGCTTGGCACTCAGGTTAAGCAGGGCAAAGTGCTTAAATTCCTGATGTCACTGATAGACCAAGGCATAAAAGTCAATCAGAGTTGATAACTCCTTGCAGGTGCTCAGTGGCATGTAGCTCTTTCCATCCCAACCGCATCTGGAATTGAGGCCATGAAGGCATTCACCATCGCTCCCTGCCCAGGAGCAAAACACCTGCAATTCCTGTAGGCAGTATCTTAATGAAGCCTTTACCTGGGGCAGTAGACAATCCCCATTTGCAAACGTGGCCTGTGTTCTTTGTTCCTGAACCTGTGCTTTCATATTCAGATCATTTTTTTAGCATGTTCCCTGAACTGACCTGGTTTATCAAATGAGTTATTGGTCCTACTCCTGTCCTCCTCTCAGTTAGCTCTCCACTGATCCTGAAACACATTTTATTAGTAGTGATGCTAAATTTATTTCCAGAGCTCACTGACAGAAATGCTGAAATGGAGCCCTCCCTGCCGACCTCAGTGGGTCCCTCCGTGGAGTGAGGACTCCCCATTAATGACCCCTTTCTGGTGCTGTCAGTCAGCCAGTCCCTAAGTCACTGTCTTTGTGCTCTACTGATATTGCATTGTGCTAATCTTAAATCGGGATTTCAGTCCTGTGCCCTCAGGAACACACACGTTCTAGCTCTGCTTTGGCATTGATTTATTTCTGCTTACTCCCAGTTCTCCTGTCTGCCTCTATTGCCTTAAAGGTCTTGCTGTTTTTACCCAAAGTCAATATTCTCCTGTCCTTTCCCGCAGTGATGACATACACACTGATGAAGCTGGATCTTATTTACACTCACACCCATTTGTAATGTGCAAGCTTTGACACTGATGCCTGCAGTAAGGCTAGTCCATACTACTGGAAAAGCAAAAAGAGGCCGTAGAGGAAATGCACATCAGGTCTTAGAGCGTTTTTGCCTCAGGTTGTATTACAGTCAAGTGAGTCAGAGATGTGGGAACTGCTAACTTTTTTCACTGGGGAGCATTGTTAGTGACCTGCACAAGAAGCCAGAAAACTGTTATTACTTGAAATGTAAAATTAAAGAAAAAAAATTGCTCTCTTTCTCATTTCCCTGAACTGGACCACATGCTTCCCTGGAGGAAAATCATTGTTGAAATATGTTGACTGCAAAATTTTCTGTTAATCTGAATATTCCTCTCTTTCTCTGAGCCACAGGATGCAGTCAGAAACCTGCCCCATCTGTTCTGGATTGACCTGTGCAAGCTGCAAGCATGACCCTGCTGGAGACGACGGATGGCCTAGTGCACTGCCCTTACTTCTACAGAAGTAGGGTTGCATTGGTAGGACAGGTTGCACCAGAGAGTAGAAAGTGGTGTCCAAGGCCTTGTGGTCAGCCTGGCGCTGCCAGTGGGGTCACACTTGTTGGGACCCTACAGTAGCACCAATTCCATCAGTAGGATATGGCCACAAAGCTTTGGGAGCTCTTACTGATGTTGGGCGAGTTGTGGCCTGATGAGCCTTCTCATTACCAGACTCGTGCCAGATCAACTGGACTATTTCTTCTTCAAGTGCAGTGTGCCAAAGACGATCTCACAAGTGTTAATTCTAGCCTTGGCATTCGTCCCTGAAAGGTTTAAAGCATCCCTGAGAGAGCATCCCTTTCATTTTTGTCTCATTCTTTATTGCATAGAGTGCTCTGATATATTTCCCCTCTCCTACTCTCTCTCTCTCACACACCATATGTTAAAGATTTTTAGGAATGTCCCTTTTCTGCAGCATCTTTTGCTTCTAGATTTTAATGCAGTCCTGATGCAGTTACCATAAATCTGTGGAAATATGGCAAATCCAGCACAAAACTTGTTGGAAGCAAGAACTCCTTGGAAACAAGTTTTACATATGTGTACAGTCTTCCGAGTCTGGGTGCAAGAGCTACATGATTAACTGGATGAGGAGAAAATTTCTCTATACTCAGTGTCAGCGAAAATTTGATGGAAGATATTTTTACACTAACAAGTCCTCAGTGTCCACCGTATTCAGCGTAAAGGAGAATTGTGGCAAGGAGCAGAATGGAAGAAATGTGCTAATTTGAAAAATCTGGAGATTTTTATCTATGGGGAAAAAAGGTTTCTATGAAGGCTATTGGAAAAATAGTGAACATTTTTCTGAACATTTTTGTTTATATGAAAGTCTCTATCTGCTTTCCACTAATTTCATCATCTGGCAAATGTTTTTCAGCAACTTTCCCCAGTCGCAGTTTTCTTTCTAAATCTCACATTTCCTCTTTACACAGCTCTACCCTCTGGCTCTGAAATCCCATTCTGTTCTTTACCTGCTCTTCCTTTTACAAAATATTCTGCTTTCTCAAGAAATTATTCAGCTTTGGGGGAGAGAGTGGAGGTTCCTTAGCTGTCTTACACCCTTCAGGCATTCTGCTGAATAATAAAATTCAGTAGCCACAAAATTTTGTCTTTTTTACTGCTATGTCCTATGGAGTGATTAGTGCATATTGTGGTCCCCGCACAGGAGAAATGCTAACACAAAGTACATAAGGAAGTCATGTAAGTTATCAGCTGAAATCCCAAACCTTGTGAATCCCAGTGTTGTGACTGTGTGTGCGACTTACTTGTGGTGGACCTGGCTACATTGCGTGGCATGGGAAAATGTCCTGGTAACAAGAGATGTTGGGGGAACGGGCCATCAGAATTAACGTCCTAAGACCTCCTGTTTTCTTCTGGTGTCTCTGCCCAATTTTGGTCCAGAACTGTGGTCAGGAGCTCTGTTTTCCTGTTAATCCAGAGCAGAAGAGGAGAGGCAGAACCGGCCAGTGAGAGAGTACAATTGCTTCACTTCTTTCTATGCACAATTCCTAGTTCTTTTGTACTCTTCCGAGGACGTCTGTCTAGGCATGCCTTAATCAAGACGAACAGAAATAAACACAGATTTCTCCTATGAGATAATGAGGTTTTCTGTTTTGTTCTCTGTTCTTTTCCTAATAATCCCTTGTGTTTTATCAGCCTTTTTGATGACTGTTGAGCACTGTGTTAATGTTTTCAGAGAACTGTCCACAAAAACCAGTGTCTCTGTGAAGAGTCATAGCTAATTAAGAGTCTATTGTAACATATGTATAATTAGGGTTATTTTTATCCCATATTCATTACTTTGCATCTATCAACACTGAATTTCTTTCAGCGCCATGAGATCTCATCGACAATGAGTATCACTCAGTGTCATGAGATCCTAACGAGATCCTATCATCTGTAAACTCTGTTATTTCATGAGTCACTGTTTCCCAGATTTTATGAATATGTTGAACAACAGTCATCTGCATGGAACTTCATGTGACCTCCCTCTATTACGTAAATTGACTCTTAATTCTGTGTCTTTTTAGCCTGTTATTAAGTGGGAGAGATGAGGTCTCAGTTCCTTTTGTAACCTAATTGCATTGCATTAGTCCATATTAATATCACATTGTTTCCTTCAAAATGCTCTACAAGATATGTGAACTATGACTTCCTTCCGCATATCTGGGTTCAGCCTCATGGCTGGGAAATCAGGAGACGAACGGAAGTGTTAGAAAGAAGTCCTACATTTCTCAGTATACCTCTCTTACTCGTGACTTTGGGATCAGTGCAAGTATCTCCTTACCAAGTAGGCTTGGCCATCATGGACACACCATGCCACAGCCTCAATCTGTTAAAATTCAAGATGTGACAGTGTGAAGTAAAAAAATAAAAAAAAAATAATTCTAAAATGAAGACTTATAATAAAAAATAGGCAGTACCTCAATACACTGGCATGATTTTTCATCAAAATATTCATGCACGCTGGGCAGAGAATGCACAAATAAAACAAAAGTTGGGTCTTCGGTGTTATTTCAGAAAGATCCTCGAGCAGATGTCAGGCTGTACACTGGCCAGACTCCCCTGTTATAAAGTAGCCTCCTGTTAGCATAGCACTAAGAGTAATTACACAGACAAACCTAAGGCATGGAGCAGCCCTGCGTAAATTATTTCTTTTAATATGTCACTGGAATTCCTAAAGGAAAATTGGCTTTCTTTTTTTTTTTTTTAATAATTTTATTTCGTTTTGTTTCTCATTTATTTCTAGGAGCTAGTTATGCTGCAGACTGGTGCGGAGTGGAGAGGGACTCTCTTATACCCAGCCCAGACTAATCCAGGCGCTGCGCTCTTCCTCTTCGCAGAAACACTAGAGGAGTTTCTATTCTCTTTTGTGCAGTCAGAGAATTCTCCGTGGGGATCTCCATCTATCTGGCAGGTCACATTACAGCTCTGCTCTTGTAACTGATCTGTCCATTGGTTTCTACAGAAGAAGTGTTATTGATGAATTACTGCACATGGCGCTGAGAGTTATGTTGCAGAGTTGTTACTTTTCAGCTAGGGAGCTTTCCTGGGAACTTTCCATGATGTGCTGGATGGCTAAAGAGTTTTGGACAATATGTAGCATACAGCTGCCATAACTCATTATGGCCAATAAACAGAGAGAGCAAAATGGATAGAAAAGTTGAAGATCAAAGATGCCAGCAGGACATGCATATGTGTGATTAGTGATGAATTTTACTACATTAGAGAAAGCTGGCTGACTTCAAAAGATGCTAGACCTCCTGGCAAGGCATAGAAATAAGCCCCCAAAGTCAGCATGTTATGACAATTGCAGTTTCCCTCAATGTGAGACGGCACTGATTGCGCTGCCAAATGCCAGCTAAACAGATTTATTTTCTCTGAGACCATTTTTTCTTGCCATTGAAGCCTCCTCTGTACTTTCCCCTGAAGTGTAGTTATAAGCAGAATTAGTAGCATTGCCCTAGGGTAGGTCCATATTACAGCTGGGCAGAAAATAATTTTGCTGTTCTTTTACAATATTTGACATACTGCAGTACAGGCCCCTAGCACGCAGATATAAACACCCAGCATTTAAAAAAAAACCCCTAAAATCTGAGAAAATAAAACTGGTATTTTAAAGTTTGATTTGCACCAAATGAAACATTTGAAGTCACTAATATGAAACTTTTAATTTTAGCAATTTTCAAGTATTTTTTAACTTTACTTAGTCTAATTTTCTGAGAACAATAACCTTAATTTTTCTTTTATCTCACAATATGTCATTCCAGTAATTTCTTTTTTCAACACACGTTGAGTCAGGAGATTAACTGAAAACAATGTTTTTCTGTAGTGTTTTGGTTACTAACAGTTGTGTTTTTCCTATGAAAAATGGTTTAAAAATTTCCAACCAACTCTAGTATTTACACTAATATGATTCACTGTAATGTCCTGTGGAGTCTTAAAGCAAATGCAGCATCAAAAGAAAGGGTTCAACATTGCAGATAAGGGCTGGATGATGAAATGATGATGAAGTGTTCAGTGCCATCCTTACTCAATCTATTCATACAAAGCTTCATAAAAAAGGGGGATATTGGAAAAGATGATCACTAGCCTAGATGGCGTAAAGAAGAGAACCTCATCCAGAGAGACATGACTGGTTCCAGTTTTTGGGATACTTGTTTGTCTTCTGCCCTCTGGAGGTGTCATGTGGAGGGTGATGACGACAGAGGCCTGTTTCTCAAAATAGGATGGGAAGAAGGTTTCCCACCCTACCAAAATGGCTTAGGAGGCGTGTTAACCCAAGCCAGAGGAGTAAGAAACCTTGGCTCAGATTCCCAGCTTCCATAAACTGCGAGGCTGAATATTTGATTTTGATCTTGGATTCAGCCAGTCTAGAGAGTAATTATCCATCCATGTTCAGTTATGAACTGGTCTCCAAAGTCTCCTCGCATTAAGGCCTGAGTTTCTATTTATTTGCATTACAAAGTCCAATTCTACTATTGCCGTCTTGCCTTTGCCTCATACTGTAAACATCCAAGAAGCCTGAAGGTGCTGGGAAAAAGGGGTTGGTCCAATATCTTCTTTATTTAAGACAGGAAGCATGTAAGCAGATGATCTATTAATACAACATTTATTAATACCCTTCTCACACACAGGAACCAAAAATCACAAGGCTTGCTTTGAAGCTGGGACTCTCTCACATGCATTGAAACGAGTTTCCAGCAAGGCGCAGGTGCATGCCATATGAGCAGAAGAAACCCTGGGACCGCGAGCAAGCAATTTGATGACTGCTGTGTGCTCAGTGCCCGGAGTAGATTCATGTCAATGTGACACTTCCCTGGCTCTGTTCTCCCCTTGTCTCTTTCTGAAGAGCTGGAGATATTTTACTCTTGCAGGCTCCTTTTCTTACTTTTTATTGCCTGATAGATGTTGTTCCTAAACACTTTTGCAGGTGATTACTGTGGGGAATTAGTAAGCTTCTTATTCACACCTTTCTGTCCAGCCCCTCTTGACTTGCATAATTCATTAAGCTGGAGGAAACGAGGGATCTCACAAAGCATGCTGAGGCCCCAGCCAGCCCCAGAGAGGCTTTTCAATGGCTCAATTTAATGATCACTGTGGGAAGTGCTTGTGTAGATGTTAAGGGTTTTGCTTCCCCTCCCATTCTTTCCCCTGTTAATAGGTGGTTTTGCCACTGAGACGTTCCTTAAGAGGACCGTTAATGTGAAGTATGAGCATTGTTGCCCGTTGACATGCTGGGTAACAAGGTTGAGACATCAGACTTAGGTTCCCAGAATGGGTGCCTCAATTTTTGTGGTTTTCAAGCATTATTTGGCTTTCTAGCACAGGTGAGGTTTGAACCTCTATCTGCAAACACCCATGTCCCAAGTGCCCCTTTTCGGTAGTGGGGACACTGCTAAAGGAAAACGCAGATGTGAAAGAGGCCCTGAAGCCTTCAGGCATCTCAAGCTCTAACCATTTTCTCCACATCTCCCCACAGTGGATATATGGAGCCAAGATATGAATGTGGGAGCAAAGCTTTCTGGTTTAATGACATGGGTCCAGTGACACTGCTTTCAAGGCACGACATCAAACTCTTAGGCAATGTCTACACAACAGAACTGCACATTGCAAAGGAGCATTCCCAGGTGCTTTAATTTGCTTCTGACCCTCAGACCAGTCCCCTGCACGCTTCTGGCCTCAGCTCACTACCATCCCTCCAAACAGTTTCCAGGCACAGTTCGGCAACAGGCACGGCCCGGGACCATTCCCAGTTGGCAGCTTGGATATAGCCGCTCTGTTTTGGAAAGCAGGAGAGTTTAATGAATGGATGCAGGCATTTCTGTGCCAGTTGGCCTGCAGGCTAGAGAGTGGTCCTGGCCGTGTTTAATTTTCTAAAACAGACATGGCCTCAGGTCTCCTTCTTATCTCTGCCGTTGACTTCCTGGGTAGTGAGGGCTTGGCTGTTTACCTATAAAAACGACTTTGTGAAAATGGAGCGTGCATGAAAGAATGGTTTCAAAGACTATTTATTATGAATATGGTTCTTTTTAACTTAACAAGTCATTCACAAACTGATCTTGGCTTCCTTGGATTAAGTTAGTGTTCAGAGATATTCACTGATCATTTACATCAAGAAACATTCAGCCTCCGGTCTGTTCGCAAATGGTTTGTTTTCTTTGCTTCCTTTTTGCAGTGGGGGACCAGCCAGCTGAGAGATCTGCTTTTGTTTTCCCTCTCCTTGATTTGATGATTGAAGCTTTTCAAACAGAACTACAACACACGGCAAATATCCACGATGAATTTCTAGATAAATAAACACTTGGGCTGAGGTTATTTTGGAAGAACGGCAGTCTCAGCGCCTCCAAATGGCAAATAATAGAGTGAACTGAGCCCAGACATTTTTTTTTCCAGAGTCAGAGGACCTCTGCTGTCCCTCCTGTTAACCTGTGCTTTTCCGTTTCGTGGCTTCGCTTATCATTTCTGAAGCACCGTGAAAGACACAGTTAGGGCTGGTTAAGGGCTATTCCAGGTGCCCGTTGAGAAAACTCTTCCCATTGCCACGTTACCCAGCAGTGGGTTAGGATTGCTCCAGGACTGGGTGCTCAGGAGGTGTGGGCTCAGGGGGCTCAGGGAGGTCCACACAAAGGTGACCGCTCAGCCTTTCCCAGACAGGGATAGCTCTGGAGACGTGCTGGAGACAGGCTTGCATGGCTTAGCTCTTGGCTCCATCGTTTGCTCATCTGTGGCTTTGCCTTCACTCACTTGTTTCCTTAGATGAGTTCCTCTGCCTGCTTATTTGTGTTAGGAAAATTATCGTTCTTGTATTTTGGTCTGTGTCGCTTCCTCTGAGCCTGTTTTGTTATTGCACAGAGGGATGTCTCTAATGAAGTGGACGGAAGGAGGAGGACTCAGGGCTTATTTTTATCCTATACATAGGAAGTTGGCCAGAACAGGGCAAAATAGAGCAGAAAGTCCTCAGAGCATTTCCACCCCTCAGTCCTGGAGACAGCAATCCCCACAGACCTTGCTCAAATGTTCCACCGCTGCCTGGGGACGCTGCCGAGGAGAACTTTCTCCGCAGTTTGGCCTGTTTGTTTTTGAAAGGAAAAGTGCGCGTTTGCTGCCTGCCACGGGGACAGGGCTTGCTGCCCTGCCATTGCTGTGATCCAAGTTTCTTTTATTAATGAATTAAACCTCAGACCACCAGACTAACTTAAAAAAAAAAAGGAATTTGTATATATGTATTGGTAGTGTGACAGCACCTAGAGGCCCTGGTGGAGCTGGAAGTTACGTCATGCATTTCTAAAGGAAGATGGCAGCTGGTCCAAGGAGCCTCAAACCAAAACTGGACAGATGGGCTCAGGGTAGCAATACAGGGCTGAAATGCAGAAAAACATAATGGTTATTACGCTACCATGGAGAAGAGGAAGGAATAGGATGAAGCCAGACCTTGTTGTAGCCCTAGAAATTTTGGGGAAACTGAGACATGTGTTTTATGACTAGGCGTTTACCTTGCTTTCACATTTTCTTCGTCCCGCTAAATCTCGTTTCCAGAAGGACTAGAAGGACTGTGGGACAGCTTTTTGCTTTTTTTTTTTTTTTTTTTTTTCGAGTGGTGATGTCCAAGGAAAGGAACAACAGACCAGACAGCCCCGGCTCTCCCACGCAGCTTCCCCAGCACAGGGCGGCATCACCACGGAGCATCTCCCTCCTCTGCTGCTGGTTCTGTAACACAGCTGGGCTTCAAAAGACGATGCTCCTCTCCCACGTGCTTCAAAGAGAAACCAGGAGTCACAGAACAATTACTCCCACTCACAAGACGAGGGGAAATCCTCTTCTAAAGGGGGATCATCCTGTTAAAGCGAGGATGTCTGGAAATTTACGACTTGCTGCTTTAAACCCTCCTCCCCTACTGAAGAAACACAGCAGACAGCAAAGCTGGAGGCAGATACAAGAGAGAGTTGACATTGGCAGCACTTGAAATATAGCGGGGAGATGGGAAAGCCCTTTCTTGCTGTCCTCATTAGCATGACTTAATTAATAGTTTTAATCTTGTCAAACAAGGTTGCCATGCGGGAGTGATGTGCAGGCTGGAAAACAAAGTTTATTTAATAAAGAGATATTTTAAGACCTAAAAGCACCACCAGGTAATTTTGCCTGATTTCCTGTATAATTTATATCAGAGGTAAACATTTTCAAATAAAAAAAAAAAAGTTGGATTTAATGGGATGGTGTTATTCGTGTGATATTTTTTGGTGATAATTTTTACAAGAAAACATTGAGTTGTTTATTCTGCAAAATCCAACTTATCTGCACTTGTTTGGCTTTCATGATCATCTACTCTAAGTATCTTCTCAGACTGCATGCTTTTTAGGGCTTAAACTTCCATCTTCATTTTTTTTCTGTTATTGACTCCAACTTTAAAAAGAATCTTCTCAACCTGGAGCAAAGAAAATGTTGCATTTTGACACTGTGGAACTCTTGCAACCTACATTAAATACTGCAAAAAATAGTATCTCTGCCGTCACTTTTGTTATTGTGTCTGTCATTTTTGTAGATATCCCAGCTCATTTCGTTTGTGTTAGCCTTGGCCTGCGTCTTGGAAGTGGTGGCACCTCTTAATCTCGAGAATATCTTGGCATCTTGATATCTGGTGTGGCAGTAAGACGGATTCTGCTCCCAGAAATCAAGAAGAAAACAGTTTCAGCAGAAGGTTGTCTGTCACACATGGATGTTTAATGGTAGGCCAGCTGGTGTCAAGAGCTAGAAAGAGGAAGACAATGATTCATTTATACCAAGTTTTAAGTGGAGAAGAGAAATCCCACCTTGGGACCCACACAGAAGCAGAAGGCAAAGACAGCCAAAAGACAGACGTTGGTGCAGGCAGTGCAGTTTGGGGCAGCCATGGGGTGAGAGTCAGAAGTAGAACAAATAATCCAAATTGCTGCCATAACTGCTTCTCTACATGGAGCAACTCATCTAAATGTGAGCTAGTCCATGTCCAGATTAAATTACTCCATACCCATTCATATGCTAGGTATTTCTAAGAAAGCACCACATCTTGTGAAAGCTCAAGCTCACCCAGAATAGCTTTTAAATATAGGGAAGGTCATGGTTTTAATCCAGAACAAGTTCCTCAGTCTCAGAGGATTTTACACCAGCATCGCCCAGATTTGAATTTACACTGGGATGTTTAGCACAGGCCATTAAGAGGACAGATTTCTCGATGCTAAAGGGAGAGAGAGTGACCGTGAATTATAAAGCCACATCCTTACTGGCGGCTATAAATTTGGATAAACCTCCTCCCCCAGTGCTCTGGATTCTCGCATGCTGTCTCCTCAGGCTGTTTTCCTCTCACTTGTGAAATATATTACAGTAGCCAAATTACCAGGGGATGAATGACCTCAATAAATTCACTCATTCTGCTCTAAGAGAAGATACCATGCTGTGGAGAACAGAGTGAGAATGTATTTTTCTCCCCAGACTTGCAATTATTCCCATTGTGTGCCAATTTTATTGGCAGGTGATTTTTTCCTCCCTTGGTTGGCCCCAATTTGAATTTTTCCATTCTGCCTCCCACTGTAAATGCCTTTTCCAATTACTGTATGTTAGCTCATATCAATGAAATCTATATGGAGGAAGAAAATAAAGCAGGGCAGGTCCTCAGCTGGTATGTATCTGCCTTGCTCAACACGTTTCAAGAGGGCTCTCTGCTGCTCTTCCCAGCTCAGGATCCATGCAGTGGTGCTGTGAACACGAGACATAATCCTACCATATTTTTTTGTAGACAGACTCAGACTTGCTAAATTGGTTACACATCGGAGAAATTCTCCTCCAGGTTATTAGAGGAATGGCCGAACGTCATTGTTTCTTTTGTATAGCACGTGCTTATAAAGGTACCTCTCCAGTGCGAAAAATAAATATTTATTTATGGAGAAGAGAGCAAAATTTTTTATACAGATAAAAAATCAGCCCATCTTCATCTAAAATTCAGCAAAAGCACAGCCCCTGTTTTTCATTTTCCAAGTAACTTGACTCAGTGCTCTAAGCAAAGAGCCTGGGGGCAACGGCATCTGGGAGGCTCCCAACAGCAGCAAAAGAAGTTCAAACCTCACTGGGCAAAATGTCCTAAGCTCCTTGGGGAAAGCCTCAGAATGGCAGTAGAGGCAGAAAACAGCTGAGAAAATCCCTACTCCAAATCCCTAAGCATTGTTTTTTTGGAAAACCTTGTCAATATTAATGTAGCTTCTCTTCCAACTAAGAAGAAACAGAAAGGACTAAAGCTTTGTTTTACCCTCCATCCCGATAGCTCCAACCTTTCTGAGGCAACAGATGCACAAACCTGGTGCTGGCTGAGAACAGACGAGGTGCAATTTCCAAGAAAGAGACAATTTAAAAAAAGCCAATCAAACTGATAACCAAAACTGAAGTCATTAATTTTATAATTGGCTCCTAGGCAGCCTAAAAAACCCATGAGCAGCATCTGTGAGAAGTCAGCATTGCTCTGTTTCTCTGCCAGGCAAACCATCAGCATGTCTGGAACCGACTCGTGCCTCACCCAGTTACAACCAAGTGAAATGTGGGCATTGGGTCTGAACTACTCACGGAGTCTTCCCCTGCAGCAGCTGGAGTAAGACTAACACTTGTTGGTGGGGGATGACCTCACACCACGATATCCCAAGTGATCCAAATGACAAATGACACAATGGAGAACTATGACTATAGGACCTGGAAACATTAAGGCCAGGCTGGATGAGGCTCTGAGCAATCTGATCTAGTTGAACATGTCCCAGCTCATTGCAGGGAGGGTTGGACTAGATGACCTTTAAAGGTCCCTTCCAACGCAAACTATTCTATGATTCTGTGATTCTATGATTCTATAGTTCTATAGTTCTGTGGTTCTATGACCTTGGACATCTGAGAGTTATGAGTGGCTTGAGAAAGGGCTCGCTGATGGATTTGATCCCACCATTGCACACTGGAGAAGGATCCGTGCTGTTTGATTTCTGCCATGCAAGCTGAAGTGACTTGGTCACAGCTTAAGAGCCATCCGTGGGGCTTGAGAAACAGTTTGACCATTTCAGTTCAGACCAGATGGGGTCAACAAATCTTCATTTTGTGTGAAAGAAAGGCACATGAAAAGCTCCTCCCTAAAAACTGAGCAGAATAACTTCTCCATGATTCAGCACCAGCAGTTAGTAGTATTGCAGTAGTAGGAAATCTGTTCCCTTTTGCTTATCATGAAGACCAGAGATGGAGGAGAAAAGCTAAAAGTCAATGGCACAACAGCCCCCAACAGTTATTTCGTCTAGGATGAAGAACAAATGTGGAAGGCCTGATCCAGGAAACTGAGAACCTCCCGTCAGGTTCTGGAGTATCAGTGAAGCTGCACCTCATTTCAACTGGTGTTGGAGCTGTCACTGAGCAGGGCCATGGTCGTGCCTGCAAAAGCATCGGCCTCAGTTCTCAGAGGCAGAAACCCACTGAGAGGTCTTCACATTGGAGCAAGACACTCAGTCTTGCAACTACAGATGCCCATGATTATTCTACTTGCTGGTAGACTTTTAGTTATTCTTGTACAATCTTCATTTCCCACCTGTCAATCTTGGTACTATCAATATTAGATTTTTCTCTCTCATCAGACGTAGGGCAAGCTACTCCTGCCAACACCTACATCAGCCTCCAACTTGATTCCTTCTCCCTTTGCCTCGCCGACCTTGTCTACATCTGAATCATGGTCGCAAAGGAAAGGATGATTTCAAAAATGTTCTGTTTGAAAAGGCCAAAGGCAAATTGGGAATACAGAGACTGTGTGCTGCCTGTGTTGGTGTGAAAAAGGAAAGAAAAGGTCACTGATGTGGGAGTCCCGTAAGAGTTGTTTCACCTTGCATTGTCGCTGCGAAAAGACAGTAGTGTTTTTGCTTTATCTTCTCTTTCATGACATCTGAAGGTTGGGAGAAAGCAGGATACAACACTAACAGAAAGCTAAAGCAATTGCTTTAAAGCCAAATCCTTTCATAATGCCCTTAAAAATCTCAGTGACTGTAAAGTTTGCAGAAAAGGATAATATCTTCTATTAGCTGATTTCAGATGATAAAGTTGTGGAGAGAGAGAAAAAAAGCTTTGGGGCTCATGAGCACTTCTTTAAATCTCTGTAGACATTGAAATGTCATTGTTTCCTGATTTACCTCATGAAACATAAACTTTACTAAACATGGTACATTAACGACGAGGTGTGCAAATGTGCCTTTTCAACTCAGAAACAGAGTTGCTTCTGTTCCAGACAGAACTAACTCTTTGGACCTAAGATGACAAATAATTCAAGTTTAAACATGTGTAGTTGTTTGTAGGCCCCAAGACACTTTATGGCAAATTCGTTCCAGCTACTTTTCTCAATGTCCCCATACAAATAAGGCCTAAAGTATCAAGGCCAGGAACAAGAGAGGAGACAGTTACGTACAGTCTGAGGATATGAAGCCACAGTGACTTTTATATATACATAGACACATGTATGTATGTATTTATATATATAAATTAGGAACCCTGAAACTTAAATCCATATGCAGGAAAGTCTGCAAACAGAAAGGAAGCTGAAGGCATTTGGGAAGAAACAGATATTGCTGCCTGCCGGTGTGAATGCAAACTGGGTATAGGTTTAGTATCCTATGCTCCGGGGGTTTGAGATTTTCAGCTGGATAGTTTTCTTCTAAATAGAAAGTCAGGTGTTTTTCAAAAGACTTTTTCTTTTAATGCGTCAAAGTATTTTTCCAACAGAAAAGGACTGGCTTTCCAACCGGAATGGAAATTTTTAATTCGATCTGAAATTTTGTTTATTTTAGGGGGGAAAAAAAAAAAAAGTGAAAACCATCCATGGAAACATTCTCACTAAAAATGCTGGCTTTAGATCAAAAATGCGTTTGAGATTTTTTTCAAATGAAATACTTCCCTTTGAAACTTTAGTTTTTAAAAGAACCTGCTTATTTTTCTTAGAGCATTTAATTGGGAAGGAAGAAAAGACAAAAAGGTGGTAAGTAGAATCAACTTAGAAAACTTTTGTGGGGAAAATTAAAAAATAAGCTTATGTTAAAATGATTATATCTTCAATTAAAAATGATCGTCATATTTTGATCAAATAGTAGGACATCTGGCCACATCTGGTGGGGCTGGCAATACTATGTATGTGGCTCCAGGGGCTGCACCGCACTGGGGAAAATTTGCACTGTCAATAAAACCAGCCATGGAGTGTTCGCTTCCTACCTTCCCATATGTTGGGCTCATTAATGGAACATCAAATCCACAAATGTGGACATAAAGTCAGCCTATACATGCCTAACTTCTGATACGAGCATCCGACTACTGCTTGGGGCCCGTGTTTGAAAAGTGGGGCCATGTCCTGAGGGCTGTAAATCCATTCTTTTTTGATGGAAAACAAATCTCAGTGGGTTTCTTTCTTTCTTTTTTTTTTTTCTTTTTTTTTTTCCCCCCACAAAAGAGTCTTGTATTCTACACTGTGAGCCTGAATTGCAACGGGGAGGGGGGAAGCTGCAAATCCAGCTCAAGGCTTGAAAGATTTCCACTGTCATTGCTAGAGCTCTGCGGAGTCAGAGCCCCTCGGTGCCAAGAACAAACACATCATCACCACCACATAATGCAAACACGATGCTCTTGTAATCTGCTGCGGGACACTGGGAATCTGCCTCCCGGGGGGAAAGGGGGGAGAGGCAGGCAGGGAAAGCCCTGGAAATCTTTTTTGGTGACTAAAACCATGCTTTATTGCAAAGTGCGTAGTGTAAAGGGCCGTCTCTCCTTTCCAGGCTGACTTCCCACCTGCAGTGCGTTGCTGATTTAATAAGGGCTGAAAGGGATTATCAAGTTGTGAAGTTGTTTGCATCCTACCGGGTTGTAATGAATGAAGGTTTTTGTTCGGCTCAGCCTAACTGAATGCTTCTTGGAGTGATCATAGCTGGGGAAAGGCTGTAAGTGACTGGCGTTTTTGGTACATGGTTGATACTTGAAAGTTACGTGATGAAATGGTGGGTGCATAAACTCCTTGTTAGTTTTGTAGCGTGCGTCTTTCACGTACTCCTGCCCCAACGCTTGCTTCAGGCTAAGTCCTTGCAAGGTTTTTTCAGTCTGCTTTGGTAACTCAGCATTCAGTGAAAGAGAAAAACTCAGTATCTCCAACTCCTGTAATTAATAAGCAACAGGAACGTTCCCTCACAGGTCTCTGTTCACCTTCCTCCTGTAACTCTGCCCCAGGTTGCCTCACCCTTGGGGAGCTTGTATCAGTTGCAGTCCTGCTTACAAAACTAATGACAAGAAAGATGCTCATTCCCTGCCAATTCCCTGCAAGCCAGTTGCATCCCCTGCTGAGAAGGACAAAGAGTGCCACAGGCACGCTGGGGTAAAAGCCTCTTAACCCATCTCATTTTCAAGCCAATAAAAGAGCGGAGCAACTCCACCCAATTAACAGACACAAAAACCACCTGTCCCTTTGGAGGCAGAGCTGTCCAAGTGACAAGAATTTAAAACTCTCCTCTTCCTTGACCAGAGTTTTTTTACAAATCTGGCACGTGCGTGAGGAGCAGGACTTGGTCCTCTCCTAGGCGGTCTTCCTTTCCTCTTGAAAAGTCAAACCTGCCCTGTTGCAGTCCTTTTCTCACAGTGTGGCTGGGTTTTGCTCCCTTTCTTTATCCCAGTAGACTGTAGTTGTTCCCAGTACCTCTCCTGCTTCCTATCCACCAGTGGAATTTGTCTTGAGTTGCTGACCCAATAGGTGAGGTGTCCTTTTGGCCATTTTCTGGGTCGGTGCTCATGATAACACAGTGGTACAAACATGAGCTTTACCAGATCAGGATAAGATGCAGAGCCCAATATCTCCTCTTTATCTAGAGACCCTAGCAAGTGCAAGCTGTCTCAATGTTTCTGCTCTTACTTGAAATTTCCTCTGGAATGTGTCATCCACCATTCAAGAGTCTGGAGCAGCTAATAACAAAAGTCTGATATCTTCCTAAACTTTCCTCTTGCTTCAAGAAAATAAGCAACCTCACCACCTGCTCTCTCATAGCTCTGGTTCTTATCTACGTATCTTCCATATCTTTTCTTGTCATAACTTTCCACAGCCTCCCTCCATCAGCAATACTATTCAGACATTTTTTCGTTTCCTTCTCCCACTCCTGCCTCTGAGCACTTCTTCCTTCCTGCAGTTAATGTCCAGGGAGAGATCTCAACACATTTACTCAAGTAGGATATTTATCCTGCCCAACTTTAGTCTCCCAAGTCAGCCAACAGGTCTTTCCATACTGCTTCTACAGTTAATGAAGAGAGAAAACTCCTCCAAGGGCTGAGGGACTATCCCTAAAACAAACTCCTTCTCTGAAACCTTCAGAAGGGCCTGACTCTGTTCCTTGGGAGCTCAGGAAACTTGATAAATTGTCTGGCAAAGAGATGACCCTTAAAGTGGTACAGCTATATCACAAAGACATCACCTTCTTCTGTTTCAGATGCTGCCTAAGTACTCATTTCTCCTATGTTGTAAGAAAGGTGTATAGCAGTTACAGGAAGAAAAAGGGAGTAAGTCATGAGTTCATGGCAGGTTTTGTATTCTAACACAGCAAAAGAAAAGGGCTATCCAGGTCAAATTAGCTTAATATCATAGGAGCATAGAATAATTCCAGTTGGAAGGGACCTCAAAAGGTCTCCTCAAAGCAGGGTCAACCGTGAGGTAAGACCAGGTTACTTAAGGTTTAATATTACAAAAGCTCACTGTTTTAGGTGCTTCACTCAGAGGAAGATGCAGAAGAAGGAAACATGCAGTTGCCACTGCAATTCCAGGCTCTTATTTGTTGAAATAGGGAGGTGGGGTGGGATGAGGTAGTTTTCCTGTAGCTGTGTGGTCCACAATGGAGTCCAGGCTCCAGTAGCTGCAAACATCTGAGATAATCAGGTGGAAATATTCAGCATTGGGAGTGTTACTTTATTGTTGTCAGAGCTTGCCTGATGGTAACTGCATCCCATTCCGGGACCAGCTGCACTGCAAAGTCAGAGGTAACATCAGCTAACATGAACTGAGTGAACAGGTTTCTTAGCAGCCAGTTCTCCCGTCCCCCAGTCTTTGTTCCTGACTCGTGTTTACCAGATGGAGAAAACATGACAAAATAATGAAAAAAAGAGATCTGCTTTGAGCATTAAACTTCATTGCTGAAAGACTAGAAACTACTGTTTGGCCTGCCAAGGCTTTAATTGTCAACTTATGTAAGAAAGGCTCTTATTTAGTCCCTGTTTGCATTCACCAGGGGGTTCATAAAACAATTATAAGAATCTAGTGATAATCTTCTTTCAGCCTTTATATTCCAGTCAGTCCAAAATATCAATCCACTAGATGATTGCTTGTATGTGAGGTCACTGAGCCACTGACTGGCTGTATGACTCTCTGACTTCATTACTATTAATTGTTTTTATTAGTTACTGCTACTACAGGGCATGTGAGTCATTCACCCAGTCCAAAGTCCTTAATAGCTTCATTGTATTATCCTGATCAAAGTTGGTCCTTTCTGTTTCCCTTTCATGTGATCTTCAAAGTCATCTTTGGATGGCCTGAAAAATAAAAATCTGAAAGGCAATTTTAGGCTGGAACAAAAATCGACAGCTCCACATTTTTGATAGTTCAAAGATTAAAATCTTACGGTGTTAGACTGTCATCTTGTGAACAGTCTAAGACAGGCGTGAGACAACCACAGATCCTGGCTGGAAGCAAATCAATGGACTCTCCCCGCTACATTGCAGGGCTCAAAGATACTGGATGACAGATTCTGGTACTTCAGAAATCATTACACATACTGGATATTAAATTATACACTTTAGTGCTAACTCGTTGCTGAAAATCCTGTCTCATGTGCAAATGAAAAGGATAAGACTTTAGGACTGTTTTGTATTCTTTTTTGCAGCTTTAATACTGCTTGCCTCCAAGTTTTATTTCTTGCAATATCCCTGTCATTTTAAAGATAAACTCTTGTAGATCAAATCTTTACATAAAACATGGCTTCAGGCTTGAATCTGGAAAGTTCCAGCTCTTGCAGGACAGTGTGATATTTCAGGCTTTGATTTCAAATGCTATACAGGTGGGAGAAAAAGGAACAT
Organism: Larus michahellis; assembly: GCF_964199755.1. NCBI lineage: Eukaryota > Metazoa > Chordata > Aves > Charadriiformes > Laridae > Larus > Larus michahellis. The sequence goes on from NC_133898.1 coordinate 126,095,664, forward strand.
TTTACCAATGCTATACTATTTGCTAAACAACTGAAGCATGTGCTAAAGTCTCATTGAAGACCAAGGATGATCTAGAGATCCTGAGGTCTCAGCTGAAGCACGTGCTTAAGTATTTTATGAAATCACAGAATCACAGAATCACAGAATGGTTCGGCTTAGAAGGGACCTTAAAGATCATCTTGTTCCAACCCCCCTGCCATGGGCAGGGACACCTCCCACCAGACCAGGCTGCTCAAAGCCCCATCCATCCTGGCCTCAACAACACCTCCAGGGATGGGACATCGACAAATTCCCTGGGCAACCTGTTCCGGTGCCTCACTACCCTCACAATAAAGAATTTCTTCCTGATATCCAATCTAAATCTCCCCTCTTTCAGTTTGAGGCCGTTACGCTGTGTCCTATTATTATACTCCCTGATAAAGAGTCCCTCCCCATCCTTCCTGTAGGCCCCCTTCAGGTACTGGAAGGTTGTGATGGTCTGCCTGGCCTTCTGAGTTGATGTTGGTATGAAACTCATGTCAGAGAGACAAAGCAGTCAGATTTAACTCCCTTCCTCAAAGGCTTGTACCCCAGACTCATAGTCTGGGTAGCAAAATAAGATGACGTTCAATTTCTACTTCACTGCTCTTTAAATCCAGTGTCATGACAAGTTGAGAACAGAGGGAATGCAATAAAAGAGACTAAGTAACAGGAAAATTCAGATGGCATTTCTTTTTTGTCCTATGGATTGTCTTTTCAATATAACTCTGGATAGAAATATAAAACTCTCGTGGGATTTGCAATTATGTCATAATGAAATAAAATACTATTAATTTAAAATATTTTTCAGATTCAAATATTTCTAGAAGAAGAAATTTGGAATGTAAGGCTTTTTGTCTGAGCATGGAAATAGCATGGAAAATAAAAAAATATTTTCATATCAAGAAACCAGCAGAAGATTCCATCACTCATTGCTTCCAAGATCAAAGCAATTTCCTCTGCTTTGGGACAGGAGTAATTTATACTTATTTCATATGCAGTGGTGAGAGAATAGACCTTAATACAGTGGTAATAAGATAAGCTGCTAAAAGCTTTTACAGACTAACCAGCAACTTGGAATGGCGTTTTCACCCGTGATGCTGAAAATGGGCCCACATTTGAGGGGTATCTTTGCTAGACATCTACATACATTATGTTTGAAGAGAACTAATTGTTTTGGCTTCTAAGCAGATCTGCTTTTTTCTCACAAGTTAAATAGTGTCCAATTTGTAAAGTGGCTCCGCGCTTTAGTGCAAGGGAATAAACGGCAGAGGGATCATAGAATCATAGAATGGTTAGAGTTGGAATAGACCTTAAAGACCATCTAGTTCCAAGCCCCCTGCCATGGGCAGGGACACCTCCCACTAGACCAGGTTGCTCCAAGCCCCGTCCAGCCTGGCCTTGAACACCTCCAGGGATGGGGCATCCACAACTTCTCTGGGCAACATGTTCCTATGTCTCACCACCCTCACAGTAAAGAATTTCTTCCTAATATCTAATCTAAATCTCTCCTCTTACAGTTTAAAACCCCGTCGTATTGCTACACACACTCATAAAGAGTCCCTCCCCATCTCTTGTGTAGGCCCCCTTTAGGTACTGGAAGGCTGCTATAAAGTCTCCTCGGAGCCTTCTCTTCTCCAGGCTGAACAACCCCAACTCCCTCAGCCTGTCTTCATAGCAGAGGTGCTCCAGCCCTCTGATCATCTTTGTGGCCCTCCCCTGGGCTCGCTCCACCAGGTCCATGTCCTTCTTATGTTGGGGGCTCCAGAGCTGGATGCAGTACTCCAGGTGGGGTCTCACCAGAGCGGCGGAATCATCTCCCTCAACCTGCCATCCACGCTGCTTTGGATTCATCCCAGGATGCAGTTGGCTTTCTGGGCTGCCAGCACACATTGCTAGCTCATGTTGAGTTTCTCGTCCACCAACACTCCCAAGGTCTTCTCCTCAGGGCTGCTCTCAAGCCGTTCTCTACCAGCTTATACTTGTGCTTGGTATTGCTGTGACCCAGGTGCAGGGCCTTGTACTTGGCCTGGTTGAACTTCATGAGGTTTGCACGGTCCCACCTCTCAAGCCCATCCAGGTCCCTCTGGATGGCATCCCTTCCCTCCAGTGTGTCGACTGCTCCACACAGCTTGGTGTTGTCGGCAAACATGCTGAAGGTGCCCTCGATCCCACTGTCCATGTTGCCAACAAAGATGTTAAACAACACTGGTCTCAGTACCGACCCCTGAGGAAGGCTACTCATCACTGGTTTCCATTTGGTCATTGAGCTGTTGACCACAACTTTTTAAGTGTGACCATCCAGCCAGTTCCTTATCCACTGAGTGGTCCATCCATCAAATCCACGTCTCTTCAATTCAGAGACAAGGATGTCATGCAATACAGTGTCAAATGCCTTCCACAAATTTAGGTAGATCATGACGGTTCCTCCTCCTTTATCCACCAACGCTGTAACGCTGTTGTAGAAGGCCACCAAATTGTCAGGAACAATTTGTCCTTAGTGAAGCCATGTTCTCTGTCACCAACCACGTCCTTATTTTCCATGTAGTATGACACTCTGAAAGACAGCTGTGCAGAACTTTTATGTAAGAGCACAGAACTTTGCAACTCTCTTCTACATCACAGATTTCCCCTTTAGGTGCCTAAACTCCAGCTGAGTTCAGTGAGAGTTTAGTCATTCAAATCCCTCTGTGGACTGGACACCGAGTTATCACCTTGTAGCTTAGATGAATTAGATATTTCAGTGTTCCTGAGAAGTGTTCCAAATTGGCATTTTTTTTGCTGATCTCACAGGAGGTCCAAGACCGACTGAGATGAAAGGCGGGAGTAATTGGCAGTTGCAACTTGGAGACTGGGATTTCACAAGGTTGGAACAAAGGCCCTGTACGGCATCATCTTTTGGTTATGATTTGGCAGATATAAGGACTGTGGGAAGAGGTGTTCTCAATAACAGTGAGGAGAACTGCTAACATAGCCTTTAAACATCACAGCTCAAAGATCAATTTGGCTTTGGCCTTTGCCAAAGCTACTTCTTAACAACTGACTTGAAAACTGCAAGGATGAACTGTCTTTTTTCCTCCCTATGGGGCAACCACATTTTGACATTGCGGTTCTTAAATGACCGTCAAATAATTTCATATGCTGGAAATGAAGAAAAGGGAAGGGAAGGGAAGGAAAGAAAATAAAAGATGCAATCTTTTCTTTTCCTCCCCCCGAGTTAATGAATTTTTTATAAATGTGTAAGCATGTCACAATTCCAAGCCACATCAAATCACTCCTAAAATCTGTATTTTAAAAACTGGAATGTGTATAATATGAATGGCTTAAGGAATAAAATGCAAAAAGATGTTGATGATGCTGGATTACCAGCCAGCTGGAGAATTAAAAAAGAGCGGGAGAGAGAGTGATGAAGAGAAGAACAAAAAACCCCATGTTTCACTGGCCAAGTCAACAACCGTATTTTTTCAATCGCCCCTCATTATGGAAAAGTGTACTCAGGTTGTCCTGGAATCCGAGTTCACTGTTTTTAAGGAGTCACATCAGGAAAAAAAAGCTTGATTCAGTACAGAGCGTATGACGGGGAACATCTGGACACCAAACTACTGGAGCTGCCATGTTTTGCAGAGGGATGGTTCTGAGGATGAAATGGAATGAACTGTAACAAATATGGGATTTTGCTGGCAGCTTTAATTTATTTAAATGCATCCCTGGCTTTTGAGCAATTTCTTTGTTTTAGATAATATTTAAACATGTCAAAAATCCTCTCTCCTTCCTGCCCTTCATTACATTTGACAGGGAGTAGATTGCTCCGGCCATCTGTAGAGTAGGAATGAACAGAGCTACACATGGATAGGCTGGAGATCACATGAATGCTCAGAGCAAGCCCCGAGCAGTTACCGCAAAACCTGCCTTTCCCTGCGTGAGTGAGACAGTATTGCAGATTTTGCCAGGATTCTGTGAAGCAGTGTTGGAGCCTTGTAGCCAAACATCTCTAGAGCATTTTTGGGGGCCCAGCCTAAAGTTAGGCACCTCTGCGAGTCCAGTGTGTGTCTAAGAGCTGTGTTTGATAATAACTTTTGTCATTTATTGTGTGACATCTTGAGCTTATGAAGCCATTCCTGAGGCTTCACGGTAGCCCTACTGTGATTATAAAAGCTTCAAGGGAGAATACAAAAATACATGTGCTGTGTTTAGAAGAGGGAAGAGCTAATATGGGGTGGACAATCTGCAGGTCCAGACACACACGCAGCTTGTGACAAAGTTGTACCATGATGACATGTGGTGCTGGCAAACCCCAAAACCCCACCTGGGAAGAAGCAAGGCAAAAGGTGGGCTGCTGAAGATGCAGCTGCTGACCAAGTTGAGCCTTGTCCCCAGAGGGTGCTGAGATGATGGCTAGGAAGCCACCACCGTCCTCTGCCTTTGAACTGCTGCCAGGTGTCTCTCCCACTCGGTTCTCTGATGTGTCTCTCTGTCCCGTGGCTGTCAGCCATATGTTGCTCGGGGCGGTCAGGAAAGATGGTCAGGGGGCATTTGTGTGGGAGAAGTGGACGCAATATTTTTTCCATTTGAAACTGTTTCCATCTCAGGTACGCTTGGTTCCTCCTTTTACATCTAATATGTTAGGGAAAAGGATAGTGCCACTCAGCTGAAAGAAAGAATCTTTGGGTTTGGCCTGAATTGCTACCCACAGTCGTGGAGGTCTTTCTTCTTCAGCATGTCAGTGTCCTTTCCTGAATTTGAGGGTACACAGAAGTACTTTTTGTAATCTTTTCTAAAGAGAAAATCTTGGCTGCAACTATAAAGCTGAAAGACACCCCTTTTGGGGTAACAATCTGGAAAGAAAAGGTTGGTGAATGTTTTCAGATCTGCCCATCAAAGCAATCTGTTCCACATTTCTTGTTTTGTTTTGTTGGTTTTTTTTTACTTTGTTTTATTTTATTTTTTTTAATGTATTTCATTTCATTATTTCATTTTGTTTCGTTTCATTTCATTTCAGTTTAGTTTAATTCATTTTTGTTCATTTTAGTTCATTTTATTCAATTGAACTTAGTGGTATTTAAACTGTAGGATTTATGGCATGTGACTCTGACAGTAAGAGATGACCGTATGAGACGCTGACCCATTGGCCTGAACTGACTTGACCTGACTTGTGGACAGAAAAATTGTCTCTTTCTCCGTGCCTGCACATGCAGACCTTGACCCAGCTGGTAAGCCTGCTTAGTAAGGGGCCAATTAGTCATAAATGCTGGCTTTCATTATGTGGATATTTCTTCTTTTGAAATGAGACCCAGGCTGCCAACTCACAGCATTTCATGGGATAATTTCACCCAGTACTGAGTGGGCATCAGTGCTTCATCACTGCAGCAGGGATGGCTGTGCATCAAAGACGGTGCTGGAAAGCCCTCGCTGGTTCCCTGACTCATGGTTTGCACGACCTTCAGCTTGTCCTGAGCTGCTTTTTGCCGAGGGAGAGGAAATGTGTTGTTCAACGTAGCTCAGGCTCCACTTGCAAACATCATCACGAGGGTGAGAAGGGCAGGCGGGGATCATGGCCAACGCTCTGACAGCCACGGGGTGAGTAACAGCAAAAGAGCTGCTGATGGACAGTGGGACAAATGAAGTCAGCCAGCACTGGCTCTGCTGTGGGGAAAGGTCAACACCTCTGACAGAATTTTGATGGCTGCAAAAACTACCCAGTGCAGAGTCTTGGCTGTGCTGGAGGTGCCAAGAGGGTCTGAGCATCCCAGTCTGGGGCTGGCTGCCATGGGGAGGCAAGAGTCACACTGGGCATCCCGGGGGGTTATTCTCCATGGCTGGAGACACTGACTTGCCGGCCATGGTCCTGCAGCTCCTTGTGGCTCTTATCTGCACCCTGTCTAGCAGCCACAGCTATGGCTGAGTCAGGAAAATTTCCGAATGTAAAGATTACACCTAAAGGGTTTCATGAAAGAAAGAGAAAAAAAAATAATCTCAGCTCCCCCTTTGCCAAGGCCAAGCTGTTGTCAGCTTAAAGGAAATGTTTTCTCTTCTTGTTTGGACAATTTAACAGATTTATTTCCCCCTCCTTTCCCTTCCTCTCCTTGGATGAAAGTTGCAGGGATTTCCACAAAATACGTTTGGAGGAGCCAAGGCTTCAACACCAGCAGTTTTCAGTCAGACCGTTGGAATGATCAATAAATCGGCACTGACTGATCTCAGAGTCTGAGGATGTCTACGAGGCACAAGCAGCTCTTTTAGGTAAGCTGGAGCAAGTGAGTAAGTCCAGTAGCTCTGGAGCCAAACCCTAAAGTGGATGCAAAATCATATGGGGAGCCAGTGCTGTGATTTTCAGTACAAGGGTGATGTAATGATTGAGCACAGTTCAAGTAAGTAATCTAGTCATCTGTTCGCAATTTTGAATTATGGCTGATGCAGCCTCTGCCTGCAAGCCAGCAAAAAGAGAGTGAGAATTACAGCTCTTGAGTCAAGCCAAAGGCAGGGAGCAGCATCTTGGCATCAGCCTGGGGAAGCGGTGGGGGTGGGGGGTGCGCAACTCGAAATGTAACGCGGGGTCTGGGACGAGCCTGAAATTTCAGAGACTGTTGGGATCTGAACAAAAGGTGGGAGAGGACAGTGCACTGAGTGGCAGGGACACCTTTGTCTGATCGTTGCCCTGAAGAAGAAGAGAGGCTTCAATCCGAATCTGAATCCATACCACCCAAGACAACTACTTTGAACACATACTTATCTGTGGTGTTTGAATTCCACTTAAGAAAATTTAGAGTCATCCAGGGCCTGACCTTTAGCAAACCACAAAGGCAACCCATAAACCACAAGGCTGGAATCAGCTAGAGAAGACAAGTAAATCCAACATATTAGCATAGGCTTTCAACTGCAGCTAGTAACCAGGGATATTACAAACAGGAGATGTACCAGGAGCATCTATGTAAGATCCGACAGTGTAAAGGTGGATTTGGTAAGGGCTCCACTAAGATCATCACCCAAAAGGGGGAATAACACAGTATGGCGTTTAATAATAGTAAGTGGCTGACTTCACCGCCAGGCGGAAACAAAATATTTTTAAGTGTCAGAAACCATAAAAACATTACATGATTCATCTTAAAACAAACAGTTACTCATGTGAATCTTAAGAGAGAAGGATACATGGAAAGTCCCAAAATGAGACCATATCTGGAGTGCCATTTTTTGGGGAAAAAAAATCGTATTTGGCAAGTTAAGCATTGTAGGGCTTGGTCAGATGAAGACCTGTTGGGAATGGGATACTAAAGGATGTACTTGTAATTGGGAAAATAAATCTCCCCCTCAAAATCAATACCACAGTAGGGGTTTTTTTGACAAGATGAATACCTGTCCCATCCAGCATGCATCGGAGGGATTATCTACTAATCGTGGAAGATCTTTGGGCATGAAGCAAAGCTGTAAGAAATAATCCATTGCGCTAGTCATTTATATCCAACCTGCAGTCTCTGCTGAAGGTTGTATTTATCCCACTCTGAGTTCTAAGCTGACTGCAAAGAATAAGAAGATAAAACCATCTCTCTTTAAATTTTTGCATAGAAACACTATACTTCAAAATATTTCAACTGTTTGTCAAATAGTGTTATGCATAATTAAGCCCTGAGGTGGCTGCCTTTCTTCTAGGAAGAAATGATGCATTGCACCTTTTGTATGGATATCTAGTGACCTCTTATTTATGCTAGGGAGGAAGCGATTACTCAAAGATGTAATATGTTTGTAACGAACTTTTGTGTTTGCTGTGTCTGCTTTATCTGGCTCTTCAGAGACTTACATGCATCTTAAAAATCTCACAATTATTCAGTGGAGTTATAGCTGATTTATAGTCATATTTTTATATTTTAAGGGTGTTTGGGTCAATAGGTATAAGACCAGCTGTGGCATTGACCCCAGTAATTGAGTTCAGTAACTGAAATACATATTCCTGAAAAGCATCTTGCTTGATTTGAAGATGTTATTCCTTCTGCTGTATACGTGGTGGTCTTTTTTTGAATTTCTGATAACCTTCTACAAAGAATAAGCTGCATCTATTAGTCCAATTATTTGCATTAAGACTAGTCACTCCACAAGTAGCTGCACTAGTTAAGCCTGGTTTACATAGGGCCTAAATCTCCTGTTGATTGACTTTTAAACCCAATTGCACTGGGGATGCATGTGAACTAATCAGAGAATCCATACTACAACAAACCGGTGATATGGAGTGTAGGTTTTCTCATGTCTTCTAAGTCAGGAATGCTATCTGAAGCCTTTCCACCATTGCCACATCTATATCTACCGTCCTCATCAAGGAGTCTCAACTATCTAATCAAAGCTGGGCTCACAATGCAGTCTTTTCTTCTTCAGGTGAATTAAGAGGCCTTTCCTTCTCCACTTAGCCACCTATTTTTATTTTTTAAAATTACAAGAATGCGATACATTTAAAACTTCTAACTTGCTGTAAAGTTTTGTTTAAATGTTAGAAAACTGAACGTGCAGATTGTCAGGTAGGGAAACACAGGCAATGACTCAGTATGTCTGAGTGAGCCTCCTTCCCTAAGGAAGGATTGTTTTTGTCTCAGGAAAATTCTCATGGCATTAGTGATGACATTCTGCAGCCTGGTAGGTCCATGTCTGGAAGGTTGTTACTGCAATTGTAGGTACGTGGTTCCAAGCCCCAATTTTGAGGTGGAGGCACATAGTGCTGCCTTGCACTTCAGTTTTCTTTTTGCTATCTGAAGTGCAGCAGCCCTCACCGCTTTTACTAATTAAACGAATTTTATCCCCTTAAAAAGTCTCTGGTTGCTCCTAATCCCCATTATGAAAACTCTGGGTCTTCTCTTTATCGTGTTAAACTCTTGCTCTCACTGCATTTAGCTCCTTGTCTTTTGCCTAAGCAAAACAAGCTTAAAAGAGCAAAAGGATCTCTTAGGGGATGAATCTTCCCTGCTTTGACATAAACCAGGAGTAACTCTGTTCAACATCTATTTCAAAGTCTTCTTGGTAAGAACATACAATCTAAAAATACCAGGGATCAAGATAATTCCGGACAGATTTTAATTGGGATGGGGTCAGAGTGCTCCAGCTGTGTGGAGGTGGAGGCTTAAGACCTCAACTTGGCCACTTGATGTGATCTGGATGGCTGTTTTACCACTTGGGATCAAATATATCCCAGATATTTCCATTTGCCCTTTCTAAGTGTTTATACCCCATTCGTTCCCAGTGCCCTGAGTGCTGCTAATGTGGCTCCTTTGCGTTTTGTTTCGTTCAAAAGCAAGGCTGTGATGCTTGCCTTTCTCCTGGAGACAGAAGTTGGAGGACAGAGAGGCTGAAGTTAATTATTTCATGTGGACACGCAGCTGCCAAATAGCACCTTGTTGAAATGATACTTATATTATCAGAAAAGTCCCTTTTTCATGTACGCTCTACTTAAACAGAAGACAATTTCTGAAAGAGTAACACTGATACAACAGCTTTTCTCTACCAGGGTGTGCAGTCCTGCTCCTCCAAGTATTTTCCCTGATGTATGTCGGCTAAGATCTTGGTGATGAGGTTACATTATGCCTTGGAAAGAGGACAAATTCTATGATTCTTTACAGGTACTGGCTACTTTGGTCTGTCTCAGTGTTTAAATCTTGGCCCCAACATATCTGAGGGACTCTTTCGCTCAAATTTGAGCTTTTTGACTCAAACTACTTGGATGTATTGACAATTCTCTCTCCTTTCCCCTCCAGCTATCCCACTGAAAGAAACCCCTAATTTCCCCACAGCAAACCTCACTGTCAACATGTTATACATTTTTCTGCTTCAGGGTGACCAAAAACCAAGTTGGAGGCAAATCTGACTAATCTCTCCTGAAACTGTGAAATCAGTGAAAAAAATTTCACTTGGGTACAATTTCAGCATTGTACCCTTGGGCCAGCCACAGTTTTTAACAGCCTTCAGAGCTACCCAAAGACAGCGTTGCAGTCATTAATGTCACTGATATTGTTGCCTGAAATAGTTGCTTTATGCTGCAGTGGCCAATCAATTCCTTCTTATCCCATTGTTTTCAGAGCTACTGTGTTTGGGACGTTCCAGGGCTGCTGTAAATTAGTCCAATTCTTTTCTGACATGTCACTCACTAAATGTTCAGGGAGCGTTTCTCTAATCCTGTCCAGATGAGCTGTGGATTCCAAGAGGTTTCTATTTTTGGATGTAGGCTTCTGCCTATATGCTACTGTTGGGCTCAAGTTCATTCAGAGGAATCACATTAGCGGGTATGCAGATTTATTTCTTTGCTTCTGCTGAAAGTGAGCTGAAATCGTTTGGTTTTGCCAATTGCCTTTCCTGTGTGGGGGGATCAATGTCCTTCCTTTGCATTTTTCATAAATTGGAGTTCCGTTCTGATGAATCAGAGCTTGATTTTTATTAGTTTTTCATAGGGGCTGCTTCCTCCTGCCACCACTTAATTCAGTGGGAATTTTTATTATTCCCAGTTCTTTAACAACTGCATCTTGGGATCTCAGATGGGATTGGAAACTCTCTTTATTCACAGGCAACAAACTGAAAGAGACAGTTTCTGCTTCAGAAATTAGAATTTCAAAAGAAATATAAAATAGGAGAAAAGCAGTACATCCTCCCCAATATAGGTGGACACAGAGACCTGGATTGACTGATACACCCAATGTCACCCAGAAAGTCTGCTGCACAACTTCCCACTGGACGTCTTCCAAGTCTCAGTGTGACACCTGGACTCCACCTTTTTTTTGTGTCTGAGGATATATTTCAGATTTAAAATTAAGCATCATGATTCAGCAATAAGAAATATGAACTGAACCAAACTCAAATGGAAATATCAGCCAATGAAGTTTAGTTTGATTGACACGATCTAACACAATTCCCTGCCTTCAGCTGTCTGCATAACATCTCTGGTTTCTCTCCATAAGCAGAGATGTTTTGAAATATTTTAGCCAAAATTATTTTTAGAGAGGAAAAAGACATTGTTATGCTGACTTGAAAAAAATCAAAACAGCTATTTTGTCCAACCTCTAGTAGACTTGGTCTGTGAAGCAAAGATTTGGAACAAGAGGAGTGCGATGCCCTGAAGTCAGAATTTGGCTTTGGCAGTTCTGGTGAAAATCCATCCAAGTTTGGCAAATGTCCCTGTAAATCTCATTTAGGGGCTGCTCAGCTATTCAGTAGAAGCTTATTAGGATTGAGGCACTTGGTTTTTCCAGAGTGCCTCTGTACTCACCATAATTCAGCCCGGAGCTACAGTGAAAGACCATGATTTTCTCACCAGTTGCACCTCCCATATGGAGTCCATTGCAGTGACATGTGGAAGAGCTGAAAGATTGTAATTATCTTGCTTTAAATACTCACCATCCTAGTATCATACAGAGCGCAGCAGAAGGAAGCTGTAATTCACAGTAACTCACCTTAATCAGATGGTGAGGATCCAGCCAACATAATGAAGGAAGAGACCAGAAGAAGGATTTGCAGGACTTGTAGAAAAGTTGTGTGGAGCCCAGTGGGATAGACCTCCAGGCTTTGAGATAAGAGTGGCAACCAGAAAAAGTAGGAGTGACAGGCGTGAAGAAGTCTGATGGGGTCAGCAGAAGGCTCTATGATTGCTGTTATAGAGGAAAACAAAGCTCTATGATGGATATAATTGACCCTGAATTATTCTGTGTGTTTCGGCTGCTGCAACCGATGGGTTTCCTCTGATGTATAACATCAGGTTTTATTTCAGGGTCAGAGAGTGAATACCTCACACTCTTGTAGTCCCTTCCGTGGTATCCATCACACTGGTATCCAAATATTGCACTAACATTAAAGGGCTTTAAGGTCTTTACAACATTCCTGTGAAGAGAGGGAAGAAACTGGCACAAAGAAAAACCTGCCTCAAATTAGACTACCATTTCAGATGCCCAGTTACTGGTATCTGTGGCCTGCTTTGGCAGGGATTACAGGAGGCCAATTTAAATTATATTAGGGATTAAAACTAATTTCAGCAGCTTTAGAAAATCTCTTAAAGTTTTGAGTAGTTAATGTTTTGAGTACATTTAAAGTTACTTAAATCTTATTTGATGTCCTTTTGGTGAATAAAAGAAATTACAAAATGTGCACATGCAGTACCAATCCAAATCGAGGCCTAGAAGAAATTACAGTACTCTCTGCTTGTCAGTTTGGAGCCTGAGGATAAGTATGAGAATTCCACCATATTCTTGTTCATATTGGATGTTTCACCTAAATCATCAGGCCTCCAACACATCAGCCAGAAAAGTAGAAAAAGGGAGAATGAGGAAAGATGGCCCAGATCTTCCTCATTTCCCTTGTGACTCTGATGCAATCTCAAGGTATTTCAGGCCAGGGAGGAACCGAAGATATTTTTTTTCATTGAAAAAATAGTTTTAAGACTTACATGTACTGCTCTCCGTTCTGGCTGAGAAAACCTTCTCAAGACATGATGTCAAGAAACAAGAATGTGAATTAAGTAGAAATTTTAGGAGGAAGTTAGAGGGCAGAAGATAGTGTGGCAGAAGGGACAGCCCAGAAATGGGAATCTGACTCCTAGTTCCGTTCGCAGCTCTCCCAGCCCCTTGCTTGGTGCACATCTCTCATTCCTTCAGTCGCCAGTTCTCAGGGAGCCCACAAACTATAGGATAAGAATGTGAACAGTGTTTGGGAATAACTAAAATAAACGTAGAGAACCAGTGCAAATCTGTGTAAATCTGGGTGAATCTTCATTAGCAGAACTTTTAGATAGGTGCTGAACTTTAGTGTTCTTTCCATGAACTGCATTAGAAGCCAGGCTTTTTTTTTTTTTTTTTTTGTTTGATGACAGATGGCCTGAAGAACTCTTTTCTCTGTTAACATAGATGTCTTGTGGCTCGTCATCAGTTAAGATGCTGAAGTCAACTCGCCACTGCAGAAGACCACCCTAAATCAACATTGTAAGTGAATCTTACGTGGCAACTCTTGGAAAAAGGTAGAAAAAAGTTACTAATTTTTTATGTTTCTTCAACTGAAAACAAATTTGTAAAAACAGCAGAGATTCATTCAAACTCCAAGACACTAAATATTTGTAAAGAATCAGAGTTACAGTATTTCTGAACAGCTTTAATATAGGAAAAGCAGGTTGACTTTTTTTTTCCCCACACACGTGTGCCAGTGATGCCTTTTTAGGGGAACTGGGGTCCTCAGCATGAGACATTTGTTCTTCTCCATCAGCCATTTCTCTTCCTCCTTGCTTAGTTCAGGAAAAGAGTCTCCAACGTTTTGTTTTCTTTTCATACAGAAATCAGACAATTAAATCATAAGCACATGGTCAATGAAAAGAGTTGCTGACATGCAAGTACAGATGAGCAGGTTGGACCTCTGTCCTTGGAACTGTCTTACAAGATGGTTCGGTGGAACTTAGTGGGATATTTTAGCTGTGACCTGATATGCTACTTCTGCATTAAGGCCTGGCCCTTTTCACTAAAGCTTGACAGGTTCTACTGCAAAATTATTAAGAGAGTTCCAGCAGGCCAACTGTTGCTCACCCAGACAATTCCCAAGACACAGCTCAAGACTTGACAAAGCCCAAAACCCTCTCACAACTGGCTGCTCTATGTCTAACCACAATTGCTTTCAGGTCGTTTGGCCATCCAGTATGGGTCCATCTTGGCACATACAGAAGAATCATAGTGATGATGTCTACAGTCATCTCCCTTCCTTGAAGCCCATGCGTCCTCATAGCTCAGGATATAGAGATCACCCCTAAAACTCAGTCCTTTCTCTGAGATGACCGCTACCTTCAGCACAACTTAGAGGCTATTTCCGCTTGGCTGAAAAGCAGGCTTTCAGGTGTGCGCTTCCCTCTTATATCACTGGCTGTAGTTGCTAGGTGAGGGGAGTATGTTTAAATTGTTTAATTAAGTGCCTTCATAAGGATGCAGGTCTCCTTGTTACTTGGTGGAGATGGAGTTATTTCCACAAAACACCATTCTGGGCAGGTACTGAAACTGGATGCTCAGCTTTATCCTTGAAAGTAGGGTGTCTTCTCCTGGACTATAGGAACTTTTTGGAAGGACAACAACCAGAAGAGACAGTTACCATAGCCATTTTACAGTGTGCTCTATTAACACTGCCAAAACAGTGGGTCTGGGGAAAGCCGAGCTCAGCGCATCTGCTGGTGAGTTGTCTGTGGTAGACCTGGTATTTCCCATGCACTCACTGCAGCCAAACAGTGCTGCAAATATATATGTATATAAACAATTAATTGTACATGAGCTCATTCTAGGATGGAGGGCTGGGCTGCATATTACATGAATGGTAGTTCAGGCCTATTTTTCCAATGAAGTCTTGAACCTCTGCCAGCTCATACTACTTGAGAATCTGGCCTCTTGTTCCTTATTTTGTACATTAACTTTACTTAATTGGTAGATTTTCCACGCTTAATAATTCTTAGAATCATAGAATCTTCATCGCTGGAAAGGACCTTTGAGATCATTGAGTCCAACCAAACAACCTACAATCTCTGCCACTAGAGCATGCCCTGAAGTGCCACACAAGAGGTGTTTCTTAAACACCTCTAGGGATGGTGACTCAACCCCCTCCCTGGGCAGGCTGTTCCAGTGCCTGACCACTCTTTCAGTAAAGGAATTCTTCCTCATATCTAACCTAAACCTCCCCTGCCCCAACTTCAGACCATTCCTTCTGGTCCTGTCATTATTCACCTGGGAGAAGAGGCCAACACCCACCTCTCTCCACCCTCCTTTCAGGGAGTTGTAGAGGGCAATGAGGTCTCCCCTCAGCCTCCTCTTCTCCAAGCTAAACATGCCCAGCTCCCTCAGCCTCTCCTCATATGCCCTGGTCTCCAGACCCCTCACCAGCCTGGTAGCTCTCCTCTGGACACGCTCCAGCACTTCAATGTCCCTCTTGTACAGAGGGGCCCAGAACTGAACACAGCACTTGAGGTGAGGCCTCACCAGTGCTGAGTACAGAGGCACCATCACTTCCCTACTCCTGCTGGCCACGCTGTTCCTGATACAAGCCAGAATGCTGTTGGCCTTCTTGGCCACCTGGGCACACTGCTGGCTCATGTGAAGCTGGCCGTCCACCAGCACCCCCAGGTCCTTTTCTGCTGGGCAGCTTTCCAGCCACTCTTCCCCAAGCCTGTAGCGTTGCTTGGGGTTGTTGTCACCGAAATGCAGGACCCGGCACTTGGCCTTATTAAACCTCATACAGTTGGCCTTGGCCCATCAATCCAGCCTGTCCAGGTCCCTCTGTAGAGCCTTCAATTATAAGTATATAAGCAGGAGTGTTTGTTTATGCTTATTTAAGGGAGGAAGGAATTGTTTCAAAGAAAAGATGTTTAAGAATGGCCTAACTGTAGTTCCATATAAAATCAGAGGTTTGTGCCTACCATGGGAACTGGTGGAGAACAGAGGAGGGGAGTATTCAGGGCAATTAGGCAGTAGTTGCAGCCTGTGCATCAGTGGGAGGTGAGGTCAGCTGTGTACATATCATACCTATGCCCTTTTTCCCAATGCCACATCTGTCTCTGAATGACCAGAAATGAATGTAGGTGGGAGTAAGCCATAGGAAAATTTTGAGACCAGAAGTCTCCTCCCTGAGCCAGTGCCTTTGTGTGGGCTGCGTATTGCATATGCATTTTCTGAGGCAGACTCAGATTCCTTTGAGCTTGGCACATTCTGGTTAAGATGAACTCAGCATCCAAATGTTGACGCGAAAGCTGACTACACCATATACCATGGCCCCATGCCACCTCCAGCTGGCCTGGAGCCGTGCTGGCACTGGCTTTGGTTACTTGATTTAAGATGGCTATAGAAGAGGGAAGGGCAAAGGGTGCCTGAGGTGGGTTTACCTGGCATCCCAGCTGGAGGAAATGGCCTGCGTTCCTCTGCAGAATAAGGAGAGAGGGATGAGTCGAGGGAAATAAAATAAATAAAGCAAGCCAATGGTGTCATTAAAAAGAGGATGTATCACGTTTACCATGCGAGCATGTGACTCAGACATCCAGACATGAACATTCCTGCAAAGCCCCAAATGCACACATGGAACTGAATTTTTTGGCTTCCCAGAATGGCTTAATTTTATGATTCCATGACTCATTAGAAGAAGCAAAGTCTGCATCACGACCCAGTAAACACCAGTTACCGGTGTGGACACATGGGGATGAAGGAGCAGGTGAGGCATGGATGGAGGGACAGAGGGGATAGCGAAGGAACAAGACTCTGCTTCTTGTCCCCCCCTTTTCTCCTTCTAGTGGTTTTGTAAATATGTTTCTCTCTCTTTTTTTCTTTCCTTTTTTTAAGATTGGAGTGGAGGGGTTAACAGAGGTCATGTTAGTTTAAAAAATTATGGTTAACCTTACAAGCTGGGTTGCCTTAGGTCACGGTGATACAATTCCCCTCCCTTCTCCTGTGCGGCGGTGGTTCACAGAAATTCCTCTAATGCAGGGAAGGACGGGGCCTGCCAAGGCTATGAGCAACGCAGAACAGACTTACCTGTTTTTATGCACTGCTTAACTAATTATTTTAAAAAGAAACAGCCAAGTTGGAACAACTACCTTTTTCTTCGAGGAGGAACGTTTTCCCCTTTTCCTTTTTTCCCCACGTCCCCCTTCTCCCCTCCTCCCTCCCCTTGGTTTTTTTTTCCCCTCCGTTGCTTGGCTTGGCGTTGGAAACAGGTTCTCGATATCTGACACCTCTTGAAAGTGTAGTTTGGCAAACAGGAATCGAGTTCGGCTCCAAAAGGGCCCTGCACAGGGCTCACTGTGAAAACACCTGGGTGTCTCTTATGCCTCTAAGAACCGGCCCTGCTCCTGTAGAAATAACAGCCGTCCTCTCCCTTCCCCCAGCCCTTGCCCTCCCTTCAAAATTAAATCAAAAATAAAAAATTAAAATGCTGGCACTGTTTTTGTAAAAAACAGGTGGTTCGAGGGCGCTACGGAAGGGGACGAAGGCCATCTCAGTGACAGCGTGCAAAAATCCCAAGCAGAGAGGGTTTTGATTGCAGCACGTACATCTGCAATTCGTTTCCCCAAGCTCAGGACAAATTAAGAATCTCCCAGCAATTAGGGGAGAAAGCTTCTAAGTGCAATCAGCAGTTCCTAAAAGAATATGTGCTGGGCTTTGAGGGAGGCTAATCCTGCTGCCCGCACTGGGCTCCTCTCTGCAGTCTGCATTTTCCAAGGCCAAAATTTTGGCCTGCTTTTCAGTCACACCATATAAAATAACAAACACGCAGTCTAAGGAAAACAATTTTTAAGACACAGTGGAACCCACTTTAATGAAGAAAACTGTTAAATGCATAAAACCCCCATGTGCCAATGGATAAATGTGCTGGAAGTGTGAACTGTTAAACCAACAAAATTGTTAACACATCATACTGCCGGGCAAAAAAATAAAATAAAAAAATATAAAAAGGGAGTGAAATGGTTTTCTAACATGCAACCCACTTTGCCTTTATTGTTCACATTCCTGCTGACATAAAGTTTCCTGATTTGTCCCCTGGGCCCAGAAATATGGCAAAAGCGGGAACATTAATTGTATTTGCCCCTTTTAAACTGCCCTCCCTGCTTTTTAGCTCACACTGGCCAAGAATAGCTTCATGGAATGGGGAGAGTTTGCCCTTTTTTATTCAGGGTGATGAGTGAACAAGTTCACGTGGATTTTTTTATATTTTTTTTTAAACAAGTGTAAACTTTAAACTATGCCTGAACATCTTTTTCCTGTATCTGTGAGGAAAATCGGGACTAGTTTTGTGTTTGCTGTTTCTTGAAATTCTTGAGTCCCTCCATATTCCTGGTTTTCTTTGGGGTTGATGCTGAAATGAGGCTGTTCCTGTGGCCTTGCTGCTCCCTCCGAAGATGTGGAGCTCTCACTGAGTAAAAGCCTGATCTCGTGAGAGCCCTGAAGGCAACCGCTTTGATAAGTGTCCAACCCTGCGGCCGTGCTGGCATGGTGGAACCTGGATGCCTGCCGCACTCCGAAACATGAGAAACTAAAAATCAGTCCATTGAATTTATCTTCATCCGACTCCTAAATTGCATGCTCTTCACAGATTTCATTTCTGCAGGTGGCTAAAATTTGCCACCAAAATGTGTTTTCCACAAAAGGTGGGCTTTTGTCACAAATGAAGATTTTCCCCAGAAAAAATAAAGAATTTAAAAATGCACCAAACTAAATATTTACTGAGAACTGAATGTTTTAATCAAAAACTTTTCCAAAACTTGAAGAAGTGCTTGCAGAATGGAATACGTTGATGGTTCTTGGTTTTTTTATTTCCTTTAATGAGAAAATGAGGAAAAAAAAGCATAGCAAATTCAACTGAAAATCAGAAATTTAATAAAAATACGCCTAAAGAAAAAAATAATGTAAGATACTGATTTCCGTTTCATGAAAAGATTCCTAAAATTGCAGCATCTGCATGCAGCAGCCGTTCAGCTAAGGTCTGTGCTGCTGTTTGCCTGTCCCTGGGGCCTTTTTGGTCCCGCTTTATGAATACAGGTATGAAAGTGCGTTTATGATGACTAAACTCCAACCGTGAACTGTGACAACGAGGAGTTTATTCCTGCGGTTCAGAATGTTCTCATTTTTCTTCACTTTTCTGGGTTCCTTGCAAAATAACACAAGGTCGTGCCTGGCCTGAGGATGGCTCCTCTTTTTCTTGGCACTTGCTGATTTTGCTTCCTAGACTGATGTTTGCAAACAAATTCCAGTCCCTGAGGGCCACTAGATACGTATTGCGTTGCAGAGTCTCTACGGGGTGCGTTTGCACCCCCATTGTGCTTGGATGTCTTGCTCCTAAGGAAGCTCAGTGACTGCGTCATGTACTTGAGACCACTTTACATGCCAGATAAACTTAAAACAGTCAAGTTTTTGTTGTAGTTAAGCAAAAAAGAGTTAAGTTATTGGTACAAAAAAGGAAGAAAAACTGCAACTGAATATTATAAGCCTTAAAATCTGACACTGGCTCTTCACTGTCGTGCATTTAGGGAATCCCTGGGGCCCTTTCTAAGCAGCTAAAGGTCAGCGCTACTGCCCCTCACCTGGAAGGTGTAGTTTTCTAGAGTGCACTGAGATCTGGTTCTTTTATCCCAGTTGCAGCTGAAGACCACCGTGGCAAAATCATCATAAGCAACGCACAGGCGGCTGTCACGCTCTCAACTCTGCCAAGGTGCATTTTTTAAACTCTGTTACTAATTAATTTCTGTAACAGCAGTTTTGATCTGTCTCTGAGGTTTAGGAGGCTGCAGACAAAGTTTCTTTTCAGAGCCTTTTAAGCCTGACTTTGAAATGAGCCCCTTGAGATCAGTGGGTGCTCATGGAAGCTCTCTTTCTGCAAAGAATCCGTGAGAATATCCTGCTCCCTCTTTCCAGGCTGGCTGCAATGTCTCTCATCTAACATCAGCAACCAAAAAGTCAAATGTCTAGTCTAGTTACTGGCTCCAGCTCCCCTTTGTCAGTGGAGGCATATAGAAGGATACTTATCGCCATCTTGAAGGATAAATCCTACTTTTGCCATTGACTTATGGTCTTCTTCAAGGCTTCAACATGACGTATGGTTTCCTACCATTGGAAATGTTATGTATGTAACACTTTTTCTTATTACCCAATCATCTGAGATATACTGGTGCATTTCCACAGAGACCACCCACGACTGTTCGTTACAGAGTTAGGATGAGGAGAGCTTCAATTCTTTTCTTTTACCATTTATAATGTCTTGCGCTGACACGGGGGCTTCAAAGCAGTAGCTGTGTGATCCACCCAGGTCATCTTGCTACTCCATGAGTCAAAGTCTTCTTTATACAAAATGGGGGTAGTCACAGAAATTCTGGGCTAGAAAGAGCATCGAACTATTCCCCTGCTTTTTGGCAGGGTCAGGAAATCTGGTTTATTCCTGACAGATGTCTGTATAATCTGTTCTTAAAGCCCTCCAAAGCCTTCCATAGTAAATCACTTCGAGATCTGAAGGTGAAAAATGCTATGTAAGACCTGAATATTGTTATTATTATTAACAGTGTTGTTGTTCGGAGGACAGCTTAGCAGCAGAGTCCCAGATGGCGCTTTAAAAAAGAGCCCAGAAGGAATGAGTTACAGCGAGTTGCACCGGTCCTGGTGGAAGTGCTGAGCCAGCACTGCTGGTGCTCCTGCCTGCTGCCGTATTAGTCTGAAATGAGACTCCACAGCCTTTGCGTGTGTTCACACAGAGGCCAAATACTGCCGATGGTTACCATATTGCAGGACTGGATTGCTCTACTAAAGACACTGGTGCCATTCCTGAACTATGCCATTCTGAAGAAAACTAGATATTGCTTACTTGGTCCCTTTTCCAGGTGCCACGTGCAGCATGCACAGAATAGCACATGCTTCTCCCTTTGGAAACATGGTTCATGATGCTCAGTTGACTGTGTAACTGGGAAAGCTGGTAATTGTGTTTCTAGTCCATAGCATGTGTGGGTGCTGATCCCGCATTCCCACCGGTGTTGGCCCCAACAAGTGGTCCTGAAATAAAATTGCCCCCCAGCTCCCAAAAAAACTCACCCTCTGTTCATTTGGTTTCCAACATTCTCCAGAAAATTGTATGTATATTCAGGTACAGGTCTACCATTGAAGTGCTCTGGGCAATGGATGAGCTGTTGGCCTCTCCATCTTTGTCTTTGACTTATTAGATACCCCATTTAACCTCATGGTTTCCCACTTCTCCCATTGTCCCTGGAGCCATCCCAACCATACCCAGCTCTGTTTAGACAAATGAATGAAACCATTCTCAGAGGCTAGGGGTGGCCAGTGTTCAGACTAAGGGTCCCAGCCTTTGCACTCAAAGCTTGGGGATTTTGAGCAGAAGACATTGAATTTAAATATAGTCTTGGAGAAGTTTCCTTCTAGCTAGTAAATCTAATATTGCCAAGACAGAGGCACAGAGACTCAAGTGCAGTCCTTGGCATCTGCAGGTGATATGTAACACCTCCTGAAGTCTGTACAAGCCAGAGACTGTTCCTGATACGTATTTTGGATGTGGCTGTTGTGTTTGAGAGACTAAAAAGGCTGAATAGCATGGATGTGCCTAGGCTGTGCGCTTTAGACTCCAAACTAGTAAACAGATCCATTTGCCGTTTGGGTGTCTAGCTATATAGTAAATGCAAGTGTACACCCCAGAACAGTTTTCCTAGCTTTTATTCTCATAGAAAAATTGTATGGATTTGTATCTCTCCTATGATATTACATAGAATAGCAGAATGTATCCATGTGAAGTTCATTCCCTTTTTGAATCCTGGAGGAGTGAAGGAGAAGACATTTTATACCATTTTAACAAAACCTATTTGATCAAGTTCATGAAACAAAATCTGTAAAACTTTCCTTGAGAAAAATTAGGGTGTTGTGCCTAAATTTAACTTTGTATACAACTACCTACACAAAACTGATGTGGTACCCAGAGCTGCAGATCCAAGGCGGGACTGCAGCCAAGGCACAACTATGCACCGAGTGTGGCACTCAGAGGGAGCACTCTGCCCCAGGAGGCAGGAGCACAAACCCTAGCTCTCCTTTGTTTCCCATGAGCTATCATGTCCTTGTCATGGGAATCAGAGACCACGTTTGTGTACCCTGGTGGATAAACTTAATCTGGCTCTGCTTCTTGCATTTGTGAAAAGCAACACGGTAGCTTGTCTCCTGGTCTGTGCCTGGGATTACAACAGCAAAGAAGCTGCCATATTTTGGTCGGGGAGCAAGCAGGCATTTGGCACACCTGGGAGAGAGGAGCCTTGCTCTGCCTGAACGTTTGTTTCAGTAGACGAACAGTCTACCCAGATGGTTAAACTTGCATAATATCCCTAGCCAAACACCAAATTACTCTCCTGTGCTCAGGCTCCTGTATCTGCTGTGGGGCTGTACACGATCAGAAAGTTGCCTGGCTTTCAGTACTCTTGCACTTCTGGTACAGTAACTGATTTAGAAAATATGCATGTATATAAAATCAGTCATATATGGGACAGAATCCCCTAAAACAATGACCAAGTGTCTGTTGCCTTCACATTTCTATAGGTGAAATCACAGGTTTATTGGAGCTGGCATAACTACTCCCCAGGCATCTAGTCCATATTCTCCTTTCTTTAGCTGGGGAGTGTTGTACCTCAGTTGCCAACCTTCGAAGAGGAAAAAATTTTAATTCCTCCCTGGCTTAAACCTTTGTATTTTTTTGGCTGTAGATTTATGTTCCAAGAACTTGGATTTACATAAAGACGTATCTATTTGCACATAATTTGCAAGAGTTCCTTTTAGCCTATAATTGTGCTAAATATGGTTGTGGAGGCCACAGCATACCTAAAGTATTGCCGAATGGATTTTTAAGAGTAATTTTTTTCAAAAGTGTGCTAAAATAGAAAGATCGGAGGGGGAAAAAAAAAAAAGAGAGAGACAGAGACGAAAGATGGCCTTGTGGTTAAAATCCTGGCCTGCAATTCAAGAAATCTGGGTTCAATTTCCAGCTCTGCCACTCACTTCCTGCGTGACCTTGGGCAAGTTGGATAATCTCAGTGTGCCTCAGTTCATGGGCATGTTAATAATATTGCCTTTGTCTCTTGTGCTGCCTAGAGCATGAACGCACCCCGTGTTTGTTTGCACAGCACTTAGCACAACTGGGACCTGGTCTTGGCACAGCTTTCTTGCTCTACTGCAATGGTAACAATAATAGTAATAATGCTTTCCCTCAAGATTATGTGTTGAAAGAAAGGAGTGGGTGGTATAAAGGGATTTCTTTTAGGGTGCTCAGTGGGCACCAAAGCTCCAAAGGAAGGAGCTTCCTCTCTTCTGCTATGGGAGCACATTGGTGACACCGTCATGCACAACTCTGATCAACCCAAGAACCCAACAGAGGTTGTTGGGTAGTAGTTGTGTCTCATTGCAGGGTGTAAGAGGTTGTAAGAGAGAGACCCATGTAGTCTATGAAATCCTACAAAATAACATGGAGCTACACGAGAGCGTGGAGCTGTCTGTTTTTAGGGCAACGGTAACTTCAGCCCTACCTCATTGAGTGTCGTTATTGTCCTTCTCTCCACCCAAGTACGTCTCAGTAATGGGAGCTCAAAATAAAACAGCCTGACTGTTTTACTTTGCAGAGTAAACAGGTTGAAAACAGTGGGGCTAAATACAGCTGTTAGCATGCAGTACCTTATCCAGATGTGACCGGTTACGCTTTGTGATGACAAATTATGAGATTAGTGTTGTGGATTTAGATCACGGGCTGATTAGTCTAAGAATAACTTCAGTCTCTGAGCTCTGTCTTGGTTACCTGAGTTTTTGGAATAAGTGTCAGGGATCTGGAAATAACCTTAAAATAACAAATAAAAGGCTCACTTAAAGAAAACATGTACTGTGTGTCCTGACAATCTGTCATCTGTCTAGCCTGTGTCATTAGGAAAATCACTTTTCTTGTGATGGAGAGGAAGGAGATTAGTCAAAGTCTCTATGCAAAGAAAAGAAGCTGAAGGAAATTGAGTAGCTCCTGTGAGCTACTGTGGACATGCACTGCTACAAAACGAGGCCAAGACTCTGAATATAGATCGGTGCCTTTGTGTGCTTAGCTTGTGGCAGCCTGAAGACATGATTTTTAGGAATTGGATGTTCAGCACCATGTGAAAAGCAGGGTGAGACGGAGAACCAAAATGCCAGTGTCTGTGACACAAATGCCTGATGGACGACCTTTAGCAAAATGACTTCTCTTTGTTGACACACTCAGTCACATATATCATAGAATCATAGAATGTGTTGAGTTGGAAGGGACCTCTAAAGGTTATCTAGTACAACCCCCCTGCAGTCAGCAGGGACATCTTCAATTAGATCAGGTTGCTCAGAGCCTCATCAAGCCTGGCCTCGAATGTCTCCAGGGATGGGGGCCTCTACCCCCTCTCTGGGCAACCTGGGCCAGTGTCTCACCACCTTCAGTGTAAAGAACTTCTTCCTAATGTCTAATCTAACCCTCCCCTGCTCTAGTTTAAAACCATTGCCCCTCGTCCTATCGCTACATGCCCTTGCAAACAGCCCCTCCCCAGCTTTCCTGTAGGCCCCCTTCAGGTACTGGAAGGACGCCATAAGGTCTCCCCGGAGCCTTCTCTTCTCCAGGCTGAACAACCCCAACTCTCTCAGCCTGGAGAGATATTTAAAGTCCCTTTTCTGTCCTATTGCTATGGATTAATGAAAGCCGACTTTGATCTGCTGGCTGCCTTTCTGGAGTCTGCTTAGAGAGTACCCATCACTCAGGGAGGCCTGGAGAAGATGGACAGTTTGACCTGGGCACCAGCTTTAAGAAATTATTGCAGTAGGGACTTCTTGGACTGCAATACAAAATAATAGACAGCACGCTGGGAGAGGTTTTTGGCAGCTCTTGCCCTGCAGACATGGAGCCTCTTTGCAGGCCAACTGTCCCTGTGGCCAGGGGAGGGCTCCACCTGAGCTTCCACAAAGACATTTGACTTTACATGGACAGGGTATTGTTGACCACAACTTTCTAAGCATTTTTCAGGGTTTCATTCACAATGTTTCCTTCTCCTCCAAAATATCTTCCTAAGACTTTTCAGACATGCAGGCAAAATATTTTGTCCTCACTGAAAAGTTTGGAAACATTTTTGTCTTATACATAACCCGGAACATCTTGTCAAAGCAGATATCTCCCCATCCACTTCATTTAGAAGGGAAATTCCCATATTTTCGATTAAGAATGTAAATTTCAACCCAAAATTTCTACCAGTAAAAGTTACCAGTATTTTGAAGATCAGCAATACAGCATAATGTTACAAGATCAGGCTTTCGGTGTTACAGCAGAATTTCATAGCCACATATCTTCTGGCTGCTGCACAGATATAAATACAAAATAATTTATACCAGAATAGCTTTAAAGCGGAGTATAATGTTAGTTTTATACCTCTCCATGTTGCTGTATGGAAAAAGAAAGCACTTGCTTATATGAAATAAAAAGGAAATTACTTTGATAGGGCATAAAAAATGTTTTTCCCCCATCTCCAGTTTTGTTGCCTTGTAATAGTCTTGTGGGGAGATACAAAACACAAAATAAACCCCAAAACTTTCAAGAGAGATGTGTTGTTTTTTAGGTTTCCAGTGTCTCGTTAAATCTCAACATTAAGAACGAAATACTTGGCTACTCTTTCACTGCTCTTTCAAGGAAATTACTTTTAGGATTATTCACATATGTCATTTTCACTAATTTCCATGTCCAAACTTTCAGGATTATACACATGCGTAATTCTTACTAATTTCCACGTCCAAACTTTTTGCAAACTCATTAGACTTTAGTCCTTTCACAGGTATGGAAAAAATATCATGCTCAGGAATTCTTCTTAATAACATTAACTTTGTAACTCATGCAGTTTTGGGACTTAGAAAGTTTCTTCACCTGAGGTTTCTGTTTGTTATTCCAAATTTACTGCCAGAAACTTGACACTTACTCTAGAAACGTTTGTCCAAGATGGGTTCCAGAGATTAAAGACAGTTTACTTGAGTAGTGTGAATTTAAGACTATGAACTACTTTCTCTGTTAAAATTCTTATTTGCAAGTTCAGTTTATGTTCATGGGCTTGATGTACAGCAGAAGTAATTAAAAAAAGAAACAGTTTGTTAACTAATACAGAAGGAAGTATGATAGAGAGGTTGAAAATTTATGTAATCTTAATTTCTGTGCCAACAGACACAAATTTAATCTACATTACACTCTTGGCAGCTCTAAAATTGTATCGTACTGGTATGGAAATGTTGTGAAGTCCAGATCAGACCTTTGATCCAGCAATTACTGATAATTGTGGCTTTTAATCAGTGAGAGGGGAAAGCTAGCAGGAGTTTTGGGGTATAGGCACCATAGTAAAGCATTTTGGAGTGGAAATTTTGTTATTTAATGTTGGATGGCTACAAAGCAGACATGTAGAGCTGAGCGAGTAATGCATAGGCTCTTGGGAAATCAGTAGCAATGGAAGTACATTTTTAAGACATGATTCCGACAACCTGTTTTCGATGCCTGTTGTCAGATGAGAATCGTGTGCTAAAGTCATGTCCTTTGGTCAAATAGGACCGGGGTCACTGAGCTGACTGAAAATTTTTCAGCTGAATTATCTTTTTGGATAATGCTAATTTTCTGTTATTAATGTTGACATGACTCTTCATATAGCCAATGTGAAGTAATAGAAAATAAAAATACAATGGGGACATGCGTAGGTACATATGTAGGTACAGATGTTTATAAGTGTGATTATGTGAGCCTATTCATACATAGATGTGCTGAAGTTAAAATTAAAGACTTACGGAGTGACAGAAGCCCAATGCTTTGATTGACTTGATGTATTTAGAGGGGAGAAGAGAACATGACAATCCAAAGAAGGGATTTGCTCCCTGTGGAAATTTTGACTGTTGATCTCAGTTTGTAAGGACATGCCCAGGACCTGGTGGCATAAGCACCCTGGTTCCTGCACCTGCCTAAATCCCACTTCTGCCTCCAACTTGCTGGATGATCCTATTTTAGAAGCAGCAGTTTTAAAAATGGCACTGGTTTCCGTACCTTTTCTGGGCTGCCAGCTTTGGTCCACATTCAAGACTGACAGTCATTTTGCTAACCTCCTTATTTTGGTTTCACTTCACCTACAGATACCCATCCCAGCCAATAATGACCCTTTGTGGCCATCGGCGAGTGCAAGCTCAACTCCGAGAGCTGTAGGCACACAGTCAATTATCACCATTGCTACATTAAAAAAAAAAAAAAAATAATTCTCCCAGAGCAAGAGTGTTTCTCCAGCTTGCCTTCAAACAGCGGCTCAAAATCCTCTCCAGCCCCAAAGTAAGAAAGAGTTATGTCTGGAATATTTCACTCCGGCTTTGAGAGAACAACTCTGTGTATTCCTCAGTGTGTGAGCGCTGGATGAATGGCAACAGCAGTTCAAACTGTTTATTCCTTTCTTAGCAATAATGTTTAGGTTCATGAAAGCCTTCCAAGATATATAGAATTCCTCATGCTGAGTAAGGGCTCCTTCACTTATTGCTGCTGCTACACACTATGGACCATTCTTATTATACCTCCCTCCCCATTCATACCGCTATAGTTAGGGGACTCTCAATGTTGTCATTATAAGCCCCTTATTTTTCAGGGTGTATAATTCAGCTGTAAAAAATTTGCCCTGGGCTGAAACTTGGCACATGAAGGCCAGAGAGAGGATTTTTGTGTTGATTATTTTTTTAAAGCGAGTTTTTAAAATAAAATAAAATAAAATAAAATAAAATAAAATAAAATCTGTTCAGCCATATTATGTTGTAAAAAGTGCACGAAAAAATAGAAGTTAGTGGTTTCAGATGCTTTTTTTCAGGGCCCTCCTGTGTAACTCAAAGCCAGCTTTGTTTTTTAAACTGAAATTTTCCAGGCTATTAGTCCATAATGTGAACTTGTGCCTTTCAGGTTTCTCTTTAAACACAGGCACACAAGAAAAGAAGAGCTGAGTTATTTCAATTAGGAATGGGGGCTGCTGTAATTTATTTTATGTGCACTTTTTCACAAGGATTTTCTTATTATTTTTTTTTTCCTTCTGGAAGGCACATGAGTGCACACCACCTGAATAAGTGCTGGCATGAGCGCCTCTGCCGCTGCCTGCTGATTCTGTGTCTCTTTGCTGTGGGTCTGCTGGATCTCCAGAGGGCACTGAGTTGGATACTTCTCCCTTAGTGGATCTACTATCTTCCCCACACTGAATAAATGTTAAGGCAGGACCGGGCTTCCCAATGGGTGGTTTCCTGAGAGCTCAAGCAGGTCTAAAATTTAGTCTGAGGGAGTCGGCACATTTGGATTTAACCTTCAGGTCTCTTGGATCCCAGACCGTTGTCTCGGCCACAGATCCATCATCCTGTTCCTGAGGTGGGTTGGATGATATTTGATTTAAATTCTGGTTGGCGAAGCCCATGATCATGAAGGTTTCAAGCTGTTGACTCTTGAGGAAACTGTGGCCTGGAGTTCAGATCCTGTATTAAATCACAAGTTAAAATGCATTGGGTAGCCGGTGCCTCCTCTCTAGTTTGTTAACAGTTACAAAACCACAGCATGATGGCAGACTGTCTTTACAACACGGCTAGGGCTGGATTAGCAATGGAGAAGGGCTATGAAGAGGCAGAGTTGCCTGCAAGCAACTCATGCCTGTACAGGACCAACTCATCCAGTGTTCTTAAATGTTCAGTTTCCCCAGTAGTTTTTTTCTCAAGGGAAAAAAGATCCCTAAGATATACAAGACCTGGTGAGAACTGGTCTTCTGTTTCATTAAAAGCAAAACAAAAATGAGTTCTTTCTTTCTTTCCATTTCCCAAAAAAATACATGCATTTCTCAAAGAAGATCTTAGACTGGTTTCTTAATTTTATTATTATTTTGATGGTAAAATTTTATTTTGATGGCAAACCCCAGGCTTTTATACATTTAGAATAATTATTATTAGTGAAAGTATTTTGTAGAAGATACGTATGAGGAAAAAAAAAAAAATCAAAATAAAGTAATAGGGAGCCCATAACCAAAGATACAGGTATGAAATGGTACAGCACTACTTCTCTGAGTGACTCCACCAGATTTTCCTCTTGGAGGCAAAGTGTCTGTTGGTGGGTGAATGAGGGGATGCCTATCAAGGTGAGCAGCTCAAGGTACTGTAAGGAGTGGGGTAAAATTGCAGACCCCAGCCAAGAGCCTACAAATCCTGGACGCAAAGTCCTTAGTGCCCTTACTCTGTGCATCTTCCGCTGGCTGCTGACGTAGCTTTAGAAAAGACTCACCAGCGTAGTCAGGCTTGAAGGGCTGATGTCTTGTACACCCAGTCATCACTGGGGCATTGTTTTAGCAAATGTCTATTTATATGAGGGACCACTATTGCTTTGCCTGACTCTAGCAGCCGGTGCCTTCTCTCCAAAAAGGGCAGTTCTCTCCACTGGTTCAGTAGCACTGAGATCAGGATGCAAGCTGAACCATCACTTCTTTTTTTCACAGCTGGAGAAACTTGGGTGACTTGCCCAGAGGCAGAAAATGAGCAAACAAAAGCAATTGGTAGATAACATATCTTTTATTTGTGTGTGCATGTGTATGTAGAGGGGGTGGGGGAGGAATTGGTCGCAGTTGCCTTTCAACATGTTGTGATTCCCCAGCCAGGCTCTCATGGCTCCCATCAAAGCCCACAGCTCCGTATGTTACCACAAATTTGGGGTTTCCAAGCCAGACATGACCATGAAGTTCCACGGGGCGGAAAGTGGTTATCCCTAACCCTCATCTCACCTGCTGGCATGGTCTACATGTGGGGTTTTCTGTTCAGGCTGGGTGGCCACAGGATGACAAGCCTGGACACATCAGCTCCACGATTTTTCAGCATGGAATTTTGACATTCCTGGAGTTCAAATTTGCTCATTTGTATTTCTTTTTAGCCAATTAACGCTGGCTCCAGGCAGGGTTTAGGGTTTTCCTTTTTTTTTTTTTTTTTTTTTTCTTTTTCTGGTTAATTCAGTGGGGGCTCATAGGCAGGGAATACCACACACACAGGCACGGGCTCCTCCTTGCACCCCATGTTGCAGCCACCATTCCTGCAAGACAAGGAAGCTGAAATGAAGCTGCCTAGAAAGCCTGTCATCACGGCTCGCTAACCAGCTGGAAGCTGTCCTGCCGAGCAAGGGGAAGAGCCACCCCTCCAAGAGTGGGAGCCCAGCCCCAGCTCCGGCCCGTCCTTGCGGGCGAAGCGAAGCCCACGGGGAGGACCTGGAGGCTAGTTTTGGTGTGTGACGGCTCTCAGAACCCAAGCCATAACAGCAGCACTTTGAAAACAGAAAAGAAACCAAAGTGTCTAATACTGGGTCAAGCCAACATCTATAAATCAATGTCTGTGAATTTATAAACTGTTCGTAAATTTAAGTGCTTTTTGGAGAGCTGTTTGTTATTATGTCAGGGCTGGGAAGGGGGGTGAGAGAAAGTACTTATATTCACTCTCTGTGTCCCACTCTGGACTTGCTCGTACATTGTTCAAGTGGGCAGAAGAAGCAGAAGTTGTCTGGGCGAGGGGTGGTGTTAGGGGGATGCTGCTGTCGTGCCCCAGAAGCGTTCAGTGCAAGACGAGCAGAAAGGACGAACCAGATAGATTGAAACCACATTTATTCCTTTCAAATCCCCCATCTGCCCTTTGGCTGTTTTAGCCCTCCACCAGCTAACACAGCTTTAAAACAGCCAGAAAGATTTGCGGCAGGAGGGACTCAGCTGCTACCTCCCATTTCCCCCTGGTGCCTCCGGGAGGGAGCAGAGGCACAAAATCATCTCAGCAGCTCTGCAGCCCCTCTTCCCCCACACTCTGAGATGTGGTGGCAGTCCCCGATGACTCTTCCTAGATGATCTCTAGAGGTCCCTTCCAACTCTGAAGATTCCGTGACTCCTGCAGCGTGCGTCCCTCCAAAGCATCTTGTAAAGCAGCGCGGTCAACGGGGAATGAGATGCCACTGCTGTTGATGGGAACCGGTAAACAGCTTTGTGGGCAAGGTTGGGGAGAAAAAAAAGAAAAACCCTCTGCAATCTCGCTCCGCCCCTGGTTGAAACAGTTTCTGAGGTTCCACTATATTTGGATAACTTTTCCTCCCACCTCTATTCATTTTTGTTCCTTTCACCACCTGCTGTTTCCCCAGCCAGGATAGGGCACAAAAGTGTCCTAAAAGGAGTTGTCCCGGCCTGGCGGGAAGCAGGAAGTATTGGAAGGCCTAAGAGGGTGTGAAAAGTTTTGGAGGTTACGTTCACAAAATAAGACATTGTTCTGGTACGGTGCTGCTCATTCAAGTATCTCAACACTTTGCACGCTTGAATGAGTTAAGCCTTATAAAACACCTGTAGGGAAATGGTATCCTCCATTTTATAGGTGATGAAATGGAAGTACTGAGGGAGTTGAGGCCAGATTTCAAACCTGAATGCCTCCAGTTAAGCTTCTAAATCCAAAACAAGGCACTGAAATAAGCGTTCACAATCTATCAAGTCATGCTGATATGAAGGGAATGGCTGTATGCTTAGCCAAACCCAGGTTCCCTGTTGAGCAACCTGTTTCTGAAAACTTTGGCCTGAGCTTTTATACCAAAGCTATGCAATCAGTGAAGAGAAGCACCAGACACCAAGCAGTTGAATCCTAACATACAGGTGTGTGTTTGAATGTTCTCCAAACCACGCGAACCTCTTTAGTGAAATAAAAATCCCCTTGGAAGCCCACCTTGCTTGTGAACTGCATAAAAATACCCTGGGAATACCCATCTTCCTGGAAGCCCAAAGCTCAAGAATAGGCAGAGTAGACACCAGTGTATTTTCTGAAGACCAGGGGAAGTTAATCAAAACATTTTCAGAGCCATAAAAAATGGTTTTGGCACTGGTTAAGTACCCCTGGGCAAAGATTTGAGGTTAGTTCTCTACTTCACTTGAACTTGACTTGAGTGGAAGCTCCTCATTTCTGTATTTCATGTCCTGAGTTGACCTCCACAATTTCTGAGGTACTCCAAAGCGTAACAACTTTTCTTGCTCTTGCATGTTGCAGGAATAACTTGTCATGGCCTGTTGGCCAGTATTTACAAAGTTTCCTTATGTTATAATGATCGTATGATCAGGTAAATTTGATTCTTTTCTGTAGTGCGTGTTGTCAGCCTCCCTCAGCTGTCTCCATACGAAGGGACCGATCCATTTCAAGGAATTAAACATTTTACTATTGTCATATTTATGGTGACTCTTTTAGCTCTTTCATGAGGCTGCCAGGCAAGATTGTACTTAATGAATTTCAAGTGTGTGGATTGGGCACCCTCTCCAAACATGCTGCTTGCAGGCTCAGGTGGATGTTGCTCCCTCGGTGGTATATGGCGCCTGTGGTTCTGGTTTCAAGGTTTTAAACAAAGTAAATCAAATCTTTTTTAAACCAATCTTTCCCCATAGGAAACACCACAAAGACCAGTTCTGACCATTTTGGACCGAAAACAATTGAGGGGTTGAAGTGCCCTCAAGAGCCTGCGCGTACTTCTGAAAAGTTTTGTGAGGGTCTACAGGCAAGACATTGTAGGGAAGAGGTAGTTCATGAAATACAATCTGTGCCTACTTTCACCTGCCTGTAATATTGCTGAGTCAGTGGTCGGCTATATATAATAAATGTATCAGCACTTGCGACCCTGCGCTGGATCACAGTTTCCATCCCTGTCACAGGGTGCAGGACACCCTCCCTGGGCAGTGCCATTCATCCTATCAAGGGGTTATCCAGTGGCTTTTCTTTGCGACATATCAAAGGTTGTTCACACAGGAATTATGTCTTCCACTTTCAGAAGCAGTTAGAGGGGATGACCCCGAGTGTAGAGAGATTGTTCTGTAGAGCCTATCTGTAAAGCTGTGATAGGGAAGACAGCAGCTAAGGAATCCATACACACAATATGCACTCAGAGCTCTTTGATGAAATGGCATTGATGGGGACCTACCCAGTGTTCTCGCTTGACAGCGTTAAATAGAGTCCAGATGAGATGAATGGGGTGGTTTGCTCAACTTGGAGCACACCGCTTGCAGACTCAGGCAGTTGTGGCTGCTTTACAAAAGTTGTATCTTCTCTTAACCAGGAAGATGCAAACCACTATTCTCATTTAAATTTAAAAAAAAAAAAAAAAAAACAAACCAAAAACGGAAAAGGGGAAAATTCTGGCATGGTTATCTGACTCATGGTGCTCTGGAGGCACTGGGGCCATATCTCCATATGTTTCAATATGCAGCAGCAAAACACTGTTTGCACATCATCCAAAGAAAGGAAGCCTGGCAGCAGAGGAAAGGCAGTGCTGCAACCCTGACGGCTGGGATTAGGCCTTCCTGATAGACTCAGAATAGACTTTGCTGCTGATTTAACTAGTAACATATGACAGAGCATGAATTTTCATGGAATAGCTGCTCAGAAAACGAGTAGGAAGTGGCTCAAAGCAAAGTCATGGAGACAGCTATTTGCAGGGATTGCCTTCTGACAGCATTGTCTGGAGAACCCAGCCAAAGGACTTAACACCAGTGAAAAAAAAGCGTCAAAGTCCTGGCTCCAAAGTGCAATTTTGCGTAGTCCCGTTCGCTAGGCACACTTGGTCCCAGCTTCCGCTGGAATAAAAGGTGAGTCAAAGGAAAATGGTGTCCAGAAGTTCAGAGCAGCCCAGACAGCCCTAACCACATGACAGGCCCAGAGGGAAGTTTTAAACCACCCACACAACAGCTTGCACAGCTTGCCAAAAAGTCAGATCCTTCGGCTGGGGGAAAAATAGCTTGCATCTGGAATCTGTGTTTGAAGCCCATGGTAGAGGAAGAAGAGAATGAGGAGGAGGAGTGGGAAATGTGTTCTGCACAGACCAGATTGCAGTTTGATTTGAAGCATAAAAGGAAGGAGTTTATTATTCTAATAGTAATAAGTCATTTCTCCCTATAAGCGTAGTACAACCTTCTACGAGTGGCAGATCAGCCAAGAACAGAATTAGGGCCATTCCTACCATGGTTTCAGTCCAGCCTGCCTTTGTTTATTTTTAAAATAAAACACAGCTCAGTGTTTACTTGAATGGGTAGAGAATAGAAGGAGAAGTTCATCAGCTCCTAATCATGTGGGCTAAAAGTGAATCCTTGGCAGCTGAACCCACCATAAAGGGGCTGGCTGTGAAACAAGCTAGAGTGCTTGGGTTAATGGTCAGGTATCTATGTTTTGGAAAGGCAAAGCTGACCAAATAATAAGGTATTGACTTTTTACCCAGAGGCCCAAAGTGATGCTCATGTTCGTGGCACGAACATAGTGCATGATCCTGAGTAAGTCATGACTCTCAATCTTGTTTTCTTCTATATGGTGGCAGCTGAGAGACAGTGACGCTTGTCTTCTTTGACAATTCTTGAGGACAAGGTATCCACATTTCTGGCTCTCACTATAGTTTGGCCACAAGGGCTAAATCTGTACTAGCAAATCAAATGGCATCAAGCCTTGGCCTGAGCACTGCCACTTGGTTGCTTGTGCCATTAAATTGTTGGAATTGTCTCTGGCAAACTTTTGGCCCAGACCAAAAGTGCTGTCAGCAATTTCCAGCTGTGGTCAGGGAGTTAGCCCAGGCCAGGAACAGCTCCCCATAGGCATTTTGCATATGGTCGCCGTGTTTGAGTGACTTAGGAAGTGGAGACTTGGAGCAAAGGTATGGCCACACTGTTGCAGCTGGTCTCAGTGGTGGGGAATGGTTCCTGACACTGTTTAGTTAGCCAAAATGTCCACAGAGTGGTTAGAAAGAGGCAGTCTTGGGTTATTTGCTGGTGGGCTGATCTGCAAGATGTCTGAGGTTGTGGCTGCTGGGTCTGGAAGACAAAAAGGGAGGGCTTGGTCCTGTGCTGGCATAGAGGGCTGCAGCAGGAACCTTATCCTGAAAATTGGCCTATTCTGCTTTTTGAGCGTCGGTAACCTGGCATGTAGGCTGGCACACGTCTAGGCTAGGTGACATAACCAGAGCCTGTGGGGATGCAAGGAAAAATGTCATTTTTCAGCCCCTTTCTTGGTGTACCTGTCCCATGCCCACATAAGAAAAACAGGGCTTTGGGCACCAGATGACAGTGCTGCAGGAGGAAGATGCGTGGTGGAGCAGAGGATGAGGCATTCTGCTTGTGGCTTCGTCATCAGCTCTCTCTGACCTCAGGCAAATTACTTAACCTCATTGCTTCCATTTCCCTTGCTGCCACATGGGGATAATAATACCATCACAGGATGGTTGTGAGCATTAATTAGCATATGTAGAGCACTTTGAAGATGAAAAGCTTTTAATGACTGCTGGGGATTATTAAAGCCGTTCACGTTCAGTAAGTGTTATTAAAAAGAAACCAAATCTGAATGCTCTGCACTGAACCTCATCAGATCCTGGGGCTTGAATACTGGTGGAAGGACGCCTATACCACACTATGTAATTCCTCAGTAAATTGCCCAGGGGCTGAATTTATCACTGGAAACCACAATCCTGAGAGCTAGCCAGGAGAACCGAGCGTCGTCTGCTGTGACTCACTCCACCTTCCCAAAGGGGGAAAAAGGGCGGTGGCATGGTTGTAATTGGGTTCACTTTTGATCTAAGTGGTACATGCTTTCTAAGACTCCTGAACTCCTTGAGTAGATCGGGGATTATCTTGGAGTTGTTTGAAGTAGGAGCTCTTGGAGACAACCGAGGTGCACTCAGATGCTACTCAACCGAGGTGTAGGAACTGGTTCAGGGTTGTGTGGATGAGGATGGTGTACTGTGGGCAAGTTTCTCGGAGTTGTCTAGATCATGAGTGAAAGCCTGTGAGAGGCCAAGAAAAAAACAGACAGGGATTTCATATAAATATGTGGTAAAATACTGAAACACAGACAAACATATGTTAATAGAATGGGCAAGAAGAAAAAAAAAATAATCATTTCAATCTTCCTACGCTTGCCTTTACAGATGAAATGGAATATCTGAAAGTCTGTCTTTTGCTTTTGATCTCTCGCTTTTACTTGGAAATGCTGCTGTGCATGCTGAGTGCTGCTCGTGTTGTAAGGGCTGGTGCTGGAGAACGTGCAGGTCTGAGCGCTGTGGATTTGCAGTGTGATTGCAATGCGTAACGCATCTCTGCCTCAGTTTCCTCCTCTGCCTAATGAATTTGCAACACATGTCAGCCTTGCACTGCCCTTGACTTTCTGGTGCGTCCATGCAGCTTGCAGATGGTGCCAAGAATAGCTTCTCTCTTCTACACGCTTAATTGCTAAGGGCAAGATGTTGACATCCCATAGTGACTCAAGGTAGCACTAGGATTTAATTCCACTAAGACTTTAGCCAGCAGCTTTCCTCGCAGGTTCTCAGTGAAAAGAATCTGCTGACAATGTGACTGATTGTTTGTTAAGGGTTTTCTTAATTTCAGGTGCAATTGAATTATTATTATTATTGATATTTATATTATTACTAACACTGATATTATTATTACTGTGGCTAAGAGAGCACTTTGTTAAGTCTTCTAACTAACAAAACCATTTGCAAAAGAGAGAGACATATCAGTGCTTGCACATGGACTTCACAGACCTCTTTCATGAGATCACTTCATTTTATTCAGTTTTATTAATTTCCCTTTATAGCTAATAGTAATAAATAATTATAATAATTGCAATGATTTTTTTCACCTGCCCCGATTTTCCACGCCGGATCTCATGGCTTTTCTTGTGGCTCTACAAGAGAGATTGGCAGAACATATCACAGGGATGCTAACAGACAGAACAGAGCTCATCACCAGAGCCCAGCCTGGGAGTAACGTCGATACACAAGTAAGCCCCAGTGCTTCAGTTCACTATAAAACATATTAAACATATTCAGTGCCACCCCAGGGCCCACAGACATGTAAAGAAGGGGATTTCCCTATTCCATGTTGTTACACTTGGAGAATACTGTCAAATACCCTAGCACAAACTGCACTGCAGTTCAATCAGCAATTCACGTTTTCACGAGCTGGCGCTGCTGCTCTAAGTGGCAGATGTGCAAACGTCTCTCAAACTGAACATTCTCCCAGAAATTTGCCCTTAGTCGAGAAAAGGTCTGACTAGGTTTAATAATGTCAGAAGAGCAGACAGGAGACATCCTAGAGGGAATCCTGAAAATCAGGCATTTTTTTTCAATTTTAAGGTGAAAATGGCACAGGGTCACCGTTGTGCTGTTGTGTGAGGTGATAGTCTGACCCTTTTGATAGGCTTTTTCAACATCTGTGGACAAACACAGACATATTTTAATGGACAGCTCTTTTAAATTCAGTTTAATTCCACAAATGGCTTGTTCTCCTTGGCCCAGATTCATCCCATCCCTCTGGAACAGCCCATTTTTCCCACATAAGACCCAAATTGCCCCTTGAAAGTATTTAATTTTTTTCATTGATGATGCAGGAAACCTTGGGATTATACGTCCAACATAGACATCACAGTTAAATGTCAACTGTGTTGTGGGATCCCACTGAAGCCAGTAGTTTCCCATTTGTGGGAAGTGGCTGTAAGACCTGTTGGGCTGTCATCAAGGGTTTCCTTCTCCCATTCTTGGTGCTCCACGTGGTGGGAACCACCGAGCTTCTTCAACAAGATCGTGTCAGACTTGCCCATGCCAGGACTACTGTGGCATGGATTCCACTTGGCATTTAAACCCACGGAAAGGTTATTCTTAGCCCTGAGGACACTGGGAAATCAAAGCTCCTGTGCTAGCTGTTCACACCTGCCTTCATGATGGGGTAAGGATGGCAACTCCCAGCTGTGAGTACAGCCCTTTGGAGAGGAGGCTTGGAAAACCTGGATGGTGTCTCTGCCTGCGCATCTGTCTTGCTTTTCTGAGTCCTCAGAGGGCTGTGAAGGAGGGCAGGACTCAGGCTGCAGCTCTCAACAAGAGATGGGCTGCTGCTTCTCATTCTGCAGTCACCCCCAAGGTTGCACAATACCTGAAGCCCCACTCTTCTTTTTGACAGCAACCAAGGTACTTTCTGCCACTTGCAAAGACTGTGACACAGAGGCTGTGGGATCTCAGCTGTCTCCTTTTCTTTTTTTCATAATTTTTGGTATTTTTTTCCTCTCTCTCATCCCACTTGAGGGTGACTTCTGAAAGGTTCCTCCCTCTGAAGCTTAGTGATTGCCCATGAGGAGATATATTACACCGAGGGCTGCTATTTTCAGCGGTTGAGTTGCAGAGTGGGAAAGAGCTGCCAGAGAAAGCGGAGGTAGGCTGGTGTTAAAATGAAAGGGCTTGATTCTGAACTCACGCTGCATTTACACTGCTGTAACGCAACTCACTTGAATGGAGTGTTTTTCCTGATTCATAATGATGTCAGTGAGAAGAGAAACCTAACGGACTCTAATTTAATCCCAGGCTTTGGCAAGATCCTTCATCTCCCTTTAATGAGCGGAGGTCCTTTTCATTAGACTCTCAAATACCCCGGTGATGGGTGCCAGTGTAAAACCCTAGATAGGCAGACGTTTATGTAATGGCAGCAGGCAGCGTGCTTTAGAGAAATGGAAAAGGCATTTTAATCGTGGTATTAGGCTAGATTCCACAAGACAGTATGGAAGGCATCAAGATGCGAATGCCATAACAATCTGGAGTGTGTTACCACTGCATTGATCTAATATTGCGATGTAGTAATAGTAATTTCAGGGATATCTTGCAAAAATGCACTCTGAGTTACAATGTAAAAAAGAGGGGGGAGGGAGGGGGAAGAAAGGAAAAGTTAAAGCCTGCTCAGCTGCTAACACGGGAGCAGCTTTGTATTTGCCACTCATAGTCCAAATCTGTGCCATTAACAAGAGCAGCGCCTAAGGTTTCCTCGGAGAAGTTAAGGCTGTAAAAAAGAAGAGCTGAGTCACCCTCTCTAGTTATTCATTTATAAGCAAGTGAATTGAGTGTCCACTATCAGGGCAATTCTGGGCCCCCCGGCCCATGGGAAAACAAACATATGGATGTTACCCATGGAACGCCGGAAAACCGTGGCTTGGGCATAGTCAAACAAAGCCGATGGAAAACCCCCACTCCCGGTTCATTTCTGAGAAGCAGGAGATTTGATGATTGTAGAGGGGTTAATGAAAGACACTGTCTGCACTCAGCTCTTATCTTGGGAGTGTATCAGCAGTGAGTCTGCTCTAGCCAGCACTGATCTACCACCACCGGGCTTGATATTGCCAACAGACCTTTGAAATATGCCTGGCTGTGTACTTTGGAAGGGTTGTTCCTAGACATGATGCCTGTATCCATGATAAACCTCCTTTCCAAATGCATTACGCATATTTGCCACGTTACTCTGGAGAGCCAGTACCATGCACCATGTTGCCCTCATGAGCAGCCCTTGAAGGTAACTTGACTTTTGCTTGCACACTGATCCCATTTGCAGAGGACATTGTGTCATTCTGTTCATAAGTCTGCCTGGTACCATCCTTGCAAGGGCAGCTGGGAGAAATGCAGCTTGCACAAAGGTTGAGAAACACATTCACTTGGCTCTACGGATATCCCAAGGCTGGCCTTGAAGATGCCCTGCAGGAATGGAGTATCCACAGCCGGGTAACATGGCTTTGGGACATCCCTTGAGCTGCTCTAATGCAGACATACTGCTGAATCAAAGAGCTCGTAGAAGACAAGGCTGGTGCTGAAGCAGGCGTTGCGCGTTGCTGTGATGTTACAGGAGTGTTGCTTGGATTCACAAGTAGTCACAAGCTGGTGACATTTTTCATGCTGGTAGGATCCTTGGACTCATCCTCCTGCTCTTTGCCCACTGATGTTGCCCAGCATGGCCACCAAGCATTTTCATTCCGACCTAGGGGGGCTAATAGGATGTTAGATACACATGCCAAATTATTGACACCCCTTACAATATCAGAGCCTGCAGGATCCAGAGTGGGAAATGAAGGGCCTTGCATTCGTTATTAACTTCACAACATCCGTATTCTTTCCTGAAGTGGTTTATTTTTAAAATCTGTCATACTTTTATGTCCTTATTACTGTGCAGGCCAAGCAGAGTGGCTGAGTTAAAGCTTTTAGGAAGGTGGGTTTTTTTCATTTCCTTTCAAGTTCCACAGAAGAAATAGCCATGCAGCCCTTAGTGAAAAGCAGGGGTGTTGTTTAAGAGAGCAGAATGACCGCAAAATTGTTTAGGGAAAGAACCAGGAGTTAGGAACACAGAGAAGAAAGGTATGAAAGGACATTTTGTGAGGCAGAGAGTTTGGCTTCTAAAAAAGTTACTTAAAAGTAAAGTTAAGCTCTGGCTAAAAATGCTAAATAAAAATTTAGTTTCTGATCAACCCTGAAGATCAAGGCTCAGCTTTGGTTCCATTTCGTATTTTGGCCACTCCGATTTTAGGTGCGAGCATCCACGCAGTGAAAAACTGCTGGCTGTTAAACCAGCCTCCGCCTGTGCCGAGCTGTACAGGGAGGGCGGCAGCAAATGAGATCGTACAGGTAGCACGGCCCAGTAAAATGTACAAAAGACGGTAGATATAATTTTAAACCACGTGTTTAGAAAACATAAGAATGGCGAAAATGAGAACAATGGCTTCCCTCCCCCTCCCCCCCCCCCCCACTTAATTTTAAATCATCCAAAAGATGTTTGAAATAGCTTAAAAGATATGAAGTTTCTGTCTCTGCGCCGTGCGGGATGCTGCGAGCTCTGAAGCGATGTTGCCACCTTGTGGAACAGGAATCAACCCTGTTCATTTCGGGGCGGGGGGGGGGGAATAAATTATTACCTTTCACTGCTTGTAATTGTGCTAAATTGAAAAGAACGTCCTGTGCGCCGAGAGCCCTTTCGCAGCACCCCGCCCAAGGGCTGAGGACGTGCAGGGAAGGGGCCGTGATCAGAGCGCGCATCCCTTCCCCTGCTCATTCTCAAAATTAAGTATATCGTCTTTGATTTCCTCCTTTTTACTTACCATCCCCTGCATGCGTTGAGAGTTTTTTCCTTTCTTTCTGAGGGACTGGGGATCCGTCCATTATCTTGCAAGTAAAACCATTGGTTTTGTAAAATGCTATGGATTATTGTCCCGTAACAAGCAAAAAGAAAGATCACCCAGCTTTTACGTGCTTTAGTCCTGCAGTCCTTGCACAGGCAAAGCTCCCACTGACTTAGGGCAGACTTTTGTCTGGTTTCTGAAGCCACACTTCTCTGTGAGATTCATAAAAGAAACCTTCAAAACCTGCGGGTACGTGCCCTGCTTGTGTGGGCCAACGTTTTGGAGAACACACATGACTTTTATGCTCAGGAAATCAAAACTGGGCACGGGGAAACGATCACTTTAGCTTTCAAAAAGAGTGAGTGCCTGACCTGGAATTTGCAGTATTTAATTTCAGCTTGGAACTACACGCTGAAGAGATTCGACTGCATTCGGTAGGAGGATGCAAACCGGTATCACCGGGCATGGCTGCCGTATCCTGCACGCTGCCTGGAGAGCAAAATCCAGACTCCTGACGTATTTGCCCTCTTTCTTAATGGTATCCAGGGTATCCAGTGCTAACCTGCAGAGTGGGGAATTTATGGGAGGTACACAGCATTATCCTACCTTTTTCTGGCAAGTCTTATCTTTCGTGAGCTCCTCCATCTCTCCAGGACAAAGGACAAATCAAGGATTCTCAAAGCTTTTCTTTTTTTTTTTTTTTAATAACAAGAGTTTGTCTCTGGCAAAATGGGAGTTTTCATTTAAAACTTGCAGTAATTAAAAAAGGGGAGTTTGGGCATTCAACACATGCCCAAATGCTAGGATTTTCCTGCATTTCATTACTATTTTTTTTCTTCTATTTTCTCGTGTGCTTGTTACTTTTTGCAGTGGTGAATAAAAGTGAAATAAAACACAGAATAAAATGAAATATTAAAATGAAAAGTAACAATATAAAAATGAAAAACTAAAATTAAACCCCAAAACTTAACAAAATAAGAAGAGGGATATAAGAGTGTAGAGAGGAGAGAGGAAAAAAAGGAATTATCAGTAAAAACGTGTAAAGCTTTAACTCTGCCCTTAAAATAAAAAGAAAAAAATATTCAAGGCTGTTTTTTATTTAATGAAAACTCTTCACTGTTCCTGTTTCTGGTCAGCACTATTTATAAGCGATCACCGCTGAATCGTTCAGCCTCTGGCAACGTCGGCATCCGACCGGTGGTGGGTAAACACCAACTCCCGCCGTACAATGTGAAT
The DNA here is from genome assembly GCF_964199755.1 of Larus michahellis. Lineage (NCBI taxonomy): Eukaryota > Metazoa > Chordata > Aves > Charadriiformes > Laridae > Larus > Larus michahellis. The sequence goes on from NC_133898.1 coordinate 126,137,366, forward strand.
AACAAACTTCCATTTACAAAATATGTTTACCCCACTATGTGCTTGGGCATGAATGCTACCTTCTTTTTTGTCTCCAGGTCTGTATTTCCCTCTGAAGAGTCCTGGAGAGCCCTACAAGCTCCAGCACTTCCCAGCCTACGTGCACGCTCACACACACAGAAAAGCGGACGGCTTCAGCGCGGAGCCTCCCACCTCTCCGCCGGGACATGGTTTAGCAAGTTATAAAACCAAACTCATCCGAAGGAAGAAGGTTTGGGCAGCGTGGCATTCCTGCTTCATGCTGCCCACGGCTCCGAGGCTTCGGCATCAAAGGAACAAGGGGTTTTGGTGTTTCGGGTTTATTTTTAAAAAAAAAACAAACCCTAAACTGTGGAACACTGAGGTTTGGGCCACCCCAGCAAGTTAAAGGCACTGGGGGATCCTGAGCCAGCTGATAAAAATGCAATACCCTGATAAGCTCCTCTTTGGTGGTATCAGGGGATGTTGGGGCCCGAAACCGGAGGTTTTCTGCCTGTGCCCACCCCAGCTGTCCCAGCACAGCCCCAAAATCCTCATCCCTACCTGACACACTGCCTGGAATATTCCCATCCTAGAAAGCAAACGGGATGTCAGCCCCAAATGCCACCCCCCATATATTTGCCCACCTTGAATCACCTTGAAATTCCATGGATATTTCCAAGAAGATTGAAGCCGGGCTCCTGTCCACACCAGTTCAGCATTGGAATAAACACGTCCCTTGAATAGAGTCAGATTTGTCCAGAAAGGGAAACGGAAAAAGGAATATTTACCTTCAATCTTATATGATTGTTATGGGTCCCTCTCTTTTAGGTTGTAGGGAAACAAGTTTATCTCCAGAGTTGAAAGAGATGGATTCACAGAAAATTCAATCTGGAGAGTAGTTTAATAGTAATGATAATTTCTTGTAAGGTCATATTTTACCTGGAACTGAGTCAATGCCTATAAAAACGCTATAGTGAATTGACAAAGTAATTCCTAGATTTTTTTTCTGTGGTTTTTCTTGTACAAGGGCAATTTTTGTTTGCAAAGGCAGATGCAGCTCCTGGTGACTCAAGTGCCAAAGCAATGAAGGGCACAGTAGGCAGTTTCATGGTCAGTGACTTACTTTTATTTTAAAATCATGCTGGAGAGCTAAGAAAAATACACGGTCAAAGTCTGCAGATCAGGGTAAAGAAAGCTTGTGGGCAGCTAAGGGAGCCTGAAAGGCAAACTCGTGCCTTGAGCCATTTACTCCCCGGCAGGTGCAGTAAGGTGCAAAGGGGTGACTGGTTTTACCACCCCAAGCCTGTGGTGCTACTGGGAGCTGCATGAAACTCCCCCAAAAACTGAGTGAGCGTTAATGACCTGGGGTTTGCACAGTGATTTCTGAGTTTTTTGAGTTTTCCCTTTCTCCCTTCCATCCCAGCCCCAGGCAACTCCTCTCTGACCAAATGACTGAAAACGCTGGAGTTTGGACTATCAGATTTTTCCTCTGGACCAGCGAAGTGTACGGAAGAAAAAAAACACCACCTACTGCTAGATGAGGAAAATTTCAATCATCAAAATGAAATAAAACAGAAGCTGGGCAAAGCTGTTTTTAATGAAGACCATTACAGGGCGAGGTGGCGTTTTCCTTCCCTCTGTGTGTGTGTGCACGCACATCAAACCCTTTTCTATCCGGTCACAATCAGGGAGCTGAAAAATCTGTCTTTAATTGCAGATGTTGTAAAAATAATCACATAGGAGACCAAACTAGCATTAGAAATGTGGATTCTTGACTTGTTGCCTTGGCGTGGAACATCTTTCTATTGAACTGCTTATAAAGCAGTAAACTATGAGTCAAAATTTCTTCAAGAAGATGTCTTTTCTTGTTATGGTTATTTTACTTCAGAGGGTGTTTCCTGGCTTCGCCAGAAAAAGGAGATGGTGGGGAATGTTTGCTCTGCCTTAAAAGACGGCTTTGTTTTTAATTATCCTTGCTGCAGAATACAGTGAGATCTTTCTGCTTCCATTTTTTTCAGCTCAGATAAAATTCTTGGCATTTCAGCATTTTTTTTTTTTTTCTCCTCGGCAGCTTTTTCCCATTTGAACTGTTATTTATTACTTCTTTACTACCTTTCACGCAGTTAAATGAAAATCTCGACGCTTAATGGTGAAAACACCCCAAAGGAATTTAATTTTATATTAAGGGTAACGTCGCCCTTATGAACAATCTACCTCCAAACAATGAGAAATTGTTTCTCCGATCCCACCTACCCTCCTCCTCCTTCCTTGACTCTTCTGTTGGGTTTCCATCCCGCTAGGGGAAAAGGGGTATTTTGTTAGTTTGAAATCAGATTGCTGTTGCCTTTTTAGTACCTTTATAAATCCAGGAACATTAGCTGAAATGAAGTCGAGTGCAAAATGTTTCCTTTCTATGGGACCTAACACATTGAAAGGTGCCAGTAGGTGGTCACTGTTCATAGACTTTAAAATGCAGATTAAGCTCAGCTGAACTGTGCCAAACCTTTTTCAGCCCAGTTGAAGTCCAAAATAAATTCACACCTCCTCATTTCTGTCCTATTAATCAATCAATTCAAGAAACTGCAGTCTGTGGTGGGTATCAGTCAGAGACTTGTCTGTTCGCTTGGGCTGATGCACAGAATAAATGTTTTCATATATTTTAAAATTAATTTTATTTCCTATGTCTATATTTTTAATTTTGTTTTCTTTTGCAAGAATGCAACTGTGACTACCTGTTGTCAGGAAGACCATAAATTTCAAAGTTAAAATAACATTATATTCCAGTATTTGTTTTTCAGGGGAAAAAAATCAAAATAGCAATCTAAAAAAAATAAAGAGGAAACTGTGAACCCTGCTTAGTATAAATGTACAATAATAAGATTTATTTTTACTTTGGCTGTTTGAAACTTCTCTAAGTTTATGCCAACAAACATAGCTAGAGTCCTAGAATGATCATAATCCATCCCCACCAAGTACAAAGAAGCGTTTCTCTTTTATGGAGACTTGACTTTCCAAAGTTAAATTGTTTTGTGGGGCAAGGGCTGCATTAGCTAATATTAATGACCTCTAATTCTTGCACTTTTAATATTCAAGTTTCCAACAGCTTTCCAAAGAACAATTAGGTAAGCATCCCAGAAGCCCCATGGAAAAGAGAAGAAATGTTCTCTTAATTTTGTACCCTGAAACTAAGGCACAGAGAAATTTAAGCAAAATCTGATGTTAAGGGAGTGGCAAAACCAGGAAAAAAATTCAGATGGCTTCTTGTTTTAACCACATGACAAAATTCCTTCCCCGTAAAATAAGAATAATAAGTGACTCCACACCTGGGAGCCCAGGTGGGATGGCAAAGGCGCACCTCCTACGCTGGTACATCTCTTGGCATTTCCTGGTTTGCCAAAGTAAGAGGGGTCCACAGAGAAAAGGTTGGCATTGCTATATTATGCCTGTCAGACATCAGCTTTCTGTGCTCCAAATGCAGCACAATTCATCACCACTCATCTCCCTCCAAAAGAACGTGCAAATGAAGCAACAAAAAGTATATTCAAGCTGTTGCCAAATTTGATATATACGATTGTATAATCCTCCTTCTGCTTTTTTGTCATTTCTTTTCCTATGAATTCCTAATATGCGTTTTATCTGACCTGATGTGGCATAGACAAGAACTAACCATGATGACTCAGACGGCATTCCTAGGTGGTAAATGTTAATTATACTCCATTATTTGATATAACTCAGGTAATATTTTTCTATATGCACATAATCTTTTTTTGTTGGCATTGTATTTCATTTGTCACTTTATTATCTTGTCAGTCTCTTTCGTGAATACGTTTCAGTTTTGATGACCTTGGATAAAGCATTAGTTGGTCACCTCAATCCTTTCCTAGATCATCTGCAATAAGTTGAACAGCACAAGTCTTAACTCATCTCTTCCTTGGTATCATTGTTAAAGCCAGCCATTTATTTCAGTCTTTAGCTTGTTTCCAACCTTTCAACCGTTAATCCATGTCAAGATACTTCCTCTTACACCATGAAAGGTTAATTTCTCAAAAATACTTTGCTGTGGGATTTTGTTGACAGCTTTTAAAAAGTCCAAGTAGTCCAATTGGATTCCCATACTCTACATCCCCTTTTACTTCTTCAAAGATTTTTAATAAATTTATCACTGCTGACCTTTGAGAAATAGGGTGCTCTCTTCCTTATATCAGATCTGTCTCTATCTACTAATTCTAAAGCTTAATACAATGTCTACAAATGTGCACTAAAGAGAAGTTAGAATATTATCTGGCATTCCCAAGATGATGTTTGGAGCTTTAAAGAAAAAGACGACTTTATAGTCGCCGTCTTCTTTTCATCTAGTACAGGGTCCTATATAAGTGCTAGGTCCCATACCACAATTAGTAGGTTTGCTCCTTTGTGAGTCAATTTCTTCTGAACTTGTGAGTGAATGACATCTGACCCTGGCCGTTTCTTACTGTTCAATTTTATTTGCTTGTTCTAAACTTTCTGCTAATAACACTTCATCTTTACACAGTTCTTGAGCTTAATCCACCGCAGAGGGAAGTTTTGTTGCAAGAACCTCTCACCGGTTCTTAAAAGAATGTATTTAGCTTTTCTGTTGTGGTGTTACCTTGCCTAAGAACTACTGCCTTTTCTTTGAATGAACTGTTACTTCTTTGGACTCTCCGACATGCTGGTTTTCAAAGAAAACTATCTGAAACATTTTTATTAAGGTGTTTTTCAATGGTTTTGGCACACAGTTCCTCAAATTATTTCTTGACCTGCTTTATTAATGTTTCATAGTTAATCCAATATTGTATGCTCTTCTCTTTTTCATTCCTTTATAAAAAAAAACCTTGTGATCCTTTAAAAAGGGATAAAATCAGGGGAAATTTTAGGGAGAATTTTAGTTGATCAATATCATAAATCATCGTAGTGTCTCATCTTTAAAAGTCTCCATAGCAATTGCAGTCATTTGATCCTTTTAGCTGTGCCTTTCTACTTCTTAAACAGCCTGAGCTCCTCATTTTCAAGTGGTTCCATTCTTAAAGTTAAATATTACAGTGGTAGGTACCTTTTTCCTTGCTTTTTTGCATCATGGATGCTGTATCCTGCTGAGACTTAAGCAAACCTATTCTGTCCTTCCTGTTAGCAAACACTTTTTAGAAAAAAAGCAAATACTTTTTAGAAGAAATGAATTGATTGAAAAATACTCAAAAATCAGAAAAAAAATATGGCAAAATATTTGAGTATGAAACACCCGCCTTATTCTTCTCGGTTGAAATGAAAGACATCTTTCCCATTCCCTAGCACCTGAATAGAAGAAGACTTTACAATGGGATCATTTACTTTGCCTTTGAAAACCTAGTTATCACGACTTGAACTATGTCCTAAAGCCACAAAAAGTCAGTGCCACTTAACTCTCCTGAAGCATGGAAGGAATTTGGGATGTTAGGACCACTCACATAGTTTAGAAATGACAAAACACAGCCTTCCGTAAGACATTTTTATAAATATGCAGTGGCTTATCAAAATCCCAATTCCTTCAAAGGTCTAGAGTAAGATGTAAGTGGCTAATTAAGAATCCCCAGTAGCAGCAATTAATTGTTTAATGAGGCTCGATCTGGCTGAAATGATCTAGTTTACCCCAATGTCTTTTAGCTACTCTTTGCATATGACTGCAAAAGGTTTAGCATGGTGACCTAATTGCCACAGAAAAAGCTGAGGTTAATAAAGCAAGTTAAAGAATCACAATTACCAGCTCCATTTGATTCCATGGGAGAAAACTTCTCCTGGAAACGTGAGCTTAAATTGTTTATAGGTCTTCCCTCTTCAAATGTAAATCTGCATGGGCACAACATAGCTGCAAGGCATAAAGGAAATTATGTGATACAAAGCGAGCATGCAAAAGCAACCTCCAGAGAAAATAAAACCTAGGGAGATGGAGAAATGCCTAGTGGAATGTGCCAGCTAACACACTACTTACAGAGTTGGGACCTTCCTCCCTTTGTGCTTGTACAGCTGAAGCAGAGACATTTCACTGTGGGTGCTCAAGTGCCTCATCCCTCATCGTTCACCACGGAAAGGCCATCCATACCACACATTCACCTGTACATTATAAAGCCACTGGGGGCAGCCAGTTGCAAACCTGAAATGAGATCTGATGGGTGAGAGTTGAAAGACTGCTGTTTTGTTGACTGTGCTGTTAATGGAAGAGGCTGATAAAATGTGGGACTCTCAAGGTCGGAGCTGTGCATTGCAGGATATTGCTGTCCAACTTCTGGCAAATCTAGAATGATATGTGTAAACCTCTGTGGAAAGGAATGACTAATCATGGGTGACATATGTAGCTACAACAAGGCTGTGATATCCTCAGCCACCTGGACATAGAGGTACATATAAATCTACAGTGGCCTTAAGGAACCAGGGCTGGCTTCTTGACCAAATATCTGTCCTTGGCTCAAGCCTAGACTAAGAAATCTGCCAAGTCTTCATTGGTATCTTTCATCTCATGTCATTGAGAAGATGCAAGCTCAGGTGGAGAAGATGGAAATTTGGACAGGAAAAGTGAAGGGAAGGTAACTGAGTACCAAAACGGGAATTGTTGGGCCAGGAGGGGGGCTTAACAGTGAGGTGGTTTAAGGACTAGTCAACATTTCCTAATGGCCTGTATGCAGATGGGAGGAGAATGCCACAGCTGGTTACTGATAGAACCTGGAGAATTGTCAGTGCAGAGGCAGATGCAAACCAAAAATCAGCAGAAAATAGATAGTACAAAATGCAAGATCACCTGCTAACATGAGCTCTGCTGGAAGCTACAGACTTTCCATTGGAGAAGGAAGGACGACTGACACTGTTAAGCATTCATGGGGTGACTGAGGACCATCAACTACAACTCCTCTCGGTTGCAGCAAAGAGGGGAGATATGATCTAAAGATGTCTTTTGAAACTGTTGCCAGTAGCAGATAAGGAAATACAAAGTTCAATGAGTTCTAAACATGCTGCTGGGCTTCAGCTGGAACGGTGTACAGCTCTGCTCATGTATGGAAGAAAATATAGTCTTTGTTTTATAATCCGTGCTCCTGTACTCGTGAGGTCCCTTTGGCTGTGCTGTGCTGAATCACAGAATCACAGAATGGTTCAGGTTGGAAGGGACCTTAAAGATCATCTAGTTCCAACCCCCCTGCCATGGGCAGAGACACCTCCCACCAGTCTGGGCTGCTCAAAGCCTCATCCAGCCTGGCCTTGAACACCTCCAGGGATGAGGCATTGACAACTTCCCTGGGCAACCTGTTCCAGTGCCTCACTATCCTTACAGTAAAGAATTTTTTCCTGATATCCAATCTAAATCTACCCTCTCTCAACTTGAGGCCATTACCCCGTGTCCTATCATAACACTCCCCAATAAAGAGTCCCTCCCCATCCTTCCTGTAGGCCCCCTTCAGGTACTGGAAGGCTGCTATAAGGTCTCCTCGGAGCCTTCTCTTCTCCAGGCTGAACAAGCCCAACTCTCTCAGCCTGTCCTCATAACATAGGTGCTCCAGCCCTCTGAGCATCTTCATGGCCCTCCGCTGGACCGGCTGAAGGGACCTTGAAGGTGAGGGTGAAACCAATAGGTTGGCTTCCAAAACCACTCTTGCATGCCAGGAGTATAAATGAGGAAACCCTCACGTCTGAAGTTCAGTTGCAAAGGACCAAACCTGCTCCTGTTAGTCACTGCAGAGAGGCTCTGACTTCAGTAGGGTGCCATCGCTATCTGTTAACAGAGTGTCTGACCTGTGGTTTCACTGAGAAACTGAGTTGTATGTTGAAATGGTCAGGCAAAAAATGCAGGAAAGAAACTGAAAGGTTATTTGGGGGCAATAGTCCCAGCAATCCAGTGGCTTCCTACTCGGTGGTAATCGTGAGTATCAGCTTATTTTGTGGATATGTGTGAGGAAAAAGTACTTGTTGCAGTGTGTTATCAGCAAGAGCTGCTTCAGACATGCTTGTGGTTGGGCTAGGGGACCGATGCTAATAATTCAAGTTATCCCCATTTAAGCTGTAAAAGGCTTCTATTGTGGTAAAATTGAAAGCTTCAGGAAATGTTTGCACAAACTCAGCAAGAAGGGAAGTTATCACTAGCTTCAACTCTCTGTACAGCTCATGTGCTAAAAATGAGTAATGCCTGGAGATACATGGGGCTCTTACTCAAGGACACTTATCTGTAACACAATTCTTATCCTACTGCTGACCGAGGAAACTTTGTCACTGGTTTGAATGGTAGAATAATCTAAACTGTCCAAATAGTTTACCAAAAACTTAAAGCCTGTGGGGCCTCATCTGCTGTTTATTCATGTCTATTGGTACCAAATTGCCATCATCCCCCATTATATTAAGTGGTAGCTTACAGCCTTCAGTGCATTTTTTTAAAAAAATCACACTTAAAAGAAGGACAGTGCTATCCCCAATTTTCAAGTGGAATATAAAGCTGAGAGAGTCAAAGTTATATTAGGAACCTCCAAGCTATTTTAGGAACCTCGTGATGGTTGGGTGGAGAGAAGAGGAGGAATATAAACAAACAAACAAACAAAAAAAACCCTTGTGCAAGTCCTTGTGGAAATTTCCTACAGAACAGAGCAGTAATGAATCAAGCATAGTCCTACATCTCTGACAGTCATGATCCCTAAATCCTCTGGTGCAGGACCTCAGTCCATGTGAATTGTTCAAGCCTGTGGCCAGGTAGACTTTAATTCGGGGTTAGTAGACTCCATGTGACCCCGATACCTCTTTTTCTCCTGAGAGAACAAAGCAATGACAAACACAGTGGTAATCACCCATGTGTCACAAAGGGCTCGGAGGGAAGGAATTCAGGTTTTGTGAAGTAAATTGAGCACCTGAATATTAGAAACATTTATGCTCCCTCATTGTAAGGCAATCTCCCTACCTTTAGCTTACTCCTCTCTGGAACCACACGAAAGATGCTAAGCTGAGACCATGAAGAACTAAACCCCGCAGTTAGTCAAAGAAAAGGGACAGAGCAAACAAGAGCTGTGTGCAAGACCTCAGTCTGGTTGGTTCCTATTTACACAAGGAACCTTGCATCCAGTAAAACCCTTTTCACTGTGTGAAGCCTCTGATTAGCCTGATGAAAAGGGGTCCTTGCCTGGTTTGAGGAACTACGAGCCCACCCAACAACCAGACTGTCAGCCTTTGGCATTAAAATGAGATTTTTTTTCTCTGTGGAAAAAAAAAAACATGTGTGAGTTTTAGGTAACTCCAACTATGTATCTTAATACTGCACATAATCTTAAAATGGAATTATATCTTGTCCACTAAATTTGATAGGATGGATTACAAAGGGGTCCCACAATTTTCTGAATGTTAAGGGGTTTTGAAGCAATTATGTAGTCCCCATGGGTTTAGTTATTATATGCTGCAAGACACTTGGGGATGCTACATGACTGCAAGGCGCCTGGACTTAAATCACCCCTCTGGCCCCAGCACTGGCCCAAGGCTTCTCATCTCTGAATGAGAAGAGGGAACGTCTGAACGCAAATCTGTTACGCTGCTTCCTTGTGGATCTGGACACGTTCTTGGGGGACAAATTAGTTGCTTTTCAGCTACTGTGTCCCTCAGTTGCTATCATGTAATCTGTTTGAACATATTCTTCCATCACACTGTGATCACTGAACTTGTGAACAATTTGCCAAATCTGATATTCTAGATAAAAATTTCATTAAATTGAACGGTTTTTCACTGGCATGTAAAGCACTGAGAAGACACCTGATGTTCATTATCTTTTATCACTACCAGTCTTGTCTGGACATAAAAAGCTCTATAAACAATGGTCAGTCTGTGGATTGTCTAAGCTAATGTATCATCATTACTTCAGCCTTAGTCCTCTACTATCAGTGATAAGTAGGCCTCCAGGAAGAAACAAAATACAGTGCCAGAAATTAAAACAAAAGATTCTGAAAGCCAAAGCGATTTGAGGATGAATCTTAAAAAAAAAAAAAAAAAGATCACTGAAAAGAGGAGACATCTGTAGGGCTCAGCTGGCCACACCTGAATCTCATGAAAGAGATGATGGAAGAGGATACCGGTCAACGAAAGAATACTTACTAGCTTATTGTAACAGGAAGGAGTACTAAGGGACAAGAACAATGCAAATGTAAACCCATTCCATACGAAGAGGACTAAGGTGAAATCAGGGAGTTACAGGTTTGCAATAAAGTTTGATTTTGACAGTAGGCAAGGTCTTGGAGACATTAGTAGAGGATGAGATCACGAAACATCTGGAAAAATATGAGCTGGTATAAAAGAATAGGGGTGGTTTCTGGAACAAAAGATCATGTCTGACAAACCTGGTGGAATCTTTGGAGGCAAACCAGGGGGCAGATGAGAAGTGACATGGATAGTTGTAGGTGCCTAACATTTCATGAAGGTCCTTAGTACTTTGCCAGCCAGTAGATATAACTATGTATGTTGAATGGTGGTGCACGTCTTCATTAAACAAATATTTACTTACACAGTGACCAAGAGTAGACCAAAATGGCAAAAGCGAGAGCTTAAAAAGCAGGAGTTGTTTATGGAACAACTTAGTTTGACTATGCTGCTTCCTGGATCTTAGTCCTGAATAATGCTCAGGTAGCAAAGCTGACAGACTGAAACTGGGGAGCAAAAATAAGAGGCCAAATCACTCGTTGAATGGTCTTTTCGATTCTATTTTGTGGATTCATGCTTTTGGATTAGCTAGTTGCCCTTTCCTTTATATTTTTAACAGGTGCAAATATTCTTGTTGCTCAGGCCTGGCACAGTCTGCTGCTTTGAGTTGAAGTCTCTAAGTAGCCTGAAAGCGTTTTTTTTTTTTTTTTTTCCACTGGGGACTCATAGGGACTGTTTGCACCTCAGGCAGCAGCATGCTGCTTAGTTGTGCAGAAAGAGCTGCTTAATTGTGTAGAGACAATAGCTCAGATCCAGGATCCTGTAGGACCTGGGTGATTAGCAGCCCAAAACTCAGTCAACTCGGTCTGTGTTTTGCCTGATGAGATATCAGGTGCCTGCCTCCAAGAGGTCTGCCTAAAATAACTGTCTGTAATCGCTGCATAGCTGACGGAGAGAGATTACTACTTCTAAAGACCTACAGAGGACAATCCATTTTGCTTAACTGTGTACCTCTTCCCCTGAGAGTGCAAAGAAGTAGAAGTAAACTATAGGAGATGGCAACTGTGTAGGATTCAGTCCACCCACCATGTTCTTGTGAGGAATGCAAGATGAAGAGGAGCCATGTGCCCAGGTTTTCTATAATGACACCATGTCTGACAGTGTCCTCAAGACCCTGGTTCTGGGGTCTACACAACATCCAGGATGTGTGACTCTCCATTGTCCACAAGGGTTCCCTAATCACAAAGTCAAGGCCAGGCGCAGTGCGGTCTCCCTTTCCTCCATGAACCTAAAGTACTGTGTGTCTGAATACGCCAGTCGCGTTATGTTACAAGAAGCAGGATCTGACATCCCTGCTCTTTCTCTAACCACTAGTCTTGTCTTTTTTTGTGTGTGTGTCTGTCTTCTGCTCCACAATTGACCAGAAAACAAAACAAAACAAACAAACAAACAAACAAAAAACAACAAAAAAAGTTTGTCGTGTTCTGGTCAAAACATTGTGGGAAATGTGAGTTCACTTTCCCCGGAGACAATATCTTCCAGTTTCTATAGCTTTTAGAGTCTTAGGAGGAAGGTGGATACTGCTACATCATTGTCCTCACTACCTGTGACTTTAAAGCCCTGTCTAGAAGACTTAGGTGCAGACAAGGTGGTGTAGGCTTAGGAAAGGCTAGAACTTTGATCATAGCAGAGTTTGACTGATGCAGTTAAGTGCCCAGAAAAAATTCTGATGAAATAAAGGTACATTTAATTAACTGTGGGCCTGTATAATGAACAGTCCAGGAAAATATACAGACTAGTTTGCTAACAGTCTGTTATGAACGTGGGATTTAAGTTGACTGGATTTCATTCCAGGATGACTAGCTCTGCCTCTCAGCGAGCCAGCTGTCTTGGGCTCAACAGTGGCCTAATACAGCTATAATACCTTCATTTCTGGAACTAGCTCATTTGATTATTTCCCAGATATTTCTCCTCTGTGTCACTTTACATACCACTGACATGCTTCGAATTGTGCATCAATTCTTGTGCTGATTCTCTGTATACAGCATGTAAGTCTGGCACACATTGGTCAGGTTTTAGGAAGGCAAAATGAGAATAGGTGTTCCTGAGGGTCTAATACTAAAATCTTGCAAAGGATATTAATCAGCCCATGGAGGCACATGGAGTGATTTATTTATTTTTTACCTTATCTGTTCATTTGGGTCTTTAATGTCACAAAACCAGCTTTTTTTGTGGTTTTCCAATTACTTCTTTTACTTGTTCAAGGTGGAAATAACACAAAAGAAAACTTAGCTGCAAAGTGAGAATATTTCTACCCTCAGGATTACATAGAGAAATTATAAAGGGCATTTGAAAATTCAATTCTAAAATTTTCTCTGAAATAGCCTGAAAGAAGTCCTGTGAAACATCAAATCCAGCCACATACTACTTCAGCCTCCCAAGTAACATAATCTGTTTATAAATTTAGTGTGCTCCTTCATAAAAGTGGTTAGGTTTCTTGCCATAACTACTCCTATGGGAAGGTTACTTCAAAACCTCACTCTTCTGACAGTTTGAAACTATCTTCTAATGTCCAGCTGAAATTTATTCATGCCGGTTCACACTCATTTGTCCTTATGCCAAAGTGATCCTGTAGTTTAAATAGCCGTATCATCTTTCAAGTTCTGTTCTGATTTTTAAAGCAAGCCTCTCCACTTGTATACGAAGTCCCACATTCCTTAGACGATCCCAGTGCTCTTCTCTGCACCATCCTGTTTTCCAGTTCATCTTTCTTGATCACAGGTGACGTGAATTGTGACTGCTATTCCAGAAGTGAATAGTTTTGCACCTGTGCAATTGTAGTCACCAAACCTACGGTTTCCAATTTGTTTCAACCGAGTGAAGACACATCAAAAAGATTCTGACTTTTGCCAGGCTGGTTTGTGTAATGAAAACAATTCCCAGCATGTTGCCACAGTGCTTTCAGCTCCATCTAGATGAGAGACAGGCTTAAAAAACTGTAATAAAAACTATCCTCGTCCATCAAATTCTCATCAATCTACATTAGGCCTTAAGTGTCTTTGTCTTTGATTTAGCTAGAATGCAAATGGCATGTTTACATCTGAATGTTTAAGAATTATGGCTCAGGGGCACAAACAAGTTACCATACTTTTGCAAGCTGCCACGTGTCAGCTGAGATGCCACAGATGACTGTATTTGTTGCAAGTGAGATATAATGCAACGCAGTTTAGTTCGCAGTGAAAGAGGTTGAAGCAATGCTGCGTAAGCTGTTGGATGCTGCAGAAGAGGATTGGAAGTCATCTCCACAAAATGACTAACTTTAATTAGCTCCAGACTAAGGCACCCAAATTTAGTGCTCATATGTATCCAAGCTTCTGTTACAGTCATTGTGTGCCTGATCAATCATGAATACATGGAGTAGACAATGTACTGGACCCTTCTCTACTAGTCAGGTGGGCTATCTTGGTAGTCAATAGAGAGGATCTGTCAGCCAGCTCCCTGCCCACCGCACGGACCACTTGTCTAGACCGTAACGCACCAGTTTCTCTAGGAGGAGGCTGTGGAGAACTGTGTTGAAAACCTTGGAGAAATCCAGGTAGACAACGTCCACCCCTTGCCCCACATCACCCGAGCAGGTTACTTTGTCATAAAAGGCGATCAGGTTTGTCAAGCAAAATTTGCCCTTGATTAATCCGTGCTGGCTTTTCCCAATCACGTGCTTCATTTGGCTTGTGATAGCCCCCAGGAGGATTAACTCCATTACTTTCCCAGGGACTGCGGTAAAACAGATGGGCCTATAATTTCCTGGATCCTCCTTTAAGTCCTTCTTGTAGATGAGGGTGACATTAGCATTCTTCCAGTCTTCTGGAATGTCCCACAATCTCCACGACCTGTCAAGTAGTACTTCCAAGCAAGCCCACATCCTTTATTAAGCAGTAGAGGTCACAGATGCTCCTAGAGTTCCAAACTATTCTCTCATTACCTTGCACCAAAGGACAGGGACATACTGATGTTTCTTGCCCCTCAGAGCCATTTCCAAGCAGGTGCTGTGGGCAAACGTTCTTTTTCTTTGCCATCCTTGTGGTCCTTTAAAAGAGTCATTCAAAGCCTTTAATCCAAGTCAAGCCACAGTTCAGAGTTGAGAAATGCTGCAATATTTTTTCCCTATGTGCTTCAAATAAAGAAAAAAGAAACACCAAGAAAATGCTCTTCTACCTTCCCACCCTTTTTTACAAATTCTTTTCTCATTTTCAAAATGGTTTGATTTGATTTCCTTGAAGTATTGCAACACACACAAAAAATTGCTCCCCAGCTGAGAACTTTTTATATCAAGTTTCAGCCCTTCTGCTGTTGCATTTTTTTTTGGGGAAAAGTTACAAAACCTTGAAAACAGGAGGGTTTATAATGAAAGTGCTGGCAGGGCCTTCGCTGTAGCATTTCCAGATGTGCTGTTGCAATTAGGGCCGGGCAAATACAGTTGGATAAAATCAGAAGTGACCCAAAGTCTTTGTCAAAGACTTGAATTGAACCTGGAAGTCTTTAGGGGGTTTAAAAAGTTTCATTGCCTTCTTCTCTGTGTTTGGAGGGGGTGCTATATCCCATCTTGAGATGGAATTGAATGTGGAGAATGTTTTTGTGGCACGGCTCAGCACTTCTGCTTCCAGTCACAGGTAAAATGGGAAATACAGAGGCATTCAAAAACAAGGTTCTCCCTTCTCCAACACCTCCAGTATGGAAATAAGCAGCTCCTTGCCTCAAACACCTCCGTATTTTGGAAACTTTCTAGCAGCCTTCTAGTTGTGCAATAAGCCAACACAAAACTTTTGGATTTGCATAATTTGAGAGTTTGCATCCAAATCTGACTCTGGATTAAAGCTCTGCGGTACAAGTTCATCTCACAACAACTGAAGGATCTTATTATGGCTCTAGATATGCACAAACACACATCTTACTTAAGGCTGTAGGAGTCCTAAGTGTGTATCCACAGCAAGGCTCACTGATTTTTATATTTTCCTTGGTTTTTCACCTCCTTCTTTGAGTCTGGAAAGGAAAGGGATAGTAGGAGAAATGGGTATCTTCCCGTAGGAGCTCTGGGTTCACTGCAGTGGGTTTGCTCCTCTGCAGCTCCTACAGACACATTGCATGGGGACTCGAGAGAGGTAAGAGTAACCTGATGGAGCAGGGCTTGCCTGTGTCCTTTGGGACAGAGGCACTGTATCTCACATGGGCTTTGCATATCAAACTTGGCAGAAAGCAAGAAAACCAAACCAGTTCATGTCAGAAGTAACAATAATACCTGGGAAGAGCCAAGCCATCTTCAAACCTGTAGTTGAAAACAGAGGACGTTTCTCTTTCCTGAGTTTGTTTTTCCATGCAGTCACCTTGACCTGAAGTTTGAATCCCCTGCTTAGATTTCCAGCAGGAGTCTCCCTCCATGTCACGTCATTTACTCAGTGAGCAAAACAAATCCCAGCAGGCTTTTGAGTTTTCTGAGTCTGGTGTGACATGCTACTCTTGATATCCATTTTTAATCCACGTCACTGCTCAGCTAAGGTATTTTATTTTCTTCTAGCACCCAGTGGCCCCCCTCTGCCATTGTTGAATAGTTGTATATATTCAAAAGCAAGTTAGTAATTCAGAGCTCTCCGGGAACACCCAGGTGCTGAGGAAGTTATATTTGTGCCTCCAGAGGTGGCACGTTTTCCTCCTCAGACGATACCTGATCTAGTGTTATGGTATTGTGTTAACCGAGCATTATCGTGCTCAGAAGAGCCACAGCTCAGATGAGACGTAAATCTGAGGTCCTGCCTGCTTCCAAGTGAGCATTTTAACCAGGGGGAAATTCATAGGGAAGGCAGTAGGGATGACAGGGGATGGAGGGGAAGAGGGATTTATTTCTCTTGCTGTAGGCTGGCCTTTACCAGGATTCTTCAGGAAGGTTTTTTCCCTTTTTACAGATGTCCCAACAATACTGCTCCCCAACCTTATGCTCAAAACCTGCCCTAAAATACTCTTGCTGTTTCTGTGTTATTTTCCCAGTTGTGATTATGAGCATATAAATAGAAGTGAGAGCTGAAGTCGTTGGACCTCCCAGTTCCCAGCACGTGCAAAGCGTGATAGTGTGATACCTCTTTTACAATCCCATGTGGCAATCAAACAGAGTAACGGGACCCCAACACCTACTGAATCTGCCCATCACAGTTAACGTTGCAGTAGCTCCCATCTCGGTGTCTTCAAAGATGTCCCAGCTTGGCAGCTCAGGTCCTCAGTGCTGGGGAGGACTTGCTTTTGCTAGAAAATGTCTGCCTTGCAGAGCTGACAAAGATGTTGCATGCCTCCAGATATGTGAGAAAAAAACACAAATCCTCTAGGATTTACTTCTGAGCAGCATTTACCAAACCAAGGAGAAAGCTGGGTCTTTGGATCCTTGCCATTTTAAAGCTCTGAAGATTATTTCTGGTTACTAAGGTCTGACCTCTGCATTTCAAGTTGGAGCCTGTACTCCCTGGCCTAAATCTAAACCAGTCTGTAGCGTAGATGTGGTTTTCTTCCAGGGTCAGCAATGGCTTAAATCCATGCCCAGCTCAGTAAATTGGAAATGGCAGAAGAAGATTCTAGGGTGGTGGCCTGAGAGGAAGATGAATACATCAATCCCAGATAATTGCTCCCCTTTCTTAAAAATTTAGGATGTCTTGAACCTGTTTTTATGTATTAATATATTTCATATATTAGGCTGGAGATAAGACTACATGATTAAAATGGTTCCCTTCAGCTTTAAAAATCTATGTAGGGTTTGCAAAATTGGCTAGCTGTTTTTTAAGAGTGTTTTGGAAATCTCTGGGGAAAAATATTGCAGCATAGAAAAGCAGTTGTGTTTACTCAGGATATAATGAAGGGACGGTACAAATACTTTGCAGTGTAAGCCCCAAAACCCGTGTTTGGGTAGCAGTGCATATTCTACTTAAAATACTTGATTTATTTTTTTGTAATATTTTTTTTAAATTTTTTTTTTTACTTGCCATCATCATCTGGGTTGAATTACAATAAAATAAAGGAAAGATATGAATAATGACAACTAGCAAGCTGGTCATCTATCCAGCACCAAACTCAAAACAAGATTAACTACAAACTTTCTAGAAATTGCAAACGTGTTTCAGGATTCGGGTTATTAATGAGTATATTGTAGAGAGCCAGATCAGATACTTGAGGAAAACGACTGGATATATTTTTCCACTTTGCCTGTGACTATTACTAACTGCTTTGTGACTATGAACAGGAGCATACCCAGTTTACTGTAGTCCCGTAGCCCCGTCTACATCATGTTTCTTTAGGTTGTTCATGAGAAGCTCATATAAGACAATGTCAAAAACCTTATTAAAGTCTAGATATGAGATACAGATTTTTAGCTTATTATAAATGGATAGTTAATTGTTTGGCTTGATTTATTCTTGCAAATTCATCTCAGATATGTTTTGTGATTTTCTGTGAAAAACTATTTAAGATTTCAAGATTTGTCCTGAGAATTGATGATGAGTCAACTGATACAAGTGTCAAAGTCTTCTTTTTCCTCCTTTTTTCAAAGATCGGCACTGAATTTGATCTAGTTGTCTGGAACCTTACCTATGTTTCAGGAGCTATTGGAGATAATACCTAATAGCTGCTGTCTCACACTTTGCTACTCTTGAACTTTCCGGAATGAACCGAACAAATTATCTTGCCTATTGTAACTGTGCTTCCAAATTTCATTTCTTGGGGACCAAATCCAAAATTAATACCTGTATAACAAAATAACAATAAAGACAACAGATAACTTTACCGGTGTTTTCTGCTTTTCATGTAATTTATACATGTCAGTAGATTATTATCCTAATAGTGCTTGGTAAGTAGAAAAGTAGTATCCTCAAATAATGATCTGACTTGTTCCTTCTCACAGGAAGAGAGATGAAGCCTAGAATAGGCTTTCAAAGTACCTGAGTCCTACGCCTGCATTTTTTCCCAAAATAGTTGTATTGAACTGTTTTATTTGAGGCAAAAGTACTCAGCATTAAGTTAATGGCTCTTGCTGAAGTCAGCTGCCTCATCAGCAATGCTGAGTGCATTCAAAGCCTTGACTCTTTATTTTGGTGTTTTTGTACCGTTATAATATCCACGTACATATATACCATGTCAAAAAGAAGGATTTATGCCTTTCTGCTTCTCTTGACTCGTGACATTGGCATCCGGGATCCATTTCCTGTAGGCAAGATGTTGCAACCACCTTGTTTTGTAGGTAAAGAAATTAATAATACGGGTATGGCCAGAGCGTGCCAGTTAATCTTAGGGTCAGAGTGTGCCCTGGCAGTATTAAGGTTATATAGATGAACCCTTAGTGCTCCTAGTTTGGCAGGAGGTAAAGTAGATCCAGGTTTTCACTAATGCAGAATGATAGGGAAATGTCAAACACTTTGAACGTTGGATTTGGCTAAGCAAAGAATGTTGTCCCAAACTGCATGTTGGACCTGGGGCATCAGATGAGCATCATCTGATCTGGCCAAAGGACTCCTGGGATGACTTCCTTCCTTCAATGTTAGCCAGGGTACTCCCTGGCCCGTTGTGGGCTGCCAGCAACTGAGCAAGCAGCCACTCAACCTCTTAGGAATTTGCCATCACTGGACTGGAAAAACTTCATGAACAACCTTTCTCCTGGCATAACTCAGTGTCAGGCCTTGCAATTGACAGGTACAAAGATAAGTGCTAATGCTTATCAGATCTAGATGTGGAATCATAACAGAAAACTCTAGAGGTAAAGACATCTCAAGTCATTTAAAGCCAGCTCATGACCTCCTAGGATGCGAAGTATCTCTACACCAACAAGGTGGGTATCTGACAGCTTCTAGTGCTTCAGAAGTCTGGATATGAGCTGAAACAACAGATGGTACTCTGGTTTACGTTACCACAAAGCTTTATTTCCCAAATCTCCTAGAACAACACAAAAAAAGCCCAATCTCAACAGTTTTGTTATGATTTTTTGTTGTTGTTGTTCTACTCCTCAGGAGCTGTACTTTCGTGCTACTATGTCACTGTGCTAAGCACTGTACAAACCTGGAACAGAAAGACAGAGCCTTCCACGGGAAACCTATCTAAATAAAGATGAAGAGATGACAAATGGACAAAAGGAAGGAGTGACACAATGACGAGATGACTGTAAATTCAGAGAGATGTGGACCAGATGGATGGACTGCATGGTACCTGGAGAACTGACAGGACCACTGGGCTCACAGAATGAAGGTCATCAACAGGAAGTGCAACTGGTGACCAGTTGCTAGCAGTTTTCTCCAGTGGTCAATAGTGGGACTGATACTGTTGAACATCTTCATTAACAACTTTGAAGGTGGGACAGAGAGCACCTCAGCAAGATCATGGACAACATCAAACTAGGGAAAGTGACTGGTGCAGTGGAAGGCCATCCAGTAGTATTTTGACAGGCTGGACAAGAAGTTGCACTTGAGTCAGTGACGAACCCTTCCAGCAAGGGTGTCTTCCAACCTACACTAATCTGACAATGGTCAGCACAGTAGGCTGCTGCAGCCTGAAATCTTCTAAAGTTTTTCTTTTTCTTTTTTTTTTTTTCCATGGAATCATCCAAAAGGAATGCTTGGGTAAGGAATTTATTGTTTCACGAGATTCTAGCTGCAAGTACACTTTGAAGATAAGGGATTTGGATCTTTTCAATCTGGAAAAAAATGACTGAGGGGGGATCTTATCAACACTTCTAAATACTTAAAGGGTGGGTGTCAGGAGGATGAGGCCAGGCTCTTTTCAGTGGTGCCCAGCAACAGGACAAGAGGTAATGGGTATAAACTTGAACATAGGAAGTTCCACCTAAACATGAGGAGGAACTTCTTTGAGGGTGGCAGAGCACTGGCACAGGCTGCCCAGAGAGGTGGTGGAGTCTCCGTCTCTGGAGACATTCCAAACCCGCCTGGACGCGTTCCTGCACCACCTGCTTTGGGTGACCCTGCTCTGGCAGGGAGTTGGACGAGATGATCTCCAGAGGTGCCTTCCAACCTCTACCATTCTGTGATTCTGTGATTCTGTGATGGGAGCATATTAGTTCCGCATTGTCTCTTCCCTGTGGAAATCTTGAAGAACACTTCAACATAAATGATCTTCTGGTGTAAAGGGATCTTCAGGACTTTGCTTGGTTATTCTTGCACTGAGCCCAAACATTTGTTGTTGGGAGTCATTTACCATTGGGAGTCATGGGCTTTTGGAAATGAGAGAGAAAGGGGGAATAACAGTCTGTTGTCAGCAAAGCAAAGTTTCTTAACATCAGTCCAGCGTTTAGATGAACCTGGAAACAAGTGCTGCTCAACCTTTCTACTCCTGCTTGCAATAGTTTTCGTTTGAAATAAGGATGAATTGATATATTTTGCAGATTTTAATGGCTTCTAAGGTATATGGATGTTAGTGACGGGAACTAGGCAATAAAAACTGTACTCTCCAGTGCATAGTTACGTTACAAATGTTGCTGTTCGTGAAGGCAATAATATATTTTCTAAATACGAGAGAATAATTTAATACTTGTGAATGGAGTGACAGCACATGGGGATTATGAATATGGAGAGTGGAATTTTCAGTGGAAATCTCAGCTGAGATATAGTTCGAAGACCTGCCTACTGCTGGTCAAGTAGCTTCTCGTATTTCCTACCACATTAGCCCAGACTGACTGCAATCTTGCCCATTAACTCAGCAACAACTTTGCTGAAGGGGAAACAGGATGAGGGCAGAATTTCAAATGCCTTCAAGGCACTGGTGACTTTTACAAACTGCACAGGCACCTTTTAGTGGTTAAAGGACGTGTTTATTTCTTGCAGTATTGGTTTGATTAAAACTGTTCCTCTCGCAAGTATGTAAAAGGTGGCTTTAAAACAGTGGCTGAACACCTGCAGGTCTAGACCCAGTCAGGTTGTTTTCAGCCACCTTTTCTAAGCCTGTCTAGCAAGGCCAGCCTCTGTGTATGTGTGTGTACTTGCAATGCTTATGCACGCATTAGTTAGGATCCCTACCACCATTTCTAAGTTGACTGACCTTTACGGCTTTGCTCTCTGGTGCTTGTAACCCTGTCATACTTTGACCTCTTGGAACCGAAATTTTGGCATCTCTTTTTTAAGCTTTAGCAAAAGTAGTTCTAGTATTTCTGAGAGCAGATCTGTGGGTGGGAGAAGGAGAAGAAGTGGAAGGAGAGGGGGGAATTGTTGTTTTGTTGTGTGTGAAATTCAGGCTTGGCAAAGAGGTTACCATATTGAACTGAAAAGGGAACTTAACCTGGGACTGGATGAAAAGGTGAAGAAAAGATTAGTACAAGAATCCTAAATACGGAAAAACACTGAGTGTGCAATCCAGTGGGGATCAGGGGTGAAGAATGGAGAGAAATGGACGTTTTAGGAGGGGAAAAAATAAAGACATACAGGTAAAGGAACTGAGAGAGGAAATTCTGAGCGTCATTGCTTGAGAAGATTTAGGGGTCATGGGAAACAGGACATCTGGGAATATCACTGTGAGGACTGCCAGGGGAGTGGGACCGAGAGCCTTTAGAGGGAGGCAGGAATGGCTTGAGACTGTGACAAAAATTAATGAGAGTGGAGTCTGGGACTGCCTAGAGGAGATATATGGGACAAATAATCAGGGATGAGAAAGGGCAGGCTTGGGTGTTCCATGGAAGATATGGGTCTCCTGAGTGGGCTTAGGATGTCAAGACCCATGCACACATTTAAGGATGTCATGGTTGCACGTATGAGGCCATACTGTCATCACAGATAACTCTAAGCCTTCAGAAGCTCCTCAGGGTTACTCAAGCAAACAGTGAGTCAGCCTGACCCTGAGCCTGGAGTTCATTTCATCTGCTGTATAGCTCCACCATGTAAATGTCAGCACCTGAGCCAAGTTCCCATTATGGCCTTGGGAGATAAAATAAGTGACTGAAAGACATATATCATCTGAAGTTAGTCATCAGACACCACAAGTCTTTTTCTTTGTTAGGTGGTGATCTTTTGTGGGACTCGCTCTCAACTATTGCTTGACCCTGTGAAGGTGGTGCCAGAAGGCTGCCAACATGCCGATGGGAATACCTCCAGATCATAGAATCATAGAATCATAGAATCATAGAATGTATTGTGTCGGAAGAGACCTTTAAAGGTCGTCTAGTCCAACCCCCCTGCAGTCATCAGGGACATAGAATCATAGAATCATAGAATTGTTGAGGTTGGAAGGGACCTTTAAGATCATCGAGTCCAACCTTTAGCCTACCCTGACAAGAGCCACTTCTAAACCATGTCCCTCAGTGCCCCATCTACCCTTTTTTTAAACACCTCCAGAGATGGTGAATCCACCACCTCCCTGGGCAGCCTATTCCAATGTTTAATAACCCTTTCAGTGAAAAAATGTCTCCTAATATCTAATCTAAACCTCCCCTGACGTAACTTGAACCCGTTTCCCCTCGTCCTATCACTTGTCACCAGGGAGAAGAGGTCAGCCCCCATCTCTCTACAACCTCCTTTCAGGTAGTTGTAGAGGGTGATAAGGTCTCCCCTCATCCTCCTCTTCTCCAGGCTAAACAACCCCAGCTCCCTCAGTCGTTCCTCACAAGGTTTGTCCTCCAGGCCCCTCACCAGCTTTGTAGCCCTTCTCTGGACACGCTCCAACACCTCAATGTCCCTCTTGTAGCGGGACAATGAAGAGGGACATCTTCAACTAGATCAGGTTGCTCAGAGTCTCATCAAGCCTGGCCTTGAATGTCTCCGGGGATGGGGCCTCCACCACCTCTCTGGGCAACCTGGGCGACTGTCTCACCACCCTCATTGGAAAAAACTTCTTCCTAATGTCCAATCTAAACCTACCCTGCTCTAGATGATACTACATCTTCAAATCATGGCTTGTATCTAGCTGACAAATAGCTTTGATAATTACAGACAGCATCTTCCTGTGTTGAATGAAAATCCTTGAAGTCACAAATCCTGCCAGAATATGTTTAAAACCAGTTTTAAAATGAGAATAATGCCACTAGGTGATGGTGAGCTGAATTGGATTCTGAGATGGCCTCTTTGGGAGATATCAGTTTGATTTTGCTGTTGAAATGATTTTGCTGCTGACAGATAGCCCATATAAAATTTGAATCTGGTAAAAGTATAAAACAAGCTGAGTGGATGACAGTTACCCAGGTGCTGATGACCCTTTTGATGTAGAATTCTTCTGTTCTGCCCCCATCAACTGCATCACCCCTCTAGGTACTGGATTACACGATGTTGGCCTTTGTCCTGGAACAAGTTAACAGGCGGGTCTTTGTAAATCTTTGATGCAAGATCACAGCTGGTACTGAAGCTTGCTGTGGTGTTGTTAATTATGTCCACAATGTGCTCCATCAAGGTACTCTGTGAGTTAATGTCACATTAAGCTACTCTGTTAGAGGGTTGTGTGGTGTCATATACCTTCTATGATGGTTTTGGGAATTAGATGTTTATATTCCTGTTGTGTGCAACATTTTGAGATGCTATGGATGATTTTTAGGATGTCAATAAATAACACTTTACAAAGGGCATAATAAATGTATGTTAGTTCTTTAGTCCATGAAACAATTGTGTCTGCCCCAGAAATCTTTGAAAGGGTCTAACTGTGCAACAGATCTTGGATTGCAACGAACCCACAATGTGCAACGATAGGCAGAAGTACCAGGTAGGGCAAAGCACCATGGGAATGTGCATGTGTATTGCCAAATCTCCTCAAAGACATCAGGAAGAGCTAGAAACTTAACCAGTATCAGGCAGGTCTTGGTTCAGTGCTCAGCCCACTGGTTCACACTCAGATTTGTGTCCAAAACATCAAACCGAAAAATGTTTCAGGTTGTCACACTAGGCCAGCTTTCCTCTTCTTGCTAGCACAAAAGAAACCTAGCAATTTCATCAGTTGAGCCAAATGCATCAACTGCAGCATCCTCTGTTGTTGGAACCCCCTGTTCCTCTCAGCATAATGTCTTCCCTGCTCCGAGGAATCCATGTCCGAGGGTTGACTGGAAACATATGGCACAATCCCATGTACATATGAATTTAACACAAGAATAAAGATCACAAACAAGGCCAGGCTGACTGTCTTATCCATTTGCATACCTTTCAGTTAGAAACTTGCTGAAAGCTTCCCCAAATTTTCCGTCAGACCAGAGGCGATGCTTAGAGCTGTATAAATGCATAGAAAGAGAGACACTCTGACCCAAAGGGCCGCTAGTGTAAAGAAACCAGACAGATGGAAAAAGAAGGTGACTCCGGAGTTCCTCACGTTTCATCCCGTTCAGGCTACCAACTGCTCACTCTGTCCCTGTACTTTCCCTGTTAGTCTCTCTGCCTCTTGCATAAAATCATGTGTTATTTGGGGCGAGGACTATTTTTCTGTTCAGTGTTTGCACAACTCCTGTCGTAACAACTTTCTGGTTTGGGTGTGAGGCTGCTAAGAGCAGTAACAATACTACCAATATTAATAATTACCCTATTTTCCCATTTTGCGCTTTAACCTTGAAGTCATCTTTCTGGGCTCAGCTCATATTTGTGGGAGCTCAGTTATTTTTAAAAAAATTAATTCCAGACAAATTGTCCCTTTTCCTACTTGCTTCACACAGACAATGATTAGCTCAAAAATCACTTGGTCAGGCAGCTTGTTTCACCAGTTCCAAGAAGAAACCAAGACCCAGTGAACATGTTATCAGGCCAAACACTATTCCCATTGTGAATTCATGGTGATGGGTAAGCTAGAAATTTCTTCATTCCTGTACTGAAAACCTGAGGGTGGCCATCAAAATCACCATCATTTTGAGCAAATTCCAGTGCCTCCCGCATCTGCAGAGAAATTAATTTGGCCAAACTGCAGAAAGGGAAAGGGTGTGGGGAAAGGAAATAATAATTGCTACAGCTATCAATGTCTCTGCCATTTGCATGTTGGAGCCACTCCAAATAACTTTGCCTCTCTTGGAAGTCGCTGTTTACTCCAGTTGCTTTGTACTGCGCTAACGGCTCCAATAAATCCAACGCGATTCCTATGGGTCAGGGTGGCTGTCATCTGAGTTTATGAATGCGAGATCTGTTTGGCTCTCCCCTCCATGAGTGATTGGGGTTAGAAAGTGCGATTATATTTGGGCAGAGGGAGAGAGATGCTGCGAGAAGGCAAACTGAACAGACATTGTGAATATTTATTTTTTTTTAGATGGAAGGCAGTTGTATTTATGTGCAGTTGTAAAACAGAAAAGATATTGGGTTCTGGTGCAGGAATTATATACTAACTCCAAAAAATGTATACAGTGAGAGCTTATAATAGAAACTTATTCCAGCAGAATCATTTTTTTCAACAAACACGTAGATTGGCATGTGGAGCATGCTGTGCTGAAGAGATCGAAGCTTGATTGTGGTTTCATATCTGGCATTCCTGAGTGAACGGAGAACTGTGGTCCTTATTCATAGTATGTCGGGCTGGGGGTAGGAGAGGGGACGCTGCCATGCAGAATGGTGCTTGGTTTTGCAGGGGGTGGGAAGCCAGAGGAGAAGCATGTTCCGCTTTCCCTCATCTTAACTCCTCTGCTCTCTGTGGATCTTTTGGATGTGGCAGCGTCAAGGTAAAATGCCAAAAGAAAGTGGAAAATTTTGTCCTAAATCATATCAAACCAATTAATTTGCTAAAGCAGGCTTAAAAATGCAATTCATTATGATAACACAGGAGCAGGCTTTTCTATTTCCATGGGTTTCTTGAGCTTCACATGAGGGAATCAGGAATGCGACTTGGTTATCCATGCTGGAGGAGAGCATAATGTTATACGGTTAGAGATTTCAGGAGGATGAGGCATTTTGAGCTTTGTCTTCTCAGTATGTGCAAGACTGACACCTTATGGAAGAGGTAGCACCTCCAATTTGTATTAAAAAAATCCTCTATCGTGCCAAACCCTGCTGTAAAAGGTCGTCTTGTGGTAAAACACATCATCTGTCAGATGCTGAAGAGCCGTGAAGACAAAATGTATTTTCTTTCCAAACTTTAGATTTGGATAAAAAGCTGATATACCCGATAGAAAGAAATTAGGTATTGCCCCATTGGTGGGTTTGTCACCATTGAGGAGACCTTATAGCAGCCTTCCAGTCCCTAAAGGGGGCCTACAGAAAAGTTGGGGAGGGACTCTTTATCAGAGAGTGGAGCGATAAGACAAGGGGTAACAGTTTTAAACTGAAAGAGAGGAGATTTAGATTAGATATCAGGAAGGAATTCTTTACTGTGAGGGTGGTGAGACACTGGCATGGGTTGCCCAGAGAAGCTGTGGCTGCCCCATCCCTGGAGGTGTTCAAGACCAGGCTGGGATGGGGCTTTGAGCAACCTGGGCTAGTGGGAGGTGTCCCTGCCCATGTCAGGGGGCTTGGAACTAGATGGTCTTTAAGGTCCTTTCCAACCCAAACCATTCTGTGATTCTATGATTCTTCTATGATTCTATGATTCTATGATAATGCCCGTAGTGTAGCTCTGTCCATCTAACCCAGTCACACTAGGGTCACTTTATAGACAGCAGAAAGAAACCGGTATGTTTAGGAAGTGATTTCTGAAACCTGTTTTAGACATTACTGAAGACCAGTGCCCTGGAGGAGTCCCTGCAGTTCCAAGGCCTACAAGAGGAGGCAGCCACCACCTCCAGTGTTGCAGGGTTTGAGGAATCCTCTCCTTTCTGTCAGGGAGATTTTCAACCCTTTCATAAAATGGTTATCCTTTCCCTTAAAAATGCCAAGGCGTTTAGCTACCATCCACACTGTAAGATGGTTTCGGAATCTAGCCATCTGAAAATTTGAAAACTACAGTTAATTTTTTAAGTAACTGTACTCCAACCCAACAGAAGCCCATTTGCACTTGAGTCCCCATCACTCCTTCACTCATATAGCTCCTTTTCCTCCATGAGAGGGAATAAGTGCTGATCTCCACTGCCGAAACCCAACTGCTTTTAGACTCCTTTCAGGGGGAGACTTTAGTTAGACAGGGTTTTTTTTCTGAATTTTCTTAACCAAACCCAAGATGAACATAAACACTAAACCTTTCAGCTAGAAATATTTGAGTGATGGCTGGAAATATCTGAAGGATGTATTCAGTGCCCTAGATTAGCAATCAGTTACAAGCATTTTTGGCTACTCTTACTTTTATTCAGAATTTACTTAAGAAACTTGGTCAGGTTCTGAAGCAACCTATATTCAGATCACAGCAGGCAAGTTTGTGGGAATATCTTACGATACAATGGCGATTGTCATGTCTTATTTTTCTTAAAGAGAGAACTTCTTATTGTATAGTGCATCAAAATAGAGTGCTGTGTTTTAACTTAGCCTTCTGAAAGACAATATGGGGCTGCATATCCAAAAACACAAGAACTGACGTATTTAAAAGGGTAAACGATATTGAGTCTTCAGAGAAAAAAACTATGGAAAAATTAAAGCAGTCTGCTTGAGTTGCCATTGAACATATGGATGCCAGATTGCAATGGTGAAAACCCTCACATGATTTGAATGCTTTGACTTTTCACAGTGGCCTAATTATGATTAAGAACTGCCCTCTGTAACAATGTGCAAATCAATAACTCGTTTCTCTACGCAGGGAGGAGGAGAGCTCTTTAGGTTGCTTGGCTGGCTGGCGATCAAGGACGTTGCTCTTGAGCACTGATTGCCCTTCATAGTGTATTATTATTCATGGAAATATTGCTTCCCAGTCTTCTAATGGTGACATCATGAAATTAGTGAAGACAAGCCCCCTTTCTCAGCAGGATAGGCGCCAGGATCGGATGCAGGCATGACTGACTGGTCCCAAGGCACATGCTTTCTGGTTTCTGACTGCTCCTGGAGGGGGCTGTCAGGAGGGCTCGCCAGCACGCTGAAGTGGTACAGGACTAATCTTAGCAACCCATTTTAATGGTTCACTTAGCTGTTCTCCGCTCATAAACTTGCTTTCAGCATCTTTAGAAAGTCAATTTATGAAAAACTGCCCCAGAAAGTAAGAATATGTGGCTGACCTGCAGTTTATTTGGCCTTATACTAGCGGAGAGTTTTAAATTCCCAATTCTTTCTGGGAAATCAAGCAGATAAAGTAGATTTTCTAAACCATTACTGTCCCACGCAGAAATTACGGTTGAATTTGATAACAGGGGTTAAACTGGATTTGGACAAGCAGAATTAAGAAAGAGCTTGGGTTGGATCCAGACCATTAATGAAGTAGTAAAGGTGATGATTGGAGAAAAGGTGAAAATAAATTCAAGTGTTTGAGAGAGAAAATCTCAAGAGAAATAGTTTAGAGCATCCAAGATGGACTTTCTGGCAGGACTGTGGAAGTTCAAGAAGGCTGAAATCAGCAATGATCACAGAAAGACAGAAGTACTCCACTACCCTTAATGAATAAAGAGAAAAAATCCAGTCCAGTTAAGAGACATATTGCTTCTGTAAGCACTTGTGTCTTTACTCTGATTATAAAGGAGCTGAAGGCAATTATGCTACTAATTTTTGTGGCTCCACTGTGTGCCTAAAGTTAGGCAGGACGAATATGGTCTTTGGAACCATATTCAGATTACTTGTTTCCAAAATCTGTTAGTAATGTACTCAGACTGCCAAGATTTTTCATGTCTTTCCATCTTTCAGCTGTGTAGTAAATGATCTAAAAAGTAAGGACAGAATCACAGAATCCTAAAAAGCCAGGATGAGCCTAGTCAGGGCCAGGCCAAAAGCCAAGTGCCCAGGGCAGGGTAGAAAGTTGTCTGGACAGGACCCTGATGGAGCTCAGGTGGATCCGATTATGAAGGTTCCTGTAGCCTTGCAGTGTCCGGAGGAGTCATTCCCTCCATTTTTGTGACTGTTTCTGAGTAACATGTATGCCTCAATCTATCTGGTTTCACTGACTACCTTAAGAAAACAAGTTTGCTCTCTGGTTTGGTGCACCCAGTGCCATCCCCAAGCCCTGACTACCTGGTCCCATGCACCGGGTAGTCCTAAGACCTAATGCTGAGCATTGAGCCTATTTCATGAAGTTTTTTTCCCCATGATTTTTCTCACAAGGTGCTGACTCTAGACACAGCCCGAGCACATAGCTGTGTGTGCACCATTTGTAAGGATCACAGCTTTGTAGCTCATTGGGAAGGAAGATGTCCCAGTGGGATAGGTCCCCAGCAGCTGTACAAGAAAAACCGGCTTTATACTTTAATCCCCAGGCAACTTGCACTGTTGTTTTCTCTGCATCCGCTGCCTGAGCTCTCAGATGTGCCTCGTCGCCAGTGCTATTGCAGTGACTTAGAGCCTATAGTTGACCCCAAGGACAACTTCTAGTGTCGAGCAGCCTCTCGAGGGTAAGCAGCTCTGAACAGCGAGTTGTCTCAGCAAACTGCTTCATAGTTTCAGTCCCCAAATGGCTAGCTCTGTGTGTTTGACCTTGAGCATCTGGCTATATATAAATATATATATATATATACACACACACACACACATACTCTGGACAGTTTGCTCTGTACTGCTTACAGTGCAGCTCCATTTAAGCTCTGTGTTTTAAATGCTTCCCAAGAGCAATGGTTTAAATTGAGTGGAGTTGACTACTTATATGAAAAGCCATCTTCTCCTGAATCCCATCCATATCCTGGCAAGTGTCTGCCAAAAATATTATTTCCACCCCCTCCTCTCATGAAATATGCATATAAAATGCCCCCTGAATGGTACCTAAAAAATTCATAGTCCCTGACCACATTATAGTAATGCGCGTGGTAGAAACTAGCAGTGTAAAAGATGCTTTGTGACTCTGACAGAGATGATGCCCTATTCAGGAAATTAATATACAGGAGAAGTCTAAACATACAGGCAAGATTCATGTATATTATTCTGTAAGGGTTATTCACGTCTTTGGAAAGAGCGCTAGACCAGTACTCATTTACAATATTTAGTATGCTTGATAAATATTTGCAGTTCAAAGTTAGAGAATATATATATCAATATATGTATACACATGCATTGAAATATACACATATTCTACCATGAGGTAAGAGATTTTAAGCTGCATTTCTTTTAATTGCAATCTCATTTAGTAATAGGAGAAGAGTGGTTGACACATAAGCATTTTCTTAACCAAAAAATGACCTGGGATCGACTATAAATATTTCTCAAACAAAAAATAATTGAAGGACTGGAAAAAATGCTTCACTTTCTCATTCTGACTTTGCTGGGAGCCTGGGGGAGAATGGTTGGCTTTTTTTTGTTTTGAAATACAAAGAAGACACCAGTTAGTAAAGGCTCTGTAACAGAGATTTATGTTTAATTCCAGAAACTCCACAGGGAATTAGGAACTGGGAAACTCTCACTTGTTCTCCCTGTTCAGATATCTAAAGTGGAGATAATCGTCTGTCTTTCTGTAGGGGGCTGAATTGACATTCGTGTCCTGGCATGCTCTGATTTTTAAACCTTCAAAAAGTTTTAAGCTTTCAGTAAAGGTCAGTCTGGCCCTTATTTATTATATACAATAACCTGCTGAGGGAGTCTGGGGACAAATGACTCATTATTACGGTAGCACTTAGGAATCTTCTCTGAGTTTGCAACCTGTTGGGGAAGGCCCTGCATCTACGTGTAACAGGAGACACCGGCTGCTCCAAAGAGTCTTGCAGGCTAAAAAGAATTCAAGAGAGGAAGGAAGTCTGCAATTTGTTTTTCTCATTACCAGGAGAACAGAAGCACAGAGGTATCAGATGAATTGTTAGGGCTCATACAGGCAGGCTGTAGGAAAGCCAGAACCTGAACTAACATCTCCTGCCTACAAGTATTGTGTTTGTCCCACAAGATCTCCTTTCTTTTCTGCTAGGAGCCTGCATTTCAATTAAAGATGTAATTTTTCATTGCGGTCAAGACCTGTCAAAGAATGGGAAGGAAAAACTAAATAGAAAACACGAAGGGAAGCCTGGTTGCATCTCGCCTTAGTCACTGTTATTAATCCCTCCTTGCTGAGTGAATGGAAGAGTTACCAAATTCACACAGAGCCCAGCGGGAAGGACTCACCTTATCTGCAAGCCACTTTTTGCAGCGCGCAGAGGGCTGCGTCTGCACAACAATGTGTCAGGCTTAATAAAACAAGCGGAGAGAGTGTGAACACATCCACTTAGCAAGGGAGCCGCGGACAAGTGAATAGTGAATAAACACTCCTCTGTGCGCGCGTGTGTGTGTGAGAGTTCAGTGGGTGTTAGTCCAAAAGGCATCTGTCTCCTTCGCTGGCAGAGACTTCTGAAAAAAACAGCATGCTGCATCTCTGACTCCTATAACCATTGCGCAGCGGCCAGCACGATATCAGAGCTCCAAGAGGCCAAATCAATGCCTGGCTTTCCTCCCAAACCTTATTAAGGCTGACTAGAGCTGTTTGCCTATCATTTTCCAGCGAAGTGATTTGAATTTGTGATTAGTTAAAATAAATTATTCTTTTTTTTTTTTTTTTTTCTTTAACAGTCTAATAAAGCAGGGACTATAGCTGTGAATAATTTAACTGATGGGGTTTGCACTCGTTCTTGAATAACTTGCTTCGGGGAAAGCCTGCCAGAAGTCAGCAGAGCTGCACTCACACGCACCGGTAAGGAACCTAGCCCACATTTCTGTCTTTGGAGTACTATATCAGTTCATTTAGAAATACATAGGAAAAAAAAGTGTTTTGTTCAAATTAGTCAATTCCTTCCAGCCATGCCTAGAGCAGATACTGTTCTGGCAAAAGGTAGCCTTTCAAGATTTAGGGATTTTTTTTTTTTCCTCTTTTGCAATTCTGTCTTTTATTTATTTGTCTTTTAAATTTGATTTCTGTCTATGTTGGATATAACCCAAACAAGTATTTTGAATTTCTAATAAATTTCTGCTTGCAGGATTCCCAAAACATGATGGGTCTGAAAAGAAATGGGCTCTTCTGACCCAGAGTTTTTCCTTGTTGCAGCAAGTGCTGGGAGAAGAGACCACTTGAAGCCCTGCTACTACAGTCATTGTCCTGCTGGCATACCACTCCCTAATTCATGTGCACTGGTCCAGCTAGGTCCAGAAGAGGACAGCTTGCATTTGGGCTTGGTTTCCCTACCCTTAGAGACTGTCCCCCTTCCCCAGGCTCTGAGTCGCAGCCCTGCAGTGGGGAACCATCATGCTCAGAGCGCTCTGGCTCTAGCCAGGCTTCTCCAGGCTTCCAGGCTCCCTGCTGTGGACCTGGGAGCTGAGCCCAGATTATATCTACTCTTCCAGGCTCTTGGCTCCAGGAGAGACTGTCTGGAAGTTTTGGCATCGGTCCCTGCCCTACAGCTACAGACCCTGTAATCCTGAAGACCTTGGCTTTGGGGAAATCTTCTTGGTAGGTCTATCCAGGGGCTGTCCCGCCTGGAAAGCTGTCTATATGTATTTGATCTTGGTGGGTCTATCTGGGAGGTGTCCTACCAGGAAAGCTCTCTGTATGAATTTGAATAGCTCTTTAATGCAAGAAGAGCTAGTACATGAAATCTTGGGCTGTGTCTCATAGGGGAGCACAGAGGACAGGTCTCCCCCTCTTGCTCTCTCTCTCTGGCCCGGCTTTGTTGCGTGGTTTGGATGAGAGGTGATTCTCCCCCTCTACTCTGCTTTCATGAGACCCCACCTGGAGTACTGTGTCCAGCTCTGGAGCCCTCAGCACAAGAAGGACATGGACCTGTTGGAGCAGGTCCAGAGGAGGGCCACGAAGATGAACAGAGGGCTGGAGCACCTCTGCTATGAGGACAGGCTGAGAGAGTTGGGGTTGTTCAGCCTGGAGAAGAGAAGGCTCCGGGGAGACCTTATAGCCTCTTCCAGTACCTGAAGGGGGACAACAGGAAAGCTGGGGAGGGGCTGCTTGCAAGGGCATGTAGCGATAGGACGAGGGGCAACGGTTTTAAACTAAAGCAGGGGAGGGTTAGATTAGACATTAGGAAGAAGTTCTTTACACTGAGGGTGGTGAGACACTGGCCCAGATTGCCCAGAGAGGTGGTGGAGGCCCCATCCCTGGAGACATTCGAGGCCAGGCTTGATGAGGCTCTGAGCAACCTGATCTCGTTCAAGGTGTCCCTGCTTACTGCAGGGACATTGGACTAGATGGCTTTTAGAGGTCCCTTCCAACCCAACACATTCTATGATTCTATGATTCTATGATAGCATGTTGGTCAGGGCTTTGTTCTGGGAGGTGAGATGGGTGGATTTGAAGCTGTAAGAACTGACATGGTAAATGAATCCAGGTATCGCACTTCCCAGGTGGGAAGCATCAAACCACCATCTACATACTGCATCCCACTCTTCGTTATGATCCAGGGATGAAGGCAGGTGCCATCTGTGGCAGCAGATTCAGAAACACACTGCAAAGAGGTACACAATCCTCCATCCTCCCAGACAGAGCTTCTGGGCAGAAAAATAGGACATATCTGGGATGAGGTCTCCTCAAGTACAGGCAGGGAGGCAACTGAAAAATTCAGCCTCAGCTTCACAGAGGTTCTTAACTCTGAGGTCTGTTGAGGGTCCAACCTTCAGAGACATCTTTTCACACCATGCTATCTTTCAGCATTTTGTACTGACTGGTAGGCTCGCCTCCACAACTCAGAGGCGTGCCTCCTATTCCTGCTTGCTTGATTGTCTGTTTCCTGTAAAGGCATGTAGAGCATTTCACTCTATTTTGTGAAGTGCCATCCCAGGAATGGGTTCCTAAGAAGTGTGGCTGTGGCACTGCTGGGAACAGAGGAGCTCAGGTTGGGTTTTTGTGTGGAAAACAGATAAGTCATCTTAATTCCCAAAGGATTTCATGAAGTCGCTTGTTCTCTCTCATCTTTCAGCCCCACCAATTTTGTCCATATAATCCTGGAAACTGTAAGGCTGTGTCTATTGGTGTAAATTTTCATTGCCCTTTTTTTTTATGAGGTAGAAAACCACCACCAAACTAAGGCTGCAGTAGCCAATCTTTCATTCCACTGCTACATAAAACTATTTTCAGCCACAAAAGAAAACATTTGGGCAGTAATGACGAGAAGTCCTTCCTTCTCTCTCAGTTCTCTTCAACGAGTTGTGAACGCCAAAGCCTAGTCAGGGCTATCTAGGTATTGACTGAAGTATTATTTACCATAAGAAATACCTCCCTTTCTTTTTACCTTTTACAACATTCTAGGCAATTAAATGCAAGACAACTTGCATTAATTCCAAGTAGAGTCTCCCAGCTCCCAGGAAAGTCAGAAAGCGGAAGCACTAAATCGCTATCAACTTTCAGATTGCATCACTGAATGTAGCATTACAGCTTTGAATAGCTGAATCAGCCCTTCACAAATCGTGGTCTCTCTCAGACATACTCTGTTATACAACACCCGTTATTTCCAGGTGGGATGGTATCGTTAGTCTTTACTTCCTTCAGTAAGCAATATATTAACCCAGTCACCTCCTGCCCTTGCTCCCTTTTCCCTGTGGCTTTATTTCTTGCATGCATTTACTTGGCTGCTCCTTTCTTGTTCTGTTGCGTTGCGTTGTGTTGCAGATGGAGCCGGTTGGTGCATCTTTTTGCCAGGATTGATCACAGAGCAGGCAAGAAACCATGGTGCTCCTTGGAAACCAAGTAAGCAAGGCCAGGTAAGCGCCATGAGTGGGGATCTGCTTTCAAAGGGCTCTGTTAAAACAGCACATCCCCCAGCCTCTGCTGTCTCCAGATGACCGACAAAGCAGAGGTGTTCCTGCTCCACAACAGCATGACTTTGCCTCTAAGTTAAAAAAAAATATTTTGGAAACGTGGAGACCGATGTTAAGGAAGAGGATGGGGATGGAGGAGGATCTCCTTGCATTCTCAGAGAAGGAAATGGAGAAGCGCACTGGATCTCTACAGTCAGGGGCTATATTAACATCACATTTAGAGGTTGTTTCAGATGGTATATTGATGATTCTGAGGGTGATATTGGAGCTCTGTCTGCTTCCAGACACTTTCCTTGATTTGTTTTTCATTTCTCTGAGTATGAGGAAAGTTTCAGGAAGAGGGAGTGTCCTGTATGTATCTGGGTGAAGCCTGTGGAGTCTAGATTTTGCAAACTTCCTGAAGAAGTCTTCTCAGGGAAAAATATATCAATCCCCAGCCCCTGTGTAGTAAAGCCATGGCACTGTTAGAAAAGCTGGTGGATGACTTTGTTTCAGAATTTCCAAGACGAGAGGACCCTCTCAGCACCTCCGAGGACTGATGAATGGCAGTCTAGTCCCACTTGCTGAGGAGCCAACATGGAAAACCTGCAGGGGGGACGTGAGTGATGGAGTTTGTACTTTGATGCTAGTTTGAATCACAGTCTGATGAGAAAGAGAGAAGGAACAGCCAACACAAACCATCCTCATCCTGTTCTCCCAGCAGTCTCTCCTCTAAAGTATTGCTTGGAGGTGAGCATACTGGAAATACTATTATTACTCAACTCCTGCTACTGTGAGACCGCCAGCAATTTGTGCAGAAGGAGCCAACTTAAATGACAATAAAGTAAAATCCTTGGCAGCTGGGAGTGTTTGCTTCTCGGTGTCTGAAAAGGGAAGCCTGGCCTGCGCTCCGCGCTCATGCTGTTTTGGAAACTTGAAGTTGTCCATAAGGCATCGTCTGTGCAGAAGCCCTATCGCCAAGCAGTGGGAGATGTTGTCCTTAGCTGTGACAAATGATTGCCAGCAGTGATTTCGGGGAAGAAAGAGCAGCTTTCAGATGTACTACATCTAGCAAGCCAGGGAACTAAGCCGAGCTTCCAGCGCCTGTAGTCATGCAAACACAGTGGTGCCACTGAGATGGGCCAGATCCTGAGACCATTTACCATGCCGTGTGGGTGGCAGGATTTGGCTTGATGCTCGTAGTGTCACATGTCATTCCCAATATTACGGGGCCAGCTCCCGCAGAGCTGCATTGCACTGACCGAGATGGAACACTGTAATTACAGCGAGCTTTCCGTAGGGTCTGGGTTGCTCCTGCTCTGGCTGATCCTACTGATACAGCCCTCCTCACCCCACTGTGCTTCCCACATCTGACCTGAAAGGGTGATGAACACCTTCCTGTGAGTACTCATTGTTTTTCTGAATTAATTTGGGAAGGTCTGATCCGATTTTCAGAGAAGTATAGAGAGTCTTTCCATTGATTTCAGTGGCTCTTGGAAAGGTCCCTTATTTCATAAACTCAGATCTCTGCTATTTCACACTTCATTTCCTTCCATACCCTTGGGTGAAGATCATCAACTGCTGTTGATTTACTGCACTTGAACTTCTCAGGTTTCTCCATAATTTTTAATTTATTTTTTTTTTTAAACTTGGAGTTTCTTTCAGGACCACATTCAGATTTCTCCATAAAAATTCCCTGAGAGCAGGAATTTCCCTATTATTTTTTATGGTTGAAGAATAATGCACCAAAAGGAACAGAAGAAAAGCTTTTAGCTTCCCTGTTTCTTTCCTAACGTCTCTAATTGGCTCACTTTGCTCAGCTTTGTCTGATGTTCTTGTAGATATTATTAAGCTTTACCTGGAAACACCACACTTCTGCTGTGCATAGGGACACTTAAAAATCAGATGCTGATTACAAAAATACCTGCTGAATTTTCTTTCACAAATTTAATACCATGCATTCCTGATTACTGGCCGGAATTAGGGAGCTGGAAGATGCAGAGCTCTGATGCTGTGTGGTAATGTCCTTTTAACCGGCTTTAGTGTAAATTCTTGTGTAACCTGTTCTTCCTCCGTGTTTTGCATCCTGGATTCACAGCACCCCCTCACTCAGATTCATTTGAAGCTACAGTTGCATTCTTTCTGCTGATTCAGAGACAGCTATTTTTGTTCCATTCTGTGATTCTTACTCTAGAAAGCTAATAGGAAATGGCATTTTCTTAGCCTGCTTGTCTACTCCTGCACGCGTGCAGAGCCACTGGCTTTTAGCCTTCCTAGGCTTGCAGAACAAGCGTAGTTAAGACTGAGTCAGCTGCCTCTTGGTCCCTGTGCAGTCAATAAAATTATTTATTTTCCCTTCAGTTGTTTCTAATCAAATCTACCAGAGTTTAACAAGTCGGACACATATTCCATCTCATTCAGTGGCCGTAAAGTACATAGAAACTAAGCGTATCATTTATTCTATAGGACACCCATTGGAAGTAATGCCGCAGGAATAGAGACAGCCCCTTGCATCCCAGATCTGAGGCTACATTTGCAAGGATGGAAAAGAAAAAGTCATCCTGCATAATGTGTGTACAATTGATAAGTGATTGCAACTGAAGGAACACATGGCCTTGGGACTCTATTGCTGCTATGTGGCTTTTCAGATCAGAATCAAATGTCCCACTGTCAGTGGTATCACCAAAACACTGATTTTCATCCATGTATCGCTTCTAACATCAACAGTTTATAGTGTTGTGGCCTTATCAAAGGACCTTGGTGAATGGGTTTCCTTCACAGAGTGCAAATCCTTCTTTGTTTGATCCTTGCTTTCACATATTTATTGCCTTTGCCACAGAAAAGTCTTTCTCCAAGATAATCAGAACCACCAGCAAAATTTGTGTCTCTGCTAGGTCTCATTAAGTGACACTACTGAAACAAATTTCCTCCCTCTGACTAATCACTGCTGCATTCTGCCTACCTTGTTAACTCCTGGGCCCTATTTTAGTGCAGTACCTGACCCCTGCACCATGAGATGGCAGGGCAGCAAGAAGGACCAGCAGGTCACCCGGACTTAGGCTGTGCACAGCAACTGCTGATATTGATGCTTCTTTCCCCATTCCCTCTTATGACATTGCTTAGTCCTCCCAGTCTGACCTTATAATGGTAGCCAAGACATCACAGGTGATGTGGTTTTGCCCTTTCTGAGATATAAAAGTGTTACTATTCTCAAAGTAAAGAGGAAAGATGACATAAATAGAGCTCAGGAGTCTCTTTATGAAAAGACTTTGTTGGTTTTGCACTGAAAAACTTCTCATATTTTAGTTGTTTTGTCCCTGGGTTAAATTCACAGATCCAATTTACTCAGTTTCACAGCTTGGACTCTTTTTCCATATGTTTGCAGTCTAAATTGTCCTGTTAGGTCTCTGAAAATATGAAAGGAGGAGAAGATGATCCTGGACCCCTTCTATAAATTGCCAAATTAAGCTGAAGGAGAAGATCTACACTGTCCTTCAGACAAACAGCTGTACTCATTCCGAGGATCGATTCAGATATTCACTTGCTAAGCAATTACAACACTGAAAAAAAGCTGCCACTTATCAGGTATGGATCGTTGCCTCTTCAGAGGCGACACAGAATGGACATAGCTTCTTTATACATTAAATGTTATGGTGAAGCTATTAAGCTATCAATGAATTTAGTGAGTTTTCCTCTGCCTTGAGGCACAGGTCCCAGCTGCCCAGCTCAGACCCACACCTTATGATGGGTATGTTCCTGCAGTCTTGGGTTCTGGTATCAGCTGTGCTACTGGAACAGACCTCGGAGACATGAGAGATGAGGAACAGTAAGGAAAAAGTCCTCATCCTCCTTCCCTGTATTTCTAGGTCTTGGTGTCACTATCACTTCAAGCAGGATTCTGGGAACAGGTCAAAGTGGAGAGAAGAACCTCTCCTTTTCTCTCCTCATCATTCCTGGACCTTGATATGAGCTGAGGGCCAGCAGCCAAGAAATTATTAACAGCAGCTTCTCAAGCCTCTTTCAGCTGTATCACACCTCCTCTTTAAACTGAAAACAAGAATAAGTCAGCTTACCCCAAGTTGGGCCAGGGGAGGTTTAGATTGGATATTAGGAAAACTTTCTACACTGAAAGGGTTATCAAGCATTGGAACAGGCTGCCCAGGGAAGTGGTTGAGGCACCATCCCTGGAGGTATTTAAAAGACGGGTAGACATAGTGCTTAGAGATGTGGTTTAGTGATGGGTTTTGTCAGTGTTACGTTGATGGGTGGGCTAGACGATCTGAAAGGTCCCTTCCAACCTAGGCAATTCTATGATTCCATGATTGTATGATTCTATGATTCTACCCTGCTGAGCTCTGGTCCAAGGGCTCAAGGGTTTCACAACCTGGGTAGGGAGCTATTGCAGCATGGATTGAGGACTTTCACAATCTGATGAGAGCTTAGATCTAATTTGGATCCAGGCTAGGCATATGGTTTGAGCATATAAAAAATTTTCATTAAGATATTACCAAGGATATCCTAATATTTATTTCCATGGTCCCATGAGTTCCCTACAGGTAGCCGAAACTCTCTTCATTCAACTTTTAGAGAAATGTCTGGCAATTCTGCTGCTGACACCTGGTTTAAACACTGTAGAGATTTTAGTGGTGATACAGGAGCACTCAGATATCAATGATTCCCTTCTCTGTGCCAGTTCCTGAAAGCACACGCTGCCTCCGCAGCTGTGAAAAGCAGAGACAGCCACCCCGCCAAGGTGCCAGCCACCCTTCTACACTACCGTCACGTGAGCCATGTCATGCTCTTCAGGTGCAATCAAAGAAGCAGAGAGGGGCACCCACAGACTTGGGCAATGTTTGTGTTTATCTCCATAAATCTGAGAAAAAACTGTTAGGACCTAGGGGCGTTGGGGGCGGGGGGAACTCTGCTTAGTTGACAGATAATGCGGAGCTCAAATCCAGCATGTAAATCCTGGCAAGCCTTTTGCTTGATTTCTTGCGTTCATGCAAATCCTGATTAGCTCCTAGGAAAGCCTCACTGGGATCTGGATGTCGAGACTGATGTGCATCGTGGTAAGGGCCTGTCCCCACCTTTGATGCTGAGGAAGCTTTGCTCTGGATGCAGGCTTTGAAGCTGAGCCGTGCTTTCATTTGAAACAGAGCTTGGCGGCTCAGCTGCCGAGCAGAAGGGATCTGTGCTCCACGGCTGGTGGACAAGCTAACAGAGATGTGTTAACAGCTGCTAATGTGCTGCAGCTCCAATTTCAATTTCAGAGCATTGTGTGTAAAAAAAAAATAAATAAATAAAAATATGAAAAATCAGACATTAACAGTTAATAACAAGGGAATATTTCACCGGTTTCTCTTTTGACATAATGGAGCAGGAGGCTTGGTGAACCAGGAAAGACTCCATAATGCAACATCCTGAGGCTGACACGGAGCAGAGAACAGAAGAAAAAGCTCCTACTCTGCCTTTAATTTATAGCACATTTTATTACGTGGCACAAATTTAATACGTGAAAATATAAATATCAGGGTAACAATTACAGAGGCACTTTACTGGAGGAAACAGAACTTGGAACTCACGTCAACCTACAAGGCCCCAGGATTGCATCCAGAACCTCTTATTTCCTCTGGCGCTCTCCTCTCCAGGTCTGAACTGCGTTCCCTTCATCGCAGCCATGTGGTTGGGTGGTGGGAGGAAATTGCAAGAGTTTTGTTGTGTTGCAGTTTGGTGAGGCAAACATATGGAGAGGTATCTCTGGAGGGGCACACTCATGTGCTGAAGAGTTGGTGTAGATAAGACTTAAGCACCAATCAAAGAGGTTTTGAAACAGATGATTTGGTATTCAATTAACCTCAACGGGATAACAGAAAAGCAAGTATGGTCTCATGTTGAAGAGGTCACATGGATAGTGGACATCTTTGGAAGCAGTGAGATGGTGATTCTTCCCCTGGCGTAATCAACAAAAAACCCCAGCAAAACAGTATGATTGCATCTATCAGAGATGTTTGCCAGCAATAAGCAGGAAAATAATGTGTAGGAGATGGCTTTGCATCTGTATTCGCATTAGTGAGACTCTCACTGCCTTGCACATCTGGTGAACTCCAAGGAAGACATGGGGTAAATAGCAAAGGTTCTGAAAAGACTTAACGAAGTGATTCAGGATCTGGAAAACACACCTGATAGCAAAGCTGCTTAGTTTGTCCATGGGGCAACTAGGGAGTCATTTAACTGGAGTCTGTATGATGGACTCTTCTCAATGGGGGATCTTATCAACACTTCTAAATACTTAAAGGGTGGGTGTCAGGAGGATGGGGCCAGGCTCTTTTCAGTGGTGCCCAGTGACAGGACAAGAGGTAATGGGCACAAACTTGAACATAGGAAGTTCCATCTAAACATGAGGAGGAACTTCTTTCCTGTAAGGGTGGCAGAGCCCTGGCACAGGCTGCCCAGAGAGGTGGGGGAGTCTCCGTCTCTGGAGACATTCCAAACCCGCCTGGACGCGTTCCTGTGCCACCTGCTTTGGGTGACCCTGCTCTGGCAGGGAGTTGGACGAGATTATTTCCAGAGGGCCTTTCCAACCCATATCATTCTGTGATTCTGTGACTCTCACGTTGATGTCCTGCCATACTTCACTTGCAGTGTGTACTGTTAAACCTCTGTGCCTGTAGCTGCAGTTGGGAAGCCCTCTGAGACAGCAGAGACAGTTCAGCCCGCTGCCCTGAGCTCAGATATGCAACGTGGGTGATGGCTTCACAGCTCACAACCAGCTTGGGAAGTTACTCTCAACTGCTTTCCTTCTTTTAGTTGCCTCTTCTCGGCTGTGATGCTGAGCAATGTCAGGTTTGGGCTTTGGCCTGATGGCTAATAGCACTGTCTGTTGGCTAAGGCTGGATTACATACTCTTCCCTATGGTCGGAGTAAGGTGGGAAAGGCTTTCATGTAGACAGGCACCAGGAATTTCCCATTCTCTCAGATGAAGTTAGAGCCTGACTGTGCAGTTTCTCCCTCCGCCCACTATTTGGGGATATTTCTGTCAGTTGGTTTGGCTGCAGGCTCTGGTCTCAGCTCAAAGGCAGCATTTGCTGATGGTTGCTATGTCACCGTGAGTCAATGCCACTTGCCTCTCAGATGACATTTTACTGTGGATGCTTAAGGTAGCAGGCCAGCACGTTTGCTTAGATGAAACTTAGGACCCCCAGCCCTAGCCATGGCCTGCAGGTACAGCTTGGGACAAAGCACACGACAAAGTATCTTCTAAAGGTATTGCAAGGTTGAATGTCTTGAACGGAGACTTGCAAGTGTTCCAAGCAAAATCTTGGCACATCTTGTAGGGGTGAGACTTACTCATTAGGTCTATACACCCAAGGCTGTGACGGCTCCTGAAGGACTTGATGCTTGGGTGGTTTCCCAGAAAGTGTTGTCCAGCTCTTGCACAAAATGCACAAATCACCTCATAAAATTCTATGATCTGTGGTGTCCAACAATCAAACTGGATAGTTCAAATAGTTCATTACCTCTGGCCTTCAAAACTGTGACTACTCTAAAAATAAAAAACCTTGAATTTCCCCCTTTTCCATTCTGCAGTGAACGCTTGGAAGGGGGAAAGAGGCTGGATCTGATTTGGATCCAGGGGACAGGTTAGAAACAAAATAATAAGAAGCATTAAAGTGAAAATGAAGAGTAGCCAGATAGCTGAATTTTAAAAGAAAAACAAACACACAATAAAGCGATACCTCGGCTGCTTGGACCAGCTCCTACTCCAAACCACCTATCACATCTCATTAGAACAATGTTGAGCGCTTTGGAAAAGAGGTGCCTGCCTAGGATCCACTTTCAAAGAAAACTGCTGGGAGTTTACTTAGAGATGAAGAAAAAAAAAAATTAGAGCTTTTATAAGAACCAGAGAGAGTAGAATTCCTGACTCCAAAGCAATTGTTATATTTTAAATATTCTATTAAAGAATCCATTTTCTTCTTTTTCCTTAAATGGCTGGGGATAGGTTTCAATATACATCTTGAACTGGGCTCTGCAGCGTAAGGATTTCCAGTGGCATTTGGTTTTGATAAACCTCTTTTTTTTTTTTTTTTTTTTTTTTTTTTCTTTTGCCTTGAAGCAGTTTGTTCTTTTGGCAAGAATACAGAGACTGGCAATTGTAACTCACTTGTTGTTGCCAGCAGTGAGGAAGGCTTGAGGTCCTCTTTTTCAGCTGTAGCACGTTTGGATGTTTGGAACCAGAGCAGTGAAAAGAGGGGGAAAGGAGGAGGGAGAAGGAGGGTGAAAAAAAAAAAAGGCCCCTAAATCTGTTCTTTTCTCTACTGTAAATTACAACCCTGCTTTTTTAATTTCCTTTCCCAGCACAATGTTATTCATTCACTTCCAAAATAAACAGGGGTCTTAGTGAGCGAACAGCTTGGGAGAACAAACTGTCCTCTTTTCACAGTCCTTACCTGTCAAGAGCCTGATTAAACACATATACGCTGATGGCAAGTATGGTATGATGGCCTTTGGGAAGCTTCTGCATCCCAAGGGGTGACGCTAGGCTGATCTTGGAGCTCTGAAGTCTTCAGAGAACCGATGGGTTTTTGTTCGGCTGAGCTACTGAATGAGGCTAAAAATACTATTTTTTTTCTGTAAAGGCACTGTTTTTTTAAACACAAAACCTTTAGGACTAGCTTGGAAGAGACTGTAAAGAAAGACTTCACAGTTGCTAAGCCTTTTGACTTAGCAATCCCCCTGATTTTGACTATCATCCTCCTGATTTGGAATGCTAGATATTTTTCTTAAAGAAAGGTGACTTGGGAGGTATAAATCCTTTACTAAAAAACAGGCAACGTAAAAGCTCATTGTAATTATATAAATGTGCGTTTACTGTTTGTGCTTGGCACAATGGGCCAGTCCTCCCCAGCGCATCTTCGTGGATCTTCCAGAGTGGCCCCACAGAGGGATGTGATTTTATGTTTCTTGACGAGGAAGTCAGATCTTCCTGCTTCATAATTTCTATTTCCTCAGTGGATTCCAGTATTTCCTTTAAGGAGACCCTGTGGTCTAGACAAAAGCTTTAGTAAAGCTAAAGCAGGACTCATTTCGCACAGGTCCTTTCCCACCCATCTCCAGACCCATCTCCCACCCATCTATTGACCCTACCGTACCTGAAGAAGTAAAATCCATCAGACAGGCAATTAGTAACCAGGGCTACAAGGCAGACTGAGAGGTGGAGGTCTTCAGCTCTGTCTGTAACTCTGTTACTGAGATTGCAATAACTGTGAGCAAATTTATTAACATATTTGCCCACCTTCACTTGAAAATACCATGGCCTGAGGTCTATCGTTTTCAACCAGCAGTAAAAGTGGTGGGAGTAAATGGAAGCAGGAATACTGCTGGGATGTAAAAGCAACACAGAATCATCAACAAGCTGTAGGTCTTGGTGTCCTCCATCTCCAACCATTGTCCCTACCCTGGGGATGGCTCTAGTAAGTCACCCTTCCTCCTGGCATGTGTGTCCCCACCTCAGGGACAGAGGGCACCGTGCAGAGCTGGGAAGAGGTAGCTGGTCTCTGAGTTTGTTACTCCAACAGCAACCTTACTGCTG
This sequence comes from Larus michahellis, assembly GCF_964199755.1. NCBI lineage: Eukaryota > Metazoa > Chordata > Aves > Charadriiformes > Laridae > Larus > Larus michahellis. The sequence continues at coordinate 126,181,760 of NC_133898.1, forward strand.
ATGGCGTCAGAGTCTGGCAGAGACCCACAGCAGACAAGAGGGATGTAAGGGCCAGTTTTCTTAGTGTAAGGGATGGGTGCACAGACAAATACGCTTTCAGTCTGAAGGAAAGAAAAAGAGGGAAAGGCCATCGTGTTTTTTCCATTTACTGTGTATACTGGGTGCAGCTAACTTTTCAAGGTCCTTTTCTTGAATTTTCTTTCTTGCTTGCATGAGTAAAGATTCTGGAAAAACTTTTAGATTTTTCCTGTTTACATAAGTGTGTTGTTGTTGTGTGCTTCTTTTTTGTGTATATATATTTGTATATAAATAATGCTGGAATACAAAATAATGACTGGTTTGTAGAAAAACCATCCGGAAGTTTCTCTGTATCCAACCTCATAAAGCAAGAACCAAAGGGGCTTGTTGAGTCAATTTCACAGGCAACAAAGTTAAAATGGATGCAAGGAAATACTTCTGTTTAAAGCATATAATCACCCTAAGGAATTCTCTGCCACAGGAAATCATTGAGGCAGAGTTGAAGAAGGTCAAAGAGATATTTTTAAAGGCTTGAATGTTTATGTGAACGAGCAACACACATGAACTTCCGCTTACTAGCCAAGAAGATGGGTCAAATATTATAAAGATTCAAAATATATGCCCTCTATGAAGAAAATATGGACATGAATCTAGTGATTTAGGGTAGAAAAATAACCATTCCCATGGTATGTTTCACTAAGAACCAGTTGAAAAAGAATCATAAGCAAAATCAAAGTACATTAATATTTTGAAACACACATTTCGGGGATCAACAAGTTCTAGAGTGACACAGGGATGCTACCATACAGTTACACCAATGTGTGGTAGAATTTGTGGTATCTAACTATTTTCTCAGAACTTTAGTCTTAACTTTTCTGACTTGCCTTAGTGTTTTATTATAACATAATAGTTTCCCCCTCTTTTTCTCTCCCTTTCTATGTGGAATACCTCCTTTGCCTGTTACACATTACCATCTAATTGTGTTATCACTAGGCTAGCCACTCATTTTGTATTTGAGAACTGCAGAAAGTTCAGAGGCATGCCTTGTTATCTGCCATCTGTAGCTAGGGTTTTCATGGGCGATCTTGAGTGTTTCAGTTTATGGAGGCCAAAACCAATCTATTTCACAGGCATCCAACTTTCAAGTGCTGAGCACACATTCCCTGAAAATTGCCGCCTCTGCTTTATCTCCAGCAGAGCCCCTGTAAATGATGCACTAAAAAGGAACTCATCACTTTTTGGAAAATTCCTTTTCCTCAAAGTAGGATCTTCCACTGAAGTGATTTGCTTTGATTTTGATTCACTTTCAAGGCAATATGGAGAATGTAGCATGGGGATATCCCACTGCAGACTGCACAGCCTGCTTCCCGAAGAGTACATTTGCACCAGACAGCTAAACGGCACCTGGGAGCACAATCATCTCTGCCATTGCACTGCTGGAACACCCCCTGCCGTGCTTTTGGTTGGAACCAACTAACAGTGGCCAAATAGTGTCCCCGCATGGCTTGGGAGCTAGGACTTTGCAGGCACCATGCCCAATAAGCAGGTTGCGCTCAGCCGCCCTCTTCTGAAGACTGAGAGATCATGCTATATGCAGGTCACACCATGCCTGTTGACTGACCTTCATGTCTAGGGGGTATTCCCCTCTACCTCATTTAGTAGGAGAAATGGGGCACACTGAGCTCAGGGCTTGGATGCAGCGTCTCATGCCCTTTGGCCATGTGCCCAGGTTCCCTCTCTAGTGCAACCTCAACATGAGAAGGGAAATGAGAGGATCTGGGGTTTTGTTCTGATGAGATCTGTGCAGACAAAGGGTTCAGATGGGGCTAAGGCACTCACTCAAATCCTGCAGCATAGACACAGCCACAAACGTCTCATCTGATTCACACCTCTCCAGGGAAGAAAATAGCTCTTTTTCTGGCGAGATAGAAGAGAACTTTAGAGAAATTAAGTGAACAAAGTTGACTTTCAGCCAAGAGTTGTTAACAGCTGTCAAGATAGAGAAATGACTTATTCAGTAGTATCAATTAGGCCTGGACAACACATTTTGAAGTAAAAATTTACTCTCCTTACCTTTTATTCTTTTCATTTCTGATCTGCCGTCATTTGGGTGATTTTCATTCTGGTCAGCAATGCCAGTAGAAGGCTGAAGAGCAAATAGGCTTCAATTTTACTAGTTCTTTCCTCACAAGTTAAGAAAAAAAAAGTAATGAAAAACTGGTAATGGGAAAGATCACGCATCTCCGTAACTGGGAGATCTACAGTCAACAGCCCGGGCCATTGCCTGTCCCTAGCAATTGCTATGAATAACTTAAAAGAAATATTCAAGATACACTGGGGGCAACAAAGGTCTAAGCATCATTACAAACCTGCTACCACCATTTAGCTCCCTTCCTACCTAACCTTAGGGCCATCAGGTCTAAGAACTATGGTGATTATGAATAACTTGGTTGAATACTAGAGCTCTCACCTCTGCTATCACCAGTGATTATTTAACAAACAAAACCTAGCACAGAAACACTAAAAGCTGGAATCGATTAAAGACGCTAGTGGACTGGAGTCACTAGATGTCATTCTCCATCACCACACTTCTATTGGTACCTTACATTTGAGGAATTAATTTAGAAAACCCAAGCAACAGTATTCTCTCTCTCTTTAAGGATAAGTTGGCTGCAGTCCTGAATGTCTTGTGGGCTGACCTGAAAACATGGTCCACAGCCCACATAACATCTCATCCTCTTGATCTTGACTGAATCAACTTCTCCACATGAAAGCATTTGCAAAGGAGACTGCGCTGCTGGGTTTATGGTGGGAGGTGTCCTGGGAGGATGAGAAGCAACTGCAGAAAATCAACAATGAACCAGTCAAATGGCTTAAAGTAGCAAATAACCCAGCCAACCCCACAGCCAGTTGATCAGGTTGGCTATTCAGTTTCTCAGATGGTGGTTCAAATTTCAGAGGAAGATATAATCCTCTCTCTTGCACCTTGTTGGCTATACAATAATTGCTGTGTCATGTAATACCTCCTCAAACTTGCCAGAGTCAACTGATTCCTTGATGGAGCTTGATAAGGACACTAATATACTGTGGTATTAGCCAAAAAATTATCCAGGCATTAACACCGTAAAGAACCGAGGCAAAAATGCCATTCTCCTCTTCATTAGAAACCTTCCTTCCATATGGTTAGGAGTCTGGCGAGGCTCACGAGTTCAGGTTCAGCCCTTCTGAGTTTCTGATTTCCAACAGTGGGAGTTTCCCAGGCTTTTGGTGTTGTATGCAGCCACTAATTTGTTCTAAATTTACCATTCTTTCTTTCTCATGTCCTCATGCTAAGGATGGGTGTTCTCCAAAATAGGGTGAGGGAAAGCAGCACATCAGAATAACCTTAGAGAAGAGCTAGAGTTTTACCTCTGAAGGCTTTTAGTAAATTGGGAGTGACATTTATTTAACCAAGACAAAAGTCCTGTGGCTTTGATTTTGTTGTCACACAGCAGCACAGCTCTGGAAAAACTAAGCAAAGGACTATTTAAACTCAGATTATAAGCAGGTCCTTTTTTTTTTTTATCCCTTTGGAACAATAAATTGGCTTAAAATATAAGACAATACCAAATAGTTATTACTCCTGTGGAGAATTAATGAACCATGGCATCTAAACTATTGAGTGGTCTGACCATATGTTATTAGAAATGGTGGATGCTCTATATTGGTTAGGGCTGTTATGCATTTGTGATTAAGGCTATGAAACTTCACCAATAAACACAGCTGAGAAATGAGCATAAACAGTCAATCCATATGAGGAAAACTGGCCACGTGCAGTAAATGTAGCAAAATGCAATTTAATGAGCCTTGTAGAGAAGACTCGCTACATCCAAGAAACTTTACCACAAACTAATATTGCCTGAGACCAACTGCTTATCAAAATAATCCTTGGTCTTACTGGACAGTGGTTCTATACACAGGGAGCGTAAGAGACGTCTGACACTAATAATCTCATCCCTCTTGGGATATTTACTGCTGGCAATATGTATTTTCCCTGCTTGTAGGGCCAGGCAGCAATGATTGACTGCAAAAGAGATCATGATGCAGGTCCATACTCTTGAGTGGCACCAGCAAACCAAGGCACTGTTCTGTGCCTCAGTTTACCCATCACTCTAATGTGACACTAATACAGTCAATACAGCTTCCCAGGTTTGTATTGAAAGGGTTTAATTAATGTGTTAATGCATGCCTAAGCATTTCAGCTCCTGTATTTCCTCGTTGTCTTGAACACCATTTAGCAACAAGAACATAGCTACTAATCATAATGAACGCCTTAGCCTCCTGGATGAATTATCTCTGAGTGTGTACGAAATGCTGGTGGAGTTTCGGCCAATATGAATACACGGCTCACATCTACATCTAACGCTGGGGAAAGCTGTGAAGCAGATATGTCCACAGGGTATGGCTCAAAGCTGTCCCTCAGCCACCGTGGTACCAGAAGAGCATAGTCTAATGCCAACTCAGCAACGCTGTCCCTAAGCAGAACTTCCCCACCCCCCTTCTCCAGTGAGCAGTCTCAACTTCAAGGAGAGATGTGCCTGAGAGAACTGGTGCACCGATTTGATCGAGTGTCTTGATTTGCTGAGGTTGCTTTCATGGATGGGAAAAAAATAAAAATAATAATAAAAAGATGCAGTTCTTTGTGGGGTCAGAGGCGTATGTGCTAAGCTGTGTTGAAACTTCGTTCAAAAATCAGGTCTTTAAGAATTTGGGAAAATTGACTAAACTTTGCTGAACTGAGAAGAGACTAGTGTAAGTCTGTCATGGGAAGGCCTGCTGAAATCTTGGTGGCAGAAAAGCTGAATTCCTGTTATATACACCAGGCTCCTTCCAACCCCTTTCAGCTTTCACTTGTTTATTATTCTTGCTTGGTTTACAAGCTCCAAAGAAGCTTGACATAGATTATTATACAGGAACAGGCTCAACGCATCTTGAGATGGATTATTTCCTTCCTTCAGAGCTACAAGAAGGCTGGTGTTGCTCATGGTTTGGTATCTTTTGACATTTCATTGAAAAAGCTTACTTTTTAACACAGTAAGACTGCAGTGTGGCAAAATCCGACCAACACAGGCCCATTTACCTGCTGGCGTCTCCAGCGCTCTGGTCTATAGTGGGATATGCCTCATGTCTGACTTTACCATTTAGAAAGTGCTCATTTTGACCTACAACAGCACTGATTAGAAGAGTTGCTATAAATACCGTTCTTGTGAGGTGGCCTCATTCTCGACAAGAAGCATGTGATGCAGAAGACAAAGTAAGAGGAAAAGGGAAAAAAAAAGTAAGTAGAAAGGCAAGCAAAAAACTGTTGAGTGGCTGACATTGTTTATTAATTTGTTTGCCAAAATAAATAATATCTGAGCTAAGAAATCAATGATCATTTGGGGGGTTGAAACAATATTTAGGCTCAAGTCTGAGCCATTATTCAGACCTTCAGGGTTCGGGCTAGCTGGAGAAATGGACTTGTCTGAGTCTGCCCCTATTTCAGGTACAAACTGGGAAAGCATCAGTTTTCTGAAATGAAAATTGGGTGCTGGTATCATCACCTTTTGAGTGAATTTAAGAGAATCGGTAGTAGCTCAAAGATGACCTTGTATCAGATGGAAAATAAAAACTTCACCAAGGAAGAATTACTATTAGCATTTATTACAACACGCTAATCATGTGTCAGTGTTAACAGAGCCCAATGAGAAGATGCTACGTGACACCAGAGACGAGGTCATTAAGCGGCAAGTCTGGAGCACAGATGGACCCTGTGGCTCAGTCGCATTGGGGTTACCCAGCCACCAGAGGGAATTGGATCCTGTTTTAAAAACAGGTTTTGGTAAGATAATCTTGATCTGCAAAATTACCTTCCTGAAAATTGTGTCTGAAGCTTACTGCACTGTCCTACCAGAATCCAAGCTGAGCTGTTCTCCAGTGGCGCTGTGGCATTTCACACATAGTCGGATACGAAGCTGCAAGCAGGATTCATTGCAAATTAACATAACTCTTCTAGTGCACTGTACTGAATTCAGCCTTCTGGATTATTCCATTTTCCAGTGAACTACAGATTATAATATAGCAAGTGTTCTGTTTTTAAAGCAATTATGCTTAAATATACTTGTTCTTCAGTTTAATTTTCCTTCTGAAAGCACAGCAGTCATCTTCCATCAACAAATCCATTCCAGAATGTTTTTGCTAGCAACTGTTACTAAGACATTTTTCATGTGAAGTGGAAGCTTGGGAGGGATATAATCAGCTCTCTGGCATGGCTAGAAACATTTGCCAGTAGCTAAAATTTACAATGAGCAAAATATCTGCCTTTCGGATGTTTTAAAACAACAACAAAAAAGCCACCCTAGCTTTAGGAGGTAGACTCCATCTGCTTCTCAATCTGGAAAAATAGGAATCATTCTAGTCTAGCAATGGGACGTCTGCTTTCAGACAAGAAGGAATAGCTGTCTTAGAATCATAGAATCATAGAATTGTCAGGGTTGGAAGGGACCTTAAAGATCATCTAGTTCCAACCCCCCTGCCATGGGCAGGGACACCTCCCACTAGATCAGGTTGCTCAAAGCCCCATCCAGCCTGGCCTTGAAAACTTCCAGGGATGGGGCATCCACCACCTCTCTGGGCAACCTGTTCCGGTGTCTCACCACCCTCATGGTGAAGAACTTCTTCCTAATGTCCAGTCTGAATCGACCCATCTCTAGTTTTAATCCATTCCCTCTAGTCCTACCATTACCCGACATCCTAAAGAGTCTCTCACCATCTTTCTTGCAGGGCCCCTTAAGATACTGATAGGCCACTAGAAGGTCTCCTTGGAGCCTTCTTTTCTCCAGACTGAACAATCCCAACTCTCTCAGTCTGTCCTCATCGGAGAGGTTCTCCAGCCCTCAGATCATCCTCGTGGCCCTTCTCTGGACACGTTCCAGCATGTCCATATCTTTCTTGTAGTAGGGGCTCCAGAACTGGACACAGTACTCCAGGTGGGGTCTCACGAGAGTGGAGTAGAGGGGGAGAATCACCTTCCTCAACCTACTGGCCATGCTTCTCTTGATGCAGCCCAGGATACAGCTGGCTTTCTGGGCTGCAAGTGTGCACTGATGGCTCATGTTGAGCCTCTCGTCCACCAATCAATCTTGTCCAAGCAATCAAAGACAATATAACAAGAACAACTGGAAGAAACCCTGACATTGATAGTATGTGACAGGATTGGGGTGTGGACTCCGAAACTGCAATTATAGAAGGTTTCCTCACAAAATGGAGGTCTGTAAGTTGGTGTCTTCTCCTGGATCCCCGTGGCTGTACAGAGGGCCACAGATAGACGGAAGTGAATCCAGGATTGACCTTGGGGGCAGTTTGGGCTGTGGATGCCAAGCAGCCATAAATCTGTACCCAGAAACAAAAGCTAAGCACCTAAGAAAGTGGTAAAGCAAATGCCAAGCCCCATGCCTAGTCCTTACTGTTGTGATGGGGGGATCAAGCAGAATAAAGAAACTTCTGCACTGCTTATTGCCAAGATTTTGTGCGCATCACCCAACCTGTGGACTACATGCGTGTCCCTGTTCCCTAACTTGTTATAAACAATAATAATTTTTACTAATCTGTGTTTTTAGAAGGTCCCATTTTCATTGTGCATGTATGTCTACATGATTCATGAGTTTTGGATTGCTTTTAAGGTTTGCTCCAAGAGCTGTTTCAGGTGGCTGTGATCTTATCACGAGTAGCTGGAGAAACAAAGGCTTTTGTACGGAAAAATTGGCAGGTAAGTGAATAAGGAAATTATTTTCAAATCATTTGTTTTAAGGTATATTTATCATACTCAGATCTAAACATATTGATTTATATTATGGCTTTGGCATCGTAAACGTTTGATAGGATTATTTATTAAAATTATGCTGCTCTTTTTTGGCTTTCCAAAACACACTTCTAATGAAATATTTAAACACACACATGCTACACAATTGGCTGACTCCAGCTCACCTCTTGAACACAACTGGATTGTATGAATATTCACATCTTTCATAAAGAAATCCAGCACTCATGGGTGCAGACAGATCACAGAAGCGGGCTTCTGAGCTAAAGCTACAAATGAACCTAAGTGCTCCTTCCAACATGGGATTTTACAGGGATCCTTCAAATTCCTGTGGCTGAGGGCTATGCATATTCACATTACTGCTGGCAAAGCCCCATGGGTCTTGAGTCTCCACCAGAGAAATTACACCAGCCTTGAAACTGTCACCCTACTCAGACCCCCGTGTCACATCAGAGGCAAAGCAGAGTTCTCAGACTGCCTGTTTCCTCCGTGGTCCTTCCTCTGGGGTCTGTTTCAGAGCATGCTGTTCTTTGAGTACAGTTATTATACTTGGCTTTGCACCAACCAGAAGTGACAATGAAACTTTTTGGTGTTGCCATATGTGTCCCATCACATTCCACAGCTCAGTGACTGAACTTGACTGGTCTCCTGTTAGTTTGCCTACCCTGCCAAGGAGTTGTCCAAAAGACTACCCCAAAAGTCAAGATGTGGGTTAAAACTCCTGCCTCAAACAAGCGTAGGGGATATTTGAGAAGATAGCTCCCTGCTTTCCTCTTTCACTGTCAAAGAACAATGCATCTTCCTGCAAGTTTTTTCATAAAATTGGACTAATGTGACTTAGGTACCTAATGTAGAAAAAGATTTAGAGTTGAAAATCCCAGCTACAGACTCCCAGATAGCTATGTCTTCCTTCATCCAGGACCAGGTGTCTAGAAGCCTTGGGTCTTGCCCTTCTTTCCATTTTCTACAGGATGTCCTAGGTATTTTTAAACTCTTCTTTCTGTCTTTGGGTAACCCTATTCACTCATCTAATATGCTTGCAGAGATCCTGAGCGCCTGATGCCTGGAACAACCCGAGATTGCTTATAGATCTAGTTTTAAGTGACTTTTCCAAGAGTAGGCAGAAAGCGAATGCAAGAGCCAGGAATGGAAGCCAAGTTTCTTGTTTCATAAACTCTTGAGTTAACCACTTCTGCTCATAAGAATCATGCATAAAAAAAAAAAAAAATAACAAAGGGGAGTGAGAAGGAAAGCTTTCAAAGAACCAAGCCCAACATCACCCGTTCAGATTTCTTGAATGCCTTGTATTGCCAAACATTTACAGCTTTGAGCACTTCTGGAATTCTCGAAGCTGGTGGATAATTTTCCCCACAAATTTTATTACTGTATAATCTGATTCTGTTACCCGTACACATCTTGGTCAGCCCCACTTTTCCCCCCAGAGGTTGGAAAGAGCCCTTAAGTTTTAAGGGGACAGAAGACTGCCAAGTGCAGAAGCTAACTTTTATTTTGTTTATTTTTTCTTAGAAAAAAAAAAAGGAAATGAGCAGATGAAACCCACATTGCTCTCTAAGCATTTTTTCTTGTTAATAAAATTTGCCATCTCTTGTGATGCTAACTTTTCCCTGCCGTACTACCCAGATATGACAGGACAAGGTAACACTAAATATGAACCAGATCCAGTGAGAAATTCTCCCGTCGGATAGTTTTCCTGCCAGGAAAGGCAGGTTTGCTATGATCTACATGCTTCTTGGAGGTGGTTTGGTTTTGTTTTGGCAAATCTTGTAGGAGACCTAAACAAGAGGTTCCATGGGAAATTTGTGTTCTTTTGTGTCGGCTCAGAAGGGTGCTTCTGGCTTCTTCTCAGCGGCAGTCTTTAGGAAGACTTGATGAGGACCTGGGAGCTCAGCAACCGGGTTCTGTGGGTCTTTCCATAAGGAAATTTGGTAGCAGGTAGGATTGGGTCTATATCTGATGAGGTGCTTTGAGGGAAAAAAAGAAAAAGAGAGGATATTTGGATGGACTGTTTTACCACAATTTGATATGCATGAAAGTAATTTCCACAGCAGTTGCTATAATTAGACTGTAAACATTTTTAAACAGCCACCCACTTTATTTCTCAGGGAAAGAAAATACGTAAATGAATAAAACCAACAGCAGTGAAGAAGTAGTATCTTTCTGGCTTCTGACCAGCCAGGGAAAAAATAAAAGAAAAAGGAAAAAAAAAAGGTGGCTGCTGTGCAACACAGGGGAGAGGAAAAGTCCAGTAAACCGGACAAAACAGGCTTAATTGTAAACACGGCCCCAGTGGCACTCTGGGATGGAAGGTAAGCGGGGAGAATAGGAGAGCTGCAGAGAAGATTAGAACAACTGAAAAAAAAAATGAAGAAAACCAAGGGGAATTGAATAAAAACAACAGTCTGCTTACAAAAGTAAACATAGGGGGAAGGGAGACCATGCAAAGGGAAAACAGATGCACAGCGAGACAGTGCTCAAGAGACAGAGGGAGATGAAAGTGGTCTAAAACAAGAGGGAAATTTGGAGTGAAAAAAAAGGAACAACAAAAAATACTCCAACAACAAATATTGGCAGCAATGCCTTGGTGACATTCATGTATTGAGATGCTTCTGTTTGTATGGCGCCTGGGGAGCCTGGTGGCATTTTGTTCACACAGAGGAATTTGCCACCAAGGAGCACACTGAAGAACCCGAAACACAGAAGTACTGTCTTACTCGGGATTGTTTTTAAAGTCTCCTCCCTATTTGTGCCTCTTCCTCCTGAGTCATGCAGATCTGAGATGGAACAGATGAGAAGGAGCTCTGAAACTGAGTCAGGGTACCCATTTGAAGCCTGCCTTCAGCCCAGAGCATCCAAAAAGAGCCTGATCCACCACCAAGCAGCTGAGCAGCCTCTCCCAATGTGCTGTAGGTGGACATATCTCCAAAAGTCTTGAATCCAGAAGGTCTACAAAATCATGATTCAGTCAGAAGAAGAGAAGGCTCTGGAGAGACCTTATAACATCCCTCCAGTATCTGAAGGAGGCCTACAAGAAAACTGCAGAGGAACTTTTTACAAGGGCATGTAGTGATAGGATGAGGGTTAATGGCGTCAGACTGGAAGAGGGTAGATTTAGATTAGATATTAGGAAGAAATTTTTCACTCTGAGGGTGGTGAGACACTGGAACAGGTTGCCCAGGGAGGTTGTGGCTGTCCCATCCCTGGAGGTGTTCAAGGCCAGGCTGGATGGGGCTTTGAGCAACCTGGTCTAGTGGGAGGTGTCCCTTCCCACGGCAGGGGGGTTGGAACTAGGTGATCTTGAAGGACCCTTCCAACCCGAACCATTCTATGATTTCCAAGCACAAGTTAGGTTGCCTGTAGGAGTGTGTTGTTTCTGCTAAACAGATGCCCAAAAATAAACTGCCATGGAAATAGCCTGTTCTTTAGAGCTTCCATGGAACCTGGTGGTTCCTGTTGTTCAGAGCACTGGAACTATGTGCAGAAGGTCTTCTGATGTGAAGTAGTTTCTCTGAGCTTAAACTCAAAGACTTAGGATTCTTACAAGTCCATTCTGAGGCATTTGGGGCATTCAGACCATATCATCCTCTGAAGAGTAGTTAAAGGACAGGGTGGTCTTAGGGTTTCCACTTTCATCTTTCTGCTGGGAAAGCTTTCATGACAGGGTACAACAAGACAGAGGATGGGATCTGAAAATTATTGCCAATGATTACCACGACAGGACATGGTATACACAGAAAGGATCTCTTGTCTTTTTGGCAGACTCTATGGCATGTGTTTGACTTGTTTCACTTCAAAGTTTAGGGGTTTACAGAGCGTAGGATGAGTCTTACTGACAACATTGGCAAAAAGATCTAGTGACTGGGTCTGGAAGGCTGAAGCTCAACATTTTGCTCAGAATTGTGATTTTGGGTTAGTGATATAGCATTAAGTGCTGTTGCCTGTGTTATTCCCATCTAGTGAAAAAGCAGAGGATTTATAGAGCAGACTCTTATCTTCTTTCAGGCTTCATCTCTCAGAGTACTTAAATGTGTCTGTCTCTCCAGTTTGTCTCATTGACCTCAATGGCTGCATCTGTATTAATAAAACAAACATTGCCAGGAGTCATTCTTTGGCTTGGAGACTAAAAGTCTGGTTACATTCACGCTATTAAACTCTTTTAGCCTCTAAAATAGGGTGATTGCATCCAGCCATCTATTGGAAGTGGTCCCAGGAGTGTGCCTGGTCCTGAACCATCCCTGGGAGCAGCTGGGGAGAGACCTGGCAGCCTGGCGAGGACACTCTGGCAATGCGACAGTAGATGCCATCAGCGAGGCCTGTCCAAGGAACTGGTTGTTCTTAAGGAGACTGAGGTAAAGAGAAAACTGTCTTGTGACTGCTCGTCTCTATCCAATGGGTCTCACTATTCAGATATCAAAACTAGTAGAGAAATGGTTGCACATGCCAGAAAAAAAAAAAGACCTGGTACAATTTTCTTAACCAAAAAAAACCCCAAATCCCTGTAGGACAAATCCTCAAAGACATATAATTTCCTCACCCTGTAAAGTTTCACTGTTTTGCCCCGAAACATGGTGTTTGCCAGGCGAATTTTGGAACAAAATGAAATCTTCTGTCCAAACACAAGAGGGGTAAAATTCCAGTTTCTCCTTTCTGTTTTGTTTAGAGAAAGGTCATGAGTGGTTGTTTTTTGTCAGAACCAAACTTCCTCAAAGCCTAAGACTCCTAGAAATGGAGTTTTGGAACACTTTTGTTACAAGGAACAACCTCCAAATCCAACAACGTTAGGATTTAGGACTTAGGTGTGGGCCTATTAACAAATTAGGACTCTACATGATGCTAGGTTGAAGATCCAAACTTACCCAAATGTTGAGGGAGTGATCAGATCTGTGGTTTTGGTTTAGCTCCATCACTGGTTTAGAGGGAGGAAAAGTAGTTTGGACTTCGCTGATAAAAGAAGCTTGTGCTTGAATCATTTTATACCGGTAATGTGTTAAATATACCGCAGCAGATTCATATGGCAAGGAAGTATTTTAAGCATTGCAGTGAGTTAACTGAAAGGAACCATAGGAAATATATACCAGAAGTTAATTTTTTCCAGTTCTTTTTCAGCTCTGCACCCTGCCTGCGTTAGCTCTTGTGCAGGGTGGCTTATTTTCACTTAGAGCTGTTTTGGGATCATTATAAAATACAACACGCACGCCGCTAGGACACAGGGAGTCTCTTGGCTTATGTTTTGCAGATGTCCATAATTTAATTGGACCAGCAGGTGACCAGGATTACAAGGTCACCTTATGATGGTGATCAGCCCATGGCTGAACATGGGCAGCTCACGGTAGCACATTGGGGCTGTTGTACCTGCGCTCGAGCCCTGCACTCAGCTGCTTTTCAGCAAGTCTGCTGTGGATATTAGATGCTCTCTGCCTGAAATCTGTCCCTTGAGGTTGAGTTACAAAATCTAATAGTGCCTTCTGGCCCTAAAAAATGTGTCAATCCAGTGAGGTGGTGGTTTTGCTTTAAGGTAAAGCAATCCAGGGAGCTTTCAGGTCTGGACGAAACAATCAGCGATTATGGAGTTTATCTTGACATTTATTAGTTGTTAATGGCAGTGCTTCCAGAGAGCTAAGCACTTTCCAGGCAGCCACACAGCATCCTTGGCCTGCAAGAGCTGGTAGTTTCAGAGCACGCAAACACTAAAGGAAACAGCAAAAGTAAAGAGGGGTTTTAAAAGTTGAGGGTTTTTTTCCTTGTCATTAAAGCTCACTTGAATCACTACTGGTCAGACAGTGGTCGGCAGTTTCTCAGAGGTGGAACTATCCATGGGGAAGGGAGTTGCAGGTTGACCTAGATGGGCATGGTGAAGTCAGTTGGAGCTTGGGCTTGGCCATCTCCAGGTGTAGTGAGTGCCAAAACCAACAAGGATTTGGCTATAGTCTGGGCAAGAAAATTCACTGCTTGGGTGAAGAGCCTCAGTGACAGCAGCAGAGGTTGTGAACAAGGAGGTGGTCAGCAGAAAAGAAACAAACGGCAACTCAGGAAGTCACGTTGAGGAGTCCCATCCCTTTGAGACACTAATGGTGCTGGGACCGTCTGTAATAGCTTGTGATCCTGAAACTATGGAAATACAGCTTATTCTTTCCCACCAGAAAGAAAAATCATGAAAGGCTGAGATCCTTTTGGGGGGTCGTTCCCACAGATGTCTGGCACTGTCCTGCAACTGGGGATGGAGGAAGGACTTGGACATCTTTGGGCTCAGGCCAGGCTGGTGAATGACGTCCCAGGGCAGATGAGCATTACGTGGCAAAGTTAAGTCACTCAAGCTCAATGTTGGCTTAACCAGCACGGACTGAGTAATTTCTGAGCAGAACTTTTTGCTCACGAAACTATTCTCTTGACTGCTACCTTAGGGGCTGCCATGTGACATGAAAAGACCTCTTCTCTTTTGCCAGGAGAAAGGCATTTTCCGGCAGATAAGAGAAACAACTCACTGTGGTGACTCCCAGCACAACAGAGACAAGTGGATGAATGGCTGGGGTGGGGGGGAAATGAAGCTAATCGCATCACTGAGTCTTTCAATATGTACTTATTTGTTTTCTGGTTTCCACCTAAGTCCAGAAACTGAAATTCAACTCTGAACTCTTCATCTACCCGACTTGGGCAGGCCTTTTTACCTGTCTGGTCTTTTCTATTTGTAAAGTATGGATAATAATGCCAGGTAACCTCAGGAATTGCAGAAAGTGCCCCCATGGAAGTAATTTGCAGATCAGAGAGAACGGTATCATTGTTCAGAGATCGCAAAGGACTGCGTAGAAATGTTTCTAAATAATGATGTGTTACTTACTTGGGGTAATCTCAGACGTCAGAGTCATCTCACACCATACCCTGTGTCTTTTCAGACCATAGCAGTGAAGCTGGAAGCAGAACTCCAATTAGTTGTGTCCTGATACACAGATCTCTGACATTTCCATTAAAGCTGGTGAAATTAAAAGTATTTAAATGTTTAGACTCATTTATTTAAAATAAAAGAGACTGCTACGGGTGCAAGTCCTCTAACAGACCCCTGAAAACTTTGGATTTCTCCTGGCAGATACCCTACATATGGATAAACTCCTTTTAACTAAGTTTATAATAACTGCATAGGTTTACCCACCACATGACTGCTCTGAGATGTGCCAGTGCTCCTGCACATCCGAAAAGTGCCCTGTATAAGCTCTCCTCCAAAGATGAACCTGCCTCTTTCCCTTTGGGGCAGCAGCACACTTCGGTGAAGGCAGCAGCCACTACTCTTCTGAACTACTACTCCAGGCTGCTCACAAACTCACAAAGGCATCGGTTATGTGTCTCTGTGCTCCTCAGCTTTTATTCGCAGCCATAAAGGGTAGGGACTTTAAAAAAAAATAATCAGCAGAATAATCAGCAGAGAATCGTAGTTGGATCGGTCCATATCCAGCGTCACCTTTTGGGTCCTAAATCCAGTTTGTTAAGAAGGTAGGAAACTAAACAGGCTGCTGAGACTGGGTTGGGGCATCCGCGTGGAATACGGCAGCAGCCCCAAAAGGGTGGAAATGGCACGGCTCGAAAGTTTTACAAGTGCTTGGGAGGGATGAGGCCTTGTAAGAGCCAGGCGAGATGCCTAGAAGCTTAAACAATGCTGAGCGCGGCTCAAAAAGCACTCCCTGTGGACAGACCATCTTTTCGACGCAGCCAGAGATTACCCATATGTCTTTAAAGCCCGTTGCACGCTACATGTTGCATTGATTGTGCACAGCAGCTGAGCGCTGAACAAATAAGCTGCCGCTGCTGTGCTGGATGGGGGAACATCCTGGTGTTGCTATGACATTCCTTGTCAAGTTTTCAGACTCAAATGGATCCCACATGGGGGGAGTGTATCAGGCTCTGTTGGCAAGCGTGAGGTTTGGAGGCTGGAGTGCTCCCCATCTCCTCTTCGTGGAAACAAAGCATCTTTTATGCTTCCTTCCAACCAGGACAAGGGGCTGAAATAAATCATCAAGTGACCCAGCCACTCCCCTGCTATTATAACAAGCAGCTGGAGGGCCACCAAAACCGGGCACCGCTGCTAGTCAAACAGGCGCTTTCTCGTTCGCCTTTTATTTGGATTCACTGGTGGCACTCTGGGGGTTTGCCGCTTCTTTCTTTGCCTCCTACGGTCCAGAGACACTACCAGTAAAACCCCAAAGTGATATTAAAAAAAAAAAAAAAAGGTGGGGAGGTTGGGCTCACAGCCAGCTGTTGCTAACAGATGTGCCTGTGAGCATCGTCAAGATTAAGCCAATTTGGCCAATCCAACCTGCTCGCAAACCGGAGTCCATTGTTCGATGGGGCACAACAAGCAATTGCGGGAGGTTAAATAAATCTCAGGGCGCAACTCCTGGAAAGCTTCCAGAGAGGTGCTCAGGACTCCGCCGCGCCACAAAGAAAGGTTGGGGAGCTCTCTGGAGCAGACAGTAGGTGCCCAAACACAAGCACTACGGCACCAAAAATATACCCCTGCATTTTTAAGCTTTTATTCACCCAAGCTGGAGATAATAGGAGTGTATTTAAGGGGTCAAAGTGCAAGTTCCCAGGTTGTCCAGGTTGGACGGGGTTGACTTACACGTCCTTGAAGATGAAGCGGGTCTATGGTGGAGGCAAAACCAGATGCCCAAGCCTTTCGCTGCGGCTTCAAAGCCACCCTCCCTCCATCCCTCCCCTCATCTGGAGCCTGTCCCTGAGCTACGCAGAAGTGGCGGCTGCTGCAGCCCGCTGGGGCTTGTTTCCTACCTCGAACCACAGCCTCCAGGAGCAGCGAAAAGAGGAATTTGGCGATGCCCTGCAAACCAGCTGCTTTTCTGGGCCTGCTGCCTCTTCTGCTGGAAAAGGAGAGGCGCAGCGGGAGGGAGGAGGCTCCAGCTGGGAAGGTGGGGAGGGCGAAAGGAAAACCAGGAGGGAAGTGCCTGAGCAATTTCACAGCAAAGGCAGCGTATGAAGTTGCTTCGGTTCGTGGTCTGTGCTCTGGGGTTTGTCTGTGGGAAGCCTGCAGGGGTGTTGCAACCTGCCAGTGCCAATAAACATCACCACAAGACCAGAGGAGCTCAGGGCCTGCAATATGAAAGGCAAAGAGAGGAAAATTAGAAGTAAAAATATGAAGTTAATAAAAATCCTTTATCCAATCAGACTCTAAAGAGAGCACAGCCATGGGCTGGAAGCAGCAGCCGGGCGCTCCAAGCCCTCACTTTGCTTAATTACCTAATAGCTTGCAGAGCCCTTTCAGCTTTATGAGTTGCACATTTATTCACAGCTGCCCTGCCTTGCAGGAGCCATGGTAGCTGGTGGGGGGGTGTCTCTGCCCGTGCCCCCTGCCTGCCTGCAGGGAGATGGAGCTCCACGGCCCAGATGCTCCAGACCTCAAGGTCTGAACTGGCTAAAGCCCTTTAGATAAATAATCTTGCTTATTAGAGTACATAATTTACCCACTAAGGGAAAGAAATTCCCCCCTTCCCCACTGTTTGCACAACAGGTCCTCTGGGCGGTTTTTCTCAGTCGGTATTCCCAGGACAGAGGGTTGATGATTACATGAAGATCAGAAATTGTGCCTGTGGCTAGCTGGGGGCTGGCAAGGGGTTTGCTTTGGTTTCCCTGCCCTGCTGTTACCCCTTCTCAGCTCAGCTCCTCTCTCCTGCTGGGAGCAGCTCCCAGAGCAGAAGGTGGGTGGGATGTTGGAAAAATCTTTCAGCACTGGTGGGTGCACTTTGGAGGGCTGGAGTTAGGCATGGACAGCATAAGCATACAGCTGCCATGGGTATGGGCAGCACCCTGGACCCTGATGAATAATGGGGACGGGCACAGTAAAACTGCAATACTTTCGGTTGGAAGGGACCTTTAAAAGTCATCTAGTCCAACCCCCTGCAATGAGCAGGAACATCTTCAACTAGGTCAGGTCGCTCAGAGCCCCGTCCAACCTGATCTTGAATGTTTCCAGGGATGGGGCATCTACCACCTCTCTGGGCAACCCGGGCCAGTGTTTCACCACCACCATTGTAAAAAATTTCTTCCTTATATTTAGTCTAAATCTATTAGTTTAAAGCCATTGACCCTTGTCCTATTGCAACAGGCCCTCTAGTTTTGCTCCAGATCAGGCTGATGCTGGATCTGGTGAAGTTTTTCTCCAGGTTGGACTAATGAGGACTGCTGGGGTACATTGCCTTCCCCTATATGATGGGATCCTCACTGCTTCCTGGGCATTTTGTCCATGTACCCCACCCCAGCATCCCAGTTTGTGGAATCATAAAATCATAGAATGTGTTGGGTTGGAAGGGACCTTTAAAGGTCATCTAGTCCAACACCCCTGCAGTAAGCAGAGACATCCTTAACTAGATCAGGTTGCTCAGAACCTCATCAAGTCTGGCCTTGAACGTCTCCGGGGATGGGGCCTCCACCACCTCTCTGGGAAACCTATTCCAGTGTCTCACCACCCTCAATGTAAAGAACTTCTTCCTAATGTCTAATCTAACCCACCCTGCTCTAGTTTAAAACCATTGCCCCTCGTCCTATCGCTACATGCCCTTGCAAACAGCCCCTCCCCAGCTTTCCTGTAGGCCCCCTTCAGGGACTGAAAGGGGCTATAAGGTCTCCCTGGAGCCTTGTCTTTTCCAGGCCGAACCACCCCAACTCTCTCAGCCTGAAACTCTCAGTTTTGAACTTTCTCAGTTCTGCCAGAACAACCCCTTGCATCCCCATCCAGTGACCAAGCTGCAGGCATAGGCATTTCAAAACATTGCCAGCATCTTGGCACCAGGCTCTGATGATGGGACAGTTCATGGCAGCTGTCATGCAGGCAGAGGAAGCCAAGCCCTGCCTTCAGCGGATTGTGG
Organism: Larus michahellis; assembly: GCF_964199755.1. Lineage (NCBI taxonomy): Eukaryota > Metazoa > Chordata > Aves > Charadriiformes > Laridae > Larus > Larus michahellis. The sequence goes on from NC_133898.1 coordinate 126,200,498, forward strand.
AGAAGCCGTGTAGACTTCTCTGTGCTGATCTGTCGTCCTCAGCATGTCCCAGGAATAAGCAGTGCTTGAAGACCTCTCTAATCAGCAAGAAATTATTTGCAAGGTGCCCACAACTAGAGTGCTTCACCTTTTGATTAACAGCTTGCTTAGCAAGGCAAAACTTAAAGGTACCATCTACAGGAGTGCTTGTCCCCCAGAGCTGGGCGATTACTTCTGGACTTTGTTTCTAGCCCTTTTTTGGGGGAGGATGTTTGCCTAGATGGCTATGGAAAAACACGATGGCTTTTTCAGGGCTCTTAGACCCAGAGGGCAGCTGTCATGACTGACACGTGGGGATAAACACTGACCATCTGGGAGGAGCTGATGGCTTACTTTGCAGCTGAGCACCATTAACCCCACCTGGTCACTAATCCCCAGGAAATTGAATCATATCACAGAACTGGAGGATAAAGGATTTGAGGGGACCTTGTGAGATCATCTTATCTGACCCTGTGCAATGTGACTACATCAGGGAGCCCCTCCTCTAACACCTTTTGGTGTTACGAGCTAAAAATTGGAGAAAAAGACAGAAAGGAGAAGAAGAAAGTAAAATTTAACAAGAATAGGAGTGTTATTCGTTCAGTACATACCCTGTTGTTATTCCCTCTGCTAGCAGGTAGGTGTTGGTATAACTGAAGAACAGAGATTTCATATGGTTCAAATCCTCTTAGTGAAAAATTTGGGTTGAGTGTCTGATTTCTGTTTGTGCATTAGGAAGGTCTTTCTGCTCTCCACCTGTAGTATATTACTGCCAAAAAGAGTAGGGCCCTCAGAGCAAAGCTTGCCCACAAGCACTGGACTCTCTGGCTATGGGGCAGTGCTAGCTGTGTGTTTGGAGGGTACCTGCACTGGTTGTGGCTGTGCATTCCCATAAGGTGATGATGCTTGATGGATTGGTTGGCTTTTCTCCTGGGTAATTGGAGTTGGACTTTCTGTGTTGATGCTCCTGTGATCCTGCCTTGTGCCCTACTGTCTTGGCAAGACAGCAGAGAGATACCTCATTCTCTTGACAGGTTAAGCTGGACCTAGACGCTGATATGACTCTGCACTTGAGGAACGATCCCTGACCTACCTTCCTGCCAAAAACAGCATGAAAGGTAAGCGCAGTCACAGAATCACAGAATGGTAGGGGTTGGAAGGGACCTCTGGAGATCATCTAGTCCAACCCCCTGCCAGAGCAGGGTCACCCAGAGCAGGTGGCACAGGATAGCATCCAGGCGGGTTTGGAATGTCTCCAGAAACGGAGACTCCACCACCTCTCTGGGCAGCCTGTGCCAGGGCTCTGCCACCCTCAAAGGAAAGAGGTTCCTCCTCATGTTTAGGTGGAACTTCCTATGCTCAAGTTTGTGCCCGTTACCCCTTTTCCTGTTGCTGGGCACCACTGAAAAGAGCCTGGCCCCATCCTCCTGACACCCACCCTTATAAGTATTGATAAGCATTGATAAGATCCCCCCTCAGTCGTCTTTTTTCCAGACTAAGAAGACCCAACTCCCTCAGCCTTTCTTCATCAGAGAGGTGTTCCAGTCCCCTCATCATCTTGGTAGCCCTTTGCTGCACCCTCTCCAGCAGTTCCCTGTCCCTCTTGAACCAGGGAGCCCAGAACTGGACACAGTACTCCAGGTGTGGCCTCACCAGGGCAGAGTAGAGGGGGAGGATAACCAGTCCATCTTCATACACTCAGCTAATCAAAAGAGCAGGCAGGGGGGTTTCAGACACCTGCTACACAGATATTAGGAGATAGACACAGCTTTGTCCCGGTCATAGAGGGACCTCTACGTAGCTTTCGGGGTGTTTCCCAGGTACCTGGGCCCAAGTACAGGGTGTATCATACATAACCAGTTCACTAAGCTTCAGCTCGTCCTTCATTGCACTGCATGGGGTACCATCACCCTGAGTGCTCCCAGTGCCAGATGCTGAGCACTGGTGTGGCCCCAATGCCTTTCTCTTGCCAGGAGGCTGGTTAGACATGGCTGGTGATGGACACACTACCCCCTAATTTCCCTGCTGAGGTTGTCAGCTCTACCCAGCCCTATCTAGCAGAGCTCATAACAGTGGCCCATGAAGCTCGAGGCTCTGCAGAGGTCAAACTTTAAGAAAGGTAAGGTGTTCTTCCCTGGGATTTCATGGTCCATGGGACCCCAATCTGAAACCTTGGGCCAATTACTGGGGCACCTACATAGGACCCAAGGAGCCCAATACAAGACGTTGGTCCGGCAGTGATGTTTTTTGAGCTGATATTATTACTGGGAAAATCCACTACATGGTCTTTTCTTGGCAAAAGAATAGCTAGGTTATGCTACAGTAGCAGACACAGAATTTTTTATTCTACTTGAAAGAAAAATGGCAAAAATTCAAATCAATGTTGTGTGTTTAGTGAGTGTGTGAAAAAGGTTCACACAGATGTCTTTTTCTGCATTTCCCTCCATTTTCCATTGTGAAATCATTTTATAGGTCATGGAAAATAGAAGTAAAATAGGCATTTCTTTTTCATACTCACTGATATTTTTGAAATAGGAACTCTAAATCTTCTATTAAATCCCAGTCAGTTTTAAAAGGGACATAGATAAACAAAAAGGTTCAGGATTCACAAGGAAACTGAAAAAAAATAAGATAACCTGGGAATAAAATACAATAAAATAAAAACTCCCTTTATGTAAATATTAAACCGGCATAGAAAAATTCTCTCTTTCCCCAAACTGTTCTGCGTAGGAAACTCTATGTGATGGGAAGAAAAGGCTATCCATGGTTTTCTGTGTTGCAGAAGAGGAAGGCGTTAGGTACTTGCTTAATTGAAGTTAAAATGAATAATTTCTTAATAGAAAGGCTTTTGGTTAAGTCTAAACATATAATCTCAAGCTGCAACTGATAGAGGCCATGTATACCTTGTTCTTCATACTCAGTGCACATTTTGATTCTTATTTCCATTTTTCCAAAACATCTTAAAACCCCATACTGGGCACTTCTGAAAACCCGCCCGTTGTCTAATTAGGGTCTGAGCTCTTTTGAAAATGTATCTCCAATTGGGAGAGCTGACCACTTCTGTAAATCTGGAACAGGTTTTCAAAGGGAATTAGATGTCAAGTTTTGAAAACACCAGTAGGCATTTAAATACCACCGAAGGTTTGGCTGTAGGTGCTCTGGAGGATAATAACCCTTTCTTCCCTTCATCTAGTCTTTCTTTGGTGTCCTCTTAGATTGTAAATTGTTCTGTGTACAAGCTGTATCTACCATGCCTGTGTGCATCAGAGCCCTGACTTTGGTTAGAACTGCTAACCATTGCCAGAAATGCATTTGAAAATATTGATCAGCCCTTTTCGTGTCTGTAAGTGAAGAAGGATGCAGAATTCAGACGTAAATTGGCTTTAATTTTAATTGGGCCCATTATCCCCCTTTTTTTACTGTTCCACACCAGGCAACACTGCAGTAGGTGTTACTTGTGCATGTGGCTTAGAGTAAGCAAAGCTTGCAGAGTGAGTTTGATGTGAGCTTAGTGGTTACACAGCCTGAAACCAGGTTTTATGTTAGATCTGATGCATGTGGCTTCAGTGGAGATGTGCGGATGAGCAACAAGTGAATTTTTGCTCCCGCTCCCCAAATCTCAGCCCCTCAACCTGTCCTGCCTCCGTGTGATGCGGTGAGTGCTGGGTCCAGCTCTTTTACCAGCTCATCACGTGCGAGAGTTTCTAGAGACAGGGGGGGATTTGCAAGCTCCAGACACATCTCTGCGGCTGCAAAGGGTCGGTCCATCTGCTGCATGGTGTATGCTTACGTGGAGTCGGTGGAGCTGGCTGCCAGCTCTCAACAGACAGATCAAAACAGCATAAAACTAGATTAGTATCTGAAGTCCGGATGAAATTCCCTGACGTTACCCTTTAAAAGTTTCAGGTGGGGGATAAAGAAAAATCTTGTAACTCGAAACCTTCTGATGTCCAAATTGTTATGTTACATAGGAAATCTCCTTCTTTCTTACAGCCCCTGGTGGACTTTCACTGATGAGTGACTGGGCCATCTGTTTAATTTCACGATTAACATATGTGTCGTGCAGTTACAAACGCTTTCCTCCCAGCTCTGTCCGGCTGCCCGTATCTGAAGTGTAGCTGATTTCGGTCCAAAAACCACAGCAGGGCGTGTAATTAATAAGGGTAATGTTGTGATATGATAAGTGCTGCAGTTTAGTGTGTGGTTGAGCCTATTGTTAACCCCAGAGCTGTTAATTTCAGGGTAATGTTTTAAGCTGATTTACATGAGAGATAAGAAAATTCATCTGTATTACAGCAATAAGACTACTTAGCACTTACCCAGCTGCAGATCTTAAAGCACTTTATAAACATTAATGAATTAAACTGCGTGTTCAGAGAGGCTGCAAAGTTAAAATGTTATAGCCCCATCGCTAAAAATAATATCCAGAACAGTGGGAGAAAAATCACTGTTTTACCGAAATGAGCCGAGAACCACTGCCTCCAGTTTTTATTAGTAGTGGTAACAAGGCTATTCTGGGGCTCTGTCCTTCTTTTGACACCTGGGGCAAAACTCCCTTTAACTTTGATGGCCATTCAATGCCAGCGTTCACCTTACAACTTAATATTCGAGAGATATTTCGCTTTCTCCTGACCAAAAGCTGGTGTTCAAAACACACTACTGATAAGTTAAGAAGAGGGAGTGGGTGAGTTTTTTCCCGTGGTGTTCCAATCTATAGTGGAAAAATATTTTTGTGCCCCATTTAACTATGTCTGCATCTCCTCTGTCTCTACTCAACAGCAACACGAAAAAGAAGGTCTAAATTTTTACAGAAGTCAGTAGGGCTCTATTCCTAGCTCTGTGCTACCAATTAAAAGAGTCCTAGTGCTTTGCAGTGGCTCTAGGTCAGACCCCGAGGATAAATGTTCCTTCTTGTTTAAAGATAGGTAGCTCCACAGTAAGGTAGCTAAAGCCATTGAGTGAGTCAAAGACCTTTTAGTTGCCCTACAAAAAAGCCCTCGTTGATTAAATAGGACTTGCCCCAGTAGGTTTTGCAGCATGTGGGGATGCCCTGCAGGCATTATTTCATGGCAGGATGGGCAGCCCTCAGTAAGACGGCTTCGATTGCTGCTGTAGGGTTTCGTAGCAGGGACACAGACTTTGGTTAGATGTGGTGTGGTGCTGGTTGCTTGTGCTAGGCATTCAGTAGAAATGGCAAGTAGGAACTTTAAAGTCTCAGCAACCTGCAAAACAAATACAGCCACCGCTGGAGAAAGCCCATACACTGGGGAGCGTGCAAGGACATGGACAAGAAAGGAGCTGTGGGCATCCCCTCTCCACACACGGAGAACAGAGTCAGAAGATCAGGCCAGATTTGCAGTGAGCTCCTCACCCAGCATCAGTACGGTTCACCTTCTAGACAGCCAAATAAGTAGTTGGGTGACCTGCACTTGTCATCTCTGGCCACCAGCATCACGTAATGGTGGTCCTCACGTACTCTGCCCTCACCTACCCATCAGGGCAGGGTCACAGTCTCTGAGCTCTGAGGACAGATCTTACCGAATGCAGCGCTGAGACAGGAGTTGCATCCTCCAGTCGTGTCCTAAAGGTCGTTTCTGTGCTGAGTTGCCTGTGCCCATGGCCACTGTTGCTGCATCCCAAAACAAACCCAGGGCTCTGTCAACCAGTGAACTGCAGGGCGATGCAAAGCTTTGCACTTGTGTGGTGTTGGCAAGGGTCTCCTTATCACAAGGGCTGACATACTTTGCATCGAGGCTTCTGGAGTGAAGTCTGTTGTAACTCCACCTTAGTTATTGAGGAGAAGGGAGCAGTCAAGTTGGGGAAGTCTTACTGAAGAGACTGACTACCATATACATACGTAACACTGCAACTTGAAGTGTCTTCCTCTAATGTCCAGGGCCAGCCCTGGAGAATACACTTGCACCAGCATTTTTTTTCTAGGATTCAGTGTAATTTCTGCATAAATCCCCATTATTGTTGGCTGAGATTCTTGTGGGCATTGCCTGTGATCCACATTTGCATGGAGAGCTGTCAGGGAAAGTGTGAGGCGCTGCCAGCTGGTGTCACCAAAAAGGATATCTTACGGGTCTTTGTAAAGCTTGCTGACAGATAGGGACCCACAGTGAAGAGGAGAGCTGCATTTATCTGGTTGGCATTCCCTGATGTATGAGCTGGGGCACACAGCATAAGCCTTTTGCTCACAGACAGAAAATAATCACTAACAGGAACTTTCCTCCTTCGGCTCATCTAAAAAAAAAAAAAAGTGTGCCAAGAAAACTCCTATCCAAGGCCTCCTAGACACTTTCCCTGTGCCAGAGGATGATCTTTAAACATCTGTTCCAGCTCTGCACATGAAAGGCTCACAAGCACATTAGTTTGCATGTTCAGTCATCCCATCTCCGAGGGGAATGTGCTCATCGGCTGACGGAGCTATCTGCAGGATGCGATTGTTCGTGCTGCATCCAGGTACTTGGCAAGCGAAGCGGGTGACGATGTTCTTGGCATCACACCTGCCTTGTGTAATCAGCCACGGGCGGCGATTTCTGCATTGCTATCTCTCTCTGCACGGGGAGGAGAGCGGCTGCGAGCTCCCAGCTGGAGCTGGCCGAGCCAAGCGGCTCGGGAGGAAGGATTTCGTCTTCCCTTTCAAGGCAGAGCTGTGAAAAATGTCACACTTGATGGGTTTTCCCTCTCTATCTAGTTTAAAGATGCACGGCGAACTTAGTGGATGGTCTTTGGCTTCAGCTTCTGAAATAGTTTTTAGGTAAACTTTTCTTCCCTGGGAGAGGATGGAGGTGACTTTCAGGAGGTGATACACCACCCTTGCCCCACAGAATGCATCTGTAGCTTTCCTGGTGGTTTCAGGGCAGCCTCAAAATCACCGAGGCAATGTCAGGAGCTGAGTCCAGATGTTATCAGCTCCTGTTGTTTTGCTTTGGCAGCAAAACCCACCTTCGCATGCTGCGGTATCTTGTGACATAACCTCCCATCACCAATGAAGGAGTTAAAAGGAACATTGAATGTCATAAAAGGCCAATTCACCAATGCGTCCTTTCACCTCTCAGCCTGGAAATGGAAACTCATCACAACTGAGCTCAGACTTCTGGGACCTGTCAGACATCTCTTCTTCTTGTGTATTAGTCCTGCAATTTTACGGTAGCGTAAGCGGCATCCAAAGCAACATCCTCTCCCCCATCTGCCACCAGAGTAACAATTTAGGTTGTTGTGAGGTTTTTTTAACCATGCTTTTATACCAAATATGCTAGAAATCACCCCACAAGAGTCAGTTTTCTGAAATGTCTTGTGTTTCTTGATATTTGCCCAACCAGAAATGCTTGCAGCAAGTGATGCCTCCCAGGCCATCTCTTTCAGGTGAGGAGGCAACAAAAAAAGAGGATTGCTGAGGTGTCCATGGGTCTGTATAACATGAGTGGTCAAACCTGGGCTTGTCTTACCTAAAACTTTTTGGTCAATTATCCCTGCTCTTATCTCTCTTCTCTTCTCCAGATTTATTTCAAAGAAGGTATTTGGACTATTCTTAGGCCAAAGTCTCCTGTTGAGTTCGGTCCCCTGCTATATATAGCAATGTATCCATCTTATACTTAGATTTAAGACTTTTTGCATGGCGTAGACAATTATCTGCTGGAAACCAGGCACAGAACAACACCTGGTTTCAAGGAGTGCACCAGGCAAATGCTACACCAGTAGCAGGTTTTGGTCACCAATGGTAAGGGCTGGGGTTACAGCTACTTGCCTGGAAATGAAAAAGCATTTCTTCCTGGGCTGATCTGCTCGTACTGTCTGCGTGGCTGGGGGACTGCCCCTTTCAGAAAAGGAGACACAGAGGTGGGGCAAAACTCCGTCCTAAATCTTACCAGAGCTTCGATTTTTCTCTCTCTTTTTCTTCACTCTCACCCCATTTAATTCAACTCTTTCTTTCCAAATTTGCAATAGCGGGTAATTTTGTATCTGCAGACACAAATCCAAATCCTGATCCCATTAAAGTTAGCGGCAAAACTTCCAATAACTGCAACTGCACCAGGACTTGGCTCACTGTGAAGAAAATGTTGTTCTGAAGGCAATATGTACTGCCACAAGGATTCAGACATCCATAAATCCATCAGGGCAATGAGTATTTCCATCTGCCTCCAGCATTTGGAGCCGGGTGTGTTAACAATATGAGCTAGAGAGTGAAAGTTAACAGCAAATGCATTTCTGCAACCATTTCTCCCACTCTTATTAATGAGCTTTTTGCATTTACTGGCAGAAGGATAAAGAACAGCTTCCAGAGCACAAAGGTTTATGTGCAGGTTGGACTCTTGGGACGGGAGCTTGGATGCCAGTGTGACGGACACCTTAAAAATATCATAGCTAGACCTGTTTTAAAGAGGCCAGTTTGGGTCTCAGGAAAGCTCAGCTCATTTCCCAGCTCTGCCACCGACCTCCTCTGTGTCCCGGGGCAAATCACTTGGTCTCACCGTGCCTCGGTCCCTCTGCCACAGCATTTCTAACTCCTGTCCTTTGCCTATGCAAACTTTTAGGCAAGGCTGTAATACACATAATAATAATAATAGTAATAACAATAATGACAATCTGGTATATACACTGCATCAAATCTCAGCCACCCGCATCTGGCCAGCTGCATTCTGGCAGGACTCTTGCAGCCGAGCAGCACACACGGGAACCCTTTAGCTGGGGGAAAAAACTTTCCCTTTCCCGGTGAGTAATTTTAAGGACTAGACTGGTAGCAAAGCCAGAGTGAAACCTGGAGGCAATTTTGCTGGCGTTCTGAAATGAGTTTTATGTAAGTCCATAAATGTTTTTGAAAAGTCTGTTTTAAGAGAGGCCAGAGTGCCCTGGGGTGACTCTCTTTAAAGTGCTTTGTTTTGTTAATAATGATTTGTAAACGGCGTCTGTCGGAAGTGTCGCTGCCACTATCTTGGAAAAGTCTTGGCTGGGAAACACAGGTACCTTGTGTTACTTAACGTGCTTCGAGTATTTTTCCTTGCAATAATGCCTGTAAATGCCGCGAGTCTGTGTGGCCACAGCTGCCTGGGTGAAACCATGCTCTGCTGAATGCCCAAGTTCTTGGGCTAGACTCAGCCATCCCTTCCTCTGGTAGCATATGGGAACTCACCACGGGGAGCAGATGGCGTAAGCTCAGGGTGTGGGGAGCAGAACATCTTTGGGAACTCACCAGGTCATTTCTGAGTGAGGACATCTCATACCTGGAAGATCCCTGCTGCAAACACAGCTGGATGGTGGTATTGTATGAATAAAGGACCCATCTCACCTGTCGGAGGGAGGACACAACTCATGGCATGGAGAGCATCCCACTGGGATGGAGAACAGCAGCTATGGGGATGCCCTGAGCAGGGCAAAGGCCAAAGACACCAGTCCTGGCATTAATTGTCAGAGAAAGGAAAAAAACCCAGTTATTTCCATGTTTGTATTTGTATTTAGTGAGAGTTAAGATCCTTAAGTGCCTTTAGGAAATACTCAGAATTATACCTGCTGCAGATATGTCTCCAAGAGTGTACTGTGTGAAAACATGACTGCTGCAATTTCCCTTAAAAATCTCATGATTTGATTTGCCTACAAGCACAGTTTCAAGCCTCTGAGTCCTTTTGGAAGACCCAGCATTGTCTTCTAGGGATCCACAGCACTATTTCCACCTCTCAAATCTACTCCAGCAGCTTCAGTTGGGATAAAATTACAACGGCCATCAATCCAGCCCTCCTACTTCAGAGCATACACTAATCACCGCGGAGGGGAAGGAAGCAATTTTCTTCACACTTTATTACTGCCCAGCCCCGTACGTTACAGATCTCGGTGCTGCTCTTTGTTTCGCATCCTTGCGGTGCATCTGTCATCGTCTGCTGACGGAAAGCCTGATGGAAAGCCAGGCTGGACAGACCACCGTGGTGCCCAGATGGGATTTGCCTGACCTAATGCAACTGCCTGCAAGTTTGGCTGACACCAGATCTCCTTCTCTACTCGGTGGAGAAAGCAGGAGAGGGTCAGGGGATGATTCATCCCATGCTAAGAGAGGTGTCCAAGGCGGACAAGATAAATCACCCTGTGGAGGCCCTGATTCTACATTGGCTATAGGTGGAGCCCATATTATTTGCCTGTGTGAGACACTTAACCTCTAGATGGCTGAAGTGAAAAGAGGTGTCCCTTGCCTCTCTCAGCCATGTTCCTCTGCAGGATTTCTTCTTCAGATGAATGAAATACCAGAAGATTTGCTTATGCTTCACAAAAAATAGCTCTGAGCACACTGCCTCTTTAGCAGGTTGATGCCAGGACACTAGAACAATATGGATGTGAAATGATGATCATAATTACTATTTTTGGAATAGGGGGATATAACTGCTGAAATCCAGTGGAAGGGGCCAGCAAGAAGTCCTGCTCCAAAGTGATTGTGCATTGGGATGGGGTGGAAGAGGAGGGGAAGTTTTATTAATTATTGTGCTTAAACCCGAGTGAAACGGCAAACATTGCTGCTTTTAAAACTTCCCAGCTGTTCTTTCCTTTGTTCTGGTGACTGCTTGGAAGTTTGAGCAGCGATAAAAGCAAGGACTCTTAAAGCAGTTTGCGAAGTTGTAGGAGACTTTAAACAGCTGGTATGATAAAACACCCACATTTCCCCTGACAAATGTAAGCTCCACCGGTAGCTTTTAGAGAAGGGATCCATAGCAGAGCCATAAATGAAATAAAACGGTTAAGTGTAGAGGTGACGTTCTGGGTTTTCCCAGCTCAGTAAAGATATATCTAACCAGCCATTATCACGCAGGTGCACGTATATCATTCAACATCAGACATCAAGGAAAAATAATTGCCTGGAGTGAGAGAGTAAAGTTCAATGAAAGTTTGAAAGCATTACACACCAGCACTCCTAGAAGTATAATCAGACACCGAAAAAAAAAATGACTCCCATGCTTTTGTTTGGTTGATGAGTTTGGGTTTTCTGGCTGCATCAAATGAGATCTCATACAAATCTGTCTTCATTAGACTTCTTCTAAAAACAATTGTACGTTTCCTGGAAGCTCATTAACAGGGGAGCATTGCCAGGCTCTTATTCATAATGGCCCTGATTCAACGAAGTACTTAAACATGTGCTCTGGGCCCGATGATTTATAATAGAGGGTATAAAAGTAACCCAAACTTTTTCGAAGTTGTAGAAAACACTAAGTCCGGCGTTCATTTGCACTTTCAGTGAAAATCCTGGTCAATGCTTCTTATCTTTGAGATCTGTTTTAAATGATAACATGTTCAGTATCTACCTATCTGTGATTCCATCGGTCAGCCTAAAGCCACGCTGCGCTTAAAATGGTTGGTGACTCCACGTCTGCATCCGCTGATTCCTCCTCTTCTCTTCTGGAATATTTCAAATTCCCCCGCAGGCTGGGAGGGTGGCACCTATTACCTGTTGGGCACAGGGACATGTCTGTCTGGTGTGGTCCTACCTGGTCAAAAATTCGACACAAACACTTCAGCTAATTCACTCTTAGTCTCAATGTCTCCTAGTCTAAGTGTCTCTTTCCCCACCAGTAATATACATTCCTTGAAAATGTTTTTCTCCTGCATTCCCCTGCTGTAAACTGCCACCTGTGTTGAAGGACCGACTCTTCCCTGCCTCAGCTATTGCTTCAAGCCTGCCTCCTAAAATGCATGCGTTGGAGGGTAAGTGCAGACCTGGAGGGGTGCTGTGTTACGTCGTTTTGAAGTTCTGCAAGTTGTGCAGTACGTTTGGACATCAGGCAGTTTTTGAAGTCCTTTATGAGTATCTTTCCCCTGGTTTGCTGGGGTTTTTTTTGGCTCTTCCCAAGGGAGCTGTAATGGAAACATTGACGGTGCTGTAGGATGGCAAAGCCCTGCCATTACGTGTACTGAGGGCCATCAAGCTCTGGTGACTGTCCTGCTGGGTCATGCTGAAAGCCTCCAAAGATATTATTGCTTTTGGGTCCCTCTGCTTTTCATAACCTGACTTGAGGCACCCCAGCAGGAGACCGATTTTCGGGAATGCTTAAGTTCCGGCCTTTGCAAGCCATCTGCCTGGCTGGGTGGCTGCCTGTCAATCTTCTGTGCTTCCATTTCTCACCCACTTTCAGCTCTCAGGTCTAAGGAATGGCTCCTCTGTGAGATGGAGCGCGGGGCACACAGGGATAGCTGTCTCTCTGCCTCCACCCTGAGCCAGCCAGACCCTGAGCAGCAGCAGGACTGTTTCCATTCTGGCCAGCACAGGTTTGGCTGTACAAACGTGCAAAACGTTTACGTGTTCACCAGACTGCGAAGGACAATGCAGGTAAGGGTCCTCCATGTAGTTTTTTTTTTTTTAAACAGCTTAAATATATTTTCCTATTACACTTTCCTCACTAGGATAGATTTGTTGTTCCCTGCTAACTGTGATCCGGCTTTGGTCCTCCAGTGGAGGACTTTACCCCAGCCACCTCCAAGACACAAACATCCAGTCCCTAAAGGGGGCCTACAGGAAGGATGGGGAGGGACTCTTTATCGGGGAGTGTAACGATAGGACATGGGGTAACGGTTTCAAACTGAAAGAGGGGAGATTTAGATTGGATATCAAGAAGAAATTCTTTACTGTGAGGGTGGTGAGACACTGGAACCTGTTGCCCAGAGAAGCTGTGGCTGCCCCATCCCTGGAGGTGTTCAAGGCCAGGCTGGATGGGGCTTGGAGCAGCCTGGTCTGGTGGGAGGTGTCCCTGCCCAGGGCAGGGGGGTTGGAACTAGATGATCTTTAACGTCCTTTCCAACCTGAACCATTCTGTGATTCTATGATCCATCACTGCTTTGCCCAATATATTGCTACTTCACTGTTCCCATCACTGTAGGCTGATAGCCCCAACGGCGATTAAGTGCTTAGTACCTATTAGGCACTGTACAAACATGTAGGCAAAGATTAACATCCTTCTGAAAAGCCTATAACCTAAATAGATGAAATAAATAAGGAGGTGAAATGATTTGCCGGGAGGAAAAGCTGATTTTCAGATTTGCACCTGACGGCGCCAGGTCTCGATGCCTGGTCATTAATCCCCAATTGCCCAGGGGAGCACGTGCGTAACCTGCTGGAGGTCCACAGCTGGAAAATCTTCCAGCTACGGATTTCCTATTGCAATTCTGCAGGAGCCAAATCGCTCCTCGCGTGACACGCGGAGCTGTACGAAGTCTCGTTCCAGAAAATTTTTTATGCTGTCGATCTTCCAAAGCATCGTCACTGGCAGCAGGGCACCGGCTTCAGAATGGGTGGATTGTGCTTCCAAAAGCTAATTAAAATCATTAGCAGCTCTCGCAGATCAGTTGCCAGAAGCTATCCTTCATGACAGTAACCTCATATTCCCCTTTGTCTGCTTGAGTACATTTAAGAGTTATTCTGAAGTTTATTATCTACCTTTTAAAAAATAATTCATGGTTATTTTATAGTAAGTAAGGGGAGACATCTTAAAATTATTATGTATACCCAGATAAGCAATAAAAATCACAGAGGTCAAGAAAGAGAGGGCCTGTTTTGAATGTTACAAGTGCTCTGTATCTGCTGTTCGGTTCAAGCCCAGAGTCTTTGCCAAACCCCCTGAAGTCAGATATCTTTGCGCTCTCTGCCTGTTACAAATGGTGGCCGCAACACTGCTCAATGGGAAGGGGATGGAAGGATGAAAGGGGAATTCTCCACCAGAAAATGGTCTGCGACAATATCAGCATTTAGAATTTCCCCCCAGAACCGCCCCGCATTTCTAATTCTCTCGTCCTCCCCCATTCCCAGCTTTGTATCCTTTGGAAATGGATAGAAACAAGAGTTTCATGCAAGCTAGCATATGTGTATTTGTAGTAGGGATAAAAACTTCGACAAGGATTTATACTGCTTACCTGAATACTTGTATTAAAAGTACCGCTGCTCTAAGTCCCTGGACAGAGAAGGATGGTTCAGTTCACTGAATATAGGCTGTGACCCTCAATAAATCGAAATAATACTGCTCTCCTCTGAACCCTTACTTGTCCTGTCTGTTTAAGGTATATTATGTTTGCCTTTACCGTGTCGTACAGTGGATTCCCCAGATGCTGACATGAAGCATTTCGGGATTTGTAAGCCACGTTACACCTGCAGTGCGCTGGGTGAACGCTGCAAGAGGTGCATTAATTTCAGCTATGCTGAGAGCTGCTTGCCACAAGCATTTTGGCAGTGAAATCGAGTGGCTAAAACAAAGGATTTGGGGCTACTGTGGGCAATTCTTTGTGTGGCTGATTGCTTTCATAGACATGGAAACTTATGCTGGAAACATGGTTCTAATAATTAAAATCATTTGGATATTTAATATAGAGTGTTGGTTTAATTCCGTAATAATAAATTCCAGTTTTTCTTCTGTTTGCAGCAATTTAACTCTTACTGGTAGAATAATTTCTGCTGTACTTGTGCTCCCCACTCTCTGGTTAGCCCTGATGCCATCTATCAAATGGATTTATCCACCTATGAGGCTTTTAAAAAGTACAGGATCCCAGCAATTTCTCTGTATTTGTAAGTATATCAAATGAGCAAATACAAATCTATGAATCCTAAGTGATGAAACTGTGGCTGAAGTTATTTAATGATGCCCTTGTGCTCTGGCTCTTTAGGTGGGCTGGCTTTTCAGGCCTCATGTAGCTCTGCCAAAATCACATTATTCTTATTCTGGTACTTTTGAACAAAAAGCACAATTCCCATTAATGGCGATCATTGGCAATTGCAGTGGTAATAAGGACCTGAGGTCTGCTAGCACAGCCCTGGCTGTAGGAGGTTGCCTGCAGTGCCTGAGCAGCAGAAGACCCACAGGGTCCTGCTTTGCCTCCAGCTGGTGGTCCTGTCCTTGGTAAGCATCTCAGGGTGCATTGGTGTCCCTCTCCTGGGGGCCATGCCACAGCAAGCTGCATGCAGGACCCTATTTTTTTCTCACCAAGACCTATAAAACTAGTGTTTGCTGTGTGAGCACTGGCCATGTTCCTGACACTTGCTGTGGCATAAGGGACTTGCCCACATCTCTGATGGAGACTTCAGAGGTCTCTTTTACATTGTCCCCTGCACAGGAGGCTGTTGGCGAGGCTCATGTGCCAATGACAGACCAGCTTTTCCATGCTGAGGAAGCAGTTTCAGTGCCTACCAGAATATTACTCTCGGGCTGAATCCAGTGATCTTTATTCAACTTTTAGTCCATCCGAGGAATAACAACGGAAATTTGAGGTGGGGGAGATTGAACATCTTTTGAGGGAATGCTTTCCCATATGATGCCTCCAGGACTGTGATAGTGTACCCCATCATAGGGGTTGGCCATTGGCTGGAGGTTCAGCCCGGGCTGGTACACTGTCCTTGTGCCAAGTGAAGCTTTGAGGGATCATCCGCCATCTGCGGTAATTTACAGATGGATATTTCAGTACTTGAAGTCCCCTTAGGAAGAGGTGAGGAGTCCAAAGCTGGCTGTGTCATGAAAGAGGGAGGCATTCACCCAAGTGAATGACCTCAATTAAAGGGTTAAACCACTTTGCTCCTTAGCCTAGTGCCCACAGCTGTAGATATCTGCCTACTCCTCAGTCCAGCTCGCTTCCAGCTGAAGCTCTGTTTTCCAAGTGCTCCACATGCTTGGGACCATCACAAGGCACCTGCAGGATGGAGCTCCCCAGTGCTCCTTGACCAGCCCAGTCTGTGAACATCTCTGCTGCACACGGGTACCAATGATTCCAGCAAAACAAAGACCATCTCTGGATGGTTTTACTCAAAGAGGATGATGGAAACAATGTTCTTTATGACTGTCTCCTACAGTAAGAATTTTCCACAGTGATGGAAAGTCCTGGCCCAGCTCCTGCCTCTGTTTGAGTAGATGCTACCTCTCTCTCCCACCTGGACAGGCTACAGAATAAGACCTCTTTTTTTTTGTTCTTTGGCCTCTCTGCAGGTAGGACTGCAAGGTATTTGGGGAGAGGAAAAAAACAGGTAAAAGAAAGTGGGTACTTTGCACCCTCAGCTGGGACAGAGGAACCCTAAGGCTCTGTTCCCTGGGCAAATAACGTAGTGTAAACTGCGCTCCTTGGGTCTAAGAGACTATCTCAGGAGTGTGTCTGGGAGGGCAGGATCCCCTCCTGGCCAGCCGTGGACCTTGCGGCTGTGAGCAGGAGCTGTCTGCTGTCTTGACCGAAGTGTCTAAATCCACATGCGAGTGCAGACTTCCCCTGTGAAGTTCGGTGCTGCTCAGTGGTCGTTTGGCTGGGATCCCTATCTGCTCAGTCAAATCCAAGGTTTTGAAGGCTGTGCCTGAGACTGCTGGATGAAAAGATAACAACTAACAACATGCCCAGGTTTTAACTGAGTTGCTGCTCAGCCGAGATCCGCTCCAGTTCCTTGAAATAGCCGGTTCACCCCAAATGTGCCCAGAAACTGAACAAAAGCTTCTGTAAGCCTGATCCCTGCCATGCACGAAGGCTGTACCTGCAGCAGCTGAGCCCCACCGCTCAGTGACAGCCACCTCTGCAGCCATCCTGGGGGGAAGAAGCAGTCCAGTCACATCCATCGCTTCCTAGTGAATAAGTACAGCAGCTCTGTGCATCATTCACCTAGCAGTGGGCCATTTTCAAAAGTTTTACAGCTTTTTTTTTTCTTTTTGGTAGTAGGAAGCGTCCTTTGAGTGAACATAAGACCATTTGATGTTACAATAAACCATTCTGCTGGCTCAAATCAAAGATGAGGCACCGAGGTGTTGTAAAAATCTTTGAGTCAACGAAAGACAGCTGGTTGAATCATTTCCCAGATTTTCATATGACTCATAAATTTGTTACATAGTGAGGAAATTCCCTGAAAGCTTCTTGGCAGGCACTACCAGTCTGACCAGTAGCTAAGAAACACATAACCTTCCAGTTATAGGGGGGGAACGGTGTGGGGAGGAAACAAAGACTCTGCCTTCGGGCTTGAGCATGGGGTCAGCTGAAAATGCATTCCTGCCACCAAAGCCAGAATCCTTCCACACAAGAGGCCAGGAGATTTAAGGGACAGCTTCTTGGTTGTAATGCAGATGTCCAGAAGAGTCTGCCTCCTCCCCCTCTCTCCTTCCACCTACACGCTCGGGTGCACACGTGCACAGAAACGCACACGTGCACAGAAACACACACAGCCGGAGTCCCTGGGGGTGACCTGGTGGTGTAGATACCTGCATATCAGTCAAAAGCATGAATTTAAACATTTTCCCTGTTAATCAAGGGCATGGCCTTTGGTTTCGCTTCTTGACAGGCAGCCTAAACCCTGTATTATTCAGGCATCTAGCTAATGGCCAAATTGTAGATGTTTCTGTCACTGGGATCCACTTTTCTTTCGGTAGTTATTGGTGGGCACCTTTGAGAGCCTCTAAAGGGCAAAGCCTGGCTACCTTGGGTTGGTAGGTTGGGTACTTGTGTTTTGGTCCCCCTGCAAGACCTTCAAATGCCTTTTCTCTCACCACTGACTGTACGTGGAGAGGAATGTCTTCCTTCATGGAAACCAATTATTTAGACACATATAGTCTTGGCACAGATCAAGGCCTCAGTGATGTGGACCTCAGCTCCCTGACATAGTCTGCCCCAAATTAAGCAGTGTGAATAAGCCCCTGTGTCCACCTGTGTTATTGCCAGCAACAGGACAAGATCTTTCCTGGCATCTCAGAGACCTTTTGAGCCTAGAGTTGTCTCTATTACCCCAGAAAAATAGACTGTTACCCACAAAACTCCCTCAACTTCACATGCTGCTGGTGCATCTGAATTGCTGAGCTATCCCTTCTTCACGGCCAAAGGAGAGGAAGAGCAGGTTCCTCTCATCCCAAGTTAAGTGATATGAAGCTCCGTGTGATATCTGGTATCGTACAGATATTTTTTTTCATGTCCCTGTGATATATAAAGAACAAAACAAGGGACATATTGTTGAAAGCTGTGATGTAACATCATTAGCACCTCAATAGTAAGACCCTACGATGCAGCTTTTGGTTGTTCTGTTGGGTTTCTAAACTCTGCACCTAGTTATCTTTTGAGGAGCCACCAAGTCACCCACAGTGAGCCAAACTCTTGTACAGCCTGGGTGTAAGTGCACTTCTGCGCCGGGGATGCGCATGTCAGGTTGTAGCAGAGAAGCCGTGGTGCTTTGGTGTGTCGGCAGACAGGTCATCTCAGGGTGGTTCCCTGTCACTGGGACCATGGGAGGAGTACCTAAGCCAGCTGCAGCTGTTGACCTCAGAGTGTTGGGTTGGGTGATGGCAGTGAGGCAGTGTCCAAGTTGGAGAGTGTGAAGACGATGAAGGCCACCTTGCAGAGACTTGCGGGCCACCAGAGAGACGTGGGCTCCAGTTTGAGAACCGTGGAGTTGAGACAATTTTAACTAGTGCTTCAGAAGCTGTGGGACCTGGCAACTTGCCCCACGGAGTTTGCACACATTTAATTAATTCATTAGGTAATTCAACAGCCATGGACAATCATGTATAGAGCTCCCACCAATGTCCCAGGGCGTCAGCGCACGCGGGCAAAGGCACCTGCAACGTAACGCACCCCACTCCCCAAATCCCACTGCGTCCAAAAAGGCCCAAGGAAACACAAACGACATTTTGTTTCTTCTCTGAGAGAAACACTTGCAAACTCTGACCAGCAAGAATGGATTGCATTTCAGCGACTTGTTTATTCATCCCAAGCTCAAAAGATTTAAGAGTTTAAATAAAATGTCTGAATGAGGCTCCGTGTATGTGAGCCTCTGAACCGCTCTTTTTAAGACACAGACGTCTGACGCCTTGGAGGAGCTCCTCGGTGGCAGAGAGGGCTTTAGAGGCTTCAGTCGTGTGCAATTAAAGCTGATCAGGGCTTTGGACTGGTACAACATAGAAAATCATGCCCAACGCAGCACTCCAAAATGTTTCTCCATGCCACACGTTTGTCACAGCTTCAGCTTCAAATTGCAGCCTGAAATATACAGGTTTAGGAGTAAAAATGTTCCTAGGAATTCAGAAACTTTACCAAACCGTTATCCTGACTGCTTTCCAGATTGACTCTTTTTTTTTTTTCTCTCTTTCTTTCGGTTGCTTTAATTTACTAGAGGAAGCAAAGGCAAATAGTTTAATCATAACCATCCCTAGGGGCAATTTAGAATCATTTTCTCATTAGTGCATATAATACGCAGTATAAGTAATGTTCAATCAGATGGTTGCTACAAAGGCCTGTGCAGACGCTGAAATGAGATGCACTCCCATACTATGAGTAGCTGAATGAGAATAATCTTGTCTTTTTTGTATCTTGCTTCTTTGTTGGTGGGTGGATAGGATTTTCTCCCCCTTTCTTCTCTCTCTCTCTTTTTTTTTTTGGTTTTTTTTTTTTTTTTGGGTGAGGGGGATGACCAAACTTTCTTCTAAATAGTAAAATCAAGTTATAAAAGCGGAAGGGTTCCAAGACTATTAAGGCTCCAGGGAATTCAATCAGAGACAGCCAACGGCAGGAAGTATTTGAAGAGGGAGAAGAAAATAAAAACACGAGGGAGCAGGAAATACATGCTTCTTTATGGAGCTCCTTTATGGATGACTTAACTGGGAGACATGTGTCACACATCCGCAAGAAGGGTCCAACAGGAGTACGTGAGGGTATTTTCAGGGAGACAGTAGCTTCAAAGGCTTCTCTTCCCCCAAAGGCTCCTCAACATACGGTTCATTTAACTCCTGCCCAGTTTCATCATGCCACCTTAGAATCATAGAACACTTTTAGGTTGGAAAAGACCTCTAAGATCATTGAGTCCAACAATTAACCTAGCGCTGCCAAGTCCACCACTAGGCCACGTCCCTCAGCACCACATTTATATGTCTTTTAAATACCTCCAGGGATGGCGACTCAAGCACTTCCCTGGGCAGCCTGTTCCGATGCTTGGTAACCCTTTTGGTGAAGAAAGTTTTCCTAATACCCAATCTAAACCTCCCCTGGCACAACCTGTGGCCATTTGTGTAGGTCAGGTTTTAAGTTGGATCACAGGAATGACCCCGGTTAAAAAACAAGCTATGAAGGTCCAAGATAGTGGGGCAGGAACTTCTTGCACCACCTCTCCTGCCAAAGCTGGCACAGCATGGGATTACACGCCAGGGTGTAGATGAGTAGATAAACAAAAATAAAATGCCTAGTACACGAATGGCCTGGCAGCTCAATCATTGTCCTATTGCTCCTATCAGCTGGGATGGGCTGCTTATGGGTCATACTGGCCATGATGGAAAGCCCAAAGTGCACTGCCCATGATTTCGGCCCAAGCTGACAGCTGAGGAAGGTAGATGCTTTCCTCTTCCCAGAGGAAGAAGTTAGTAGGACCTCTAGTTGTCTGCCGCTTTCTGCGTTTCCCAGTAGGCTCATGGAGTGCTCAGGGTGGTACCTGCTGGTTCTGATGGACCTTGTCTGAGAGAAGGGCAAACTCTGTGATTTCCTGCTTTCCAGCTGGCCTCGGGGTGGTGACTGGGATTGGATGTTGTCTCTTGGATATTGAAGTCTTTACATAAAAATGTAGTGGCTTCACTGGCCTGTTTTTTAATAGGTTGGAAGAGATGCAAGTGCTGCTCCCAGTATCCACAAAGATCAAAGGTATGAAATAGGACTCCATAGCGAGGGGGTTTGCAGATCGTTTTTCAGGATCATTCAATGAGGGTTTGAACCTCCCAAGTTTCACTTAATTCTTCATAACTAAATAAAACCAAAAATTCAAAGTGAAACTCAACCCAGAAATCCACGTTCAGCTTGGTTTTGGATGGAAACCAAAGGAAATCATTTAATCCCAACATGGTTTCCACCAGAAGCTCTGTATTGGTCTGGGTTTGGTTGAAACTCAGTTTTTGCTTCCCTTTGCTGAACAGTTCATGTAAACTATGGGATAAGAAGAAACAAATTCAGGAAATACTTGTGTATTTTCCTTTAACGGTTTAAAAATATCTTCTGAATTCTATCAAACACATCAGTTCCATGAAACTCCAGGAAATAGAACAGTCTAAATTCTCTGTAAATTGGAAATAAGAGAAATTTGTCACTGTTTGTCTTCAACACAAATACAGATATACCCGCACTGGAAGAACAAGGAATATGCAGCCTGCAAAATTTTCCCATAGGTGGAGAAAAAAGGCAACTCCGAGATATATTCTTTGTTTTGATAAACAAAAATGAAAGGCCTAGGCAATGCGATGAACCAGTTTTTCCTCTCACTTTTACAAAGTCTGGAGGAAGTAAAAGCATCACGTTTACTGCTACAACAGACTTGGAGGATGTTTTCTAAGATCTTAAAAATGATGGTGGTGTTCTAATGTCCTATTGCGTAGCAGACTTTAAGGAGAAGTCATTATTGTCTTATCTCATGGGTCATTGCAAGGAAAACTCTATTAAAGGTGATGGGATAGTTCAGATTGTATGATAGTAGGGACTAGTGGGTATCAAAATGTTTCTTATTTTTAGGACGTGCTTGTAAGAGCCAACCACATCCTGGGCTGATTCAAAAGAAGTACGGCCAGCAGGTCGAGAGGGGTGATTCTGCTCCTCTACTCCACTCTGGTGAGACCCCACCTGGAGTACTGCGTCCAGCTCTGGAGCCCTCAGCACAAGAAGGACATGGACCTGCTGGAGCGGGTCCAGCGGAGGGCAACGAAGATGATCAGAGGGCTGGAGCCCCTCTGCTGTGAGGACAGGCTGAGAGAGTTGGGGTTGTTCAGCCCGGAGAAAAGAAGGCTCCGGGGAGACCTTATAGCCCCTTCCAGTCCCTAAAAGGGGCCTACAGGAAAGATGGGGAGGGACTCTTTATCAGGGAGTGGAGTGATAGGATGAGGGGTAACGGTTATAAACTGAAAGAGGGGAGATTTAGACTAGATATTAGGAAGAAATTCTTTACTGTGAGGGTGGTGAGGCACTGGCCCAGGTTGCCCAGAGAAGCTGTGGATGCCCCATCCCTGGAAGTGTTCAACACCAGCGTGGATAGGACTTTGAGCAACCTGGTCTAGTGGGAGGTGTCCCTGCCCAGGGCAGGGGGGTTGGAACTAGGTGATCTTTAAGGTGCCTTCCAACCCAAACCATTCTATGATTCTGTAAGTCCCACGAGAGACTGTCATACAACAGCAAGTTTACTAGACAGGCTTGTCTAGCTTATGTCTTCCAGACCATGAGAACATGCTGCTTCATAAGAAGGGAGAAGAAGCCATAATTTATGCTTATGGGATGAGCAGTCCTAAGCAGGAATATTTTGTTAAGCCAACAATTAGGGGCTGCCTGAACTCAGCAGATGAAGTACTTGGTCCTTTGAGTTCATGGATGAGTTAGTATCAGTAGATCTGGACTACTACTGTAAATTGGTATTCCCCTTTAGGCACGTTGAGTGGCAAAAATACTTGTTTCCAGCATTTGGGGTATGATTGTTACCCCATAGGGAGTGCTGAGCATCTGCAAGCTGTGTGCAAGGCAAACTCACACCCTGGAGATATTTCATGGAAATCCCGCTCACTGACTTCTTGGTTCTTTCTCCTCAAATTCCTCATTAATCTATTCTCCACTAATAAATCTTTTCATTGCTCAACCAGCTCTGTAGAAAACAAAAGTACTGTTGGAGGAGTGTTTGATTGCAACATTTTTTTTCTGTAGAATTAATTATTAGCCAATAGAGTTGGAAGGAGTTTGGCAGAGTTAAATCTTCCACTGGGATTGGGTGCTTCCTCATTGGATCCTCTTGAAAAGACTCAAATTATTTTTGCCTTTGCCATGATTTGATTAGCTCTTGTTTCACATGTGGTTGAGCTTCAAAACCGAGATTTATATCTGTGCAGCTAACCTGTGTAACAGCACTTGTTACTCCTTTTGACTTTATTTAATATGTCGAGTACAGTACCTAAGCGTATTTTAAACACATGTGAAAAAGCAAACACAAAGAAAAGACTTAAAATACTGATTCACACACATGAAGTTGTGCTTTTCTCCTTACTTTGATTGTATGCAAGAATATAATATGTTTTGGCTAGGCCATTGTCAAAACAGATGGAGATTAATTACTGCGGCCATTTGTTCTGTTACAAAAAAGATAAAAATAACTCATGACTCATGACAACAGCGAATATTGCGGAGCCAAATCCTGCATCCTGTTTGCCATTTTCTAGCCTCAGCATAGAAGAAAAGATGTGATTTTGAGAAATGATCTGATGCTATCTTTAGTACCTCTGCAGTGTTTACACAGCGAGGGAAGTCGGTGTCTGGCATTGCCTTTAACGACACGCAGACATGGTTCGGGAGGAGGGCGTCCTGCTGCAGGCTGTGGAAATGGAGTGTTGCTGGATGGAGCTGGGAAGGGTTTGTGTACATCAGTAGATATGGCTGCAGGGCAGACACATAACCTTAAAGCATGTCAGGACTCAGAAATCAGGGGAAAACCCATAGTTTTGCTCAAGCAGAGTCCTTCAGCATATGCTTGGCATTTATCAGCATGTTGTCATTGGGCCTTGACCATGTGCTCAGGTCCTCCAGTCTTAGGGTGAGCTTAGGAGGGTTGGGTTTCATCCCACCATGTGGGACATGTCCTCCCATGCAGGGTACATGAATAAGTGTATTCTTGCCCATTTTCTGGTACAACCTTAGTGTTTCTGAGTTTTCCCACCCTATTACTAGCATGGACAAGGAGATGGACTTCACCTCTGAAGCATTTTCATGGCTACAGATGAACACCTTTGCACGGGAAAGAGGTCACCCCGCAACCCACGGGGTAGGATGTTCAGCCTCAGAAAAGGCTCCCATCACCTTGTCACTTTTTGGAGGGCAAGAGCAGCTCTTCCTTGCCTACTTTGCATTAAGCAGTTACAGATGCAGCACATGGCCATGTGTCACCAGCACACTGGAGGTCCGTATTATGCCACTGATAGGATGCTCCCTTTGCACCATTGGTTCCTAAGTTTTCCTCAGGTGTTAGCAGGGGCCAGCGCCAATTTTTACCAGTTAACATTGTGGGAGAATGAATTTAACAAGACCATGCCCAACTTTAGGAACAGGGATAGGCATCGTGTAGTAGCCATGCACTGGAAGGAGGACCTGTAACCTCCACGGGGCAGGCAGCAAGCAGTGAGCATCTCTGGACTCTACATCCAGGTCCAAAGACTGCTCAGATATTTTTCATGTAACAGTGGCTGGATATAATAAACAAAGACAAACCTGACCAGAGTCTCCTAACCTCTTCCTTGAACTGCTACTGTCTGCCCGGTCTGAGGAGCGGGGAAAAGGACCTGAGTGCCTTGTTGCTACAGCGCAAAATTGGGCAGCTCCTGGTCCAGGCATTGCTCCCTGGCAGAGAGCTACGGGGATGAGACTCTTCCAGCCGAGGCTGTCCCTCCTCTAGGGTTTTATCAGGCCGAGTGCTCTGCTGAGGAGTTTGAGCCAGAGATGGCCGAAGACCAAATACATCACCTGAGTCCCGTCGTCTCTGGGAGCGTGGTGATGCCAGACAGAAGGCATCTGAGGTCAGCCCTGCATGTGTGACATGAGCAGAAAAGCATCAGGACGCACTTTTTTTTTTACTTTTTTTTTTTTTTTTAATTTTGCTGGCACACGTCTTGTGTGTCAGGTCATTCCTTCACACATATGCATGCGTGCACTTCATTACAGCTCCTCGTCTCCCTCCCTTCCTCTGCTTTGCCCCGCTTCCCTGCAGTATCCTCCTTCCACCCTGGGGCTTGGAAGCTGCGCTCAGCCTCTGCAAGAAAACTGTTTCCAGCTGTGGGCTGTGACAGGCTCTCGGCCGCCGTGCAGCTGTTCTTGGGCTTCTGCTCTCTAAACCAATGGGACGGGTGGGGAAAGGCTGATCCTCGCTGCTGGCTGTCTTCAGAAGCAGTTACCCGAGCCTGGGTTTGGAGGCTGCCCTTGGGCACTGCCAGCACTAGGCACAAGACCCTTCTGACACGCTAAATTGATGTGCAGGGCTACAAGATTTTGAGATTTCAGGAAGGTGCGTTGTAGCAATCTGGTGTCATCCACATCATTAATGCAAGAAGGGTCTAATGGCTGCTTGGGGAATCTCTGCTTCTTGCAGCAAATTTGGTAAAAAAAGGATCTTGCATGTGCAGCAGGCAGCTGTCTGTGGCACCTGCTTTCTCCCCATTTGGTTACCTTCTCAACCTGTTACTGACGTGATCTGGTTGGACGTCAAATACCATCAAACTCCGAAGAAAGCTGTTGAAGCCTCCTCAAAGCACTCTCCCTGGCTTTGGTCATACGGCCTTGGACAGTCAGGCCACTGCAGATCAAATTTCTCTGTCTAAAAAGATAAAATTCTTGTGAACTATTTCAGCCAGTTTCCTAAGGCAACTCTCCTTTTGTGGCAAGGGCTCTTCTCAACAATGTCCAGTCAGGTTGGGTGTCTGCTTCTCCTTTAAATTAATAAGACAGAAGTGCTGGATTCCTATTCCCAAAGACACCAGAAACAGCCCAAATACACTGAGTGAGATCAACAGGAAGACCTACGTGCTTGCAAGTGGGACTTGCAGAGAATTTAGCTAGTTTGGCCCAAAAAGCTCTCTGCAGTCCTCAGGCCTCCTCATTGCTTTGCCACAAACATGTCCAGAACTGACCTAGGCTGGAGGCTTCTTTCTAGTCTAAACACCACTGCAATTTGCACAAGCCAAAGTGTCCCCAGAAGGGCTAGGTGCAGGATAACCCAGCCCCCATTTTGGAGTTGAGCACAGCATAAGTGGCCGTGACTACATTCTTTCTTATGCTTCAAGACTTTTGGAGGTACCACTCAGTATCTCTGTATCCAAAGGCAAAGAAGTCCTTTAGAAATATCTGTCCCTTGCAAGACCGAAGGGTGGTAACCTGCTGTTCTGCTGAAGAGGACTTCCCAATAGGTAGGTAGGTGCCTCCTAATCAACCAGCATCTCTTGACTTCTCCTGGCCAAGTCTCCATCATTATTTGTGGTGGCATTTCCTTTATGTGGAACTTCTAAGTACTTACGTGGTATTTCTAAGACACATGTCTGCCTGGCTCAAGCTTTTGCTGTGAAACCTTGTTGTTCTGGCTGATTCGGCAGTTTCTTCCAATTACGGTCACAACCGCCCCTTGCGCGGCCGCATCGGCTTGGCTGCGCTCCTGCGATCCCTCATTACTGCTGGAGCACGGAAAGGCAGACAGACATTTGTGCATTCTCTGGCGATGCACAATCTGCGTCCTGTGGTCACTGGGTAACTGTAAAATTAAAACAGATCCTTGCTGTTAACCAAAAGGCATTTGCAGTAAAAGGAAGTGAAATACAGTGCTGCGAACAATACATTCTGGGACCTGTTAGGAAATTGGATTCACTACTCTATCCTCACCCCCATGATTAAGTTCAACCCCAGTTTAATGTGATTTAGAATTAGGTGGGATATTTTATCTTGATAGTAGGTTCAAGGACCACTTTTTTTTTTCCCGCCTAGACTTTGGTAGCACTGCCATTATTAAGAATGACAGACTAAAATCCATGGGATGTGCTGTAGCAAACATGAAATATATAATTCCTGGTCCTCCTTTCCTTTCTCTACAATCCTTTTATCATAGAATCATAGAATTGTTGAGGTTGGAAGGGACCTTTAAGATCATCGAGTCCAACCTTTAGCCTACCCTGACAAAAACCACTTCTAAACCATGTCCCTAAGTGCCCCATCTACCCTTTTTTTAAACACCTCCAGGGATGGTGAATCCACCACCTCCCTGGGCAGCCTATTCCAATGTTTAATAACCCTTTCAGTGAAAAAATGTTTCCTAATATCTCATCTAAACCTCCCCTGACGTAAGGTAGGGGTTTTGTGAGGTAGATGATGCTCAGCTACTCCCACTTTCCTATCTAGAGACCAGAGCCAAAAAATGCTGCTTTCACTGGAATTTCCAGGCAACATAGCGATGCTGGATGGTCCATCTCTGGGACTGGCAAAAGTGAGAGTCATCTTGGTCACTGAAGGTGTGGGACCTTCAAATTCCTAACCATGCTGAAGGTTTGGCATCTCCTGCAGAAAGGCACTTTGTCATACAGAAATGACACACATCCACTAGCACAGTGACAGAAACTGTCCGGAGCCCTCTAAAGCAAGGACCAGCCTTTTGACACACAGCATGAAAACACCCCACGGGGGTGAGGGAGAGAGGATCCAAGAGATGCGGGGTTGGGGCTTTCCCAGCCTGGAGAAAAGCAGGTTTCGTGCTCTGCTTCAAATCAGATCTTCAAGATTTTTGCTCTGGCTCCCTATGGGAGTGCTTCAGCCCTGATACAGCCAGCGATGGTGAGGCTTCCCTTCTGCTTTCCCAATAATCTGTGTCCCTTCTCCATTAACTACTACACAGGTTGGTGTAGTAGGACTCAGCTTGGCCAAGGCTACAAGCAGTGCATGTGTGAGTCCTGTTAGGACGCTGGTTGGAGGTGCACATGGCCAAAGGAAAAACCATGGAGCCATTACACGGTAACGAGGCAGGTTTCTGTAACACCAGGGAAAGCCCAAGGTTGCATTTAGACATACGAAGATGCACCACAAAGCATAACCTTTGGGATTTACCCCGCAGAGCTGAGACCTGCCAAACCCACCTCTCCCATTTCCCAAGCCAGCAGGTGATGGTGCAATCAGGGTATTTAAGCCATGTTCATCTCATCAATACTGAGGAAAAATAAGCAGGTTGAGCAGACGGGATCCATCAGTGTCTGAGAGCTGGGGGACATTAGTATTTAAGGAACTCTCTCCTCTTTCACCAAAGGGCTTACTGCTTCTAGGTTTAGACTTGTTTTCCTCTAAACTCAAATCAAAAAGACCAGCATTGTCCCTTTTCAACTAAAGCACCAGGAAACAGAGAAATTAAAATCTTCGAGGTCACTCTTGTAGCCAGGAGGAGCTAAGGACATAGAAGCTGCATGGTTTGAAGGGAGAATATATTTGAATAGATCAGCTGGAAAAGGGAGATGAGATTCTAGTTTCGTAATTCAAGACTTCATGAATATCTGTGTTCTCCGGTCTAACGAAGACCCTACCTCTTCCCAAACCTTGGAAAGTGCTTTGGTAGGAGTACACGGATCAAGGAGGGGCAAACCTGTTCTGCCCTAGAGACTTATTTGGTTGAGTTCAAATTAAGGAGGAAAAGGGGGGACACACAATCTGTGGAACAATGTAACTTCTATTTATAGTCATTTTATGGTCAGCCATGCAGGTTAATTAATGTGGCCAGTAAGCTTCCTCTTTTTTTAAGATCCAGCTACAGTGATGGTTCTGGCCAAGCCCTAAGATGATTCATGAACATTAATAGATAAGAGAGAGACAGCTTTGAAATCAATGCTTTACACAAGGGCCAAATATGACAAAGATCAGTGCAATAATTAGTTGTGTTTTTTTTTTTAAATAATCATACGGTTGAATTACTTCAGGGGTGCCTTTACGTCTGAGGTTCAACCAGTGGATTCAGTCCTTTTAATCAGAATTAGTTCTGGAATAGATTTTGCTGGCCATGGAGCTAAAAACGTAACCCTGGCTGGCTCGTTCAGCTTTATTACGCATCTATGGCTATCTTTCAAAGAGGATCTCTTTCTTCTCCTGACAGAAAGGCTCATCAAATACAGACAGGAGAGGAGAGGAAAGGAAATCTCAGCTCCATTGAAGTTGAAGCCAAATCTCCCGTTGGTTTCACTGGGGCCACGATCTCACCTAAGCTGCATAACATACTTTAAAATGCTACTGGCATGATAATTATACAAAATAGACCCCACATTTCTTTTTTTTGGGAGAGGGGAAGGAGTGGGAGGAGAAGAGGGGAACCTAACACACACGTTTGTCTGATCCTATGAGGCATTTACCTGTAGCATGTACTTGGCAAAAGATCTGATATATGAACTGAATAAATAATAAAATAGTCTGCGTTTCCTCGCGTCACAATTCATAAATGCTTTCGATGCACATAAATGATCTTAAAAGAGGTACTTGCATTTCCTTTGAGGAATCTTTAAGGAATCCAAATACATCAGAACCACGGTTGTAACTTGGAAACCTGAAAGTGATCTAATGAGGCAGACCCTGTCTAGCCTGATAGGTGAAAAACCTTTGACTTTGACTTGAAAGCGAGATTCTTCTAACCCTGACGCTACGGCATCTCTCAATAAATTATAAAGAAAACCCAGAAAACACCCCCCGACAACTGGCAAACAATCAAACCCACGATGAGTAATCACACTGGCGGCAGAGGCGATGCTGTGAAACACTGCTTGTACCCAACTCCTTTACCTTTTCACCTACTGCCTGGATGACAGTTATGCCTGAGGCAGCAGGAATTGGTTAAGCCACCTCATTTAAATACATCAGCAAATTAACGAGCCATAGTCTAGCTGGAGGGAAGAGGAGGGACTTACCAAATGGCAGTGCCTGTGTGCAACCAAAAAGGGAAGCTCCTCTTTTTACCCGCTGCCACTCCCCTTTGCTTCAAAGTCATCAAGGCCCTGATTCAACAAAGCGCCTGGAGACCACGTTGAATTTTTGAAGCGATGGGACAATTTTATGTATTTCTGTGGGGACATAGGGATGGACTGGCTTCCATATACTTCAAGCATGCCCTTTTCTGAACCGGGGTCTGATCTCTCTCCCACGTGAGTTAATGCGAGTGCAAGTCTTCGAGACCAGCAGAACCAGGTATTCTGTTGTTCGGAAGCAAAGGTACAAGCTGGAGTCCTGGAAAGGCAGAAAGTGCAAGTCTGGAATCAGTTATAAGGACACTTTGCTTTGAGATGAGTATCTGGCTATTTTTCAACATGCGTTTCATTCAGCTAAGAAAACGGGGGAAATGCTATTTGATACTTCACTTTTAAATCCTGCTTGGAAGACAGGTGTTGCTTTGAACCCACAGCATGGAAGATAACTGCAAGCTGGATTCCTGAGACGAATGGGAGGGAGATTAAATCCAGACCACAATCATGTCATCTTCTCCAGCAGCATCACTGTCCTGGGACATCGAAGGCAAGCCAAAGTTCACACACTAGTTTAAGATACTGCTAGCTAGTTTGCAGCCAAAACAGAAAGTTCAGACACGGGTTTTGACGTATTTTATTTAGAAATCTATGTTCAGGCCATGTTTTCAAAAAGCAATGAATCTCCAGCGTTTATCATCAGGGGCTCGGCTCCAGTTGAGGCGGTTAGAGTGCTTAATTGCGGGTAGCTGCCTCCTGTTAGCTACTTGCCTTGGAGACCATGTTTCACAGTCACTTTAAGCAGACAATGAGGTGGGACAGCCTCTGACAGAGGCAATTCTGCTCCACTCCCACCTCCGCTTGCACCTCCTACCTCAAAAGTTGACCCAACTCATGTCTGCACAGGGGATCGGAAAACCAAGCTGGATTAACACATTTTAAACCAAACGTGGCTGCCCCAGAGCAAACAAGGGTGAAAACACCGAACAAGCGGCAACAGGCAAAGACAAGATGCTCCTTCTGTTGGCATGATAAACCTCTGCTTAAGGAAGCCAGAGAACTACAGCGTATCTTGGCCATTTCTGGCTGGAGCGACTAATTACGATGTTAAAACAGTGCTTGTTTCTCTGGAAATTTGCCACGTTTCAGAGAGCTGGATCCAGCTCTGTTGGCTTTCTCACAGGAAACCTCCTGTGCCTTAGAAAAGTCTCCCCCTTAACTAGCTCATGCTTGATTTTTGTTATCTGCCGGGTACGGATGAGACACTCAGCTGTTACAACTTAACACTGCTGTCCTTTTAGCTTTCCCAGGTACCTGAATCCAACTCAATTGAAGTAAACGACAGTCTTATCAACTCCACGGACTTTGAAGCAGGCTCCAGCTACGGGATTGATCCAATATGTAAATGCCAAGTCCAATTCCAGGAAGGGAGGAAAATCATCAGCTGAAATTCTTTAAAGATTTACAGATATATCTTGGCATGCTAAATGGAAAGGAAGGAGTTTCTCAAGGAGAATGTTAAATAATTCTCAAAATAATTGTTAACACACACATGGGGGTTGCGTTAACCCCCATCCCACCTGTCACTCAGTCAGGTCATGGTTTACCCACTGCAGTAAACTCTTAACTAGTTTGCACTGTTTGTGGTTATACTTACTGTTGTTCTTGGAAACAAAGACCAAATTAGTGGTCGGCTTCAGAAGTTTAAAATAAAAATTTAGTGTCAAGGTGTGCTGGTCACTCTTGTGTCCACCAGACATCTGTATTCACTTACAAAGTATTTTGGAAAGAGACTGAGGGAACATTGTTTGGGACATAAACTGGGCCTAAGCCCAAGAAAGGGATCTAGAAAGCCCATCACCACCTGCTGTTGGAAGGACTGACATCCAAGTTGGGTTGAACAAATTTCCTAAGCACTTCAATTTAAGCTACCACACCAGAATTCCTTGATCTAGGTTATGTCCTAGCCAGGCTCTGCCGCTCCACTCATATCCCTCTGGATCCTACAGACACGTGCACAGAGCATACAGAGTGACGTTCTACGGGTGATTTCAGCAGATCTAAGACTGGCTGCCTTAGAGTGCGCACTGAGGCTGCGAGTGAAACTCAGGACTAACAACCTCAGACAACATCTTAAGCATCTGCCGGTGATAAGTTCCTGCCCCATAGTATTGAATTACCTCTGGAAAAAGGAGGCAGGAGTGGTGCTGTAGTTCCACCTGTGTCAGTATCTTGTGTCTGCAAAATAAAGGCCCAAAGCTCTAGGAGTAGTTACCTGGGATAAAGACAAGATGGGGAAGAGGCCAGGCTGGATGGGGCTTTGAGCAACCTGGTCTAGTGGGAGGCATCCTTGCCCATGGCAGGAGGCTGGAACTAGATGATCTTTAGGTTCCTTCCAAGCTAAACCATTCTATAATTCTGAGTCCCTACAGCTTAACATCACCTTTGCACTTTCTGTCCTCTGGTCGCTAGAGTCCCAGTAACAGCAAGGCTCACTTCGGACCCTCAGCAGTGCCTGACACCAAGCCTTCTCCGGCACTCTTTCTGAGCTCAAGAAGCACCGTGGGGCCTTGACTATCCGAAAGGGTTTCTCCCTGGCTCACAGCAGGATTTCTCAGCGGCTCAAGGCAGGTAAAGAAGCCAAAGCAGGGTACAACAAGGCAAGAAACTTTGTTCCATTAGTTTTGTTTCATTGTGGAGATAGGCAGAAACTTAGAATCATAGAATGGTTTGGGTTGGAAAGGACTTTAAATATCATCTGGTTCCAAACCCCCTGCCCTGGGCAGGGACACCTCCCACCAGACCAGGCTGCTCCAAGCCCCATCGAGCCTGGTCTTGAACACCTCCAGGGATGGGGCACCCACAACTTCAGGACAAAAACTCTGACCAGAGACAAGGAACACAGTGAACTTGCTTAAGCATTGTCTGAACAAACTGAACTGGAGAAGACACTGAACAAACCTCCTGCAGGTACCTTTCGAATATAACAATCTCATATTCGCTATGTTGCATGCGACAAATGCATATCTGCCACAATTAACGATTGGTTAATTATATGCATTTCAAGAAAGAAAAATCTTTTGCAATTTATCAGTCTTTCTGAATTTGCCATTAAAAGTATTTGCTAAAGCAGAATGTTTGAATACCTGTCTAGCTCTGAAGCTGTCAAAAATACAGGAAACATCAAAAGAAGCTCTGCTGCAGCCCTAAAAAGAAAGGAAATAATTGTAGTTGTGGTATTGGTAAACCTACAAGGGTTTTCTGTTAATATCTCTTAGCTACCACACAACCACAAGAACTGTCATGATATGCATTTATATGATTTTTCCTTTTGGGTATAACTATCCAAGCTAAAATACCCCATATGCTAAAAGATTGATGCTTAATACTGCTTTCCAGATGTGCTCTGGTTTAGTTAAATATTTAACACATTTTTAGAAGTATGTAGTCTATAATTGCATTAATACTTCAGAAGAATGATGTCCTGGTGAGTAAAGGGAAAGATATTCCAAGGCTGGCTGTGTAAACTGCTCGTACCAGCAATCAGAAATCAGACAGGTTGCCTTTGAAAAACCTCTCTGATTACCATCGGTCACCGTGGACGGCGCTTAAACAGCTACACAACCACAACCCTGACAGCGTCCCCAAGGCATCTTCCCAAGGCCTGAACAAAGCGACGTTCTGTAACACGGCAAAATTGCGAACAGCAAAGTCCTTATTTAAATTCAAACGTATTAAAGCAAAATAGCACGATGCATGCAACTCGATGTATTTAGTTGCTGAATTCTGTGCCGGTAACAATACACATTTTTGCCCTTCTCTCCGTGCATTTCCACAAACAACTGCTCGAAACACCCAAAGTGTAAAAACTGAACATAAGATCCCTGAAGAAGTGATGAACACAACAATAAAAACATCGAAGTAATCCTCTAACAAGATGCCTGACTCTGGCAAATGCATATATCAGAAGCATTGGGAATAGCTGATAAAATTTTAAACGGTAACATTTAACTCAAGTGTGGTCTGACTGAACACTAGTCAGAGAAAGATTTTGGATGAGATTTGGAAAAGTACCTTAACGAATAGGAAGAAAAGGCATTCGCACCTTTTGATAATGCCATCCTTACCCTTCAGAAGAACAGTCAAAGTAGTGAGGAAAATGAAAACCTGCTGAGATGCGGTCAGAGGAGGAGCAAACATGGAGCTTTTCTCCACCCCACTCCAGGGCTGCTCTGGACAACAAAGCATCCCGACTAGCCAGCTCTCAAGGAGCAACAGGACCTGGAGGTGCTTTGAGAATGCCAGTTGATCGGAGCCAGAATGGAGCAAAGGACAATTCTAAAAACCGAACAGAACACGCAACTGAGTTCCAGTCCTTGTGATGCGTAAGACACAGCCTCCGCGACCATCTTCCACAAGGTTCGGGAACTGTGACGTTACCCGAGGCCTTCAGCCCACTGTCTAAAAGTCAAACTGCAGGAAAAATTTCATCAACCAGATGGAGGGAACACACGTTATGCACAGATTATTTTAAAAGCATTAGTTCTGAGAAAAGGGTACATCTTCTGTTGAAATCTATGGGAACAGTTAGGCTATGCTGGGTGCTTTTATAAAACTTAAACCTACCGCGTTTGAGGATGGTGAAGTTATGTGTACTGTCAGCAGGACCACCTGAATATCTTGATATAAATGAGAGCGTTCAGACACAGGCACAGAGAAGAATCAGGAACATGGTATTACATGGATCACAACTATCCCGCACAGGTCCTTCCTATTACAAATTAGTCTTGGAAAATAAAAGCAGCAGCAGGGGAAGGGAAGAAAGACAATTTACCAGAAACACAAGAGAGGCCTGGGACGGGGGAGGATTCCATTTTAATTAAAAGAAAGGCATTTTCTTTCTTAATTATTTTTTAACATTCCAGGTTTATTCAAAAGACGTTATTTTGCAGGCATGTATCTTACAGGTTTTAAGACTGATAAAACACTAGGAATAATGTGATAATCCTAGCAAATGAAGACATGTCTAAAATCATACCAGAGTAACTTTTTTTTTTTCCTTTTATTAAAATTTTGGACATTTCAATCTCATTTTTAATACTAGACAAAGCCATTCATACCTAGAGCAATTGGAATAGTCCATTAAAGGAAGAACAAAATTTGACAAGATGCGAATAGCAGACTACACTTGATTTTTGCAACTGATGGCAAAAGCTGCTGGAGAAGTATCTGTACACTTTAAAAATGTTACATCGGTGACAAATGGAATTCTGTGCTCTAATACTTCGCTTGAAAAGTCTCTTTATCCAACATGAAGTCAGCAAATCTCTGCTGGAGCTCCTTTTCTCTCTCCTGCTGTCGCTGCACATCTTCCTTCAGACACTGAAAGGAAAACATAATTAAGCAACTAGTCAGTTCTTCCAATAGTCACACCCATGAGTATCTTTAGCAAAGGTTATATTTCACTTCCTTCAGAGGAAGGGGTCTGAATTGAGACAGTTATGCTAAAATTAGTGACTTTAAATACAAATGCAAAACAGCAGTTGATGCAGAGTATCAAGAATCGCCATTATCTTACTTCGAATATAAGGTATCTTCCCCCGTTTTTGATAGCAGTTAATGCTTCAAAAGCTTCAAAAGGAGAGATTTCAAAATGGAAATTTGCCGCAAGGAGTGCACTGTATTTAACCGCTACCCATGGATCCTTCTTCCATGAATTTGTTCAAAACCTTTTTTGGGTAACCTTCCTAATTAACTCAACATCCTGCAACAAAGCCTTCCACAGGCCGCCTTCTGCTAAGTGCTAACTACGCAGTGTGTGAAGAACTACTCGTTCTAAAACTGCCAGCGGCTAGTTCATCTAATCCCCTTACGTTCTTGTTTCAGAAGAGACACAAATAAATAATAATAATAATAAATAATAAATGTATTCTGAGGATTAGCCCGAAGTAAAGTACCATTTAATAAAACCAGGTGCTATTAGCAGCTATCACGCTATTTAATACATTTTTACCATTAACTTTTACTAAATCAATTAATCGCTTTTGGGTTTGTAAACACATCTATCAGCATCTCTAAGCTGTCTTCACAAAATCAGTATTAAGAACTGATACATTTTATCTTTTTTACGGCAAGTGCTTGAGAAGATTTAGACTCAATGGAACCCCCTCTTCTGGGAGAAAAAAAAAAGTGAAAAACGAATTGTGCTCAGATGAGCACTTATTTCTTGGAAATGGAAACTTATTTCTGGCACTGGCTCAGGCTGAGGACTGAGTCTTGGTTAGGGATTGCCTTGTTAGCTGAATAAAGCAGAGAACATGCTGGTGATGCTTAAACTAAGAACAGCGGCGTTCGCTGCCTCTGCTAGTTCCGGGCTGCAGTTAAGTCTGCTTAAGAGGTATCTTCCTCCTCAAAACCACGCCAACCAGCTAGAGGCCAGTAAGGCAAGTGTTGCTATTCAGGAGCAATGGTCCAGATCACACATACATGGTTTTAGCCAGCAACAGGACTGCAGGCAAAAGGCCTTAACTCTGAGGATGGCTCAAAAATATAATCACAGAACAACTGCTCAGCTTCCGAAACCAAGAGCCACTTTGAAAGCCAGTACTGAAATGGTGTTATTGTATTGATTTATAAAAGTCCAGCCATTTGGAAGTCTGACAACAACGACATGGCTTCAGGAAGGAATACAATCAACATGTGAAAAGAAAGGAGAATCTCCTGTAGTATATACTGGCATTTGGCCCACCGACTTTTAGGAAAGCAGGAGGCTTTACACAAGTTTTGGATCTACCGTATATTCTAACGGTAATTAAAACCAAAACAAGCCAAATTAAGATAGATATGGAACTTCTGCTGACATGCATTGCCAAAGATTAATAAAATAAGCCACATGAGGAAATAAAATAAAAATAAAGTGAAAGAACACACTAGTAGATTAGTCCCAGCTTGTAACGTGTCACAGAATCTTTGACATTGAAGTGAACGGCAGAAGAGTCTGGTAATAGCCAAAAGTATAATTTAAAAAGACCATTAAAAACTTCATACAAACTCAGGCTGTGAACCTCAGAGCCCATGCATCGTAAAACCATCTTTTCCACAAAGTGCCTGTATTTGATCTAAGGGCATTTAGGAATCTCACCTCCAGTCTCCGTGGGATTGCAGCATCTTCATGTTTCTTCAGTTCCTCAAAAGTACGTAGCTCCAGATGTGCCTGTTCGATCTGGTCCCACAAATCATTCAATTGTTTGATGAGGCCCATTGCTCGAGACTGATAACCACCAAGCAAGATCTTGAGCTTCTTCTCCATCTTGGCAGCCCTCTTTGCTTCAGTTGTCATGTGACCTCTGTTTATCTGTCAGAAGGAACCCAAGAATTGTTTTATTTAAGCAGAAATCGTAAGTTAAAAAACCTAATAAAATTTAAAAAGTGAAGATATATCTGTGGAAACATATAGTTGATTTGAGTTCTTTGCTTTCTATTAAAAAAATCATACTGCACATTTTACAATGACCTACATTTCTGGATTAAAACCTTTACATACAATGTCATTACATTCTTCCAGGGGTGAAGTCCACTAGGCCAGAACAGGGGTGATGACACTGTATAAATACAGCTTTTTAGACAGGAATTGTTGCTGTTGCTGAGCTAAGCAAGCAGCCAAGTCACATGATAGCTCGCTACGCCATATCCCACTTACACAGGAGACGTTCTTTGCCTTAACTAAAGGAAAACTAAATAAAGATACTATATTCCTCCTTCTCAAAATTCTATTCTTAGTCTGCAAAAACAGTCACATCTTTCAATCCTTCTGGCCATCCCAATAGGATTCATCTAAATCATATTCCATAAAGTAAAGACGCAATCGGGAACCTTAAGGCAGCTCCGAATCTGCCTCTCTGGTGCAGAGAACCATAATGAAAACATTTAGACTGGTTTGACTGGCAAAGGAATGGCAATGTCGGGGCATGGAAGCACTGCAAGGAACAGCAGAAGGACTTAAAATGGCAACTAAATCCTACCACCTATCTGCATGAACTTTCTCAGGACAGCTCAAAGGAGAAATATCAGGAAACAAAAGAAAATCCAGTATCAGGAAGACTAAATGTTGATAACTCAGAGAGGTGGGGCAGGATGGAGACACCAACTACTGTCTGCTTCTAAAAGGTATGAAAGGCAAATAAATAACAAAAAAAACCAACAACCCCAAAACAAACAAAAAACCCCATGGTCACGATCCTGAGAAGAACCCAGGTGCCACGATGAGAACTCAAAGGACGGTGGACCCTTCATTCCTGCTGTCATCATAAAGCATCCTAGAAAGACCACTTGGATTCAAATGTCTCAGTAGCTGAACACTGGAGAGATTACTTTATTTATTGAGTGTCAGGTTGGATGGAACCCTAACCCTAACCTCAGGAAACAAAAGAAAATCCAATATCAGGAAACAAAAGCTCTCCTTCCTGCATCATTCTAGTAAGCGCTACCTGGTGTGCCCTGCAGTTAGAAGACTTAGTTTCCCCAAAGTTGTCCAGGTCAGTCCTCTAAAACCATAATCCAGACATAATCCATAAACGGACAAGTGATACAAATGACAAAATTCTGCCAACTGGGACACAACGCAAATAAACAAGCATATTCATGTTAACATGTTATAAATATTTATATAATACTTATAAATTAGCAAAGGTAACAGAAGCCTTTGTGTATTTTTTATACATTTATTCAGTAGGGCAAAATTAAATGAGCAGTGAAAGCATGAAATAGCCATCAGCATTTTTAAAGCCTGATAGCGGGCATCGAAGAAATCTCTGCTACTGAATCACAAACCAACAAATAACACAGGACCATACCACCGAGCAAAACTGTGGGCATTTCACATCTCTAAATATGGACATAAGGTTCCTGGCTGTTTTTTTTTTAATGCTACTTCCTTTAAAAAAATAAAATAAAATGAAAGAACATCCTTTTTTTCAGAAAGCATTGTGCGAAAGATGCCAAACTCAACAAAAAAGGAATCAGGCTTCTCAGATTTTGATTTTTGCCACAGTTAAAGATATTTTAGTGCAGGAGATGAAGAAAAACGTGTAAGTGTTAAAATATAAAAACCTAATTTGGAAGCACAGTGGCTAAATTACCTGTCCTTGCCTTGTTTCGTTGAAAATCAAAGCTTTGCTGGTGAACGTTCTTATATACAAAGGAATTACCACTGATCAACCAAAAAGTAGAATCGCAGAATCTTAGAATGGTTTGGGTTGGAAGGGACATTAAAGATCATCTAGTTCCATCCCCCTGCCCTGGGCAGGGACACCTCCCACTAGACCAGGCTGCTCCAAGCCCCGTCCAGCCTGGCCTTGAACACCTCCAGGGATGGGGCATCCACAGCTTCCCTGGGCAACCTGGGCCAGGGTCTCACCACCCTCGCAGTAAAGGATTTCTTCCTGATATCTAACCTAATCTAATCTAAATCTACTCTTCAAAGCTTTTCACTGCTTTGAACCCTACAATTACGCAAGACGCCATCTTTTACCAATGAAACTACACTCCGTTGAGAAGGAACTACTTTCTGATCTGTCTCCTACAGTCAGCCAGACAACCCCAGCCACAAGGACTAGTGCAGCCATCACAGTCTTATGCACCAAGCAATTGCAAAGGGCATTTCATCAACCTTTCAACCATCTAACTTTATTAAAGTACACACTATTATACAGCTACATGTTTCTGTAAAATACCCTACACTCCTTAATAATTTATTCACCCATTTAAAACAGTTTTAGTAGGTGGTGCAGAGATAAACAAAGTGAATGGTCAGGGGAGAAAACTGTTAATGGTTGAATGAAAGAGAAATTTGACTTTCTGAGCTGCCTAGTTTGCTCCTGGGGAGAGAGATGCAGACTGCTGTGCTTTTCAGATTCTGTTTGCAATGTAGACTTAAGCTATGCCCAAGGTGCTTTAAGCATACAGAAAGGCGCCTCTTTTTCAATATTTATACAAATCTAGAGAAAATTAAATAAATAGATTAGGGATTTGTGAGGATACTCTCTGATGGAAAAGTATGAAAGCTTTAAATGTCTTCACTGGTAAATAATATGCTATTACTGCAACAACAAATACAGCTGTGTGGTAAATGAACTATTTTCCAATTACTGTTTCTTGGATGAAGAACCTGTGTTGAGAGCCCCTGACATTTAGAGATCATGGAATAGATGGATGAACAGGCAAACAGAATTTTGTCTGCGACAGAGGTCTAATGTAACAACGACCAATTGTCCCATGTTGTTTCACAGCATTACAGACAATGTCGAGTCTGGAGCCGGGAGTAAAATGAAACTCCAGTCAGAACATCACTTTTCTAGAACCGGTTAAAAAAGACTGTTTAGAAAAATTCCACTATTCTGTTACCCCAAGTGAAGATTTGTCAAGGGCCTAATTTTCTAATAAAGTGTGAAACACTGAGTACCCGAGGACATGAAATAACAGTTATAAGCGCTATCTCCATCATACAGAAAAGAGACTGGATCAGGGCACTGAGGTCAGAAATCCTGAATTATCTGCATGCTCTAAGTATCTGCAATTGAAGTGGTAGGACTGGGTTGCTCTCGCACTTTTACACGCTTCAGCTGGGATTCACTTTGCTTGGCTTTAGACATCAACATCTGAGCTTGTCACACAGGGTCCTTCCATAATCAGGAGAGAAACTGGCAACTCCAGGGCATGGCTCACCTGATCCAGGGCTCAGAACAAGGCCGAGCACGGCGCTGAAGTGCTCTTCACCGGCTGAGCTGGAAGCACAGACCGCTTGCTCAGACACCGTTACCTGAGGTGAGGTGGATCAATCCCACCCCAAGTGTGTACTATTTCAATGTATGAGATATAAAAAAGCATTTTTTTTTTCTCCAAGAAAAAACAAAGTCAGTTCAAATCTAATGCTTATTATAGTATCAGATACTGATCATTTAAGCACTCTTGAAATTTTCAGACAATGAGAACCGGACTTAATATTTCCGAGTTGTTCTGGATATAGATTCTTATTTTTAACTACTAGACCTCCTTAGGTTGTATACTGCTGTTCGGCCCTTGCTTTTCTACTCAGTTCCTTGTCTATCTTGGATTATCACAGGCCTCACTAAAAAGAAAAATAAGAAGAGAGGAAAGAAAAAAAGGCAAAAAAAAGCCTTCCAAGTATCTAAACCCAGAAATAACAGCCCTTTCTTCCTTCTCTGCTTATAGAGAGAAATGTGAACACTCACCACCTTTCCTCTTCCCTCCCAACTACAAGATTTTAGGACCTACTAGGAAAAGGTCAAAAGGAGGTCTCAGCTTTTGTAACAAATACTATTTATTAAAAATTGCTGACTGCTGCATTAATGCCAACAACTGCATATAATTTTAGTTCAAGCTTCGTAAAATTTTAAGGCTCAGATACCAAGCTAAAAATTCCAAGCAGTTACGAAGAGGTGTGTTTAAACAGTAGTCTACATTATTTGCTTAAAGCTAAGAAATAGATTTCAGTAAAATCTGACAACCATTTCCCCCCTGAACCAGGCAGAAAATGTAAAGACATTTGAAAGATTTCTCCACTTAGTTATTTATTTTGTACTGCTCCTTGGCCAGCTTTGGTTCCGCTGACTTTTGTACCAGCTACAGCAAAACGAGAACAGCATGTACAGACATGGGGTAAAATGATCTATGATGTTAGGGCAAGTGCGAGAGCCTCATTCCATCCCAAATCTCTTATGTAAAAGCCTTCCCTCATGCCTAGCAGAGTTGCGTTTGGTTTTCAATACTACACTAGAGATCTAAAGAAGAGAAACCGAAACAGAGCAACAGACATAATCAGAGGTTTATAAAACATGACCTAGAAAAGCCAGACTGACTGAAAAAACAGGGAGTGTTTTTGTTTGTTTTTTTCTCCATCTAACCAAAATAGAGAAAATGAAGAAAGAGACAACAGCATGTTTTAAACATCCCAAAGATCACTGTGAAAAATTAGTCTGTCCACTCAGAAAGGAAGAAGGATTTAAATTTGGCAAGGAAATTTTAGATAGGAGGTTAGTTGTAAGGTTTAACTAAGGACAACAAAGAACAGGGAAACACTGCTTATGAGAGCAAACACCCACTGGGAAAGATTTAAGAAAAACCAGCCCTGAGGAAGGAAGGGCTCAAGTGCCTTCAAAAGTGCATTTTCACAATTCCTCATCTCACTAAGTCTACTGAGGACACCCCTCCTTGCTTCAAAGGGCTGTTCTTCCCTGTACTGACTGTTTTGTTTTCCTTCGATTAAGTGTGGAGCTTCTGGTAATCCCTA
The DNA here is from genome assembly GCF_964199755.1 of Larus michahellis. Taxonomy (NCBI): domain Eukaryota; kingdom Metazoa; phylum Chordata; class Aves; order Charadriiformes; family Laridae; genus Larus; species Larus michahellis. Next base: position 126,242,249 of record NC_133898.1, read on the forward strand.
AACAACATTAAGCTCTCTTGTCTTCTAATTGATCTTCTTAATCACGCCTGATGGATTAAAAAAACATGGAATAAAAACCGCTGCATGTTCTTACCAGACCCACAGTCAAAAGTAAATCAGCTTGTTCTGTGACCTTGGAGAATCAACATATCATCATAAAGCTGCTTTGCTTGCGCAGAGAAATCCCCTGCCAGCTTCAGCTACGCTGGCTGAATTGGTTACTCTTGGAATCTATATAGGACTACTCCAAACACTACTATAACTTCCTTCCTCACCTCAGACCCACAAGCGGCCCTCCCATACTCAATTCTGCTGGCAGGAGCTGGATTACCTAAATTTAAATAGTAAGGTTTGTGAACTTGCTTCATTTTGGCTCAGTCAGAGCGGTTGGAACAAGACAATGCAGACTAAGATGACAGCCTTCTGCTCCACGCCAGGTTACACCCAACAGGTTTCACCAGCATTTCAAACCACCCCGGAGACAACGATGAACTAACACTAGTTGTTTAGGTTCATGTTTAGGCGATCTGCCCTTACAAGTTTCGTGCGTTCTACAATAGCACATTTTTAAACAAAAATTCATTAATTGCTGAATTTGAAAATATATTTCCACGCTCTTGGACAGAATTCTCCATTTTTTTGTCTTGAAACATGGTTTCATCTGTCTACTGTTTAACCAGGCAAAACTCTCTGTAGAGCCTATCTCTTACTTATGAGTTATTAAAAGATAACTGTTATCTCTGCTGGAAACTGAGGCTCGGGGTTACTTGCAAACAAAAAACTGCATTTCCAGTGTAGAACAATACGAACTTAATCTATCAAACTGACATCAACACTAGCACTAGCTCAGCTAATCAACTGAAACCACTCCATGGCTTGACACAATTTTAGCACTGCTGCGACACTAAAGATGGTGCTTACTTAACGTACGACAAGGTAGGACAATTATTAAGAAAAGGTGCTTAGCGGTACCAGCGAAGTCAAAAAGGGACAGAGCATGTAACTTCCCAAGAGATGACAAAGTAGGATGTAATTCTAGTTGATTGGGATCACACAAAGTTTTTCATGAAAAGATTCAGTCATAGGTTATTGTCAAATTAAGGCACTGCTGGTATGCAACTGCAACTTTGCAACTGAAACTAGACCAAATGTTCAAAGCTTGTACGGGAATATAAAGTTATCTTTCCCCAATTTAACAGGGAAGCCTCAACATAAACTCCTATATTGTACTTTGTTATGTAGATCATGTATCATTACGATTTCCTCATATCTGCAGAAGGCTATTCTCTCTACTCACAGTAAAACTAACAACCCAAGAGCAATCTCCATGTGAACTATGTTTCTGAAATTATGATTACTTGCCTTCAAATGTCATAACACGAGTTGGTAGGACTGTTGAGTAAAGACAGTATAGGATATATCAAAAGCAAGTGTTCCCACAGAAGTTCATAGCATCCAACTATCTAAATCTAAAATAGTCCAGAAAGTTACTGGATAAATTAGCAGTCGCTGCTGATCTACAATGATGACATTAAAGCCCATTTTGAGCATTTTTATTTGGGAATTGCTTTTAAGACTAGCAGTATTATCAGTGAACCCATATATCAAAGTAGAAACACATCTAGAAGAGCACAGCTTAAGAACAAATAATTTTACTAAGCTTTTCTGAAAACTCTCTAACTCTCCCCGGCAAAAAAAAAAAAAAAAAAATACAGTAAGATCACAGACAGCAACAACTACCTCAGGCTAAAAGCTTTGATTAACTGCAAGCAAACATGCCTTACTGCTGTGTCTGACGAGATAATACGGCAGTGAGCACAGTGTAATTACCTTCAAAAACTCTCACTGCAAACCCAGAGTTCTTGGACTGGTCTCCTCCAGAGAAGAGGCTAACAATCTTGTGGAAGCTCACGCAATAAACAAGTTAGCAAAACCAGCCTGGCTCCCTCTCAATACAGAGCAGAAGCCCCATGATGAGCTTGCAGCGGTCACTAGTACTCTATTCCAGCAGCTACTACAACACAAGTATAAATAAAACAAGTTGCTTTGTGAGCAGCAAGTCACACTGGCCCAACATTCACAGGTTCTGACACTGCTTCGCGTTAGGACAGGCTTTAAAGAGCAGCAGGTCTGCAGATGAGGTAGATTTCAGCAAAAGACCACATCAATTTATACTTTTCTCTGTCCAAATACAATTTTCAACAGTGACGCTGTGCAAGGGCCGTTCGCAACGAAGAGCTTTGTCAATGCTGAACTTTATTTCTAAGCACATAAATTCCCATTATGAACTACATTTCCAAATGTGAAACCTGATTTCACCAAGCACCACAGAGGAAATCGATGGGTTTAGACATGGAGGAAAAAAACCTCCCACTAGACTAAAAGCAACTGGCCAAAGAAAAAGTAACTGCTATGCAGTCTAAGCTTATTTTTAAATAACTTTTTCATTGCTCATTTCCAACGTTTTGGTACATCCTGGACTGAGGACAGGCGGAAAAAAAAGACTTTTTACTATACAAAAAGCTCTCCAGCCCTCTCCCCCCCCAAATTATGACCTTAGAAGAATGGCTAGCACAGCCGTCCAATTTGAAGACAAATTTCAGACTCATAGGCAAGATCACAGAAATAAGAATACGAAGAAACCTCTGGCGTTCATCTACTTCTTTCCAAACGTCCCAAAGTCAGTTAGGTAGTAAGAGAACTGGTATAAAACCAACTAGTAGCATTTTCCTCTGAAAGGCAGTATTTAACAGCAAAAGTTCAGTTGTTTCCCAAAGCTGTTCAACTGGTAGTTTGGGAAATGTCATTGCTTTAAGAGTTGACTAGTTACATTTGAATAAAACTAGAGCTGCTTTCCTCCTTCCTGCTCATGGTGATGAAGGTTTTGGTAACTGTAAGTGTAATTTATGGGAAAAAAACAGGGACATAGTAAATTAATTCACCTGAAGGACCATAAACAATTTTTTTTTCTGGACTTCTAACACACAAAGATACAAAGCTCCAGCTCAACTCAAGCAGCTGTAAATGGAAAAAACAACTACTTTCCAGGTAGTACGAGTACACTTAAAGATTTAGCAGTTTTAGGTGGTGATTTTCAGTCACAGGTCTGCAAGTGCTTCACAAGCAGAACTACAGAGCCCCATAAGGTAGACATTACTCCTTTTCTAGTGACAGATGAACCAAGGGAGACATTAAGACCTAGTTTTGTTTCACTGATCTGAGGTACTCTAGGTGCCTCTGTAATAAAAAGAGAAAAACAGGAAACTCGAGAGGGAAATTCAGCTCTTAAATGGGCCAAGCTGCTCCCAAGGGGTGCTTCGGTCTCTACCTGAAACAGAGGGAGCCTAAGGCAATTGCAGCTTTGTTTTAGTTAGGAGGCTAAAATAAGGTGTATCAAATCTGAACTCATGGGACTTGCTCAAAAACAGGCAATAAATACTCACCTGCACTAGAAAGAAAAGATTTCTGGCTAAATGCGTTTATCTTCCCTGTCACATTTTTTCTTCCTGTAGACAAAAGTTATCCTTGGAAATACAAAACCCTTTATTTATTCCTTTCCTCGTTATAGGTTATGCGTTACCTTTATTGTAGATCTCACAAATACCCCAACATTCGGCAAGCAAAGATGTGATGTGTTATAGCTAAGCTGATCTAATATCTGGCTACTGTGGAAATGGGTCTGCTGCTTAATCTAAAAATAATTAATTTTCTGCCAATTCAATGAACTGATCCAGATTACCACAGAGTTACTAGAGCACTGGTACAAGGTCAGACATAATGGCAGGGGGCAGCTGGAGAAAAATAAGCAGCACTGACCCTTTTTGGCACAAGCTAAAAATGTTAGAGCATCCTAGCTACAGCACAAACGGCATGGTAATCATTCCGGTAAACGGGAAAAGTGTTTTCACACACAGGTAAAAACAAATCCTAAGGGATCTGCCAGGTATCTCTGTTTCTCGAGAGAAGTATAGACCCCCCCAGAACTGCTACGCTAAATACATGTACTCTGATGATCACCCGTATGTTAAGCAGAGATCAGACACTGCAACAGTGGTCTTGCATAAACAGTCAGCTCTATCAGATTCTGAGCAGCTTGACAGTGACAAAGGCAACACAGGAGTACAAATGAATATATGTCTCCATAAAAGCAGGCTACTCAGGGATTCCACCGTATTTTAGTTTTACGAGTGATTTCTCTATTCCTAGTCTTATAAATGCTCTTATTTTCTCCAGGTTCTTTCTCAGTAAGAGCACACCTGGAAATCCAAAAGAAACCGCAAGCTTTAGAAGCACGTAAACTACAGAGAGAAATTAAAATACAATTTCCAATAAACTAATAAGTAATACACCTTGCAGCAGAGCGTACCATGTAAGCCATAAAACTCCAGCTAAGCAACCAGTTTTCAATGTAAATTAATTTAGAGGACTTGAGCTGCAACTAAAAAGCAAAAATGGACACTTTGGTCTGGTAAATTACTATCTCGGTGTATCCTGGATATTGCAAAGTATAGATAATTTACTACGCTTTGTGTAGACAGTGTAACTAGAGCTTCCTCCCCTGTAGACTTTCAGTAGTGCTTATAATTTAGCAATCAACTGAAATGATGATGTTAACGACCACAGTTTGAATAAAAATATTTGTATGCTGCAAGCCAACATTATGAACTGTCTTCAAAGGAAAAGTAACGCTGGCAGGAAGTTTCTACGTTACAAACTATGAAAGGAAGCAAGTAGCTTGTTAAATAGATGCCTTTACTACCTCGTTTCATCTGATAAGGTTCCTAGTTTAACATACTGCTTAGGTAGGAATGCTTTTCTTTATAAATATATTGCTTGGAAGAGAAGAGAATACAAGCTGCTGCGGGGAACTGAAGCAGTTACTAAATGCAACTGTGAGCATCAGAAAAGTCCCATTTCTGAAAAGCCTAGTTCTGCAGCGTAGCCTAGCCTTGAACAAATATGCTAGACTTCCAGAAGCTACTGGGAAGCTCAGAAAATCCTGACAGGTTTCAAGCAAATTTAAGCTGTACCAGAGAGACAGAGTGAGGTCACGGGGGTTTGCCTGCATCGACCTGAAACTCCCCATCTGTAATGCAAAAAAAAAGTTCACATACTAATCTTTTGATGCTCTTAAGCCATGTTAGGTAACACGTTCAAGAAGTCCCAAATCCTCAAAATAAAGAAGTGAAAAGTATTACTAATACATAGCAGTACATTCCAGTATTAAAACTATTGCCGAGTTGTGCATTGCTGCTGCTGCTGCCTGGACAGGATATCTAGCCAAACAGAAGCTCTCCACAACTGCTCCACTTGGCCTCCTCAAGTTCATCAATAACAGCACAAATCTGTTTGTGATATCACCATCAATTCCAGAAAGATAAATGTCATGTCAACATATACAAGGCTGCCACCACTAAATCACTCAGGCAGTGAAAACAGGCCAATTAGAGAAAGACGACGGTTTGTCCACGCCATCAATCCACCCAGTGATCTCCGAGCAATGAAGACAGCAGTAGAAATAGCTGCTTTTTTTGCACAGGATCTGCAGGGTGTTAGCAGTCCCACGTGGAAGTATTAAGACAGTGACTACCCGACGCGCAGCTGCCATCAGCCAATATCATGAAACTCTCACGCTTTTTTCCTAATGATCTCAGTGAAATACAGAGGGGAAGAAGCAGCCCCAAAAGCTGACCAACGTCAGTTTCTGCTGCTGGCAAACTCTATTTTACAGTTTCTGCTCTTCTCTCAAAGGAAGTTAAGAGTACAAGCAAGTATCTTGGGGTACTGAAAGCTGAGCTAATATCCCTGCTTTTCATTAAAGTTGTCTGATACTTCCCATTAAAATATCCATTTCAACTGATATTGCTTGCAGACAATTTTCCTTGGGAAAACATTAAAATGAAGGTGGGTTTTGACATTGCTGAGAAGGGGTTAGGAAAAAAAAAAATTGGTGTGCTTTCTTCATTGTATATTCATTTGTTCATTAAACTGCCATGCTTTTTATTTATTATTTTAAAACTGATTCAGCTGGTGACCTATACTTAGAAAACTGTTCTTGTATATCTTGCTTTTAGAAAGGGCCTTTTAAATAGGTCAGGCAACAAAGCTGCACTAAACTGCATTTTGCGCACACTTGGGAGAGATCTTCAGCTCACGTTTAACTTTGCGGAGTCCACCTGCACTCACCAAACAGCCAGTTGTGAAAGGCAGCACAGTATTTTCACTGCACCTGCAGGTGTGGGGCACAGCAAGCCCTGCCGGCCCCGGGTGCGTGACGGAATTGGGGTGTATGATATTTTGAACACGTGCACCAGCTCGCTCTCTCATTTTCCTCAAAGTCCACCAAACAATTAGCCGTGTTGAGCAGTGCTCCAACCTCCCAGTTAATCTGCAGAGATGCAGATACCTAAGCGAGACGTGGAGTGCGACTGATCGCAGACACAGCTAGCTGAGTTTTGTTAACTGTCTTCCGTGAAGTCCCATGCAATCATGGTAGCAAATGAAACCTTGGGTTTTTTTTTCTTGGCAAAACCTCTGATTTTTATGTTGCTTCCTGGGTGACTGTCTTGTGACTACGGAGCAACCAGCACTTACAGAACAAAGAAATGCAACAGCAGTTTGACGAGTGGATGACTTGACCTTACTTTCTTCCCTTCAATATCCTTAATAAGCGTCCCACCACCAACTACTCGTTCAAATTTTGGGAGGAGATGAAGAGAAATCAACAGCACAAGAAAGCCCACACAGAAGTAACCAACACAGACTGCAGAAATAGCGCGCAGCTTAAAGGCACAGGGCCACACGCCGAACAATAAAGAGAAAACAAAATATTCAATAGCTACTCATTAAGCAAGTATCATCCACCCTGTGCAGTAAATGAGTCTGTGGAAAAACTAGGCTGTAATCATGAAATTAAAGACTGTCTCATAACGCATATGCATAGGCAAATGAAGGCTGCCAGTAAAAGGCTGTTTGTGCATTCCCTGACTTTGACTGTTTGACTTTGCAACTTTAATAACGCACTTCTAACGTAGCTTTTGGGCGCAAGACATTTAAATTTCAAAAGCATTTGTACCCAAATTAGGTACAGCCCTCAGATTGCGGGCGGGATGCCAGCACAGCCCCTGCTGCCATGCAAGCTGGCTGCTGCTGTGCTCAGATACAGGGGTGGGGTTTGTTGGGGTTTTTTTGGTGAAAATAAAGAGTAGAGTAGAACAGAGCGTGGGGGAGAGCGTCAGGCAGCGGGCAGCGTTGGGCAGGGCAATGGTGCTCTCTGCTGGGTGAGCAGCTGCACGACAAGCGCTCTGGTATTAATGCTAAACCGCTCGGCTACTGGGCTACGTGCAGGTGAACTGCTCCTGGCCAGACTGGTTGACTAACAACGGTGGAGTCTATACCTGGACGATATTCTTGACCAGCAGACTTTACAAAACACACATTCACGTGTATGAATCAAGCGAAAATTCAGCCTTTCTGGCCTCTCTCTCATGTTATTCTGTGGTAGTAGCTGTTTGAGGAGGTTTACTTCTAGCAACAGTAGTTATGTTGATGTTAAATACAGAAGAACTTTAACAAAAAGTTTCCTTTTACCATGGAAAAAAATAACCTCATGCCTGCATAATTTAGAGACTTTTCAGCTAAAATGGTATTTTGGAAAACAGTTAACGACTTACTGCAAGTCTGAACAAACACATGCTCTGCGGGAAGAAACCATTTAAAACCAGCTTACTTTTTACCATGAAAGCTGTATATTTTTGCATTTCGTGTGGAGTGTTTGGGTGAAACTCTAGTGAGGGGACAGGGCAAGGGAAATGAGTGTCAAAGGGTCTGAACTGCTTTCTTCTACTCAGTGCACCATACCCCAAAACACCTTCCTCTCCACACGCAACGCCCTCCATTCCAGGACACTCTACCAAATCTTAATGCCTCATTAAGGCCTGTGACTGTTGCATTTTGAATAAACTGATAAAAGCATGTTGACACTGGAGAATGCCATATTCTACAACTCAGCAGAAAGAGATGTAGTTTCAGTTGTTGGTCCCTTAGTACCAGTGCCCTACCATAGCACTCAAACTGCGTGCAGTATTTCCTGATAAAATGGAACAGGATCACAAACATCCATTCATCTCTCTTTTTGGAGTGAGTTGCTGGAATTGTCAGAGGATGCCAGTCTGTCAAGATTTCATGGCTATCTGTACCTTCACGTATGTCAATCAGAAACCAAATCTTAAGTTTGAAAGAGAACTTGAGAGGAGTTTTGGGACAAAGATGTCGTTTTTAAGCATCTTTCTCTGAAGTATCTCATACTGGCCACTATCGGGGACAGAGCGCAAAACTAGTAAGATCAGGTATCCGGCCTGCTAATAGCGGAGATGAAGAAAACAGAAAAAAATCCCTATGGAGTTAAGAGAGAGCAGCACCTGACCTACTCTCCAGTTGAGAATAAAGTGGGTGAGACAAGCAGTCTTACAGCTAATAGTGCGAAGAAAAACTATGTGGGGGAATGAATACTCTAGGGATATTTTAAGAAAAGGAGCAGCATGAGAGGCGGCGATTTAAACACCTGAAGAACACCTATGAACTTCCTAGGAAAATTCAACTAGTTCTTCAAAGGAATCCCACCAAAAGACCTGAATGATTTATAAAGTAATCTGTAACTCTTACACAGGAAAAAAAGAAACAAAACACACGGGGAGAAACTTAAAAAAAAAAAAGTGGGTATAAAAAGCAGAAAAAAGCAACACTGACCTCAAGCCTCTTTTCAAGTGACTCTATCCTGTCTTTTTTACTGGCCAAGTTAGCTCTTGTGTAGCGGCTCTGTCCCGGCAGGTACAACACTTGGCTGTAACATTCTTCCCACACCTGGTTATAAGCTTCACTTGAGAGCTCTCCATGCCCCATTCCTTGCTTTACCACTTCCATCTCTTGCGCCAGCAGATCCTGTGCCTGTTGGAAATGATAAGAAATAAATTGCAGTTACAATACACAGGATACAAGAAAATTCCTTTTGTTTTCAATCCTTCAGTGTGCAATTCACGGGGGCAGTTTCTCTTTTCATACTAAAAGCTCACCATCAGGTTAAGCTAACTATGAAATCTAACACAGATGCTGTGGATTATAAATGAAACCCAGGCTAGAAGGCTATTCACAGCGCAACTATCCCTCATTTTATATAATTTGGCAAAACTTGACATCACTCTGCTGTAGCTAATGAAAGCTGTGGCACAGCTAGATACTTCATCTTGCTGCAGAAGAGAAGAGATAAAAGCAAGAACCTTGAGGGGAGGGAGAAGTGTACAGACAGAAGCAGCTGTTCCATGAAACAAAAATCACTTTTCATTTCCTTTTGCTTGCCCTTCTCCACACAACCTGGAAAGTCAACTCTAAATATTAACGGGTGAGCTGTATAAGCTCCATTGCAGGAAATACTACTCTGACTTCAACTAACACACATTCTGTTGCCAGAGAACTACTACCAAGATATGAGCACTCTGCTGCTTTCAGTTTAGTTTACAAAGTAACTTACAGTGAACTGAAAAGATTCACGTTGTTCTCACAACTCTTACTATCCTGGCCCACAAAAACTACATAGGTACCCAGGTCCTTCCAATTATATTTGAAAATAAAAAACTAAAATGTCTTTGCCGAGCTGGACTTCAGTGGTTGTAAGTACATGTTTTCCCTTTCAACAGGATTTATATGTGCACCACAAATTTCCCTAGGTACCTTACTACTAGCAGACATATGCTTTATAAAAGCATAATGCCCAGGAAGTAATTCAGGTATCAGTAGATGAGATGATTCCACCTATAATTTGTCCTCGATGGTCACGACAGATAAAATAGGAGTCTCTAACCACACCTAACACAATTAAATCTTATAGAGGTTCACTTTCAATTAGCCTCTATTTGTACACTGTGATGAACTACTTAAGGTTATTTAGTTGTGGTGCCAAAACAGTTCCCCAGCTTGAAGAGCTCAGCATACTGCGCTTAGCACCACTGCTGATCCTTCCCAAAAGAGCACTACACACCAGGAAAAGAAAGGAGTATTCTATAAAGGGATTTTAGTAGGAAGACGTTCTAAAAACAAATGAAGAAATAAAGCAAAATAAACAAGCCCCAGATGAGAGCGCAGAGATATGAAAACTTCCTGGTTTGAATTTGATTTTAGACAAAGAGGGAATATTACACAGAACGTTAGAGAGCAAGCAGGAGCAAGGACACAAAAAACTTCTGCCCATCAGTTAGGAAAAAAAACTTCCAAGGACTCTGAAGAAATTTTCCAGACAAAAACTACTGGACCGTGTAACAGTCTCTAAGGGAAGTGAGAGAAAACCCAATTCTTGTTGTACTTCAAAACAGCCAGAGAAAGCACTCCGAGAGTGTTCCTAAGGGAACAATCTGACACTGGCGGGGCAGTGAAATTCACGATCTAACTGTATTTTCCATCTTTAACTTCTCCTGCTCAGAAATCTTCAAGTATAATTTTTCATTTAACAGCAAATTGGAAGTACATCCTGTTCAGTGTTTCTCATTTTAGGCTCTTGATTCATTGGTCAGATATGGTCAAGGAGACAGATTTAAAATCTGCTTGTATATCTTTAAAGTCACTTTAAAGTAATATGGGATTTAGGTGTAGAGATACCACGGCTATTGTCAGAACGCAAGTCTCGGATAGCAGGAGTCTGCATAAAACACGTGACTTAGTGGCACGTGGTTTTGTCCTTTTCACTCATTTTTATTCCTGTAAGCATTTGGTCAAAGGTTACTGGCACAACTTCACAGGTGAAACTCTTTGAAAGAGCTAACCACAGCGCTGCGCGTCTGAACTGTCTGTCACGTGGCAGCAAAAGGCAACATCTGTAGCTGCTTAAATAAATGAACAACCCGAACCCGAACCCTTGGTACAGGACGGCTATTTAACTTGGGATTACAATGCAAAACAGGACAGAGCGCCCAGCCAGCCTACGCATTTCATCCAGCAACAACCTATTCTGCCTATTCAGCGCTTTTTAACCAGGTGTGCTTTAAGATCAGTTGCCATAACCCAGCAGGGTCTGCAGTAGCACAGCTCTTTTGGATCAAGCTTGACAAGCACAATTAAACAACTTGATTTGCTGCTCCAAGTTATTAGCTGTCTACCGTCATATTTAGTCTGCACTACTATGAAGAAAAAAAAAAGCTTAGTTAATTATGGATTAACAAGCTACACAGGCAGCAGAAAGTTGATATCAGACCTAATTAAAGTCTCAACGATTTAACATCAATTTCCAGAAAGAGCAAAGCAGAATTTGGTAACTGTTGGGGTACTGTTGCTCCTACCCTTACTTAAAACGATAAGCAATCATAACACATTCTAAATTGTATCTAAAAGACAATGTCTCTGGACAAATACAGCATCCTCATCATTCTGCCTAGATGAACGTTAACTCACAGAAGAGAGAATGTGCACTTAAATTATCCTTATAGCTCTCCATACAATCCTCTGGAGATCTCCCAACTAAATTCTATGCACGCTTGAATCCATCTTTCCCCCCCCCTCCCCCAATATTGCAGGACCATGACATAAGAAGACATCAGGTCACTGGTAATGAGGCCATCCAATTCTCACCTTCTTGAGATCCTCTTTGGAGAACTTCTCATAAGGGTTCTGTTCCAAGTAAGCCATATGTTCTGCATTGTTGCTTCCAAATCCTGGGCCTTTCCCCTTCTTACCACTAGGCTGTTCTCCAAATGGGTGGTGTAAAAGATCAAAATGAAGCATAGTAATCATCTCTTTCTTTATTAGCTCTTCACTTTTCTGCAAATCGGTTAGAGGTGGTTCCACATTTAAGGGTCTCAGTATTGTTTCATTAACCTGCCCAGGAATAAAAAAAAGTTCATAAACATCACATACACCAAAGATCACCTTAAATTCATATGCCTCCACCTGAATATGAATGTATATATCAGCTAAACCATGCAGAACAGGTGCCAAAATCCCCTGCAGGGTGACACACGCACAGCAACCCAAACACTTCATTGTGCTTTCATTTGTGCATAGGAAATTCCTCATGACAATTTTGCTGTGAAAGTTTCCCAAAACATTGACATCAGCATACTCAAATAAAGATTTCATTCTCTCATGATCTACCTGGACTGTATTTCCCCCTATAATCGCTAAAAACTTTATTTCTATTTATTTTCCTCTTAAAAGCAAATTTTCTTTTCACTTACTTCTGAGGGCCGTGGTAGATTCTTCTGAACAGCTTTGTGCATTCTTTTCAGCTCCTTTGCACGCTCTGCCTCTCGGAGAGCCTAGACAAACAAGCTCAGTGTTACTCCAACTACCATAATAGAATCAGATGTTTTCTACGTATGTATGTGATGTAAAAATTGAATGATTACTGCAGCAAAGATTCCTTAATGTACAAAGACTTCATATTATGAAGCCAGAGCCAAATAACAGGTCACTCTCTACATGATGGCATCATAATTTACTGCCTCTAAAGTAAATGGGAAGAGCACAGCAGACTAACTCCAAGAAATATCCTAAAAAGTCATTTCCAGCAATCGAATTCTCCTTCAGCCTCAACCCCAGCAGAATTCGCTCTTTACAAACTTCTCCACATCAAGTTTGAATTCTGCTGTAACTCTCTAGACAGGAAATCCACCAGGAAAAGAAAGACTTAAATTTGCAGCCAGGACCGCATTTGTCCTCTTCTATGACATAAAAGTAACTACTTCACTAAAACAATACTTGTGAAAGTGTAAAAACGTGAGATTTCTCCTAACATTCCACTTTCAGGTAATAAATAACGTGAAAAGCCAGTGTTGTCTCAAACGTCACAAATGATGACAAAGATCTTCCACGTTCTAATCCCAGCCATGTCATGCCTTCATTTGGAAGGCAGGACGTTATTCTCTTGTATATTACAACTCAAATTCTTTTATCTACTATACACATATAAATTATCTGTAATTATGCAGAATTTTTATTACTGTGTGTGTATACATGAGACGCGCATATATATGTGCATAATATGTTCCTCCCTAAACGGGACACGCTAAGAATCAAATTCTATGAAATGCCAATCACATCAGAAGATATCAGACCATAGTATTTTTTTTTAGTATTTTGTTCACCTATCAAAGCACAGTCATTGGCAAAACCCCCTCTGAATGCAAAAAACCCCATTTATTTGAAGATATATAACAAAAACAGATTTGCATCACAACAATTAGGATAAGCAATAAATGGAAAAGAGGCTGTTCTTATAAACAGAAAAATTTAAAGCGTCTAATTACGGTCTAGTACAGCTATTTAGCCAGCAGGATTTAAGCAAGCACTTTACCCAGCCTTCCTTGAGTCAGAACCAAACCAAACCAAAAAAACAGGGACCCATTCACAGCTTGGCTGCCTGGGTAATCCTGTGGTACAAATCATGCAGCAGGGATCAATTCACGGCATGTCAAATTCCCGTCTGTGTGCTACCAGCCTGAGTTTTTATACACCTGCCTTATATTTCACAAATAGTAACTTTTAACCTTGAGAGAATAACCTTGAAAAAAAAAACCACCCAAAACCAAAAACCAAAAAAGCGCACAATTCTAACATGTTTAAAATCAAGCATGTGTTTCGGCAGAAAAATGTTTTTCATTATATTTTTTATCTTCTGGGAGACAAATGCAGAAGGTAGGACATACACACTCTTAAAGACTTCACTGTAGAAAATGACGTGCTATACACAACATTAACAAATTAGGAAAAGGATTCAGAGAGAAAAACTGATATAGCCTCTGTGTGCGTATACGCTGATGGGAGCACAGAAAAAAGGTACATTTTACTTTGTTATTCTGTAGAAGCTATGCCACTTCCACCTAACATGCATGAAACTATGGGAACCACACAAGGAAATATTTTATTTTAAACAAAAGGCACTATCACACACACACACCTACCTGCTTGCGGGCATCTATATCAGCAGTATCTTCTACAAAGGTTTCATCTACTTCGTGTTCCTCAAGTTCTTTTTCTGCGTTTTCAGGTAAAACAATCTCGAAGTCATTCTTTGGAGCAGGAAGGGCCATGAGTCCGAGGCGCAGGTGTTCACGAGACTCTCTCTCCTGTTGAAATAACACTAAGATATAATGCTTCTGATGTGATGACATTCCATTCATTTCCATTAAACGACACGAACAATACACAACTAATATCATCTGGCAATCTTAGTCTGCTACAGTCAACAAAACCAGAACCTCTGAAGTCTGACATAAGGCACATGTTACCAATCCAGGCCAGCCTACAGACCACCACCCCAGAGTTTATGGACTATTAAGTACGGAAACTCTCTGATGCTAAAAACCAAGCACGCAGCTTTCTTAAAGATAGCTAATGAAATCTTCAAACAGGCTGAAATGCTCAAATAAAACAACAGCATGGCACTTGCGCCTCCCAGTAGCTTCAGTACAACAGCAGATTCACATTAACGCCTTTCAAGAAACTGAAAATACGTGAAAGCGCGTCCACGCCGATGATGGACACAGGGCTATTTGCAAGCCTAACTGGAACTTCTTTTCCTTGCAGTTGCTCACAAATCTAGGGATTGTGGCACAGTACAAAAATGAGACAAACAGCACCAGATCTGGAAACTAGTGGAGTCCAGGAAGAAACTGAAGCCTCAGTTTTCCTTCTAGCAGCAAAAAGACTTTTTTCTATTAAAAAGGCTAAGACAGAACCAAAGTAAGTATAAGGACATCAGGTAAACCTTGTCTTTCAAGCTAAGAGGAAACCTGAAATTCTGAACTTGAAGAGTCATTTTTGCAAGAAGAACATGCCAAAAACTTGAAGTGGATATCCTTAGCTAGCCCAAAAAGATAAATGTCAACAGGTCTGGTGGGAGAAATCCAAAGTCACATTTAGGCTGCAGAACCAGCCACATAAAAGGAGTTCCCAAGGTGTTACCTATTAATTATATGCCCTTTTATACCATGTCTAATTGCCAGGGTACCTCTGGCTCAATCTCTAAG
The DNA here is from genome assembly GCF_964199755.1 of Larus michahellis. Lineage (NCBI taxonomy): Eukaryota > Metazoa > Chordata > Aves > Charadriiformes > Laridae > Larus > Larus michahellis. The sequence continues at coordinate 126,257,260 of NC_133898.1, forward strand.
AATGGAAACATCTGTTGTCAAAGGTGATGAAAGAATCTGGATGGGACTCAGATTACTGGACACCTCAAAACGAAGTGCTCCTAATAGCAAAAATTAAACTCCTTTAGCTCAACGCTGTCAACAGGACAGACTGATGAAAAGGTGCTGTAGGTAAATCGGGAAGCCGAGATGATGACGGATTTGAGGACTGTGTAGGACTGCAAGAAAAATGAATCTTTCCTTGAGATATATTTCCTCCTCAGCTTCAAAGATACGAGTAGGACTGAAACTTAACTATGTCTTCTTTGACAAATAGCTTTAGAGTGCTTTTACCGAGCACACTGAAAGCTCTTCTAAGTGGCAAGATTTCTTTTCTTTCAAATAAAGATTTGATTTTATCAGGTGATGAGTATGGATCTGGGGACAAGTAGTAGAAATAACACTTGCTATAAAGTAAAATTCTGTTCAGGAGATGAGAATTAAAAATCATGACAATTAAAAGAGCACTGGTTTCTACTTTTTAAGTACCTCTTACCATTTGTTTTGCATAAGATGGGTCACTGTAATCTGCCATTCCCTCTTCCGGGTTGATGTTCAACTTATCACGCAGTGGAGTTCTACCAGGAGTTGTACCAGCCACAGGTTTAGGAGTTAGTCCTCCACGAGGAGTTAAGCCTTCAGGTCCGTGAGAAGGTGTTCTAGAGAAAGTATGGATAAAGTAATTTATTTTTTTCCCAAAGAACTCTACTTGCAGAAGTCTGAATGCTGCAAAGAGTTATGTAAATGCTGATAATAAATGCAATCTAGATTCTTCTCTTGGGAGGCAGTGAAACCATAACATGCAATTAGAAGAATCCAAAAAATAAATTGTTTAAATCTGGCAAGGTGTAACCAAGTACCTGCCAACCTGAAATCAAGGCACACCATTACACTGCGAGAACTTTCAGGAACTACAGCAACACAAACTCCCACTGTTACTTGTGAGCGAAGAGATTATCTAGTCACCAGGCACTATGCTGGGATACATTAATCAGGATTTAATTGCAAGATCTGATTTCCCTACCACCTGTGGCAAGTCATTCATTCTGAATTCATGTGGCTCCACAGCTGTCCCATCTTACAATTCAATGAGTCACACTGAAGATGCCTCTTTGCTTTCACTGATTGCTGAAGGAGTAATTACATTACAATAATTACTTTTAAGCACCTAAGGTTAGGCAAGACGGATTAAGTTTTAGATTTTGTGGGCCTCAGTTGCTTCTCCTCTAGACTGGGAAGAAATATTGTTCTCTATCCCAATAACCTACTACATGAAAGGCGTGCAGACACCGTCTTGCACGTAGTCGCAAGCTTTCTGCTGTCAACTTGTAATGAGGTTTCACACAGTGGTGATGATAATAATAATAATAATAAACTGGTATGGCATTGTTAAGTGTCTCAAAGAAAACAAGCTCAGGAAGGGGAAAACTTTTACAGAAAAGCCTGCGTTATGGTACTCATCTACAATTTAGTAAATATTTTCCAACAGCAATGTATGCGTGTTGTAGAGAATAACCACAGCGGAGACAGACTGGACACGATGATTTAATACGTCATGTCTACTCCTAGTCACTGTAATTCTGTACCAAATGCCATAATGGTGGAAAAACACAAATTTATATATGTCCTGACACACACTACTGGTCTTCTTTTAAGGGATACAACAGTGCCTTATCTACTGGGTATGTCTGTGAGAGGCAAGTGATACTTTCCTCTTGCTTGAGGTTGTTTGCCCATTTTTATGAATTCTCATTTAGTATAACAAATACAAGCAACAACATTTGCAGAACGACACCCACATAAAACAGCAAAAAGAATTTTAATGTTTTCAAATGAACGTTTCATAGCATATATTTACTTTGTTGGTTACACTAGTAGAAAAAGTTTTATGCTGACTTTCCAGAAGAAAAAATTTCCAAGTGTTTTTTTTTTTCTCGTTATCTCAGTTCCATGCAGTGTTTAAAACCCTATTACAATTTTCAACTTAATGCCTTTTAAGAAAATCCTTATAACTAAGATGTGAAAAACAAAACAAAAAACTTTATGCAAGGCAACAACTTCCATAAAAACCCGTCATCAAAATACCACAAATTTCATACCACCATAGGAAAAAAAGGTGTAGTTAATTTAAATATTTGTCCTTTTTGGCCCAAAATAATGCAATGATGGCCCTGCCTTCACTATTCCGCCTCCTTAAAAAGTTATGGCTTCCATTTATTTATTTATAACCAATTAATGGATTTTTTTCTCCTCTCTGCGCAAGGTCTTGGATTTTCACACTGTTATAGCATTTCTGCCAGCAAGCCAAGTTGATACGTAGGTACCATATCTACATACACAAATATAAACTTCCGAAGCTAAAAAACCACTACAAACAAGCCCAAACAAACAACAAAAATAGAATGTCTTTACATTTTTTTTAATATAAAATAACCCAAATGAACAGCCAGATCACTCCCAGCCAAACTCTACATTCATTCTGCACCGCACTGACGCCAACGGATCTCCAGAAAAGGATTCGTTTATGTAGATCCAATTAAAAAAGCAAGGCTTTTGCACACAGCTTTTAAACAACAAAATAAAGCTGCTTTTGAAAAGCTGCCATAAAGGTCCTTTTTATTTCATTCTCCACTTTTCCTACTAGCATGATACAAGTAAAATTAGAACCCAAGTTGAAAAAATTGACAGACAAAATGTACCAAGTGTAATATTTTTTAGCTGTATGGTATTTGGCATTTGTGGGATAGATATTTATTCAGGACCCACTGTAAGAGTTAAACCAGCAATTCCATACTATTTAGATTGGCCATATAAGAAATATTTTATTTTGGATATATATGGCTTATAAAATATTTACTCCAGCTTTTCAAAAATTCAATGTGGGTTTGGCTAAGGGACCTCCCACGCCTTCGACTCCGGGGCAATACTTTGGAAAGGCTAGGATCCACATACAGAATGACACTCCCTCTTACTATTTATACTCCTGTATTACTTCAGTATAATTTATATTGCTCCAGACCACAGAAGAGTTCATTTTGGACCAAAACTCCAGTGAGCTGTACACTGTACAAATATAGAGGAAGATGATGCAGCTGAGTTTGTGAAAGACACAGGGAAGGAGAAAGTTGTACAACAAGGGCTTGAAATAAAAGCGAGTTAAAAATTGTTTTGAAGAGCTGATCATAACCTACTACTTCACACATTGCACCCTCTACCCGCCTCCACTAGATACATGCCCAGACAAGCACCCAGTAGAAAAAGAGCCTGCTTTACCTGAAGGGTGTGGAAAGCACAGTATTTGGAGTCTGAACAACCTGTTTCTGTGGTGTCACCCCCGAAAAGTCACTTTCATGCAAGGGTGTGTTAAGACCTCCTTTCAGGGGGGTATCCACATTAGTGAGAGCCATCAAATTCTGTGCTTCCTGTAGAACAGATAACACATGCAGTACATCACTGAGACTTTCAGAGTCACACTCCACTATATGTTTTTAACAGATTCAGTAGCAGTAAGAGCTGAAGAGTAATTTAAACATCAATCTGTTTATGGAAAACATTTAACACTTTAACTCCCATACACTGGTATTTACAAACCCTACTGTTCCCCTGCAAGGGATTTTAATCTTCATTTTCAGTAAAATAAATTGGAATTGCAAAAATGAGTGGGTTACTTAACGTTTCAATTTCCTTCAGTTTGCCAGACTCCATAAATCTGCAGGATTTATTAGTGACTGAATACTCCAGTCATCCTAAGGATCCTGATTTTCAGAGGGAACAGCACACTTGCACTCTGAAATCCAACATCAATGAAATTTATACAAACTGCACTTCAGAGAGAATGTTCCAAAAGAGATGGTCATTATTCATATTTTTGGTCCATGACTCAATTGGGGCTTTTATGGATACCCTCCTATTTTTTATATTTCCTTTTAACAATGAAGAATTAAGGCACTCTGAAAATGAGCTGAGATAACGAAAATACTGCTTGTAGCCATCATCTCCACAGATACTGCTAATCCATCTACAGAACTACGTATATGCATAATACTGTGACTTATGTGATGTCAGAGTACTCCATTCGAAGGTGAATGTGACCATTCCTGCACATACTGCACAGAGACTTAGGTCATGATCTGCAGAGTCAGGAACTTTCTCTTTTCTCCCACCATGAAACAGAAACTGTTGAAATACAGCTCACTATCAGCATAGGTTGGGGTTTTTTTTTGTTTTGAGGTGCAGTTTTGGGGTGGAATTTTGTTTGTTTGTTTTACACACTAGCTGCGCTGATTTCATTTAGCCACTTCCCCACACTCAAAAAACCATTACCCAATGCTACCAGTTTTTCAAAGAACCCAGACACTCACACAATCAGCGCAACACAATATAATTCAGAGGCTGCAAAAGTAGGTTTTTGACAATCTTTGTCTTAAGTGGTTTTAAGCCAATAAAATTCTAGGAAAATATTTTTCTGTTGTTGCAGTTAATTACTTCTTGTTAGCTGAAGTAAAAGCTGAACAGCAAAACTAAGTAGACAACAATAAAAGACATTGTTTTAAGGACATGAACATCATATACACCTTCAATGCTGAGATGTACCTAAGACAAGGGGAAATTATACAAGATACCAGGAGAATGGTTAATGTGTGCAATATATAATACAAAAAAATCCAAAAACTATCATAGTGTTTTCAAGCATGGTGACAACTAATCAGATAGGAGTGGATCTGCTTCTATGCCTTTCAGTGTGCCCTGGAGATCCCGTACCAGTTCAAAGCCCAGTACTGCACATAATCTAAGGAATGTTTTTATTGTACTTACACCTTCTATTCAGCTGACCACTGCACTAGAACTAAAAGCCCATACTCTACCTGCAGGATCCTGTCCTGTGCTGCCGGAGTTTTAGGAGTCCTTAGTGCTATGCTGTTGTTGGTCACATTATACTCAGACAGAAGGGTGCTGGAAGCCGAGTTTGTAATTCCAGATTCCTCAGCAGTCTGGCGTGCAATCTCACTTGCCTGGCCTACTTTTACAACTTCTTCAAGTTCTGTATCAGAGATCTTTAAAAGAGAAAATTCCAAGGCATATATTATGATATATAACATACAACCACAAGAGAACATAAAACCACGAGATCCACTTGATAAAACAGAAAACAGTGATTGTCATTGACTTTATAAGTCATTTATTGATCAATGAAGAGCTCACCTGAGGAGCTGGAAGCACTAGTTTACTTCTTTTTTTGGTAAATTCTGACACTCCACTGGTCTGTAGAATAGCTGAAGGCAGGTCTGACTCTTTTTTGCGTTTCATATGTTGTTTGTCTTTTTTGCGCTCTCTTCCCTCCCTTTCACTGTCATTATGGATAAGAGAATCAGTTTAGAACATACAGGAAAGCTACAAAGTCAACAAACAAGAAAAAAGCAAAAAGCCCGCACCCTCATCAAAAATTGGATCTGATGAAATAAAACGTGTTGCAGGAAGAGTGAACCACCTGGTGGTGTGGAAGTTCAGTGATTAGACATGGTGTGCTGATCTTGCAGCAGAACCCAGAACAAGGCTGTGTAATGCTTCTGAATTCTGGAATTTAGCAACAGATGGTTGCTCCACCTACAATCAGCAAGGGCATGGGAGTAAGTAAAAAATGTCAGTCCAAGAACTTAGATAGCAAGAATTAGAGGACATGAACAGTCCCTTTTCCTCCAGCAGCTGCTGAGGGAAGATGAATATTTTGTGCGGGATATGGGAACCAAGTTCTCTTCAGTATATAATGAAAATGGTGTTTTCTTCAAACAGCAATGGATTCAGCCTCTGCAATCTTAATTTAGTAATCCATGGCAGTTTGAAGCTCCTGCCAGACTCTCTGAACTAAGAACCATACAGTAAGAATTAATTAACCTTCTCAGTAAAAAGCAGTTGGCAGAAGTAGTGGAAAATGCAACTGTACAATGAAATATGTGCCATACTGCTGCTGATGAAGATGCACATTTAATTTTTCAACTGCATGTTTTGGGATTTTTTTGGAGGGGGAAGATTCTACGTAAGAACAATTCCATCAAAAGTAATACTACAAGTAAAATCTACTCCTGTAAGCAATCTTAATAACGTTATAAATTGGAGAAAGGACTACAAATACACAAGCAAATCTACTGTTAAAAAAAAAAAAAGAAACCTCAAAAACCTTAAGATTTCCATTGAAAGAGCAAGAACGTGCCTGAGAAACTTTATTCTCATGGAAAAAGGGCTCAACCGGACCTTTTAGAAAGACAAAGCAATACAGAAGACTGAAAAGGCAGAAGCAATCTGCACTGGTACCTGTCCCATGGAAAATACAACTCCTGCCCACGTAATATTTCAGGCATTTTCATGACTTAACACATATATATATGTGTGTGCGTCTTTTTTTCAAATATACTGTTCTCTGCTTAGTATAACACAGACTTACGATCTTAATTCTCCATCCAAGTCTTGCTGACGTAGCTTCCTGAAATCTGCATCCAGGGACTGGTAGTTTTCCTCCGATGTATCATAAAAACCAGGGGCAGGCTTCTTTTCAAATGGAATTTCTGCATTATAATCCACACCTCTCTTCTTTTTTCTTTTCTTCTGGATCTCAATTCCAGCAGCCCGAAGTTCTCGTCTTTTCTGGAGAGCAGCAAGCCGTCTAAGAAAAAGTAATACAACGTGATATAAAGTGCACGCCTACAGGTGGCTCCCATATCCGAAGATCTGGTACTACTTTAATCAGTTGCTGCTGAGCAGGGCTGCGTGTATTTAAACATCAAGAATGAAGCTCTTGTCATAAACGACTATCAAAAAGTCTGATTCTGCAATGACTTAAGGCTGTGCCTGACTTTATGCATGGTAAATGCTCCAGAGTCAACAAAAGCAGCCCCAGTATAAGAAACTAAGCACAAGCTTACCTAGCTTCTTCCAGTTGCTTCTCTCTTGCTTTTCTTTTGGCCTTCTTTCCCTGCGTATTAGCCAGACGAGCTCTAGCTTCAGACAGCATTTCAAGTTCATCTACGATAGTACAGATAAATACAGTTATTAATTTGCACTTAAAGATGGGAGTAAGGGAAAAAGTGACATTAAGATCAGAAAGCAATCTTTAAAAACTGAATGAATCAATGTTTTCACAGGCATTCTGCATGATCGCTGAACTAGTTTTCTCCAAGTTGTTCCAATATATTTTCTAAATCTTTGGCCAGATGAAATGGAGGCTCTAAGAAAAAAAATACCTAATGTTGAAAATAATTCAACTAATAGCCACAGCAAAACAAAATATCTACACAGAGGCAAAATGACCACACTAACAAAATTTTAATTTCATTTACATCTTCATCTGAGAGTACTATATCAGAGAACTTGTTAATTTCATTTCGATACAGATCCAAGAGCACCATGTTTGTGAACCTGTGACTGTTCAAAAACAGCACTGGTCCTTTCATGGAATTTTAGCAACATTCATTTTTTTAGTTCATAACATTGCTATGTGCAAGGCAAAAAAGTCATGTCGTCCTCCTGTGCTTCAGCGTGGATTCATATGGGAGGTAGGAGCTGATGGGAGAAGATGAAGATACAGCAATAAGAGTGCAAACAAGCAGAGCAATTGTCAAAGCAAATAACAGTCAGTCATGGTAAGAGATGGCGAGGACAGATTAGAAGGCAGAAAGCACACCAAGAAAAGGAAAAGAAAACTGGAAAAGTGTAACTGACTGGCCAGATACAGAAATAAAACAAAACCTGTAAGAAAAAATCATCAGGGAGTGGAGAAAAAAAAGACAAAAGAAACCCAGGGTACAGAAGCTGTGTAAAAACTAAAACCAAAGATATCAGATTTCTGACAAAAAACAGTTATCAAACTCCTATTTTACCTTCATCCATGTCAATAGGATCTGGCCTGGCTGGTTTGGTTTCTGGATTTGGATCAATTTCTCCAGGTTTAAGTTTCCGAGGATCATCAGCAGTTTCTTCTTCATTGTCTCTCTGAGCAGCTTTGTCCCTAAAAAGACATCGTATGTATGTCACAACTGGCTCTTTGTTTTCCCCCAGGCTCACAATAACCATCCCTTAAACATCCCCAGAGACTGATAAAAAAAAAAAGTAACCTTGCACTATGCACAAACCTGTTACACAATTACTGCAGAAAAGATTCATGAACTAAGATTCTCAATCTTAAATCAGACAAGAGAAAGAAGCCGACATAGTATTACATTACAACACTAAAATATATTATAAAATACAGTATTGACAAAGCTAATAGTAGAGATGTCTCCTTGGGTAACCTTTAGCAGTAAGGACAGGAATTCAGGCAGTGTGACAAAACGAACAATTGAGTTTCCAATTACGCTTTTATACTCCACCAATCACAGCAGAATTAAAAAAGCTCACAAGGGAAAATGGCAATTTCCTTCCTTTCTCATGGCCTAAAGAAACCCTCTGTAGCATACAGAGATGACGGCCACACGTTCAGTCATTTCAATAACATGTCTTTTGGGTCTGTCTTTTTTCTTCTCCCTCACACACTCACTCATGCTCATCAGTCAGTCAAAAAATACCCAAATAAGCCTGAAATGGAAGCCTATAAAAGGCATCAGTCTTTACACTCTTCTAGCCTGAATGACCAGAAGCAAGAAAATAAAGACCTATCTCTACTGAAGCCTGCTCTCCAGGTTCCCAAAGCTGCTTCTTTCAAGCTAGATGAATTGATCCTTGAAAGATTTGCTTACAAAAAGACGTCATCAACTTGAAACTACCACTCTTCAGCTCCATGGGGGAAGGGAACGACACAGCACCACAACAAACTCCGAAGATTTTCCTGGTATGAACCTCTAGAAAAATTGTAACTCACAGCAGAAATTCATAGTGTTCCAAACACTGTGCAGCGGTTCTCCCAATAATCGGGGCAATGGTTCTCCACTGGGTTGGCATTAGCTTGGCCAAGTGCAACAGTTTCTCCTCCTCTTCCCGTGACCACTCTGTCTTTTTGATGCTCGGGTCTAGCCATTCATACCTGTTAAAAGTGAAAAAATTAAGGACGACAGATGCAAGCTATCCATTGATTTGTCTTGAATTAATTCAGAACAGTGTTTACTCAAATCATCACAATGAGACTTCAAAATCTTGTCATGCAAATTTCATAGTTTCAAGTTTTTTCTGTACAAAAGGATGTTACTCCAGAGTATTTTTATCACATATGTATTTGAGCTTTAAAATGCATTATTTATCCACCGCTTTTCATACAGATACTGCCTCTTCTTCCTTTCCCCATTTCTATTCTGGCAAAGCGAGGAATCACAAAATTAATCCAGAAAAAGTAAATATCACAACAAATAACCGTACAAGAAATGGTAGATCTGTTTGGTCTGGATCCTTCAACAGTTATCTTATTAATCTTTAACTGTGCCAGTACTGTTACCTTTATACAGAAGTATTCTAATAAATATATACAGTTCAGTACTGGAGAAAGTAAGTCTGATTCTCAAATAGATTTGTATGGCATGTATTTGCATTTGGTTTAAGCTTGTATTTTTTTCAATGTTAAATGAAATTCCACAGTGCAATTTCTACACATTTATCCTCAAGCTATTAATATCTTAAGATTTTACTTCCTTGGTAATACTCACTGACTAAAAATGTGTAAATACAGGGAAAAAATCATGTATGCAATTTTAAGCAATCCTGCATTTGCTAACACTGCAGTCACTGGCAAAGAGAACATTTGGCTATTTTTGTTCAATTACTTTCAAGCAATAGGAATTTGAAATATCCACAGTAGCAGAAATCAAACAATCTTAAAACTATTGTTCCTCTGTGGACATAAATTAATCTGTGCTAATTTCTAAATTTCCACTAATTATGCATCTCATATTCCCAGACATGGCACTTCTCACTTACCATCTGGCTTTGCACTGCTTTGCTGATTTTCTATGCAATAAAGAAGCAATACGAGACCACTGGTTTTTGCCATATTTCATCACAGCTGCTTTAAGAATTTCATCCTTTAAAAAACAAACAAACAAACAACAAAACCACTGTTATCACAAGAACTTGCAAAACAGAAAGTCCGAGCTCAAGCACAGAAGGCGACGGTGGACTTCATGTAACCAGCTAATCCAGTGGAAACAGCACAGCGCTGCTGCTTCTTTTCCACTTTTTATTCCCTAGATGAATGAGGATTTGTACCTCAAAGGCAAATTAAATCAATAAAGATTAAACGAAAAAGACACCTGACGATTATTGTAGCCAACTTCACAGACACAACAAAACTTCCAAAACGGTTACTTTCAATCACCGTTTTTAAAGGTTCTGTATGTCTTCCTTGAAGGACAGCAATAAAGAGGTAGGGAAGTGTTTGTCTGGTAATGACACAAGATTTGGAAAAAAAAATAGAACTGATAGATATCTTTGGGTGTCTTGTTTTAAATAATACCATAAAATTATTTTTATTTGCATATTTTAATGCAAATGCAATATTTATCTATGAATGGAATACGCTCTTAAAAAAAGAAAGTATCACAAAAATAAAGGAACTTTATAGTAAGTTTCTCTTTTGGAATTAAATCTTAAAATAGATCACATTAACGTTCAGAATGTTAACATCCAAAAGTGCTCATCCCAAAGCTTATAAATTTCTGGGGGCGGGGGGGGGGAATGTAACGGATTCAGCTTGAGAGTCAGGTTGTTCATATACATCAAATTGTGCACTGAGATTTCATCAAAAGCTAGAAGTCATACCAATTGTCTGTCAATCCATCCATGAATCCCTCTCTCTCCTTCCCCCAGATAAATGAGTTCATTATTTCTGGTTTCCTCACAGGTCACAAAAATGGTATTGTAAATGTATCAAAGCTATTCGTGCAGCCTTGTCAACCACAGATGTTCCTCTTCTGTATCCAATAACTACTCGTAGTTGTGTTCAGAATGCGCTCCGCTGTACCGTGCAGATGCTGGCCATCAAGGACAGATACTCTGTCTAGCACAGGCATCTCTCAGAGCGCAGAGCAGCTTTAACCGTAAGCCGATGATGAGCTCTGTCTTGAGCTGCTACAGGGAGCAATTCGTATAATTTCTATTTAAAAATAAATAATAAATCCTCTCTTGTTTTTTAAAATGTACTTGGTGTTACATGGCATACAGTAGCCATACTGATGACACTGGCAGGCTTTTTTGCAAGTAATGAGTCATTTTACAAATGACTTCAAATAAACTGGTTCTATTTTCTCTATTTTTAATGTTGTATATATAATCAAAACGTTCATCAAAAAAATAGCACCAAAGAGAGCTATTTCATCTCTGGTACTCAATAACGGGTGAAACGATGATCTATTTCACCCACTGCTGTTTCTCTAAACGGTCACCAAAACTAGTCAATTATGGAAGACCGTAAGAAGAGGGTAAGCATGCAGTGGTTCTTCCTATCCTCTGCTGACCCCCAGTTTAGCTGCCTCTGGCACATCGCTGATATGTCACAAGTGGTTAAAAGCACATGCAGTGTATAGTACCTTTACCGTCTATTTTTTCCTCACTGCTTTCTGGAACTACATACATGCCCAGTGTTTACAGTACCCGGTGACCGAGTTCTGGATTTCACAGTGTTTGGGTACCTTCTTTTGCTTTAAACATGCCATCTAATAAAACGGACATCCTTGATTTCTTATGTTTTTATTTTCCCTTCCTCGATCAGTTGCAGTTCTGAAAACGTGATGGCAAACATGGCAGAGAGGGAAGATTTCTTCCTCTTTTTTGGAACGACACATAGATTTCTGTGTACAAAGCCATTCAGGCTGCAGATGAAGAGCCCAGATCCATCTTCACCATTTCCATATTGGAAGGGTCTTCAAGGACAAGAGATTCCAGCTCTTTTGTACCACTAGAGAATAAGAACCCTGCCTAAGACACACCACACTCCAGGCTGCAAAACAGACATCTCCAAGGACAACAAGGCCCACACATTCCCTCCACCCGCTGTGGGGACGGTTTCTCTAGGCAGCAGTGACAGGACACAGGCAGGGCTGAGCTCCCTGTCCACCCTAACACTCAGCCTTCAGGGCAAAAACCACCCATCTGACCTCTGCCCACGACGGCAGGGGACGAGGAGGAAGGTCACAGAATGGTAGGGGTTGGAAGGGACCTCTGGAGATCTAGTCCAACCTCCCCTGCCAGAGCAGGGTCACCCAGAGCAGGTGGCACAGGAACGCGTCCAGGCGGGGTTGGAATGTCTCCAGAGACGGAGACTCCACCACCTCTCTGGGCAGCCTGTGCCAGGGCTCTGCCACCCTCAAAGGAAAGAAGTTCCTCCTCATGTTTAGGTGGAACTTCCTATGCTCAAGTTTGTGCCCATTACCTCTTGTCCTGTCCCCAGGCACCACTGAAAAGCGCCTGGCCCCATCCTCCTGACACCCACCCTTTAAGTACTGATAAGTGTTGATAAGATCCCCCCTCAGCTGTCTTTTTTCCAGACTGAAGAGACCCAAATCCCTTGGCCTTTCTTCATAAGGGAGGTGTTCCAGTCCCCTCATCATCTTTGTAGCTCTCTGCTGCACCCTCTCCAGCAGTTCCCTGTCCCTCTTGAACCGAAGAGTTCAAGTTCAAGAGTTCAACAAGTCCCTCTTGTGCCCAGAACTGGACACAGTACTCCAGATGTGGCCTCACCAAGGCAAAGTAGAGGGGGAGGATGACCTCCCTCCACCTGCTGGCCACACTCTTCTTGATGCACCCCAGGATGCCATTGGCCTTCTTGGCCACAAGGGCACATTGCTGGCTCATGGTCATCCTGTTGTCCCCCAGGACTCCCAGATCTCTTTCCACCGAGCTGCTCTCCAGCAGGTCAGCCCCAGACTGTCCTGGTGCATGGGGTTATTCCTCCCCCGGTGCAGCACCCTGCACTTGCCCTCACTGAATTCCATAAGGTTCCTCTCAGCAGGCCCAGGCTGCTGAGGAACGGAACGGAACCCACCAGAGTGACAGGCGCTGTGGCTGTAAGCGCCTAAAGCTCTACACCCCTCGCTACAGAGGGCCCCAAAAGATCTCAATTTTCCCCCTCACTGTTAGAAGAAAATGGGATACGTGAAGAAGAAATGAGATAGATGAAACCCCAGCGCATGCGCACCACGACGTCCCCACTGAGGCCTGCGCACTACCGCAGGACCACCCCCCCCCCCAACCGCTGAGGCTCCAGCCCTTGCGGGGGGGGGGGGCGGGTGGCGGCGGTATTGAAGCGATCATGGTTCCTACCTCGGTGTTGCGCCACACGCCGCCTTTAATCATAATCCGCGGCATCTTGGCGGCGAAAGGGCTCGGAAGCCGGCAGGGAGAAAGCGGTGAGAGGGAAGAAACGTTGCTCGCCTCAGCGGGGCCGGCCCAAACCCCGCGCAAGCGCCCTCCGCCGGCAAAGCGCGGAGTCTGCGCATGCGCGGAGCGGGCCAGACGCCGAGCCGCCTCACGCGCGGCGTTGTGGTGGCTACCGCCACCTGTCGGCCGGCGGACCGAACGGCAGAGCGGCCCGGCCCCTGCCCTTAAAACGATTAAATTCGGTAAATTCGGTAAATTCGGTCAAATTCCGCAACGGACGCAAACGGGGAAGGAAGGGGAGGGCGGGAGAAAAAAAATCAGATTTCGCCAGTGTCACATTTAACAGCGTGTTTCGTTAATTTGAGGGGAAAAAAAACGCGCGTTTACTGCAGGCCAAGTGGAAATTGAGGTAGAAAACAGCAATATAAAATCATAGAGTGGTTTGGGTTAGAAGCAACCTTAAAAATCACCTAGTTCCAACCCCCCTGCCATGGGCAGGGACACCTCCCACCAGACCAGTTGCTCAAAGCCCCATCCAGCCTGGCCTTGCAACATACAGTAAAATAATTAAAAACTTTCATCTTTTCTTCGTCTGTTATGGGTGAACCTGGACAGTGGTTAACCACACTGCAAAGTGGTCCAATTCACCTACACTCAGCTACTTCACCCCGTGTTTAACTTTTATTCCCTTATCTAGCAGACGCCCAGCAGAAAAATGACACCTATTTGCTCAACTTTTTTGTCATTGGTGTGAATTCCTATTATATTTTACTGTTTTGTCCAAATTCAATATATTTTCACAAGAAAAATTCAGCACATGTTTTGGGTTGAAAGACAAAACTTCATAGTACGATTTAGGAAAGGCTTTGCTTTTTGTTAAAACTCTGCAAGAATAAAAAAAATATGACACTTCTGGCTAGCAAGAAAAAACATATTAAAAATCAGGAACGGCCCATGTCCTTATTTTAAAACGAGTATGCCTTTACATTTAAATTCCTTTGACTCGGCAGACTGAGAATCCCTTCCAATCCCCAGAAGTGCAGTGTACTGTATAAGGAACAGAGGGGAACCTCATCAGTCGTGAAACACTTTATTTCTTTTTATTACAGGCAACCACCTGGAATAACTGTTTTTACAAACTCATCAAGCTCCATCTGAAAGTGTCTTCTGTTGTTCTTACAACTCTAAGTAACTCAGACTGTTTACAAACTCATTTAAAAATATCTTTCAATGAATTTACCTTCCTTAAATGGGGCTCCCTTCTTCATCATTGTACACCATACTTTTAAATAATTATTCGTTACTAGATTTAACTATCCTAGTCTGATCTGATATACAGGCTTCATTAATATACAACTCCCTTCACATTTTTGTTTCCTCTTTTTACCTGTTCTTTTGAAATTGTCTTCAAATAAATGATCGGAATCATACAGTACTGCAGGTAAAAATTCTTCCACGCTTGTATAACTGTGTTAATATTTCCCAGAAAGTTTTTTCTTTATTCTTATCAGGATAACATTCTTCTTTCTCACAACTGTATTTGGTGGTCAGCTCAGTCATTCTAAGATCTGAATCACACATTCCCAAATGGGGAATTCCCAGCCTATAGCAAAACCATCCGGAACCACCAGGGTTCACAGCCACAGGTATTTACTTGTCTGATGTTACTGCAGCTACAAAGAACTCAATCACCGAAACACCTTTGCTGAGAAGGCTTTAAATACATGCATCTATTCACGAGTTTCAATCCGCTCTTGGAAAATTGCGTCCTGAATCACAGAATGGCTGCAGGACCCCTGGAGGTCCCCTGGTCCAACCCCCTGCTCAGGCAGGGCCACCCAGAGCTGGTTGCCCAGGACCATGTCCAGATGGCTTCTGAGTATCTCCAAAGAGGTATCTTCAAAGAGACTCCACCACCTCTCTGGGCAACCTATCTCTATTGATAAAGAACAGCATACATCTGCGAGCAGTGAAAAAGCTGCACTAGGTTCACGTTTACATTCTCTAAATGAAGCTATACATCTACTCCGCTGTTTCATGAACTGAACTGTAACATCAGGGGACAGTTGGCACCAGCCCTTTGCCACCGTCTTCCCTCACACCAGAAGGTAACACTGCTGTTATCAATACCACAGCCAGTGACGTCCACACAGTGTTTCGAGCACCCTATGATTCTCTAAAACAAGCAAAGGTTTGTCTCGACTTGAATATAAAGTGGAAAGAAGCCTCCATCTGTCTTCACCATACCAGGTAACAACAGCTGTTTGTCACAAGCGGTCCATATACATGGTATTTTCGATGCACAGTAAAGCTCTTTAACAAAATAAATTTTACAGTTCAAGATACTGCCAAGATTCTCAATGTAACTAAGTAGTATTTGCAATATATCAGCAAGTGATTAAATTAACAGAGAAGTTCTTTGAAAAGTACGGTGTTGTCCATTTTAAGAAACAAAGAGCACAGGAACTACCAGCCTGAGAAAAGATAAGGCATTTCATACTAGATTAACATTAGTCTTTTCCATAAAATTGATGAAGATTAATTTAAGGATTCTCAGTATCATAAAATATCTGATTAAGGACAATACCATTTTTGTCAGACTACTGAACTATTATCAAAAGTACAGACAGTATAACTGCCTAATAAACCCTTTATATACATACACATATAGAAAACATTTTCATATCTCAATTATCCAGTGATAACAAAAACCTTCTGTTTCTTTAATTTTATGAGATACTATTTTTATTTTTTTTTTCTATTGCAAGTATCACAAGAGAATCTGGGAGTAGGGAGTGCAACTTTCAGGAGATCGGAGGTAGCGTTAAGCCTCCACAGTGACAATTTTTAAATGAAAAGTTATTACTATATGATATAATGTGCACTTCCTTCCCTCCCTTTAAACATTCTTTCAGCTAGAAAAGAGATTTATTTTTTTTAATTGATTTTTTAGAAGAAAAGAAGTGGCACAGAATAACTAAACTGATGAACGCTGGCCAAATCATAACTGATTTCATGGCATTAAGAAGTCACTTGGGCATGAAAAAGTGCCTCCAAGATCTTCTTTAGCGCAGCCTGTGCTGGAACTGAAGTTCTCAGAAGAACCGGGAGCAAACCAGTACCCTGAGTTTCACTGTCTGGACCCAGACAGCTTTCTGGGGACAGCAGGGGAATGTAAAGCAATGAACAAATTCAGGACATGCAAACCTCTCCAGAACTGAGTGCCAACTTGCAATTCCCAAGCTTATATTCCAAGCTTATGCTGCCGCTTATGCTTTTCCAGAAGTTTTTTGGTAGGCAGAGTCACATTACACTTTCCACACTTGTACTTCTTCGTGTGTGTTTTCACATGCTTTTGGAAAGCACGTTTATCTACCGTAGAAAATTTACACCTTCTGCAGTGCAGCTTCAAATGAGTCAGCAAGTGGCGCTTCAGGTGGCTAGATGTGCGGAAAGCCACAGCGCAGCGGTCGCACTTGAACGGCTTCTCCCCTGTGTGAATTCTCAAGTGCGGCTTCAGGTTTCCATTGTGGGCTGTGGAATAGCCACACTCTTCACAGGTGTATGTTTTGACAGGCAGCTGCATTTGTTCGTAGAGGCAGCCAGCAGACGAGCCTTCCTCACAAGAGTGTGAAGCCAGATGCTGTTTCAGGGACAGCCATTTGTTTGTCGAATAGTCACAGCGCCTGCACTTGAGATACTCCACGTTAAAATGCGTGACTCTGTGTCTTTTCAGGTGACTGGAAGTACGAAACTTCTTCTGACAAACACTGCAGCTGTAAGGTTTCTCACCTGTGTGAGTTCTTACGTGGAGTTCAAGGTTGCTTAAAATGTAAGTAGCATACTCGCACTCTGCGCACTGATAGAATCGTGGCTGACTTTGTGCCAGCAAATCATTTTCTCTGCCCCTCTGGACCTCTGGCTGTACTCCACAGACTTCTGAACCCAAATCTCTTTCTGGACACATGCGTACATACATTTCATGATGCACTCCAAGATTCTCTAAACAGCTACCTTCATAGAGGCAATGGCCAAACTCGTGTCCATTTTTTATGTGAATAAGGCTGTGTTTCTGCAAATGGTTTGCCGTTTTAAATGTCTTATTGCATTCTTTACACACAAACAGTCTTTCATCTGTATGTATTTTTAGGTGCAGCTGAAAGTCTCTATGAACGGCAGTTGCGTAATTACAGCGCTGGCACCTGTACATTTTGAATGTAGACAAATTGGAAGGCCACGTATCCTTTAAGTTTTCCACGAATCGATGATACGCATCATCATCTTGAACTTGTGGATGAGAGGCCCTGGAGTTGAAGAGAGGTTCCTCTTTGCAAGTGACAGAATTCAGAGGAACTCCTGATCTATTCCCAGTAACAGCTACGCTGTTGCTTCCATGTCTGTTTTCATGGAATTTCTTTCCAGAGCACATTTCCTTATAGTCCTGCACATCACCTGCCCGCTTAAAGTCAGGAGCCAGCATTCCCCCACTGAGACAATCATTTTCATTAGCAGACAGGGACGGAGTAACATGGTCCTGGGAATCACCGTCAACTTTGCATATTTTGCTTTTATGATATTCATTGCTCTGATTCGTATAACCATTGGCAGTAGCCGTAAACTGTTCATGAAATTTCTTATGAAAGCTGAGATGTCCTCTAGAGTAAAACACTATGTTACACTCATCACATGTATAATTCTTTAAAGGTCTTCGAGTTCTTTTTCTTCCACTTTCAAAGTCGAGTCGCTGCCCTTGGCGGGTTTCTTTGCCCGCATGTGATCTTCTGTGTCTCTCTAACCCTGTGATGCTGGTGAATGCTGACTGGCAGAACTCACAGGAATAAGGTTTAGCCCCTGTGTGTATGTAGCTATGCCTTACCATGCTTGCAAAATATAATGAAAAAAAGGTGCAAAACCTGCACTGGTAGAGCTTATACCCAGCATGCCAGTACATGTGATTTAACAGATAGGACAAGCTAATGCAGGAGTAATCACATTGAGGACACTGGTAAGGTGGTCTCTCTTTATGTCCCTTCATGTGATGAATAAAAATCCTAGGATTTGATGAAGCAAAGAAACAAATTTTGCAGGAAAAACTAACTGGCACACCCAGAGGTGTAAAGTCCCTTTCAATTTTGATGAAAAATTTCTCATACTTACTTTCTTTTTTCTTGGTCTCAGATTTTCTTTCTTCAGAGTTTCTCTGCCTAGCTTTTCTCACATTCATCCTATTTTTTCTTGCCTTTTGCAGCCTACTCATTTTCTTATGAAATTTAAGGTGATTCCTAAGGTTGACAGAAAAGAAAAAGGTTCTTTTACAAAAGCAACACTTATGTATTTTCTTGTCTTTATGAGCTGAATAAACGTGTTTCTTTAGCTGTGCACTGCATTTATATACAGAACTACAAAACCTGCACTTGAAATTCAATCTTTCATGCTTATTTACAGAACAAGATGCTTTAGGAAGAGGTTTGATGGTCACACTATTACTTAGCCATGCTAAACCTTCTTGCTGGCTTTGAAATTCTTTTGGGCTTGCATGAGGAGAAACAACTTTTTGTTGCCGATGTCTTTTTTTAGGAAGTGGAATTAATGTCTTATAAATATGCTCTCCAGTAGTATTTGATTCAGCAGACGTGGAAGCATTCACCTCCAGTTTCCCTCCATCATTTAGCAGTTCTTCTGAAGTAGAAGAACATCCGTTAAGAAATGGAGCAGAACAATTATTGGTAAATTCCATTTTTTCTTTCAAGCTGTGCTCCAAAAGAGAACTCAGTGTTTCATCTTCAAATTTGCTTCTCTTTCTTTTTCTATTATTAGCTTCATTGTCTCCATTCTTTGAAGAATCAGGATCTACGGGGGGATAAAAAGTCACATGTATGACATTTCATACGATCACCAATGTTAATGATTAATTGGTAGTTAAAATTCCAAATTATCTAATGACTTGCTTGCTCTTCACTCCTTTTGCTTCCTTAGTATTTCCCTATCTCCACTTCTTTCCTAATGTCTCTTCCCATGCTTTTCCCCCCCTCAACATTTAAATAATGCTTTAAGAGAAGTTATGAGCCTCTTTCTTTCCACTCCCTCTTTTCACTCAAAGCTCTGAATTTCACAGGACAACACTGCATTCCCTACAATTCTTAATGCAGCAGCTTTATGCCAGAATTCCTATGAAAGGACTTTCACCAAACTTTGCTAGGGCTCCATTCTCACAAGTATGGTACTTCTGCTTTTTTTTTTATTATTATTTTCAGATCCTTTTCTCTAATGAAATGCCACCCTTTTGCAAACTGCAGCACAATGAAACAGTATGAGTTTATCGTGGTTTCACTACTTTTCAAAGGAGTCTGTGAAAGAATTAAGCATACTCCAGCCAATATTCTTTTTCTGCTGTATAAGATATTAATCTAAGTTGAAATACTTACTCCAAAACAAATGAGTTCGGCCTTTAAAGATCCCTTCCAAACCAACACATTCTATGATTCTTCCTGTACACTTTCCTACCCATTTCAAAAACATGAAATTTACCAGATTTCTTAAATTCTTGCACTAGTCTTATTAACAACTAACTTACCTTCCATTTCAACAATTGTCTCCATCTCCTTGTGGATTTCTGGTTGTTTCTCTTGACTGACATTAGAAAGAACATTTGCAACATTGAAAAGTTCTTCATGTTTGGATATTGCTAACAATGTCAATTGCCTGCTTGTCTCGATGGTCTCACCTCCACCCTCATCGCCAGTACAGGAGAAGAGAGGAGGAATCTTCTGAAAGCCGTCATCACCATCACATTCTTTTCTGTCACTGGTTTCATTTATCTCTGTAAGCTCTGTTATGCAAGGTGACGTAGGCAACACATAATTTTGACTACACTTATCCGTGCTGGTATCACACTGATCACTTAGAGGTGATTTTGTTCTGTTACACACACTCTCAGCAATGCATTTCTCTTCAGAGCATTTCATACCGTTATCCTTATTTGTAGCAGTCTTGTTTTCTTCACAAATGGTTCCACTGTTACCGTCATTTGAAGGTGTCACATTGCTATTGAGGGAACCACTATTGTTTAAGCCACCCTCCTCCTTCCACTCGGGAACGGAGACTGCTGGCTTCTCCGCCTCATCCTGCGGAAAATCATCATCGCTCAACACAAAGATGGTGATTGGGAGAACAATTTCAAAGACGTCCGACTCTGGGGACAGAAAAAGAAAACACTAATCCTATTTCCCAAACACCTGAAGAAATCGCAGGCTCCCCCCACCCCCCCCGCTGTGCGCATGCGCACGCCCCAGCCTCCAGCGCGCAGGACGCGGGTTAGGCCCCCCCTCGCCTAGGTCCCTCAGTCCCCGCCTCAGTCCCTCAGCCCCCACCCGGCCGGAGCCCCGCTGGCTCTCTACCATCTAAGGAGGCACCTACCGCTGTCGTCCGCCGGCTCCGTCCTCCCCTGCTCCACCGACATCTCCTGGCCCGGCTCCGCGCTGGGATCAAACCGCCTCGGCCGCCGCGCACGCGCCGCTCTGTCGCGCACGCACACAAACGGGGCGGGGGCGGCACTGACCATAGCGCCGTTTCCCAGGGGGCAACGGGGGGGGGGGGCGGTGGGGGTGCGCACGGCTGCGGCCTCCTGATTGGCTGGAGCGGCGGGGGGGCGCGGCTGCAGGAGGGGGTGGAGCATCCGCTTCCCCGAGGTAGCGCTGCGCGCGGTGGGCCGTTTGGCCTAAAAAAAGAGTTTAATTACGCGTTTAATCACCCACCTGAGGGGGTTTCGAAAGCTCTGCGAAATCTATTCCTGTTTTAAGCCAAACAAAAAGATGAGGTAGCCCGTCAACCGGGCGGTGTCGGGGGGGGGCTCGGTGCCCGCGAGCCTTCCTTCCTCACGCAGAAACTCGAGAGACGCTTGTGGCCGTCTAGATGGAGGGAAAGCAGATAAGATGTTGCTGAGGGAGAACGGAGCTCGGTCAATCAAAGGAAACAAGCGTGTTGTATCGCCCTGCAGATAACAAAAAGATACAAGGAACCCGACTAGGGAAAACGGGGGTGTTCTGTTAAAACTGCAAAGTTGCTTGGTATTACAAAGTGTCAAAAATAAAAAGTATGTGTCCTTTAGGTGAACTAAGCTCATTTTAATGTGGAAACCACACCTCCAAATCTTAAACTGTAAGCCTCCCAGATGAGACCCCTACTCACCGAGCATGTGTGGTAATTTTGCAAATGTACTATAATTTGAAGTGAGAATACAAATAGCCGGTAGGAGCTTATTGTGAAATCATGAGCCCCCAGTGAAAAGTATAGTATTCCAATTAGTTGATTTTTGTGAAATGTAAAAGCTTACATCATATAAGCGAAGGGATGCCAGCTTTGTGGAGTTTCCACCTAGCACCCATCTCCGCACAGGCATTAAATAAATATTTTGACTCTACATGTGGATCGGCTCTTTGCACACTAGGTAAAGAACCCAGATTTGGGACATGTTTGCTGGGTGAGGAAAGGGAGCCACAAGGTCACCAGCTTACCCAGACCACTCTTTCCATGGATATCATGGACAATCCCTCAGAGATGGCTTCAGGAATGAACTTCAGAGTGTGTTGGTGATGGTCTGAGCTCAGAAATTGGCATTCTGCTTTCCTGAAGGACATAGGAAAGGAGGGGTTTCCTTGGCAGTGAACAGTTTCTCAGGGCTTAAAGACTGGTTAGTCCCGCTCTCACTTGCTCCTTAGTTCCAGGTCCTTGGCAATTCAGCTTATAAACTGAGGAAAAATCAAAGCAATTGTGTCATTAGGCCCAAAGGCTTAAGTCTTTCAGTTCCTAAAGGGGGCCTACAGAAAAGGTGGAGAGGGAGTCTGTGTCAGGGAATGTGGTGATAGAATGAGGGGTAATGGTTTTAAGCTGAAAGAGGGTAGATTTAGATTAGATATTAGGAAGAAATTTTTAACTATGAGGATGGTGAGATACCGGAGCAAGCTGCCCAGGGCAGTTGTAGATGCCCCATCCCTGGAAGTGTTCAAGGCCAGGCTGGATGGGGCTCTGAGCAGCCTGGTCTAGTGGGAGGTGTCCCTTCCCACAACAGGGGTGTTGGAACTAGATGATCTTTAAGGTCCCTTCCAACTCGAACTGTTCCGTGCTTCTGTGATTTTGTTCCTTTTTTAATGCTCAACTATCCATTCTCTGGGGCTGTTGAGAGAAAAAGTAGCAAAGGAAGGTAAACTGAGCTAAAAAGTAAACCAGCAATGAGAGTAACATTGGTCATATTTGCCCTGAAGAGGTTGTTCTCATCTGCTCTGATGAGTTCTCAGGTGCTGCCAAACACTTGTCATCCCTTATAATGAGATCAGGATGCACTGAGTTCCTTGTACAAAGGCCTGAGAGAAAAGTGTTAGGGTTTGCTGGATGCAGTAATCCACTAGACGGGAGGCAGCTGCAGCTCCATGTTTTCCAATCCAGCCAGTAGCAAGGCTGAGCATGTACGCCTAATGAAGAAAGAGAGTGCACATAGAGTGCTTGCATGCACAAGGAATCTCAATAATGTTAATAGTAATGCAGTAAAAACTGCAACGTGCACTTCCTTTCTATCTCTTTTTTTCGGTGTTAGCATGCTAAGGACCTAATTTCAGCTAAAGTGCCTTGCTTCCTGACATACCTGCAGCTGCACCCATTTAATTTTTTTTTTTTTTGTCAACAGACAGGCATTGTGTATATAGGTCTCTTTAGTACTGCTTTGGGTTGTATTAAAGTGTAACATGTTTAACATACAGCAATATTTGATTAGGTCTGATCAAAACGTGCATGGATATTAGACAAAAGCAAGGACAAGGTGCAACCTTCTCTATTCAGTTAACA
Organism: Larus michahellis; assembly: GCF_964199755.1. Classification (NCBI taxonomy): domain Eukaryota; kingdom Metazoa; phylum Chordata; class Aves; order Charadriiformes; family Laridae; genus Larus; species Larus michahellis. Next base: position 126,280,405 of record NC_133898.1, read on the forward strand.
TTCAACCAAATCCCTGCTAACTTTGGCACGTAGCCAGTCACTGTTTGCAAAAATTTGTTTTATATGCAGAGAAACATTAACAGCTAGAAAGCTAAAAGAGGACAGAGAAAGTCAATACTATCCAAAACTAAATATGTGCCCACTTCTAAGTTTGTCTGCTGTGCCTTTCTGCCTTCTGTGAATGCTAGCCAGGTGCATACCAGATGGAGTGATTTTCCTGTACAAACAGGTATGTTAGTAGCCTTTATTCACAGAATCATAGAATGGTTTGGGTTGGAAGGGACCTTTAAAGATCTCTAGTCCAACCCCCCTGCAATGAGCAGGGTCATCTTCAACTACGTCAGGTTGCTCAGAGCCCTGTCCCACCTGACCTGGAATGTTTCCAGGGATGGGGCATCTACCACCTCTCTGGGCAACCCGCATAAAAAATTTCTTCCTTATATCTAGTCTGAATCTACCCTTCCTCAGTTTAAAATCATTATCCCTTGCCCTAGCACAAGTCCTGATAAAAAATTTGTCCCCATCTTTCTTATAAGCCCCCTTTAACTACTCAAAGGCCACAGTAAGGTCTCCCTGGAGCCTTCTCTTCTCCAGGCTGAACAACCCCAACTCTCTCAGCCTGTCCTCACAGGAGAGGTGCTCCAGCCCTCTGATCACCTTTGTGGCCTTCTGCTGGACCTGCTCCAACAGGTCCATGTCCTTCTTCTGTTGAGGGGCCCCAGATCTGGATGCAGGACTCCACGTGGGGTCTCACAAGAGTGGAACAGAGGGGCAGAATCACCTCCCTCGCCCTGCTGGTCACCCTGCTGGGGATGCAGCCCAGGATGCAGGGGACTTTCTGGGCTGTGAGTGCACATTTTTGGCTGATGTCCAGCCTTTCACCCACCAGTATCCCCAAGTCCTTCTCGGCAAGGCTGGTCTCAATCCCTTCATCCCCCAGCCTGTGTTGATACTGGGGCTTGCCCAGACCCAGGTGCAGGACCTTGCACTTGGCCTTGTTGCACCTCATGAGGTTCTAGAAGCCGTTTCTTTAAAATACAGTTGGTTTTCCTAAAGGCAGGATTGCAGCTCCCTTTTAATAGAAGATAACATGAAACTCCACAAGCATTAGAATAAATAACTGAAATGCCCATCTTTCTCCTGCCTTTGTAAGTAGAGACATTGATTCAGTTTGTGAAATGCAGATGGCGTAGTTACATTTTCAAATAGAAGTGGCGAAAACTCTTGGCAGGAGCATTGTCAAAACCCTCCCAATCGGGAGTATTAAATTAGGCAAAAATAAGAGGAATATTGGTTTCTGTGTTTCAGCTATTGGGGTAAGAAGACTTGTTGATACTCCAAGCTGGGTAAAGAAACACTGTGGTGAGCGGAATGTCTTGTCTAGATTTTTCCTGCCGCAGCAATCCATGGGACGTCCTTCTTGTTCGTCCTATGCAAAAAAAAAAAAGTAGCAAAAATAGCCTCCTCCTGCCAGAACCGCCTGATTCTCCACAAGAGGTCTCTGCGGCCACGGATTTGCTCCGTGACTGTGCTGAGCAAGGCTTTGCAATCAACGAAGCTGAAAATACGCGAGAGATCACAAATAATCCAGTCCCTGCTCAGCTGGTCCAAGACATCTCTTGTGAAAAGGGGTGGCAAGCTAGATCTGAACTTCAAGTAGAAATTTAGGTGGAAAAATACATCATCTCAGTTGTAATTGTCAAAGCTAGTGGAAAGGTAATATCCCACACGTCCGTTATTTCCAATTCACAGGTGACTTTCCAAATGCACAAGCCCCAGCTGTTTTAAAGAGACTAAACTGCAAGACATCTTTTGTAAACGGGATTTCTTTTTTGACTGTGAGTCATGTCTGAATTCTCAGTGATGTGTACACTGATTTTGTGTAGTGATTTGTTTCAGCCATTTGCTGGATCTTTCCTTTTTTTTCTGAGATATTTCCAAATTTGTATTTTAAAAATGCAGGGCTTAATAGGTGAAAAGGATGTCACAACTCGGACAGCTGGTGTTTTTTGTAACCTAAGTGTGCAGCTGAGGAAATGCAGAAAATGAGGTGAAGATAACATTAATTGGGAATGTTTTAGTTGATCATATATTCCCACTGGAAGGAGATTAATATCTGTTTCCATTCCTTCTTTTTTAAAGCATAAACTTTTAAACAATCTTATTTGAAATATACCTCCCCCAAAAAAACCAAACCAAACCAAACCAAACCAAACCTGCAAAACTCTGCACAAACTTTATAAAGCTATAAATGTCAAGACTTTTTCCTTGAAAGTGAATATTTCCAGTCCAGTTTTTCTTAAAGTTACAAACTATAACTCTCAGCCTAATTATCAGCCTGTTCTCCTTGACGCTGGCATCCAGCAAATAAAGTTATCATCCAGTGGCTGAAGAATACATCTGGGCTATGGAGTCTGGGGAAGGAGGAAGCTGTCTTTCCACTCCCACTTGCACAAAACTGCGTTCTGCAGATTTAACTTTCACTGGAGTGATAGACTTCTGCCTGCAGCAGTGCCCATGTTCACCTTCCAGCGTGAAAAAAAGAGTAGTGGCAAGTATCTTGTAAGGAATCTGTGAGTCCTGCATCTCTGCCTTCTGTGACAAATCTGAGAGAAAGAGGGCATCTTCTGATCCACTGTTAACTGGTGTCGGAGTTGCCACTAATTATTAATAGCCAAAGATCTTTATTTATTAGCTTCGACTATGATTATCAGTGCATGTCTGTGTCTTGGCCAATGAATGTTCCCCTGCTTTCCCAGACAGCAGTGACAGAAACAGGAAAATGCATACGAGATGTTTTTGAAAAATGTGCTTTGACAAAAAAAAAAACAACCCAGCAACCTACAGCTTTCTGTCTGCAAGATAAAAACTAGACATTGATTTGTACTGAAACTTTGCCTGCGCTGATTAGCAGTCAAATAAGTAGCTTGTGTTTATAGAAGATAATAAATTTTGAAAAACAATATGGAATATATTGGACGCTATGAGAAGCTTAAATATCCCCAATAAAATGTAATTATTTGAAGTGTGGATTTGACATCTTGAGGGGGCCAGAATGGCAGCCCAGATTTATCTTAACCAACATATTTACCTGAAATGTGTAATTTGAGAGTGCAGGCACCCTAGGCTGCTTCTAGAGCAGTGGTTTTTTATCCTCATGAATCTAGAACTGTACGTTGGAAGGGCCCGTAACAGTAATTTCATAAGGTCTTATATCAGTATTCTTCAGTTTGCCAGACAGGGCTCCAAGAGGGAGCATTAAGGCTTCTGCAAGCTGAGGGAGGTTGAATACCATTGCTGTGCAATGAGAGCAGAGGTGAGGTACTGTGCTAAGCATCAGCTAGACAGAGTCGTTTTTTAGAGTGTGTCTTGATTATGGAAGAATCTATGGAAATTGCACTCCTAATATGCAAGCTTTGGCTGCAAAACTAAAATGAGCTGGAATACGTGTGGCCCTCTGCCTCTATCTGTTTGCATAGTACCTTGCTTAGTGGAGCACACACTGATTACAGCCTCTAAGTGCTGCTGCTGTATAAATACTATTATTGCAGCAGTTGCATATGCCACTTCATATTTCATGCTCCTGATTCCGTTTCTATTAGTGGCTGTGTGTTATTATCACCCACACAGATACCAGCAGAACCTGTCATTTGTAAATGCTGGCAGATGGCAACACAAGTCCTTTCCTAGACATTGCAACGTACTGTTTAAAACCTCAAGACAAATATGGTCATCTGTAGACGCTTTCAGATTGTTATCTGGCCACAGACATCCACTGCTTCTAGTAATTTCAGCTAAACCTTTGTCAGGCGGTTGGCACGTAACAAAAAATCAAGCTGGAAATATCTTAGTTGAGCCTGAAACCCCAGGGATAAAAGATAATGTCACTTTTAGACCGGGGAGAGTCGGGGAATTGTTCCTAGGAAAATAATGTAAGAGCAGTTAAGGTCTGTCAATTAGAGCAGGGAAAGCAGTAGGTGAATACAAATCCACATAGAAAGCATAGAAACAGGTTGGATGGGTTGGGAATTAAATCATTAATCTATCAGCTAAGGTAAAGAAAGAAAATATCTCTCTAGAAGGGCTGGTTAGCATAATATCGGCTGTATTAGGACCATGAGCTACAATGACTGAGAGCTTTTTAAGAGCCAGGATGTTGCAATAACAAACCAAGACTTAGTAACTAAATGGCTTCTTTTACTGTAAAACCTGCTGGGTTGTTGTTTTTCTCTTTTTCGCACTGCCACTGACTCTTCTTCTTCCTTTTTTTTTTTTTTTTTGCAAACAGCTTCACTAAACCCTGTTCCAGAGGGAAGAGAAGAAAACACATCAGTGAGGAGCTAGTCATTGACGAAGAACTGAGCAACACTTAGGGACAGAGCCTTCTAACACCAAACGCCCATGGAGAGATGCAGCTGAGGATTGAGAGAATCACACGAAGTCCCCAGCGCGCTCTTCTTTTCAATACATTCTGCCCCAAGCTGATCTCCTTGTCATTAAGTTCACCTTGAACTTGTTGAAACTGTATGACTAGGGAAGAAATCAGTCTTGCGGTTAGGGCATAGGAGCCAAGGAGTTTGATTTCCGCTCCTGATTTTCGTGCAGGTTTGTGTAGATCACTGCTGTTTGCAAAGTGTTTCAAGTTCTTCACATTGCTTAAATCGAACAGTACAGCGCTATTATGTAAGCGTTTTCAGCTCTTGGTAATTGGAAACAGAGTTTGATTTATTGCCATATACCACTTTTCTCTAAATCAGGAGACAAATACATCCAAGGTAGAACTCAGGAAAACCTGGAAACACACAGCCCTTTCTCTAGAAAACTGAGCACGGTCCATTCTACTGATTTTGCTCTTTCTCTCTCCCTGCAGCTATCTTGTGCCTTTCTGCCATAAAAACCAGAGAACCTCTGCCAGCAAGGACAGCAATCTGGGAACTTCTGAATCAAAGGGTTGCTTTTTATAAAGCTGCACTTAGAGATGGGTCTGTTACCAAAGTTGCCATTCTTGAAGATATGCGGAGAGAACTCATAACGTACTAAAAACTAAATGTTGTTCCCTGTTCTGACCTGAAAAATTAGCCAAAAATTCCGGGTTGCAGTTTGAAAGAGGAACAAGAGATGATACGCAATACTTCTGTCATGCAGTCCTGGTCGCACCTGTTTTCCTAGAAGGGAGGGAGTCCTGGAGATCCTGTGTCTTAAATGCACGCTAAAATGCATAAGCCATCCACTTCCCTTCATCTCTTGCCCATGTTCTGCAAGAAATATTGCAGAATCTGCTCTCTCTTCCTTCTCTTATTTCTATTCCTTTTCCGTTTTCTTGTCCCTTTTTCCTACCTGTCAGTTTTCCTTTTGCATTCCACGGATTCTCATCTTTTTTTCTGTTCTCTTTCCCTGTTCTTTCTCTCCTAAACCTTTTCTCTCCCAGTCTTACCCTCATTTTTCAGAAATCCTCAGCTGACTCAGTTCGCACTTTTTTTTGCATGGCGGAGGCTCCAGCAATTCCTTCTGCTCTTGGTAATACTGACCAGCACTTTGGGAAGGTCCTGCTCAGCCCCAGTGACCCCAGGGTGGATGTTCCTAATGATCCAAGGGATGGTGGGAAAAGGACCTGTGCTGGGAGGAGCTCAGTGCCAGCACACTGGACAATACAGCTTTCAAACTAAGTCTCTCCTGAGCATGTATAAACTATTTTTTCTGGGGGCTCAGAGCTGTGTCGCATTTGGGAGAACATAAGGAAAACAGCCAAACACACAACGTTGTCCCCAGGGTTACATGTGTGGCTCGATTTCAAGTTCCTGCTTCAAAGCACAGAAATGCTAGAGCTTTTCAGCAGTAGTGTACGACCAATTGTATTTTTTTTATTATTATTTTACATACACAAAATATTTCTTAACATTGGTCTGGGAAATGACTGATTTTTTTTATTAAACCTTTCTGAAAAAAGTATCGATGTGAAACAAATGTGGCAAAGGTAATTTCAACTTGAAAGTTCTGTCACAGCAAGATTTTATTGTGGAAAGTGTGAGGAAATCTTATTATAAGATATTGATGCCTCTGCCTTCGATAATAATTTGAAAAGAGAACATAAAATACTGACAGTTAAACAGAGAATAATGAGCCATCACTTGTCAAAAATAATATTGTAGGAAAAGGTCAGCTGTTTGGGAAAGCAAGTGTCTGTGGATTGACAAGGTTAATCATAAAAATAAATGTATAGCTGCCAGATTGTCGGTTGCTGGGTAACCCACAGCTGACAGAAAGTATATTTGCTTAACGGAAGGAATTTAATGATTTGCCATCTGTGTGAAGTTTTCTTCAGAGGAGCATGTAAGACTAAAATACGCATTGTACAAGAAGCAACCAGCTTTGTTGGTGGAGTCATGATTAAGATATGAATCATAGAATCAATCATAGAATCATAGAATGTGTTGGGTTGGAAGGGACCTTTAAAGGTCCAACCCCCTGCAGTCAGCAGGGACACCTTCAACTAGATCAGGTTGCTCAGAGCCTCATCAAGCCTGGCCTTGAATGTCTCCAGGGATGGGGCCTCCACCACCTCTCTGGGCAACCTGGGCCAGTGTCTCACCACCCTCAGTGTAAAGAACTTCTTCCTAATGTCTCATCTAAACCCACCCTGCTCTAGTTTAAAACCATTGCCCCTCGTCCTATCACTACATGCCCTTGCAAACAGCCCCTCCCCAGCTTTCTCATAGGCCCCCTTCAAGTACTGGAAGGTCGCTATGAGGTCTCCCCAGAGCCTTCTCTACTCTAGGCTGAACAACCCCAACTCTCTCAGCCTGTCCTCGTAGGAGACGTGCTCCAGCCCTCAGATCACCTTCGTGGCCCTTCTCTGGATCCGCTCCAACAGGTCCGTGTCCTTCTTGTGCTGAGGGCTCCAGAGCTGGATGCAGTACTCAGGCTCAGTCCAGTTACGTGCACATAGGTAGGTGCCTTGGTCTGGTTGAGAAGCACTGGGCTGCCCTATTGGTTCTTCTGCTGCTGGTCTAGAAGGAGCAGGTATCCTAATTGTGCCATCTTGGCCAGCCCTGTGAAGATGTCTCCCATATCACAGAGCATTTAAACCGGTGCTAGAAGTCCACCTATGAACTGACTCAAAACCTTAAAATGAGATTGAGATACAAATTAAGATACCTGCACCACATGTGTCCACAGGTGCAGCAGATGTCTAAGCTCCTGTTATAGAAAGTAGACCCTAGGAAGTAATTAAGCTGATCAGCCATTACAGACATGGTTCAGTTGCCTAAAAATAGGTGTCTAGAACCATCTAAGGAGCCACAGGGCATGTGAGACATCTGCGTGGGCTGGCAGATATGACAGATATGATGGGAAAAAGAGCCCTTCTGGAAGAGTATCTGTAGACCAGGCAAGATAAATCAGGGCATCTCAAATGGCTCGACATTTTTATTTAAGGCAACGCAGCCTACCTGCTACGTTTGGTCAGATAATCTCTCCCTAGGCTTCATTGATAATATTGGCTGCAGGCTCAATTCAGTTGGCTGAACATGAATAACAGTAAAAAGTTCCTTTATTTAGTTTTGACGTATCCCTAATGGACTTATAATAACTTAAAATAAAACAACCACACCAGATAAAATAAACTGCACTTGATTTATTTACGGAAAAGTTCTTCACAGGCACAAGGACTGAAGACCAATCTGGAAACATGATAAACAGAACTCGATGGCTAAGGCGCCTCGCTCAAAGTGGAGAATGTTCTGCTTACTTTTGACTGGATAATATTTGACTGTTTAGCTGGTTCTTGACATGTTTTTTTGCACGTTGAAGAGCTTTTTTTTTGCTGATTGGAGGCCTTTTGGTGTGCTCTGGTCATGTCCTGTTGCGAAGTTCTCTTACCCTCCAAAACTGGGTGGCGAGATCCCAGTTGCCATTTGGAAATTATCCATCCATCGCCCTGTCTCTGCCAGGCTACACCAACAAATTAAACAGTGACAGGCACCTGCATAACACAGTTGAACTCAATCCATCTATACTGCCAACGAGATACTGGCCTGGCTTGGATCCAGGCAAACTTAAACTGTCCTAAGCTGTTTCCAGGCGCAGTTTAGGAGTCAGCATGGCCCAGGGACAATTCCCCAGGACCGAGAACAAGACAGAGAAACAAACAGAGGGAATGACCAGAGAAGATTAATTTCCTTACTGAAGCAGGTGAACACCTCTAGCACCAGTGAAGTCATCTAGAAACGATTGCTACGAAATAAAAAGAAACTGGGCCAATCACAACATAACCCACCTTTTCTTCTTCTCTTTTGCCAGTTCTTACAAGAATGTATTATTACCTTACTTAGCTACCCTTCCATAAGGCTTCCTTTAAACCAGACACCTAATGCCCTTCTTAAGGATAAAAAAGATATGGGCACCTTTAGTGTGTGGTCAGTCTGACCTTTAGATGCCTACATTAAAAGAAGATGAGTCTTTCACCTGGAAATACCTGTTGTAGTGTGTAAATGGGATCTAGACTAGCTTAGATGACTCTCATCCAAATGTACTTCCACAAGTTCCTGAGAAGCTTCTATCTACAAACTTAGTCCACTAATTGCTGAAGTCATCAGCAAGAGAGACTAAGCAGGGACGTGCAGAACAAGAAACCTTGGAGTCAGGAGTTCTGGGCTGCAAAAAGGATATTTCATTTGACTACATAAAAAGGTATTGTGTCTGACTATAACATGTAAGTAACTTTTTTTGTTGTTTCAAAAGACTTCTTAAAAAACTATGCTGATCAGATGTGGTTGATGGAATTATAGTCAGCTTGGTTACTTTTCTGCAGTTGGGAGGAGTGTCTCAAGTGAAAACAAAATAGATAAAGAGTTTTTCAGCTGTTTTTCAATATTATGTATTCTGCAGCTGCTTCATAATCACAGCAAAAATCAACTATGTTATTCATGCTGACAAGATTGAGAATGATGGAAAATTATGGAAAATTATGGGAAAGGAGAAGCCAGAGTTTTTCGTGTTTGCAACCTTTTATCCAGCTAAACATGTCAGGTCCCTCCCAGCCTATTTCTTATTTTCCTTCCAGCTTAGATTATTCCATCCTAAAATAGTTTAGGTTATACTTTTAATAATGAAAAAACACGAGAGGCATTTTATGTGATACAAAAATTCTCTCCAGGATTGATTTTCTCCTGCATCTTGCAGAGTGCCCACTCTGGCTTCAAGCGAATTCCATTAATGCAAGTACAAAATACTCTTTTTTCCATCACTTTGCCTTGCGTAAGTGACAGTTCCACAGCATGTTAGAAGTGATTGAGGCATTCACCGAGTGCTATGGACTTCTCATTAGAGTAGAATGATTACTGGGGTGACTTATCAGTCAAAAGGCATTATATTTGCCATGGCTGTGTTGTAATTAAGCACAGATGAGACCCACAAGCAAGTGTTGCTCTGAAAAATACAGTTCACGTAATGCTGAATTAAAGGAGTTTTCCAAGGAAAGGGGCTAGGAAGAAACTTATTTGGTACATGTGATTTCTCTGAACTGTCCCAAGCCACTAGTTTGTGGTGCTTTACCAGAGACCAACCTGTGACGTGCTATAGGAAGACACTTCATTCATTCCCTGGCAGACAAAAACAGCACTTGAGGTTTTTCTAGAGGGTCACTTGCTCTTCCTGCATTTAGCACATATTCCAGAAGTAGCAAAGTTCCCACAGACATACTTCTCCATAGCTGAAGTTACCTGGAGTAGCTGTGCTTCACTCAGAAGCAAACCAAACTGTATTTCTATTAGACAGGCTTCTCACCAAAGGTGTTACAAAGGAGAGATCTCATTTTAGAGATGGAGAAAAAAAACCACAGAGGACTCTCTTGCCAAAACAGAAAACTGGAACACAGTCCTGGTGTCCCATGTGCCATCTCAGTGCTGTACCAAGGGGAACACAAAAGGCAGTTAATGTTGTTTATTGCACTGACAGTTCTGCAGCCCCCGCTGTCTCCTTGCAGCCGTTTTGCCTGATTGCGCAGTACTTCAGAACTTTATGCCATCTCTCTAGTGCACAAAAGAGAAATCCTACTTATGCCACTCATTAAAAAGAAATCTTTCCTCTCTTTCAAAGGTTAAGTATCATTTCCAGGCACATTCCGAGAGCAAAACTCATATTCAGCCTATCTGAAAATCCAAATTGGGCTCAATTTTCGGAAATCTGTATTCATGCCTTATGTGTATTTCTTTATAGAATTTTTGAGAACAGAAGTCCAGTTCTTGTCCCGGAGGGAGCTGCGTTCCCTAATAGATGATATGAAACCTTACATCTCAGATAAGTCTGTTAAGTTCACAAAGTGCTCTGAGATTTCAAAATACAGCTATTCTGGAAATAGTCATTGTTATTCTTGTGTTTAATAGCTGCTGACAATCATGAATATTTTGAGGATAAGTGCCAAGTTAGAAGCTGTGTTTCTGAATAGAGCTTTTCAAATACACGAGGACTCTATTATGTTTTGGGTAATTTCGTGAGAAGCTTTACGTTGGTGTGTCTGGACTATCATCTGAGAAACATCTGGTGGAAAGGGATCAGACTGCCACTACAAAGACTGGCAGCCGTACTTGCGTGTCCCCTTTGTGGAGCCAGTTTATGGCTTTGGTTGTGCTAAAGATGTTGTACACTTCATCTTTGGGGGGCTTTATCGATTTTATTTGAGCTGCCTGAAATTCAGCATTTCCATTTCATGGCAAATGTCGAAGTTGCACAATATATTTATTTTCATTCTCAGTATGAACTAAACCACAAGTATAAAAACTCTCGTGCCCATTTAAAAAAAGTAATGCTTTAAAAAAACATAGATGTATATAATATGTATGTGCACAGGAAACTTCACTTCAAAATTAAATTGTTACTTCAAAGTTTACTTTGGGTTCTTTTTATCTTTTTATTAGTTGATTATCACCTGACATAACAGTTCTAGTGGTGCAGGATATGGCACATCTCATCACACTGTGTCCTCTCAGGGTATGGTCCAGGTAAGGATGTTATTACTGGGCAACCAAGTGGGCAGTTTCCATTAGATAGGATTCAACTACAATTACCTAATTTTAGGCATCTTTGTATAGTGACTACATTGGAGCTGGTGGCCAAATTCCTGGTTTGGAGAGGGATTTTCTACAGCCAACAGAGCCTAGAGTGTAGTCCAAGTCACTCTAAAGTAGATACCTACATTTAGGCAGGTGAATTGTTTTCCGGTCTCTGTTGCCTGTATTGACTAGTTCTCCAAGGATAACGTGAGCCTAGTCTCTGTTATAGATGTGTACATTTAGATTTGAATTTGGTGCTGAATTTCACCTTATACTGTTCACCAGGGCAACGAGAGCTTTCTGAGAACAAAGTGATGGCAATAATTTGAAGCCTCTTGTCCATTTAATATTATCATCTTTGGAATATACCTGAGACCATTTTGGACCTGTCATCCAGAACATGTAACCAGAGCAGGGTGCATCAAAGACTATCTTGTCACTGAAAAAACTTGGTATATTTTTAAACTGTTAATATAAAATCCTACTGAGGCAAAGCTCTGGAGTTCATGCAAGACAACTGAAAGCCGACTGGGTTTACCTGAACCTGTCTCCACTAGAATCTTGTGTTGACTTAGCTGTTTGATTTAGCAATCAGATATAAAAACACAACATTTTGAAGCTTGTCTAATGAAGATGCTTGGAGTGAAATTCTTCCAACCACATGTCAGTGTCTGAATCTGAGAAAATTACCTCAGGCTCCCTTTATTGTCAATGGGAAGAAACAGGCATTTAGAGTGTGAGTCATTTGACCTATTTTAGATGTCCATTTTGGAGTGATGAGTTGCAGATGAAATGCTGACTTCTCTCCATTGAGTACCAAAGAAGTAGAGGGTGATTAGCTTAGATGTAGATGTCTAATGGGATTAGATGAACTCATCCCATCCCCACTTCAGAGTACAATGAGGGTACGCTTCGCCTTATCAGCAGCAAATAGCTTTATCACCCAACAAACACCATGGCTGATATGGGATCTGTCCCAAGAGTAATGCATGGAGACGAGAACAGCCACTGGAACTGGAGCTCCGTTTCCATTTGAGAATGATTCACAGCCCACTGAGGTCAACGGGAATCTTTCCACTGGCTTCAGTGGGCTTTGCAAACCCTGGGGTTTCGGCATACATTAATTTAGCAGCTGGGTTCCACAATTTAAGATAACATCATTCTTCTGTTTTTTATTATTGTTTTGCCAAAAGTCCCCACTCTTGCAGCAGAGCTGGCAGAACAAAGTGAATCATAGACTAATACGGGGGCTCACTCAGACGTAAAGGCTGTGTATATGCTATCCTGTTAGTATACGTTTGTATAACAAACCCTTCCCTTAGTACCTGAGTCTCTTCTGATTTGGTGGATCTAGTCCACAGTCTTCATTATCATGGCAATTAATACTTAATCCTTTTGTCCATCTAATCCAAGGCTGCCACTGGTTTGTGCTTTACAAAGAAGAGCTTCGACACCCGATCTGAGTGTTAACCACCTTCTTCAAACAGCCCCAGCAATCTGGTCAGCTGGCTCACCAGACACAGGAGTAAGTCAGGGAGTCTATTTTAAACTGATCACATAGGTTCTCGTTATGATCCGTGAAGGGCACGTCACCTTCAGCTGAAGGGAGATGGGGTGATGGTTCATATGGAGGGTGCCTGTCTCTGACTGTGTTCTCAGGGCTGCCTGTGAGTGACTAACATTGACAGGACTGTGATCAGAATGTGGATCCATCAATAACTGCTTCCCTGACATACAATCTCTATCCTTTCATCATCTGACCATCCTGAAGCCTATGTCTCTGTAGCAAGTCTGGTGGATTAAACAAACTACCTCTAGGGATGCGGGAACTGAAAGTACCTCTGATAAGAATTCCAGGTAGACAAAACTTCTTGCATCAAACTGCATGTTCTTCCTCTCTGCCAGACAGTCAGAGGGGGAACTGATAAGAGGAAATACATTATTGAACTGTATTACTGAAGCTTGAAACTTCATTAATCAACAACAAGTAACACGAAAAGATATTGTAGGTTTTGGGGCAAGTGAAAATGTTGGAGAGAAAATATGAGGGTTTAAACATTTGTCTTATTTTTGTGGCATTGTGGGTGCTTTTGCAATATTTATACTTTTACTCATGCCACTGGTCCAATCTTCCTTTTCAGTTTCTGGGAAGGATTACTCCATTGTGGCTGGACAATGCCTCAGAGAAGACGCTGTTGCCTTTCTAGCAGAGCCTTACAGGTACCAACGCTTTTCTGCAGCATCAAAGTGCCAAACTCATGTTCCCCCTGTTGTCCAGGTCAGTGTGTTATGACTTTCACAGTCAAACCAGGATCTTTCAAATACTAATAACACCATTGTCCTGATCGTGTTTCTACAGGAAGAATCTGGTAATTTAAAACCTTTGGGAAAATAATATTAAAGTTGGATGGCTAAAATACTTTTTTCATTTTAACTAGCAAGCAGGATTCATGGCTGTTGTATGGCCTGAGGGGTTTCAGGTTTTGGTAGGAATGGAAACAAGGAGAACATACACAAAGTTTAAAACCTTAACTCAAGATTTGAGACACCTAGGTTCCAGTTCATCCTTTGCTACAGGCTTCTTGTGTTGCCTAGAGTAAGTCTATCAGGACAGGACTCAGCTCGACCAAGTCTAACCACCTCAAACCAGGTGGCTTGTTCAAGACACCTCTCTGAGCTCCCTGTGATGTCAATAGGCACTTCCAATTGGCAGCTGATCTCGTTCAGATAAGGGGCTTATTTCTCCACCAAGAGTGCCCATCTTACACCATTGACCCTAGAAGAAGTCTGGATGACCAGTTTAAACTAGATCTGAAACTTTTAAATTGTTTTATTTATCTGAAATAAATTCTGTTCTAATATTAGGGTTATAAAATCCATTTAAGTGCATGTGACAGATTTTAATATATTCAGTTACAAGCCAATAAATAAGTTTTGCTTCTAATGTTAGGGTTATAAAATCCATTTAAGTACATGTGACAGACAAATATTTTAATATATTCAGTTACAGGCAAAAATAGATTAATATTATCCTGTCAACTCCACGCATTAAAGTGGTCACAAGTCAGTATCACAGAAACGATGAGTGAAAAAAGCATCGTAATTATGGTTCTTTATTTACCTCATGGTTTTTGTGCCTGTTGTGTTCATGCTGTCAGAGTTTTTCTAAATAATTGTAATGGATAAAGACGGCCTAGAATTTTCCCTTCTGAATGAATACAGAGATTCTCTTCTAATGAGGAAATGGAGTCTGCAAACAAATAAACAAACATGTTTGCAACACAGACTGAATAGAAAATGCTCTTGGGGAGGGATTCTCCAAGTGACAAGCATCTCTACGTCCAGAGAAGCCAAAGTGTGCCATGGAGGCCTTTGCCTCCATGTGCTGATGGGAGTTCAACAAGCCCTCAACAAGAAGTCCCTTTTGTCCCCAAGCTCTGTGCTTAAGTGAGCAAAACAAGCCATCAACCGTGCTGTGAGCAGCAGGGCAGGTGGCATAACGTAGCTCAGATCTCCATGCCTCCAACCTTCTGCCCTCACAACACAGGAGCGAAACTGCCCACCAGGAATGGTCCCGGTGCACTGGTGTCCTTTGAATTGCATCCAGACATTGCCTGAGAAAATGCCGATTTGCGCAGGCCAGGACTCTGCCACAAAATGTGTTATCGATTTAAAGGATATAAAGGAGAAGAAGAAAACTGTATTGACATCCAGAGCTTAATTTTGGGGCATTAAGGCCCAGAAAGATTTAATCACTTGCCGAAAAGCAGACAGGAAGACTGTGGCAAGGCAAGGAACTGAACCCAGCACTCCCCAGGGTCCTCGCCACAAGACTGTCATGGTTTTTTTTTTCTGAGGTTAGGTTCATCTCTGTTTTTTCAGTGTAATTGAGTGCAGAAAGTATTCGCAGTTGCTGTTGCTGTTTTTAAGCTTGGTCTATTACAGAATAATCTGAACCAGTGTCTTAAAAGTGAGACAATATCATAGAATCATAGAATTGCTGAGGTTGGAAGGGACCTTTAAGATCATCAAGTCCAACCATTAACCTACCCTGACAAAAAACACTTCTAAACCATGTCCCTAAGTGCCCCATCTACCCTTTTTTTAAACACCTCCAGGGATGGTGAATCCACCACCTCCCTGGGCAGCCCCTTCCAATGTTTAATAACCCTTTCAGTGAAAAAACGTTTCCTAATATCCAATCTAAACCTCCCCTGACATAACTTGAACCCGTTTCCTCTCGTCCTATCACTTGTCACCAGGGAGAAGAGGTCAGCCCCCATCTCTCTACAACCTCCTTTCAGGTAGTTGTAGAGGGTGATAAGGTCTCCCCTCACCCTCCTCTTCTCCAGGCTAAACAACCCCAGCTCCCTCAGTCGTTCTTCATAAGGTTTGTCCTCCAGACCCCTCACCAGCTTTGTAGCCCTTCTCTGGACACGCTCCAACACCTCAATGTCCCTCTTGTAGCGAGGGGCCCAAAACTGAACGCAGTACTCGAGGTGGGGCCTCACCAGTGCCGAGCACAGGGGGATGATCACTCCCCTAGTCCGGCTCACCACACTATTCCTGATACAGGCTAAGATGCTGTTGGCCTTTTTGGCCACCTGGGCACACTGCTGGCTCATATTCAGCCGGCTGTCAACCAGCACCCCCAGGTCCTTTTCTGCCAGGCAGCTTTCCAGCCACTCTGCCCCAAGCCTGTAGCGTTGCTTGGCGTAGTTATGACCCAAGTGCAGGACCCGGCACTTGGCCTTGTTGAACCTCATACCATTGGCCTCAGCCCATCGGTCCAGCCTGTCCAGATCCCTCTGCAGAGACAACCTACCCTCAAGCAGATCAACACGCCCGCCCAGTTTAGTGTCATCTGCGAACTTACTGAGGGTGCATTCGATCCCCTCGTCCAGATCATTGATAAAGATATTAAACAAAACCGGCCCCAGCACCGAGCCCTGGGGGACACCACTTGTGACTGGACACCAACTGGATTTAACTCCATTTACCATCACTCTCTGGGCACGGCCGTCCAGCCAGATTTTTACCCAGCGAAGAGTACACCTGTCCAGGCCATGAGCAGCCAGTTTCTCCAGGAGAATGCTGTGCGAAACGGTGTCCCGATATCCTTCCGATGTACATCCGATTATTTAAGTAGCAGAGGAATTTGTGTCACACCTACCTAGAGATGCTGAAGGCTGAAGTGATGCATAGATTTTCCGAGTCCTTTTGTCTTCTTAATAGTTTTTCACTGTAGAGGGGCCCTGGGAAGGTAATCAGAGGGATAACTCAATATTAGCGGAGCACTGTTTGAACATGGAGGAAATAGCTGAAAGTTTCTCTATGCAAATACAGGGAATATCCACTAAATATTTACCTTACCCCCGATCCCACTTTTGTTTCCTGTCAGGCATCAAGAGCAATGAGCAGAGCACCTGACTGCAAGTTAATAACGCTTGTGGGAATTATTTTTTGCAACTTAGATGATCTCTTGCATCGCCGCAAAGGGCATTTCACACCACTGCAAAGAGGGAGTGAAGTGCCAGGAATTTAACCCTAAAGCACTTTCCGTGGCAGAGGTGTGGGATACGGTTTCTGAAAGCAACGCGTAACTGCAGCTCAGTTAACTTGGAAAACTCAAGCAATTAAAATGCTACTGCCTAATATCTATTAATATTGAGAAAATAGTATGATAGTTTCTCTTCTTTGCCTCACAGTCCTACTCCGTGCAGTATTTACAGCCAGCTTGAAACTTGGCGGTTTCGTATAGCAAGGATTAAACACTACTTGGATTAAACGGTTAAAATGACATGGAAAGGAAGTGAAGACAGAATAGCTGTGACTTCTCTTGCTCACACAAGTATAATCTGAAGGCTGAAAAAGAGACCTGAACATGATTTTACAAATTTGATAAAGACCTCGAAAGTGACAGAGGGTCTTCACTTGGGGCTTCTGGTGCCATCCCTGCCGCTCAGGACCCTTACTCAGCCAAGAAATATCTTTCACATGAAGTTAAGATCCAGGGAGGTTGTCTTGGCAGTGGGTAGTTGCGTTAGTAGTTGCTGGGGAGGCAGCTATGCTGAATGCTGTCCTTAACAGGGTCATTTTAAAGTACCGTTGGTGCCACCACAGCTTATTGTAGAACAGAGGTTTTGTCTTCCCCATTCTACCTAATAAGAGATTTGTTATCACCAAGTCTCTGCTGTGCCTTTGTTTCCTAATCCTTCTGTCTTCTTTCTCCATTAAACATTGTGCTCCAGATTGAACAAGGAAACCTGTCCTTTTCCATCCAAGAGAAGCACCTCCATGAATTTCCACTCGTATTTCCCACTATATTTTTACAAGATTCATTCTCTCAGCTATTTTTCTCTTCCCAGGCTCTCTAAATAAGAAGTTGTAGTTCTGCCATTTCTGAATTCCCAGTGTGGGTCCATTTAGAAATTAGTAAGAGTAAAATTACCCAAATCCTAATATGAAAGAAAACTGGCCTCCTTCTTAAAACTATTGTTGCTGTATCACAATGGTGCTGAGAGGCACAAGCCAACAATGGTGCTGCATTGTTAGCAGACACTGAGCAGAAATAGCAGGAGATCAGTCAGACCTTGACAAATGTATGGTCTCAGCGGATAAATCAGAGGCAGAAAGGGGAAGGAAGTGACTTGATGAGTGTCACACAGTAGGCAATAGCAGGGCCAGAGCAGAACCATCGAGTTCATCTCTAGTGCCATACGATTACACCCTTGAACCCTACTCCGCTGTCTGTCTGCCCTGGATACACAGCCATGGTTTCACACCCCTGGTCTGCTGTATTCCTGCCTTTGTGGAGAAACCGGAAGAAGGAATAGAGGTGGGTGCACCTTGGCTCTTTGGTCCTTTAGGCAATATTTATAAACCCAAACTGTGTCCAGAGACTCCATGGTGTCAACACAAGTAGGTTAAACCATTTGGGTAAAGAATAACAGTATATACTTCAGCTCTGTTCCCAAAGGTAGTAAAAATACCTTGATCTCGTCTCCCACTCTGGTAACATTTCCTCTATCTACCTTTAAATAACTCTAACAAGCTCCCCTCAAAACAAATCTCCCTTTCCCTCCTCCAGTGAAGCCCACAATGCCAACACAAGCAAGAATGCAATCAGTGGAATCTACCAGAGGCAGCACTGGGTGAGCTTTACTGTCCTCATGCCTATATTCAAAAGGGCTCTCTAGTGTTTGCCGTTCCATACAACCCTGCATGCCAGACATTCCCAGTTGTGGTCATCACCAACCACCACAACCTGTTTTGTTCTGTCTCAATTCTGCCAGATCCTAGTCCTGCTACCAAAGTTAAGGAAGAAAGAGAAGGACCAGTTTCACCTGTGCTGTTGGAGTGATGCTACCTCTCAGCATGGTTCTGGATTTCCCAACAAAGTGGAGAGAATTGAGATTTGTCATTCAAAAGAGGAAGGAGTGAGTCCAAATCAGCACTAGGTTATATGAAAAAGAGACAAAGAAGGAACAGAGCTGTGACTAGTCATGACCAGCAGAAGTAGGGAGGCAATTGTCCCCCTGTACTCAACACTGGTGAGGCCACACCTTGAGTATTGTGTCCAGTTCTGGGCACCTCAATATGAGAGAGATATCGAGGTGCTGGAGCGAGTGCAGAGGAGGGCAACGAAGCTGGTGAAGGGCCTGGAGAATAAATCTGATGAGGAGCAATTGAAGGAGCTGGGACTGTTTAGTTTGAGGAAGAGGAGGCTGAGGGGAGACCTCATCGCTCTCTACAGCTACTTGAAAGGACATTGTAGAGAGGTTGGTGCTGGTCTCTTCTCACAGGTAATTAGTGATAGAACAAGAGGGAATGGGTTCAAGCTGCAGCAGGGTAGGTTTAGGCTGGACATTAGGAAAAAATTCTTCATAGAAAGAGTGGTGAGACACTGGAATAGGCTCCCCAGGGAGGTGGTGGAGTCACCATCCCTGGATATGTTTAAGAGTCGTTTAGATGTGGTGTTAAGGGATATGGTGTAGGGGAGAACTTTGTAGAGTGGGGTTGATGGTTGGACTCGATGATCCCAAGGGTCTTTTCCAACCTAAATGATTCTATGATTCTACGGGGAGACTCCTGAAGAGATGGCCTTCTTGCTCCCAGTGCTGCTGGAGGGATCTGGACAGGTAGGGTCCCAGCCCTACACACCATGATCCCTTTCTGATGTCTTTCCCAGTGGTATGATGGCTACCTTGCTGCTTCCAGGACACTTCTGAGCTCAGGCTCACAGCCAGTCAAGTCTTTGTTGCCACCATGCTACGGTTACACAGAAAGGGAGAGTCTTAAAGGATTCAGCCTGTTCACTGGCTTTTTGGTGTGTAGAGTGGCTGCAATGCATTGCTTCCCACTTCATCCCTCCCTTCAGCAGCTCTCCTGCATGCAGTCTGCCTACAGGTGTGCAGAGGACGATGATACAGAGCTACTGCACAGGAGCATTGTGACGGTAGAGTTCTGGGTGGTCCGTTCTACAAATTGTATGACTTTTTCCCATGGTCTAAATGACACAGAGGAACCATGAATAAATGGAGTGCAGGACCAAAATGCAAAGGAAAATTCAGTGGCACTCTCTATGAAAAACTACTGTCAATAAATAGTTGAAAAATTACTTAAATTGCAAGCAAGTGTCCCCTTGTGATTATTTGTGCAATATCCAGCATAACAAGACATTAATTTGTCTTTGAAACCTTGAAAATGAGAGGGTTAGTGCTGTTCATACTACTTTTAAACTGAGGTCTGGGAACACTGTCACCGTATTAAAAATGATCAGGTTTGCATTGTCAAATGCCACACCGCGGACAATACATTTTATTCTTCTCTTTTCCTGCCATAATAGTAGTTTTCACTTTATTATAGCCCCTTTGGTGCCATTTCCTTTCCACTCATAGCGTATTAGTGTCTGTCTCCTCTCACCTTTGAAAGAAGTAGCTACAATATGCTTCATACTTGCGTGTTGAATTAACCTTTTCGTATCTAATTACCGTCTTTCCCATCTCACCTCATGCTACGTTTCTGCTTTGTCTTGTTTTCGTATTGCTTCTCAAATTACTGCCTTTCATTTCGGATTTGGGAAAGGTGAAAAACAACTTGAAAAAAATTGTCCCTGAGAGGGCAGCCCATTGCTCAGTTGAAAAGAGCTGGCTTGTCATTTCAGGGGCACGACGCCTCTTTACTCCACATGTGACTTTCCTCACAGCTGTGCATCTTGTCATCTCCTTTTCACCAATGCAGAATGAGTATCGATGGTCACCAGCTACAAACAAATGATGACATTGTTGTTTAATAAATGTGAGCTTCCGGCTTTCGTTACACGATATACTCACTGCTGCTAGTGTGGAAGTTGTATAAGTTTTTGTTTCCTCTTATCTCGGTCAGGGGTCATTCATTTAGTGTCAAACTGCTATTTACTCGTGCCTCAAACTGTCAATAGCATTGAACAACTCTTAAAAGAGAAGAATAAAAGTGATGTAAAAAGTCTTAAAGTCATCTTTCAGTCCTGTGCGTACAAGATGGTCTTGGGTTTGGAGTCCATTTTCTGCTCTGAGGCCACTCACTGGAATAACAGCTTTAACTCGCATCCTCCTGGTGAGTCTCTCACTCCCACGGTGGCGAGCTCTACTCACTTGGAGTGCGTTAACCAACAGCCAAGTATTATATGTAAAAATGGTTTTAGTGAAAGAACAAAATTTATTGATCCAAACTGGATTCCTCAAGGGGGCAGCTACCTTCAGTTACTGTAGAGGGAAGCTGTAGAGGGAGGTTAGTGTCCCTAGACCAAATTTAGACTTTGTAAATAACCCCTCAGGCAATAACATGCAAGTCAGTGCAGACATCCAGAAGAAAACAATTTACAAATTACTATGCTTGAGGTTGAAAATACCGGCTTCAGCAAGATTTGGTTGTTGAAAACATACAACTTCATGAGCAGACTGTGAGACTTCAACTTAAATGCTGACTCTCGTTCTCATAAATGGAGGTGAAAGCTAGAGGCCTCATCTCAAAGATGAGCTTCCAAAAGTAAGACTGCAGAAGGAGCCATTAGATAGAAGGAAGTTGTAGGAACTCCTGGAGAATGTGATGAAGTTGTCTCCTCCAAGGAGTTTGAAAAAGGTGGCATTTGTTAATAAAAAAGCTTGATTGTGCATCAGGGCAGACTTGTTTTGAAGCCAGGAGAAGGCACCCAAAAGTGCCTTCCAAATGCACTGTTTGCAGTACTCTGCTCACCTTCAAACCCCCGAGTCTTCACAGAAGAGAAGACCTGGACAGAGCAGCCAGAGATAAACAGGAAGGTCATGCTTTTCTAAATGATACCTAACTATTGTCAATAGACATGAATCCTCTTCAGTTATGAACATAGATCCACAGTCCCCTCCAGATATCAAGAGATATCAACAATATTGATACACGGTACCAAACCAAATCCAATATTCTTGGCCCAAATAGCTCTGAACAATGAGGCATTTTATCTCTGCAAAATGAAATACCACATACTGGCTGCTCCTAAAGATTCTTTTTTTTTTTTTTTTTTTTCCTGTGGAAAGGAGAAATAAAGTTATAGAACATTCTAAGTTGGTAGCATTAAGTAATTAGTCATCCTGTACCTTGGTTTACATCAAAAGTAAGAACTTGTTTTTTATATATATATCTACTTACATCAAATATTTATATATGGTTTCATGGTGAGTTCATTTTTTGTTCGAAGTTTCACGTTACCTTTCAGAAGTGAGTAGGTAGCAACTTTATTCTTCCCTCCATCTTATTTAAAGACTGCTTTCTTAAATTGAAGGGAAATTTTAGAAAACAGTTCTAAAATATGATCCCCCAAAATTGGGTCTGTCAAGATGTATAAACTTGAACTGTGCTGTGGTTATAAACAGATAATCTACATTGATCCGAAGTGCAGAAAGATAATGCTGGGTACAACTTGCTATTGTTAAATGACACATGAATAATGCACTGGGTTTGGGATCAGTCAGCTCCTCTGGTTTTAATCATTTATTTTCTTTTCTTACATTTCGTAACTCAACGGTTGATGTAATCCTACCCCATGTGAATGCTAAGTTCAGGGTTTCACAATAAATGAAATGCCATCTAAACCAGCATGAAATAGCCACACAGTGTAATCTAAGGTGCCCACAAAAATTAGAAGAGGACTAGGCTCCTGATGGAGCCAATGGGGTCTCCAGGGAGTAATTAAATTCGCAGCAAAATGTTTTAATCCTGCCTTTGGTTTCTCTTTGCTTGCCTGAAGAAATTCAGTATCTTATTTCAGTAGTGAGAGACGGAGCATGCAACAAGTGGGAAAGCAGGAGATCTGGCTTGGGCTGGGTGATGTCAGGCTCCCTGAGCTGAGCCCTCAGTCATGTTTTTTGCCAAGAAAGGCCAAAAAGAAACATTAGGTGAGCCGACTGCATAGCACAGGCCAGTAGAGTTTCCCAAGAGTTTTCTTTGTCAGAATTATAAACTCTATTTGAGCATTAACAATCCTTTAAAACAGTCACTTTTCATCTACTGATGGCACCTTGAGAGTCTATCTCTCAACTACATGTTTGCACCCAGGATAAGAGCAACATCCATGGGCAACATCTGTACCAGGGAACTATACAGTGTGGCTTTGTCTTCGAAACCGATGACCTTGCTGCCTCCTGGGAATGGTCCTGGGCCCATTGTAGCTGACCTGTGCCTGGGAATGACTTAGGACAATGTTAATTGGCCCAGCCCAAAACAGTGCCACTAACCGTTCTGTGAATTTATCAAGGTGCGCAGTCGAATTCCAGCATCCTTGTGGTGATCTGGCATTGTTTAATTTACCAATATTATGATTTTGTGTGCACTATACTGAATTAATTGACAGAATACAGCAATCTTCTACTTTCTGTCACAGGATTTACTGTATCTTTTGCAGGCTTTAACAGGCATTTCTTCCCCAAATTGAGATCAAACGGTAACCACTCTTTGTTGAGCAGACTACGCTGATTTGATCGAACTATTTAAGACTCTCATTACGAGGCATGCTTCGAGACACCATGTCTACCCCTTTTTAGCCTTTTCTGATAAATGAACTTCCTTTTATGATTAATATTGTATATATACCACCTTCCTAGACTAAACTGATACTCACTTGCTTATACCTCCAAGGCTTGAGAGGCATTGCAGCCACATTCAGCTGATGCTGCTGAATGTGAACATTCGGCGAAGGACATCTGTGCTGAACAGCTAACGAGTAGGTACTTGATCTCTTGAGTTAGGTGGTGCCGTTATTCAAAAACCATATGAGACTTTGAATGAGACCACAGAGTGGCACTGGAACAAGTTGTCCACCCGCTGTGGAATGCCCATCCTTGGAGATATACAAAACCCAACCTGATACAGCCTTGAGCAATCTACTGTAGCTGACCCTGTTCTGAGCAGAGGGCTTGGACTAGATGATGGAAGACCATAAGAAGGACAAGTAGCTGTTGGAATGGGTCCAGGGGAGGGCCATGAAGATGGTTAGAGGGCTGGGGCTGAGACAGCTGGGGTTGTTCAGCTTGGAGAAGAGAAGGCTCCAGGGAGACCTTATAGAAGCCTTCCAGTACTTCAAGGGGCCTATAGGAGAGATGGGGAGGGACACTTTATCAGGGAGTGGAGCAACAGGAGGAGGGGTAATGGTTTCAAACTGAAAGAGGAGAGATTTAGATGAGATATCAGGAAGAAATTATTTACTGTGAAGGTGGTGAGACACTGGAACAGGTTGCCCAGAGAAGCTGTGGATGCCCCATCCCTGGAGGTGTTCAAGACCAGGCTGGATGGGGCTTTGAGCAGCCTGGTCTAGTGGGAGGTGTCCCTGCCCAGGGCAGAGGGGTTAGAACTAGATGATCTTTAAGATCCCTTTCAACTCTAACCATTCTATGGTTCTATGATTCTATGATCTTCAGAGGCACCTTCCAGCCTCAGTGATTCTGAGACTCTGCCATTCTGTGTGTGCCCTTTTCATTGGATCAAGGTTTGGAACATCAGTCTTTCCCCCTAGATAAGATTCAAAGCCCCTCTTGCCCATTTTTGCTTCCCTTTACCCACAACTCACGCCTTCCTAGCTGTCCAGTTCAAACAGGAACCTCGTAACCTTTTTATCTTATCTGCTCAGGTTGTTCAGGCCAGCAGCTTCTGCCATTGAATTAAAATTCTATAAGCTCTGGAAAAGAACCGCTGGACTGTCCCATCTCCTAGTACTTACCTATGCCATGAATACATGCAGACTCCATTGTGCTTCTACTGACTTTGGAGCAACGCAGGATGGGTTGGGGGGATTTTTCAGAAACACCTGAACTGGTTACACATAAGCCAGCGTCCGTCAAGAAGTCGCTTAGCACAGGGAAGTGGTCTCTGAGGATGAGAATTAAGTTGTAGCACCTCTTAAAATCTCCATTCTGATAAGACAACGAGCTACAATTCTGTTCTCTGATGGAAAAATAGACATTCCCTCTCTGCTCTCCTCTGCTATATCTCGCCCACATCCAGCTCCTGGCAGCAGGACTTGGGAACTAGAACATTGCTGTGGGCTAATGAAGCCGCCTAACTCTTAGTAGTGCTCAGTCTCCTTTAAACATCAGGTTTGTGCCTGTGACGGCAGAATTAGGGCTGAATTTGGTATCCAAGTTCTCCGTTCGGTGCTGGAGGCACCTAACACCCAGCATGCTGACAGTGGGGAATCCTGATGGGGGGGCACGGTCCCAGAAACAGGGGTTTTGTTTCTCCGAGGTGATAACTATCCCCTGGGCAGCACCTCTGTGAGACTGGGTCCCTTTGAAGCTGCAGCTGGTGGCCAGTACTGAACCGCCGTTACCCCTGCCTGCGTCTTTATGCCATAGCTGTTCATTGTGAAATATATTAACAACTTTTGGAGCAAGGGCTCTCTTCAGCATCACGGAGAGTCAGATACCTTTTGTTTTCTCTCCCTCCAATCTTGCGATTTAGGTGTGGAGCGGTCCAGCTTCAGGTGGAGAGGGAAGCAGCTTTCTGTTACGGCATTTTCCTCACCCCTAGGCATCTATAAAGTGCAGAATAAAACACTCTTACAGGAAAAAAATGTGTATTCAAGTCTCTGAAAACAGTGGAGGGAACTGATTTCTCCATTTCAGGGCGGATGGCTAAGCTTTTAGGAAAAAGGTGTCCTGAGAAGGCTGTGAGCCCTGTGCTGTATGGGTTGTGTCGCATCTACTTGGTTGCTGAATTAAATTCCTCAGAGTTTTCAGTGCGGGGATCCTTGGTGTGTTAATCCCAGGCAAATTCATCAGGGAACAAGAACAGACAGAGACATGCAGCAAAGCTGAGGTGGCACCGTACCTGTGCATGGCCAGTTTTGCGTTCTGGTGAAACTCCAAGCTTTTAAAGTCTCTCAGATTCCTACGGATTTTATAATTTAGGCTGGTACTGCTATACTTAAGTGCCTAAATTCCACCTAGATTGCACATGAGATGCCAAAGTGCTCTTCGGGATCTTAAAATTCCCTATGTCTGCACAGAGTAAAATAGGCCAAGCAGAGAATGATGCTAATGCAGCTTAGCATATCCAGGTACCGGAATTAAATAATTTAGAATAGATCAGCTCTTCAATGTGCTGGCTGGGTGCTGCCCAGGCTAAAAGTCAAGTTAATGGCACTGCAGCTGCAGACCTGTAAACTGCGTGCACCAAAATCGAGTATGTAAATTCATAGATGAGCCTGTAAAAGCTGTTTGGAGGCTGGAGCAAAACTCAGCATTTTTTATAAAGACTGCGAGAGCATTATGATGATTTTAGGCTCAGACATTATAAGGAGAAGGTAAACTTGGATGTGAGGCGTTGCTGCCGTTACTGCTAAGTAACAACACCGGAGTGTCACTGGAATGAACTCGGAGCTTGGTTCTGCTGTGGTGCTCTGCACACCGGGCTGAGCATCCTCCGGCTCTGCCCCGGAGCAGCTCTGAAAGTCCTGCCATCAGTGGTGTGACTTTGACCCTCCTGGACCCCTGCAGCAAACCCCTTTCCTCTAATAGGAAACACAGGGATCCCCTTACCCCAGACTCGTATTTCCCATATGCAGCCATAAAGCTGGAAAACAAAACCCCTAATCTTCCTGATCCCACAGCCTGGATTTATTTCCCGAGGCTGCCGATGGTTGAACGACAATTGTTTTTGCCCCGCAATGGCACTCTGAGGGGATGTGAATTGGGGAGTTGCTTGAGAAGCCAAGGAGCAGCGCGGGGCGAGAGGAGGGGGTGGGAGGAGAGATGCTCTGCCAGCCCGGCAGGCGGGAGCGCTCTGGCAGCGGCTCTGCCTGCCTCTCACTCTGCCTCCCCGGGCAGGGAGCCTTGCTCTCACTCCAGGCTTCCCCCCCGCCACACAGAGGGAGGGAGGGAGAGAGGAGAAAGCAGAAGGGTCCCTTCACACCGACAGCACCCAACTGCCCGGCTCACACCTGCAGCAGGCAAGCCATGAGGAAGAGCCTCTTTGCCCCTACAGCCACTTCGCCTTCGATTTAAACCCTTCCACAAGGGACGATGGAGGAGCAATACATTTCCAAACTCCACCCGGTAGTGGATTACGGAGCTGGGGTCTTTCTTCTGATCATAGGTGAGTTCTGCCTTCACAGCCCGCCTGTTTGCTCCACGCCTAGGAGCGGACACGCGGGGGCTGCCCGCTCCGTGCTGCGCTCAGCCGGAGGAAGCTGGAGGCAAATGAGAGAAAATCGGTTTCCGCACAGGTTCCTGCTTTTTGCCTTCGAGTCGGTGGGATGCCAGGATTAATCTCCGCTCTCAGATTCGCAGGCTTTTGTTTCGCTGCTGAAGACTTGCCGGCATAAGTTTGCCTCTGCGGCGTCACAAGTATTCCAAAGAAGTTGCCTATCGCTTCTCCCGGCGTCTCAGCCCCGTGAGCCGAGAGATGAGGCAGCCCGTCCGATGGGACGGATCAGGGGAGAGCGACTGCGGGCTGCCCCTTGCCCGGGGGGATGCTCGTTATGCTGGAGGAGCGGCTGCGTCTTGGTAGGATAAACTGGTATAAAATAGCAAAGGGTTTCCAAATAGCACTTATGTTTTTTTATAATGGCCTGTTTGCCCTGCCGAAGGCAGATTTACAATGAAATACAAGTAGGGATATGTCCATCTGCTCCAGCATGGGTTTCACTAAGCGTTTTCTTCCTCGTCTCTTTGTTGCGTGTAGCCAGGTGATTTGTTTACTGTCGGTGTAGATTTGGAGAGGGGCTGCATTGGTTTAGGGGTTCGGTCCAAGCGAATGTTGCTGAGAGGTGAGCACTTTCCTCCCTTCGGCTCATTTGAAAACCCTGGTCGAGGTGCTTTTAAGAAAGTATAGCTGTTTATGTGCTTTAATAGCGAGGCTTTGGGCAGCGACGCTGGGCTTTCGCGTGTCACGTCTCACCCCAGCTCCTGCCCGCTTCTCCCTGCGCTGCGCTGTGCTCTCCCCTCGGCTGAGCTGACAACTCAAGGTGAGAAAAATCACTGTCTGCAAAACAACGCAGGGTTTTTTTTTTTTCTTTCAGTCCAAGTCAGGAGGCCGGCTGCTTCCTGACACCGAAGTAAATAGGTAGATGCAGTTCACAGCCTTGTCCTGTGCCCGCCAGCAGCCTCACAGGCAGAGGGATGGAGAGGAGCATCTCTCAAAGTAAAAGTAAGGGTGGGCCTGAATGTCCAACCCAGCAACTAAATCTGCTTCCTGCCCCTTGCGTACTGGTTGGGGCGCTCTCAGAAGAAAGTGAGTTCATTTTCGCTCCTGAAGCCTGAGGGTGTCCCGACTTGTGGCCATCCCTTGGCAGGAGAGTGTTCTTCCCACCGAGCCGACACACGGCTCCTGACTGCTCAGGGAGCTCTTCGAGCACATCCAGAGGAGCCAAGTGAACGTGTGTGGTGAGAAAGTGAAGGAATGAGGGATGCAGGGGCTCGGATTTGTATCTCTGCTCTGCCTAAGGCTTTCTCTTGGCATCTCTTCCCACTCTTGGATTTATGCCGCTGTATTTATTCCATTTTGTTGCACGTGCCTTTGTTAATTCCTCTGTGGGCACTTTATTATGTGGTGTCTGTGAGCAAATGCAGCCTTGCCGCATTCACAGCGACAAGGGAACAGGACAGGATCTTTTTCTGTTTCCCTATTTCACTTCTGACTTTAGAGGACACCTTCTCAGGAAAACCTTTGATCAAAATGTAGCTTCAGCACAACGTTCACTTGAAAGAAAAGAGAAAATGAGTTGTTTGCTACGTGTACTTTTGACACTGTTGTCACTAACGCTTTGAAGCCCTATGGCATATCTGAATAACGTACGTCTGACAGGTCATAGAATCACAGAATGGTTCGGGTTGGAAGGGACCTTAAAGATCATCTGGTTCCAACCCCCTGCCCTGGGCAGGGACACCTCCCACCAGCCCAGGTTGCTCCAAGCCCCGTCCAGCCTGGCCTTGAACACCTCCAGGGATGGGGCAGCCACAGCTTCTCTGGGCAACCTGGGCCAGGGGCTCACCACCCTCACAGGAAAGAATTTCTTCCTGATATCTCATCTAAATCTCCCCTCCTTCAGTTTGAAACCGTTACCCCTCGTCCTGTCGCTACACTCTCTGTTAAAGAGTCCCTCCCCGGGTCTTTTTGCAAAGCAGTCTCTGGTCTGGCACGCGCCTCTGGCAAAACAATTTCTGTGGTCTGTCTCACCGCGCTCAGAGACCACCAGAACAGTGTGGGTGTCTCAGCGGTGGCACATACTGGTTGTGGTCCTTGACCAGCGAGCCCCCTGAGCTGCACCACCAGCACACGTGGACTATTGAGGCAGCTCAGAGCCCCGGGAGGTTTCTGCTGGGGCTCCAGTGGAAGATACGCTGCAAAGAGGGAAGGCTTTGGGAAGCGGAGGGCACCAGATGAGAGGGGGGGACAAGCAAGCAGGACAGCTGGAGCTCTTCAGCAGGAAGGTGAAGTGGGAATATTACCAGGGAAAAATGAAGGTGGACGGGCCCATTGTTTGACTTGATATTATGTTGGGCAAGATACTGTGAGAGAGTGGAGCGAATGGGTGGGGGCTACTCACGTGAGATGGGAGCCACAGGGGAATAGGAGGGATATAGTGCATGGAGAGAGGGGCGTGACATGGAAGTCAAGAGCTGTATTGTGGGGATAGGAAGGAGTAAGATATGGTTGCATTAGGTTTGTGTGACGAGGTTTTGGTAGCAGGGGAGCTGCAGGGATGGATTCTGTGACAAGCTGCTAGACAGAAGCTTCCGCCTTGTCCGACAGAGCCAACGCCAGCCGGCTCCGAGACAGACCAGCTGCTGGCCAAGGCCAAGCCCATCAGCGACGGTGGTAGCACCTCTGGCATAACGCAGTTAAGAAGCAGGGAAAAAAAAAAACAAACCCTGCACAATTACAGCTGAAGAGAGGAGTGAGAATGTGTGAGAGCAACAACTCTGCAGTCACCAAGGTCAGTGAAGAAGGAGGGGGAGGAGGTGCTCCAGGCGCCGGAACAGAAATTCCCCTGCAGGGGGAAGACCATGGTGAGGCATGTTGTACCCCTGCAGCCCATAGAGGTTAATGGTGGAGCAGACATCCACCTGCAGCCCATGGAGGACCCCACACCAGAGCAGGGGGATGCCCAAAGGAGGCTGTGACCCTGTGGGAAGGCTGCGCTGGAGCAGGCTCCTGGCAGGACCTCTGGATCCTTGAAAAAAGGAGCCCACGCTCCTTTGGGACCCACACTGGAGCAGTCTGTTCCTGAAGGACTGCACCCTCTGGAAGGGACCCATGCTGGAGCAGTTCGTGAAGAACTGCAGCCTGTGGGAAGGACCCCACGTTCGGGGGAGGACTGTCTCCCGTGGGAGGGACCCCATGCCAGAGCAGGGGAAGAGTGTGAGGAGTCCTCCCCTTGAGGAGGAAGGAGCAGCGGAGACAAGGTGGGATGAACTGACCACAGCCCCCATTCCCCATCCCTCTGCGGTGCTGAGGGAGAGAAATCGGGAGTCAAGTTGAGCCCAGGAAGAAGGGAGGGGTGGGGAGAAGGTATTTTAAGATTTAGTTTATATTTCTAATTATCCTCCTCTGATTTGCTTGGTAATAAATTACATTAATGTTCCCCAAGTCGAGTCTGTTTTGCCCGTAACGGTAATTGCTGAATAATCTCTCCCTGCCCTTACCTCTGGCCACGTTCTGTTTTCTCTCCCCTGTCCAGCTGTGGAGAGGAGGGACAGAGTGGCTTTGGTGGGCACCTGGCGTCCACCCAAGGTCAACCCACCACAGTGGTCTGCTATTCACAGGACAAAAGTTCCCCCAGTGGGTACAGCAGGCCAGCCCTACAGGAGGCTGCGAACAGGAATCCGAAGGGCTCTTTGCTCTAGCAGGTCCGCAGTGGAAACGCAGCCTGACTGGGAAACGCCTGCCTAGCAGGGAGACAGGAACCCAAGAGCTGGCTGCAGTGGACGCTGTGGTGAGGACGAGCTGTGTAGCAGCTCTCAGAAATGCCAACCAGGTGGCACTGCCTATCTGCCGTCTAAAAGGACAAGTTTCCTCACCACGAGCTGAAAATCAAGGTTTTGGAGCAGGGCATAGCAGGCACACACCGGCGTCTTCTGAGCATCAGCACAAGGTGTTGGCCTGGGAGGTGCTGAATTCTGGCTGGTGTCCCAGTCTGCCCTGTCTTCTAGATTTTAGTCCCAGGCTAACAACCGTCATTTTTTCACATCATTTGTATGGATAAGCATTTCACAGGTGTGCTGTGTCCTATTATTGCCTGTGCTGATTCTTCTCTTTCAGCCTTCCTCACAATCCTCGGAAATTCAGCCGTCCTTGCGACAGCTGTGAAGCGCTCTTCCCTCCTGAAGTCACCGGAGCTGCTTACGGTCAACTTGGCAGTCGCAGATATCGGAATGGCAATCAGCATGTATCCGCTGGCCATTGCATCTGCCTGGAACCACGCCTGGCTGGGAGGAGATGCCTCCTGCATATATTATGCCCTGATGGGTTTCCTTTTTGGCGTCTGCAGCATGATGACCCTGTGTGCCATGGCCGTCATTCGATTCCTTATCACCAATTCATCCAAATCTAACAGTAAGTAAACGCATCTCAGGTAACCTCATAACGGTGCATTTTAGCCATTATGTTCAGCGAGGTACATTGATGAATACGGCACGGGGTAGCTATTCAATAATTGTAGGAATAAGCCTCAACTTTTTGTCCAATATCAAACATCTAATGTTCCTAGAAGGATCTCACCAGCAGATCCAGAGAGGTGATTCTGCCCCTCTACTCTGCTCTCTTAAGACCCCACCTGGAGTACTGTGTCCAGCTCTGGAGCCCTCAACACAAGAAGGACATGGACCTGTTGGAGCGGGTCCAGAGGAGGGCCATGAGGATGCCGGGAGGGCTGGAGCACCTCTGCTATGAGGACAGGCTGAGAGAGTTGGGGTTGTTCAGCCTGGAGAAGAGGAGGTTCCATGAAGACCTTATAGCCCCTTCCAGTCCCTGAAGGGGGCCTATGAGAAAGCTGGGGAGGGGCTGTTTGCAAGGGCATGTAGTGATAGGACGAGGGACAATGGTTTTAAACTAGAGCAGGGTGGGTTTAGATGAGACATTACGAAGAAGTTCTTTACACTGAGGGTGGTGAGACACTGGCCCATGTTACCCAGAGAGGTGGTGGAGGCCCCATCCCTGGAGACATTCGAGGCCAGGCTTGATGAGGCTCTGAGCAACCTGATCTAGTTGAAGATGTCCCTGCTGACTGCAGGGGGGTTGGACTAGATGGCCTTTAAAGGTCCCTTCCAACCCAACAGCTTCTGTGATCTGATTAAGTTCCTTATTAAACAGTGGGGCTTCTCACTAATACCAAGTGAAACTACCTGAGGGTGCAGAGCCCAGATGTTTTGCTGGACAGGAATGTCTTCTCTTCCTATTTGGGTGCAAGCAGAAACTTGAGAGGAAAGAGTGTTCTGGCATTCTGGGCTGGAAGCACGGTATGTTTTGGGTCAGCTTGATCTTGTAAAGCTCCCTGGCTCACTGGACTTTAGATCAGCACTGAGGGCTGCGCTGAGGTCTCACCCAATCCATAGACTCTGTTATGTTTCTCAGGAAGACCAAAGGTTGGGCAACTGCAGCAGCAGCCCAGGCATATTTGTAGCCACCATCCTGCTGTTGGAGAAGAAGTTATGGCAAAACAAGTGTCGCTGAGATGAGACCGATATATGCTTGCTCTTCCTCTTTCTTGCAGGTAAAAAAATCACCAAGAACACTGTTCGCATCTTGATTACTTTCATCTGGCTCTACTCCTTGCTCTGGGCCATTCTGCCCTTGGTAGGCTGGGGCTACTATGGTCCTGAGCCGTTTGGCATCTCCTGTACAATAGCCTGGAGCAAGTTCCACAACTCCTCCAATGGCTTTTCATTCATCCTGAGCATGTTCCTCCTGTGCACAGTCCTGCCTGCACTGACCATCGTTGCCTGTTACTTGGGAATTGCCTGGAAGGTTCATAAAGCATACCAAGAGATCCAGAATATCAACAGGATCCCTAACGCAGCTAAACTGGAGAAGAAGCTGACATTGGTGAGTTATCCCAGTGACGAGAAGGGTCTGCAGGAATCAGGAGCTTGCAGAGAAGTGGCTCTGCTCATGCATGGTTCATGATAACCCTTCATTGCTTTTTTCTGGTATTGACCAAAGATGGTGGTTCCAGCCTCATCCATACTCTGCAATCCTGGAACCCTTGTGATTTCAGTAGCTTGGTCAGGATAATATATCGCAGGTACAACACAGACCGTTAAATCTTCTTTAGGCAGTTGCACCCATGATTTTCATGGACGCACAGGTTTCCAGTCATGCTGGAATAACTGTTGAATCCACTCACGTTGTAGTTGGGGTGGAGGTCTTGTTCTGTCATCCTAGGTATTTTTTATTGACCAAGGGGGTGTTCAGAGTGAAAGCTACACAGAAATTCTGTGTGGAAACAGGATCTTTTTAATATAACATTTTTTGAAATAAGCACTTCAGTTGCTCATTTCTTGTGGAAAAGCAGAATTGACCCAAGCTTTGCAGAGCCCAATCTATTGATAGGTGATACTTTCTGGTTGGGCTGTGTCTCCCGGTTCTCTTTAATATCTTTATCAATGATCTGGATCAGGGGATCGAATGCACCCTCAGTAAGTTCGCAGATGACACTAAACTGGGCGGGCGTGTTGATCTGCTTGAGGGTAGGTTGGCTCTGCAGAGGGACTTGGACAGGCTGGACCGATGGGCTGAGGCCAATGGTATGAGGTTCAACAAGGCCAAGTGCCGGGTCCTGCACTTGGGTCACAACAACCCCATGCAGCGCTACAGGCTTGGGGCAGAGTGGCTCGAAAGCTGCCTGGCAGAAAAGGACCTGGGGGTGCTGGTGGACAGACAGCTGAATATGAGCCAGCAGTGTGCCCAGGTGGCCAAAAAGGCCAACAGCATCCTAGCCTGTATCAGGAATAGTGTGGTGAGCCGGACTAGGGAAGTGATCATCCCCCTGTACTCGGCACTGGTGAGGCCCCACCTCGAGTACTGCGTTCAGTTTTGGGCCCCTTGCTACAAGAGGGACATGGAGGTGTTGGAGCGGGTCCAGAGAAGGGCTACAAAGCTGGTGAGGCGTCTGGAGGACAAACCTTATGAAGAACGACTGAGGGAGCTGGGGTTGTTTAGCCTGGAGAAGAGGAGGCTGAGGGGAGACCTTATCACCCTCTACAACTACCTGAAAGGAGGTTGTAGAGAGATGGGGGCTGACCTCTTCTCCCTGGTGACAAGTGATAGGACGAGAGGAAACGGGTTCAAGTTACGCCAGGGGAGGTTTAGATTGGATATTAGGAAACATTTTTTTACTGAAAGGGTTATTAAACATTGGAAGGGGCTGCCCAGGGAGGTGGTGGATTCACCATCCCTGGAGGTGTTTAAAAAAAGGGTAGATGGGGCACTTAGGGACATGGTTTAGAAGTGTTTTTTGTCAGGGTAGGTTAATGGTTGGACTTGATGATCTTAAAGGTCCCTTCCAACCTCAGCAATTCTATGATTCTATGATTCTATGATTCCCATGACATTTTGCAGCCAGAATTAGGGACAGATATGAAAACAACAACTGCCTCATTAGAAATAGATCGTAGAATCATAGAATCGTTTTGGTTGGAAGAGACCTTTAAGATCATCGAGTCTAACCGTTAACCCAGCACTGCCAAGTTACCACTAAACCATGTCTCAGCACCACATCTACATGTCTTTTAAATACCTCCAGGGACGGTGATTCCACCACTTCCCTGGGCAGCCTGTTCCAGTGCTTGACAACCCTTTCAGTGAAGAAGTTTTTCCTAATATCCATCCTAAACCTCCCCTGGTGCAACTTGAGGCCATTTCCTCTTGTCCTGTCGCCTGTTACTTGGGAGAAGAGACCAATCCCCACCTCTGTACCCCCTCCTTTCAGGCAGTTGTAGAGAGCGAGAAGGTCTCCCCTCAGCCTCCTTTTCTCCAGGCTGAACACCCCCAGCTCCCTCAGCCACTCCTCACAAGACTTGTGCTCCAGACCCCTCACCAGCTCCGTTGCCCTTCTCTGGACACGCTCCAGCACCTCAATGTCTTTCTTGTAGTGAGGGGCCCAAAACTGGACACAGCGCTGGAGGCGCAACCAAAACCACAGTGTAGATCTGCTAGGTGGGAATAAAAGCATATATCCACTGTCCGGTGTTACCTGTTCTCATGTCACAACAAAGCGAGCAGACAGTTTCAGGTATTTCAGCTGGTTCAGGTGTGGTTTCATCATAACATCACAGAACGGTTTGGGTTGGAAGGGAACCTTGAAGATCATCTAGTTCCAACCCCCCTGCCCTGGACAGGGACACCTCCCACTAGACCAGGCTGCTCAAAGCCCCGTCCGACCTGGCCTTGCCACGTATCAGCCCCAGCCAGTGCAAGCTGAGAACTGAAGCCCTGTTTCCCTTTCAGATGGCTGTGCTCATCTCGGTGGGGTTCCTCAGCTCGTGGACACCGTACGCAGCAGCCAGCTTCTGGTCCATATTTAACTCCAGCGACTCCCTCCAGCCCATTGTTACTCTGCTGCCCTGTCTGTTTGCCAAATCTTCAACCGCGTATAACCCTTTCATTTACTACATCTTCAGCAAAACTTTCCGCCGTGAAATCAAACAGTTGCAGTGCTGCTGTGGCTGGCGGGTTCGTTTCTTCAGCACCGACAACTCTGCCGAAAATCCCGTGTCGATGATGTGGAGCGGGAGAGACAACGTGCGTCTCTCTTCGGCTGCCAAGGTGGAGAGCCAGGGAGCCGCGAGTCGCTGAAACGCAGCCGTGGTTTCACAACACGGGGCCAAACGTGGGCTCAACTCGTGGGCCCAAACAAGGAGGAATGCAGCGCGTGGGGTTGCCACTGCCTATCTTACGTCAAATACAGAGGTTTAAGTATATATTTTTTAAGCAACTCTCAAATATTCTCTTTAAGCTACACAACAAACAGAAAAACAAAGCTATTTTTTTCAAGAATTCCCACTTTAGAGGAAATAGATTTATGTGCTAAACATAGAAACATGTAAACTAAACTTATTTTCAAACAGCTTTAATTAAGAGGATTTATTATTTTGTTTTGTTTTTTTTTTTCTTATAATTTTGACTTTTTAATGCAATCTATCTGCAAACTCTTGGCTCCGTCAGTAAAACAGCCACCAGAGAAAACCACAGGTAGAACACAAAGCGTTACTGAATAAATACAGCTGGGAGCGCAGCTTTCCAGCGCTCCTGACAGAAAACCACATGGGTAGCAAGAGATATCCACTGCCA
Organism: Larus michahellis; assembly: GCF_964199755.1. Taxonomy (NCBI): domain Eukaryota; kingdom Metazoa; phylum Chordata; class Aves; order Charadriiformes; family Laridae; genus Larus; species Larus michahellis. The sequence continues at coordinate 126,316,251 of NC_133898.1, forward strand.
GGAAAAGACGATCACGGAGATCTGCGGCTCCTTGCTCCGTCAGAGGTGTAGTTCCAACTCCTGAAAGCTTGAAAAGCCGAGCGGCCTTAGCCTGGAGAGGTTAGGTGGGAACGTGGCGGTCGGTGAAGGATGCCTTCTGCATATCAAAAATAGAACAAGAAGTGAAGGGATCTTTTAGCAAAAGAACTGCGTGCTTATGCTGAGGCGTAGCCGCTCTTCTCCCACAAAAGCTGGTGGAGCGATGTTTCCTGGACGAGCGCGCTGCCTACCATTCCAAAAGCCATCCCCAGGAGAACCTGCCTGTGGATGCAGCCCTAGCGCGCATCGCTTCGGTGGGAACTCCTGAACTGCCAAGCTGCTCGCTGGGCGGGAGCACGGACACAACTGCAACCGGGAACGTGATTCGTTTAAAGCATACGTACAACCACAGCGTCATCCTGCCAGCCAGTTACAACAAACGACATTTTGAGGTGGAACTGATGAGCCCCTACAGTTTAAACGTCTGTCTCTGACTTACTGTTTGTGATTTCAAGGGACATAAACACATATCTTTAGGGTTTGAAATATTGTACAAAATATGGCTTGATAGCTGCAGCGGCTCTTGCTTCCCCTGCTCGCTCGGCTGACCTCGTCTTTCTTTGCATTAGGTTCAGAGAAGCCAAGAAGAGTAAAATCACAGGCGGATTTGGCCCAGATTTTAAACAACAATCTAAACCAATAGTGAACGGACTTTGAGTTCTTGAAAACTTCTGCCCCAAACCCTAATAATTATTTTCGTTTTATAAGGTACAGCTAAGGCCAAGAGCAGGATTAAAAGATAGGCTTAAACACTCGAGTGGATATGAGAATTTCTGTTCTGTGGAGTGTGGATTGCAAAAGAAGAAACAGAACGAGACAGGAGCTGTAACATACACCACGGCACAAATTAATTACTAAGTCAGGGGTTAGGAAACTTTGAGGAGCTCGGCCTTCCCCTGAACTCCTGCCACCGGCAGTGTCGCCAACTCTCACAAATATTCCGCTAGATTAAATTAGGTTTATTTGTAAAAAGTTGTGAAAAATCCCTAAATTACGTTGGCCTCCAGGAGGACATTATCTTGTCCTGGGTTGTCACTCACAGGTGCTCCATACGGAATGACACCGCACTCGGCCTTCCGTCCCAAATACAAAGAGGTGAAGCTTCCTCTGGGAAACCGCCACCTCCGACAGCCCGCGGCCCAGGAAAATGGGAAAAGGGAAGAGGAATGTGGGGAGCAGGAGAAAACACCAGTAACTGAGAGGGGAGCATGGGAAAGCTGGAGGAAAACGTTTGGGAAGAGGAGAAGAGGCAGGAGGGTGAGGAGATGGCAGAGGGAAACGCAAAAGGGACAATAGTGTAAAACAAAAGAGTGTCAGCGGGGGGAGACAATGTTAACATGCTGGAGAAGGGACTTATTATGGGTAATGTCAACTACCAGCAGTTTGTCAGCTTTGAAAAATAACCTGATGGGAAAAATGAAACTGGATGTTAATCATCATCTTCCACCTCAGAGGTTTTGCTTTCACTCGCTCGGTTGCTTGACGTTTAAAATAAACAGCAAAATACACGTTCCCATCTGCTAATTGCAGATTTGTGAAGGGAACAACGAGACACACGCTAATAATGTAAGGTGAGCTGCCTCTGTGAAAAATTCAGGAGCCGAGCAGGTCCACTTCCACTTGTAAATGCTTTTAAAGTGTATGTAGTATGAAAAAATACCCCACTACAATACAGACAAAATCTCTGTAAAACCAAAGGATCTGTATATTGTTAACGTTTCAGTATAAAGCTTTAATAGCCTGATTTATTACCTGTTCACGTACTTTGTTTTTAAAGATCAAAGTCCAGGCGTTTGTGTGTCATATACGGCTCCAATCTTTTTCATTTTTCAGACTCCGTGAGAAGCAAATCCAAACTTCTCAATTTTAGATCGTTTTACGTCACGTACAGCAATTTGAAAAGCAGAGAACTCGACCAGAGAAGTAGGAAAGGAAACACAGCACACTATATAGGGGACTAGTTGGTTTTTTCTTAAGTTTCGTGAAGTTGATTCACGGACAAGTCATAACTCTGATTTCATGGTATTTCCCACCCAGCCCTGGACTGTTGGCGACTAAGGGATCTCCTAAGACACTGAAGCAGAATGCCAGCGCTTACCTCAGGAGCGAGTCTGGGCATCTTAGGTTTGCAATCACCAGCGCAGCCATCCCAATAGAAAGACGGAAGGTAAAAACTCCAAAAGCGTCTATAAGCCGCTCACATACCAGGAGGTATCTCCGGCTCCTTTCTTTCTGTTGAGGATAAATGGAGCTCCCTACCCAAAGGATGACATATAAAGTTAAATAACACAACTAGCACCCTGATTTGCAGTTATTAAAAGAAATTGGAATTCAGTACTTTGAAAAAGTTTCTAGGCTGTTTGTCCGTCTCAGCACAAGAATAATTTTCAGAACCAGATCACTTCTATTCATGGTCAATTATGGTCACTAAAAGTGACTCATTTCAGAACAAATATCGCTTATTTGAGGGAGATCCTTGTTTTAGCAGGTAGAGCATGAGGCCAACACTGCGGACACCTGGGTTCCGCCCCGTTACTTTGTCAGTAACACTGTGCAATTTTGGGGAAATCACTTCACCTTGCTCTTGGGTTCTTCTCTCACCCACACAGCTGAGACGGTGATTTGTTTGGTGAACAGCTTAACAAAGCACCAATCCTGAAGGCTGTGAAACACTCAGAATGAGGAACGGATTGCTACTCCTTTGTAGGAGTTTGTCGTCTGCGTCACCTACCATGCTCAGGAGGTCACTTTACAATCTAAAGTTGGAAGGAAAGTTTGTTTCACAGTCAGGGCAATGCCCAAGTTCTTGCTTTATCAATCGCTTCTTTCATGAAAGACAAAGCATTGCAGTCAGGCAATTCCTCTGTGTAAATTAGGATCTCCCAATCTCCAGTCCTTTGTCCTATCTGTATTCCTCACATCTTTGCAAAATAGAAAATGTCTTACACTTAAGAAAAAATATCTACCATTTTGGAACTTCCCAAGGGAAATGACTCAGCCACGCAGTAACCTGCCGCTACCTTGCTCATTCCTATTGGAAAAACGCGAGTGCCCAGTCCCACAGTTTATAGTTATCATTTTGTCATGGAATATGCCAAAAAGACTCATATTAGAATCAAAGAATCATAGAATGTGTTGGGTTGGAAGGGACCTTTAAAGGTCGTCTACTCCAACCCCCCTGCAGTCAGCAGGGACACCTTCAACTAGATCAGGTTGCTCAGAGCCTCATCAAGCCTGGCCTTGAATGTCTCCAGGGATGGGGCCTCCACCACCTCTGGGCAACCTGGGCCAGTGTCTCACCGCTCTCACCGTAAAGAACTTTTTCCTACACACAAAAGGTTTCAGTATGGCTGCAGAGTACCTACTTAATTTTGCACCAAACCCGATTCTCACCAGCCTGCACAGCAGCGCAGTTCTGAAGCAGCCAGGTTGATGGGGAGCGTGAGCATCCTCCAAGATTTCAGCTGGTGCCCATCCAGCGTTCAAATGAGGGGTGACAGCCCGGCATCAGCCTGTCAGTAAGCGCTACGCTCATCGCCGAGCTGCTCCAGCAGCAGAGAACATATGGGAAAAGCACGTTCCATCTTTGCGTATCATCCCGTAAGGAATCTCTACTTAGGCAACGAACTGACGCCTCACTTGAAGGAAAGTCTGTTCGCTTGAATATTTTCTTTTCTTAAAGAGCCTAATACAAACACCGCGTGCTGGGTGAGAAAACCATTCTTTCCCTCGACTCACCGAGGTTGTCCAACCTTGATATGGCAAGAGAGAATCAATGTACGTTAGTCAGGCCTAGTCTAGAGCTTTAAAGGGCCTTCCTTCAAGCATTGACGGCCTGGAGCAATCCCCATTGAAGTTGGTGGGAAGTTTTTTATTGAGTTCAAAGGGAACAAGATGCAGATTTTAAAGACCATGAGAATTTAAAAACAAAAAAGAGGACTCTAAGGCAAACACAGGTAGATGTCATACATTATCAAAGAGCAGAGAAACCACAGACAGAAAGAAATGAATGAAACCAGTGTCATTATAAAGTTTAGAGGTCACCAACGCTTTGACTATGCATTTTTCCAGTTGTCAGACAAGGAGGCTTGTGGAAAGACATAAGGAAGTATTTTTATTGTTGTTCCTTTCTGTATAACCTGGTTTGAACCATACCAATCCCTTCTTAAAGGGAATCAGATACTTATAAATAGTTGAGGATAAACCCCCAAGGATTTTTCAAGGCAAAGGTCTGGTTTGGGATCGATACTTTAAACCTTAATTATAGAGAAAAGAAAACAGCCAGTTAACCTCCCTGTTTCTGAGCAGTGTGAGACTAGGGGCCCGTGACCCATTAAATAAGCTTATTTTAAGTAAAGATCTTTGAAGTGAGGATACAATGCTATTATTTGGACCTGCAAATTTCCAGCCAACTGCAGAAAATCTCACTTTGAATCAAGTACGACGGCGCTGAACCTCTTAGAAATGTGCTGCAGCCTCTTCCACCACAAGGCAGGTAGAAGCATTCTCCCAGCGAGGCTGTCGTCTCATTTTATGATGGGATACAATGAGCAACAGGGCAAAATGAAGCGGGACAGGGCAGTAATGCCACAGGCTGCCCCTCAAAAGACTCCCGCACCCCATTTGCATTGTATGGATTCCACAAAGGATTTTTCACTTGTATAAATCCAATTCCTTCTGGCGGGGAGAGAAAAATGCTGAGAATTTAGAATCAGTTTACCTGAAGAAAGTCCAAAGGCTAAATAGACAGGGATAGTAAGAACAACAACTGGACAAAAATACAGAACTATGTAAGGGAGGAGCACTGGAACGAATTTCATTTGAGAAATAGTGAGGTATGAGGGAAGGCAGTGATGCAGAAAGAGCAGCGGTGCAGGGCTGCTCCTAAACAGGTTACGGCCAGATGCAGAATTTGTATCTTATTAAACAAACCATGAACTCTGAAAAATGATGGAATATCTACTTGCACGTTTCTAAAGAGAGTTAAGTCAGATTAACGTTAACATCAAAGTGCTGCTGGATTCAATCACATCTCTGCTGAACTTTAGTGATTTTGCCTGAAGACTTCTAGGTCTACAATGCTTGCCAAAAAATTCAAAAGAAGTTATCTGCATGCAAAAGAGATCAACCAAAGAGCTGGAACGGATATTTTATTTATCAGTGTATCTGGAAAAAAAAACCCCAAACCCACCTACTGAATTCCCTTCATTCCCTGAAGTCATAGTTCTAGAGAGAAAATCTTCTTGTGGGGACATATATAAATAATCCTCAACTAAAACAAGCAGAGAATTTACAACTTTCTTAGAAAGCACAAACCACCAGGCCACAGGGCGGTGGAACCAAAGGTATGTGGCCGGCCATCCCTTGCTGATGGTTACATTCTGTAAGCGATTAGTATAAGGCCGGTTGCATTGCGTGAAATTTCAGCATTACAGAGATTGCTGCCTCTTCTCCAGGCACTTCTCAATATCATCCAACACTTGGACAGCTGCTTTTGGAATACGAGTCCCTGGACCAAACACATTGGTAACGCCGGCTTCGTACAGGAAGTCGTAATCCTGTTCAGAAAGAAATTTAAGCTTTGTAGTTAAACAAAGTAGTGCAACAGGAAATTGGTACTCGATTGAGAATTGGTGTATGCTCTAGTCTGTATGCTGGGCCCAAGAAAGCGTTTGCCACAAGCTGCAGAGAGAGGCAGCACAGCGTCAAGGGAAATGGCAAAAAACAGTAGTTAGGAGGTAAAAAAAGGTTGAAAAAACATCTATGGTAAAGCTTTTATTTGTTTAGAATCAGACTAACGTCAGATCCTTGGAAAATATTCAAAAGTCCTGATGTGACCTGACAAAGATGTGACCTGAACACCCTAACCAAAATTTGATATAACTTCTAATTTTGAAAATACTGCTTTAAACAAGGTCTTGGACCAGATGACTTCCAGTGATCTCTGGTAAACTAAGTTTCTCCAATTTTATGACTGGCTTAAATTTCAGAAAGACCTGGGAAGCAGTTTCATAGTCTCTCTTACTTCTATATAGGCTATATTATACCTTTTCCAACCACAGACTAGTAGCATCCCATCAAGAGACTGGACAGAACACAATTTGTCTTTTAGAAAAATACTGTAAGATTTGTTTGTTCAATTTCGAAGCCTGTCATTCCTAAATACTTACCTAATTGGCTAGAAAAGGAAGGAGTCTGGGAAAAGGGAGTAGAATCATCTAGAGTCATAGAATCGTCTGGGTTGGAAGGGACCTTTAAGATCATTGAGTTCAGCCATAACAGGAGATTTGTAGGCAAAATCCATTTGAATCTCTCTAGACAGAAGATGACCCCAAAGGGGATAGAGCCAGGCACACTGCGGGCGCGCTAAGGAAAAATCTGAGACAAAGGCTGAGATCTGACTGCAAGGGAATCCAACAAACTGTTGAACAGTTTAGGAGAAATAGTCAAGCAGAGGGAATGAGAGGCAACACTGAGGCCTGACGATGGGGAACACGAGGAGAGGCTAAACAGTGAATGAGATGTGTGGCCTACAGGTGTCGGGACCCGCCACGTGTCTCAGTCACTAGCTGTGCCTCTTCTGTACTATATTATTTGAAGTCATAAAGTCTCTTGAGACAGGAGCTAGCCTTTATCAGTAATATGCAAGGTACTGGTAATCAGAAACAACGGAGCATGAAGGACATCTCCCTGAGGCTGGTCTTTTCACAACACAACTTAATATTCCATCCAACAAACACTGTTAAGTTAAACCAGGACACGGTGTACGGAAAACCAGATCAATGAGACCTGACAGCACTCTGCGGCCCTCCCGCAGATCTGCGCTGACCCTGGTGATTGTACACAGTAGCCTTCAGCGCTGTAAATCACCTCTGACATTAACAGAATGCAGGAAATAGCTAAAAAGAGCACAGACAGAAGTAAAGCACTCTCCTAGTCTTGATGGAAATGACGTTCACCCGTACCTGAGGTGGGATGACACCTCCACATATGACAAGAATGTCCGGCCGGCCAAGGGCATTGAGTTCTTTGATGAGTTCAGGCACAAGAGTTTTATGACCTGCCGCAAGTGTACTCACACCAACACAGTGGACATCTGCATCAACTGCCTGCTGGGCCACTTCTCGAGGTGTCTATACGGAGAGAGGATTAGTGACAAGTAAGAGTTAGCCCCAGCCTGGTTACTCAACAAGCATTAGAGGCAAAATCGCTGCATTTGGAATACACTGGGCACCCCTCGCTCACTCGTACCTGGAAGAGGGGACCTATGTCCACGTCAAAGCCAATGTCGGCAAATCCTGTAGCAATAACTTTAGCTCCTCTGTCATGGCCATCTTGACCCATCTTTGCGACAAGTATGCGAGGCCTGCGCCCCTCACGATCCGTGAACTTGTTAACTCTGAATGAAAACACATGTTATATCATTGTAAGTCACTGAGAATCATTAGAAGTATTTCAACAAATAAAAGAAGCACTGCCTGCAACTGTAGCGTCATTTCTGTACATCAAATCAAAAGATCTTCTAAGTCCTGGTTTGCCTATGTAGTTTGCATACTGCGTTAATACTTACGTTATGTGACTACTGATACCTTGTATTTACTGGCCTCGGGAATAAAACATTCTTTTTTAAAGAAAACCACTAATTTTCTGCTTTCCAACGGACAAAATACTGAATTCTCTGAGGGCTTTATGAGCAGAATTACAACGAACGAAACCACAATTTTTAGATTTTAAGAATAATCACGACCAATTATTTCAGAAGCACTGGCATGGCACACAGGCCATAGAGATGGGTCCCAGACACCACCCTGTGCAACACCGTTCAACTGGGCGCGAGTCTGTGCAGAAAAGGATTGCCGTGTCTCTCATTCCGTGCACTCATTCCCCTGCCTCCTTCTTTCTGCTTAGTGGCGGTTCTGATTCCTGTTGGGTAAAAGTGTCCATGTAACCACAGCCTCAGAGATCAATCTTCCATCTTACTTCTCATTATCCATGTACCGCCAGTATCCGTCCTTGAGTGGGACACTAAGACTACCACTTCTCAGAAATAAAAGCGTTTTCTTTGTGTTTTTTTTTTTTGTCTTTTTTTTTGTTTGTTTGTTTCTTATTAAAATATTGTACTGTTCTGAGCATTCTGTTAATGATGGAGTTGTACAGATTTGGTGCGCCTTGAAACCATATGCTGACCTGGCTGGGATGATCGCTGTATGAATCCAGTGGCTTAGTTCGGGGAAAAGAACGACTCTAGATAAATTTATCATTTATCAGCACAGATTTGAACAGCCTCAGGAGACGATTCCAGGACAGGAAAATGCATCATGTAACAGGGAAAAAATAAGAACTCAGACAGCTTAAAAAGCAATTATGTCAAGAGAGCCTGAAGAAGCAGACTAACAAAGCTTCTGTTTGAGGATGCACAGGAGTTGGACCTGCCTTTTCTATTCCTAAAGACTGCTGAGAGTACCAATGAAGTAGGTATCTGAATTGATTTGTGATATCTTAAAATCCTTATATGTATTGTTCTCTGGTTTCTTACTTCCCCACCCACAGAGTCCCTCCCAACAAGACCCGCTCGAGATGCTCCAAGCCTGCCAAGCTAAAAGCACCCGAGTCACCGCAACTCGGGACTGGTTTTAAATGTGGGTCAAGTCTGAAATCACACTTTTGAAGGCCTGTGCAAAGGTGACACGTAGTAAACCCTGTTTCATTACCATGTTTACTAACAGGTACGTATGATCTTGGACATAGAGGCAGGTATGTGAAAAAGGGAGCTACATCTTGATTCTCAAGGAATCAGTTCAGTTCAGTTTTCTGTAAATGGATAATTACAAATACTTAGATTTACAATAAAAAACGATGGTGACATCCCCCACAACAACTACTTTCAAGTCAGGCTAAACATCACCATTGTGAAGCCACCAAGTAACTCCCTTTTAAGAAATCCTGTAATTCTTTAATGTATAAGCCCCAACACAGCAGGGACTTACGAGCATCGATTCATGTTACATCACCAGCCACGACAGCAATTCAGTCTCTTCACCCAGAGGACAGCAGCAAAGGCAGAAGCTGACAAAAGGCACAAATGGGCAGCGTTTTCACACATACTACCACCTTCTGATGTCTTCTCCCTTGTGATACGAGTAACACTCGTAGACTGGGAGCTGTATGTGGATATCCAGGCAGATTTTAGCCTCACAATTTTAGGAACGGTAAGAGCGAAGTTGCAGGGACACCGTTCGGGCAGATCAATACCAGGTTTTGCAAACATAAATTGCTGGAAATATTTGTAGAGATTGCTATTACAGAGTCTTCAAAAGAAGCAATCCAATGTACGGGGATTTCAGGCAATTTTTCACAGTTTCTTCATCTTGCAGCTGCCTAGTATATTTGAAGAAAATCCTCAAATCATAACATCACCTCAGTAGATTTTGTTTGCAAGCAAATACAAGTTCAATTAATTTTTGACTATTCTCTTATTGCACTTATTTCTTCTTGTTCTGCTTACTTGCTTACGAGCATGAGAATGACTGTGCAGGTCTTTGTTTTGTTCTGGAGATGTCATTCAGGTTTGGGGAACGCTTTTTTAGGGCACAGTGAGTAGCACATGTATCTAATGGATTAAATGTGAGACTGCGTTCGGCTTCCTGGGAAGCTATTCTCACCTATTGATGGCATGAAGAATTTCATCACTCTCTCCAAACTCCTGGCGATAAGCTCCGCTCACCATTCGGTCACTGGCTTTATGCTCCCCAAACACCTTCTTCATTGCATCTGTTATTTCTCCAACGGTGCACCTGAGATACAGGAACAAAGTATTTATGTTATCGGGAGGCTTGTACGAAAACAGAATGCAGAAATCGCTGGCAGCGGCCCAACTATTTGTCTTGCTGCAGGACAAATTCATTTACACTCGTTTCCCCTTTGGTGCTATAACTGAACATCTGACTCACCCCACTGTCATCCACTAATGGAACACGCAAGAGCATTTTTAAGAAAATACTGCTTTGCTGACGCGAGAAGTGATTTTACAAGTGACAAGCCAACAGGGACTACTGCATGGCAAAATAGTTCAAGAAATGATACCAAATTTTCTCAACTGGGAATTTTTTTTTGGGCTCGGACTGCAAGATCTTACATTTGGACTCATACTAAAATTCAAAATATAAATTAAGAGGGAAAAAAAAAGAACACACAAAATACCGAAGCCCAACTTTTTAACTGGAATGCGTTTGTCTTTCCCTTGATGTTTGTATTTTAGTATTTCTTCTTCTTCTCTACTCCTGACATAGCTCCTTTATCCACCGAGATGCAGAAGCAGCTGGGAAATCCACTTACATGCAAGTTACAAGCTTTGATTGCTACTGGAGACACGGCACGTATTCGAAATAATACCCGTCTTACTGCTGTAGCAAACCAGGCTGTGCTGTCTTCTTGTACAAACGTCAGAAGTAACAGCCTCTGTCCCAACGCATTTAAAAATCTCATGCTTAATGGATTTCACCTTTCTGCGTAAAATCTATAATGCAGACTGTACCAAAAACCCCAACGCCGTGCTCTAATTACAGCTGAGCCCACAACCAAACCCTTGATGAAAGGAACCTGCTCAGAAGGGAAAACCAACTCCTCTGGGCGAGGAAGAGCAGGTCACCTGGCAGCTGTATCACAGCACGCTTCTTGCTTCTGCTATGAAATTAACTGGGGTTTGGTACTGCGTAACGATCTCGAAGGTACGCTGCTGAGCTCTTGATGCGCTCTTTCATCAGAAGTATTGTGATGAAAATATTTTAGCTTACACTTGAATGGAAAAAGACTAAAGAATTTGTATATAGTAAGAAATGAATACAACTTGCTGCAAACTTTGTCAAAGGAAAGAAAGAAAAACACTACTCTTATAAAACACTTTAAAAGTGTGCTTACAAATACGGAGGCCAAACCCCATCCATTCAGCTACTGCTAAGCACACTTCAAACCCCTGGAATTCACATTTTCTCCTGTCATATTGCATTTAACTGTAAGCTACTCTGAGGCAAAATTAGGTTAAGCATCCTCTAAAGCTTTTACATGAAATGCTCAAAGGATGTTTGGACAAGATGCGACTTCTTGCCCACACACTTTTAAAAGGGGACGGCCAAATGAATTGTACTTTTTTCCTTCTGCTGTTTGCAGTGTCAGTAGCTATTACCCGACTCCTACCGTATGCAATTTGCCACACATCTGAGGTAACAGAAGACGGATTTCTCCTGTATTAACTGAAGCCTTCAGTAAACTTCAGAGAGATATTTTACTTCCTCTGACCCCCCAGTTATTTTGCTCTTTTGCTAGCTCATGTTTTTTATACTCAGCAACCTTAACCACAGTTATAAACTGTAACTACGCCAATGTAAAATGGCAGAAATCCTCCCCTGAGCATATAGGCGAGATCTGCATAATGCATGAGCCTGACGCTGGCCTCTTATCTCCAGGGTCACTCTTCACAAAGCTGCCTGCCTTGTCCAGAAGACACTATCATGCTGGCACACACATTTTTAAGACTGTGGCACATTACTGACACAGTGTTGGCTGCTTTTTGCCATCTCCTCTCAACTCAGCTTTCTGGAATTATACTTTTAAAGTTCTCTGCTTTTATCCAGTTTCTTCCTCAGCACACTAAGGAGTTCATAATTGGATTTATGAGGATCACAGTCTAGAAAAGCAGCTAACGCAAAGTAATACCAAATTTATAGTAACTGTATGGCTATGTGTGAATGGGACTCAGTCTGATAATTTCTTTGAATTTATTTATTAAAAATTATTTAGAAAGCATTAGTTATAAAGCAAACTGTCCACGACTGCATCAGAAACCATTGACATCGCTATGTAATACTCTTAATTTTACCTGTAAGATCTCAGAAAGCTTAGCAAGCACTACCCGAGTTACAGCAGTTCTGAGACCTTACTCACTACATAATCATCTGTTTTTCCAAATAATCTTATTAATATTACTGTTCTCTGATGTTACCGTTCTCTGATATTACCAACAAAAAATTGAAAAGTAAGCTGCATCAAATGCTAGATTAAGTGGCTAAGGTTAAGGCTGCTGCAGACCTAAAAATAGCACCTATAAATACTGACTCGCTCTCGGAGTGCCAGCCATCACAGATTGCAGCCTGATACAGATACATCCCACGCATAAACACCGACAACTTATGCCTGGGTAAACACTGGCTGTTTGCTGAAGGCTTACAGTGGCATAACACGCGTCTTTTCTTCTAGAGAAAACTGTAAGTTTAGATCAATCTTTCTCCTCCTTCTCTTTTGCAGAAGCAGCATCTGAGTATAACTTCAGTATTAAATCAAAGCGCAGCACGCGTAGACGCAGCTGCAGTGTGCTTTTCTGCTCTTACTATGTAAAAGTGTGAATGAAAGTTTCACGTAACAAGGGAAAAATAAGTGGTTTGGACTACCAATGTCATTCTAGTATAATCTGGTGGCGGGGATGAAGGTTTTTTCTGTACTGCACAAAAAATGAAATACATTTCTTTCTTCTGTAAATACTGCTTCTGAAATCCCTTTAGTGCATTTTGAAAATTCTGCCCCAAGTCTCTGCTACACTTTAAATCTAAAGTTCCCAAGTAATAATAGGAGTTTGGCTTTTTACACTCGTGAATGTTTTCCTACTATTGACCAATAAACATTTTTTTTTAAAAAAATCACTACTTAATTCTTAGTCCTGCTGCATCAGTGGGTGCCATCTATGGCACAGTGGAATAGCTCTGTCCAGAGCCCGGAACACAGCCTCTCTCCTTAACAGGAGAGGAAAAGCATGTTTTTAATGACAATTACACTTTTCTTTAATGAGCTAGTCATAACATTGGACAAGTTCTTTACAATCTGGATGTAGAAAACCTCTCCCGTTTCCATTTACCTTTACAGCAAAATATTGTTCTGGAGACAACCGTCTTCATCTCACTATTATAAAACTGAAGTAGAATAAGCAACAATTCTTACTATCAATTTACAGTTTTTTCAATGCATGCTGATAAAAACCTACTCGCCAATTATGCAAAATTGACAGAACAGAAGTCAGTTTGCCTTTATTATATAAATTTGTGTTTCCTTCATGTGACTGTCATTCACATTTGCCTTGTGCGGAACTGCATGTTTTGGTAGCACCCTTCGTTTTGGGATAGCAGGTAATTTAGAACCTAATCTGTGGTTTTAAGTAAACTTAGAATTTTGAAGTGAAGACCAAAAGATCGCTATATTTTCCGTTTTGTGTTTTATTAGCCTACAGCCCTCGCAACGTGTCCTGTGGCAAGGAGAGCATGTTTGTAGATAAACTGTAGCCTGCACCTCAGGAACTTCTGCACTGCTCGGAATTACTGTTGACCAACTGAGCTATATCAGAGCCCTCAACTGAGATTCCCTGAGCCTCCTCAAAAGTAGGGGATTTCCAAATAAGAGGAGCTGCGCTCCACGCTAAGCTTTTGGGCAATTCAACGAGGTCAACGGGATGAAATACAGCCAGTACTGTGACAGCCAGGGAGGATATTGTTCAATTCAGCGTGTCCTATCAGGCGCTAGGTCTACCTCCTTGAGCGATTTGTGCTATGACTCTCTCCCCGTGGTTCACAACCAGCTGTAGAAGCTATGCTGCACGAATATGAATTTGAAGAAAGAAAGTCAATGATCATAATGTGCCTGTTAGAACCGTCACCTTCTGTCTGTTCAGGCTCACACTACTGCTGCTGCCTCTCTCCATTTCACCAGTAACGAAAGGTACCACTGCGTAATCAGGTGACAAAGTCCCAGGAGGTCACAGACTGGGCAAACAAAGAAGCAGCAGGACATGCTGCATTGCACTTCATGCCTTCCTTTTCCATCACCAATAGCTGGCACAGCAGGCACTGCAGGTCTGGAGAGGGACAGAGAAACAGCACCGCAGACGAAGGACATGAGACAGAACTCAGTATAACCTGTCTCATAGCCCTACCTAACTACACCCGTTTCCCTGTAACGTGTCTTCTCAGGAGAAACGAGGCCCCGAAGGGAGGCAGTACTGCTCCCCTCCCACTCCCCATTGCCTTTAGCCTGCCTTATTACTTTGGATAAAAAAATAAAATGACTTTTCTACTTGTGCTTGTCAGCACTGAAATCTCCGTATTAGTCCATGGAGTCTTTTCCATAGTTCAACGCTAAAAATCCTGTGCTACTCCTTTTATTTCAGTTGAATTACATTACTTGTCTTCATGATCAAAGCCCATCATTTTCCATTCAGTAGGAGACAGGCACCTGTCACTAACATGCTGGTCATACTGGCCTATTTGTCTACTACTTGTAAAGGATTAACGTGACCACTTAAAAATCTTTTCCCACGTTGCCCCTAACAGAAGGGTTCCCCGTAAAAGTTCACAGAGCTCACAATCCTCCTTCAAACACTCTTTATCAGATGCCAAGACAACGTTTTTTTGTGGTCACCTCCCATATATAGTTTTGGGGCACACGTAAGTTTGGTGTTTGCAACTTAAAAAGTAGAACTGCAGTCCATGAATGCTTTTACAAATAACAAAAACAAGGTCACCAAGGAGAGAAACTAGCAGTTAACTGGTCAGTTTCGGTACAGAAGATATGAATCCCTGGTAAATCTAACACTACCCTCCTGTGACCTTTACAGTTCCAAGACAGGTGTAGACGTGCTGCTGGCAGAATTGCGACCAGCTCTCTGTGGGAGAAAACGTATTCAAAATATGGCTGTTAAGTGTTCACGGAAAGGGAATGAAGGAATTTGAGACATCACAGTAAAAACAGGACAGTGCCCACTAAGGGGTCAATTTGGTTTGCTCATTTCTGGGGCATTTAGGTAATTACGGAACAAACAGATGTGATCTAGAGATCTATTCTAGAGAATAGATCGATTACTTTGAAGCGGGAATGAAAACTGTCTTAAAGGCACCTTAGGTGAAAAAAGTAAATTTTCCACTCTAAAGGACTCTTCACTGCTCTACTCAAGAGCATCTTTTACATCTTTGCCTGGCTAAGTAAAGTTATTTCTCTTTCAGTCAAAAAATGTTTTCACACCAATCTGTGGTGCAAGGAAGGATGAAGCAACAGACCATGATAAAATTGTGAATATCCATTTTCACATCTCAGCCACTTCTTAAGCTCCCTGACCTATGAAACAGTGGGGTGACAGAGAAACCTAGTTACGTCCTGAAACTGGTAAGAGTCTGAGCTGTAAACAACACAATGTGTATGAACAACATCATTTCCTATTAGATTCTTTGTATCCGTATTATTTGTGAGAAATTAAAGCTTAGCCTTAAGAGACTGTTTTAGAAAGTAATAGTCTACCTTACAATGTCAAACTGCAGCCATCTTTTACTTCCACCTTGGAAGAAAAACCCAAAACATCGCAAGACACCAACCTCACTGACGCCATACCCAAGAACAGCTGAAAGATGGAAGTGAACCACTGTTTTTTTAGACAGCAGTTGGATATTCACCCCCAGCCCGCTACCTTGAACGTGCTGCTTCCACTGCAAGCGCCAGTAAGTTGCCTTCCCCAGTAGCAGCACACTGTGTTAGAGCAGCGAGACATTGCTGAGCTGCTGCTTCATCTCTAGTAGCCTTCACCTAAAGTGGAGGAGAAAAACATTAAGTTAAAACAAACTACAAGGTGAACTGGGAATGTGTAAGATTTTCTGATTTCAAATATTAATTCTAGAGGCATGGAATTGTCAATTGTCAATATATGCTATGTATTTGAAAAACATTAGAAGTAAAAAGGTTTTTCAAACCTTAAAACACATGTATAAGTCCATTAAATAACTCTAAAATCATTTGACCTACGTTTCTACTAATTATTAAAGTGAATGTCAATTCCTGGTTCCATAACCCTGTCCCGTCACAGCACTTGACAAGCTGCCCCAAATAGTGTGAGTGGTTAAGTAATGTTACATAGTTTTAGAGCAAAACATTGCATAGATATTTTCTATCTTAGTTTCAGAAAATGTAAAGTTATCAATTTGGAAAGGTTAGACATACTCATGAGACTACCTGAAATACAATTATTAAAACCAAATGAACACAACAAAACCATTTTTGTTTGGATTCTAATACTGTGTTTCTTGAGATTTTCTATCAGCCTCCACTGAGGTTGAACGGGAATCCAGCTTCCCTGCTAAAGAATAAAGTGGATTCTCAGAAATTGGAAGGCCAAATTTCTGGAAGGCCATCTTTCCTTAGTATTACTCAAGTTCTATTCGCAATTACAAGCATTTTCATTTTTAAGAAGGTAGTTCCCACCTTATTAATCTTCTCGATCTGCTTGCTACGGACTGAAGTATTATCAATAGCCAGAACTTCGACTGTCTCCTCTTTTTCTAGCTGATGCTTGTTTACTCCAACAATTACTTCAGACCCTATTTCCAGTGAAACACCAGAAACTCAGAATACATTTGCAAACTACTGTGAAAAGACACAATATTAATAGGACAAGAAAATTTTGAGCAATATAATGCAGCATTTTGCTTCATAACTCTACACATTTCAAATACTTAACATTTGTTCTTATAGGAAGAAAAATCTGTATTTTACATATTTTATGACAAGAGATGATTAGATGCATGAACATTCAACTCAGTGAATACTGGGCCAGATAAAAGATTTGAAATAGAACAATATTTGTCTTACAAACCGATTTAGTAACGACTCACTAATATGCATTAGCTATTTTTCTCTTTTTAAGTTTACTGAACTGAATCTTACAGAATTAAGCAGAAGAGCTGGGCTCCTGCACTGCTCTGCATTTACTTTTGTGATTTATCAGATAAATAAGAAAGTGAAGTTCCGACTTAAAACTACTCCATGTGAATGAAAATTAATTTATCATGTCGGAAAACTGTATTTTAGCTTTCAGCCAGTATGGAATTTACAACAATTTTTATTTGCAGTGCCTGATAACATTATTACACTCTTCAAAGCAACATGATGTAATTTACCTTGTGAGAGAAAACACGGAACTTTCTTGATTGTTCTTTATTGGTCTTAATTAAAGACCTGCTTCAAATTTATCCTCCAAACAAGAAAGTTCTTATAACTTCTTTCATGTTTGAGTTATCCCTAGTTTCTGTTACCGGACTGCTACTGGAATGCAGACTAGAAAAAGCGGAACTGAGCTATAAGCACGCTTGTGTACAAATCTCCACATATACTTACTGTATGTGTAGCTATGCATATACATATATATCTCACAAAAAAAGAGCTGCATCATCCACTAATCTGAGATGACTGCATTTTTTCTGGTTTCAGGGAAAAACGGAAGCTCTCAAGCAAAACCAGGACTTGGGCCAGCTAAAATTTGGCCATGCAATACCGCCATCTGCTGGCTGTCATCCCTTTAAATTCAGGAATCAAAGCTGAAAGATACCCTCAGAAATTAGAGGATCAACTAGTGAAGGCCGAAAATACTCCTTTAAAATACTTTTTCTAGTGCTTTGTATAATCTAGTCTTAAATATGTCAAGAAAGACTGTTGTTACACTGGTATTATATTTTATCCATACTGCTATCTCTTTCCAGACATAAAACTCCTATGTCTTTCACTGACACAAAACTATGACCATTTTATCGCTCACAATCTGCTGCTCCTGAACTAAGAAGAAAAAAACCAATGAAAATGTAAAACCACATTTATACAAAGGTACTGTATTGGCAGTTTTCCCTTCTTTCACCTCCCTTCTCCCTACCAGAGTCAATCCTGGCTTGTCTTCGGGCTGCACACTCTTCAATACGAAGTTTGGGAATCCCCTCAGCGACAGCTTTGGCCATTCCACCCATTTCTTCAATCTCCTCAACAAGCTGCAAAATTAAAAGGATTGAAAAAATAAATAACAGCGAGGTTCACAAAAGGAGCTTTGCACTTGTACTGCCATCCAAAGTTTTATTATATCTATATAGAATCATAGAATCATAGAATTGTTGAGGTTGGAAGGGACCTTTAAGATCATCGAGTCCAACCTTTAGCCTACCCTGACAAGAGCCACTTCTAAACCATGTCCCTCAGTGCCCCATCTACCCTTTTTTTAAACACCTCCAGAGATGGTGAATCCACCACCTCCCTGGGCAGCCTATTCCAATGTTTAATAACCCTTTCAGTGAAAAAATGTCTCCTAATATCCAATCTAAACCTCCCCTGACGTAACTTGAACCCGTTTCCCCTCGTCCTATCACTTGTCACCAGGGAGAAGAGGTCAGCCCCCATCTCTCTACAACCTCCTTTCAGGTAGTTGTAGAGGGTGATAAGGTCTCCCCTCAGCCTCCTCTTCTCCAGGCTAAACAACCCCAGCTCCCTCAGTCGTTCCTCATAAGGTTTGTCCTCCAGGCCCCTCACCAGCTTTGTAGCCCTTCTCTGGACACGCTCCAACACCTCAATGTCCCTCTTGTAGCGAGGGGCCCAAAACTGAACGCAGTACTCGAGGTGGGGCCTCACCAGTGCCGAGTACAGGGGGATGATCACTTCCCTAGTCCGGCTCACCACACTATTCCTGATACAGGCCAGGATGCTGTTGGCCTTCTTGGCCACCTGGGCACACCGCTGGCTCATATTCAGCCGGCTATATATACAGTCCTGTGCTCTAAAAGTACTATCCCCATGTCTCTGACTAAAGGTTTTGGTATAAATTAAGAGACTTCTCAAAAAAAGAGCATTTTTATTACCAGATCTCCATGGATTCAATAACGATGCATGGCATATTGTTCAATCACTAACACCCATGGACGAAAAGGCTTAAAATTCGAGACCTTGACTCTGCACTGACCTCTCCCTGCCGACCAGCCCTTATGGTTACATACATACAAATATAAATAAATTGAAAAAAGCCAGGGTCGGTTCTCTGATCCAGAAGACAAATGGCATTGGCATGGTTCAGCTCTCACACAGCAGAAGCCCATTCGGCTCCAAAACCAGGGTGACTGCATTCAAACTACCTACTGCAAATGGCCATCGGGCCCTGCCTGGCACTGTCTAGAAGCATCCTAGTAGAAAAGGACCTAAAAACCACGTCAGACGCTGTGCTAACAGTGTCTGTACAGTCCCAGGCTCGTGTCTGGGCCTGCATTAGCCCAATTTGGGACTTTGCATAAGGGCAATAATTTGCTCAAAAGGAGAATCACTGCAGGCTAGACATGGAGGCATATATCTTTATGCAGGATTGTCACTAGTCAGACTACTCCTGCAGAGTACTTTTTAAAGCTTTTAAATGCTTTTTAAAGCTTTTTTTTTTAAAGCTTTTTAAAAGTAATGACTGGTAGCTAAAAGCATTATTAAAAATATATTCTGAACCAACAGAAAAATTTCTCCTAAATTCTGCGTAATACTCAAGGATGGCCAGACAATTGTCTGCCTACGTGCTTGGCTATAAAACTCTGCTTTCAATAACCCCTAATTTAGAGACTCAAGCAGATCACAAGCATGAGTAGGCAGGTACCTAAGTAGGTTGGTTTGACTCTTTCTTCTGTTGAACCCTTTATTTTTCTTACACATAAAACAGATCCCAGCAAATTGGGAGTTTTCAACGTGCAAGCGACTTTGCGGAACTTGATTATTTGTTCCACACTGGGATATTTCCCTTTTGAATGTAGCCTACTAGAAGGCTGAAGTGTCTCTTTCTCTAAATATACACTGTAGTTTTGTAAAGTTCATTTACAAAGAAATCAGTGAACTCTAAGTGTAAAATAATTTCCTCTTTAGAAGTTACCAGCATATCAAAAAGTCCCTTAAAACACATTTCTCAAAAATCCTATACCTAAAATTTTCCTACAAAACATAAAAGTTTATGCAAACTGACCTTTAGAGCAGCTTCATAGACATCGTTGGTGAGGCACTCCATGAGGTATGATCCCCCCCAGGGGTCTGCCACTTTAGGAATACCTGACTCCTCTTGAATGATGATCTGCGTGTTCCGAGCGATGCGAGCGCTCTTCACTGTAGGCAAACCCAAGGCTTCATCAAACGAATTTGTATGCAAAGACTGCGTACCTCCAAACACTGCAGCCATTGCTTCAATTGTAGTACGGATAACATTGTTAAAGGGATCCTGGAAGGAAAAGGAGAGCTCCGAAGCTCAGCAGCTCTGCCACTGGGCTGAGGCAGATCAGTCACACACATACTACCGCAATGGAACGAATGCAAGATTCCCCATTGAAACACTGGGATCATAACAAAAGCTGGAAAAGAAAACTTTAAGCATCCAATCAAACTGATAGATCACTTATCAATATCTCGGACAAAGAGATTAGATCCATAAAGAAAGGCAAAATTATCAGCGTATGAGTAAATTGGTCATGATAACAAAGGAAAGCCTAACTTATATTTAGTGGTGTTTCAAAGAACTTAATCCAAGTCGGAGAGCATGGAACAGGTAGTCCCGATGTCCTCTGTCCTCAGATTCCAGAAGTCTTGGAGCAGTGAATAGCACATTTGTCAGACAGGTTACTAGTCAAGATACATCTTGGAACTAAATGTGCTTAATATTTTCACTAATAAAGACAGGAATTACAGTTGAAATTTGCTGGTGCTATAAAACTGAAAGATATCTGTGGGAGAACTGGGATATTAACCTAAACAAATGGATAATCTGGAGTACAGAAATATACTCAGTGGTATAGAAATATACTCAGTGTCACAGAATATAATCTTAGGTCAAAATTTATATCTGCTCTTTTCATACATCTAGACAGTTGAATTGTATATATGCGGCTTACAGTCAAAGAGGAGTTATCACGATCTCCAGGGGATGACTTGTGTTTTGAGACCGAGTTAAGAGTCACCCACTGCATTGGCTCATCTTATCTCATTTGATTACCGAGGGAACTCAACAGTAGCTCAGACTGCATAGCTAATCCTTGACATGTTTAGCTGGGATAAAATGTATCCAAAATAACTAAGAGCTATTAAAGTAATATGACCTTCAAGAAGGTGAAAGGTATCATGATATCTGTGAACTAAGTTATTTTCCACAAAGAAACGGAATTAATATCACTATTTTACAAGGTCACGGTAATTCTACCCATACCGCAGTCTACTTCTTGTTCAAATATTCCATTTAAAGAATTACAGAAAAATGTGATTTGGATGAGAAAGAATGTAAAACCAAATTTATGAGTGGATACCCATCTACAGACAGGACAAAGAAAAACATATTTGCCCTCAAAGACCTATAAGGAGCAAACACTGGACACTGAGGAGCTATATTAAGATAAAAAATGTTTAGACAGGAAAAAAAACATTACGATCCAGCCAGAAATATATTTACACTGGAAGACAGTTGAACATATTTTTGGTAATATTACTATTTTGCTCTCATATAATACTTTTAATTGGGGGACCCACAAAGGCCCCTGTTCAGAAAATTCCTTTGTTTTAGCTTTACTGCGTTCCTGTAATATAAGTAAACATTATATTTGCTTTGAAAAGAAGAATAAAACCAAGGCACACAAGTCAAATAACAATGATTGCAATCACAAACTAAAAATAACTCTTATTGCATGTCTTTGATTGAGAACGGGCCTTGGAGCAAGAGCTGTAATCCAGCTCTGACCTCACTTGGGAAACTGTATATGCTGTCCAGTGATTCATTTTTTTGTTGCAAAGTGATGTAACTCAGCAGGAAAAGCAGAAAGTGCACCCAGTTTCGAAACAGCAGATGAGTGATAACCATTACTTCAGCCTTCAGCAGTGAGTCAAGGGCATGAAAGACTGCCTTGGACGCTCAAATGAATTCTTAAGCCAGTGACCTTGAGAAAAAGGAGCCTCTATTTCCTTATTCAGCTGCATTCTGAAAGGATAACTTACAGGATAAATCCGAGAGAGAGATTCATCCTTTGAGTCCTGAATTAATGTAAGCACCTCTCTGCAATTCGCCCTCTACTTAGCAGGTTTGGATCCTATTCTCAATTCAGTATCCACTAGACTGAGAGAACCCATGCTTAAGACAATGATTCCAGAATGAAAATGAAACCAGACAACGAAAAGTTAGGCACTGAGACTCTGCCTGTCACCATACTGGAATCCTTTTGTGAATACAATCTCAAGCCTTTAGTTTCTACCTTTTTACCTGAGTGCTACAAGGCAGTCCAGAATACTGAGGTATTTCATAAATCAGGATTTTGGGAAGCAATGCTGCTGGCACTCAACAATACTTTTTATATTGCGTAAGCAAGAAGTTGTATCCAATGCATTTGTCAGACTGAGAGTACGACAGGTTGTGTCCTTCAGAAAGCCGCATCTTTATGAGTAAAACCAGCAGCCCCCTTTAAGATACATATCATGAGAATATATTTAAATGAGGAAGTTGATGACAGTCCGATTTCTAACCTGCTCAGTGAGTGACCAGCCTGAAGTCTGACAATGAGCTCTCAGCAGAAGAGATTTGGGATCCTTGGGCTTAAACATTTTCTCTATCAGGTGAGCCCACAGCCGCCTCCCAGCCCTCAGCTTAGCTATTTCCATATAGAAGTTCATGCCAATTCCCCAGAAGAACGAGAGCCTGCAACAAGAGCACACAAACAGGATAAAACATTAAACCATTCTGTTTAAATAAAGAAGTCCTACAGCAAGGTCTCCAATTAATTTACTTTTACAGATATAAAGCAGACATAAGATGATGAGAATGTTCCTGGACACTGGTGCCAATTGCTACAGAATGATACACATTTATACCAATAAACTGATTTAGTGTCCAAACAAGGTGACTGCAGGCAAACTGCCAGTGACAATGGTCCCTGAAACTGCTAAACTGTCCCCAGGGGCTGTTTCAGGGGAGCCCTAGGTGAGGCAGTGTTCCAGCATGCGGAATTTGGATAATGAGGTGAAGTCTCTGTGCTCAAAGAGCGATTAAGACTGGCTTTGCTATCTCTTGTGCAAACCAGGGTAGTGAAGGCTTGTCTGGCTATCACAAGATATGTAAATAACGGGGTAGTTTTGGGGAGCCGGGACAGCCCTGCTTTTCGTCAGCAGAGACAGTAAAATCAAGATAACACAGACTTTGTGTAGCTCTTTATTTCCTTGAGAGGCTGCCATGATTAAAATTGACACCCCTGTATATGCTAATGAAGATTTTAGAGATCATGCTAAACATATACGACTATAGCACTCATCTCTCCACCCAAATCATACTACACCTAGGGGAGGGAAACCTCGTCATTTTGGGGATAAAAGGACGGAGAAAATTGGGAGAGAAGAAACTTGATACCTGATGGAGCAGTCGATGGGCTGTGTTCTCTTCCTCCACCCCAGGCAGGGACGCCTTTCTGGGTAAGTGCTGCGCCTTTCACCCTCTGGTGAACGTTACCCCAGGTTGTTGTACTATCATTATTTTTGCTAGCAATATTAACCTTAAGTAATTAGCGCTACTGTAGTTAGTGAATTTATCAACGGCAATCTCAAATCTGCGACTGTCGCTCTCAATAAAATAACTAATTTCGATTATTTGTGAATCTGATTCAGTGACAGTCCTTTGGTGGGACTCTGATAGTAAATCAGTGAAAGTCCTGGGACTCTGACAGACAAATATCGAAACTACAGTCCTTTTAACGCGACACTAATACAGACAGTGACACTCTAGTGCCAGGGAATGTTCCTGGACACAATCTAATAGTGTAGTCACGCTCACAAACTACTTATGATGAGAAGACATAACATATTGCAAGCACGCTTTCATCCTTTTCCTGATGATTTTAACCAAAACACAAATCAAACATCAGTTCAATACTGGATAGCGTATCAGGGAACAGACTGATTTATCTACTTTTTCCTGTTTATAGCTTCTAAGATTTATAAATGTAAACATGCAGAGTTAAAGCCAGTAAAACTCTTTATACTAAAGATGCACTTTTTTTACAGTGAATTAGCTACTGAAACAGTTTGCCAAAGGCTCTCACAGATTCTCCCTCACTAGAAAGTCTGAAAATAAGGCTGTGTCTTTTTCCACACTTTTGTGACACTGTGATTTTGCCACAGATCTTGGAAACAAGTTAATTCAGCTGACTCCTGAAGTTTGAATGTGCAACAGGCTATGTGAACCACACCTTTTTATTTTTAGACTCACCACATAGTTAGGGTACCTGTAACCGAAACTGCAATTCTGCTTAGTTTGGCAGTAACTATACAAAAATACAATATTCTGCTTCAAATTAGATTTTATTCCTAGGAAGTTTGAAACTGTAAATTGAACCACTTGAACCTCCCCTTGCTAAGCACTTTTTCCCAAATATTTCAAAATAATACTTATGAAAAAAAATTCAATAATACTACAGTACAAAAGAACTGTGAGAGCTCTTGCTGCATTCTGCACTCCTAAAGCTACGACTGTCTCAGATCTAACAGCTTAGGGATCTTCTTTCTGACTCAGAGACCAACTGTCACGACGGACCTTGACAATGCTTGGGCTTGTACGTGAATTTTATTCAGTTTATTAGCACAGATGTAGTCTAAGCGTCTGTTGGACCAGGTATTTTCCTACTGCTAAAACTGTGTAACGAAAATAAAACAAAACCTATCTGCAGTGTGAGCATTGTCAATATTGCTTGTATGTACAGAAAGACTGAATTTGATACCAAACTCTAGATGTTTTACCAAAAGTGAGTTTTTACTTGCAAATTTCTTTAGCTCACCTTGGTGCAAATTCATCAATGGTAAGGCCAGCTTTAAGTCCAGTTCTGCAGTACTCCAAGCCATCTGCTATAGTATAAGCTAATTCCAGAATGGTATCAGCTCCTGCCTCTTGCATATGGTATCCGCTGATTGAAATGGAATTAAATTTTGGCATATACTGCAAAAGTAAAAAAAAAAAAAGGTAAGACATTGCAGGGGGATTGGAGTAGATGATCTTTAAAGGTCTCTTCCAACTCAAACCATTCTGTGATTCTATGACAGCAGAAGAAGGGAGGATCAGATAAATTTTCTACCAACATTCACAAACAATCCATTCTTTGTAAATTGCGAATACAACGCATCTCTATTCAACGGTGTTTGAAGATCTATACTTTACATGCTTTTACCTTTTTTGCACTGTTCATTGTGCTTAAACTATCACCCATCATGTAAGTCTCTTTCTCAGTTACAGGCTGTGTTCCATCTCTCCAATGAAAACACAGTTAAGAAAACAACTGGCAGTACTGAACTTCCACTCATCAGTTCAGGACTTCGCTCCTTTCATTATCTGCTTTTCATGCTCAATTTCGCAGCAGAAGTCCTTTGAGATTTCTTACCTCTTCACTCCTGCTTACAGCTGTAAAAAGCTTCTTAATTATGTGGCTTCTTACTTTCTATGCAAAGAACAGCCTGTCTGTTCCTTGTCTCCAAGCTTCCTGCCTTCCTTTCAGGCTCAGCCTCATCTTAATCTCACTTTGATTTGGACTGACTTAAAAATCTTAAAATTTATGCTGTAAGTGTTTTGGGACCTTAACTTCTCCTCACGGCCCTTCCCACAACCACATCATTCTTCACTATGACAGGTCTTCCCATCTTCTGCTTTGTTCTCCAAAGTGTCTCATAAATAGTTAACTAGATATAATAACAGAAGTAAATACATTTAAACAACGAATACCTTTGAGGTGTACTGGAAGATGTCAGCAATAATCCGCATGGATGGTTCTGGGGGGAAAATGTACGTATTTCGGACCATGAACTCCTTCAAGATGTCATTTTGGATTGTCCCTGTCAGCTTGGCCTGAGGCACTCCCTGTTCTTCTCCAGTTACAATGAATGTTGCCAACACGGGAATTACTGCCCCGTTCATTGTCATAGAAACTGACATTTTCTCTAAAGGAATTCCATCAAAAAGGATTTTGGTGTCTTCCACTGTATCAATGGCAACTCCAGCCATTCCAACGTCTCCTCGAACTCGTGGATTGTCTGAATCATAACCACGGTGGGTGGCTAAATCAAAAGCAACAGATAATCCCTGCTGGCCAGCTAAATGAAAAAGAAAAAAAAAACAACCACACAACAGAGAGAGATATTCAGAAGTGTTGAACAGACTTGCATTAGACTTGGGTCTAAATCTATCAATTTTATTTTACATGATCCAGGCCTGGATGACAAACCAATTTTTGATGTTCAACACTGTTCCCTCCCCAAATCTCTCCAAGGTCTTCTAGTCTTCAGCTTTAAATAAAAAAGCTTCTAACTGAGAAAAAATAATGTTGTAGTCCTTCTAGCTCAGCTTACTGTGCTTAACAAATTACTGAATAACAGTTTAGCCACAAGTTATACATGTGCATAGACAGTAACAGGGCTTATATACAGAAACTCTACTTAGCTTAGCTGGAAACAAAAGTGTGATAAACTATGTCACATTACCTTCTCTTTATGTCAAATTAAACACACACACACACATACAGATTGTTACCCTGGCTCTAGTGACATATGTTTATTCGTAAAGCAAAGTGATGCATTTCTAAACTCACAGAAGGAGAAAATTACACATATAAAGCAGGGAACGGGACAGTGAGCGCTCTTGGCAGACTTGTTGCTGCAACCTGAAAGCAGTACTCGAAACTCTGCTACCCCCAGGCATTCACCCTCAGACTAGCACTGCTGTTCCTGAACTAACTGTATCTATTGCATTTGCAATTTTGCTTCTCAACATCATTGTCAGATACCAGCTATTGCCTTTGATCTAAAAAGCTAGGTGTTAGCTCTGAAGCACAATGACAAAAATTTTAATTTCTGCCTAGTTTCAAGCAATAGAAATTTCAGCAATTATGAGAACTGATAATTAATTCTTTTTCACCATTCCTCTAATTACAGGGAGATTTTAATTGAATTATTAAAAATGCTTTACAAACAGGTCAGATTCAGAAGCTATACTAAATAATTCAATATTAATGCAACCATTAACACAACAACAGAGATAAAATATCACAATGTAAAAAGTCAAATAAACACGAAATGTTCCTGGCAGCAAACATTCTTGAGTACCTGAGCTGTGCTACCAGCCAACCCAAGTGTTAGCACTTCTGCTTCAAGCAGCAATGCTCATCAGTAAGACAGACTATATTCAGAACAATCTTTCTATATAAACGTTTGTTTGCAAACCTCTAATACCCTGTATTTATAATTGCTTCATTTACTGAGAGTTTTATAAATGCAAAGAACCACAAATACTTGCAAGAATACTGCAGCAGCTAATATTGCTTCATATTAGTTAACCACAATATGGCAAGAGGTAAAATTCCCCAAACAGCTCTTCTCCCCTGCCCTAAACACCGACGTTTGGAGTAGGAAGGCCTATAAAGTGGGAAATAAAAGCATCACAGATGCTTACTCAGAAGTCTGCTGTTTTTACTGGTAAGGTGAATTAGCTTCAAACAATTGCCAAGATGTACGGCTGGTGTAAAACTAATGCTTCAGTCTATCAAGAACAACTTTTTAGCAGTGGTTTTACAATGCCTAACTCAGTAGTGTATTACGATGACACTCTGGCAATTAGCTAAACAAATTCCTGCAAAGCACTATACTCCGCAGAAATATTGGTAAAACCACTCTCAAATGTGGAAAATACCAATACTTTTAGGAAGCTGGCTTCACTAGTACACCATGAGTGACACTATTCATATGTATTTATATGAGTTCATGTATATCTTATGAGATGGAAATGCAAAATGTCAGAATACACTAATACTAGAAGTGGTAAGTGTCAAAGTTCAATAGGTTTTTTTCATTATAATCTTCTCTCATGGTCACAAAATGAGTGTGAAGTGCTCCATGATCTCTGCTGGTTGGACCCTGGGATGCAGCCAAATTTTGCCTCTGTCAGCGTCAAGGCAGACTAACTAAAAATAGCATTTAACGCATTCATTTTTCCACCTCAATAGTAAAATGAAACAAGGACAGTTTCAGAAATGGTCCTATTTCCCAGTACTAAAGAAATACAGCGTCGCTGGGAAAAGCCTATCAGAAATCAAAACTCACAAGGCAGAATGATCACCATAGGTGATTCACCATAGGAATGTTTCCCATTGCTTTGCAAGGCAATGTTGTTCCCAAATCAGCTGTCTTACCTTTAATGTTGTCCTTGTAGAACTTGTTGCTCTCCTCCACTGTACTGAAGCCAGCGTATTGGCGGATAGTCCATGGCCTGTAGGTGTACATGGTTGGGTAGGGTCCTCGAGTGAAAGGTTTCACCCCTGGCAGCTCCTCAGGGAGGTCTTCTGTGTCCCTTTTGGCGTATAAGGGCTTGATGTCGATCCCCTCTGGGGTGTGCCAAATTAAATCCTTGGGATTCTTGCCCTTGAGCTGCTTCTCAGCAAGGGCGGCCCACTCGGGGTGCAGTGGCTGCCTGTGCAGCGAACGCCACACGAGCCTGCAGGCTGGAAGCTGTGCCAGGCATGTGCAGTGGTGGGGCCACAGCCGCAGGAGAGCATCCTTGGCTCTTAGCATGTCTGCCCAATGGTTGGCAAGTATGGGGTAAGCTGAAGAAAATAAAAACATATATTTTGCATGATCATATAAATACAACATGGGAGAAGTGAGCATGGAGAGGTCAATCAGTTTGCTAAAGCCAAAACTCAGGAAAAAACCTAAATGTATTTATTCACTTACCCATTTGACAGACACCGCCTCCCCTTGCCTTTCAACCAGACAATGCATAAAACAGAGTCCAGGAAAAATCCTATATTTTTTTCTAGATAAGGAAAACATTCCTACAAGTCATCTACATCCATGTATGAAATGTGTAACTTATTTCAGTCCCTAAGCAGCACCATCATTCATCAGTCACTGAAAAGTCCGTGTTATGCATGAAGATGGCATGCCTGTCTACCTTCTCACCTTGCAATCTCTCTCTCACCTACGAATTCCTTTACGTCAAAGAGGGACCTTCAACATCAAAGAGACATTCTGAAGGGAGCGGACTGTCAGAAAGCTGCTGACATGTCACACAGTTTGGAAACGGTGGCTTGGGCTGGATGAAAATCAGAGCTATACTAAGAAAGGAGGAAAAAAATGAGGTATGCAAGAACACAGGGATAATACAAGCTACAGAGCTCACCACACCATGCATGACATTGTGATGGTACATAAGTTCAGTAACTCCTGAAAGCTGTAAGCTCCTCTGCTTCTGCTCTCCATACCCTATCCCTGCACTTCCTCCCTAAGCCAAAACCTTTACAGCTTGGCACCAAGGGCCAGGTCACCTCCTCTCTGCCTCATCTCCTTCACAACTCCCGGCAAACACACAATTCCCTGACACCTTTATGAGAAAATCTGCATAAAACTAGCAAGCATCTCTACCACTGTCACGGTGCTGCAGCAACGTGCTCCATACAAGTGCTTTAATATATGCTATGTGTGGTATACATATAATCTGATGAGCACAGAGGAGGAGGGGCACTCAGTCCCCTGCAGAGGATGGAAGGCAACCTCTACCTCCGCTGCTGCAGGGATCCCAACGCCATCCCCCCGAACCAACCACAAAGCTGCCCTGTCACCCTCTCCGTCCACCCCTCACACCACAGCACCCGCAGCCGGAGGGCAGATGGAAGACCAGAAAGCACTGGCCCGGCCTGGCAGCCCCACACCGCCCTGACAGACCCACACCGCCCCGACAGACCCACACCGCCCCGACAGACCCACACCGCCCTGACAGACCCACACCGCCCCGACAGACCCGCCTGAGCGCCCGGCACCCCCCCGCCGCCACGGCCCGCCCCCAACACACCCCCTCGGCGGCCAATTGGGATGGGGGGGCCGATATGGGGGGCTGAACAGAGGGTCGCGGCCCTGCCCGCCCCAAGGGACGGGAGCGCTGGGCCGAGCTGCGGCCTCAGGACAAGCCCCGGCCCCCGCCGCCCCCTGCTACCTGCTGTCGGCCCCTCCGCCGGCGCCCACAGTCCCCGCGGCGCCGCGCATGCGCCTGGCCGCCTAACGCGCATGCGCAGAGGGCGGCTCCGCGCAGCGCCCGCCTGGCAGGAGGCGGGAAGGGGCAGTGCGCATGCGCCTGGGGCCGCGGCGGGGAAAACGGTTCGGTAACGGCTGGGCGGCAGCGCTGAGGAGGCGTCGGGGCGGTGAGCCGCGGGGCGGGGTGAGGTGGTGGTGGGGTGAGGTGGTGGTGGGGTGCTCTGTGGGGGTTACCGCAGCGTTATCCGGCAGCAACGGGGAGCGGGAGTTTGGGGGTACAGGGTAAGGGGTGTGGGTCGTTAGGACTACAATTCCCAGCATGCAGTTCGCTCGGCGTCGCCGTGCCACTGGTGTCGCGGGGAGCCTTGCATGGCGGGAGTTGTAGTTCTCTGAGGTAGGCTGCCCCACAAGACCCTTAGTTACTGGGGGGTGGGGTGGAGAGTCAGAGCTTATTATTTATCTGTTGTGCATAATAGAATCATAGACTCATAGAATTTTTAGGGTTGGAAGGGACCTTAAAGATCATCTAAGTCGCGACTGTCGCCTTGCGAGCCGTGGCGGGGCCTCGTGTGAGGGAAGAAGTGGCTTGAGGGGGTGAATGGAAAATTGAATACATCTGAGTTGTCGTTTTAAACTGCGGCAAGGAACATTACAGTTAGGTGTTAGGGTAAAAAATTCTGATAGCATGATGGCCCCACTGAGGTGTATTAGAAATGAAAAAGAATTTCTATTGTTGGAGGCCTTTAAGAACAAATTAGACTCTTTTCTGCAGTTACTGTTGCATTGCCATTGCTGCTCTTTGGTGTAGAGACATGCTGGCTTTTAATTTTAGAAAGAGATGTTGAACACACAAAGACTTCTCTAAAAGGCAAAAGAGGGGTGCTTTTTTTTATTGGTCCTGCGCGTAGACAGGTATGCAAGATTTAGGCTTTGGCTTAGAAAATATGCAAACCATTTCATAGAATGATAGAATGGTTTAGGTTGGAAGGGACCTTAAAGATCATCTAGTTTCACCCCCCTGCCCTGGGCAGGGACACCTCCCACTAGACCAGGCTGCTCAAAGCCCCATCCAGCCTGGCCTTGAACACCTCCAGGGATGGGGCAGCCACAGCTTCTCTGGGCAACGTGGGCCAGTGTCTCACCACCCTCGTATTGAAAAATTTCTTCCTAATATCAAATGTAAATCTCCCCTCTTTCAGTTTAAAACGGTTACCCTCATCCTATGGCTTCACTCCCTCATCAAGAGTCCCTCCCCAGCTTTCCTGTAGGTCCCCTTTAGGTACTGGAAGGCTGCTATAAGGTCTTCTCGGAGTCTTCTCTTCTCCAGGCTGAACACCCCCAACTCTCTCAGCCTGTCCTCACAGCAGAGGGGCTCCAGCCCTCTGAGCATCTTTGTGGCCTCCGCTGTTGGAACAGGTCCATGTCCTTCTTGTGCTGAGGCCCCAGAGCTGGAGGCAGCACTGCAGGTGGGGTCTCACCAGAGCAGAGGGGCAGAATCCCCTCCCTCAACCTGCTGGCCAGGCTGCTTTTGATACAGCCCAGGACATGGTTGGCTTTTGGGGCTGCAAGCATACATTGCTGGCTTATGTTGAGCTTCTCATCAACCACTTGGGCTCATTTGGTACAGGGTATTATCTGTTGTTTTGCTTGTTAGTGTATGATTTATATGTACAGATTATAATGGGATTTTAATTTTGTTTTTCTTTCCTCCTGTTCTCTTTGGCTTACAGATAATGAAACGCCACCACACATCTTCCAGTAAAACGGGGGAGACCCCTGGTGGGGGATCAGCAAAAAAAGCCTTTAAATCACAAAATCAACAACGGCTTTCCAGCAAAAGAAAGGGAACAGATGTAGAAGGAAGAAAACAAGGTCAAAAAAGACAGGTAGTCATGATTTTGGATCAGAAAAGTTAAAAAAGTAACCAAAGGGAAAAAAAAAAAGGTGGTTTTGCCCAATTTTCTACTGAAATTTATAGAAAATATTCATCAACTAAATGTAGTCTTCTTAAGGAAATGTGAACAGCTATTTTGAGACCCTCTGCCTTAGCTGTTCCCTGATTTCCAGAGTTTCTAGCTGCGTGCTCCTGTGCCTGTGACAAGTAGAGGGAAGCATTGCCTGACGATTGATAAAAAGGCAAGCTAGCTGTGCAGTTTTGAAGAGCTGCATAGTGTCTGTTTAAACAGACTGATAAAATCAGAGTCAATTTCTGGAAAATATTTTCTACATATCTCAGGGTTGGCCTAGGCAGATTTCTGTTGGAGCAAGCTTGCTTAACCACTTAACTTACGAACGGCATGATCTCAAGATGCAGCTGGATAGCGAAACATTTTGTGTATATCTTTTTTCATGACCTCATTCTTTGAATGGGAGGAACTAAAAAGAGTGAATTACTTTCCTTAACTTGCTTGAGATGAATTATTATTTCACAATTCAAAAAGCCTTTTTTGTGGTCAATAGCAACAGACCTCTGTCAAGCACTGAAGTGCTTTCACAGCCTTTTTATAGCTGGCTGCTAGTAGTAAATGAAAGGTTTCACACTTGGTTGCAGCAGAGGGTGATTCAAAATTACTATATTTGCTGTAAACTTTTATTTTCACCAGGTCACCCAGACAGTCAAAAGGAAAGCTAACGAACACGAGGACTATTCCCCTGCAGGTAGGATTGTATTCTTTCCTTGTGTTTGTCTCGTGCAAATTCAGTGTTTTGAAAAAACACTGGAAGTAAACACAGTAACTGCTGTGTTGAAATCATAGATGCCTGAGGTGTCACTGAAATAACTTTCAAAGTTTTCTTTCTGAAACAGTACCAGTGAATATTTGCAGTACGGTTAGCTGGTGTGCACTCACACCATATGTGTTATATATGCACACATTAATCATATGCTTTTGTTTGCAAGTAGTGTTCTCTTGTAAAATTCCACCACAAGCACCCAGAACATTTTAACTTCCTCTTCACAAGTCATTGTCTTCTCTGTTAACCTCCTATCTTAAGACTGGCATGTGTTGTATTGAACATACAAATGAGACGAGGTCCCTGCTGCATTGAGTTTCTCACTTATGTATATTCCCACTCTCTTTTATTTTTTTTTTATTTCATTCTGTGTTTTCTCGCTTGCATTGCCAGTGATTTTGTGAAAGCATCTGTTTGGAATGAAACCGCTGTAAGAAAGAACCTTTCCTATTTTGTGCATTTTAAACAATTTGTGACTTGCAAATAATAAGTACCACCTGATGTGGATAGGTTTGACCTGACAGTTTTGTGACATGGAAAAATCTTAACTGTTACACCTTTGTGTATGATCTGGCTGACCTGAGTCACAAAGCTGTCTGTCCAGGTTTGACAAATTGTATCTTTTTCTTTTTGCCTTTCTGTTAACAGGAGAAAAAGGTTCTTCAAAAAAGGTGAAGCTAACCAATGCTAAAATGGGATCTTGGCAGACTCTCTCAGAGAGCAGTAGGCAGTTTCTGGAAACTATGATGGATTCAGCAATGCTGTAAGTGCCAAATGTCCTCATGGTTCTTCTTTGTTTCGACAAAGAATAAAGTAAAAATCATAACATTGCTTGAACTGGAAAAGCTTTGGAGCTTTTTTGGGCCATGTGGCTGTCTATGTATATTTTGTCTGGTATAATATAACACTTTCTATCTGAAGTTGGGAATTTTTAGCTAGAGAAGTTCTGACTACGTTCACTTCGCTTGATGTCTACTCTGTGCTTGCAGGCTTTGTGATGAAAATTCTGCCTTTGTTTTCTTTCCAGATCCATTTTGTGCCAACAAAGCGTGAAAAAAGATGACGTTCAGAAGCACCTCAATTTACTGAAAGAAAAGTAAGAAATTATAATTTAAAAAAAACACAACAAAAAAAAAGACAAAGAGGGAGAGAAGGGATTTAGTTTACCCAGTTGTTTTGTGCCGTGCTTGCAGAATTGCTCCTGGGAGCAATTGCATTTAGGAAATCTCCGAAAGGAGCAAATATGCAGAATCAAGGAGGGAAAAAACTTGATGGTATGTTGATTGAAGTGGACAAGTGAAAGTTGTTGAAAGACCCAGTTTAACTACTTCTATATGGGTAACAGCACCTAGGAGATATTCTTAAGAGCTCCTTTAGTCAGCTTTGTATTTATACAGGGTTTAAATTTGTGGGCGGCTATTTACTTTATCATTTTATGGTAGTGGCAGGAGCAGTTATAGCTGAATTTTCTTAAATGCTAATTAATTTTCGGACTGTTGAAGTTACTTCCAAGAGAATTGAAATTTGGTGTTTATGTCTTTACTTTTTATGTCGTTGTGGGAGTAATTACGTATGCTTGGGTGTCTGAGACTTTTTGTGTGTGGATATACCAGGCTCTTATCAACATAGAGCCTGAATGTGTATGTTTCTTTCTTTGCTCTTACAGTGCCTCAAGAGACAAACATGAGGAGCTAGTTTTTCATAAATGGTTTTCTATGATTCTTTTCTTTTTAATGTTTAATTTGTGACATGTTGGGTCTGATTTCCGAGTTGCCAAACTCATGCGGTCTCATCTGAGATGCATGGAAACTGTGGTAGTTTGGTGTATCTAACAGACAGATCCGACTTGGAAGAATTCAAGTCTTCCGCAGAATCAGAAGGAACTTAGAGAGCAAGCTAAAACTCTTCCTCTGCCGTAAAACTAGATATCATATTTCACAAAAGCATTTATGGACTTAACTAAAATGATTTTGTGTAGAAGCAGTTAAAAATGCTGCTTTTAGAATGCTTAGTTTTACTTTGAAAAGTAGAAAGGTCAGAACTGAGAAAATATTAATGTCAAATTGCAGTCAGGGAGTGTACAGGCCAATGGCATAGAAATCACAGAACATCAGTGTAATCGCAAGGGTTGGAATGGTGGGATTTCTTGTTCCTGGTCCCTTCCTTAGACATGATTTTTGGAAAACAGTTTGAGACAGCTTTTCTTCCTGCCTGGATCCTTCTACTTCATTTGCAAAAATTGGGCTAAATTGAGTTTATTTTTTCCCCAGAGAAGTCATTAGTCAGTTTTCTTTTTGTTTTGTAAAGAAGTCCAAACAAGTCATGCTTTCCTTTTTCTATAATAAAGGGTGCTGAGACTTTTCAAGACTTTGAAGGTGCCTCCAAGGAAGCTGGGCAACCTAAAGAAAATCCCGAGCCTTCAAATGGCAGAGAAACAAATGCTTGAGACAAATGAAGAGTCTTTGGTACAATTGCAGGTATGAAAGGCAAGGAAGGGAAGAAAATCTCCTGCTTATCTGCTGCTGCTCAATGTGTCATAACGTTTTAGTAGGCACACTACTGGCTATGCCCTTGCTGTTGTGGAGGAGTTGTCCACTGTTCATCACTGTCGCCCACCTTTGCTATAAAGCAGTGTATCTTTGTGGATGTGTTTTCAGTGACTCAGCTGATGCTGATTATTAGTATCTTATAAGCAAAAAGTTCACCATCTCTCAAGTAAATTTTGTCCTGGTTTTGCGTCTGTTTTATCTTAGGAAGAAATAAATGAAGCGAAGCGATCAGCAGAACTCGCTGAAGGAACTATAGAGCAGCTACAGGACAAAATCCAGATGCTCAAGAACCAGTTAGAGGAAGATGAAAAAAAGGCCAGGAAGGTATTTCCAATGGATGTTGCTGCATTCCTCTAGGGAGAATGTGTTTCCAGAGCTATTGCACTCAAGCTGTTTCTGCAGAGAGCCTCATATAAGGAAGGCCTTATTTGCCTTCGGGAGTGTATCCCTGCAATCTCTCCAACTTCAGTTGCAAAATTAAGAAGTTTTAGTTTTCAGAAGTTGGGTAATGACAGCCAGTTTATTTTCCTATTTGTGTGCCTGGTGTTTGTTTTGTTGTTGTGGGGTTCTTTTTTTCCTCTTTTTTACCTTCTAGGTATTCCAGGAAAATAGCAGCAGAGCACTCCACCTTCCAGAACTCCCCAAGGGCAGTTTCGAGGTACCCACTTTGCAGGTGAGCATGGAATATATTTTCAGAGACACCTTGGCTATGAAAAGAAAGGCAACAGAATGTGCTTTTGTCACTTAACCTCTGCCAGAGGGGGCAAATCTGAAAATTTGAAAACATCTGAAACTTATCTTTTTTTTTTTTTTTCTTTGAGAGCTATATGCTTACGTTTTAAAAACAGAACAAAACCCTAGAAAACCTGCCATTTAAAGGATCCCATGTCTTTTCCTAGGAACCCTGTGGTCCTAGGGAACCTGTTACCATTTCTGAAACGTATTTCTGTAACTGAGGGAAGGAAGGCTGCCTCATTCTGTGTCTTTGAATCCTTTCTATTCTAGCTGGTTTTAGGTACAGCTAGGCTGCATGAAAGTGAAATTTCTGTTGGACTCAATGAAAGTGGTTTTTTATTTGTTGTCTGTTATTCTTTCTTTCCTTCTTTAGGAAGAAATTTTGAAGATAAAAAATCAGAAAGGTCTTTTAAAGGACATGAACACTATTCAGCAGTCAGCTGACTTGAAGAACATGTTAACCCTCATTGAAAAGACCTATGAGAAGGTGGACTTCCTTTGAGAAACCAAAATATATGGGGTCTTCTCCTTTGGAGAACATAATTTATGCCAGCACTTTGCCTTAATGGAGAGCAGCAGGATGCTCCTCATGGAAATGATGTTTTCTTCCTGATGACTTTGCTGTTGTGACTGCAGAATTTCTGTTAAAACATTTTTCTATGAATATTGGTATGTAGATCTGTAAATACATTCAGAGAATCTAGTGATTGAAGTGATCAATCAAGGTGGGGTTTTTTGGGTGGGTGGGTTTGGACCTATGATGACTTCTAATGATGATATATACTGTTTTTGGAGAAGGGAGGGAAGTGGATCTTGGGTTTATCTGGGCATTTTTATAGAATAAGGCAACCTATTCCATTACATTTGTACTCTTATATCACATCATAATTGGTGAAGGCGGTATCTCTTACCAAGCTAATTTTTGTTTTGGATTTAAATGCTCTTTAAACCTGAAACACATAGTAAAAAATACGCTTATCTAATGCTCAGTTGCAAATCCCCTTTTCAACTTCCTTACCTTTTTAAATAAAAACCTTCCATGGCAGGAAGCTGTATGATTTTTATCAAATATACAAGTTTGATTTTTTTTTTTTACTTTTTCATATTCACTGCTTAAACTTTAAAAAAAGACATTCACACCTGATTTATCCAGATGGTCGGGGAAAGCAGAAAAGATCATTATAGAGCAAAGCTCTACGATTAGAGTTGTGTACCTGCCTTATATTTCATTAACTGTTAGGTATTCTTTAGCTTTAGAAGAAGAAAATTACGTCAGAAGTCTCTTTTCCCATGCACTTTAATCTCCCCTCCATTTTTTCCATGATAGAGCTTCACCCTTAAAAGATGTAGTTATTAGAAAGTGCTTTCTCCTGTCAAATTGTCTGCTAGAAGACAGCAGTGCTCCTTACATTGACTTACCACACAAATACTTAGTTCTTTTGTTTACAAGCTGCTGCTACTCTTAATGAGACATGAGCTAATTATCTCTAGTCTCCTATGACAGACTAAAAGCCTCTCTCTAGTTGCTACATGTAAGATCAGGAAAACCAGACTAAGCGCTTGCTTGCTTTGTATTGAATCACATGAGAAAGTAGATGAATATTTAGAAATATTTCTCAAATTTTTGATCACTGGAGAAGGGGAGCACTTACTGACATAACCCCTACCCCAAAGTAATTTAATCCAGTTTATGGGTTAATGATTTTCCTGCGTACCAGCTATTTTAGTTTTTGTTAAGTAAAGTTATACCCCTTTGCTTTCACTAAGGGTGATCTGCTTGCGAGCAATTTACTATGTGGGTTTTGAATTTCATGAACCACAAAGATATCTTCTTTTTTAAAAAAAAAAAAAAAAAAGTGTGGAGAACGGCCGAGATAGGATATACAAGGAAAGTTGAACTAGCAGTAACTGAAGAAGGAAATAATAAAGAAGTAAAGCATTTTATGAAAGCGATGAGTGGGGTTTGGTTACCCAGTGCTCTTTACAACACAGGAATGAGGGTGGAGCCAGTTCTTAAAGTAAGGTTCTCTGTGTAACAGTGCCAGAAGGTTCTGTGTAAGCCGAAGTGTACAAATAGGTGTGAAAAAGAAGTAAATAGATGAAGTGTGTGTCCCATCAAATGAAATGGTTTGGACAAGGTAGTGATACGTTGTTGATTGACTTTCGATCGTACATGCTGACATTCTGAAAGACAGGGTACCGAAGCAGGATGAATTCTTTCCTGGCTACTTGCAGCATTTCCTATATTTCCCCAAGCAAGGCTGTAATCACAGGACCTTTTGTAATTATTCTTGTGCAGTCAGCTCCTGGAATTGAGAATTGCAGTCTCTTCCCTTCCTTCCAAGTCCAGTTGTTTAGATTGCCATGTGTTCTGCTCAAAAGAATGTTTATATGCAAAGCAGCAGCGCTCCTTGGGGGCTTATAATGCCTTTTATGTATGTTAAATCCTATTTCTTTGTTACTCCTAAACCCAGTTTTGTCTGTATTTCCTGACCTGATTGTTGGTGAGTTCTTTGTAGCTGAGGGGTCTCCCTTCCCAAGCCTTATCTCTTACCATCCCCACCACTCTCCCATGTCCCATCGCTTGTCACCCCATACCTGTACTTCCCTCCACCGCATCCCACATCTCCTTTCTCAAGACCTCTGCTATCATACTCTGCCGCTTATTTCTTTATGTTCAATATATTATACAGAAATATCTCATTTGACATAGAATAACTGCTTGTTACTGCTGTCTGTATGAAACTGTGGTTGCACCATACAAATATAATAAAAATAAAATTATTATTCATAGACACCTGGTCAGCTGGAGGAAACGGTCAATTACACAGCGAAGTAAAACATTCGGAAAGCACTTGATGAGCCTCAGTCCTGAGGCCTTGTAAACATAGAGCAAACCTGTCACTAGCAACTGAGGTGCTGCATTACAGGGCTAGATAGAGAAGAAAACCATTGTTATTTTAATTATTTTTTTTTTCTGACTTTTGAAGATTTAGGGTAGGCTGTGGATATTGTTACTTTGGCATTGTCGTGCACACATAAACAGGACAACATAAAACAGGAATATTAAGCCAGACTTTTAGGAGGTGGTCTTAGTTCAACTTATTTGATGGCGGATACTCCTGGGCAGAGTTGCAGAATGATTGGATTGTGGTTTCTGATGGGATGAGACAACTCTTCCAGGAGAAGACTCCCTGTTGGATCGGTGTGCAGGGAGCTGTGAACTTGGGTGATTTGACATGGGAGCATCTGAATCTCTTCCCTTTCACAAACCTTGGCTTCAAGTTAGGTAAGTTACAAGCTACAGATTTTGTAGGATCATAGAATGGTTTGGGTTAGAAGGGACCTTAAAGATCATCTAGTTCCAACCCCCCTGCCCTGGGCAGGGACACCTCCCACTAGACCAGGTTGCTCAAAGCCTCATCCAACCTGGCCTTGAACGCTTCCAGGTATGGGGCATCCACAACTTCCCTGAGCAGCTTGTGCCAGTGCCTCACCACCTTCAGAGTGAGAAATTTCTTCCTAATATCTAGTCTAAATCTCCCCTCTTGCAGTTTGAAGTCATTACCCCTTGTCCTATCACTACATGCCCTTGTAAAAAGTCCCTCTCCAGCTTTCTTGTAGGCCCACTTCAGATACTAAAAGGACACTATAAGGTGTCCCCAGTGCCTTCTCCAGGCCCAACTCTCTCAGCCTGTCCTCATATCAGAAGTGCTCCACCCCTCTTATCATCTTTGTGGCCTCCTCTGGACCTGCTCCAAGAGGTCCATGTCTTTCCTGTGCTGAGGGCTCCAAAGGTGGATGCAGTACTCTGGGTGGGGTCTCGCCAGAGCAGAGCAGAGGGGCAGAATCCCCTCAATCATCTTAAGATACAATAAGAATATCAGTCCATATCCCATATCAACTCTTCCTCATGCTCAAATAAAGCATCTTTCTGCATGTGCTCTCCCACAACACTTCAATGTTCCTTCTCTATTGGCTCTTCGGCCTTGTGCTTTAGGTTATCAAGTCCAAATCAAAAGGACGATATGGGTTACTGTCATCAAACTGGACTTTCTAGGACCAATGAAAAATCAGGAAAGGGTCAACAGGGCTGCCACCTCAAAATGATGCTTGGGGCTGCATAGCCGGGTTGGTTTTCTTTTTGGCAGAAAGTGCCTCAGTTTATCTTGGGCTCTTAATTCCCTCATGGTATGAAGCTTGGCAGGGAGAATGAGAATGGACTACTTCAATTTCATTACCATGGAGAAGAAAAAGGATAATTATAAGTATGCGCAAAGCGGATCGTTCACTGGCATGAATGCAAAGAGATTAAATGTCTCAATGAAAAAATTAAAGGTTCTCGCTAGAGCCTATACTCTTGAACAAGCCTTTTGACACTATTCACGATGCTTACAGAGTCCCTCCTCCACTGAAGGTGTGGCTGGCTCCGGCTTTTATTTCCACGCTCCACAAAAGAAACAAAGAACAGAGCTTTTAGGAACAGACTACGAATTTGGAACAATTTTGATCAATAAAATTATATAGTTTTAAGATTCTGAACAAGGACTCTTGCCATGCCTCACGCAGAAGCAGCCATGAAGCATTTTATTACCTCCTGACTTCCAGCTTATTGCAATTTGGAAGGACGAGCTACGAGACTGAAAGCAGGTAAGAGATCAGGTGGTCTACTGGTGCAATATTTGTTTTCAATCTGAAAGTACTTCCAGGCATAGAGGTGTAAGAACTGTCCTTACGGAATAGTAGCAGGGTGTTCAAATGCTATCAACATTGCCTTTAGATATAGTTGCATGTACACTCCGTGACACAGAAGTAATTTTGTCCCCTTGGACACAGCGAGAAAATGGAGTGTAAGCTTCAATAAAGGTAAATATGCACAGGTGATCATTGAAAGGGCTAATTTCTTTTTAAATTATTACGTTTGGTCAAGCAAGACAAGGAACAAGAGGAGGGCTTGAAGCTGATGGTGGACCACATGGATGCTGGAAGTTGTCTTGGGGCAGCCTGAGCTTCACTGTCTCCCTCTGTTCTTGTAGCTCTACCCTCACTTGGGGAGCAGATTGCCTGTGGGAGCGTGCTGCTTAATGCTATCGTCAGGCCGCACCTGGAGCACAGTGTCCAGTTCTGGGCTCCCCGGTTCAAGAAGGACAGGGAACTGCTGGAGAGGGGACAGCAAAGGGCTACCAAGATGATTGGGGCACTGGAACACCTGTCTTATGAAGAAAGGCTGAGGGAGTTGGGTCTTTTTAATCTGGAAAAAAAGGCGAATGAGGGGGGATCTTATCAGTGCTTATAAACACTTAAAGGGTGGGTGTCAGGAGGATGGGGCCAGCCTCTTCTCAGTGGTGCCCAGGGACAGGACAAGAGGTAACGGGCACAAACTTGACCATGGGAAGTTCCACCTAAACATGAGGAGGAACTTCTTTCCTTTGAGGGTGGCAGAGCCCTGGCACAGGCTGCCCAGAGAGGTGGTGGAGTCTCCGTCTCTGGAGACATTCCAAACCCGCCTGGACGCGTTCCTGTGCCACCTGCTCTGGGTGACCCTGCTATGGCAGGGGTTTGGACTAGATGATCTCCAGAGGTCCCTTCCAACCCCTGCCAGTCTGTGATTCTGTTTATTCAACCCTTAATCTGTCTGCTGAGGACAACAAGAAGAGGCAATTAGCACTGACTAATTGTGTTGTTTCTCTGTTAAACAAAGCCTTGTCTCTTGGAAACTGAACTAAATGTTTGAAACCTAACCATAGCCTGGAAGGAAGATTCAAGTTATTAGAGGCAAAGCTTTTAGGAAAAAATACATGCCGTGCAATTTGTAGAGATAAACAAAATAAGAAAATGGTCAGATTGGTGCATTGTATTAAGAATAAATGAATAGAAACCTTTTTCTATGGGTAACAGATCAGCCGTAGCAACGATCTTGAAAAGACTTCTTGCAGTAAACTCTAGCTTGCAGTAGAAGATCAACTATATGGTCGATATATAGTTCTGACAAGTCAAGTCATCAATGCTAAGACACTTTAACATTGGTAATATGTTGGTGGTTTTTTTTTCCTTTAAAAAGAG
Organism: Larus michahellis; assembly: GCF_964199755.1. Lineage (NCBI taxonomy): Eukaryota > Metazoa > Chordata > Aves > Charadriiformes > Laridae > Larus > Larus michahellis. The sequence continues at coordinate 126,358,289 of NC_133898.1, forward strand.
AAAAATCAGATTGAGTAACACCTGATTGTTGTCTTACTTGTGATCTGTCTATTGGATCAGTACCTTTGTAGTAGCCGTATAGTATCTTCCTGATGACCTGCCTGATGTTGCACAACAAACCTGGTGTAGAATAACAAATTAAGTCCAGGATTTTCTGACTCCAGCTTGGTCTGCCAAACACCGTCCTGTCTTCCTGTTCTTTGCACATCCATCTACCGAAAAAACCCAAAACATTCCCCAAACACTTTCCATAGGGAAATGCTGACACAGGGCACTTGTGGGAGCTATTGTATTTTATGAAATTAGCAATTATGTCACTCAGTTCGTGCACATTCTTGCTTTTCTGACTCTTTATACCTTGTGTGTGTCCCCAGCAAGGAAGATGCTGGTGCTCAACTGCTCCATGAAGCTGCAGATGCTGGAGAAAATGCTAAGGTTGAGTTTCCCTGAGTCCCTCAAGGTAACGCAGCGCTGACCTGTCATTTTCTGTGGTATTTCCATCAGTGAATCAGGACATTTGTCAGGGGATTGAAGCTGTGGGGAGATGATCGTGCTTCTTCTGGACTGACTGATAGTTGCTGTTTAGATGACTACATCCGAGATATCCATTTGGCCCTGCTTACTAACCCAAATCCATGTACTTAGGAAAAGAAAGAAGCAAAGCGGCCCACCTCCTCTCCAGAGTAATTAGGGTTGGCTTAGTTTATCTTCATGATAATATGCCTTACTGAGGTTGATACTTACTGTGTAGGTGTCAACCTATGTGATGTATGTATGTATGTATGTATGACAATCTAAACGTGTGCTTTCAGCTCCATGCCGCTGGTTCAGTCTCTGGTTTGTAAAACCGGTGCCACGTTAGCATGTCTCAAACTGTCTTTCTTCTCTTGGCTGTTCGTCCTGCAGGTTTATGGAGCTGTGATGAACATCAACAGAGGGAACCCCTTCAGGAAGGAAGTGGTGGTGGACTCATGGCCAGACTTCAAAGCTCTTATCACCCGGCCACAAAAGGAGGTAGAATGACATGGTTTTTTATCTTTATTTCTGAGAGGTGGATCCAACAAGACTGAGTCCTTCCTCTCAGCTTTCTGAGAGCTTCACGGATGGGGCTAGCTTTATCTGGGAAGCATGTAACCTGGGGAGCTGGGAACCATGAAGTGCAAGAGGACATCGCAGTGGGTGTCAGCGCAAAGCCCACTATAGCAATTATAGCCTAACCAAGCTTACCTATGAAGTCCATGATCTAATTGATTGTAATTGTCCTGACTGCACCGTCTGAAGATTAACTTGCATAGCTTATGCAGAGACACATTTTACCTTCGCTTACGCCACTTGGCCAAACTTTCCCAGCACTCTTTCGTCTCCGTAATCTTTGTGCAGACAGAAAAAAGAGCCTTAGTGATCTTGGGATGGGGCAGATGTGGCTACAACGTGAAAGAAGGGTCCTTATGTGGTCTTTTATTCTGTAACCGGCAATGCTAAAGAGATGCTGGAGAGGGGCATCGCCTCAATCCCTTCCATCCACCATGACAAAGCAATCTCTGAGTTGTATGGAATTGTGTCTCCAGGCTAGGAGACAAGCTCTTGTTGATGTAGTCTCATATAGGGTATTACGAGTACTGCCTGTGGAGTTAAATCCTGGGCACTCTCTCTGGGACAAACAGCTCTCCTGGGCCAGCAGTGCAGGAGTTGGCACAGGACATGGACAATCCCCAGTTGGCACTTTGGATGTTTCCAAACTGTTTTGGAGACTATGAGAGTTTAACAGTATTGATGAGGCCAGACTGTGGTCTTTCAGCTCGGGGGTGGAGAACAAGCTTTGGTACTAATTTGTTTACCAGAAGAGATGTGTTCTAAATATGTTGACCTTGGCAACTGTGGAATAATTACTAAATTGGCCAAGAATACAAAAATACAGCATTGTTCACACATTAAGGAAAGTCATAAAATCAAGAGGCTTCTGAGGTAGAATACAGCCGCAGCTAGCACGCGAAGAATGCCACATCTGTGATTCCCTGTAAAAGGTTGTTTGCGAAACTACACGAGGGATGGAACGGAACGTGCTTGTTCTGTGGCCTTCCCTTGTGACAAATAGCAGATATGGGGACGAGATGGTACTACGGAACAGATAAGGGGCCTACACGCTACCCGAGCCAACATTTCGTCAAATGTTGATGAAATGCTGTCCTTTGTGTGAACTCTGCTCACCACAATGTACCAAAACACACCTCCATCCCGGAGACTACCCGCCCCCCGAGGTGTGAACACTCCTCCTTGAATGCATTAATCATAATAAAAGTACGTATGACTAAAGTCACTCAAACTCCACTTTGAAGATAAAAAAATAGTATAAAATAGCCCAAGAGAGAGGGGATGCCAGGGAAGACACCATCGCGAAGAATTCCATCGCTGATTTCCGGGATCAGTCGACGGGCTGAGCCTTTCTTCCCCCCCATAGGGACACCTTTGGGTAAGACTTCGATTACACTGAGTGCTTTCTTGGGGACTTAGGAATTTCTCTAGAGAATCTCTACCCTACATTTATAGCCAGGCTGTATCGTTTATAATTTTGTCGCGCGTTTGTATACTTAACAATATCTTTATTTGCACGTGCTTTGCAGACAGTGTATTTATCACCGGCAATGTGATAAATTTGAAGAACCTGTATATCTGTTGTTTAAATGAACTGCACTGTTTAAGTAGCTAGTCATTTCGCTTTCTCACTGAACGCGACCAAAGACTCGAGAGTGGCTGTGCTAGTTCAGGAGCACGACTAGACTGAAGGTGCAGTCCACTATTAGTGTATCCAAATCGTAATAGTTTAATACATATTAAACGCAATTGGACTGATAGTGCTGGATTGGGCATCACTCAGAATTTAAACCTAGCCGCACCTGGCCTCCCACCTCGGTGAGGAGTGTTAGAACGCAAGGGGGTTTATCTTCTGCCAAAACCGCTTGGCCCCTTTTCATGCAACAGCAACCAAATAAAACATGGGTTTTTTTGGGACAACCAGTAGTAGAGGTGAGCATTGAATTAGGCAAGAGTTCCAAGAAACTGCCACCACGTTTGGGTTACTGTGCCTTGGGTATATGAGGACTTACTACCATTGCTGCTTTCTGCTAGTATGACACTGTGGAGAGCAATAGGTATTTCTGCTGTCTTGCTTGAGAGTTGCTACTGGAAATGTTCTAAAAGAAGCCACTCTGAAGCTCCAAACATCTGTTAAATCTCTGGGGCTGGCTTTCAGTGAGATTCAATTCCAATGTGAAAGATGTGTGTGTAGGAAGGGGGATAATATTTAATTCTTCCAGATTTTTTCTCCCCAGAATGAAATGGATGACCTTGACCATTACACCAATGCTCATGCAGTTTTCTACAAGGAGCTACAAGCTTACCAGGAGCTACTGGAAAACACAAATGCCATCAACTGGGGACAAATTTTTCAGATACAAGGTACACTCCAGCCTTACTTGATTTAGAGGAAACAGAATACATAAACCAGTTGGTTTAAAAAGTCTTAATGGAGTGCAGACATTGCCATTCTGCTCTATAGAAAGGTTTCTTGTACTTCTGTAAAACGCAAGATCTAGGATATGGCTTTTCTAGCTTTTGAATTTCACCTATATCATATTCACTGTGACCATTTCAAGTTCAGCTTTCAATTAGATGGAGCTATTTCCTTGGCAGGAAGGCATGTTTATTTATGTTTATTTTTGCCGCTGGCTATAGGATTCTGAAGACAACATACAGACAGAACTGTGCAGTGGTCAATGAGGTAATTAGAAGTTTAATGAGAGCCAGTGCTTGAAAGCTGAACCCAGACAAGACCTACATGGGAAATAATATACACATTTTCAATGCTAAAGGTTACCAATTAGTAGAAGAATTTGTTTATGGAATAGGTGATTCCTCCATGCTTGAAATCCTTGTATTAGGACTGGGTAATTTATTGTGGCTCAAACTGAGGGTAGGAGTTAGGCAGGGAGGTCACTCAGGGAGGGTCTATGTCTATGTCCTCGTTGTTCTGGTGATTGGATGAGATGAAAAGTGTGGTGGCTTCTGACCTTCACATATCTAAAGCAATAGCCAGAGTGTGGAGGGAACCTAGTTAATGATTTTGGAGATTTCAAATACCTGTCTAGTTCCTGGCTAGTTACTAATTTTGGAGATTTCAAATACCTGGCTTGTTCCATTAAAAGTGTACTATTGGACTTTATCTTAAAAAAAAAAAAAATCTTTCATTTTGAAGTGCCTTAGTACTTATCTTTGTATACACAGGGCTTCAGGATGGAATATGTGAAATATCCAGAACTGTGGCTTTATCTAAGCAGGTAGATGTGAAAACATCCTCTTTCCAGATGGTTATCCATTCAGACCCGGACATGCTGCCAGACGTCAGACTTCAGTATGTCTAAGCATGCCATGTCATTTGTTGATGTCATTACTATAGCAATATATTTCCTGAAAGTACCTTTACATCAAAAATACCAGGAAGAGTGCTAGGATTTCTCTGTGACTGGGTGAAAAACCTGGCTGAAGAATTAGTTGGTAAGGAAGGAGCTATTACCTTAAATGCTTACCAAGATTTTTCTTTAATCAGTCTATCACTTTTGCAGTTTTGTATTCCAGAACAGTCCCCATCCCCTTCCCTCATCATGTATACACAGGATCCACAGGGCTGCTTTCCATTTCCTTTGACTTCCTTGTGTCAAAGCTCCTTAGATTTGATAGATGGATCTTGGACTTCCGCAAAGTTTGTTTTTCACAAGGGGTCTTTACACAACTGCTTGAAGCTTTTTCTAACATCCCTCTGCTGGCAAGATATTGGTTTGACATCAGAGCAGAAGAGTGGGGGACCCAGATGCCCCATTTTTCCTGGAATAAATTTCTCAGCAGTGGATTCAAAATCCATTGAGGATCTATCAGACTTGGAGGATGAGAGACTGGAAATCAAGTCCTTTCCACTCTTCTGTGCCACCTAATATGTCACTGGGGCATATGATGACTTCCTTAACATATTCTCCACTCTTCCTGTAAGGAATAAGGTGGATCTGGAGTGTGTTGTGTGGACTCAGGAGTTTATATAAACAAAGACCTAAAATGGAGAAGCACTGCCCTCTATAATTATTCCCAAACCTGCCAGACTAATGAACTCAGATGTCTTTGATTCCCCTTTCTGATATAGATAGACTTGGAAATCTACTTGGCTGGAGAAGAAAGCTTTAAATCTAGCGCAGTTGCTTAGAGAATATGGGGCACAGCTTTCTGACTAATATGCTTTCTCTACTGTCTCTTAGGATGGACCCTAAATTAACGCTGACTTACCTGGACATCTCCCATGCCAGCCTGCTCAGCAAAACCTGGTCACGAGGAGGCAACCCAAGGAGCCAGAAATACCTTGCAAATCTCATTTGCAGCTTCCCCAGTGTCTGTGTCCTGGGTGACAAAGGGTATCCCCTCTCCTGGAGCCTGACAGACCAGTTTGCCACCATGATTCATGTTTATACTCTTCCAGAGCATCGGAGGAAGGGTTATAGCAGGCTTGTGGCTACCACTTTAGCTAAGAAATTACATAGCCATGGTTTTCCAGCACAGGGTAATGTCCTGGAGACGAATATACCATCAATAACATTGCTGAAAAGCATGAATGCCCAGTTTCTTCCCTGCCCATTTTTCAGAGTGATTCATACGCCTTTTCGTTTTTTAGCTAAATCTCACTTATAGCCAGACCCCACAAACCTCTACATTCAGATCAACTTTTGTGCACTGCAGGAGCACTTTGGCGGAATTTAATAACTTAGGTGAGATCAGAAATCATACCAGAGTTTCCTGCATAAACCTAAAGTTGAAGGTATTAATGGCTCATGACTTTTCTGCTCAGGGAAAACTGCCCATGGCAAGTCCGAAATACTTAGGAATGATTGTAAGTTTAATGGTTTTGTTTTAATTCAACCAATTGTACTGCTTCTGACTGAAGAATTATTCCTTCTGTATAACCATTTTCTGGGATATCTACAGCAGAATCCTTGGACATCTCTAACCCCTTCTGTCTATCGTGGTGTAAACCCTCAAGCCTCTCCTTTCCCTCACATGGCCTAAAAGAGATTAGTATGTGAAATTAAGAAGCTGAGAAACCTGCAAGGAACAATCTGAATTAAAGAAAAGCTTTATAAACAAGTCTTTTAATATTTAATACAGGAACAAGTCTGTTTCCTTTCTACTGGGTTTGTCTTTATGCTCAAGACAAATCTGTCTATGTATCTTCCACTCATGGTAGAGCCAAGCATGCAAAGGCTGGATAAAAAGTCTTGCAGATTTTAACCTCAACACATAGATATTTTATCACAAGTCGGGAGGGCTTGCTAGAAGTCATTTCCATCAATTCTTTAAATAAATAATGTCAAATGCTTTGCAAATTCTCCTTCTGGGAGCAGAAGTAAGTCTCACTGTTTTCATATCAGTCTAAAATTCACTTAAAATTTGCCAGACAGAAGCTGTGAGATATCTACGTTGTCTCTCAATCGAGAATGTCCAAGTGTAGATGTGTATTGGGAGCAACAATGAGGATGCTACCACTGAAGACCATGGGAGGACACGTGGAAGTCTTGCATATGCCAAAGCTGATAAGGCTTTTGCACAAAAGCCTACCAGGAGGATAATGACATGACTAGGAGGTTGTTCCTTGAGCAGCACAACTGTCAAAGACAGGTTGCCTATGACATAGTTGGTTGGCTAAAGGCAATCAGTGCCCTAGGGTACCCTTCTTGATCTGCAACTGCTGGTCCAGAAGGCAACAAATCTCCTGTATGTCACATTTGTTAACCCTGTGCAGGTATCTCCAATGCTGCGTGGTGTATGAAATGACACTAAAGGCAGGATTCAATTATTGCTGAACAAACATAAGTGTCTCTTTAGGTTAAATCAAATCACTGTCTAGACTCCACTGAGTGTGTTCAGATCTCCACTGAATAATGACAATGTAGACTAAGCCACCACTTACTTGCATTCTCAGGCATCTGAGAATATTTGAGATACCTTCTTGATAGAATCATAGAATGGTTTAAGTTGGAAGGGACCTTAAAGATCATCTAGGTCCAACCCCCCTGCCATGGGCAAAAATTGTGTTCAAAGGCCCAATGGAACTTTCTGGGAACACTCATCTGGGCTACCCATTGGACATCAACTGTTACAAAGCGTCTCAAACAACACTCAAGATCTAGAAAACTGAATTAAGTCACAAGGGCACATATTGACACTTATAGTCAGACACCTAAATTTTCATGTCAGAATTTGTAGCTGAATCCTGCCAGGTGCATGTGCTTTTAATTAGCAGCACGTGTCTTGAGGTACTACCAACATGGTAGTGTGGGAAGAGCAGCTCTGAACATTTTTCTTGCTGAAGGTCACCGTCCTTTACTAATCAAGGCAGTGGATTCCAGAGGACATTCATAACATTTAGTATTTCTGTAGGTTCCTGGTATTGTACAAATTACTAGTCTGGACCACCTATTCCAGCACCTTGCAGATTATTTAAAATGGGAGGACTGTTGTTCCACACGGCATCTGGTCCGATACACTGTTTCTCTTTTACATTTTAAGAATCACTAGACATTGTTATTTAGCCAGTATTTCTTCGCTTTCCATGTTACAGCATGTTGTTTCACCAATACATCCCCAGAGAAAAGCAAAGTGGTAATGTAGTGGTGGTCTTCCAGTGATAGTTTCCCTTGAAAGTGGTTTGTCATTGTCATGGAGACTACTTCCACCATACCAGTGCCTTCTGCTCATGACAAAGTAGAGCTGATATTGAAATCTCTATGATTGTAACTCTGTAAGTCATTTGGGTAAATGATTCTTGACAGGAAAATGGGATGGAAGGAACAAACCGACCTAAAACCAGGTACGAGAAATTTTAGTGGCCTGATTGCCCAAGAAACTTGGCTGTACCACGTGAAATATGCCCTTTAGGTGAACCTGACTAATTATAGTATGAAAACCACTAGTCTAGAAGTTAGGATACCCACCTCCTCTTGAAGACTCTTACCCACTGAGCCTGTGCAGTAAAATTAAGAGATGCCGTACCTATAATTGACGAGAAGAACATTTTACACTAATCAGCTTCAAGATGAGGAATTATGAGCACCATTGAAAACTCGATAAACAATCAATATGTTAATTATGCTAATTTACAATGTATAAATGAATGACTGTTTCAATGTTGGGTGTGCTAGCTTTACGGAAATACCCCCTAGCACACATTTCTGCGCAAAACTGCTAATAAATAGCAAATACCCCGACTCTGCATGTTATTGGCTTGCACACCAGGTAAACTATGCCACAAATTTTGGGACAACAGAGCAATAAGCATCATGCCATGCAAGCTCATCTAAGATGCTTGGATCTCAGACTAAGAAGTGTACCAAAATCAGACCTCCACTGGAAAATAGAACAGTGGGAGGCTTATTATAACATCTTGGCATTTAACTGTGACCCAGAGAAGTACTGTCCTTTCTGTTACACCTTTGTATGTCCAAAACTGTATTTGGATCCATCTGGATTCAGAATCAGATTGCATAAGGCCCTGAGCAGCCTGGTCTGACCTCATAGCTGACTCTTTGACCTCCTGCAATCCCTTCCAACCTGAATTATCCTGTGGTTCTGTAAGCCCCTGGCACTCCAGTTTTGCACCGCAATTTCACCTCTTGAATTTAAATAAGTATGACTGGAAGAGGAATGTGACTGTGAAGGGGACGTGTGTCTATAGGTGCTGCTTTCTGGTGAATTGGCTATGTATGTATAGTATTTTGTGGATATCTCTGCGCAAACGTGCAGCCAGCACTGCTAGTGAGGTTCCTCACAGACCTGAAATGAGTCAGTCATTAAATACTTAATGGTGAAAATTAAGAGTCAGCCTTAAGCGTGTGTTTATCTACTGAACTGGAAGGGGCCATGATTACAGCACCTCACAGGAGTCATGTCCAAAATAAAAGGAGTCCTATTTCCTTTTGACAAGGAGATTAACTAAAGCCTGAGTGAGAACCAGTTTTGTCAGTCCTGTCTAGCAAAGGAAGGAGAGCAGAAAGGTGGAGGACAAAGGCGGAACAAAGAGTCCAGGTGGTGGAAGAAAACCTGTAAAGCTCTGCGTATTCATTCCTGAATTTGTCTGGGAAGCAGAGAAAAAGGGAGACACAAGCCATGGGGGGAAGGGAAAGACGATTTGAGGGGCTAGCCTGTAGGAGAAACAGGGTGAGGTCAGTGCTTCTACCTGAGAAAATGAGCGATGAGCTTCAGGGGAAAGACCTTGGAGAACCAAGCCTATAGAAAGAGACTGGGGAGGAAACATGGGCCTCTTCATTACATCTTCCAACTATTTCTTCTGGTACTGACAGCAAGGGTGTCCTTAGTCCTATATAAAAGCTAAGTAATTGCCTTCATTGCTGTGAAGGTTTAATGCAGACAGCATATGCCCAGGAGGTGTATTATAGAAAGCAAGGAAGGAAAAAGTGCAGTCTACACAGATTCAGGTCAAAAAAGTAGATTGGTTAATAGCCAAGAGACTGTTGCTTCCTCCAAGGTTTGCCTCTGCTCTAAGCTTCTGGCTTGACTTATGTCAACGCTGTCACTCACATCTCCTTTGATTCAGATAATGTGGACTAGAAGCATAGCAGTGGCATATTGCTGGCCAAACAGCTGCCAGGGAGCCTCTGAACAGCAGCTGTCAAGCTGCTAAAAATTCAAATAAATACGAGTTCTGGCTTCATGTAGTTTCAAAGCTTCACACGGTGCCCAACTGATCAGCTTACTGGTTTTCTTCCTTGGATCCTTTGGCATCACTAACAATGGGATCTAAAAGGTTAACTAACAACTGCCCAGCTGAGCGAGAAAAGTAAATAGTTTATGTACATAGACCTTTGGAAGGGCCAGAGTGATACAAGACTGGATGCCTGGAAGTCTGCGAGGAGGTGATGCTTGACACATTCATGGGCTGATCCCAGGGTAACTTGATGTGCAGTGTGTTCCTGACAGGATGGTGCTAATGGAAGGCACCTCCTGTTGCTAAATCTATGCCTGGAGCACAGTTAGACCATTTTTACAGAAGCTGTGGCGATCCTATATTTATCAAGAGGGAGAATAATTTCCAGGTAACTACATCCAGTGGTTGGTTGATTTGAAGACAGAAAATAACCATCTGATAAACAGAGATATCTCAGCAAAGAGCCTGAGGTGGTCGTGTGACGTAGGATTCTGCCACATGAAAGGAAGAATTTCAGGCTACCTAGGCCAATAAATGTCCCAGAGGAAAGAGCAGGGCCAGTCCGGACAAGACTGACTTTTCAGTTGAAACCCCTCAATGTGTAGCCAGTGCAGGGAACTCACTGAAGCACTAATAGGAGTTTTGCTGCTTCTATCTTCTTGCCTTCAGAAAGATGTTGACAAGAAGAACTTGAAATTCTCATGGAAGTGGATTTATCTTCTCCGTCTTCTCCTATAAGTATTGCTAGTTAATGGAAGAGCATGAGGAGCCATCTTCCATCTAAAGAGAATATGGTTTTCCATTCGTGAAAGAAAAAGTAACATACTGGTGTCTCCATACTCAGTACCAGAGCAGGCTGCGGCCACAGTCTAGACATTTTGATGTCCTTGCAACAGATTCTCACAGAGGAATACATGATCTTGTACCTCTCCATAACCCCTTCGTTTCTGGTCATGTTCTGTATATCAGTCCCAAAATGATATGAATGCTTCATAGATGGGGTCATCCCTTCTAATTGCCAAACATGTTTTTGAGACAAAATCAGAAATTATATGATGGTGTGATGAAAGGCCATCTACGGTAAAGAGAAAGAATTAAGTAGTACTTGAAGTTTTCCTCCTATTGCATTTTTAGGTGGAGTTCAGAGTGATTATGCACCTGGGTTGAAGTTTAGACGGAGAGCACCACCACAAATGCTCATTGACTGCGGGGTGGGACAGTAGGAAGAAAAATGTTTGCACTAGCAATATCTAAGAGGACCTCTTCCAATCTGTGATAAGCAGGTTTCCAATGATGAGTAAAGACTTTGATTTAGGGGAAATTCTCTCTGCAGTATCTATTCCAGAATCTTTCTGTTCTTCATAGTCAATAGAAGAGTCAGGACAAGCAATAAGCACATCATCATGCTTGGTGAGGGAAGCATCACCTACACACTCCGTAGTGGTCGCTCAGTGAACAACGATGTTCTTTGCACCGGCACTCGGTGAATGAGCCCTGATGTGTCTGGTGGCACCCTGAGGATGCTGGACATGAGCCAAGTTCACCACTCAACTCCCATTCTGCCCATGGGGCAGAGCAGATGAGGAGGCTTGAAATGGTGTTGACCTTGGGCTATTTTGGCTGTCGGTCAATTTTAACTCCCTTCTACCATTGCCAGAAGGTGGGAGCCTTCTGACAGCTGCAATATGCAGACAGTGTTTATGCAATGTTTAATAGCAAGTCAGAAGGTTCAGTACAAAAGCACCAGCTATGTCCTGTTTCTAGTAAAACTTGGTTCTGCCATCTTGTTCTGAAGTGTGTGGCGTCTCACCTGGTTACAGCCTCCATGGTGTTGTTCATCCTGGTGATCTTGCAAACAGCAGGCAACTGTTCTGTAACTACTACACAGTCTGGCATTGCCATCTTTCAGATGATGTCCATCTTCTTCTGAATTAGTAAAGACCTAGAAATGGGTGTTTAGCCTCTCCAGGGATGATGGCAACTGCTGACAAGAAGTAGTGTAAAGAACGGGGGCCTGTTTTGCTCATGAAAAAAGAATTTCTTTTCATAATTTTGTCTCCAAACTTCCAAGTGAAAAAACAGTGTTTAAACTGAGTGGGTTTTTCCTGAAATGTTAGAGCCGGAAAAAGACTAAATAATCCATCTTGATCTGGTTCTGTCTTTGAAGATAAATACGTGGAAAAGCCTCAGATAGTAGGTTAACTGAGTTCATGTGAATCAATATGTACAAAGATGGTTATGGTACAAAGATAAGATTAGCTGTTTTGTACAAACAGAAACTCTCAGGAAAACACAGTGCAATCGTCATCACCTCCCACCTCTTCGTGCACTGCGATAGTGCTTTCAATTATCAAATCCTTTCTATGGCTTCAGAAGCTTTATTTATAAGACAAATGAAAGATTTCTTGTTACATTGGATTTCTTATATTACTGAGATAAATATATTTTGTTTAAAGTTTAATAGGAACAAGAAATGTGAACATCTAATTTGTTTTGAGTACTTTGATGATATGAGAAGGACCAGCTTCAGAAAATGAATGTGATCACCACCTTCTAATACTTTTTCTACAGTGAATCCCTTTTTCAAACCTTGCCTTCAGTGGAACCCTACCATGTTTTCAGAAATGTTTTTAACCTTTAAAACTCAGGGGCAGAGAATGAAAAAAAATAAATTTTATTCCTGGTAAAGCTAATTAAACCGTAATTTTCACATATATCAGGTAACTGATGAAAAACATCACCTTCTCCAAGTGCAAACATAGCTCAGAAGACAGACATATATAAGATTGCAAGGGAAATGTCCTGTAAGTGACAGTAGTTTTTGTCACAGGAGCCCTGGACTAAATAGCAACAGAGGCTGTGAGGATCTGGAGCATTCCAACTTCCAGTGCAGCAGCTCTGTGGGTTTAAGTGGTTCCCCTTGAGATACAAAATGGTACCCAATACCAAGGATGTACAGTTCGCACAGTTGGTGCTTCAGAGGGGATAAAAACGTGCGGATATACAGCTCAATGAACACCATGAGGATATGTAGGAATATTCTCCTATTGTATCTAGTAAATTTGACCATTCTTCCACATTGCTTTTCTGATCTGTCCTCTACTGGAAGTGGAGAAAACTGTGCATTGTTTAAAATGGCCAAGACATTTTAATGAAGTACTCGAAACCTTCATTAAGGTGTAATATTGTGAATTATTTTGGCCAAAGAATTAAGAAGGCAGATACCAAGAAAAAATAATTAGAACATGTTTTTTAAAAAAATTGATGCTGATGAGAGCTCTAGGAACGTGTAACAGCACACATTTTATAGGGTTTGGGGATGACATTAAATGAAATAGCAGGGCTGATGTCCAGGTCCGAGATAGAGACTCCAGGGGGAGGGTGGAAGGTGAACCTCTGCAGGAGGCTGGTGAAGAAGAGGAAGAGCTCCATCTTGGCAAGAGTCTCACCGGCGCAGATCCTCCGGCCTGCAACGAAATGCAGAATGACCATAAGCGAGTCAGCGGGAGCTGGTTCTTCAATAGTTGGAAGAAATGAAAAACACTGAGCAGCTCTTATTCTAAGGAAGACTAGTGGGAATCCAGAACACTTGAAATGTCATATCCTAGCTATGAATAAAGAACACAGTAGCTCTTAAAAGTCTATTTAGTACAAAAAACATCTGAGAGAGAGGATACTTGGTCTTCAGAGGTATGATAACAAAGCCACCTGGTGATTTTTTTTTTTTTCTTTTCCTTTGTATAAATGCTTGCATTTGGGGAGAAATGTATGGAAATACAATCTGCATTCCTTAGTTCCACTTTTCAATAAAATTTGTATTTTTCTTCATTTTCACATTTTTCCTCTACTTCGTTCAATTTTTGGATCCCAGGCCAACTTTGGTTGGTTTAGTCTAGACTTTGGCTCTCTTAGTCTAGTCACAGGCAATTTTTTATATTAAATTTTGTCAGAGACCCATGAGTGCTGGCTAGAGCTGGACTGAGGAGGAAGGTGGTGGAGTTATTCTATGGAGCCCCTAATATAAGCCTTTCTTCAAAAGCACTGTGAATATAAATTTTTCTCAATCCTGGTCAAATTCAGCAGCTTGTAAACTGCCTTAATCAGAGCATGGTGATTCAAGGCCAGAACTAGCAAAAACCTGAACTGAGGTTTGATATCAATTACACTGAAAGGGTTATCAAGCATTGGAACAGGCTGCCCAGGGAAGTGGTTGAGGCACCATCCCCGGAAGTATTTAAAAGATGGGTAGACATAGTGCTTAGAGATATGGTTTAGTGATGGTTTTCAACAGAGTTAGCTTGATGGTTGGACTAGATGATCTGAAAGGTCCCTTCCAACCTAGGCGATTCTATGATTCTATGATTTTAACTCCCTTGTGTGACAGAAAGAAAATGGTAGAGCATTTGCATGGCTGTGCTATGAAGTAAGCCCTCCAGGGAATGCCCAGACTGGACACTCCCTGGATGTGCTTTCCGCTAGGACATCTAGCCATAAATCCGAAAAAAGAAAGACTGTGAATTGGAAGCCCTTTATGAAAAAAAACCCCAACTATTTACTATATATTGGATGGTGAGCAAGAAACGAAAAAACCTTACTCAAATATCATCCAGAATTAAAACCGCACAAATAGGGTCTCTAAAAAGTGAAGAGTGTTGTGGATATGACAGACAAATTGGCCAGAGACTGATGTATAGGAACTCCCCCATCCCTGGAGGAGTTCAAGACCAGGCTGGATGAGGCTTTGAGCAGCCTGGTCTAGCGGGAGATGTCCCTGCCCATGGCAGGGGGGTTGAAACTGGATGATCTTTAAGGTCCCTTTCATCTCTAACCATTCTATGATTCTATGATTAATTGAGCAATGACAGAACATGGAAAGCAGGAGAAATGCCAGAGAAAGAGCAATCATCATGGGGGTCAGATTCTCCCATGCTTTGGCAAAAGGTGTAGGTGTGTAAGCGTAGGTGAATGTCACACTCTGTGGACACCTCAAAAGGCAACCCCTTTCTGTCCTTTGATTTTACACAGAGTTTGTTGTTTTTATATAAGGTAACTCCTCTTTGTTGGCACAGTGTATGAAGTCTCTATCCCAGATTACATTATTCGTGACTTTTTAAAAGGGACGTGCAAAAATGAAACAAGGTTCCCCAGGAAAGACACAGAAGCCACCATTTTGTGCATTTTGTGTGTGATCAGAGACAATGTGTCTGACAAGAGTCAGAGACAAAGAAGCCCAGGCCATAGAGCAGTTGTGGGCTACATATTATAATGCAGAAATGTGTTATCTAAACCATCACGGAATTTGTTGAAAACCTTCCCCGTATTTAAGAGAGCATTACAAATTCTCATTTGTAATCATTGAATACTAACTGAGAAACCAATAACATCTAGGAATTAGCAGATGTTTGTCTTATCTCTTATCAGAGATGTGTTTTGAGAAAGCTGTGAAATATGGGTTGTGAAATGGTCCCATGAAAAAGACAGTGTAGAGGCCAGGCTTCAGTAACGAAAAGGCACTGGTACAGTTAGTTCTTGTCTAAGATCTGTACTTGCAACAGCAGTAAATGGAAAAGAGAAGGCACCTGCTGAAAAAGGCATGAAAGCATCTTTCTTCACAAATTTTCCATTGGCGTCAAGAAAGTGCTCAGGATAGAACATGTCTGGTTTCTCCCACTGGGATTTGTCTTGCAGGACAGAGGTCAGTAAGGGGATGATGTAGGTTCCCTGCAAAATAAGACAGTGGAATTAATCCATGGACAAATATTGTGGTGGCGGTAAAGGCAATAAGACTTCAAGATTGTCAGCCTGGAGAAAGAGATTGTTCTGACTGCTGTTATATGACTTCATTAGAGAGTTCACATTTATCACTTTAACCAGGGTTGAGAAAGAAGAAACACTAAAAGAAACAATCCTGTAGGCATCTCACCTTGGGAATGAAATAGCCTTTGAGAGTGACATCTGCAGCAGTCTCATGAGGCAAATCCAATGGCAGGATATTAGCGAACCTCTGAATTTCATGGATGACAGCATCTGTATATGGCATCTGAATTCGATGCTCGATCCGTGGGGGGTTTGACCCTATCACTTGCTCTATCTCTTCTTGGACCTTTCCTGAGGAAAGAATCAACTATAAGAAAGAGACAAGGACTCATTCATCCCTGAGACATACTGTGCCTTACTGATGTAAAGTACAAAAGACCTTGAGTGAAAACCATAAGTTCTCCCAAAATCTTTTTTTCCTTTCAGAAATAATGAGAGGTGGACAGAACTACAGTGTTTGATTATTTCTTTACCAATTAGAAACCTAAAGACCTGTAATTTTCTGCTCTCTCTTCTGCCTAAAGTTTCTTGCTCTGACCAAGAGCTGTCTCAAAACCCCTGCTTGACTCCTAACAACCTTTTACCATTAACTGGAATGGAGGTGTCAAAGAGCAATTCCATGAATCTTAGGTGTTTAAAGCCTCGGTACAGCCCATTTAACATCTGCACCGGCCTTTCGTTTATCAGCAGCCTGTTTCTGAGGGAAACCTGGAACAATTTCATTGGCCAACAAGGACAACTCTCTTCTTTTTAATTAATGAGATTTTATTGAGCGAAGGACAAGGAATATGAACTCTGTTTATAATCTACTGGTAGGCTGGCTAGTGTGCCCCTCACTGGGTCTGAAGCACAGGGCACAGTGATACCTAGACAATTATTAACAGGAAATCTTGGCTTTTTGTAACAGTGTATTAACAGAGATGTTGACCCTCCAGGTTCCTGTTCAGTTCCAAATGCACTGAGTGTGACGGCATCTGTCATAAAACCACTTACTCTGAATTTCAGGGTATTTTAGCATCAGCAGAAAGCCCCAGTTTAGTGTGGTGGAAATCGTCTCAACACCAGCAGTAAACAAATTGCTCAGCAAGCTTAGCAAGTTGCCATTATGGAAATACCCATTGGTAGTGGATTTCTCCTGAAAGAAGTGGTTGAGAAAAAAGGATCAAAACTTAAAGCTTTCCACGTGAAAATGCAATTTACGTAGCTAAACATTAACTAAGAAATAAATCCTGTTTTTTTAAGGAAAGAGTGTGAAAAACAAATAAAAGCTTTGGGCTTGTACCTGGAGAAGAGTGTTGACAAAGGTTTTATGTTTTACTTGATCTCTGCATTTACTGGGGCCAGCTGCAAAGAGAGCTGGTTTCTCTATGAAGAAGGTAACCCAGATATATCAGAGACCCAAGATAAGGGTCCCAGTAAAGCCCAGGTAGAACTTTTATTCTGCAATGCATTATGTTTCTGAAAGAGTCATAAGGGCTATGACAACAGAGAGAGCAGACAAAAAGATGCAGCCTCTGTAAATATATTGATACAGTCTGAAGAAAAGCATAAAGATAAACGTTTACTGATTAAAAGGGTTGTAACTACAACAGAGTCAAAAGTCTGTTCAACTCTGCTAGTTTGTTATACGTGTTTTGTCAAAGATAGATTCCCTAAAGAAATATAATTATAAGGACTAAAAGGAAATGGTGAGTGTCTTCATCTAAGCATAACATTTGGAATAAATGGGAAAAGAGGCAGTTACCTCCTGCTGTTTAACCAGGAAAGCGTCAATAAAACTTCTTTGATCATTTTTGTCCAGGGTTTTGAGATGCTCTACAAAAGTAACTTGTGCATAAGCATGGAATTCGTCTCTGTTTTTGAGAAGAGCCTTGTTAGCCCTTAGGAAGAATCCAAGGTATGGGAAGATGTTGTACATCTACAAGAGTGAAAGATGTTAGAGACAATTTACCCACCAGATGTCTGAAAACACTACAGAAACAAACTAATAATATTGCACCTGTTTTGCAGATACAAAACCGAAGACTTAACATTAATATTTTGTTCTTTAGAACACAAAAGAGCCATTGGACAAATTCACGGTCAAAAATCCACCAAGGAGCACTGAATACAAAGAAACCTCTCAGCCCCTAATTACTATTTTGCAGGAGTAATGTAGATGTCAAACACCTGCAACTTGCCGCCAGACTAAAGGAACAGAAGTGAATCTGGTTTGTGGCAGCATTGCACTTGAGTATCAGAGAGTATTTATTACTCATTGAGAGATTTCAGTGTACTAGAAACATGGAAAAATAGATTTTGTGTCAGGGTTACCTTGTACAGGTAGACCACATACTCTATAGCTTCTCTCTGCCTCATATTCTGAGAGTGTACTGTTTTGCCTGGTCACTTGATATGTGTGAACCATATTTTTGGGTAATAGAATCACAGAATCATAGAATTGCCTGGGTTGGAAGGGACCTTTCAGATCATCTAGTCCAACCATCAACCTAACTCTGACAAAACCCATCACTAAACCATATCTCTACGCACTATGCCTACCCGTCTTTTAAACACCTCCAGGGATGATGCCTCAGCCACTTCCCCGGGCAGCCTGTCAAGCCCCACCACTTCCCTGGGCAGCCATGCTGAGCTTGCTGTTCATGCACTATGCAGTCTGTTTTTTTTAAATCCAGATTTAGCACTCTTCAAACAATAGCTTAAGTATGGTTTTGAGAGACTGGAGGTTTGACTGTTGACTTCAAGATTCCCAAGCTGTCTCTCAAGTTTTGTTGTGCCCCAGAAAGTGCTTGTAAGCCTGTTATCTCTCAGAGCCTCAATTTTTTCTGTTTAATAGAAACAATTGACTAGCAGTATTACTATGTTCTCATGGTATCCAGTGGAACAGCAACATAAAAATATTTATCATTACCGTAACCAAAGGTTTCCCAGCAAGCCTCATGTTTTCATTGGTCAATTGTAGAAGTCTCACAAATCTGGAGTCTTTGTAGTCAAATCGTTTTCCAAGTAATATTGAAACAATGATGTTAGCAACTGCTGCATTAATTATTTTGCTAGCATCAAAGGGCTTTCCTAAATGATGAATAAAAGAATATATTACATTGTGGCAATAGATTTAATTCGTAATTGTATATTTAATACTAATTAGTGCTATTTATTTGTTATGATTGATTACTATTACTGATTATTATTCAATGTTACATTACCATGCCAAGACACGAAAATGCCAGAGGAGCCAAATTCATCAAACTGATTCAGCCCGAAGTACGTTTCTTAAAAAGGTCTGAAGTTCAGAAGGTTACTCGCAAGCCTCTGGGTACTTGAACAAAACCTCAGAGGTCTGAAGAATGAATCATCTACCCACCTTCTTGTGACGCGATGGTGTCTGCCAGATACCCGTACTCCTCCACAATGCGGTCCTCAATGGCCTTTTTCCCCATTCCAAAGTCTCGTAGGGTTGTGAGAGTAAATCTTCGCATCACCTTCCAGTTTTCACCATGAGCAAAAACAATCCCTGACACAAAGAGAACATTTCAAGGTGGAAGAAGATTTTAAATAACTAATTTGTCGACAAATAATGTAGATATTTAGTAGCAGTCACTTTTAAAATAAGCTAAATTACATCTGGCTGAGGAAAAAAACAACTTTCCCTTAAGTATTTTCAGGCCTCAACAATGGGTTTATTGCACACACAAAACCTCCCAACAATTTAAAAGGTATTCATCAAATCATAAGAGGAATATACTTTTCTGAGAGACACTTGCCACTAAAACAAAGAGGGAAATTCAAGTTCAAAATGCTGATTGTCATATTTTGGAAGTGGAATTGAACCGAAATCTGTTGTCTCTGATGATCACAGGAGAAATGTGATTAGGCACAAATGTCTTTAAAATTTAGGTAGCATTTTAAAACCTCCTCAATCAGTTTTTTTCACTGAAATTGTTACACCATGTAACTAATGACTTTAGTTATATTTTTTCAAGGAAAAAAATAAGGTATAAAGAAAGCTTACATGCAGTAATATGATCAAAAGATGCAACGTTACAATGTTCACAGAATTATTCCTGAATTTGTCCAAGGATCTTTAGAGACATAAATATGAAACTCTCATGCAAAATTAGAATGAAGTTTGGTTGTGAAATTCTCATTTGGAAACCCTGCTCCGTATACAGTATTTCCCTTATTAAAATAAATCCCAAACTCTGTATGTGTTCCATTCTATTGCCACATTCAGATTTTAGAAGCACTATTCACCACTTGAAATGAGAAGCAGGGATATAATACTCGTTTTAGGAAAAGGAGGTTCTATGATAAACCCAAACAACACAAGTCCAGAACCATATCATGAGAGCTAGAAATGCCTTCCCTGTCACGCGTGCCCCTCTTCTAGATCCTGAAAGTGGGACACTATCCATTATCTGTTGCTGTGGTTGCTGTTAGAGTTATGGTTCTTTTGTTGTCACTGTCAGTAGTTTCAAATTTGAATAAATGCACGGAAGGCAATGAAATTGCTCCCTATTTCCAATGCCGTATGTGATCTCTGATCCAGAGTGATGTGCAGCTTCTGCTTTGTCTAAATACTTTATGAATATGTCAATCCGATAAGGAAAAATAAAACGAACTTACCATTTCCTCTGGTCAAATCTTCAAAGATTGGGATTTTAGGTCTCTCTGAAAATGCATCTGCCTGGTTTACGAGAGCTTCCTTCACTGTCTCATACCCAGAAATCACTACTATTTTCCTTTGCCCCATCTGAACACTGAAGACTGGACCATATATTTTGGACAGCTGTCAGAAGAAGATAAGAATGATTTACAGCTTTTACAGCTTACAAAGAAATTCACCACCCTTTCAATAATTCACCCAAGAAATAAGTGCTGCTTATTTTCCTGTCCTGCTTCTAAGTTACCAAAATGTTAAATGTTTTCCTAAGCACAGAGAAAGAGAATTGATGTAAATAATGTGAATGTGCTGGACATTATGACGGCAGTCAGTAGTGGTGTCTGATTGTGCTGAACTGAGCAGAAGTGTTAACAGCTGAAACCCCCAAGTCAGTCAAGGATTGTGCTGACAGCTGTCTTCCCTCAGAAACCCCTGTAAATTCAGTTTTTGACTCATATTTTCACACCGATCTCTATGACATTGTGTTTCTTTTGTTTACAGGTCAAACCTACTCAAACCTTTGCTACCATTATTGTATAAAAGCCACTGTGTTTCTGGGCCAGGATCTAGCATTAGGTAAATTCTAACTTTTTCTATATGACTACATCCACCCTGAATCTCTCTCAGAGTTTGACATAAGCTGGTACCTTTTTAGCTTGTATTCTTCATATAACTCAAAGTTCCTGATTCTTCTGACAATAGGAGGGGGTTTTCCTGACTGCGCTTATTTTCTAGTGTGTTCACATGGAGAAACAGAGGTCAACTAGTTATCATCGATATGCAAAATGTTCAGCAACTGGTAAGCAAGTCCAGCCAACTATATGAAATAACCAGCAGTGACATGTGTCTGAATTAAAGTAGTTTCTTTGGTGGTGATACTGTTATCCCAGACTGCTGTAGCTGTGACAGAATACGATCTTTTCAAAGAGTGTTCTCCAGTAAGGACTTTCCAATGCTTGCAGTGGTGATACTCAGGGTGAGCGTATGGTCTCCAGATGCATTTACACACTAAGTATGTTTCAATATTAAACCTTGAGCTGAGCTCAAGTTGGAGAACAAACCTCCTCCGTTAGAATGGATTCACTGGGTTACAGCAGAGATGTGTTGGTTCTGTTGGCCTGAAAAGAGGTGGAGCTTGCTTTTGCCAACACAATTAGACTGCATTGGATAGCTACAGTGATTTTCCAGGTACTGCATCTGATCGGTCTTTTGATTTGTGGATGCATACAGATATGTAGGTGAAAATATCCCTTTTAAAATCATCAGCAAAGAAGACGTGTAATTTCAATGACTAAGCAGAAAAAACTCTAAGAAAGGGGCAGGTTCACAGAAGTCTTCTGACTCAAAATCAGGGAAGTCTTACAATAAACTTGGTAATGAAAGCACTAGAAGAAAAACAAAAGGTTTTTTTTGGGTTTGGTGGTGTATGCAATTATGGAAGCAATAGAAAACGTAATGACTACCTGTTGATAAGTCCTGTAGGGTCTCTTCAAATCAAATATATGCAGATTTCCAATGATAGGTAGTGCTCGTGGTCCTGGGGGAAAATTCCTTCTTCGGTGGTTATTCCAGAAACCTCCCACTTTCAAAATGGAGAGAAAAGTCAGGATGAACACTAAACCAATGGAAACGCAGCTGCTCCACTCCATCTCTGTTCAGCCAAAGATTTCCTACAGATGAGAAAAAAGAAAATGTGGACTCTGGATCTCTGTCTTCTTGCAAAAACTTCCCGTGAGAGATGTCTGCGCTAGTCCATAAACCTCTTTTCCAGTGAAGAGTATATTTTGCTTGCAATTGGTGACTGGTTTTGTTGTCTTCCCCCGCGCTTACTAATGAATCCTCAGTACAGTACAGAGGCAGGTAAATGTTTGCTAGCCAAGTGTGTGTGACTGCGTGAGCATGTAGCTCACTGTCCAAGCACGAAAGTCCAAGAATGTGGAGAACCACAAGTCATTAACCCGGTGTTTGCTATAAAAATCATGAATTCCACATTCTCTTCAGGCTACTGATTAATTATGTTTTCGTCATTAGTACAGGCACAGCCTTGATACCCTGAGAACTGAAATCAGAATGCCAATGTCCAAGTGGTTAGTGCACAGAGATTGTTTTTTTTAAAGCACTTAGGAATTGGTATAACTTTACTTCCATTGAATTAATCAGGAATTTCAAATCGCAGAATCACAGAGTGGTTGAGGTCGAGAAGGACCTCTGGAAGTTACCTGCTCCAACGTCCCTGCTCAAGCAGGGCCACCAAGAGCCAGTTGCCCTACACTATGTCCAGACAGCTTTTGCATATCCCCAAGGAGGGAGACTCCACAATATCCCTGCGCAACCTGTGCCAGTGTTCTTACTGGCTTTCAGTAAGAAAGTGTTTTCTGATGTTCAGAGGGAACCTCCTGTGTTTCAGTTTATGCCCATGGGCTCTGGTCCTGTCACTAAACACCACTGAAAAGAGCCTGACTCTGTCTTCTTTGCACCCTTCCTCCAGGTACACTTACTCCTTATACACATACTAATAAGATCCCCCTCAGCCTTCTCTCCTCTTGGCTAAAGAATCCCAGCTCTTCCAGCGCTTTCTCATAGAAGAGATGCTCCAGTCCCTTCAGTACCTTCATGGTTCTTTGCTGGACTCTCTCCAGTATGTCCTTATGTTTTTTGTACTGGCAATCCCAGAACTGGACACAGCACTCCAGGTGTGGGCTCACCAGTGCTGAGCCAAGGAGAAGGATCACCTCCCTCAACCTGCTAGCAATACTCCTCCTAATGCTGTCCAAGATACTATGGTACATTGTTGCCTCATGTTCAACTTGGCGTCCACCAGGACGCCCAGGCCTTTTTCTGTCAATCTGCTTTCCGGGTGAGGGGACCCTAGCATGTACTGGTGCCTGAGGTTGTTCCTCCCCAGGTGCAGTACTCTGCACTTCTCCTTGTTAAACTTCATGAGGTTTCTGTCAGTCCCTTTCTCCAGACTATTGAGGTGACACACCCTTCTTCTGTGTCAGCCACCCCTCCCAGTTTGGTGTGATCAGCAAACTTGCTGAGGGTACATTCTGCCCCATCATCTAGATCACTAATGAAGACATTAAACAGGACTGGACTCAGTATTGACACCTGGGGTCCCCTACTAGTTACTGGCCTCCAACTGGGCTTCCCACCACTGATCACTAGCCTCTAGGCCTGGCTTTTCAGCAAGTTTTCAACCCACCTCACTCTCTGCTCATCCAGGCCATATATCAACAACTTGTCTATGAGAATCTTATGGTAGATAGTGTCAAAAGCTTAACGTCTAAGAAGACTTCTTGTGACTAAGACAACTTGTTCTTGTGACCAAAAAGCTACAGCAAGGGTGTACGAGAAAGAGGTTGGAGAGGCCTAAGAGATGCCACAGAAGGATGGTTTGCTCAGTTCCTGCTGGGAGCACAGAACTGGTTGTGTGTTCCAGTCAAGGATACATCCCCAGAAGCCATTTCAGGTGCGAAAGATCTTTCCAGCTTAGAAGACAACATTGGCAACAGTTTGATTTGAAATGAAGAACTTTTTATTTTGCTGTGCTTTAATTTTTATCATTAATATGCACATTATTCTGTAGTAAACTAAATTAACTTTAACTTCCAGACAGCATATAGCCACATGGCATCAGCCTGAGAGCCCTCTATGCATCTGCACTGCAGTTCTGCATTGGGTGAACACCTTCCGTTTCCTTGTCTCAGGTTGAGATATTAAGTTATATTTCTCTGTGTGTGTGCATTTAGGGGCTGGTGCGGGAATAAATTGTGTAATGGACCATTTTCCCTAGGCAGTTTGCATGTAGCTGTGCTGGAGGTGTGGAAGATGAAAGCCCTTGGGTTTTTGCGTGTGAATGTGTGATCAGTGCAGAACCTTTTGAGTTTTGCCCCAGAGACTGGTCCTGGCCTCTTTCATCGAGGGGAACAGGCAAAGGTGTAGGGAAGGACAGAATGAAATGGACTTTGTTATCTCCCTCGTGGGATTCATCCTCACAAAGACCATCACCTTCCCTTCCAAGGAGTGGATGAAAGTCAGGACTGCCACCTGCTGTAATGGTGGGAGAGACACCTCTGTCTATGGGCCAAGGTGCGCTTGGGCTAAAACTTCCCTGCTGGATTCAGAAGTACCAAACTTCCCATGTGGGACTAGAGACACAGATATTTCATCTGGGTGTTTCAGGAAAAGGAGATGACTAAGAAAAGCCCTAGGAACGTGGCACTGCGCAGACCTCATGAATCACTGGGGGGATGGTGATACCGATGGAGGGAGAGAGGTCCAGGTCTGAGATGGAAACTCCAGGGGGAGGGTGGAAGGTGAACCTCTGCAGGAGGCTGGTGAAGAAGAGGAAGAGCTCCATTTTGGCAAGAGTCTCTCCAGCACAGGTCCTCCGCCCTGGAACAAAATGCAGAATGGCCATAAAAAAGTCAGTGGGAGCTGCTTCTTGAGCTGTTGTCAGAGGAGAGGAGAGGAGAGGAGAGGAGAGGAGAGGAGAGGAGAGGAGAGGAGAGGAGAGGAGAGGAGAGGAGAGGAGAGGAGAGGAGAGGAGAGGAGAGGAGAAGAGAGGAGAGGAGAGGAGAGGAGAGGAGAGGAGAGGAGAGCTCTGGGAAGAATCTGAGAGGCCAATTCCAGTGGGAAAGGAGTCTTAGATGTCTAGTTCTCCTCAGAGCCCTAAAAACAAAATGAAAGATACCTGCTGAAAAAGGCATGAAAGCATCTTTCTTCACAAATTTTCCATTGGCGTCAAGAAAGTGCTCAGGATAGAACATGTCTGGTTTCTCCCACTGCGTTTCGTCTCGCAGGACAGAGGCCAGTAAGGGGACAATGTAGGTTCCCTGCAAGCCAAGGCAGAGCAGTTATTTCACTGAGGATGGTGTTGCTGTCACTATCAGAGTGATGGCGAACGTTGGAGCTCAAAATATCCACTTTAATAGGGGAGATCCTGCCAAAGTAGCTGTGAGAACCCCAGGGTAAGCAAACATCCTTGGACGCAAGCAGGACACGAAAGGGAGATGTGTTACACTGGGGACAGAGGGAAGAAAAGTAGTGCAGAAGTTGTCTCACCTTGGGAATGAAATAACCTTTGAGGGTCACATCTGCAGTAGTCTCATGAGGCAAGTTCAATGGCAGGATATTGGCAAACCTTTGAATTTCATGAACAACAGCATCTGTATATGGCATTTGAGTTCGATGCTCGATTCGTGGGGGGTTTGACCCTATGACTCGCTCTATCTCTTCTTGTACTTTTTCTGTGAAAGGAATAGGGATCATACATTGATAGATCACTTGAATGTCTCTTTCTCCTGCTGGGAATAGCAGGATGTGGAGAATTCTCTTTTTTTTCAGCCCTGCTCAATGAGAAGTCACATTTGATGGGACTGGATGAGAAGGAAGCCACTAATTGCCTAGTTTCCACTTACTCTGAATTTCAGGATATTTCATCATGAGTAGAAGGCCCCAGCGCAAAGTGGTGGATGTGGTCTCCATGCCAGCTGAAAACAGATTTCTCACAACCTCAGTTAAGTTTTCATTGTGGAAATATCCATTGGCCTTTCCATTCTCCTGGAGATATGAAACAATAATAATATCAGCTGATTAAAGATTCAAGAAGGCATTTTTTATTGGAGAACAGAGAAAAACATTCATATGCAGCCCTCAGGGAGGAGTTAAGTGTAAAGGTTTTGATGGGATGCCTTGAGAAACCTGTTCTAAGTGGAGTCTTGAGATAGAGTGTTTGGACCACCCGTGCTGCCCACAAGAACACACACTCAAGTCAACACAGGTCTTCAGGTTGGATAATGTTGGTGATAAGAAGACTGTTTTGGAAAAGAGCAAGCAGTCACTGGTGCCACCCGTGTGATTCAATCATTTGCTTCAGAGTTTTTCTGCCCATGGTCATGGAGCAGAGCATCTTGCAGGATGAGATTTGTTGGGAAGAAGAATAAATTTGCTACCAGAGCTGGGTTTTGACTTGACAAGAACTCAAGAGGTATGGGGGACTTGGCTGATGATGATATTGCCTTTACTGCCACTAGCATCAAAAGAGAGCCTAGAAGGGTGGTTCATGTTCCCCTGTAATCCAGCAGCCAACCCATGCTCTTGCCAGAGCAGACTTGGGCTGAAATCTCACAAAGCCATGCCACATAGACGTGGGGGCTGGGTACAAACACTGTGACATTTTTACAAGAACTGTAAAACTAGAGTTTTGTTCAAGCAGGTAAATGTGAGCCGGCAACTTAAACCGAGAAATATGTACCAAACATTCCTGGGCCTAAAGCTTTCTCTGGCTATGTCTCTGTGAAGGAGGATGTGAATTTCAAAAAAGAGTCAGAAATGCTGGGGTGCAGAAAGGATTTTTAAACTACAGGTAAAGACAGCTTCTCATACTTCGCTTGCTGAAATACTGTCTTGTATTTTCCTGATAAATCGCTGGGGACACATAAAAGGTGCTTGTCTGTGATCAGTTTGTCACGGAATCACAGAATGGTTTGGGTTGGAAGGGACCTTGAAGATCATCTAGTTCCAACCCCCCTGCCGTGGGCAGGGACACCTCCCACTACACCAGGCTGCTCAAAGCTGCATCCAGCCTGGCCTTGGACACTTATCTCCTAGCTGAAGTGACTGCACAGTCTTTTAGCCTAACCACAGTTTTTGGTAGGACTTTTGCACATGCTTGATCTCTGCTGAAGAACATTTGTTTATCTACCAAGTCTTGAAAGGAGAGTGAGGAGATTTGAAGAAGCTGCTAGGATTTTATTACCTCTTGTTGTCTCACAAGGAAAGTGTCAATGAAGCTCCTCTGGTCGTTCCTGTCCAGATCTTTGAGATGTTCTATGAAAGTCACCTTGATAAAATCATTGATTTCTTTTACATTCCGAATAAAAGTTTTGTAGCTCTTCAGGAGGAATCCAAGGGCTGGGAACATATTGTAAATCTGCAAGATTCAGAGACAGCGATGAAGAAAAAACAGCTCCTAAGCAGATGTTCCACAGTTCAACAGCGTATATTAAGAAAAGCCCTTACAGAACATGGTGTATAGCCTTATACTCAAGATGGAATATGTTCCTTTGTTCCCTTTTTTTTTCCTGGCCAACTGTGTAAAATGGTTAAAATGTATTCCCTCTCACACTGAGTATTAATCACGCTAGTTGATAGTGACCAAGAAATCCCATGTTTGTGCATATGTCCTTGACTCAATTTCCTACCTCACCATTCCTAGATAATTCATCCCTCCATATCCACACCAGTTGGAATTGGGAGTCTCAAGTTTAAGAGGAAGTTACAGGCATTCCCACACTGATTTTGACCTTGTTGATAATGTGAGATGGGAAATAATGACCAACTTCTATGTCTAGGGGACACAATCCTTGTACTGTATTACATGTTGTTCAATTCTTCATGAAAGAAGGAACTTACAATTTCCCAGGCTATGCTGCTAAGAGAAATCCATAAATGGTATCGGAGGTCCACTTTTGCCATTTCAGGGTGTATTTGTCATGTACAGAGAGATATGTTGCAACGCTGGAGAAGTGTACCTCTGTATACCACTGTATAATCATGCTTTTGAAGAGCAATACTCAAACAGTATGAATTACCGAAAGTGATGGAGTCCCAAATATCCTGATATTTTCATTCACCAATGTCAGGAGCCTTTTGAATGTGGGGTCTTCATAGTCATATCGCTTTCCCAGCAATATAGATACGATGATATTAGCAACAGCGCCATTCATCATCAGAGTCATCTCAAGGGGCTTCCCTAGCATGGGAAAAGGTGGTGCAAACGACAAAGTCAATAGTTATTCTAATTAACTAAAGCAGCACGCAGAGGCTCAGTGAAGTCTGCGATGTGATAGCCACAGAGCTGGCAGGAATGAACCATGTCAGGGTTTGCATGTACCTAACGGCATTTCAACAGAACGGAGACTGAATGCTAATCTTTTGTGCTCCCCTCCATTTTCTCCAAGGCTATTGCTCTCCTGGGTCTTTGTGGCCCTACCTCAGGCTGCTTTGTTTGGACATGCATGATCTTAAAACTTCCTGGTATAAGGGAAACTCAGCATTGCCATTTGCCCCATCAGTGCTGTACTGGACTGTCCCTTATGACCAGTATTCTTTGAGAGTTGGACTGTGTACCTCTAGGCCCTTTAGGTCTGACCTCCTAACTCAGTAACTCTTGGTCACTCAAACTGTCCTGCTGGGGATCTACAGCTTCTAGAGCCCTCTGATACATCCCCTTTGCAGCTGGATACAGCTTCTGCTTTCAGGGGTTCAAGGTGGGGACTTGAAGCCTGAATTAGATTGATGATGTAGAAATGTGGTTTTATCCCAAGTCTGCTTGATGGAAAGAACTACCTACTGAAGTCCTGCAGTTGGTAACTGAGCCTAGTGAGAAATAATCTTGGATGATGCTGGCAAAATGTGTAACTGGATGTTCTGCCTCCTCTTGGAAGGATTTCCCAGACATGTGACTTTAGGGACAATCAATTTTTTAGTACAGGTCTGCAAGTCCTTGCAATAATATTCTGCTCTCCCAATGCCATTAAATCAATTAAAGGCACTGCACATGGAGGAACAAATTACTCTTCTCAGATGTGCTGTTTGATGCCTGACTCCCTGTTTGACTTCCAATGCCTCAATGAATGCTTTTCATTTGCACGTCAGGCAATTGCCACGTAGAAACAGAGACAGACAGCTCATATAAACTCCTCGGAGCATGGATGCTGGAGAAAGGTAGATCACTGAAAGAGTTCAGAGACTTTTCTTGCTTGACCTTTGGCATTTCTGTAGAAGGTTTCAGGAAAATCAGAGTGTAATGAAGGTAAGATTTCCCCCACCTTTCTGTGCCTCAATGGTGTCTCCCAGGCATCCATACTCTTCCACAACACGATCCTCTATGGCCTTCTTGCCCATTCCAAAGTCTCGTAAGGTTGTAAGAGTAAATCTTCGCATCACTTTCCAGTTTTCTCCATCAGAAAATATAACTCCTAAAATGGAAAATGAAAACACAGAAATAGAAATTTCATCCGAAGAGCAAAGATTCTGCATCTGCCCTGAATCCTGGCAAAGATGAGTGCTAGCAGGAAACCTGTCAAGCTCTAAAGACATGTGGTGTCCCCACATAGAATGAAATAAGACAGGAAAGGTATATGAGGAGAAAGCTCTGAGGGAAGCAGCCACCGTTCTGAGTTCTTGAGGTGTCTGATGTGCCCTGAGACATGAGGGCTTTTGTTCAGCTTTGTTTAGAACAGAGAGTGGGATTTGTGCCTCTGGGACATCACCTGGGATGTTGAGTGTGCACATTAACCTTACATGTCCCCCTTAGGTAAGATGCATCCTCTCTCAAGAGCACCTGTGTTCTTACCTAGACTGTAGAGAGTAAAGGAAACTTCAAATATGGGCATCTGTTTGGAAAATCTCCCCACTTGGTGGGGGTAATCCCACCACCCTACACACTAGAAAAACTGCAGAGAATTCTCAGTGGCATTTGCAGCAAAGTTTTGGTCAAGCTGGTGCTGCTATTTACTCTCTTTCCACCACTCATGCTCTCTTATTCTTGCTTCAAATCTTGTTGAAGAGACTGTCCCTAGCGAGGCAAGAAATCATTTGCAGGTAGGCTGGCAGACATGCTTAACAATACAGCGGTTACTCAGAGCGGGTCACAAGATACAAATGTGCTCAACCTTGCTTTCCTGTCAGAAGATGACAGTCTCTCATGTCCTTACTTCTATGTATCCTATCAATATTTATGGCAATTGAAAGATAAGGTTCAGGGTCTAACACCTGTGGAAGGTGAAATCTGCACCAGAAGAACTCAGAGCAAAAAGTGAACTCCCTCTGGGAAGCAAACTAAAGGCTTGGGGTATTGTTTATTCTCTTTTAAAGCGAGATTTAATCTCAAATGTAAATTTATCTGGAAAATCTAAAATAAACATTCAATAATATCAATCTCACAAGGAGTATTTGAAGGTAGTGCTGCTGACGTAGTAGATACTTCTTTGCCAGCTTCTATTGGATTTATGTGGCAAAGTTTTGGTAGCTGGGCTGCTGCAGGGGTGGTCTTTGTGAGAAGAGATCAGGAGATGCCCTTATGTCAGCTCCTCAACATGTCACCTCTAAGAGAACACTCATCTGCAGACTCAGACCTCTAAATTACGTGTTTATGTGTAAATGAATATTTCATTTGAGTGAAATGAATGTTTATGTGTAAATGAATAAATGAATAAGGAGAGTATCATCTCTCCTTATGCCCCATGAATATCACCATGCATTGTTCAATTTCCCCATCGTTTCCATTGGATCTCATGCTTAGCAAAGCAAAGTGAGGCGTTCTGCATTCTTCTCTCCATGGAGAAAGTCTCATTCTTCTTTGCAGAAGGCAGGTGCATGGGGAACAGAACAGCACACTCACCTTTTCCTTTTCCTGTTTCTTCAACAATTGGTATTTTAGGTCTCCCTGCAAATGCATCCGCCTGGTTCACCAGAGCTTCCTTCACTGTGTCATATCCTGATAGAATCACCATTTTCCTTGGCCCCATGTGAATGCTGAAGACTGGGCCATATGTTTTGGATAGCTAGTGGGATGAAAGGGGACAATAAAAGAAGATGATTTTCAGATGATTTTCAGTAAGCTCAAAATACTTGTTTTAATGTTCTCTTTCCTGTGTGGCATTGGCTTTTCATTCATTGTCCAAAATGTGGAGAATTTATCATACAAATCATAGAATCATAGAGTCATAGAATTGTCTAGGTTGGAAAGGACCTTGCAGATTATCGAGTCCAACCATCGACCTAACACTGACAAAAACCACCACTGAACCATATGACTAAGCACTACATCTACCCATCTTTAAATACCAGGGGTGACGATTCCACCACTTCCCTGAGCAGCCTGTTCCAAAGCTTGATAACCCTTTCAGGGTAGAAATTTTTCCTAAATTTCCTAAAATATTTGAGCTCTTATGAATAAAAAGACTCACAATGGGGTCTGTAATCCTCTGTTAGATATTTAATTAACAGACTTTTAGAGGGGCTAAAGGAAAGGCTGAAGAACAGACAGGCTTGGCCCCATGTTCCTTTGAAGAGACAAACAGTATAAGTGAATTTCTCAGTAATCGTGGCAAAACCCATTCAGTTCCTGGTATAAAAATCTGGGTAGGTACAAATCAGCTGGAATTGTGATTAATAACTCTTAAATAGTCTGGAGTTATGCCTTTAGGTACATCTGGAGTTACTGCTTTTAGTGACAAGATGCAAAAGCTGCTGCCACAACCAGGCAGGAATAGACTTCCTGGCTCACATGGGAATGAAATCCAGGAAGGCAGGTTAAGAACAGCTTCATTTTGAGTTATGAAGTAACTGTGTCCACTACATGGACTCTGTAGGTAACTTTTGATTGAGAAGCTGAGAACTCGTAGGGGTTATGTTGGAAATGTTCCTCAACAAGAAGGAGACCAGTTTTCAATGTGGTAGTACATCAGGGCACAGGAACTGTCTGAAACTCTTAGGTTTGCCGTTCATGGCTTTGAGGAGTAGTGTAGCAAAAGGACCCTGAAAAATCATACACTAATCAGATTGTCACGCGCCATTTTCCCTGAAGTCATGGAGTTTAATGACACCAAATATGAAAGAATAAGCAGTGTCTGTTTGTTTCCTACTTTGCTTTGGTAAACCAGGAAAGTTCCTCCTTCATGGTGAGGATGAAGGGAGAAGACCAAGAAGCTGTTTTCTGATGGCTGAGTCCACCAAACAGCCTCCAGAAAGCTCTGGTCTCCTCCCTAAATGTTTCAGCAGCCCCTGGTGGAAGTTCCTGTAGGAACTGTAGGATGTCTGACTTACAGTTACCCTTGTCTGGAGAACCCCAGCATTTCCTGGGTTACACAGAAATAGGTCAATGCTCTTGATGCGGCTGGAAGTCAATCCCCCTGCACTGACACAAGATCATGTGATAGGAAGACCAGTTACTGCAGATAACTAATTCTATTGCCTTTGCAGTAGAACTGTCTTGTCCAAAGAAAAATTTGTACCCCTTTTGGGGGGTCAGTGACTTCTTTAGACAGAAGGCTCTAAGAAAAGGAACAAAAGAATTTACCTCTAGCATCGTCAGGTGAGGTCTCTTCAGATCCATGATGTGCAGATTTCCAATGATGGGTAAAGGCCTGGGTCCTGGAGGGAAGTTTACTTTTGTGTGGCTCTTCCAGACATGTTGTCTTTTCAGAATGAGCAGAATAACGAGTATAAACAGTAACCCTACAGGAAGAAGATTGACCCAATCCATTGTCTTTCAGCAAAGATTTATCAGAGAAGATGAAAATTCAGACAAAGAGTGTAATGTCCTGTCAGAATTTAAGAGTTTCAAGCATTAATGGCACTTCTACACATACAGAGGTATGAACTCTAAGAAATGTTAGAAATGCCGTTTGGGGTTTTACTCTTGGAGAATCCCCTACTGGGCACTCTCACTGCCATGTGCGCTCACTTTATGTTATGCTGGTTACTGTTTAATAGGTGATGTCTAAACTAGTCCTGTGTGTTGGCAGACATGTCTGTGGGCATAAGTCCAATTTATAAACAGTGACCCAAACAATGCCTTGAACTTTGAGACTGTGAGGAGGTGGGAGAAGAAGAAAGAGGTTCCACTGGTTGCTCAGGCTTTCCCTTCTCTCTTTATGGAAGATGCTGGGGATGCCAGGTCTTGACAGGAGCAGAAGCTCAGGGGACTAGGGATCTGAAACTGTTGTGAAGATTCCTCTTGAGTATGTGGATTTATGGCCTTGATCTGCTGTGGGTCCTATAGTGGAAAGCTGCTCAAGTAGTACTCAGAAGTACTCAAGAAAGGAAGAACTTAGTGGCAAGCTCCTCTGAGCTAGCTGAATAATTTTTCATGGCACGCTCATCTGTGTTATAACAAGAGTTCAAGCAGGATGAAAAGTAGGCTCAGTCCGACATGGCCAAATTGTCTGTATTCATCTGATAGCCTCAGCTTCCTTTAAAGTGAATGGAGGGCAAGGGGCACCTTCTCTTCCAAAACCAGAAGCCGTACCTGGTCAGATAACCTACACTTTACATGTTCCTGATTTTCATATAATGGATGAGGCTGGAAGGGAACTCTGGAGGTCATCTTTGATGAATCACTGGCCTGTGTTGCCCAGAGAGGTGGTATATGCCCCATCCCTGGAAACATTCAAGGGCAGGTTGGTTGGAACTCTGAGCAACCTGACCTAGTTGAAGATGGCCCTGCTTGTTGCAGTGGGGTTGGATTAGAGACCTTTAAATGTCCATTGCAACCCAAACTATTCTATGATTCTATGATCTGGTCCAACAATGCTGCTCAAGCAGGGCAACCTAGAGCCAGTTGTATAGTAGGGCCTGTATCTTCAGCTGTGGCAATTGTCTTTGACATCCATCTGTAACCATTTCAGGAAAGGAGGTGGAGAGAAGAGCTTGTATGATATCTCTGAATGGGGAGACAAAGCTGAGGGGAAAATTCAGAAAAGACGGCCTGTGTTGGTTGAAGAAAGAGGGCTGAGGTACAGTCTGACTTGTGTGTCTTAGAGTCTAAGAGAGTGAGCAGCAGAGAAGGAGGTGTTAAAAGAAGAAATCATGGAGAAGAAACCATCCAATGCTTTCATTGAGACTGACCAGTGAAGATCAGCCACAGCCTTCAGAACTGTGTTTGGAAGAACTTTCTAGTAGAAGTGTAGAGAAATAAATTGTACATGACCTTGAGGCAAGAATGTGAAGGCTGTGTGAGGTGAGGTGCCCAGGCTGAGCCTCTTGTCCTTGACTCCATTTAAAGCATCAGGATCCCTGCAGAGATGTGACCAAAGGCATAGGAGAGGAGTCATTCCCCACAGGGGATGGGGGTATGGAGACCTAGAAGAAAATGGCATGGGCCCTTGTCTGGGAGCCTGGAAGAGGAACTAGAGCAAGCCTGCATTTCTACCCACTTTTCCCGAGTCTGCTGCTGCCCTCAGGGTCTCTGGAGGAAAGACCATGACATTTCATCTACCTGGAAAGTGTCCTGGAAAAATTCCAGGGCTTATGTCCCACTGTGTGCCAGTTGGCCTGTTTCTACTCCACCTCCCCAAAGGAGGTAAAAAGGCACTCAGAATGTCATTCTTTCCACATATGTCTGGGATTTAACTATTAACAAAGAATAAGCCAGAGATAGGAAAGGAAGCAGCAGTTCTGAGTTGTTTCGCAAGAGATGGGCCTAGGGTTAGGTCTGTGCAGGGTTTCAGAATAAGTACAGCCTTTACCTGCCTCTACAAGACTCTCTGGGTTGTTGGAAGGACACTGTGGGAACTAGGGGCATCTCTTGAAATGCAGTGGGAGAAGGAGGCAACCCCTCTCACCCCTTTGCCCTTACCTGCTCAGTCCTGCTGATTTCCTCTGGCAAGTCACTGGTTCCTACAGTGCTGGCAGGTAGTGAGTGATCTGAGCAGGGTGAGGTTGTCACAGACATGAGTGACAGGCTGTGAGTGTTTCTTCCCTGCTTGGGAACATTTCCCCTTGACCTTATTTTGAAGTGGCGATTCAAGATCCTGCTTTGCCCAATATACATGTCTCCTCCAAGGTCTGACAGGCATCTAGACACACATCCTGAACCAGATGAGTTTTTTTCCTTAGTGTTTAAGTTTGTGAGAGTCAAAGACTTTGCTGCTCTATGGTGTTTTACATGATGCTGTCGCAGATGGAGTGATGCACTTCACTCATAGAGAGAAGCAGCGATACATTTATTGATATAAACCAGGGATTTAACAAAGTTTGATAGTAAATGTGACAGTTGGCAAAGCACACTTGGTTATTTACTGCACAGAGGACAGGGTTAGAAAGAACTGTCAGGGACACCTTCCCGTTAAGTCGACGTTCAGAAAGGACCCCCTTGCTTTCTAAACTCCTTCTTAGTGAGGAGTTGAGGTGAGGCTGGATCCAATCCTAGTCCCGGATTCGGTCAATGGTTTATGTCTAAAGGAGTATATATGTGCAATCAATCCTTTATATCACTTAGCTAAGATTTCAAAGTTTAACACGCTATTAGTCACTTACCAAGGATCTGTTGTGGCAAGGAATCTCTTAATCTCGAGAAGGAGCCTTGAGAGGCATCTCTACTCAAGGGGAGATCCTGGCATGCAGCCTACTGCCGTGCAGGAGAGCTCAAAGGGCTTTTTGGCTGTTCACTATTTATGGGCATAAGATGATTGACCTATAGTCATATTTGCATATCGACCACAGTACCAGTATTGTGGTTAGGTGGTTTGGTAGCATTGGTGAAGTTATGCCTTGGCTATTGTGTTATCTCTCTCCCCGAAACCCCATTGAGCCGGATGCAGCCATCATGACTAGATGCACCCATTATAACCACCATAGTTGGTTATCACTTGGGCAGAATTATGGGAGATAAAGGTTAGGTTGGCGGTGAAGCATACTGTCACAGATGCATGAGGAGAACTTGGCCAGGTTCCTTTAGGATCAGAGAAAATTCTAGTGGTGCTTAGCCATCTCAGTGAGCAAGATTCAGTGTAGCAAGGGTCATTCTTTTCACTGTCCCAGTTCTCCTCACCGAACATGAACTCAAGAAAAAAACACCCCAAAGGGATGCAGACATTAGGGTCATTGGTCAAACTTGCTGGAAAATTGGGGGATCTAGTCACATTAACTGTGTCACTCACAATAACGTAAGCATTTTTGTATCTTTGAAGAAAATGCTGGAGACAGTTTGATTCTAAAGTGGGAAAGTTGGTTTTTGTTTTGTTTTGTTTTGTTTTGTTTTTTTAAGAGTTCAGGGGATCTCATTAATATGCATACCATTCTGAAGCAAAGTAGTTCTTAGTTCCAAGCATAGGATTTCCTCTGGTAATCTTCAACATGTTTACACAATAATTCTGAATCGGGACCTCTCTCATTTTCTTGCAGTAGGTTGTACGAGTATTTGCGTGCATGTCTCTGTGTGTGTCTGTATTTGGAGGAATGTGTAAAGAACCAAGGTCTGCCTTGGAAGTCAGGGAGGAGGAAGTGTCATTGTGGTGGGTATGTATGTGATCTGTGCAGTACCAGAGACTGGTCCCTGTCCTGTTTGCTTGATGAAATATGCATAGGTGTAGGGACACATATGTGGCAGTGGACTGTTAATATATTTTGTACTGAATGTATGCATTTTTTATTTCTGAGTCAGAAATGCATCTGAGAAAAGCTCTAGGAAAGTGGTACAGTGTAGACCTTATAAGCCTTTGGGTGGATGGAAAACCCAACGGAGGGGAAGAGGTCCGGGTCTGAGATGGAAACTCTTAGGGGACAGTGAAATGTAAACTTCTGCATGAGGCTTGTGAAGAAGAGGAAGAGCTCTCTTTTGGCAGGAGACTCACCAGACGTACTTTGTTAACACGTTGATTCCAGTGAGAGAGAAAGAAGACTGTATGTCCCCAAGAAATATTAAATAAATACAGTTGATCATCTGATTATTTAATTCATGCATTTAATCATCAGCAGATTTGAATACAAATGTTAAAAGAAATTTTGTAGGCAAATGTTCAGTAGATGGCTTTAAAATAAATTCACCTTTCAGTGATGAAATGCAAGTGACAATTTCAGTAATGAAATACGGCTCTGAAAGAGGTAGCACTGAATAGCTGTGATACTTTCTTCAAAGCTATGTTCGTCCACTGGTGTTTTGGAAAAGGGCTGAGTGTCAATAAGCTTGACCTTTGGTTAGTTTAAATAAGATGTTTAAATAAGAAGTAATTGCTAATAAGAGGAAATAATAATAAGATAATTTTTTTTATTTAAGTCCAACTCCTTTGTTTCATTTCGTTAACATTTACTCTATCTGTATTTAAACTCTTTTAAAAAACAAACAAACAAAAAAAGAGATACACTGCATTAGAAATATTTATTTAGAAATTTTTGCTTAGAAAACCACTAATCCCAGTGGCTTCTGTCAGTTTGACCATTACAGACAAAGATACCTGTTTTCTGATTAGGACTGGAGACAGAAAATATCTTTTAAAGGATGGCTTACCTAACCTCGAAAATGCTATTAATTTGAAGAATAGTCTTCTAAGGTTTCTTCTGAGAATGACCGAAGTCTAAGAGGAAGCTTTCGGCATCCTGAGGGTGGAATCTAATTTCAAGTTGAAAGTTACACATGGTTGCTGCCATTTAACTCTTTTTCAGATACTTTTGTGCACACCTAAATAAATGTCAATACTGAATGAGTTTTTACTCACTTAGAAAAAAAACCCAAACAATACACAAACGTTATTTAAGCTTTTTATGTAAAACCAAGTCAAGGTGAGAGCAAAGGTAAGAGAGAAAGACTGTTCAGTGGTTATTGGAGAGGATAAAACATTGGCAGACTTTTATGAGAAAGAAAAGAAATGCTTGTCATCATGAATCTCAAATTTAGAGTGGTTTTACTTTAACTTTGGTTTACTTTTCAGTCCCATCGTCAAAGTTCATCCTTCACCCTATGTCTCATTTAACTCCTCGCTTTCCTTTCCTGCCACTGTATTGACAAGCAAAAGGGTTCATAGCAAAATATTTTAAGCTTCTGTAAGGCTGGACACCTCTCCATAATGTCCAGTAACATATTCCACAGAAGTTGTAACTATGTACAAAAGAAGCTCTACTGACTCAGCATACGCAAAGCTTTGATTAATTTGGAAGTAATCAACCAAAGAAAATACCCTAAGACAGAGAACCAAATGCCACTGACATCTGAAGTATGGAGGTGAGTGATTAAGGTGAAGAACCTTAGGAGAAACAAATCATACACTTCAAGGTCATAGTCACATTGAAAAGAAAGTAACATTTAAAGCTCTGGTGAAACAAAGGTTATCCAGAATTACAACAACTGCTGTATTTCATTTTCCGATGACACCATCACAGACATCTTTGTGCACTGTCTGTTCCATAGCGAGAGTCTATTCAGGGTGAAGAGCAATCCGAAACATGGTGAGAAAAATCTGTATCCAGTCTTTTCATATAGGTGGTCAAACTGTAAGGCCTGGATTCACCTGTCATGAGCTTAGGCACTTGTCTAAGGCTTCTGACCATAGGGAATGAATGAATTCTGGATTATGCATGATCAGCAGGTCTCCACCATAGCAGGGTGGAGACCACAAGAGGAAATCAAACACTCATTGATGATCAAAACAAGAGATTTGGTTTACTGTCTTGCTCTGGGCTGCAGTGTTCTGTCTCAGGACTGCCTGGCAGATATCCCAGACAGCCCTCATTGCAGGGTTTTTTTTGCATGCCTCATTGTCTCTTTTCCTATTTCTTTGCCTTCCCCATCTTTGTTCACTACCAATTAAATTTTGTTTGGTCTCAGATTTGCTACATCTGTACCTGAGGCTGGTATTTCAGCTATGCCTCCAGGGGCACTGCTGGCCTTTCAAGGTTATGCTCCCAAGAAGGTCCCCAATTCTCCCTTACAATTGTCTGTGGTATTAAGATATTTCTCGTATAACTCACTTTTCATTTTTTCAGGGTGTTATCTATAATTCTTACCAGAGTGTTATGTTGTGTCATGTCACATCCAGCAACTTTCTCATATAATGGTCTGCAGTGTCCCACATCCTGTTCATTCAGCTTAACTTCACATAAGGGTTTAGTCATCTGGCTGCACCACATTGTTCAAGAG
Organism: Larus michahellis; assembly: GCF_964199755.1. Classification (NCBI taxonomy): domain Eukaryota; kingdom Metazoa; phylum Chordata; class Aves; order Charadriiformes; family Laridae; genus Larus; species Larus michahellis. Next base: position 126,397,172 of record NC_133898.1, read on the forward strand.
GTTACTTCTAGTCCTATTTCTTGTTTGATGTTTTTACAACACATACTTTTTACATTTTTAATTGTCCTAATGCTTTTTCTGTATTATTCGTTAGTTTCTAAGTATTGTGAACATCAGAACGGATCTATTGAAGTTTTTTTCACAGGTGCATTTGTAATCCCTTTTCCAGTTGTTAGTTATATACTCGTCACATGGTTTCAGCATCTAAAATATAGTTTCCCAGGCTAAGCTGGATTTAGAATCATAGAATGGTTTGGGTTAGAAGGGACCTATAAAGGTCATCTAGTCCAACATCTTCAACTAGATCAGGTTGCTCAGAGCCCCTCCCAACCTGACCTTGAATGTTTCCAGGCGAGGGGCATCTACCACCTCTCTTTGCAACTTGTGCCAGTGTTTCACCACCCTCCACGTAAAAAATTTCTTCCTTATACCTGCTCTGAATCTACCCTCCTTTAGTTTAAAACCATTACTCCCTGTCCTATTGCTATGGCCCTTATGTCCTATCATTACGGGTCCTACTTCTAGGGTCCTTCTTTGTCAAAAAGGAAACAAAGAATTTCCTGAAAATGATAGCTAGGTTAAGTGGAATAAATCTCACTGTAAAGGGATCCATCTCCCTACTCTGTTTTTTGAGAGAACCTGAAGGACTGAGTTCTCTGGGATGGTAACCTTCTGAAAAAAGGCAGAGGACAATAATGAGTACTTAGCGGGTAAGGGTCTGGGTTACTATGAAAAGATTACAAGGAGAACTGGAGAACAAAACTGTAGTTTATTTTCTTCCCTTTTGTTTTAAAGAATGCAAGATAATTATTCAGGGCATCATTCTGAAAGATTTACTTACAGCGAGTAGTACTTTCTCACTCAGATATTCCTTTGTGGTCAACACTCACAATCAGTAAAATTACCTCACTGCTGTAGGCAAATGAAAGACCCTCTGAATCCCCAAGTAGGATTTTAAGGGGTGAGCTTCATGTATTGAGGATAAGATTTTTTACAATCTGTCTATATATGGAATTTTTTCCAAGTACTTCAATTTTTTGTCATTGCAAAATATGCACAAAACACATCTAAAATCTTTACATATGCAACATTTACAATGCTAAATGCCTTCTCTGTTTTTACAAAAATGATTCTGTGAAAGCTTTGAAAGGATAAAAGATGTCTTCTAGCCAACAAGGTAGAGATGAGTCAGTCATTGCACGTCTGCAAAAGAGCATATCTGAACTAAAGTGTGTTACAACAAATGTATTTTCATACATAGATATTAATCTGACCTATATAGCAGTATACAGCTGATACAACATAAGTTACTGCCCTGCCTAGTATCTTTCCAAAGTTTTTCGAGGAAAAATACATCAGCAGATATGAAAGTATCTGTGCTATTTTATGAGAGGCATTTTCCCTTTAAATCTGATAAGAGTTGAAATAAGATGCTAATATAAAAAAGTCTTGAAAGCTCGTCCACTGTAGCTTATCTTTCTGAGACATCAGTGGTAGCTTTCTGTGCCTAGAGGCACTGTGATCCTTCTCTTGGATTTTCATCTCCCACCCATTGCCTCTCAGTGGATTGCCCCACGTAGGTACACACAGATGTGTGACTCTGCTCCCAGCTACTGTCATCACATAGAGTTCCTTCAGATACCTCACATTTTGTCTCTCTTAATTAAGCAGCCATTATCATCACTTCTTGGGTGGAGTTAATTTACCTTAATTTAGGTTCAATTTTCTTCTTTCTGCTTTCTCTTGTTTTAGGAGGCAGCGACTTCAAAGGTAGTGACTCACCACACAGAAGTTCTCCACTGAGCCCTCTGTAGGTTTAACATAGCTGCTTTCCCATCAGTTCCTAACAACTCGTGCTTTTTCTTGGGGCTAGCATTTAGTTCAGTTTATATCTATTGACATTAACAGTGCTACTGTCCCCTTATTACTGTTGGATGTCATCAGACATATTATGTAATTACTTGTTTTTCATAGCTCTTAATTCCCTTATTGTATCCTTGAAACAGTCTAAATAAATCTATGCCAATAAAGACATTTTTCACCATTTCACTTTCTTCTCCCTTTTAATAAACATATTAACAAAGATTCTTGATACTCATATTGCCACTTAGTATACCTCATCAATCACTATTTTCTGTGCTTTGCCATGAAAATGATTTCAACATTTTGTTTTTTGTCATAACCAATTTTCGAAATACAGCACATTTTCTCCCCCATCCAAAACCAGGACAACACAGTTTTTAAGAAAGTTAATCTGGGATGCACTGGTGAAAAGCTTGTTAGAATCCAGATAAACAATATCAATCCATTTTTTCTTGATTAACCCTATGCAGTTGAAGGATATGGCTGTAACTCAGAAATCTTGCAGTTAAATATATTATCCTGTAGTAGTCTTGAAACACAAAGGTGGTTTCAGTGGCTATATTGACTCAGTGATGACAAAAGGTAAAATAGAGATAATTTTGTAGAGTAGTTTGTGATGGGTTTTTCTGATGAACAAATATATTAGAAGTATCTAATTAATTCACCTGACCTTGGTGTAATAACTATGTATTCTAGAATCAAGCTTATTTTATATTAAAAAAAATAGCTCTTTACAGCCCCTTCTTGAAAACCTAGTGTGGTTAAGACAATACTCCGATGTTGGTTTTTAGCATTAGTAACTAAAAAGAGCATCATTAGAACAAATATTGCAAATAAATTATTTTTCTACATGGTGGCTTCATATCTACTGTGCTCATCATAGTTGCGGGATTGAATTTCATGTGATTTCTCCTCTTCTGGAACCTGCCATGAAAATCAGAGAAGAGTTTAGTTAATGAGATATAGACTCCCTTTTGCCATAAAAGGAGAATAAAGTGCACTGAGAACATCATTCTATTTGTATATGTTACATGTCTATTTATTAACATTGACCCAGCCTGACATGAACCACCAGTTCTGAATTCTGAGGGATGAATTCAGGGGTTTCTTAATAGAAGAATTCATTAACACTGATGTTAGCTATGAATGTGCAAAATTAATATCTGGGATTTTCAGAGCTCTAAACAAACGAGGTGACCACCTCTAATGAAATGTAAATGTTGTTGTATGCCAAATATCAATGTCTCTTCCCATTACCTGATAAAGCTTATTTAGAATAGAACATTTCTGAACAGTCCTATTGATATTATAAGACCTTCAATTCAACAGGGCTTTATTATTATCACTGGTCAACACAGACTGTGAATTTTTCAACCACACTTTAAAATTTTCCTTTTCCTGACATTTTTTATCATTCACATATGACAGCCTATTTCGGGTCTTGCAGAAAATCAGTGGTTTCACTTTCCCGTGGTGAAATAGTGAATGACTTGCAGAGCTGTCTTTAAAAGTTGTTTTTTCTGATTGTCATTGCTACAGCTGATCTTTTGGCTCAAAACTTCCCCTTAGACCTCAAACTTTCTCTCACCAAAAAGCAAATTGCATGGTTCATACTGGAGTTTAATTCATTAAAAAACTAAAAGAATCTCCTTTGGGGTTTGCAACATTTTAATTACAAGGCATGTATATCACGTATTTCTTCTTGTCTTGCCTTTTTGAGTTTGTCCTGTCATAAAGGATAAAATTCAGATTGCCTAAATAAAGAATCTGGCATCAGTCTCTAATGAAGGGAGATGCAGAAAGTCTACAAACAATACAGGGAGCTTCCTGGGCTAAACAAGAGGAAAGGTATGTCTGAGTTTCTGTTCAGCACTGTAGGCATCCAACTCAGAGATGTATGTGGGACTCAGCTGATCAAGTCTAGGTCTTTATGGTATAGAGCTCTATATTTGAGGTAGGCGATGAAAGGTCTTTCATTATCAGTGGGGACTATAGAGACTTTCAAGGTTTTAACTCATGTAACCTAACATAGATCTGTAAGTATTCAAATTAACTGCAATCTAGAGCCATTTCATTGAGCATACAAGGGCTATTTTAATTGTACTTGTTTCTCAGCCCCATTGTTTGTGTCTTCATGCATAAAACAATAGTGCCAGAATGCCCATCTTCTTCTGATAATCTCAGTGGTCAGATCATTCAACCAGAATGCAGGAGAACTTCTGCTCAGCCTCAGGGAAACTCATCCTACAAACACTGAAGAAGTGCTCTAAATTTCATTCGGTATGAAATTCTAGATGACACTAGCAAAGCAGCACCATTTAGCCAAAAATGCAAATATTATGTGTCTAAACTACAAGAAGGAAGAGGATGCCTGACTCAGTGAACGCTTAGAAGAGAGATAAAGAGCTCCACTGAGGTCTCAATTTTTTTGCTCTATTTCTGCCTTTTGGTCAAGGTTAGTCCAATGTAAATGGCATGACTAGCTAGCAAGTCCAAAAAAGATCCTGAAGGTGGCCTTGATAAATTCACAGCCTGAGGCAGGGCAACATTTTTGAAAGTCTGACTCATGTGTGTAAACCCCAAACCCCAGGAGAGCAGGACTGCAGCGTGCTGTACATCTTCCAACACAGTGAAAATAAAGAGAAGTTGTATCTTACCTCCCAATAAACGGAGTCATCAAAGCAGTTCCGGTCAGATGCTTGTCCCAAGAAGGGCAGCTTTAGGATACCACCTGTAGGATAAACATCATCAAAGGTTAAAAAATAGACAAAATGCCCAAATAAATGTTCCTCAGATGTGGCTTGGGGAGTCACCTAAGTTTTATGACTCATTTCCTAGTCTCCAGAAATGCCCAACCATCTGTGGACATCAGGTCACTCATTATGAGAGGTGAGGCAGGTTTCTTCATGTTGACATGGATAAAAGCTTGTTTTTAATTGGTCAAAACTTTCCCAGATTTCAGACTGGAATTTTCGATTTCAACCTGAATTATTGTTTGGAAAGTATCCACAATCACATGGAAACATGTGACAACTAAATGAATATGTTTTAATCTCAAACTAGTTTCTGTTTGGAATTTTAAGCATCTGAATCTAGATAAGGATTCCATCCAGAACAACATCTTACTGTTTATAGAATCATAGAATCATAGAATCGTAGAACAGTTTGGGTTGGAAGGGACCTTTAATGGTCATCTAGTCCAACCCCCCTGCAGTAAGCAGGGACATCTTCAACTAGATCAGATTTCTCAGAGCCTCATCAAGCCTGGCCTTGAATGTCTCCAGGGATGAGGCCTCCACCACCTCTCTGGGCAACCTGGGCTAGTGTCTCACCACCCTCAGTGTAAAGAACTTCTTCCTAATGTCTCATCTAAACCCACCCTGCTCTAGTTTAAAACCATTGACCCTCATCCTATCACTACATGCCCTTGCAAACAGCCCCTCCCCAGCTTTCCTGTAGGCCCCCTTCAGGTACTGGAAGGCCGCTATAAGGTCTCCACGGAGCCTCCTCTTCTCCAGGCTGAACAACCTATATATTCCTATATATACAACCCAGTATCTTTGAAGCATCTATTCAGTAAGATATATAGGCTTCATTTGAAGAAAAAATTATTGGAAAACAGCTTTTCCATATTTAAGCTTCTGCCAGTGTGCCATCATGCATTATTTCTATTTTTCTACTTTATTTTATTCACATGAATTTTCTGATACATTGACGTTCTCCATGGGCAAACCTCAAAATTCACATATTTTTCAGTTGCTGTATGCATCATACTGACCTGTCAATGCTCCACCTGCCAGTGCAATTCCAATTGTACTGCCCAGGGCAGCAGCCTGCATGCCAGGAGTTAAGGGAATACCTTGCCTGAAAAGGGCAGAAAACCAAAACATTGACAATCAAAAAATTGTCATACTTCGAGACTGATAATTGGTCTTACGACATTGTTTCCTGGACAAGATGACTCATAGGAAAATATCCTGCCATTGCTGTGGAGAGACAGAAATCACGATTTTATTTTGGCTTTGTTTTAGACTGGAGATGAAAACTATTTCTTTGAAAAGGTTATTAGTATCTTGCAAGCCTGTAGAGAATCCTCCCCTTTGTCAAAAAGACCAGCATTTCATCTTCTTGGAGTCTATTAAGATAATGGAAATAGCCCATTTTGCCAAATTTCTTGGAAATATTACATTTACCAGCAGTGTAATTGTAGAATCATAATAAAGATTCTTGAATGTTTGAATGGTTCTGTATGGTGTTTTTTATTATGTTTTTAATTTATTTATTTTTACTTGAACTTTTAATTTGGAACAAGCTTGGCATATAAACAGTCAAAGGCAGGATATCAAGAGTCCTATTTAAACCAGAACACAATGTCTGACATCAAATCAAAAATGCATTTTCTGAAAAGAAAATCATAATTAGATCCAAGAAAGGTCAAAATTTAGGATAGACCTTCAAAAAACCAGTAAATTCCTTTCTCTTTTCTCCTATAACTCACCTAACTTCCTCTTTTACTGCAGTTACTATGATGCCAGCGATACCTCCCAGTATTCCAGGTAAACCATGTAAATTATGAACTCCACAAGTGTCTTGAATGTTCAGCTTGGATTCCAACAAAGGCTGAAATGAGGAGAAATATGAACTTTATAGTGAGTTTATAGCCTTCCATTATCCCTGGAATGACATGCGAAAGAAAGTAGTGCAGAAGTACAAGAAACAATTTAACTTATTCCAAGTATGCAAAGTTTAGCTACAAAACTTTCCAGTTTTCCCTTCACTGTGAAATTGTTTATACACAGAGAAACACAAGTACATATGTATAATGGTACAAGTGCCCAAGCTACCATCATAAATATAATGGTACAAAACGTGTGACAGTCCAGTGATACTCCTAATCTTTTCAGCCACTGCAGCAAAAGTTGAGAGAGATGGCGATGTAACACATAGATGCCTGTTCTGAGTCTGCTAGTCAGGTATTTTCTTCCAGAATGTTTCTCCATCAAGAAAAGCCAGTTTAAACAGTTTAGTCTGAATATTCTATTTCTATGTTTTGCACACGAAGCAATTCCATTTTATACTTCAAAAGTAGTTTTTGATTACAGATCTATTTAGAAATTTTAAAAGACAGAAATGCAATTAGTCCTATTTCACTGAAACATGGGCTTGGAGCAAAATTCCGGCAGCTCCTTGAACAGAAATCCTAACTGTAATGAACTCTAATATCTTCGTGATCCTTCTTTGTTTTTAGCTAGGATGGACTGAAGTTACCTCATAAGCATATATTCAAATCACACTGATTTAAAAATTACCATTTTCTAGAGCTTACTCTATAATGTATCAGCCAGTTTCTAAACTCCCTTTCCAGAGAACTAAGGGAGCTCCAGTAAAGCCAAAGAAGCATAAGGAAATGCGAGCAGAGGCGGGTCCTCAATACTCACAGTCAGGAAGTGGAACCCAAGGACAGAGATGATTCCAGCAATGCTCCCAATGCACATGGCAATAAAAGGATGGATGGACAGGTCAGCACAGGTACCCACTGCTACTCCTCCTGCCAGGGTGGCATTTTGAATGAGAACCTGCAAAGAGTTCACAGCGGTGGAGATGACAGATGTGGAACAGAGACTTGTTTTAGGGCTGAGTGGCTTTCAAGGCTTTTTTATATACAGAAGTTTTCCTTTCCTTTAAGTGGGATTTTTCCAATGAAGAATGAACAGGAATTTAAAACAGGGTTCCCTGTTACATGTTCAGTGTGTTGGTTCAAAATTGCTCTAAGCCAGTTTGACTGGGGCCAGTTTAATGAATTCCAGCTTTTACAAAGTCAACAAAATTCATCTGACCTCTCGAGAAAGCAGGCTGAGCCAGTGAGAACTGCCTCCTACAACAGGAGCAAATTCTTCAGACTCATTGAACTGTGCCTGCTCACGCTGGGCTTAGATAAACACTGCAACTGCTGGAAAGAAGTGGGTGAAAACACAGGGCGGGATTTTAGGGCAAGGAGATGAAAGGTTGGCAGCCTGGCAGCCCCAGCCCAGTTTGGCTTTGCTTGTTGTGCAGCTGCACTCTGAGATTGCCGCGGAAAAGGTTATTGCCTTGCTGAAAGACCAATTTTGGCTGTTGCAATGCGGCAACTCACATAGGATCTTCTTTGGAATAAGACCCAAAAGTCCACCTGAATGTTAGACTAATGTGTCTATATACCAGCTGGTTCTGTGGACAAGAGAGAACAAGAGAGCAGGACCATCACTATGACGTCTAAGAGCTTTTCTCTCTCCAGATGCGGTGATAACACTGAAGAATTACTACACACCTAAAGCAGGGTGTGTTGCTCAGGGCCCAATCTTGTTTTATTGCTTTTAGAAGTGTAATAGGTCTAATTTTGCCTACAGTGTGAGCAAAGGCTCCACATAGCTCACGGACATTGGGAATTTGCCTAATCATCCTTAATGTAGAGGGGTGACTTGATTTAACAGAGGTTGCGATGTGATTCTTACCATGCTGAATTTGCCTCTTTGGTCCACCAGGCTGGAGAGGGCAAATGTTACGACAGCGCATGCAGCCAAGGAATAGTAAGTGTTGACAATTGCTTTAATCTGGGCAGCCAATTCAGGTGCAATGGCAGAGTTAAAACTGGGCCAAAAAAGCCAAAGGAACAGGGTACCTGGATGAATATAAACCAAAATGGAACCAAGACTGTTCAGTCACAAGGGGTATTTCAACATGAAAGATCCAACACAATAGAACTAGCTACAAGAAATGAGGAAGATGATAAATAAGAAACACAAAACAGACAAAAAATTGGAAGAAGTAATAGATTATGCAGAAGTTTTTGACACTGGCAGCTGAGATTTTGACACATGGTCTCTGTCAAATCTTACTGGAAGACTTTAACACATTGTGACCCCTTGTCATGCCCCACTGATTGCCAGAGCTCACCACCACTGTGGAAACCATACCAGAATAAGATGCATTAGCAAGACATTTCACATGCAAATCTTTTATCATCTATTGATATAACTGGTATTTCCAGCTGGTAAATTGATGTATGAGTGGATCTCACGGACAGACGTGTGGTTTCTAACATCATTAGTGGGACAGGCACAGATCAATACTTTTAATTATGGCCAATTTCTATGGAGATGCTGCTTATAACAGCAGATTTAACAAGAAGGGAGTGACCACTAATGCACAGTGAAAATGTATCTTTATTTTGATCTTTCCTGTTCTTAACCAAGGAAAAACTGTAAAAACATGTGTGCCACTGAAAACATTGTGTATGCATCAGACAAAAAAGAATATGCCTCTAGGATTGTACTGAAGAAAAAGGATGTAGTGTAATAACATAGGGATGAAAGAGAAATGAACAACTGATCAGCACTCACTACTACTTCACTTACCAATCATGGCAAACATGTCCGAATGGTAGGTAGATTCTTCATTTTCATGTTTGTTTTTCAAACCAGGACGATACAAGACTAGTGTTACAGCCAAACCAAAATAAGCTCCAAAAGCATGGATAGTCATTGAGGCTCCAACATCTGTGGCCTGTCATAGGGACCCAAAATAATATCACAGATATTATACAGCATAAAGATGAGGATTTGAGGAAGGAGAAGTCTGGATAACTTTATAAAGTTTATAAAACCTAGAATATGTAAACTGGAATTGTTACAAAGGAAAGTATTTCTTATAAATAGAAAACAATTATTGCTAAGTAGTTGTACCTGAAATACTTCTGTAACTAGATGTTCGTTGCATGCAAAGATTGTGATCTCCAGAATTGTCAAGATCAGCATCTGGACAGGACTTGTTTTCCCCAGGACTGCTCCAAATGAAATCAAAGCAGTTGCTGTACTGAAGTCTGCATTTATCATGCTGAAGTTAAGAAAAAGAATAAAATAAAACAAAGCAAATCAAAAAACACAGGAAAAAAGAAAATCAGTTTAGAGAGACCTGAAATAAGGCTGTAATATTAAACCTGTCATCTCATTAAAATGATAGAGCTTTAACTCTTCAGATTTAAAATTATCAAGATCATCTTTGTGGATGAAAAATAAATCAAACCTTTCCAGATGGGTTTTGTGGGGATCTTGCCAGCTACTGAGGAAAAAGTGTGGGAAAGTTACTCATGTTCATACCATGGATGTGCTTAGCTGGTTGAAATTACTGTGAAAAGCCAGATGAGATGTGTATTGCGGATGTGAAGGGATATTTCCAGCTCTGACTGTCACCTGAACTCCAAAGATGGTAGGGAGCTCTTAGCTTTGGTCAGATGGTTTATCTCATTTTAAAAGCCTTGCATGCCTTTCTATCAATGTGCATCATGTTTGCACTAGCTGTTAGGAAGGACCAGCGTTAACAGCTTACAGGGAATGGCAAAAATAAATAAAAACATGAATTGGTCAAAAACTTGCAACACAGAGGGCACTAATTTATGGGTCCCTCTACAAATGCCTATCTGTAAGCATTAAGGAGCTACTTCTGTTATTTCTGTTTGCCCCTCAGTAACGTTTGGATACTGTTCCTTTCAAAAATGTCTACAAGTTGTCTCAGAAAACAGAACTGCAGATGTAGAAAACACTCTGAGACCTTAGTAGAAGCAGGACAGATGAATGGGAGGGCGATTAAAATTATCTAGAGACATTGCTCATGAGGTCTCTTATTCTATGACTGGGGTCCAAAACATGCTGCAGTATGGCGTGCATGCAAATCATTCCTTGAGAAGTAGGAGAAAAACTGATGAGTGGATAGGCACGCTGTTACAGCCTGTCTTCTGTGACCCCATGGGTCATGGAAGGACAGGTCCTTTCATTCCTGCTGGATGCAGGAGGTACTGTGCCACTGCTGGAAATCTTCCAGCTTCCACAGCTCCAGAGATTCAAAGCAGTCTCTCTACATGACCTATGGCCCACATGTAACGTAGCACCTCTAATTTCATCCCACCTTTTGTTTCCTTTGGCCCAGTGCACCAGGTGTTGCCCCTTTAGAGGTGAAGGGCAGATGAATATTGAGAGGTGGACAGTAAGGCTCAATCAAATTTCAGTGAACTTAGTCTGATCCCACAGATGTTACAGTTTATGGCTTCTCCTGATATCTTGAGAGATAGAAATGTCAATTCTGGTAAATTCACATGTACCTTTTGGTATCGACATGAATTTTCCCTCCTTCCATGTGCCAAAATCCCTGCATCAGGGTTCCCCACTGCAGACCAAAGGCAGCAATGAGCATGTTGATACCAACACTGCTGAATCCATATTTCTTCAGAAAGGTCATCAGGAAACCAAATCCAACAAATATCATCACATGGACATCCTGAAAGACTGAAGAGAAAATATGTCTGTGTAGTGACTATGAAGAGTGAGGATGAAGGGAGGAAAGCTAGGGACAAATGAGGATTTAATAGAAAAGAAGAGAGTTCCAAACTCACGTCATCAATGTGATCCACCCCTCCCCACTTCATGACCAGTCTACTAGTTGCAGACTGAGTGTCTGGAAAATGCAAGATCCAATTATTGATTTTATTCCTTGCTATATCATTAAGAAAAGAACACTAGGTCTCTATACTAGCAGATTTAATGTGTCTGGAACTGTTCTCTGTGTGTGAAGCTACTGGGAACATCACAGCTTCATGTCCTTACAGAAAAGTTCTCTTCCCCCTCAAATGAACGTTGTCACATCCAGTTTGTTCTAACTCCAAAATCGTACGTGGGATTTGTTTGGCAAAGTGCTAGTTGGTCCAGTGCAAAGGTATGCTTGTGGTCCCTAAAAATTACTGTGCAAGAGATTGATTCCTTTACCTGGGTAAAAGAAAAAGGCATTTAAGGTAGTCTAAACTAGTAAAATAATATTGCTAATTAGCATATACTTAACCTTCCTTCAAATATGCACTTTTTTTCCAAATATGAATTTTGTTAAAATACGGCTAGTCATTTTTCTACTCTTTTTTTATTTCCTTTTTAGACTTTTTAATACAAAATGAGTTTATCACCACACATGGATACTTTATATTTTAAAATATTTTGCTCTTCTGAAGTGTTTAATGTGATTTAATGGACTCTACACCAAACAGGTTCGTGTCCTATAATTAATGACTTTTCTTTGATTTTATTGTTAGTAAGAACTTCAGTATAGAGAAATTATCTATTTTCAGTTCTAGTTAATTGCCTCTTACTTGCAAATATGTGGGAAAAAGTTGAGACATTGACCTGGTTAGTATAATATTTGACTTGAAGTTACATTTCAAAGTTATGTGCTTTCAGCATTCATGTAGTTTTGCTATATGCATTACCATGTTTAGCCAAAAGAGGGCCCAGAAGTATAATAAGTTACTGGAGATTCCTAATAAACTCTGTTATATTTGCACCGTCATATTCCAGCCCTAACCTAGCACTGAAATACATACATGCATGTAGGAAGATCCTTTACGTTGGGCTACATGGATCTAAGAAACAGCATAGAAATGTGGGAGGTTCTCAGACATCGTCATCCCGTTTCCTTCTTCTTCATCACCCTTTCCTTCCTTCTGGACATTTTCACATTTTTATATTTCCTGATTCAATAATACCCAGTGATGGGATCTTTGAAGCCCCTGCAGTCTTTTGGAAGCTTCCCACTTTCCTCCATGTTACTCGGTTTCCAGAACTGCTTTCCAAACTCCTGAGTTGTTCTTACTGCTCATTTTAAAAGATACTCAATCAACTTAACTTCCCCATTTGGGTTTCTGCTCTTGATATTTTGCATATTTTGTATTGCAGTGCTGTGTGAAAATAAATGTCTTGCTTAGAGCTCAACATATTCCCTTGCTTCAGAGGACCTGGCAAGAGATGAAGAAGGTATGGCTGGGCACAAACAAACCATGCTGATACAACCTTCCTGATCCTACCAGCAGTAAAGTCTTTAGTGTCTTAGTGGATGCAGAACTCAAAATGCAGCTTAATTTGCCCATATTCCAGTGTCAGAGGGAGTCAGCAGGGGGTGTTTAGGAATTAAAGTACGAGGGGTACATCTGTCTGTGCACCCTCCCAGCTTGCAGCAGCCTGTGCACCAGGAGCCCAGAGCTGTGTTTTCACACCTGACTTGACTGCGGTGGTGAACTGCACAACTAGAACAACTCTTCTTCAAATGTCTTGCAAAACATTTAGTGGTGGTTCATGCCGGTAGGACTGAGAGTGGAGAGTCTTCCCAGTGTTACTCTAACACCACCCTGACAATCTTACAGGTGATTACCCACCTTTTTTTTTAAGTGGGACAAAAATATGTTGGCAGGTCATGTGAGAAAGTTCTTAAATAAGGGAAGGAGTAACCCAACATCTCTTTCCCTCTTTTTGAGGATAGCAGAAACTGGATTCTGAACAAGTGCTTTTCTCCCCTTTTAAAAATAATATTCTACAAGTGACCGTTCACCCAGTAACCTGTGGGATCAGCACCTTTGTGTGTGAGAAGTGGCTGGGGTTCTTTGTCTGACTCTTGCAAAACTACTTTATTAAAAGCTTACTAATGTTAACAAAAAAATACAGAACTAGAGGGCAAATCCATAAAAGCTGCACAGCAACTTCTACAAAAGTAGCCTTTTTGTTTGAATTTAGCAGAAGAAAATGGAAAGGTATTTAATAAATGCTTAGCAGGACAAGTCAAGGTGATATACAACTTCAATGGTTTTCAGTTTGTATCACACTTGAGTTTGATGCACAAAATGAGAGGTGTATTTGAAAATGACCTACTTCTGCTCTTTTTATTGCTTAGTCAGCCTGTGCCATGGACTTTCCAATATTTTTTTTTTGTTTTGTCCATTCAGGGTAGTCAGGTCCAGGTAAGAAAAATTTTCCAGTCTCCCAGAGGAGATTATAGTTTGTTAGCATTCAGCACATTACTTGCCCTTGTTTGCAATCTCACGGTTAAATCTTTGCAGACAAAGCAAGTAAATTGTTCTCATCAAAACAATCCCACTCATGTATACATCTCAGTAAATCATGTCTAGATTAGCAAAAGATGCTTTACTGCTTAAGTAACCTGACTTTTCCTGTGAGCAAAAGAACAGGTTTCAAAAGCACGTTGATGACTGAGGGGTTTAATTCTCGGTGCCCATCAACAGGGCTTCCGCATGCCCGGGTCTCTTTTGAAAGGTGCTTTTAGAAATCTTACCCCAGCCCTGAAGATTAGAAGCAAGCAGCTGGTTGACATGTAATGGGTCCTCCTGAGGGCTAGCCAGGCTTCACATAAATGTTTTAAAGCTCTCTGGATTTATTTACACAAAAGATTAAAAGTCCTGCTTAAAACTAGGTTAATTCATGGATGCTGAGGACGAATTTCAACTAGCCTAGCCTATACCTTGTGCTTTAACTGCCTCTTATGCATGCTTTTAAAGAAGAGTATATCTGGAATCATCTCAAATTATGGAGAAAAAAGATTGATTTGTAATAAACTGTTTCAGTAACTAGTTACCTTTAACAAAGCATAGTATTTTTGTTCTGTGAGACAGGAAAATAAAGACTGGGATAAAATGATCTGGCAGATGCTGAACAAAACCACTGCACATGATCCTGCAAGGCTGCCCGATACCAACATATTAATTCCACTCCAAGGTCTCCACATGGCGGTCAGTCTCAATGCAAAGATGTTTGTGGGATCTAGGTTTATGCTAAAACTGATTTTGCTCTGCCTAAAGGACTAAACCGTAGAACCCTGAACAGGAGTTTTCCTAAGCCATGAGTCATCGATCAATCACAGGACATTACATACAGGATACCAGTATTAAAGAAGCCCTCTAGGAGTGTTTGCAAAACCATCACGCACCCTTGTCCTCCCATTCCAGTGGCACGGCACACCTGAAGCTGTCCATCCAATTCACCATGCCTGTACTTGCATCCACCAGAAATAGACATAATGCAAAGCTATGTTTTGGGAATGATCTCAGCTCAGCCTCCCTTACCCGAGTGCAAAACTATGGTGACCTCAAGTATTATTTTCATCTTTCTTCAGCCCAAAAATAGTGAAACAGCTTGGATTCATGGTGCTGAGGTATTTAAGGCATATAAAAACAGGCCCTGCACTGCAGTTCTGAGAATATAAATTGTTCCCTGGATGAAACAATGAAATCTATGAGGTACAGATGGGTTAACATCCCTGGGGATAGCATGGGAAGTAGTTTGAACACATCATTTTGTGAACTTGGGGGAAGTCCTGGTTGCTGGATCCTTAGGCAAACTGTGCTCTTGTGTGCACTTTATAGACAGGGAAGTTTGAGAGGAAGAGGGCCTAAAAGTGAAAACACAGGTACTGGGAAATCCTGCTTCTGTTCCACTTTTTTAGTGTGAATGAGATCCATCAACTCTTAGGTGGGCATCTAAAAGTCCAACATTACATCTGAGGTCTTTGCTTAATTTATATTTCTACTGGTAAACTGAACAGCCTGGCCAAAAGGCAAATGGCATAGGTTGACTCATAGCTACTTGCTCTTTTCTCCCAAAATGCTGTTCTCATCTGTGCTACTTATTGAGAGTAGTCCCTGATCTATGCTATGCCTAAAGCCATACCCAAAAGGAGATCAAAGTGCTGTTTCACATGAGCCAAAATCATGCCAGAAGCTTGTTAGCAGTTCAATAGTGTGGACGGCTGGGAGACTGTGTGCAGGTATAACACGGTCATACGCTGCCTGTGCAGGAAGGCAATGGAGACAGCAGAAAATTTCTCCCACATATTTTAGGCACTGGTATTAGGGAAAAAATAACTATAGGTGATCCCTAGCTGGATAGATTACATTTAAGGGCTTATATTGTAGTGTTAGCAGCTGGTGAGAAGAATCCTTTTCTCTGTGATGTTGATGAGGCTCCTGCCCTCTCTCTGGTGTCCTTTTTAAGTGGAGATATTAAATTAAAAAAACCAGGGCTCCCCACAAGGGCTGGGAGAGGGTTTTGTTAAGTGCGAGAACAGTCTATCCCAGGAACTCCCCAGGTAACACAGTACCCACGGTGATGCATGTTGCACATGTAGTCTCCATCCAGAAGACTGAGGTTTACTAGGAAATGCACCACAGTGCTGTAAGGGGCCACTGAAGACTATTAAATTACTGGCATAAGCACGAGGATTCCATGCACCTTCTCAATTTTCCTTGCTAAGGGGCACTCCAAGAAAATCCAGGTCAATTTACTACCAGATCCAGCAGGTATGATATTCAGACAGGAGAAGGTCATTTTCTCTGTTCTTGCAGGGCAAATAAACTTTAATCTGAGTCTGAAGGACCCCTCTCCTACCTAGCATCCTTTTGGCTTACCAAATTATACAAATACACCCAAAACACTGTTGTTCTGTGACTGTATCTGTAGTTGTTGTGTTGTTTTAGTGTAGAGGCAGAGAAGAGATAGGTGGACAGGTTTTTTAGGAAATAGCCATGTTAATAAAATAACAGTGCGAGAGTAGCTGCCAAATTATTAGTGTGGTCTCTGGCATAGTTTTTGCCTAGGCCAACTATCACCTCCTGGGTGACAGTGGACCAAGGGCCATTCCCCATATACCATCTAGACAAAGCCACCTAATTTAGGAACTGGAATAGTTCGATATCATGGACATGGCCAAGCTGTGTCAGAAAGAAAATGATCTCTGGCATAGCCTAAGTTACTATCTTTTGGGGCTCCTGCTGCAGCTCAGTGGAGTTAACCCAAATGTGAGTAATTAGCCCCTGATGATCATCAGCTGACTTGCATCTGGAGCTGAATAATGCCATGCATTCACTGTTCTCTCAACTGGACAATGCTCTGTGTGGGAATACACAACACAAGACAACTAGGGAGTGAAGTGACCCTGAGATCACATTCCTCTGTAACAGTCACTGAAAGCCAATTGAAATGAGGCAAAAAATAAAGGATACATTCAAAATGACATGGGTACTACATACACGCAAGGAGTTCTGTACCGTTATGATCATCATTAAGAGGATTGCAATCACGACCACGAGACATTAAGGCATCACAACCAAGAAAACAAACAACAAACCTTCGATACTGCCAGCAAGACACAGGCTGCTCCTCTGAAGACTTATTTTTCTATTTATTTACAACATTCTGATCTCTGCATGAGGAGGAGGGGGGTGGGAGAAATCAGAAACCACTTCTCAGGCCACAGGCTTTCTCCCTGAACTGCATCAAGCATTTGCAGAGCAACAAATCAACAGAAACGTTTGCAGGCTGAACCATTGCTGTCTATAACTGAGCCACTGCTTTGAGACATAGAAGGGGGTTATCCACCTTGTGACAATAACTATTGCTCTTGGAGGAGTCCAGTTTCTGCAAACTTATTTGGTAACAGCGATGAATATGCTGCCCAATTTCCGTATTCTCATAAGAGAACCTTTTGAAACCTGGCTGATAGTAATGAAATGTTCTGTTTGTTTCCATTATGTGTTACAGTAATCAGGATAGAAAGTCTGGCAAGAAGCACTACCATCCATCTCTGGGAAATGCCAGAACCTTTCAAAGTAATGCGTATTTCTCCAAGTTTTAACCTGCTATGCTAACGCTAGAACTATTTTCAGGACTCTTCTCTCAGCAGTTAGCTACTTTCAGAATTTTCTATGTGCTCAACTTGAATTTGTCTTTGAAGCCTGCTGCTTTCACACCACAGACAAAGTTTGTTTGCCCCAAAGCACGCCTTTCTTTTTTCTTAAGCTATATCAGTAGGTCTCATAAGTTATTCAGAAATCTTGCTTAGGATTAGTTTGAAGAAATTCTAACTTCTATAAATCTTAGACAGCAACACTTACGTGGGTATAAAGTTCCAGAGGCAATATTGATGTCATATTCCACAAATATCCCAAACAAAACAATGATGATCACTTCCAGAAGAAGAGCCAGGATCGAGAACTTGAACCTCATGTTGGTGTCAAGGGCTGACATTGCAGAAGAGCAGCTGGCTGTGAGACCCTGATAAAGGACGCTTGCCTTCAGTGGAGCTGCCTAATTCAGTGGATCTGGGTGATATAGCATAAAAAAAAATAAAAAAAAGAGAAACAGGGACAGAAGAACACACCGTCACACCCACTATGGGAGGGAAACAGTATGGGTCAGTACAGCAATTTCTATTTCCTGGGCTATTTCTGTGCATGAAATGCTGGCTTAGGTGTTTTTTCAATTTGTAATGCAAACCGGGTCATTTAGCCACAGATACTCTTTTCATTGTCTTATACGTATTTTAAAAAGGAAATAGCCTAAAAGAAAATCTGACAGAGCCTGGTTTCCTGCACATAGTTAGGAACACGGCGACAGTCAAGTGTGTTTCCTGTAGTCAAGATTTTCTTTAAGTCATAGCTTTCATTTTAAAAGGTAAAGATTTTTTCATCTTATATGAAACATGGATAATGTCCTACCTCTTCATATAGGATATGATAAGCAAAGAGAATCTTCTTCAGCAGACTGAAGAAGTATTTGTTCTTATTTCACAGTGAATGAA
This sequence comes from Larus michahellis, assembly GCF_964199755.1. Taxonomy (NCBI): domain Eukaryota; kingdom Metazoa; phylum Chordata; class Aves; order Charadriiformes; family Laridae; genus Larus; species Larus michahellis. The sequence continues at coordinate 126,415,472 of NC_133898.1, forward strand.
GTACTCGGAGCACAAGTTCTCATTGTGAACTCTTATTTAAAAATAAAATGACTATACTTCTTCATAGGAAAAAAAGGATATTCCTAGTTGTTAAAAAAAAAAGTGGTATATTATTAAAAAGAGAAATTTGAAAAACTGCTCAATTTTTCAATTTTAATTATTGCTTTTTGCCTTTCCCTTAGCTCAGGCAATGAAAATAGGTCAGAGATCAAATCTCTTGAATAGTTTTATAAAGCTCAGTTTGGAAACTTTCTCATGAATGAATGAGCAAATTAAATTTCACTTCGATTTCTGTTGGGTGATCACTTGCTCTTGAGATTCACATTGCCCATCAAAATTTATCATGACTCTCAGAACTTTTGTGGATAAAATATTTTATTGATGTGATACTGAGTAGCTTGGCCTCTGTTAATCCAGTATTCAGAAGATAGGCCAAAATTGTACGGTAGGAACCTCTGTTTCATGAAAAATTGTTATCTATGAAAAAAAAGGATTATATTGCAGCAGTAGACTAATTGGTCATGAAGTAGCAGTGCTAGGATACGGCAAGAAAATGCTGTGTCAGTCCTTGGGTATAAAAATCAGCACAATCCATGGATGCTGGGATCTGCTGCCACCTGGGGCTGCTGTCCTGGTGAGATACTGTTGGAAAACTGCTCACTTGCTGTGAGAATTAAAGAGCTCAGGTTTTTTTTTTTAGGGTACACATATACTGGTACGAGGCAGTGCCATGGCCTTTTCTCTGGTCCTGATGGCCAATATTTGTCAATCTTTAGCTTGCCAAGCAGGGTGTCTGACACCAGGCACATTTTAGGAATACTGCCTTGTTCTTGGTAACTCCTGGACTAAATCCACTTGACACGGTGTTGCAATTTTAGGCAGAAAAGAAGGCCCTGGCACGGTTCAGTTTTCTAGTGCAAAGGTAGAATTAGACCACTGTTCAAGCTAAGTTTAATATGATCTCAGCTTTTTCTCCTGGAAAATGGATCTGTGGTTTTGGAGTGGAAAATAACTTATTTAGCAAGAAGAACACACCAGTCTGTCACAGAATCAAACCTGCAAGTGGCAAAGCTAAAATAAGGATATACCTATTTTTTCTTTGTAGAGACTATTTCATTTGAACAGCTCAAAGAGAGGAAGCAGAGCTTTTTAAAAAGCTATTGCTCATCCTTGCTGTACCACAGGATAAAACAGAGCAATGTTTGATTGTAAGCACCTGTGAGCTCCTTCATTTACACAGAAAGTGATTGAAAAACAACAAGATCACGAGTAAAGTTAATTGTTTTTTACCCATAGCTCAGCCATGAATATCTTGTGCTATTCTTTACACAATGTTTTCCCCAGGGAATATCTCACATGATGTATGTGCAACCCTTATATTAAGTCCTTTCAGGGGTGCAGAAAAAGCTCCTTGTTGAAATCTTATTGGGGAAACTGCCTTTTAATAAATGTTTAAATTTTAAAATGAGTCAAGTCAAGTTGATTCAATTGGGACTTTCTCTGATATTATTTAAATCTTAAATTGCATGCAGGTACATGAATATACACACAGAAACGCACGATCTATATTGAAAGAGTATTCATGCGTGTTTTAGCTAGTCACGATAGAGTACTTTTGTAGTTAATGTGAAATTATGTGCATCTCAAGAAAATGATTAGTCTTAACTCTCTTAAACAGTTGTCTTAGGAAAAGAAGCATAATGTTTTAGAGATTCTCGTTTCCCTTCATTGATTGCTACTTTGGAGAGTAGTTCAGATTTTAGCACCCAAACTCCAGAAATTTGAGTCAGGCTGAGGCTTTTCACCCAAGATTTTTAAGGACTTGCCAAATGTGCTTGTTTGCTCTCCTGAAATTCATGTGGTGATTCAAGCTGATGTACCACTGTAACTGGAATACAAAGACCTTAAGAATTACTTTTAGCAAAGCTCACATTGCTTTCTTAGCAGACTGCCCAAAGTGAGAAACGCTCCTTATCCAATAACAACAGCTCAGGCAGTGAACAATACGAAGCACATTTTATTTGAACATTCTTGCAAGAATGGGTGACCTAGCAAGTAGGCACACTTTTGGTTCTTGAAACACACCTATTTATTTCCTAATATGGGCCGAATTTTCCCTCCCCTGTTTCCCATTGGTTGGGTACTCCAGGGTACACGGTCTGTCCAGAGCGCCTAAAATCCTTCCCGGATGTCCTGCCTCTGTTTACTTCTCCTTATGCTATACCTAAAGGGATTATTTGACTAGTTTATTTCTTTCCTTTTTGGTAAAATTGTTCAATGTCATTAGCCCTGGTTAAATGTTTGACTACCCTTCTAGACACTAATCCGGTATGAATCAGTTTATCCATTTGTCTGTGTGATAAGAGATGTTCTACAAGCCTTTGCTGGAGCCTCTTTGTCTAGTCATTCCCTTTTTTTTTTTTTTTTTTTTTTTTTTTTGTCCAGAAAGAACAATTTAGCTGTTTTCATGATGGGGGGAACTAATGTCCAGCAGCCACAGATAAACGGCCTCTGTACAGGTACAGGTGATTTACATGAGAATGAGGACTCCGAAGAAATTATATTCCAATATTTATGTACATCAATATTTGTTCTTCAAATAATTGAAACGCTTCTCTCTCAACATCAACAAGGCCTAATCTGTCCACATTTAGCTTCAGATATTACCAACTTTAAGCAAAAACAACTGACACCACTAGCTGCCAGGAGGAGGTGTTTTATCAAGGGGGTGGAGCTGGGTTACTTCGCTCACTGGACTTTTTGGGAAAACCCAGTTTGGCCTGACTCACTGCCTCCCTTTTTGCCTGTTAAGACGGGCTTTGCCTGCTATCACGTTGCTTGAGAGGTAGACCTGTGCAAACTTCATGAAGTTCAACAAAGCCAAGTGCCAGGTCCTGGATGTGGGTCAGGGCAATTCCAAGCACAAGCACAGGCTGAGTGGAGAATGGATGGAGAGCAGCCCTAAGGAGGACTTGGGTGTGCTGGTGAATGAGAAGCTCAACGTGAGACAGCAATATGCACTTGCAGCCCAGAAGGCCAACCGCATCCTGGGCTATGTCAAAAACAGCGTGGTCATCAGGGCGATCAAAAGCAACATGGCCAGTAGGTCGAGGGGCGTGATTCTGCCCCTCTGCTCTGCTCTGGTGAGACCCCACCTGGAGTCCTGTGTCCAGCTCTGGAGCCCTCAGCACAAGAATGACATAGACCTGTTGGAGCAGGTCCAGAGGATGGTCACAAAGATGACCAGGGATCTAGAGTACCTCTCCTATGAAGACAGTCTGAGAGAGTTGGGGTTGTTTAGCCTGGAAAAAGAAGGCTCCAGGGAGACCTTATAGCAGCCTTCCAGTACCTAAAGGGGTCCTATAGGAGAGAGAGGGAGGGAATCTTTTTGAGGGAGTGTAGTGATAGGACAAGGGGTAACAGTTTTAAACTGAAAGAAGGGAGATTTAGATTAGATATTAGGAATAAATTCTGTTTATCCTGTTAAATCATGAAAACAAGGTCTTGATCCTGCAGCATTACAACACAGTGGAAACTTTATGCACAGGAGAAAGTCAGTAGGTCCTGCATTTTGGCCTGATGTATTTCCCAGCTGAAGCAACTGCCATGTCAATGGCTCTCTGTCATTCCCATCTTTTTTCCTGATTGTCTTGTTTTTGACACATGGTTAACAGGCAATGGGTTACAGCCACCTGCAACAACTCATTTCAAAGTCCAGCAGTCTTTATGTGTCCATCCAACTGCTGCATAGGGCAATCAAAAATGCACACATCTTGAGCTGCTGGTCTTCAGTGTTTAGGAAATTCCCTTGTGTCTCCCTATTAGCTTCAGCCCAATCATCATGGCTATAAATACAATGGAAGAAGTGAGGTGTTCTTTGATAAGTATCGTTGCACACCTGGATCCACTAACTAACTTTGGGTATTTGTCTTTTAAATGGCCATTGGATTTGTCATCCTCCCTTTCCATCTGATGGGAAAAGGTATTGGTGAGGTATCACAGCCTTTATGTAAATAAATTTGAAAAGTTATGGCCTTTATGTAAATAAATGTGAAAACTTTCAAGCTTCCAGACAAATAACAATGAGAAATAAAGGGATAGTTTGAGCAGTATCCTTACCTAAGGAATGAGAAAAAGGTGCATTTAATAATCTTAAAGAATACCCTCAAGCATTATTAGGAGTGGCATTCACCTGACCATATATAAGCTGTACTTTTCTGTATCTGATCTAACCAGCAATGCTTCCCTTTTAAGTCAGAAGAAAGAAATAGAAATTTCCAAGAGCAATTGTTTTCACCTTAAAGGAAGATACCTAAAATAGGTTAAATAGTCCAGGTGAATGCAAGGACCTGGTATTCAGTGCCCTTTTGGTCTTGGTCATGTTTGTTGGCTGACAGGCTCCAATCAGCTTCAGGATGCCTCATAGAAGAGAACTGATGTGGTCTGCTGAAGAGGCTGATGCTATTTAAAGCTCTGAGTTCAGTTCATTGAAGTCTGAGCTGTGAGTATCCCTTAGCCAATGATGTGGATTTATGGAGCATGACTTGGGTGGACGCCAATCTTAAAGCTACTTTCTGGTGTGTGCTCTTATTGGGGACATAGTTACAGAGACCGGAAAGGCAGGATAAGGTGCAGCTTGCCTGCACACTGTGACAGAAATATTTCTTAGACCTCCTGAACCTTGAGCTGAATAAGTTTTTTTGAGAACATTGACATTTAACCCATTTCTGTGGTGTCACGGTAGAAGAGTTTTTTCATTAAACATTAACTTTAATGCTTTGAATCAGCAAACACCTACCCCACCTCAAACTGAAAGCTCAGCCAAGTAAATGCAGTTTGTCCAAACGGTCCTTAAATAGCATCCTTCAACTTGAAGAGGGAAGTGACAATAACTGTGTTTTCTAACTCTTTGGATAGCAACAATAAGATTGTCTTAACTGGATCCATATCACCCCCACGAGCTTCTTACCTCTTATTACAAATGCAGGGAAAATAAAGTCACTAATGCACCACTAAAAATGTGTTACAGGAAACACTAACATGTTCATCAGAAGAGGGAGGAAACTAAATGGACACATAGCAATCACAGCTAAATAGATAGATGATGGTTTAGTTTACCTCGTTATTATACAGGGTGTCTTACTGAAATAACTGTGTTTTATTTTTCCATTTGAAATCACACAGACATTCTTCTCTATGGAAGACCTCGCTTGATTACTGTACAACTCCAGTACACAAAGAACTGATAGAGGTTAAGACTAGAAGGAATTACTCAGTCTTTTTGTTCTCTCCTCTAGATAAAATAGGCCAGAGAATTACATCCAGTTAGTCTGTTTGGCTAAAGCATACCTTGTCGAAAAAGAGCATGGTAGGCTTAAAAACTTCACTCCTTCATGTTCTGCTTTTATTGTGTGAGCTTTGCAAAGAAAAAATAAAACGCAGAAGCAGAAACTTTTGGTTGAGGTGTATCCCACAGTTGCAGGAAGGCTGTTTGCAAGAGATAACGGGGTTCGTTCTCCCTTACACAAAGGCCAGTATGTACTGCTCTTATGATAAAAAAGGGACTTCTGAAGGGTAGACGGATGCTTTACATACACCTTAAAGTTCTATCTATTATCCTGAGAAAGTGATAAGAAATAGTATAAAGGAGATGAACGCTTTAAGTCTTGTAAGCTACTTGCAAAAGATGTTAGTGATAAATCACGTGTGTCTATTCTTCTTTCTTGTGTTAACTTGTTTCTCTTGCTCCCCATCAGTGCTCTGAGCTTAACTGTATCTGGGCACTTGAGGCGGCTCTTACACAGATGCTGTTCCTGCCAGCTTGAAGTCCCTTACTTAAGTCTTTCTTTAAGGGCAAGCAGGTATTAAACCTCTGAAAAAGCACAAGGAGATGACTTCAGACATGGCAATGTATTCTCTCCGTTGCCTTTCCTTACTGAGGACTGCCTCTAGGTTTTAAAATCCAGTCTGGAGCCACGAATACAGCTGTATTTGTGTTCACTCTACTCTTTGCATCTTGCTAGAAGAGCACTGGGAAAGGGCAGTTGTCAGGGAAATTGAGAAGTCTTTTGTTCCTCACTCACATTTCATGATACAACTTTCCTTACTGGCATCAGCAAATGCAAGTGCACATCAATCTGAGCGATCTCCAAATTTCTTTTGGATTGCAGACACTCTACAACATCACTTGATTTAGATTTGTTGCCTTCAATGTGTTCTTGGTACATTCATGTTAATCAAAACAAAAAATTCCCAAAACACAGGACAAGATTTAAATAGAAACAGAAAATTTTATTCCACCAAAGCAAAGGCTTTGGTAAAAGCTCAATAGTGGCAGTGCTCTTAAAAAAGAAAAATGGAAAGATGAACCTAAAAAGAATTATTTTTCAATGTTGTTAACAGGATTTCTTAGCTGTGCTAGTATAGAGTCGTTGGCACCATGGAGTTTGGAGGGTTGTTTTCCAGTGTCAAGGAAGTTATGTATTCCTCTGAATTACCTTTTACTTGAAGATCACACTACGCAAAAAGGAGTCTTCCAAACAGTTTCTAACACCCCTTCTATGTTCATCTATCAGTTGAGATAAAATTTAAGTGGACTGTCAGCTCTGGGTAAAAGTCCTGATCATCTGTAAATCTGCACATGCTGTAATATGTTGATTTCCCTTGTTTCACCCTTCCTAGCAAGTAATATGAATTTTCTCTACCAATTCTTCTCTTCCCTAAAAGTTTCATTTACGTAGTGCCTTTCCCCCTCCTTGCTTCCAAATCCCACATTTTAGAAAGTATTTTCTAGACATATGTAAGACATTTTTGTGGGCTTGTGCACAGATCACATGCACCCCTTTCATAATTTAAATGGTCAGCTTAGGTGCCTCAGTTTGCACGTGGGTGGGAATCTGTTTCCGTGTGAGCAATAATGACCGAAAAAGTGCTTTTGAGAACTAGCGACTCTAGACAGCTATGACTTTAGGTGATGTAACTGCAATGCTAAATGTATTCATCTCTTTGCCTTGTCTGTGACAAGTTGATTTACAATCTCTGTCTTGTGGCTCAGGCACTTTTGCTCCTCATTTCAAGTTTTTTACCAATTTTCTATGTTTCTGAGTTTTAAGGTGTCAATTCCATTAACTATAAATGTTGGGTGTGATTTCCATTTCCCTGTTTGTTGAAAACTACATAAACCCTTTTCAGCTTTACAAATCCTCTTTTTTTTTTTGCCCCTGGTGGTCTTTTACAGCTACAATTTGGCTCAGTACAATGCTGTGCTTTGCCTGCAAAGGTCCTGTGTGTTGCATTTGCTGTAAGGAAAGGCCACATCACCGGAGTGATGACTCCAGGAAAATTTGCATGCTTTCTGTTTCAGCAAGAGGGCCTGTTTCCTTCTCTTCCACTTCATCGTGCCCTCCTATTGAGAAGGTTAAGTACTTCTCTCTCCAATAAATCTTGCAGAGTACACAAATGGTACAGAAATCTTAAGCGAGCTACATAATGCTGTTTCCCGCAATAATTGCAATGCATGCATGAAGAGTCAAAGAGGGTGGTTAGGGAATATTCCTCAATGAAAAGATGCGTTAGCCTCAATTTCCCTAGCTAATATAGCTCCCAGCGCTACTTTTGTACAACAATCCATCCATAGCCACCAGCTTGGAGAGGGTGACTGTAGCCTGAGACTGTAGTAAACAGGCTCCAGGGAGCTGATCCCAGAAGACCTCCTGCTATGTGTGGCACTTTCATCATCTATATAAACATCAGCCTCTCAGAGGCCAAGCTGTAATGTAGCTTAGTAGCACTGCAGCGAGGTACCATTTAGTGGCAATGCCTGAAATAATTGGTCTGACCTACATGAGGATTTGTCAAGAGAGAGAAATATCTGATTTTGACGACTCAGTGAATGCTGTGAATGCTCTGAGCCACACCACAATTTAAAACCCAACATAAACTGTGCATTTTATGCATGTGTTAACACTAATCCGCAACTTCTAATCCAGACAACCTTGGTACAAATAGCAAATGTAGGTAGAACAATCAGCACATAAATAATTCCTACAAGAAACTCTCTTTTTTTTTCTTTTTTTTTTGTTTTTCCCTATGTACAACTAACATCTCATTCAGTTGGCTGAGTATTGGGCAAGTAGGAACTTCTTTGTTCGTAGCTTGAAGGCTGACCAAATGGAAGACATGATTTGTGACCTTCATAATTAATTTACATGACTATTTTTTAGTTACCAGGAAGTAGGTACTAAATCACCAAATACCCAGAAGCAGTCCTGTGCTATTGAACTGACAAGATGAATTTATTATTTCCTTGCGATGGGCCAAGCACAAATTCAATGAACAACTGCAACCCAACTTACGATCTAAAATACAACCACCCTTCTGGGTCAAGCCAGCTCTGGAGGTACTACAACAAATTGAGAGCAAATAAGTATGGGCATATAAGGAAAAATAAGTGTTCAGATTGACCTGTGAAAGACACAAGTTTTCATGCCATAGCTCATTAGATGTCAGATTCTTCTTAGAAACTTTCCAGGTACATACAAATCATATGCTTACCAGCATTAAATAACTCATATAGTGCTGGGTAAAAATCTTTTGTACTGGTTTGTTCAACTGATCTGCCTTGCTAGATCTGCAATGACTGTTACTGTGAGGGCCACTGGAATAATCTAAGCTCCAAAGATTTAAGCTTGGTTTGTGACATATTACAGTCAATATTATGTCAAAATGGTCTGGATTGTTGTATTTCAAAAGCACCTATTCTCATGGTTATTGATTACATAGATGATGGTCCAAGGCCCATCCAGGAGGCAGGGCAAAAAACAAGAGTAGAGACAGGTAGACTGAGATGAGACAGGGTGAGCCAAAATAGGACTCTTGTGGCCACAGGCAGGTGATGGGGGAGGCTACAAGGGAGGCTGGTCAGGGCCATTAAAGCCTATGAGTTCCCTCAGTGCCCCAAAACCTCTTCAATGCCTGTTATTAAATACTGGGCTTGGATGGTCGCTCATATTTCTGGTGAATTTTGACTGTCCATCAAACTTTCTACATTTTTGGACGGCCTTTCCTTTATCTCATGGTTTGTCTGCCTGCATTCACATCTTCTACTGCTTGCTTTCATTTCACTTCACTTTTCCCTCAGGATTCTTTATACATTTTTTTTTTCCATTGTCTCCTCTTTCCCTTCCCACTTATAAACTGATTTTCTCATGACACTCAGCCACTACAATCTGTGGAAGAAGCACGGTGGCCGCCTCCAACACACTATTTATTGTGACTGACATCTATTACATTTCCAATTACCCAGCACTTGTCAGTTTAGGAACACAGGGAATTTTTAGGTCGTTGAGGACTTTTCTTGGAATTATAGGTAGTTTATCACATAATCCCGTCAATAAATGTTTTGCCCTCTATTTGTAAAGTTTTCATGTCCTTCTTCATTCAGTTGGAAGGCTGCTGCTGACCTTTCCAGTTTTAATGCTTAGAAATTGATTTATTCACTAAATGTATTAATACGTATATCTTGTTCTCGTAATAAAAACATCTGGTAGCTCAGGCAGTTCTTGCATTTTTTTAACCCTTCTGATGTTTGTAGAGAGCAATCATATTCCTTTGCAGCTTTTGCTTTTTCTAATCAAATGCACTCTTTGGTTTTCTCTGATATTGTAGACAGTCTGTTTTCCTGAATATGTTAATATCTCTTCTTTTGGGGCTTAATTTCAGTTCACTTAATGACAAACAACAAGAGCTGTAAACAGAATAAATTCAAATATATTCTCACCAATATCAGGTAAGATAGCGTTAGCTCTTCTGTTTTCTGGAAATGAGTGCTACATCCTAAGGTGACATTCGATTACTACTTCCCTTGTATAGTCAACAGTCATGCTGCAATTAATACATCCAGGTTTTCCCTTGTAGAGTTGGTTCATGTTGACTGTCTCCCACATTATCACAGAAAACTGAGTGTCAAGCATCTGGTCTAACTAATCGTTGTGACTCCCTTTATGGCCTGAGGCTTTTCCAGGCCTATGCTTCATCCTGCTAGTTTTGGACTATCTTCTCCTCCTCCCCATTGACCACAAAAAAGATTGAGATGCTCCAGAAAGCTCCAGAAAGCTCCAGATTGAGCTGCCTAGAACTCCACAAATAACTTGTCATCCTCTAAAGAAGGTACATTACCCACCTGCAGTGTATCTGCTTTCTACCCAATGACCCAGAAAGAACTGAATGTTTTCTTTTCATTTAGAGCAAGAGAAGACTAAGAAGACACATAATAGCACACTTCAAATGACTTTAAGGAGTCTGCGATAATAAATTTCCTGTAGGGTTAGGGTTAGGGGAGTTCCTAGCTTTTAATTCTGTGTGTCATCTGCAGAAATGAATGTCTACATTGTAAATGTCTACATCTATCTCAGTGAGCTGGTGCTCACTTTATTAGAGATAAGGGAAATAGATACTTAGGGACTGTAATTAAACATATCCTAATACAGATACCCAAAGTAGGTAAAAATGACTTATTTCTCTCTCACTCTTTCATTCTCTCTCTGCCTCTCTCTCTCAAATATAAAAAGGACTAACTCCAGAGGAGGCCCCTAGAGTTAGGCGAGATGAATCCCACCTGAAATTCTCAAAGGCTTTAACTAGCTTAGCTACATAGCAGATTATTAATTAGAGAAAACATAATTTCTATTTCAGGAATGAGGAATTGAACCAAAGAATCCCCCGCAGTCTGAGGATCAGGCCCTGAGCTATTCCAGGATCCTTTCCAGGGAAGACTCAAGAAGTTTGGCATCTGGACTCCTGTCTGCTATGGTCCAGCACCAGTGCCCTAATGCAAACATTATCCCCAACTGGCTGAGATGAGGGTGACATGAAGAGCTATTCAAGCATCAACCTGTCTTTTGAGAAGTCACCTTTGGGACTGAAGTACACATGGTCAAGCTACTTTTATGTTTTCAGTGTCAAGTACCATTCTTAAAATAGCTAGGAAACATCAGAAAATTCACTGTGAGTGGCAGCGAGAACTTTGGGTGTGTGTTTTGGCAAGTGAAACAAGTCCCATCTTTTGTGCCACTGACAGATGTCAGTCAGACCCACTCATTCCATTGTCGCCAATAGGCTTTGAAAAAGTTTTTTAGGCATGACTACTTGCATATCCTGAAGATAACCACATGATCCTGTGCCTCATATTTATAGCTAAAGGGAAATATGTAATAAAATAAATAGATATCTTAAACAAGGGCTGCTTTAATTTCTGCTAGGAATAGGGTTAGCTGAGACAAAAGTGTACTAGATACCACCATTTCTGCATGAAAACAGTGCACTCAGTGTAGGTGCCCAAGGAATAAGAGAGGGTAAAGAGTTGAGCTTCCTCCTGTGGGTACATAAAGTGGTAAATAAAACTCTTTAACCTGTGACAACAGTTCTCCAGACAGTCACAAAGCCACAGAATTCCAGGAAAGCCTGCCAGATAACCATCAAGTCACAACAATAGTGTCTGCTTTGGAAAAAATAGCAGGGAGGAGACTCAAAGCCTGATTTTGATCTGGAAAGGCTTGTGAGTAAAATGCGTCCAGGTTTACCAGACTTTCAGACAGGAGTTGTTTGCCTCATTTCCTGCCATTGTCTTAGATACCCAGATTTTGCCTTGAACCAAGAGGAAGAACACTGTCCTTACACTACCAGAAGAGCTAGAGCACGTGCAAACTAGATGCTCCAAGATCTTCACCTGGATCTTGCCAGATGTTAATTGACTCACTCTGACGTACAATTGTTGTCAACCAATTAGTAGACTCTTCTGCTTACTGGAAGTATTTATGGCTAGAATCTTGTATCATTAGGCCTTATGGATCCAGGTGGTGAAAATAGACTTGACTTTGAGTTAGTCTACCTGTGGATGAGAAGCCTGTATTCATACACCAGTGACAACTCCTTCCTACCTGGACACACAGCTTTTAATAGCAAAAGAGCTTTTTTGATAACGTTTCCAATATCAAAAAAGAATCTCTGATGAGGGACATGTTTTGCGGCTATAAGCGTCTGTGCAGTAGGACTTCCGCCAGCACAGAAGTGTTGGAAGATGAGAATTTTTCACACCTCTGAGTTGACAAAAATATTCCCATAAATCATTTTAACATTTGGACTGTGCTTGAACAGTATCATATTTTGTGCTACTCATCAGGCTGAGGAAGTATGTATGGAGTCAAACATAGGAGTAAAAAAAAATTCAAGGGGGCTTGCCTGTAAGCCACAAATTCAAAATGAATGCTGCAAAGGACATCTAGAACTTGTGCTTAAACTGAATGATTGAACTGTTCCATGTGATAGATTTCCAAGACATTAAATGTTCATATGAAAGCTCAGTTCTTTTTGAGATTTATTCCTTTTAATCAAACACAGTTTTGTATTACTAATGTGTTACCCCCTGTATAATAAAAAAGGAAGGAAAAAGCAAAACAATTTTATCACTTGTGGTAACCAATATGTTGAGAAACACCTCTTGACATAAGAAATAGTGACACCTGCACAGGATCCACTACTAAAACCAAAAAACTACCTTAGGAGTCTACTTCAAAAAAATAGCAGACATTTTTGTTTTCTGATACATCGTTGGGTGACGGAGGAAAGTCTCCTCTATTGTATTGATGGGCCAAGGCCAAGGGTATGAGATTCAACAAGGCCAAGTGCTGGGTGCTGCACTTGGGTCACAACAACCCCATGCAGCTTTACAAGCTTGAGGTAGAGTGGCTGGAGAGCTGCTTAATGGAAAAGGACCTGGGGATGTTGGTAAACTGCTGGCTGAATATGAGCCGTCAGTGTGCCCAGGTGGCCAAGGTGGCCAACAGCATCATGGCCTGTATCAGGAACAGTGTGGCCAGCGGGACTAGGGAAGTGATTGTGCCCCTGTACTAGGCACTGGTGAGGCCCCACCTTGAGTGCTGTGTCCGGTTTTGAGCCCACTTACTACAGGAAAGACATTGAGGTGCTGGAGCGTGTCCAGAGAAGGGCAATGAACCTGGTGAGGGGTCTCGAGAATAAGTCTTATGAGGAGCAGCTGATGGAACTGGGGTTTTTTAGCCTGGAGAAAAGGAGGCTGAGGGTAGACCTTCTCGCTCTCTACAACTACCTGAAAGGAGGGTGTAGCAAGGTGGGAATTGGTTTGTTCTACCAAGTGACAGGCAATAGGACAAGAGGAAATGGCCTCAAGTTGTGCCAGGGGAGGTTTAGGATGGGTATTAGGAAAAATTTCTTCACTGAAAGGGTTATCAAGCATTGGAACAGGCTGCCCGTGGAAGTGGTGGAATCGCCATCCCTGGAGGTACTTAAAAGACAAAGTAGACACAGTACCTAGGGACACAGTTTAGCAGTGGTTTTGTCAGAGTTAGGTTAATGGCTGGACTCGATGATTTTAAATGTCCCTTCCAGCCTAGAGGATTCTATGATTCTATATGGCCAGAGTTGCACAGCCACATCTGCATGAGTGGTGAATCCATTCTTGCTTTGAAATTACTGGTTTTGTGTAATTTCTGTGCTTCAGAAGCAGTAGTGCTTCAAAACTCTCCCTTACTCCTCAGTCTTTTAATTCTGTGCAAAAATCCCAAGGGCTACATTTCAACTTTTCCAAAACGCACAGCTTTTGACCCTTCAGGCAACAGTTTGTGGGAAACTTGAGTTATCATATGTGCCCGCACCACGAATGCTGTGTATCACTAAATAAAAATAACATGGTTTAACATATACTTCTTTTGTTAACAGCGGTATAGGTTTCTGCAATATATTTACATTGGGAAAGGACTTTTTAAAGAAGATAGGTGAATAGTAATGCATGCCCTAAAATAAAAATTGTTGTTTTAACGTCAATGAATAAAATAAAAAATCTTGTGTTTAATTCAAATTGGTCAACAAAACAAATAAAAGCTTTAATTTCATTTTAGTTTGGCGGCTTGGGTTTTCCTCCTTTACATCCATCACTTTATGTAGAATTGGGAGAAGAGAAGAAAGCAGAGGAGTGTTAACGATGCAAAACACAAAAAGGAAAATGTCATTTGATCTGAAATGATCATTTCCATTACTGTGGAAAAACCCAAATATCTGATGATAAGCATTTTAAAGAGTCATTTTCAGTTACACATGTTGAACATTGGGTTGCCCATCAGTAACAGAATCAACAGTTAACATAGGTCATTTCCTTAATATACGCGAGACCATTTCCATGTCAAGCTGTTACCTCAGCTTTTCCCCCCAAATTGCCTTTTTTTATGACTTGTTGTTGATGCGGGTGTCAGAATATCTTTGTTAGCCCTATGGAACAGCCCCATGGCTGCACGGCACAGACCCAAGACCAGACGACGGAGCCCAGTGACCAGCCCGTGAACCTTCAGACACCAGAGGTGGGTCAGCGCCGGAGGGAGCATCCTTTCCTCATTTGTATCTCCTGCTGCCCCGTGTCCTCTTGACTTGTGGTTAAACTAAGATATAATTATACTGGAGGTGTGGCTACCAAGTGTGATGTTATAAATAACAGGTCTTAGTGCTTCATAGGCTCTTTCTCAGCATTCACTAATTAATCTTCCTTGCCCTGACTGTGTCAGTTTATCTCTGTGTTGCACTTGGTGAGACCGAAGCACGGAGGTTAAATGTCTTGCTTACAGCCCAGACCAGATAAAGTAGCTGTCAAGTAGCTTCTTAAGGAGAAAGTCTGTCTCTGTTTTTCACAGTTTAACTGTGGCCCTTACACTTAGAGGAATGCGATTTTTGGCAGCCTGGCCCAGAAAAGCGGGAGCAGCCCCGGGATGGGGAACATCCTCAGTCTCTCCCTTCTCTGGTGGCCCTTTGGTGCTTGGTCTTGCTCAAACATCTTGCTACTACTTTTTTTTTTTTTTTTCTCGGGCATTAATTGGATATTCTGACAACACAAATTTCAAATGCCATGTCAAGGTTTCCAACCCTTGCTTTTCATTTAGTATAAAGTCTTAACTTTAGCTGCCTAACCTGTTGCTATTGTACGTGTGATATGTTAAGGACACAAGTGAGGTGATATTTATGGAAGACTTGGTCTCTCTATCGATAGATGGAGAAAAACAAGGAAGACCATGACTCTCAGCAAGACTTTGTGATACTGAAAGTGAAAGACCTTCCATTTTGCTTAGCCCAGAGGGATTCTCAGACAGACAAATTAGATTATGTGACTACTGCAGTTCGCACTTTTTAAATATTGGAAAAGTTCTTTCTTCACAAGCCATAAGACCGTTAGAGTTAGTTCATAACAGTTGTTCAAAACTCTGTGTTTAAAGTCTTCGTCATGTAAGTTAACTACTGAAGAACTCTTACATCATTCTCCACAGATAAAACTTAGACTTGTACCATGGTAGTTGCTCTTATCATCTCTCAGCATATGCGCTTCTTGTGAGTGTATCTGGAACCAGAATAGAAATTGTAAGAAATTCTCGGTGTTGCTAGTTTCTTGCCTGAGCTGCACCCAAAAAATAGCACAATTCTGTAGCTGTAACTTCAGCACATACCAAAAAGCATGTGCTGGTACCACAAAGGAAACAACTCTCAGTGCATCAGTATAAAAAATAAGTTTGGGAAAATACAATCAGAGAATGGAGAAAAGTGTTATTTGACATGCTGGATCACAGTCAATGTCATATTGCTTTTACCTCACCCAGGTATGGGAAACTCATATTCAAAAACATTTCAGCTTTCCAGGGACATGAACAACTAAGTGGAGTGTCCCAAGCTCTCCTTGAAGTCTGTATTGAGAAACAGCATCACCCAGGTAACATTTCACCTCACCTGCTACTTCTTCTCTTCCACATCAAAAGGGAAGCACAATCTTTTGAAATTCCCCGTGAAAGGAAGAAGGTTAATGCCTGGATACCCTGCAGTAGCCCAGCAGGATGCATGATGCTCCAGGGTGGCACTTCATGATGCAGAAGGTCTCCCCCAGCTACTGCTGCTGCCACGCTCAGACACCATAGCTGGATACCCAGAGCACAAAAGCTGCCTCTTTGGGGAAGGAGCTCTCTAAAAAATATCTGACAGTAAACTCATTCCTCTTCAAACATTCATTGGCCCAGGGAGAGAGGGAGGAAAACGCAAGTGTGTGTGTGGAAGGAGTTTTAACGCCAATCTCATTGGTAGCAAGCAGAAATTAAATCTTGGAAAATATCCCAGAAAACACCCGAGACTTTTGCCAAAACTATGTATCCTCCTGTAAGAGAACTGGGGTTTTATATATTAGTATTTTCTGAGGAAAACTTTTCTTAGGAAATTGTCATTCAGCTTTGAATTACACTTTCTACAAATGTTGCTGTGGTTGTAGGAAACTTAAAAAGTGACACAACAAGTCATGATGATGAAACTGAGCTTCAGGGAGGTAGAAAATCAAGGCTACCAGAATTAGTCATTGATATCCTGGAAACCATAAATTGCCTTAATTTGACAGTATAAATTGCTCTGATATCATAGCAATTTGGCCAGCAGGCACAGCATGAAACAATGGAGGAGAAGAAACTGCTACCAAACGGTTTCTATATGTAGTGATTGTTTATTCATCCAGTGTTAGCTAAGAAATTCCGTGCAAGTAAGTGTTCAAATCAGGCCAGGGTAGGCCCAAAACTTTAATTTCTAGTAAAAGGAGGAGCCCTTTTAACAGGTAGCAAAATGAAAACCCAGTGCAGCTGAATGTCTGAGTATGGTTCACCCTCTTGTGTTTTTAAGCAGAATTGCAGTCCTATAAAGAAAATGATTTTTGCTGATCTAAAATAGGAAGGGAAGGTGGTAAGTGGGATCAGTCCTGCTCAGGGCTGGTATATGTGACTCAAGACCCATTAGAGACTAACACCCATCTTGAGGAGCAGCTGGAGGTCCGGTGGGACACCCTAGTGCATCCTGCACGGCACCAGGATGTATCAGGAGGAAGGTTAGTGGGATGGGCTGCTCTGTTCAGCGAGAAGAGGCTGTTCCAGATGTTTGCTCATTTTTTTACATCTGCCAAAGCTTATAAATTGTAAGCAGAGAGCTTCTATTTCCTCTGTATCTACCTTTTTATTAAAGTTAGAAATACAAAGATGAGATAAAAGCTATAACATGTAAAAGAAAAAGCTGTAAGATGGTTCTGAAACACTGTTTTATCAATGTAATAATATTGTCAGTATCTAAAGAGGCATGACTGTGATAATGGCCCTCACTAAAAGGGTCAGAAAGTTTCTCCAGGTAAGCAGTGCCACTGACAGGTAACTAATTTAAGTCCTGAGTTCTGGGTCAATACAGATACACGGTCCTTTGAAGTCATGCCCTGCATTGTACAGGACCTGGAAAGATAGTAAATGAAAAACTGTACTCAAGGAAATGCATTATTAGGAGCAACACACAAACTAACGTGGCCCTGTGACCACCTGCAGCAGATCCAGTTAAGCTTCCCCTTGGGCAGGAGCTGGTGGCCTGCCTGCAAACAGGGATGGGAGAAGGCACATCTACGGCCTCCAGCTGAACTTAACCCTCCTGGAGATGTCCTAAAGGTGTGCGCTGCTAGGAATAGGCACTAAGAGGGTTCCTGGGAAGTTCTGGAGAAAACCAGGTATTTTGATGGTGAATTTTGTGGACTTGGATCTACTGCTTTTTAGTTTTGTTTTGGTTTGTTTTTTTTTGTTTTTTTTTGGTAGCAACATGTTTTAGTACCTGCAGCAATATGAAGTCCAAGCAAGCGTGGGACTGACTTACTCATAGAGAGGATGGGAAGGGATACATACACCTCTTTCTTTGTATGAACGCTTTTATAAAGCTTCATATTTCTTGACTGTTTGTGCCATATGAAAAAATTATCATTTCTGACCTACATACACAGATGTATCAGAAGCTTTGCTTTTAGGCCACAGAGTAAAAGTTGGCGGACTCAATGTGTGCCTCTTATTTTGGCCATACCAAAAAATTCATCACTTTTTGCTTTGTCTTTTCCTGTCTCATCCCCACTGACATGACGCATCAAAGAGCCTTGAAATATCTGTAAGGAATTTTCCAAATGAAAAAAGATTGAATTATAAATAACTTCAATGAAAAGCTCTGTTCGTGAACCAGTGGTATAATCATGTTTTTATTGGCAGGAATACATTCCATTGATAATCAAAGAAAAGGTAACAGAAGAAAGTAAAGTGGCATTTAACATATTTTGCAAAAAACCTAAAGTGTTCTAAAAGTGTGTTTTCCATTAAAAAACAATGAATCAGTAGAAGATCCACTGCAAGGAAAACCACAAAGTAACACATTAGTAGCTTAAGCATGATTTCTACGAAGTCTAAAGTAACATCAGAAGTTATCCTGAGCTACCAGACTTGTTTAGGACCGAAGTAATGGTGAGATTTCAGAAAAAAAGTGTTTCCTATAGGTCAATCTGAGCTGATGCGCTGAGAGTGAATACACGTCACAGTGAGTTCTACTCTTTCCTAATCAGTCTCGCAGCAGCCATAATCACATCCACCAGGACATTATACGATTTGAGTGGTGCATCTACAGGTAGCAGGACACTTGTCTCTCACCAGGGAATGGTTACAGCTAAACAAGATTTTCAGATTTCTGCAGTTTCCAAAGTAGTCTTGATGCTTGCAAGGATTGGCTAAAATAGAAAAGAAGGAAAAAAAACCATGAAATATTGGTTGAAAACCAAGTCCTGGTCTGATGCTTCTGCATTTTCCAAAACTTCTAAATTTTCATGTCTACATAGTCTTTGTACTTTTGCTCTGCTTTTAAAATTTCGTGATTATTATGGAAAAGGGAATGCAAGCAGAAAGGTGGTATCTTATAGTTCCCATTTATTTGTGCGCTTTGATTTGCTCCACATGGAAGCCTGC
This sequence comes from Larus michahellis, assembly GCF_964199755.1. Lineage (NCBI taxonomy): Eukaryota > Metazoa > Chordata > Aves > Charadriiformes > Laridae > Larus > Larus michahellis. The sequence goes on from NC_133898.1 coordinate 126,434,320, forward strand.
ACAACCCAGGGGCCTGTGCAGATCTTCACGCACATTCAGATGCGGGAATCCTGACAACCTATTCATGCCCTTAGTTGTAGATATACATCAAGACATTTTGTCTTGAGCTTTCCAGAAGAGGGCAGCAGCAGATTGACGGTGTGATAATGCATGTATTGCTCAACAACAACACAATTTACCCCTTATCACAGGATGGTTGATGTTGGAAGGGACCTCTGGAGGTCATCTGGTCTCACCCTCCTACTCAAGATTGTGCCTGTTCTGGTGGGATATTTAACCACTGTTATTTTGGGCAGCAAATGAAAGGGGCAGTTCTAGGATCTTAAATCCAGATTATCAAGAAGTAATTACGCCAAAGTAAAATGCTACAAAGGAACAACATTATTACCCGATGCAATGCAATGTTTGTTGTAAGGAGGAGAATACATTCACTTACTGCAAAGCCCTCTATCACAGTGGCCGGGACAGTCTGCACATTTTGGTCCGCTTTTGTAAGGTGTAGCTATTTGCATTGCATTATTTCCTCTGAAATTTGAAAGAAATAAAACACAAAACAAGATCAAAGTGCAGCTCTGAACCATCAACAGCAGTTTATATTATTTGTCACAATGAAAGGCATCCAGAAGTTTTGGTTTAAAATTATTTCCATAGACAGTCATATTTTAGTTTCAGATATTCATAGAATACAAGAACTTTGGTTTTAAATAAGAGGGACAATAAGGTTTAGAGAAAGAAAATGTATCAATTATTTATATTTGTATAGCATTATCAGTTAAAAAAAAAAAGTATCTTATGTACTTCCTAGTTCTGCTTTTCTAATGGATTTCAAGTGATTGTGTCTTATAAGGAAATAACCTCAGCAGATGCCTTCAGCTGTTTCAGATGTGCTCTTTACCTCTATGAAAATTCATTTGCTGTTGGTTTTCACTTTGCATCTGACTTTCTTGATATTGGTCAAAGTTATACGATTTGTGCATGATTCTGACAGAGACAGACCTTTCTTTGTTCATATACTAAAATTTCCCTAAGAGCTGTTTCAATGTGAAATAAAATAAATATTCCTATTTAACCTGATGTTAAACCCACAATTCACACCAGTATTTTCAAAATTATAAATGGTTCTAATAAACTGTAACAATTTTATCCTATGCATGACCAATGGACCACAGGAGTTTTTAAAACATATCCAGAATTATCATATCTTAAATAAATAAAAAGGCAGTACATACGGAGGACAGTATTGGCAAACATAAAAGTAGTTGAACTGGCTCCTAGGACAGTAGGCGACTGCACATCCAATCTGGTAGCTGTTGTACCAGATTAGCTGTAGGACAAAAAATAAACGCATAATTTCAGACCCATGTTTTACTGAATTCTCATCAAAGAGCTCACAAAATAACAGAGCCAGAAGATAATTTTTTGGTTCGTTCCGTCTATTTAGCTCTTAAGTTTACCATTTAGCTGTCAGAAAGAATAAATAGAAAAATGAGTTAACCATGTCCGCCAGTTTTCAAGTGTTTTTGAACACAGTTTCTGTCAGGAAACTGAGGTTTAAATTCAAATATTTTCGTCATAGATATTTTGCTTTGACATTTCTTAATGGGGTTTTTCAAGCCCTATATAGAAAACATTTATTTCTAAAGGAAAAGTATTCAGTTTTTCTTTTTCTTTCTTTTTTTTTTTATTTTATTTTTTTTTCCCTCTACAGAATAATATTCCTCTTCTGGACAGCTCTTCCAAAATACTGGTTCCATTGCCTCAGAATTAGATGAAAAAGACTTTTAATTTATAATCCATTTTTGGATTGGGGTGTGAATGATAGAAAATGGTTTGATGACAACGATAATTTTTTTTCTGATGATAAATCTCTCCCAGCTGCCTTAAGTGTACTCCTGTAATTCTAGCGTATCACTGCAGTTTGTGTCAACTCTCCTTACCTGAGTGAAGCTCTCGATATTGACGTTTTTCGCAGTTGCTCCAAATCCATACTTGAAATTGGAGGACTGACTGTGCCAGACTCTAATTGTTTCATCCCATGTTCTTGGGTAAGATGACAGTAATACATTCTCACCGCAGGTGATACCTGGAGTAGAAGTAAGTCTATTACTTAGGAGAGAAGCAGGAGGTAGGGCAGAGGGGTGTAGTTACATACTAAAAAAATCTCTGTGATGCTGACCTATTTTCCCTGTGATTTTAAGAATCGGGTAGTACACCTGATCCTATGAAAGCTGCAGGGAATGTTACTCTGATTTTGGCGAGCTTTCAGTCACAGATATTTATTTGACTACAAAATGTGGCACGAAGAAGACTGTAAATACCAACATGGCTATCTATTGTGCTTTCTTGCTTCCAATAGGAGCCAAAAGGAGACATTTAAAGAAAGATACAAAAATAGGGCAAGTACATAGCATCCCTCTCACTCAGGTTCCAACAATTTATGTTTCAGAGTATTTATCTGACAAAGATGATGTTTTTGTGTTTAATCCTAAAAAGATATCCTACAACAGATTAAAACTTATTATCCTTATTTCTAGTTCATGTGCACAGGGGTCTTCTGCAAATTGTCGTTAACCGATCGGTTTAGTCTCCATATTTGTCATGTACCATTAATGATTCTCTGTTCTTTTGGACTGATTTTCATCCCACACTTATTTGCCCATTTCTGAGCATTTTTGGCAGCTTTCTCACTCCACACCTGAAAGACACAAAGGAAGAAATGTCCAGGTCACAGACAGGTTAGTGCAGTCCATGAGAAGAAAAAGAATGGGGAGTGACTTGGGTGTTCTGTGCTGAATGCTCCCATGGTCCTCAACAGAAAGCAGAGGATTCGTGCCAGTTTACACTACTGGGGCATGGGCACCACATTTCTTCAGCTCTTAGAGGTTGCAGAGCAGGTTATTCTGCACAGTATCACATAGCCCTGATCTCCAGGTGGTCCTGACTAATAGGAATTTTATAACATACTGTTGCACTCTTTTGGGTTAGTGTCTGAGTTAACTTCGCAGGGTGCAATGCACTAGATGGTATAAAACTGATTTTCATCCCAGGTGCGGCTGAGATGTAGTGATAGACACCAGCTGGATTTTGAACCTGGGGAATAGTTGCAAGTCTCATATGCAGATTTAACCAAAATGCACTGACCAGCTCATCGCCTCATGGGATAGGGATAACAAAGAACATCAGGGGTGATGGGGATGGGAGCAGTTATGGGCAAAGCTAGTCAGCTGAAGACAAATGGCTATGCAGATCTAGGTCTTTTTTGCCCCTACATTCAGATGCATGCTGCTAGTTGTGCTCCTGCTCCACCTTTGCTTTACATACGCTTTCCTTTATCCAGGGCATGCGTTTCTCTTCTTCTAAGGGAGCTGCTTATCCTGCAGCCTAAAGATTGTAATCCATAATTCAAGAGCCATCACTGAATTTTGTACCTTATCCCCGGTTTAAATGCTCTCCCTGAAAAGGCTTGATATTGTTGTCTATTGCAGTGAACAAACATAAGGCAAGAAGCTGTGATTCACTGTGCAGGCTTTGTTAATGTGGGTTTGACACCAATAAATACATAAATATATAAATACGGTGTTCACGGTCCTTGTAGACAACTAACCCTAGGCATGGAACAGTTCCTATGTTGTTTAATCGAGTTTTTCTAAGTGGAGAAACTAGAAGTTGGTTAGGAGAGAGGTTTCGAATAGCACTTGTGGCCTGTCCCAAGACCTTTGCAATGATTTTACAAGTACTTGCAGCATCAAGGTGTGCAAAATTAAACATGGAGGCTGCAGAAACCAAAGGATAAAATTTTGATGTCTTCATCTTAATCCCAGAGCACCTTTCCTGCCCTCTCTGTTCACTGAGTGTGGGTTGTTTAAGAGGGCTACAATCTTCTGCTAATGAAGTGGAAAGCAGGTTAGTTGCAATGCATAGCTTACCATCTTCAGCATGTTCGTGGCCGTGGGAAATACAGATCTCCGTATTTCATTGTGTTGCTCAACGATCTGTTTTTGGTTTTGAAACTTAGAATGAGGAAAGGAGGAAATGCCAATTTGTTTATACTGAAAAATCTGGAAAACAATAACAATGAAGGTTGCAGTTATCAGAAGTTTAGTAAGCAAGATAAATTATGAGCTTCTCATCAAAGTAAAGCTTCTTGGAAATGCTCAACTTACCTTTACTCCTTCTTCTATTCCTATAAGTTCTCTTTTTTAGTCACTGATTCATCTTATTTAATTTTAGATAGCTATACCATAGATGTAAATATCTAAAAGTCACCTCAGATTGCCTTTATGGTCAATTAGAGAAGTAGAAGATGAGAGAGACTAAATTCTGAAATGTTCAAGTAAGAGGAACGAATCCCACTGCTTTGACTTCAGAGCTCAATTCTACATTTTAAAGTCTGTAGTCAGTAGCTTAAAGTGGCACCTAATGCCATTTGAAATGTCCATAGAGCCCTAGCTAGCCTGAGACTGTTGCTCCAGAAAGGTATAGCTGTCTGTACAGCTGCCCATGAATGGCTCCGATACCCTGGAGGGTCTCAAGCTGCACCAAGACACTTCTTTTTGAGCAGCTGAACCTACTCCATGAGGTGTCGTACATCTTGTTTAACTTAAGACATTTACAGTGGCAGAAATGAAATCTCAGTCAGTTATTTCAGGCTGCTGCTATACTCAGGTAAAGAAAACAACCAACGTAGGGCACAGTCCGCTCGAGATTTATTGAAGAAAGAGATGATTGACATCCTTGAAGTACTTGCTTCTTTTCATTCCTTATTAAGTAGATCTTGATGAATAGCTCACATTCAAATGTCTGCATAGTAGGTACCTTCCTCTTACAAGATTAACTCTCTCTAAGGAGAGGAGAAGACTAAATTTCTGTTACTTAGCTAAACTATTTAAGAGTAGCTTCAGTTCATATTATTTTTTAGAAAATGTATTTTAAAAATTATTCTTGTGAGGAATATTTTGATAGGCAGAAGAAATATTTTAATGCAAAGATCTGAGAAAACCAAGAGTTCAACTTTATTGTGTTATGTTAACATGTAAACAATAATTTCAGCCCTGAATTTTAAAGTGCTAGAGGTGACTAAACCAGACTATATCATGTCAGATATCTATACAATGTGCTCAGATATGGCTCTTTTGCATAGATGAATGCACCTACCTGTCCATCAGATTGGTGTAGCAAAGCAGCCAGGAAAACGATTGCAGTTAGTAGATCCATTTCTACAGAGGGAAAAAAAAAAACAATCCACAAACAAACAAACCCCAAAGTCCATTAATCTCTGTTGCATAAATTTTTTGGTGTAATGTCTTAAGTGAGCAGACACAAAACAGTTGCAAAGTCAAGCCTGCCACAGAGAAAGTTACTTTAGTTGGTACCTAATACAGTTGAATGTGCTGAAATTGTGCGAGTGGGTGTGTGGTGGTGCACGGGCACCACTGTCTCGTACAGAGAAAAAGCTCCACCTTGCTTTGAAGCAGGGACCGTAAGTAGCATAAAGTTGCATGTTTCTTGTAACAGATGGATCAACCCCCTCTCGAATTTGCAGCATTTCCTTCATCTTTGCCTCCTTGCATAAAAAAAAAAGCCCATTAATTTGTTCAGTAGGGTCACATCAGTGTCCTGCTCAAGCAAGCATCATCCGTATTGGGAACTGGTATTTTGGAGTGGAGCGCTGAACACATCAACAGTTGTCTCCATTCCTTTCCTGCTCCCTCTTTCCTCATCAAATCAGCATTACAATGGCTGCAGTAAGTGGTGGTGGTCACCCTCAAGTTACATTTTACACCTAGACATATACAAAAACTTCGTGAAATAATACTGGCTATTGCCCTCTGGCTGCTAAGATGCCTTATAGAAACAAATACCACAGTCTGAAACCTACTCATATTCATGGAATTTTTTTTTTATACATGTCAGAAGAAGCAAAGGTTACATGTCTTTGTATTATTGAGGATATACAGGAAATCATGTCTTTTTAGTTGTTAAAGATGTGGCAGAAACCCAAGGAAAAGTAACTTTGAGCTCAATGAGCTCAATTTTAAAACAGACTAAAGCAAGCAAGGAAAATAGATGTAATAAAAAGCATCAAATACAATAAACCTTAGAGCTGGCCTCTGAGAAAAATCCACAGCGTGAGCAGTACAGGTCAGTGGTAGATCTAGGATATCCTGCTTGGTAGGTAAACTATTGGGATAACACCTGTTAAAACCCTAAATATACAATGACAATATATATAATCCACACATCCATCTCTTCTAAGTGATTAAATAAACATGTTGACATTAGCTGAGAAGAATGGGTTAAGCGCTTTTCCTTCTGGCAGGAACTGAGGGATGGATTCTCATCCAGAGAACTAACGGCAAGTTACTAGGGTCCTGGAAACACATTTCCTTCTTTTTTCACTGAATAGAATGAACATTTCTTGTTCCTAGAATGATGATTTGGAAGAGATGGCATTTATAGCATTACTCATAACCTGTTCATTGTTTAACACCTGAAATTGTCTCTAGATTTTTGAACTTATCTCCTTTCATTTATGTTGTTTATGTTACTGAAGTCAGTGGGTTTACTTGCTATTTAGTCCTGTGTGAATGAGTTGGCCTACATCTGTGGTGTCAGAAATGTCTGCTTAATATAGGGAAAATAAAAATAATAAAAATAAAATAATAATAAGAATAATAATAACAATAATAATGATGATGTTAATTTTCTTCTCAGATGCTTTGATATGACTCTCTCATTAATAAATATTGCACCAGCTCCAATACTTTAATCTTCACTAGAGAGCAAGTTCTATATGCTGTGATCTCTAACTGGGCACAAGCAGGTCCACATCTAACCCTCCTTTGGGGACGAACTTCCAACCAAAATTCAACCCTGGGCAGAGGGCTTGGGAAAGGCCTACCAGAACGCTGGAGAATATGAAGTTTTTCAAACATCTTTCCTTGTGTGTGAGACCCCTTTTATGTTCACATTTTATGAGTATTCCACACTGGTTTGCAGTAGGAGTGTTCCAACACACGTCTCATTGTGTAATGTAATGGGAAAGGGCTTGATGTCACAGTGGTCTTACCAGCATTTAGCTTTGAAGTTGAGAGTGACTTCCTCTGAGTTTAGATGCTAATAGCTATAGGCATAGGTAGAAACATTTATCATTTTTACAACACAGGAAAGATTTTTCACTAAGATTGGAGGTCAGTTAAGCAGAAAACATAAAAGCAGCATATAACTTTTGCACCCAACCCAAAAGATGTTAAGGCCAATATTCACAGCAAAGTGTTCATGAACAAACATGAGGCATAACTCCATGTATCAGAAGAAGGTTATCAAGCCACTTTTGGAACAAGATAAGTTCTTTAATTTTTAGATTCCCAGCTATGCAGAGCTTGAACCTGCCTCTAGGCAAATTACATAAAAGAGGAAAAGTGAAAACAATATTCTCTTTTCACTTGCCTGGTAGCAACGCAAGACTAAGTTGTCTGAGTTCAGACCAAAAGCTGTTGGGTTATTCTGTGCCGTGTGCTGTATTCTTTCATGACATCACAAGGTAATGAGCTTGGGACACCAATTCCCAAACTGATACTAACAAAAATGGCGGCACAGCACCGCCAGGCAGAGATGTGTGTTTGAGTCCAATGGGCTTCATAGTTACATTTTGATGGCACTGTGCTTGGGCTAAGAAATCTTAACTCTTAGGAGGTCTAGTCAGCTGGTGAAAACACCAAGAGAATGTAATCTGCTGAATATAGTGCTCTGGGTACTGGATAGTTTGCAGCTAGATTGATCATTTATTTCAGTGCTGTATTCTGTAGCGTGATATAAATCAACAAGACATATGCTGTCACACCAAAGACTTCATGTCATTTAGACATTCAGTCTTTGTCTTGTTTTGCCATACTTGCATAAGGAAATCACATGTATGAGGTAGAGGCAGGGATCTCACTCATATTAATGAAGAATAAATACTTAAACTGAAGGGATATCTTTGGCCACTGAGGAGTTATCTTGTCCTTACATGCAGAAGCAAGATCTTTCTGGGACTCCCCAGATAAGTGCTGCAACTGGAAACATAAAACATTTCTAGCTCCAGAATTAAACTTGATTAAAATCCTACTGCACAACTTCGATTGTCAGACTGTACAATCAAATCTGTCCCTTGGAGTAAATGTATTTGGCATTACTTTCAAAATCAAAATACCACCGTTCCCAGATACAATTATCCTTCCATGTCAATAGTATTCAATCCACTAAACCACTTCTATGCTTCTGAAAGACAAGTGCTAGCAATGCACTTTTAGATAGCTCTGCTTCAAAACTGGAATTTCATGCTAATTTGATCAAATGTGAAAAAATAAAATCTATAGCTAAGAAGCTAGAAAAAAAGTTTTATTTGAAAAATACGGTGCGGGCTTCTCGTGTGTAGTCCTGGGGCTTCAGTCCTCTGCAGAGCCTTTTTCCTGCCAGCTGATAAATCTTTCAGGGCATACCAGCTTTGAAAGTTTGTAAGAATGGGAGTATTTGTCTTTTCAGGTACTTTGATATAAGTTTTTTCTACCTTCTCCGAGTCAACATCTTTAACTTTCATTTTGTAAAAAAAAATTTCACTCTGCATTAAGGAAAGGCAATCAGCTTACTGCATACTATAAGATATAATATACATTTTAATACTGCATATACCTGAAAGCTTGGACAGATTGTTAACTTTTCTAGATGGCAAAATCCTGAGTTCAGCTGCACTGTTATAACCCAGTACTCAAGTGAAATAAATTCAACATAAAAATAATTCAAATGACATTAGAAAAGCATTTCCCATGATTGACCATCCTCTGCAAAATGGATTAATTTATGTTCACATTTGAAGAATGAAGCAAGTGAGTCAAAAGTGTTACCCTTTGACCTAAAGAAACATAGGAATTAGACTTTACTGAAGCCATTTCTCACCCACACAGATGGAAAGTGTGCTTTCTAAGAGGAAGATACAATTTATTTTTAAATTCTTCCTCTGTGATTATTATAAGCAAACATTTAATTATTACATTTGGTACAACTTAGATATTAACTACATTAGCCTTTGTAGCACAGTGCCCAGTCAATACTGACCAAGTGACTCTACGGATAAAATTTCTAATATTGAAATAAAGTTCTGCATACATTACCTTCGTCCAGCCAGAGTCCCTTTATATCTTAGGAAGAGTGGCAGGAGTGAAAGGCTCTAGGGTTGTATATATATATATGCTTTCCCTTCTCTTTCCTTGTCAATATTTATTGCCAATAAATGACATCAGCTTTGGGGCTGCACATTTTAGAAAAAAGAACTTTTCTTAAGGAACAGGTGACTGAAAAAGAACCAATCCAACTGCATCGTTCTGGGCAAGGAAAGAGAGAAGATAAAGGGCCTGTCCTTTTGCAACACTTTGACGTTGCCAAAATACTTGCAGTTTGATCAGCAAGCGGTACTTGATCAGCGGTACTGATGCTGTGTTCACAAAAGGAACGCTCAAGTTTTGGGGGCACTGCTTTGCAATTGTCTTTTCTGGCTCTGGTAAATGAGTGGAATAAGTGTTTTGAGGCAGAGACATAAGTCTCTTCATAGCTACGCACAGAATGACCTGCACGCTGGGCAACACAGTGATATTTTCTTCCAAGTGGTTCCTGAACTTCCTTTTGCTAAATAAAATTTATATTGCGTTAGTTCACTGAGGCCAAAAGGCTGTGTAGGCATTATTGTACACACAATTCACCCTGTGTCTTGCTGAAGAGTAACCTACTTACAGACGTGTACATCTTCTCTCTTTAGCTGGAAGGGATGCGTGGCATGTGTTTGCTTTTTTGCTCTAGTGCAGCATCACTCAGCTCACCTTTCCTTCTTGCAGAATCTTTACTTCCACTCATTTATAAAGCAATATCACAAAGTCAGCTTTGACAGGTCGTCAGTGCTCAACTCTGCTTTATTTAAACGCAACCTGTCTTGCTTCCTTCCATGCTGCCTGTTGGCTTTCAGAAGGCATAAAGCATCTGCACATCTCCTCATGCTTTTCTTGCAGTTCCCTTCCTCATCCTTGCCTTCTCCGTGATGCCTTGCACACTGAGCACCGTTTCGTTGTGCTGGGTCGAGGTTGCTGTACATAGTACAACTCAATATTGTTTCATTGTTTCCCATTTTCTGCAGTATTTCTGCAGCTACATGCTGTTGCCAGCATTTTAATATTGGGTTATAATTCGTAACACAGCTGCTTTTGTTCTTTATTTGTATAGCGGGCAGCACTATGGGAAGTCGCCTGTGATAAGGTCTCCCACATCCTTCTACATTCTGAGATAAGGGCAAGGGTGCTTTTTTATCTAAGTGCTTGCAACAACTTTGATGAGACCAGGGTTATCACCATCAGAAAGCCTAAAAAACTGCCTACCCTAGTTATGAAGGCTGCATCTCTATTGACTGTGAGGGGAGGCGGTCTACCACCTCCTGATACTCAGAGTCCTGAGAGACAGTTCCAGTATTTTACCCCATCCACTGTACTCAGTAATTTTCATTAATTTGCTACAGTCACCTGAGCTTTATTTGTATTGTTAAAATGAAACAATACTACTGCAAGCATTTCTTTAAAGCGTGCCACACCTGTTTAAATAGTGAAATCCATTTGTTCTATAAAGAATGTCTGTCAGATATGCTACAATTCATGGTCTATGGGTAAAATAATTGGGAAGAAAACAAAGATTAATAAAACTGACATCCGTAACCATGGTACAAAGAGCAATTTAGCATATCAATTCCCACTTCCTCATGTGGATTACCTGAAGGCGTGGAGTAATTTAATTTTTTTAAAAAAATTAAAAACTAATTCCACAGGGTTCTGCAAATGTATGTATTTTTTTTAAAGATAAATCTATGGAAAATTCTTAAAAAAAAAATCAGTTGGAGAGATTTGACTGTTGAAGTTCTTCTTCCAGCTCTTTTATAAACCTGAACTACAAGAATCTGATTTGAGCTCAAGCAATGTAGGCAATATTTCAGTTTCTTCAATTCCTCTGTTCCGTTGAAGTTAATGACAGCTTAACTAGTGCCTTTGATTAAAATTCATGCTGTTCTGTGAGATTCAGGCTTTGCACAGATCTTTTTCTTAGCTGTACAAAACACCTGGCAGACCTGATCCTTTCAGCTAACTTGGTTTTGCAAAAATGAACATTATTATTTCTTCCACACGATGCAATTCACCTTCTGCTCCCTATTCTTAGGCATATAATCAACAGGGTAGTAATTCAACCAGTTACTGTCAGAAGGTGGTAGGCGCCACACAAAAAAAAATAGGTCAGGCAAAGGCAAGGCACATGAACACAGAAGCTAGAAGTCTCTCTGAAGGACGACCAGGGTTGAGATGCTGGGCATAGATGACCTACAGATTGGAATTTTTTACTACAGCACCATTATAATACCGCACCATTGTTTTTGAACTGGAGGTGTGTGTTCAGCCAGCATGGAGAGCAGGTAGAGCAAATCCACCCTCCTCAGAGAAACACACCATTTGATGTCTTCCCTCAACCTTCGGAGAACAAAACTACTCACCACGGCTTTTCTCCACCATCTTTCAGTCCCAGCAGACGTGCTGATTAGATTGCTGCCCACTGGGGCCCAGCTGCGGTCTTTAAGGGTTGAAATTCGCTGTCACATTACAAAGGAAAGCATTTCAGTCGCCATTCCTGAGTTTAAGCTTCTGCTGAACACGGCTTAATCAGATCTGCAGTGGGCAGGGATGAGGAAGAGCTGAGAAAGACCCAAACCATCACCTACTAGCTACATTTGGAGACTTCTGCTCAGTCCTGAAATTCTTTTGGTCTTGTCCCTTCTAGTGGCTGCTACTGAGCTTTGTGTGCTTATATACATAATATAATGTGATTGATTTGTAAGTTCAAAACTACTGTGAATAAATATAGTTCAGGTTATTTGCTCTCTGGCCAGTAGCAAGGAAATTCTCAACAAGTAAGGCTGTAGACTAAGCACACACATAACTGTGTCTGACTGTGGTTACCTGAGGCAGTGCTATTTCAATAACTACGCACTTTTGCCACAGACAAATAATCTTATAAATAGATTTAATAGTTAAATACATTTTTATATAGGAAGCAAGTGTTTCTGAATTTCCTGATCTCTTGCTTTGAAATGAAAAGGGAGATTTTTAACTTTTTGTGACTTGTAAACAGGAGTTCATTACTCTTACAGTCTTCCTTAGAGAAATCAGCACCCTAGAAACAGAGCACAGGAGAGGATGATATTAAAAGTAGTGTTTTTTTCTTTTTTCTTTTTTTTTTTTCAAGAATAGAGGTCATCTTGGCAATTAATAAAATAAGATAAAATTGTCAGCATAATCACGTCAGTCACTCCCACTACCTGCAAGGACCAGCCAGTTAAATTCTTTAATTTCCCATACAATTTTGATTTGATTGACAAAACATCTGTTCTAAAGTGCTAGTCTGATTCTTAGTTAGAAATAATCTTTTTTTAAAATAATGATGACTTCACAAATGAATTCAGTAACTCATAATAAACCTAGCATATTGTTCCTTGAAAAAAACATATTGTTTATAAAAATTAAAAGAATATTTTTATTTTATTTTTGTATAGTCAAATATGAGTCTCTCTTATTCGCTTAATCTATCACTTCTTATAATCACCGCATTAAGAAATTCCCACTGAGTACATGCTAATTTGCTAGTTTTACTGAATAAAGGTTTGACTAGCAGATTTGAAGCGGGATTCAATTCCCTTACATTGGCTGTTGAGATGTTAAGCATCTACTCCAAACTCATTGTCTAAACTCTTAGTAGTCTATGGACAAGGTAGGTGCAACCAATAGGTCACTCTTTCCATTGGAAGTCAGGGATCTCAGGTACATGGGTTGAATTAAGAACATGTGAAGTAGGAGCTAATGCACACTAACAAGCAGTCCCACCACGTCTTCTTTGTGGGAGGGCATGAGATATTTCTAGATGTTCTGAGCAGAGCGATATTATTTTTTCTGAACTCTCCTCCTTCTGCAAAGCCCCAGATCTCTCAAGCAAATGGAGGCTGCACTGACAGCAACACACAAACTAGTCATTGCTGCTAACCTATGGCTAGTACCCATCCTTTGGACCACAGCTAAGTTATGAAAGTACTCATCCTGAAACAAAAAATATGGGTCTAGATCCTCCACAGGGAATTTCCTCCATTAAAGGAATACAACTTTTTGCACTCCCTAGATGATAGAGAGATTGTGTTCAAGGCCAGGTTGGATGGGGCTTTGAGCAACCTGGTCTAGTGGAAGGTGTCTCTGCCCGTGACAGGGGGTTGGAACTAGGTGATCTTTAAGATCCTTTCCAATGCAAACCATTTTCGATTCTATGATTGCAGTAAGTCTCCTCTGCAACACTGTGAAACTTGAAACCACTATGTGACTATTCATAACCAAGGAAAAAACCCAAAAAACCTAAATAAACCAACAGTAACTGTGCATAAGCACGGTATCATGAAATAATTTAAAAAATTGTCAACCAGAAACTTTGAGAGGCCTGTTCCCTCCCTTCTGCACCCAGAACAGGATCTGCTATAAATAATCTGTGTCTGACAGATTTTTTTCTACATGGTTCTTAAAAGTATGCAGCGAGGAGAACTCAAGGTTTCCTTGGGTAATAACTTGCATTCCTTTCTAGTCTTACCATTCAAAAAGTGCTCTTAAAGTCTAACATATAAAACTGCAGAAGGAAATTACTTTTGGGGGTGGAAGTCATTTGCATGAAGTCCAAAATGAAAGCTAGAATTAGGGAATGATTGCATTACTAAAATTATACACTTTTCATCTCAAAGCTTACACTTTTCATATCAAAGCTCAATATGTGCATGTGTTCATACTTTTTCAGTCTTTGTTGAAAAGAGGCAAAGCTGGGCAATATAAAAGTATAGCATTGTTCTTTATCTTAATTGTATTGGCACTTCAGCTACAGTTTAGGCTAGTAATTCATTAGAAACATTTTCTAAATCTATGCTACAGGACATCTATGCCCAGCTAATGTTTTAGAACAAATCTGTTATTTGAAATAAATCTGGTTAACAGGAAAAAAAGCAAGCCAGGAACAAATTTTCTCATAATCCAAATTGGCTTTTGATATAGGTGATTTATTGAGTGATATTTTTTTTTTTTAAGGAAAATACATCCCTTTCCTTCCAACTAATAATGAAAGACACAAAGCAATGTAGACTCCAAATTAGCACAGATGTCTCAAATGTAATGATGATCTGGAGATATTTCTTTCTTACTCACAGATAAAAATGGTTTTAAGGGCTCAGCTTCAGTTTACATAGTTAATGACTTCAGCCATAACTATCTCTGTGTAAAACAAGCTACATGAACAGCTAAAGATTTTCATTAATGTCTTTTTGTTTGCTACATGTATTTGATGGGAAAAAAAGTTTCTCTAATCTAACAATAGTGATGCCAATGTGGTGACTTTTGCCATTAATTCCTTAAAAAAAAGTTAGCCCTAAATTCATTCCATATATAAGCATAAGAGTATGCCAGAGGTATTGTAGATGGCACAGAAAGAAGGTTGGTCTTGTCACAGTGTCCAGTTAGTAAAAAATATCTTGAATTGCTGAGACTAAAAATTGTATCAAAATGTAGGAGAAAACAGGAAAATTGGATTTGCAAGTCAGTGAGTCTTTCATGGACCATTCTATTGGACTGGTTACAGTAAGTATATGAGAAACACTTGGAACAGTGAAAAGAAGTAGTAAGATAATCTCCATGTAAAATCATGGTATCCCAGCATGTAGAATCATTTGGAAATTATATGGTTGACTAATTGCAATTTGATTCATAACAATTACTGAACTAGCAGCATTTGTCCGCAGCCAAGCTTGTTTTTGGAGCTATTTCTCACCTATTTTGTAGTAGCGAGGATATAACACTCTGAAATGGGAAACTACTTGATAAAAGATGGATGCAACCTACATAACCAGAGGGCATCTTACATACAGCATGTCTTGACTGAGAGGGCTTTCCACATACCTTGCTGAATCTGAGCCATTCCACAGTCTGATATGCGGTAACCATAGGACTAGATGGGAAAAAAAGGCAAGAGAAAGTATTTAATTGCATGAAAAAGGCCCTGAAAAAAAGCACTGTAAAGGGATACGTAGATTCCTGGTTTCTGCATCCTGTAATGTTTTTCCCTTTTAAAGAAACATGATCTGATAGAAAATGTACACACAGCCCAGGAAGCAGAATCTGGAACACCCTGTTCTGTAATGAACCGCTGAAAAAAAATAATATTTCCTGGCTGAACTGATACACGTCTTTTACAAGTTTCTGATACTGGAAAGTATCCAGTTATTAACACTAGCATTGACGATATCTAAGCATACATGCTTACGTTAGTGATTTCCTATGGTCAAGGCGGGGAAAAGCAAACACATGTTTCTTCATAAATCAATGAATAGACTCTTTTGAAAGAAGTCATAAAATATAGTTGTGTCTAACTAAAGGAGTGCTTCTACATCTGAGCTAGTTATCCCAACAGTGGGAAGGAGATCTAGGTCACTGGAGACCTAAGTCTAAACGTAGCAGCTAATTGGAAGCCCTTGGCACCATGTCATATAAAACAAGATGTCTAAGACACCCTTGCAGTACTAAAGATGTTACAAAGAACATACAGAAGACCTGTGCCCTTCCAAATTGCAAACCCCTGGCAGGATGCTTTGGGGTATCTCAGCGGGTTCTGGACACCCAACTGAATTAAGCACTTAGATGTGACAATAAGGGGTGTCTTGGGAGAGACCTGTCTCATGCTAAGATATCTACATTTCGACAGGTCTACTGCACCTCAAGTTCTTTTGTCTTCATTGACCTAGCTGCACTAAGGAGAGCAACCCAGAGTAGTTTTTTGGGCAAGCTAACCTTGTAGATTCAGGTGAATCTCCGGGTGAAAAGCAGATGAGATCAGTAACACTTAAGGCACCCCTGTTTTTTAAGTTTGCACTCCTGTACATTTTATTCCATGGCTTGCAATATTGTTGTTATAATTCCATGTAACAATTGTAGTCTTTTAATAACTAAAGTAGAATTCAACTTACTAAATTAACTATAGTGTAGCTGCCTTGATCTAAAATTAGTTCCCTTTATAGTTACTGGAGAAAAACTAACTTTTGAGATGTGATGTGCATTGCCCTGAATGGCTCACCCTAAATCAGACCATATAAATCTGGGATTAAAAGCACGTATTTTTTTTGTCAACTAATAATAAAAAGAATTTGGAGCAAATAGTCTGCATTATAAATATTTCTGTCCAGGAGAACTGAATCTCATCTCCTACTCTTCAGCAATGGAGTGTAATGAACTGGAAGTATCTGTTATCTATGAGGAAGCTTAGTTTGAACCAGACATCCCAAAATTAATCTGTAGAAAGAAAAAAATCATCCAAACCTGAAAGTACAGCAGCCAGAAATTGTTTTAGAAACACAGTAAATAAGTACTTCCAGCCTTCTGTTTTCCTTGTGTGACTGATGTCTCATAAATCATGTCTATACTAAGAAATTCACCTTCCTCAGAACAATTGTCTTCAGAGATCCGGGTCTGATGACTTTGTTTCACCTACCATTCCAAATTCAAGAACGTTTACTGACCATGTCCGGTTTAAATTGCCGTCTTTGTCCTGTGTTCTGACATTCTGCAGTATTTTATTGGTATCAAAACTGGAACAGGAGCTACCTTTCTATTTGTTTTGCCTGGTACATGTTTGGACATGGTAGAGCCTTAATACAAAACGTAATAAACAGGAATTGCTGAGGAGAAGGGGAAAGAAATGGGATGTAAAAAGAGAACCATGCACAAAGAAGATACACGTACACTCAAAACAAGGCCAGCTACGAAACAGGGCCGTTGCAGGGCATAGCGACTGTTGAATTTGCACCCACCTGCAGTTATGCTTTGTGGAAGAAGTCTGACAGTCAGCTGCTCAGGTGGTTGGAGCTAAATTCTGCTCTATTGTATCCACTGACCGCACAATCAGCAGCTAAACAAGGAATTTAGCAATCAGGTCCTAGAACAGCAGACAAGTTTCTCTTCACGTCCACTGCTGGCAAGGAAAAGTTATTGCAAAAAGTTCCTGGATATACAACCTGCAGATGCAAAAAGAAATAGACGCTAACTCTCTTTTCCTGTCCTCAGCTCTTAGCTGCTTAATACCTTTGGCTAGTGTCTTGCTTACATTTAGGATTTGGGGGATGGCAATCCTGTCCCTCACTGCACTAGTACAGCTGCAGAGCACCGGGAGAGATCAGTTTTGTGGTAACAGCTGTGGATGTGCTTTTGCAGAAACTTCAGCTGTGTGCAAAGAGGAAATGGGTAGGGTGAGGAACACAGGGCTAATGGCTCATAAAACCCAAAGCATGAGGGCAGAAGTCTATGACCAGCACTATGTGAACAGTGCAGCGGTAGCCTGGGGCCATTTGTTGCAGTTGGAAGCTCTTCCAGGTTTGATTTTTTACCCATCCAGCTCAAACTAAGCAATCAAATTTGGTTGCCAGACAAATAGGACAACTGTGACGTTGAGTGGGAGAACACATCAGCTGGGAGTCAACCTAGAGCTGAAAAGAATCTCTGGTGTTGGAAGCGGCAGATCTTTCACATCCTACCTCTGAAACCCAAAATGAAGACAAGATATCGAGCGTATGTCACTTTTGAATGTCATCTTGGGTTGTGAAGTCAGCTAGGCTGACATTCACTCATCCTTAGGAGAATAGAGTCTATGGAGAAAGGGTAGATAGTGGTGTTGACAGGAATGTTGTTGATGTTGACATTTTAACGTCCCCTTTAGAAGCTGTAAAAAGCTGTCCCTCAACCTAAGTGACTCATGAACCGCATGCTAGCTTCTTTGAGGAAAAGGAATATCTTATCTGGATGGTCTAACCAAAAGAAGTTACTCCTCTGGTATGCGAATGGATTGCTTTGAATCTGTGAGTTTTTAGTCCTGTGAAAAATTGCAAGAAAACAATTTCTGAAAATGGGCAAAATGAGTTTGCACTCAGAGAGAGCAGAACCGTGGTTTGGCTGCCGACCTAGTTACAGACCATTTTCTCAGAGTGGGAAGGCTCCATTGGGTCCACATCCATGAACAAAAGTTTTACTGGTTCTGGTACGGGATGTTTAGCTGTAGAAGTAGGAGAGGGTTTCTTTTGTATTCTCGTTTGGAAAATTGTGACCCAGGTGAAGAGCAATGCTTTGGTTATCCTGAAACTACTGGGGGTTTGGATCACATCTGCCAATAAGTTTTGACTGAAAGTAATTTCTTGTTGCAGGATAAATGCTGTTCCCTTCTCCTACTGGCATGGGATTATAACATCCAAGCAGGCTACATGAACTCCAATTTAATTCCCTCTGTTTTAATGGAGAAGACATAACAGCTCTTAACCAAGCTCCTCAAAAGGGATTTGCACATTATTTTGAGGAGTCTATTCTCCCCTTTTGAAGTCAATTCCGCAGCCTCGTGGTTAAGATACTCTCCTGGGAAGCAGCGTAGATGTATTCCAGTGGTGCTTTAGAAATTGCAAACCCTGCACAGATATCAGTGCCCAGAGTGACTGTGGATGCCATGTAGGGTTTCCTGGCCTCTTCTTTCTATTCCAGAAGAGTATGGGTCTCTCACAAACCACCTGCCAGCTCCACAGAGAGATACTGTAGCACTGGGTCAGCTAATATGGTAGAATGCACCCTCAGTAAGTTCGCAGATGACACTAAACTGGGTGGGCTTGTTGATCTGCTTGAGGGGAGGTTGGCTCTGCAGAGGGATCTGGACAGGCTGGACCGATGGGCTGAGACCAATGGTATGAGGTTCAACAAGGCCAAGTGCCGGGTCCTGCACTTGGGTCACAACAACCCCATGCAGTGCTACAGGATTGGGGCAGAGTGGCTCGAAAGCAGCCCGGCAGAAAAGGACCTGGGGGTGCTGGTGGACAGCCGGCTGAATATGAGCCATCAGTGTGCCCAGGTGGCCAAAAAGGCCAACAGCATCCTAGTCTGTATCAGGAATAGTGTGGTGAGCCGGACTAGGGAAGTGATCATCCCCCTGTACTCGGCACTGGTGAGGCCCCACCTCGAGTACTGCGTTCAGTTTTGGGCCCCTCGCTACAAGAGGGACATGGAGGTGTTGGAGCATGTCCAGAGAAGGGCTACAAAGCTGGTGAGGGGTCTGGAGGACAAACCTTATGAAGAACGACTGAGGGAGCTGGGGTTGTTTAGCCTGGAGAAGAGGAGGCTGAGGGGAGACCTTATCACCCTCTACAACTACCTGAAAGGAGGTTGTAGAGAGATAGGGGCTGACCTCTTCTCCCTGGTGACAAGTGATAGGACGAGAGGAAACGGGTTCAAGTTATGTCAGGGGAGGTTTAGATTGGATATTAGGAAACATTTTTTCACTGAAAGGGTTATTAAACATTGGAAGAGGCTGCCCAGGGAGGTGGTGGATTCACCGTCCCTGGAGGTGTTTAAAAAAAGAGTAGATGGGGCACTGAGGGACATGGTTTAGAAGTGGCTTTTGTCAGGGTAGGTTAAAGGTTGGACTCGATGATCTTAAAGGTCCCTTCCAACCTCAACAATTCTATGATTCTATGACTCTAAGTCGTTGGGAAGAGGGCGTAAAGACGGCATATTCGTGAGTGCAAGCCACTCCAAATCCCCGGTGACATGAGGATTCAGGCACTCTTCTAGGAGGGATGTGTGCTTCAGCACAGACAGGGGAGGGATCCATCCAAGTTTCCTACACAGTGGGTGAAGTATTTTATTCATGTAGCTACTAACTGTGAAGGAGGCAAAGATCCAAGCACGCTTCCACTTGTCTTTGTTTCTGATCTTCCCATCAATGTCCTGAATTAAGCACCTTTTCCCTAACTTAATGGGGTGATCTAGTCTTTTTTTTTTTTTTCCCTAATGTGTTGAAGAAAATGAGAAAAAAAAGGTTTTATTTATTTATTTCAAATGAAGTACCACCTCTAGGTCCCTGGTTGAGCTGCAGGAAAAGAGCACCAGAAGAGTAACAATTACTTTAATCATCTTTACAGGATCAAATACTTCATTTCCAAAGTTGAAGCCTTAATTTTAAATTTGTCTCTCTTAAAGAGACTCTTCAATAGACATTTCTGTGTTTTATTTAGTTTTTACAGTGACAGTTTGACACCGCAATTAGCAGATTAGGGTATTGCCTGATTACAGATCCTTGTGCTCTTTTTCCATAATGTTACACATTCATATTTCTGTTTGCCACTACCTTATCATAGTGCAACCATGGTCAACTTTCAGTTCATCTGTGTGAGAGAGGTTTGGGAATAGGATTGATATAAACATTTGTAAAGGTCTGGTAGGAGAAAGAAACAGTCTCTATCCAGATCTGAAAAATAACTTCCAGCCAAATATTTTAAGCACTTTCTCAAAGAACCACCTTCTTTTTCTTGGAGAAACAATGCATTGGATGTAAAATATAGACAGCAGAAAGCTACCAAGATGATGAGGGGACTGGAACACCTCTCTTATGAAGAAAGGCTGAGGGATTTGGGTCTCTTCAGTCTGGAAAAGAGACGGCTGAGGGGGGATCTTATCAACACTTATCAATACTTAAAGGGTGGGTGTCAGGAGGATGGGGCCAGGCTCTTTTCAGTGGTGCCCAGGGACAGGACAAGAGGTAATGGGCACAAACTTGGACATGGGAAGTTCCACCTAAACATGAGGAGGAACTTCTTTCCTTTGAGGGTGGCAGAGCCCTGGCACAGGCTGCCCAGAGAGGTGGTGGAGTCTCCGTCTCTGGAGATGTTCCAAACCCACCTGGATGCATTTCTGTGCCACCTGCTCTGGGTGATCCTGCTCTGGCAGTGGGTTGGACTAGATGATCTCCAGAAGGCCCTTCCAACTCTATGATTCTATGACTGTTTTTTGGAAACACTTAAGAGCAGCTATGGGAGTCCCGGGATGGTGACTTTTCCAGGCTTCTTTCTTATAGTGCAATTAAAATTCTAACATTGTCATTTAAAGCATTTTGGTGAAATCTTAAACCTTTAGCTGTAGCTTTCTTCTGCAGATGCTTGATTTTTTTTTCCTTTTTCTTATTTGTCCTGTCATTTTTTAAGGATTGCTACTTCATGAAGAAGAAATATTGATTTATGAATCATCTCTTTTTGGAAATATGGACAACAGTGTACGGGCCACCTAGAACTCTATCTTTGATTATTATTATATTGCATGTTGTATTTTCTTCTGACCATCTATTCATGTTGGTCTGGCTACTCCTTTCCCGCTCAAAAAGGAAGAATAAATAAAACCCTTAGTTCTAGTTACTCAGACTGCGTTCTGATATCTTTTTTCTGAAAGTTATCAGTCTCACAATCTCCTTGAGAAACTGAGGAAGGTCTTGATATCTTGTGTGGGCCAAATGTATCCTCACTAAAATTCCCATTGCCTGAGGCAAAGTGTTGCTCTAGATGGAGAAATGACGCTACTGGGGTTATTACAGCTGTAAATTTCTAGCAGGAAAAAAACCCTGAAAATTCCAAATACCTTCAAATTTCTTGCTTACTGCAGCCATGTAACATTTTAAGTTATCATGCAAATTACTTAGCCCAGCATAAAGTTGAACTCACACATTCCTGTTCTAAAAATCTGTGCTAGGAATTTCCAGTAAGTGCAGTGTAGTTGCTATGTACTGAGTCACCTCTGTACTAGTATTTACATAATGATATATTATAAATTTCTTCTTTCTAGTACACCAATTTAGGACTTACTAATGATGAATAGAGTGAAATAATTAACTTATAGGTCTTACTAACAGGAACGTGGTTAATACGTCCCAGAACAGAACTTGCCTTTTTTGATGTCTCATCCATTTTAAAGCTTGCATATCCTCCATTTTGCTTGCATATGCTTTATTTTTCTGTTTTCTCATCTTTTGCCAGCCCAGATAACATTTCCAATTTATTAGATTATTTTTTTGAATTCCAGTCCCATCCCCTACACAATGTGGAACCTCAACCAGATTCAGTTATAATTTTTTTTTCAGAATTGAACTCTCTGTTCAACTGCACAAGTAAACAATGCAAATAGTGATTGGCTCACACAGCCCGGGAGTCCTCAGGACACTTACCTGATATGAATTCTTCATCTCAAAGTGAGATGTGAACTGAAACTTTTCTGGACACAGTACTCCAGGTGCGGCCTCACCAAGGCAGAGTAGAGGGGGAGGATGAACTCCCTCCACCTGCTGGCCACGCTCTTCTTGATGCACCCCAGGATGCCATTGGCCTTCTTGGTCACAAGGGCACATTGCTGGCTCATGGTCATCCTGTTGTCCACTAGGACTCCCAGGTCTCTTTCCACTGAGCTGCTCTGCAGCAGGTCAGCCCCCAGCCTGTACTGGTGCATGGGGTTATTCCTCCCCAGGTGCATATTCCTCCCCAACCCTACTCTTGCCCTTATTGAATTTCATAAGGTTCCTCTTTGCCCAAATCTCCAACCTGTCCAGGTCTCTCTGTATCGTGGCACAGTCTTCTGGTGTGTCAGACATCTCCCCCCAGCTTTGTGTCATCGGCAAACTTGCTGAGGGTGCACTCTATCCCCTCATCCAGGTCATTGATGAATATATTGAAGAGGACTGGACCCAGTACTGACCCCTGGGGAACACCACTCGTCACTGACCTCCAATTAGACACTGTGCCCCTAAGCACGATACTCTGAGCTCTATCTTTCAACCAGTTATCTATCCACCCTGCTGTCCATTCATCTAACCCACGCTTCCTAAGCTTCCCTATGAGGATGCTGTGGGAGACCATGTCAAATGCCTTGCTTAAGTCAAGGCAGACCACATCTACCGCCCTCCCTTCATCTATCCATCCAGCCATGCCATCATAGAAGGCTATCAGATTAGTCAGACATGATTTCCCCTTGGTGAATCCATGTTGAGTGCTTCTGATAGCTTTCTTTTCCTCCACATGCCTTGAGATGACGCCCAGAATGAGCTGTTCCATCATCTTTCCAGGGATGGAGGTGAGGCTGACCGGCCTGTAGTTCCCCAGCTCCTTCTTCTTGCCATTTTTGAAGACTAGAGTGACATTGGCTTTCCTCCAGTCCTCAGGCACCTCGCCTGTTCTCCAGGACTTTTCAAAGATGATGGAGAGCAGCCCAGCAATGACTTCCGCCAGCTCCCTCAGCACTCTTGGGCGCATCTCATCAGGGCCCATGGACTTGTGAATATCTAATTGATCTAACTGATCCCTCACTTGATCCTCATCAACCCAAGGGAAGTCGTCTTCTTTCCCTGTTACTACCCCCAATGCCTGGGACTCCTGAGGGCTGGGCCGAGCAATAAAGACCGAAGCAAAGGTGACATTCGGTAACTCTGCCTTCTCCGCATCCTCCGTCACCATGGTTCCTATTTCATTCAACAGTGGGCCCGCAACTTCTCTGGTCTTCCTTTTGCCTCCAATATATTTGTAGAAGCCCTTCCTGTTGAGTTTGACAACCCTGGCCAGGTTTAATTCCAAGGCGGCCTTGTCTTTCCTTGTTTCATCCCTGCACGCTCTGGCAGCATTCTTGTAATCCTCCCAAGGGGTCACTCCCTTCTTCCACTTACTGTAAGCTTCCTTCTTCCACTTGAGCTTTTTCAGAAGCTTCCTGCTCAACCGTGCAGATCTCCTGTGTCCCTTGGCCAATTTCTTGCTCTTAGGGATGCACCAATCCTGAGCTTGGAGGAAGTGGTCTTTGAATACCAACCAGCTCTCTTGAGCCCCTTTGTCTTCCAGAGCCCTAGCCCATGGGATCTCTCCAAGCAGTTTCTTGAAGAGGTCAAAGTTAGCTCTCCTGAAATCCAAGGTTGTAATTTTACTTCTTGTTGTTTTGTGCATAGTACCCATGATCCTGAACTCTATCATTTCATGATCACTACAACCTAGGGTGCCCCAACCTTAAAGTCCTCCACCAGTCCCTCTGTGTTTCTCAGTACCAGGTCCAGGAGTGCTCCTCGCCTTGTTGGCTCCTGTACCACCTGTGTCAAAAAGTTATCATCAATGCACTGGAGGAGCCTCCTGGACTGTGCATGCAGTAGTTTACATACCAGAGCAGTAGAACAACTTGTTCTACATTTCTGCTTTGAGTACGTAAAGGAAAACACAGAATTTCCCTTTTAAGGACTTAGCTACCATAAGGCCTCTTCATCTTGTAAGTCTGCTTGATAGAAGTTTGAAATATTATATGTGTTTTCCTATCAACAAAGCCTTTATGAATTTATGCATTGCTTTTTCAATAATTTGATGCAGACTTTTTCCCTGTATCAAACCAGGCCACTGATTTAAGTGCTCCCTTAGTTCCCTTTTTAGGCAGAAATTCCATACTCATCTTCCCAAAGTTCTACATCACTTCTTCTGTGAGGTGTTTGCCTTCATGAAGTTAGTTGTTCATGGTTCAAAGATTTGTTCAATTAGTTCCTTAAGTCTCGGTGGTGCATTTCGTCAGACTTGACTACACTACCACCATCTCACTGCTATCTTTTATCTTGCAGATGGATGTGTCCTGTCTTTTATTGTAATGAAGACAATTTACACAGAGATTTATTGCATTTCCCCTGTGTATGACTAGATGTTTAAATTTCACTACGTGGGTCATCCCCATATCTGTGTAGCTTTAGGAGAGAAATAGAAAAAAGCTTTTACATCGTGACATTCTCATATGACAGATCTGCAGATTACAGTTTCATGGACTTTTGTTTTGCTTGTCCTTTGCTCTGTGGAAAGCAAACACTTTGGGTCAGTGAAGTACCACTCCCACAAAGCCGCAGAGTGTTTACCAGGAAACTTTCTGTTTGCCAAAGTAATTTTTCTTTAATATTCCATGTTGTACGACCAGGGCATTTTTTCATCTGTTCCAAGAATACTTTTAGTGCCAAGTAACAAATCACAAGCTCTGTTCAGCTTATCAAATAAATAAGTTAATGTATATTTACTTTAAAAGAACGTTATTATCTGAAAGCATGAGTTTAACAGCAAGTTACAACTCCTTTCCTTGATTTTCCTTCCTAAATCTTTTTCTTTCTTGTCCTTTACTCCTGTGTGAAACACAGGGAAAACCATGCATAGTGATAACAATATTGGTCAAATGTGTGGACAAGGGTGAGGGTCTGGTGGTTTGGAGGCAGGTTCAGTGGATGTCCTCAGCTTCCCAGTTCTTTGTTTGGTCACCTCTCATGTTACTACCTCTCTCTTGGGTCCATTTGCTCTGGCATCTTTAGTCAGGCACAAACTGTTCAAGCAAGAGATACAAAACATAAAGCAATTATTTATGGCTTTATATAATTTTTGTCATATGCATAAGTGGCCACAGTCTGACAAACTTTCAGGCTAACAGGCTCACAACCGTGCAGGATCTTTGCTGGTAGAGCGGGCATCAAGGGGGCTGGTTATCCTCCCCAGATCGTTAGAGTACATCCTCACTACAAGAAAGACATTGAGTTGCTGGAGTGTGTCCAGAGAAGGGCAACAAAGCTGGTGAGGGGTCTGGAGCACAAGTCTTGTGAGGAGCGGCTGAGGGAGCTGGGGTTGTTCAGCCTGGAGAAAAGGAGGCTGAGGGGAGACCTCCTCACGGTCTACAACTACCTGAAAGGAGGGTGTAAAGAGGTGGGGGTCGGTCTCATCGCCCAAGTAACAAGTGATAGGGTGAGAGGAAATGGCCTCAAGTTGCTCCAGGAGTGGTTTAGATTGGATATTAGGAAAAATTTCTTCACAGAAAGAGTTATCAAGCATTGGAACAGGCTGCCCAGGGAAGTGGTTGAGTCGCCATCCCTGGAGGTATCTAAAAGAGTGGTAGACTTGGTGCTGGTGGACATGGTTCAGTGGTGGTTTTGTCAGTGTTAGGTTAATGGTTGGACTTGATGATCTTAAAGGTCCCTTCCAACTTAGGCAATTCTATGATTCCCCGGGTACTCTGTGGACACTGATGTCTCTGACAACTCACCCAAAAGTCTGGTGATTCCCAACAAGCTCCTGACCTGCCTCCTTGCCTTTCTTCTTCTTCTTCTTCTTTTTTTTTTTCTTTTTCTTTTTCTTTTTCTTTTTTTTTTTTTCATTTAGGGCTTTATACATTTCCATGTTGATGTTTTCCTTTTAGAATCATTGAGCTACCAAAAACCCTGTCTCAACAGTCCTTCCTCTCTCTCTCTTTTTACTTTACTGTCTTTCTACAAACTTTCCCTCCGCTTTTTCCCAGCAGTAGGAGTCAGGGGTACGCACTTGGGCCATGGACAGAAGGAACATAGGCAGCATACGTCTGGAGGGAGCTCACACCTGGGATTGCAGACAGAAAGGCTTACACTCATTCTCAGTGTAAAATGCAAAGCTTAAACTACTTGCACATATATTTGTATGTGTACTTTTCTATTGCAAGCCTGATGAGCAATTTTGATTCTGTGACGTCCAGTGGCAATAATTTTGACAGCTGAATGAGGCTTTATAGGCTGGTTTGCTCTTGCCATCACCTCGACGTTTGTAGCAGGAACACTTCATTGGTGAGTGTGAGGATGCTCGACTGGCTGTCAAAGCGGGGCATCGAGTCAGATATGCAAGGACAGTTAAGCCAGCTGGAGTTTCTTGTGAAGTGGAGGAAGTGGCTGATTTGGTAAACCTATACAGCCCAAACATTGATGTAAGGTCTCCTTTTATTTTGGCCTTGTTCAAATCAAAGGGGCAAATGAGAAGGGATATTCATATCATCTGTACCTAACATTCTCAGTGAACCACCTCAGAATCAATCTGCACAGAGGTTTCTCTGCAGGGTACCATGGGCCAGCAAATCAGAGATGTTTCCCCAACCCATCCCATGGAGGACCCTGTCAAAAGTGCAGCCAGCTGTGATATAAACTTCAGTTCAATGTGATGGATCTCCCAGAATGTCTTAGGGGACAACTTCCAGTCTTAGTGGAGATTTCATGCTGACCATTAATTGTAGTGTGGGTGGGATGTTACCTTTGGGCAGCCGGCACAGAGAAGCACTTTTCACGCACAGCTTCCCCTCCAGCCCTCGGGAATGACCAAACACGGAGGGGTGAAACACAGGCCAGACCTTTTACCATGGAGAAAGCAGAGGCCACCAAACACAGTGTTGAGTATTGCCACTAATAAGCAGTTCCAGACAGTAATTTTCCTGTGAGCATGGTGTCCTGTTGCCCTCTAACGGAGAGCAGCCATCCATCTGCTTCCCAGACAGTGTGGGATGATCACAGACATGCTCTGCACACACAGCAATTTCCTGGGCTCTCATTAGGGTGGCTAATCCGGGGGTAAGACTGCATGGGTGTCATGACAGAAGCTTTCACAGCTCTCTGCAAGCCCAATCCTGCAAGTTTTCATATGAGCAGAGTAGATTTGCTCAGGGGATGATATCTGATTGCAGTTTCAAATCTACACACATTGACATGCAGACAGAAAGACTTTATACTGACACAGCTTTATTATATTAATACAGACCTCGTCCCAGTAGGGGTGGCTGTCCCACTATAGGACACTTTCATGTCACTGCAACTGAAATAACAGTCTTGGTTTATGCGGCTTTATTTTTTCATTGGGTGATGACAGTATCTCTAGGAGCCCCTGGAGATTTATCATTTTAATTTGAAGTACACCACCTAGTATTTTTTCCTTATAGAAGATGCTTTTCATTTTTCTTTTAAGGCTTATAAACAAATGGTAAGCAATGAAAAGTAACTTACATTTCACTTTTGCTTAAATAAAAAATACAGTTGGAAGAAACTTTGAAACTCCAAATGCAGAATCCGCAGACCTAAAGCATTCCAGACAGCTGTTTGCCTAAATTGGCTTCACCTCTATTGAATTTAGTCTCTGCTGAGTTGGCTCTGGAAACCAACTGCACCCCCACCCCCTCCCAAGAGATTGGTCTCTCAGAGTAAATAATAATATAACATAAAATCAAACTTTGAACGCAGTACTATACATTAAATAAAAGCCAACGCAGTTCCAGTCATTCATGCATTACAGTATGATGAACTGTATGATATTTTCTTTCTGACTCATTATCTATGTGACCCTAAACAGATACAAGGAAAGAATTTATATTTAAGATTATGTTCTTTCAGAAACAAAATTTCAAAAATTTGAGGGGTCTGGGGGAATGGAAATCTTTTCCTGAAGACAGGATCAGTGCCAGAAAAAAGTGTCCTATCACAAAAATATTTGGTTTATTATTCTATCACTAATTAAAATTTTTCTTCCTCTGTGGAAGTTGATTGGATATCATTAGCACTACATGCTGTTTGTCGATAATACACAGTTATCTTATTCTATACGAACAGTGATTGGTTTGTAGCTGGGTTGTATTTCTCATGAAAAACCTTAACTCATTTCTTTCTTCTGAGTTTTCTTATCTTTGATTTCCTGTTATATTATTCTCTTTAAAGATTATAAAATCTGCATTGAACACATACTGCCTGCTATTGTTTTTTGTGCTTACTTGTCCTCTATTTATAATATCAAATCTATTTATCATATGATAAGGGTCGAGAGCTTATGGGTAAGGATTAAGGGGCAGGCAAATATGAGGGACACTGTTGTGGGTGTTTATTACAGGCCACCTGATCAGGATGGGGAAGCTGATGAGGCTTTCTACAGACAGCAGAAGGTAGCCTTCCAATTGCAGGCCTTGGTTCTTATGGGGGACTTCAATCACCCTGATATCTGCTGGGAAGACCACACAGCCAGGCGTGCGAAGTCCAGGAGGCTCCTCCAGTGCATTGATGATAACTTTTTGACACAGGGGGTGCAAGAGCAAAGGGCTACCAAGATGATGAGGGGACTGGAACACCTCTCTTATGAAGAAAGGCTGAGGGAGTTGGGTCTTTTCAGTCTGGAAAAAAGACGGCTGAGGGGGGATCTTATCAACACTTATCAATACTTAAAGGGTGGGTGTCAGGAGGATGGGGCCAGGATCTTTTCAGTGGTGCCCAGTGACAGGACAAGAGGTAAGGGGCACAAACTTGAGCATAGGAAGTTCCACCTAAACATGAGGAGGAACTTCTTTCCTTTGAGGGTGGCAGAGCCCTGGCACAGGCTGCCCAGAGAGGTGGTGGTCTCCAACTCTGGAGACATTCCAGACCCACCTGGATGCGTTCCTGTGCCACCTGCTCTGGGTGACCCTGCTCTGGCAGTGGGTTGGACTAGATGATCTCCAGAGGTCCCTTCCAACCCTATGATTCTATGATTCTATGATTCTATATAACATACAGACTGTCTCTGAGAGTTAGGATTAAATTGCACCTGCCTTTCTGTCCTGCTCTCTGAAGATGAAGGGTCTGCAATTTCTCCACACTTACTGTCTACTTCAGCATTCTGGCCACAGGGGAAGTTCTACTGGAACCTCAAGCTGGTCTTTAGCCTTGTCAGTCTGCAAGGAAATCTTCAGAGCCCTGAAGTTACAGACAAGCAATAATTTTGCTCTGCAAGGCTGAGTTTACATTACTTTGGCAGGCAGCTCTTCCTGCTGGTCCTGCAGTGTTGTAGAACAATCCTAGTGAGCCCAAGCTTAAATAGATAAGTGAATAAGAATATGAAAATGACAGCAGTGGGTCACACCAAAAGTCAGCTTAATCTCACTGTCTTTCTGCAGGAAAGGGCAAAAGCAAACTCTTAGGAAGATTTGAAGTGCAGCATAAACATGTGATGCTTTCCAGAGCCTCAGCTGGATTCCTTGACTTAGAGATAATGTGTTTGTATTTATATTTATATATATCTTCGGCAGATTTTTCTTTTATGAATTGGCCTCATAACCTTTGAAACCACAACATCTTTTAAAAACATAATGCAATGAGTTTCAAGAAGAAAATTTCATACAGGGTGAACTATTTTAAAATAGTGCTGCAAGTGTCATTATCATCTGCAGAAAGGCAGGTACCAAGCCTTTACTTTGCAACCTTCTCGCATTTGAAACCAGTCATGGTGCTTTTGCATGGAACACACCCCACACCTTATTTCTCAGTAGCAATTAGCACAAAAATAACTCTTTTCACAAACTTGCCAAATAACAGCTGAGTTCCTGGTTGACTCAGCTTTGAGCTGCATTTTTCCAAACATCTTAAGATACATTTTCTGTGTGTTAGCATACATAAAGCCCTGTTGCATATACTTACAAGATATTCAAACAGGGATGTTATTGCTTTGCTGGAATGACCCCTTTCTGGGTACAGTAGCAGTATATTTATTAACTAAGTTGTACTCTATGATACCATGGATTTGAGTTTTTTCTCTGCTGTGTTCATGATGACCAAGACTGAGAGAAGAACCATAATTGTGCAAAACTCTTTGACATACCTGAACTAGTTTCTAAGCACAACTTTGACAGAAGAAACATTTGACTGTACCGGATCTTGGTCCAGACAAATGCTTAAGCGTACATGTAAGTTTAAGCACAGGAGTTATTATTTTCAAGCCAAAAGACTGAGTGTCAATCAAACTCTGTGTGCGTGACTGTTAGCTTTACATAAATAATTTTAACACGGAGGGATGCTGCAAGATGTAAAGTGTTTCTCTATCACAAGGCTAAGCAGCCAGTAGTCCAGCGCTGAGGTGGGCAGAGGTGGTTTTTCTGTTCTTACGGTGCTCTCCCTTGAGTATGAGGGATTTACAGCCATTAAAAAAACACAGGCTGTCCCCTATTCCAAAATCATCGTTAGGAGAAATTCTTATATCCTGAAGTGAAGGTCAAAAAGATATTTAGGTCTAGACCTCTTTAATGATTATAGATATAATTGCATAGGATGTTCACCAAAGTCCAAAACATGAAGAGTTTATGCCACTACAAGCAAGAGTAGTTTTTGTGGCATATCAACGATAAAGGATTCATTCCCTTTTAGCAGTGTCTAACTCTCCCATAGCTATAGAGAAAGTTTAGTTATCTAAAACAGAGCTCCATATCCCACCAAAATTTTATATTTAATATAAAATATGTTACACTTGGTAACAGTTAAGCAGATAATCTTTTTAAGTTTCAGGAGATGAAACATCAGTCCCTAGTACACCAAGATGAGCTGTGTCCCAGTGCTTTTATTAAAGTAGGAAAGAAGAAGAAATCTAAACCAACTTCTTTTTTTTTTTTTAAGAATTAAAAAAAAAATCCTCCAGGTTGAGTAAGTAGGGGCAATGTTTTAGTAAACTATATTATTTCTAAGTGAAAACATCTAGTGATGTAACTAAGAACTGATCTGGGCCATGGAGTTTCCTTTGGTTTACAAGCTACAAATTTTATGTGTTTGCTGTGGAGGCAAGAGGTAATTTTTACTGTCACTGAAACTTCATATTCAGATATTCAGTTTTCCACCAGAGGGCACTCCTATATTTTTAATGAAAGCAAGTTTCTGAATGATGTTAGGCAGGTTTGTATAGCTTGGCGTGTATGATACAATGCTAGCCGCCGCATAGCAAACAGAAAAATGCAGGATTGGATTCACCTTGTCGCACATCTGTCAACACTGTGCATCATCTGGTACCCTCCAATGCTGACCGATCATGCACAGCAACTCTTCAGCATGCCTGATATGTCAGGCTTATGCACGTAAAATAAATAGTCAATCGGTTCATATGCAGAGCATCTGATGTGGCCAAGGTATGACCCGGTTAAACCTGGGATTGAAGGGATCTGTGTCTTCCTCCTGAGAAGGAAGAAGACCACCTGCGTCACCAGGGTTGGTACTAGATTTCAGCATTTTCTCTGGAATACTTCATTCCTTGCACTGTCCTGTGATTTTTTCTTGTATACATTGTTATAAAAATTAAATCACTGTGCAAACTGCTCTAGGTGAACCTGCTCTAGCAAGAGGGGTTGGACTAGATGATCTCCAGAGGTCCCTTCCAATCCCTATCATTCTGTGATTCTGTGATAGTTGACGCAGATTGGGTTGATTTTGTAGCTTTGATGATTGTTAATTTATATCAATATACAATAAACCCCAAATATCTGCAGTCAAGTCTGTAGACACTGAAGAGCCTGTTAGTTTAGCTGGAGCCTGTCCCTATCAGGAGCCATGTATTATGGGGTTTTTGAGTGCTTTTTAACTTTTTTCCTCATTTTTTAGAAAGGTATTACTGTAGTTAAGGTAATATGCTTGCATGAAAAAATCTAAGGAAGTAGTTTGTTTTTTGATGACAGAAGAGAAAGCGTGGTTTTTAGGGCATCCACATGAGGTAGCCAAAGCTTTTTGAAGAAAAGTCATAGAATCATAGAATTGTAGAATGGTCTAGATTAGAAGGGACCTTAAAGATCATCTAGTTCCATGCCCTGGGCAGGGACACCTCCCACTAGACCAGGTTGCTCAAAGCCCCATCCAATCTGGTCTTGAACACCTCCAGGGGTGGGGCAGCCACAGCTTCTCTGGGAAACCTGGGCCAGTGTCTCACCACTCTCACAGTAAAGAATTTCTTTTTAATATCTAATCTAAATCTCCCCTCTTTCAGTTTAAAACTGTTACCCCTCGTCTTATTGCTACACTCCATCATAACGAGTCCCTCCCCATCTCTCCTGTAGGCCCCCTTTATGTACTGGAACGCTGCTATAAGGTCTCCCCAGAGACCTTATATGCTAGAATGGTAGATAATGATAGAGAAAATTAGAGGTTTGTTTTATCTAGGCATATAAGACTAAACCACATTTCTTAACAGGCTCTGTCAATGCTGAATTACCTCCTAAGGATTTATTAAAGATAGTCTCATTCTTTAGTTACTGAAATAGTTGGCAAAGGCAGTTTAAGGAGGAAATAAACTCTTACGGTAATTTGACAAAAATATATATGAACAGAGTCAGCAGGGATTGGAGGTATGACACACCAAATGGTTTACATGTTTTGATACCATGACAAATTCTCACAGCAGCTCTTAAACCAAACAGGTAAATGTTCTTCCCTTCCTGTAAAGTCAGTGAGAAGGAACGGCCTGAAAACAGGCTGTCACACTCAGCTCTACACCAAGAAAACATCTATGTTAACTTGAACCTAGTTGAGACAACAAGGGAGAGCCAGGCTGGGCTAATACAGGTGTAAGCACGAATTTTATTTCACAGAATCACAGAATCACAGGATGATAGGGGTTGGAAGGAATCACTGGAGATCATCTAGTCCAACCCCCTGCCAGAGCAGGGTCACCCAGACCAAGTTGCACAGGAACATCTCCGGGTGGATTTTGAATGTCTCCAGAGACGTAGAGTTCACCACCTCTCTGCGCAGCCTGTGCCAGGGCTCTGCCACCCTCACAGGAAAGAAGTTCCTCCTCATGTTTAGGTGGAACTTCCTATGCTCAAGTTTGTGCCCGTTACCTCTTGTCCTGTCACTGGGCACCACTGAAAAGAGCCTGGCCCCATCCTCCTGACACCCACCCTTTAAGTATTTATAAGTGTTGATAAGATCCCCTCTCATTCATTTTTTTCCCAGACTGAAAAGACCCAAGTTCAAGTTTCAATCCTTTCCTCTGTTGTTGCGTTTTTCCTGTGAACGTTTGGCTTTTTTTTTTTTTGTGTTACAGTTTTTCCTAGCTGGTTATAACTCTGAATGAGGTGCTTACAAAATCACCGGTCTTCACGGGACCTATAGGCACCTGTGATCTGTCAGTCTCATCAAAAGCAGAGAAAATCAGAGAGAAAAGCCGAGCAGCTTTTAGTTACAAATGGACTTTGTTATAAGATGACTTCCTCAACTGCGTCATTCTGTGATGACACTTCTCCACCCTGCTACCTCCTGTGCTCCAGCTAACGTCAGTGTCCATTCTGGGCAAACTCATAATTTGTAATGTAATCAAAGGGAGATCAAGAATATGAGGTCTACTACAAACCTCCGATGTTGCTTCAAGAAGAGGCAGATTCAGGATTTGAATCAATATAGATACAGACACAGAAAAAAGAATGGATGAAAAGGGTTTGGCAGAAGATCTAGAAAAAGGTCTAAAGTTAAGAATAGATTCAGGTCATGCAATGGAGACAGCATTAACTATTCCTACTGTAGAATGCCATCAGTGATCGACCAAAAGTATGTATGTATGCTCTAAAATACACAGGGGATGTATTAGACTGCAATGA
Source organism: Larus michahellis (assembly GCF_964199755.1). Taxonomy (NCBI): domain Eukaryota; kingdom Metazoa; phylum Chordata; class Aves; order Charadriiformes; family Laridae; genus Larus; species Larus michahellis. The sequence goes on from NC_133898.1 coordinate 126,468,435, forward strand.
ACACCTGTAAGGAAGACATATCTGAGGTAGTTCACGTTTATGGGAAACAGCAACGCAAAGTCACCAAGGAGGAAAACCTACTCCCAACTGAGTCATCTTCTCATCAGTGTGTTACCTTTGGAGCCTGCTTGATGGTGTCTTTATATGGTCTGTAGGAATGACTAAATGTGCTGTGTTTCCTCTGTCAGAAGAGACACAAAATTGAACCTCTCCACTTCTTCAGCTGTTTAGCTAATCACAATTACCTTCATAGCTCTGGTGTGTACACACCACCCATTCCTGTCCTAGATCTGAGGGCTATTTTTTGAGTGCAGTGCAGTTGATGTGTTTCCCAGTTGCATGGTCACAGAGCACCTGTACATGACGATGGACAATACTGCACATACCATATGTATTCCATTTACGTGGAATATCCAGGTACACTGCATAACTGCTATTTTGTCTTTCAAACACACGTGCTACTTGCCCATAATTGAGCTCATACACTTGTTCACCTGCACGGTGCATTTATGTGACACCCCTGGCATGAAAAAAATTGCTTTTCATGCAGAACATTACTTCTCATAGAGTCATGGAATGGTTTGGGTTGGAAGGGACTTTTAAAGATCACCTAGTTCCAGCCCTCCTACCACAGGCAGGAACATCAATGAGAGATGGCAAAGCTTTTATGACTGTTGTGATTTAGCCCTGGTGGGGAGTGAAGCCCCACACAGCTGCTCACTCACTCACCCTCAGTGGGATGGGGGAGAGAATCAGAAGGGTAAAAGCGCAAAAACTCATGGTTTGAGATAAGGACAGTTTAATAGGTAAAGCAAAAACTGCATGCACAAACAAATCAAAACAAAGAATTTATTCACTAATTCCCATCAGCAGAAAGGTGTTCAGCCATCTCCAGGAATCCAGGGCTCCGTCATGCGCAATGGTTACTTGGGAAGACAGACACCATAACTCCAGACATCCCTCCCTTCCTCCTTCTTCCCCCAGTTTTTATTGCTGAGCATGACATCATATGGTATGGAATATCCCTTTGGTCAGTTGGGGTCAGCTATCCCAGCTATCTCCCCTTTCAGCTTTTTGTGCCCCTCCAGCCTACTCGCTGGTGGGACAGCATGAGAAGCAGAGACGACCTTGAAACTGTGTAAGCACTGCTTAGCAACAGCTAGACCATCAGTGTGTTATCAACACTGTTTTCATCACAAATCCAAAACAAAACACCATACGAGCTACCATGCAGAAAATTAATTCTATCCCAACCAAAATCAATATAATGGCAAACAGCTTCGCTGATTACAAAGATGAACACCCATAGCAATTGCTTTTAGAAGTCTAAAACTGTCCCCTTGTTTTCCTGTAGATACTGTACAGTACCCACCAGCCCTACGTGTAGATTTTTGCCAACCTGGAGTATCACATAATGCTTCTGTTTGAAAAAAAATTGAGTTTCATATGAATTGTCCCACAAAATTACCAGTTTCTCTCCCTTCTCCCCATTAAAGGCTGTCAGTCTGACTAAACTGGCTGTAGATGGCTAAAGTAATTCCAGGTGGATCCCACCCCCCATAGCGATATTCCTGACGTTTTAATGGGTGAGATTATTTGCTTTGGTTGATCCAGGAGCTGTGTGGTACCTCTTGGCTAACAGGTGTCTTCAATGCCTAACCTGTGCAATCTTGTTTCTTATTAACCGGTAATGGGTGGACTGGCTGGCAGTTATGGCTCATTAGGTGATGGGTTAACATGAATGGACTTGTTATTTCTTGTTAGTTCCTTAAATGCAGCGAAAAGCTAACCTACTTATCACCTCTTGGCAGCATGAGCCTCCTCCTACCACCCACTAACGGCAAAGCGGGTCCGATGATGCAATTCATAAAGTGAACAAAGACAGCTTGGGCTCAAGGGAGATGCTTTATGCAGAAGATGAGATCAGGCTCAGACATCGAGCTGCTTGGGGCGATGTATTATTAAATGCTATCTACTGATATGCTACTTTTGTAGAAGCTGATTAATGACATCCTACTTTATTATTCCTTATCTTTTATCTTCACCTTGTTTCACAGATGTAGCTGGCAGTACACGGCACTAACCAAAGACCCGTGGCACTCATTAGATGGTGGCTGCTCCTCACAAGTGCCATCAGGCATGCAATTCCTATTCACAATTTCGCTAACGATGCTGGTTAACATGTTGCTGTGTTGCTGTTCAAGCAATCTAGACAACATGGTCTTGTCAGTCTCGAACTAACTTATCTTTTACTTATCATTTTCTTTGACATAATCCTCTGATAAGCTGAGAGATAAATACATGACAGGCTCTGCAATGTATTCCCCCAGCACTATAATCTTAGCAGTAACACTATAGAGGGGTTTCATCTAACGAGTGCTTCTTTTGACCTGTTTTCTATTTTGTTAGAGTGTTGCAGCTGCAGATCTTAAGGCACATTTAAACTAGAAACAAATTCTTGTTTAGCCATTCCCCATGCCTCGGGAAGTTTTCTGCCTTTGTGTGAATGTGGGTGTTTAACGCTGGCAGCTCAGGACAGGTACAGGATGCAGGCAAGTCAAACACGTTCAATTGCTTAAGGTCCTGTTTTGTATTAGCTTTGATGCTGTGATTAGAGGAGAGGAGTGATCCCCTCTAAAAGAAAACTAACTAGAGGAAGAATTTTCTGCTCGGTTAGTGTGCTGATTTATCTCAGCAAAGGTTATTCAGGTACCAGGATTTTTTTGTTGAAGACAGCTAAAACTGTATTCGTTACCTCTTATGGCAACCAAATGTGGGTTTGGTGGGGAGGGAGAAGAAAGGAAATGCAGCTCCTTGTTCGTACTGGTCCGTCTGATGGTAATGGTGCGAATCTGTTTTGTGACTGCACGGTCAGTCTCTCCTTCACCCTGAGGCTGTGCCTGATCCCGGAGGCAATCCAGAGCTGTTGCACAAGCTACAAAACCCACACAGGTCAGGGGGTAAATAGCAGGGCAGCTGCACTCTGTGGAGCCATGAAGGCTGCTGGTATTACCTGAGCTATGGCCAGGATAAAATTAGTTCCAAAATAAGACTTAGAGCCACATGGAGTTCAGTCATTAAATGCCCTCCTTATCCTTTCCTTTTACTTCTTTCCCTTCACAGCACAGCTACTTGACAAGGACTACAAACACATCAACTTACTGCTGATGAGGAGGGATCATGCTGGTGTCTGAACCGGGGATACAGATGAAAGGAGAGAATAGGGGACCTCAGCCATCTCTTCTAAATACACTTCTGGGATGCAGCTGATTTGGAGCCATCTAAAAGTTTCCCACTGTTGCTGGGGGAGATTCTGTTCCATTCTGTCTCTGTATGTCTCAGTACCAGCCAGGCTGTGGATAGTTTTCTGCCAGGTCAGGAAATGGAATCAACTCAGACAGGAGGAAATGCAGTGGTGGCACTGGAGATGATCCTCCTCTTCCGACGGTGGTAACCCGTGTAAGCCATCCCAGGTAACTTCGCTTCCATGGTGCAGTCAGATTTCATAGCCAAATTGTTCTAGCAATTTTTTCTTGCTCTCCCATCTCTTAATTCCACCCCTGCAAAGTCATTCTCTGTACTTTAACAGATTAGGTCTGAAATCCCACCCATGAGCTATGCATGAAGTAATAGCATAGTTTAACATTCCCCCTCCCACAAAGCTCATTTCTGCTTTTTTATAGCCTCTCAGTTGCAACAAAAGGACTCAGTGTTGGACCTTATGGTGAACTGTGCTGAGGAGCTTACCCAGATTAAAAGTAACTAATTTTTGATATGTTATTTTTTATCATAGACCAGCTCCCTGAAAAACAGCTACCCCTAAAACAGCCAGAACAGCATTAACAGCAAAACTTACGGAAAATTTGACAGAAATTGCTTGATACAGCACTGCTACTAAATGATAAACTTTGCAAACTATGACCATAGCATATTATAGGCAGAGTAGTAAGCATACTTACAGCAATGGACAGCCCCTGCCACTTAAAGCTGAAAAAGAGGTTTGTTCTTGACATATTACGGCGAGTGCTGGTTTGTGGGCAGGCTGAGACTCAGATTAAAGAATCCCTATAGACAGCTCTGGGAGAAATGCAGCTGCTTAAATCCAAATGTGTGGTCCTAACCGCCTCTGATAGCTCTCTGCCATGCCAAGGGAAATCTGTAACCCTTATGCATGCCACAGCACGGAGTGAGTAGGAGGATTAAAACCCTGTTTCCTATTAAATTGTAATAGGCCACTCCTTGCTCAGTCTTTTGTTGCAATTTACATCCAATTTGGAGACACTTACCTCTTGTGTAAGGCACTGTGCGAGCAGCCTGGGTGCCAAACAGAGGATTGTGGGTGCCAAAGCTGGATTTCAGGGTATAAAACATGAGGATCCGGAGCATTTCTTGGACCAGCTGAGGGCACAGATGATCTCTGTCCCTCGTAAGATCTGCATGTGCATCACCTGTTGTTTCCTTTTACAGTTGCAAAATGATAAAATGATGATCTACAAATACATAAAACTATCTGTAGATTATTTCTGTTTTCTTTAAAATTTTGTCATATCTTTCTTACCTGTCTAGCAAGGTGATGCAGCAGAGGAGGTGGACACACACACAAAGTCAGGAAATCCATCTGAAAAAGGCATAGAAAGAGTTAGAATAATGTTCATTACTTTGTTGAGTAACACTTACCTAAAAGCTTATCTGTGTTTAGCTGTTACAGATAAAATTAATGATTACCTCCATACAAGTAGAAAAGGTACCTTTCTGCTCAAATGATTAATATTTGAAATACAACAGTCCCAATTCTTTTAAGGCCTTTTTAAAGTACATTGTATTTTTTATGACGTCTTTACTCTTGCAGAACGGAATAAAAATGTGGCCAATGCAGACTGTGGACAGTCTGGTACTAGATATAGCACACTATGCAGCAGATGATGACTCAGCCTCTAAGGAAATCTGTTTGATAAAACCGATCTTACATATGATAGGTTAAAAGTTAGACAAACAGTATGGAAAGTCGAACCAGCACTGGTAGGAATTAACTGAAAATCCCTCCCAGAGAAAAAAAAAATAAAAAGCCCCACCATTTCTTGGTCTTGTGTAAACTTACAATTCCAATTAATTTCACTGGGTTTATATAATTATATGAGAGATTAAGCCGAAAGTACATGCTCCTGCAAAAAAATGCACTAAAAATCAATGCATTTGTCTAACATAGAAGTCAAAGTCAGAAGTGTGAAAACTGTAAATGCAACTTCATTATGATACTACACTCCCAGTCTTTGTAAACTCACTGTGGCCTCTCTTTTTAGTTATCAACCACTTAGGTTTAGTTGAGGAATGGAAAATTTTATCTACCATGCAATTTCATCTACTTGTGATATGCATTTCAAAAAGACAAGTTGTCCTTCCATTCAAAGCTTAAGACTTTCTTCAAGACTGTGTTTGCATACTATAGGATTTTCCATATTTTGATCAATGTATTCATGTACACTTTCATAGCAGGCTGTTGATAGTAATTGCACAGCCTACATTTCTTGGCTTCCTCCAATGTTAATAACTTATGTTTAGTGTGAAAAAGGGGCAAAAAAAGTTGATAGATAGATTAAAAATAGTTTGCGGGATGTTAAATTTCATTAGCATATTTTAAAACAATAATATTTGTGAACCGTATTATCTAATGATGGTGCCTCTTGAAGAAATTACATTTTTGCCTTTGTGATACATGGCAGGCAGTGCTTTGCTGAAAGCTGTCAGGCAGATTAAAAAAATACAGCTCCCTCTTCAAATCTTAAGAAAGTATGGAAAGAAATTCACTGAAGACATTACACTATCAGAAGTCAGTTTTGGGATTTGGGATTAATTTATGAGATTTGTAGGTTTGTCATGCCTGCTTTCAAAGATATCCTTATATTAAGCCCATGTGATTGTCTGGTTGTTAGCTCTGTCTTTTAAAATATTTTAGAGATTTCTCCTTGGATATTATTTGGAAATGAATAACAATGTACAAGCAAAATGAAGTGAAAAAAAAAAAAAGCCTATTCATGTGAAAATAGTCTTTGAAAGGCACAACATGGGGTCATTTTTGTCCTGCTGTCCTGCCGTTGTTTACATGATAGCCAATTTGGGAGTTATAATAGGTCTCACTGATCTTTGGAATGTATTGCCATTTACCTAAAATTTGCTTCTCTCATAAAGCTCCATCCGTGGAGGTATTTAAAAGATGGGTAGACGAAGTGCTTAGAGATAAGGTTCAGTGATGGTTTTTGTCAGAGTTGGGTTGATGGTTGGACTAGATGATCTGAAAGGTCCCTTCCAACCTAGGCAAGTCTATGATTCTACTGGATGCACAGATGCATTGTTGAGCAGTGCTGTCCTGCCACGTGCCAACGAGTGCAAAGCATTCATTGCCTTAAGGAAAGACAGCTCTGTGATGAGGGTGTCATTTAAAAATTAGAGATCCTTCTTGCAGTTATTTTTTTCAGATGGATGCACACTTTGTTTCATTCAACTCCCTTTCACAGAGAAAAATGTTACTTTAAAACATGTACAATATCTTTTTCTTGAATTTTTGGGAACGAACTGTTGCACCGTGCAGCCAGGAAAGATCCTAAGTGAGAGGCAATCCACACTTTCAGGAGGGATTTTTCAAACCCACCACAGGTAACAAGACTTCCCCGTTTTTCCATCCTCACCCTTGAAACATTGTTGTAACACTTTAAAGTGTCAAATCAATCAAGGCTCTAGGCACACATTTAAAAGTGTACTGTGTGGTTTTGCTTTGCAGGTTTCAAGAACGTTTCTTCAAATTCTGAAAAAAAAAAAGTGAATCAAGGTCTACAGCATGAGAAGGGTGTAAAATGCATCCATCTTACAGCTTTCAGAAGGCTGCACGCGTTCGAGGAATATCCAGAAGTTTCATAACTAATGATGACACATTTTCAAAATGATATTAAAGTTTCTGTTTCAGCACTAAAAGGATGTCACGAATGTTGGATATCAAATCTGGGGAAAGAGCACACTCAGTCCTAGCTGCCACAGGAATTTTCTGCCTACTATTAAAAGACATTATTTTTGTAATGGCGAGAGACAGGATACTGCCTTAGCTGAACTGGGCGTATGATAAAGTTTTGCTGTTCCTGTTAAATCACTGCACAAGTGAGAGTATTGTTGCAGTTTAGAGAGGAACTAGCTCTAAAGTAGTTTGTGGTCAGGAATTTGGACTAAATGATCACTGTGAGTCCCTTCCAACTGCATCTATTCTATTCTATTCTATTCTATTCTATTCTATTCTATTCTATTCTATTCTATTCTATTCTATTCTATTCTATTCTATTCCATTCCATTCCATTCCATTCCATTCCATTCCATTCCATTCCTTTCTAAACTGTGTACTTTTCCACAGTGAATCAGGGACCCATGATATGCAACATAATTCAAGCACCATCCTAGAGCAGCCAGCTGTCTGCGGGGAGCTCCATCAGAATTAGGTGAGAAGGAGGAATGGGAAATGACCCCTTTCCATGGGACCTCCCACGGCAGCTCCTTGTCTGCTCTGGATCCTTGGTAAAGGTAGGAAGGGTTTCAAGGTTTTCACCTTGAAAGGTGAAACAGCCCAGGAACAGGGTGCACTAAGAGGAATGCACAATCTGATATGGGGACCCCAGTGACCACAGAGAGCTATTGGGGAAAAGGCACACTGACTTGAAACCCCACCTGGGGCACTGTGCCCAGCTCTGGAGCCCCCAACATAAGAAGGACACGGACCTGTTGGAGCAGGTCCAGAGGAGGAGTACAAAGATGATAAAATATTTAAAGCACCTCTAGTATGAGGACAGGCTGAGACAGTTAAGGTTGTTCAGCCTGGAGAAGAGAAGCCTCTGGGGAGACCTTATAGCAGCTTTCTAGTATCTGAAGGGTGCCTACGAAAAAGCTGGAGAGGGACTTTGTACAAGGGCATGTAGTGATAGGACGAGGTGTAATGGCTTCAAAATGGAAGAAGGTAGCTTTAGATTAGGGATTAGGAAGAAATATTTCATTATGAGAGTGGTGAGGCACTGGAACAGGTTGCCCAGAGAAGCTGTGTGTGCCCCATCCCTGGAAGTGTTCAATATCAGGTTGTATGGGGCTTTGAGCAACCTGGTCTAGTGGGAGATGTCCCTGTCCATGGCTGGGGGGTTGGAAATGGATGATCTTTAAGGTTCTGTCCAACCTAAACCATTCTATGATTCTATAATTTTATTTTATAATGTCTTTTGAGTCTTTTACCAGCACTGCTTCGTTGCAGCACAGCCATTTGGTACCAGAGTCAGTCACTAAACCTTTCTCATGCCCAAGAAAAGACAGTAGGTTGACCCCACATAAAGCAGTGATCATATCCATCTCCCTTCCAATATATGCTTAAATGAAAAAAGGTGTTGGTGGAGGTCTACTTTTTACTAATTTGCTTTGTAGTGAGAGAATGTCATGGGAACAAGAGACCTGATGCAATGCCAGTCTGCAATAAACCAAGGTTTATGAAGAAGATATTGAAAGCATTAATGCTATTTGTGATAGGTGAGGAAAACATTCTGTACTTCAGCCATCAAATGTATGTCCCTTTGGAGAAACAAAGAGTATAAAATACCTTAAAGCAAGAAAAAGCAGCTTAATATCTCTGTAGCACACCACAGGAAATCTTGGTTTTCCTGCTCCAAGGGCTACTTAAACCATCATCAATGTATTGATTATTACCTCTCCAGATCTTGTCTTTCCTAAGTGTACCAGTTATTCATTTTATACTAAGCTGTACTGGATTAAAATTCTGGCGTATTTCTTAGAATCATAGAATCATAGAATTGTCTAGGTTGGAAGGGACCTTTCAGATCATCTAGTCCAACCATCAACCCAACTCTGACAAAACCCATCACTAAACCATATCTTTAAGCACTATGTCTACCTGTCTTTTAAATACCTCCAGGGATGGTGCCTCAACCACTTCCCTGGGCAGCCTGTTACAATGCTTGATAACCCTTTCAGTGTCAAAATTTTTCCTAATATCTAAACTAAACATCCCCTGCTGTCCAGTTTGGGGCTCCGCAGTTCAAGAAGGACAGGGAACTGCTGGAGGGGGGACAGCAAAGGGCTACAAAGATAATTAGGGGACTAGAACATCTCTCTTATGCAGAATGACTGAGGGATTTGGGTCTTTTCAGTCTGGAAAAAAGACAACTGAGGGGGGTTCTTATCAATTCTTATAAATACTTAAAGGGTGGGTGTCAGGATGGGGCCAGGCTCTTTTCAGTGGTGCCCAGGGACAGGACAAGACGTAACGGGCACAAACTTGAGCATAGGAAGTTTCACCTAAACATGAGGAGGAACCTCTTCCCTTTGAGGGTGGCAGAGCACTGGCACAGGCTGCCCAGAGAGGTGGTGGAGTCTCTGTCTCTGGAGACACCAGGATGGAACACACCACCACCTGGATGTGTTCCTGTGCCACCTGCTCTAGGTGACCCTGCTCTGGCAGGGGGGTTGGACGAGATGATCTCCAGAGGTCCCTTCCAACCCCTACCATTCTGTGATTCTATGATTTCATCTTGTCCACTTGTCTTAGAACAGGATTAGCTCTGAATGTTCGTTGGAAGTAATCTGGGAACATAGGACTTGGTTTTATGCAAGAAAATGCCCTGAATGTTCTTGTGGCAAATGGGAATGTGGATCTGACCCTTCTTTAGCCAAGAAAAGCATTCAGTGAAGGTTTTCCATGTGATTGGCAAAAGCCGTCTTCAACTGTGATTGTAACTTGTGGCTGGGGTAGGTACACCTATCTGCATTGCCAGAGGCCTCTGTCTCTGCTCCCTGCCCTGAAGCATCATGGATGTGTGTGTCCAACAGCATGTATGGGCCATGTCTTATTACTTTCATCTGAACCACATCTTCCAAGATTGTAAACGTCTTTTGCAGCTTTGTCAAACATGCTACCAAAGCCAAAACAACATCCACTCGTCCAAATTACTCATTGAAGAAGTTTGTTTTGGCAAGATCAGCTTGTGACAAATCCATGCAGATATTTTATACTCTACTGATTACAAAATGACTGGTAAACAATTTGCTCTATTATCTTCCTAGATATCTAAATTAAGCTTATTGACCTGGTTCCTCATGGGTGAGATGTATGAGGGCTGATTTTTACCTCATTGCACAACTTCTTCCATCTTGTGAGTGACTGAGAAATCAGGTCTTGTCTTATGGGTTACAACGGGAAGGAATGGATTTCTAGACCCCTTTACTTGTAGTAAATGGAATTTTTTAGGAGATGGGGGTAATTGATCTACCCATTTCCTTACTGTTAACAACGCTGGATCAGCTATTGCATTATCATCTTGCTTGGACCTATGCTTATTATTTAAGAGTGCAGTAAGTCATGTTCCAGTGCTCACATCTATGTCCTGGCATTGCTTCATTTGCTAGTAGAGATGTACCCAAATGAGAGAGCAGTATACCAGGGAGGGAAAAAGCGTTGGAGATGAATGAGAAAAAAAACCCAACAACCTAAACAATAAACATTTGAATTGTGAAACCAGGCTTTTAGCTTAATGCTCATCTTTCATACTAGAAGAAATGAATGAGTCAGAAATGTGTGTTGAAATTGCCACTGAAATGAATGAGTCAGTAATGTGTGCTGAAATTATTCTGTGCCAAACACTCTGGGACTTGGAATCTCAATTATGACAGCAGCTTCCTTACTAAAAGAGGAATGAAATGTGAAACCATTGTAAGGTGAGACTAAAATAATATTTAGTCTGACTGTTGACTGCACAGTAGAACACTTGCCTCCTAAAGGTCACAGAAGTGAGTATTGCATGTTATTTATGCTAATGGTCATTCTCTCTGAAAGAAGCCTCAAGGACAGTTGCTTGACGGCTTCTGTTTTCGCCTAGGAAATCTTCAGTTTCTCACCTGAACTGTTTCTGCTTATGCTGCTAAAGGATCAGGCTCCCTTCAAGACCTAATGCCAATAAAGTCACAGTTGGTGGAAGTGAACTGTATTTTACAGTAATAAGAAAGAAGGAAAATTACAACAAATTGGTCAATGAAGAATGAGTAATTTAATGATTGATACAGCAAAATCAGATATTAAAAAAATAATTTTGGAAGACACCCTTACTTCTTACTAAAAGCAGTTTCCATATGGAGGGACCTTTCCCCTTGGCTGTCTGTTTTTGTGAATTAAACCCTTTTCTCATAAAGTTCTTTTCCGTTAAAGGGCAGGTTTGGTTACCCGTATTTATGCTAAGTGCAATCTTATACTATAAGCAGGATTGTTAATTTAAATGAAATAAACTTCTTTTTTTTTGGTGGTGTTGTTTTTTGTTTGTTTGGTTGGTTGGTTGTTGTTGTTTGTTTTTGTTTTTTTTTTTTTAGTTTAAATACACTAAGCATTTTACAGCAGAATGTATGTCAGCAAAAGATACAGATTCTAAACAAGACCTGTTCTAGTGGAAAATGTGCTGCTTTCCCAATTCCTTTCGAGAACTACATAATTCAGGTAATCCTGTTTATCCTCTTGTCCTGTTAAGAGCACAATAGTTCAAAATGATGGCAAGTTAAGACTTGTTGCATGACCAAGGACTGTCTGTCTATACTAAGAATGTATGAAACACATGGAACCACAGAACTTTAAACAATGGTCCTTAGACAACATTTTGGGAAAAGAAAGATGTGAGAAGTTAACCATTAAATTTGGCTGGTACCCAAATGCCGAATTTCAATTAATATCTCCACTATGTTCTAGACCATTATGCGAATAGAATATACACAGCCTTCTTCAGCTTTTCCTAGTGTGAGTCACTGGACTGAAGTTAGTCGTTCTGCATTGTGGGAGAGGCTGGATGGAATCTGTTTTTGTGGAAGAAATCACTGAGATACTGACATATTTTATTTCAGTTTTGCATTGGCAGGTAGCAGGGCAGGGAACTCAACGAAGCTATGGGTACATCCAGGACACTTTGCCACGGCAGTTGGAATAAGCATCTTCAAGTTTTCAAAGCTTGGCTGAAAATGAATTGAAACAAAAAATTAATCATAAATGGGAAAAGAGAACCTGCAGTATTTCCTTTTAGAATATTTTTTCACCAATGTTTCTTTTCTCTGTATTTTTTTCTGCTTTGTTGCCTTTTACTCCACAGCAGCATCCAAAACCTTTGACCACACTTACAAAATTCTTAGCTCTTTCAAGGAGGTTTCTCACAGAATTTGCGAGATATTTTGAAGCCTTCTTCCTTTATACTACAGCTCATGACGAGAATTAGCTTAATTCAGAAACAGAAGATTGAAATCAAGTCTTGCATTATGAGACTTAACCCATATGTTTTTATTTTCTGTTAAAATTCTTAAAACTCAAGTTTGCTACTTGCTCCTATCGAGTGTGTTGCTACCTCTACCTGATCAGCCACCATTGTTCAAAGGAGGAAGAAGAAAAAAAGATGAAGTCCCCTCCTTCTCTGGCATTTCCTAGATTCAAAGATAAAAATTGCCTCTCCTGGGTATGGAAAAGCGTATAAACTAAAACTGGAAATCTGGAGCTGAGATTTCTGTGCTACCGTTCATATAAACTTATCTTTGAACTCATTGCAGTCAATGCGTCTTCTTAAACTAGGAAGTATTCATGAGAGTTTCCATATGGAGACCCCAAACACTGTCACCTTTAATGAAGGTATCTAGGACGTATGAATATCTTGATCATGAAGAGGAGGGCATCTGCATCCCAATGTACACCAAGAACTATCTCACATTTGTCCACCCTTATCATAGACTCCTTCTTCTCTGGTTTCACTCCACAAGTTGTCTCGCCTAGGTAAGCACCAAGTATGGTGAAGTGTGTGGTTCTGTAATAGTGCTTTTGGCCTCATACTTGAACAAATAATTTCAAAAACTTTCATTTTGCATAAATTAAGTGGGATTTTTTTAAAGCATCAACTTTACGCAAAGTCATAATTAAAATACTTAAAACTTACTGCATAATCCGTTCTCACAAGCATTAGGGCAATCACCACAGGGTACTCCTTTTTTGTAGGGCTTGGGAATTGAACTTACTAGATTCCCCCTGAAACATCAACATTAACAACATGAGCTATAAAGTCACTGTAACATATCTGAGAATAAAACTTAATTATACGGATGCATACACATAATAATTTGCACTCAGTCTTTTCTCTCCCTCTGTCCTGTTGAGGAGGGAGGAGGTGATAGGGCAGCTTGGTGGGCTACTGGTGGTCAGCCAGGGTCAACCCACCAGAATATATCACCATATAAATGTGAAAATTAATTTTACGCAGTTTATGGAATCATCACTCTGCCTTAAAATTCCCACTAAAGTTTTTGGTATTAATTATACTTTTCACTGTACTGTACATATTGATAGGCCTTTCTGAACCAAGATTTCAAGTAGAATGTGGAAAATACTTATTTGTGATTTACTATTATGAGAATCAGGATTTTTAGAAAAATGAAATTTAATCTGTAAATAAGTGTCACTTCTATGAGTTTTATGCTTTTGACTGTTTGGTAATTCTTTTAGCGAGTATGTTCCTATCTTATCATATTCCTAATACACTCTTCAAACCTGTTCCTCAGCTATAAGTGATGTGCCTTATTACAAATTTCACCATCTCCTGACTAATTTTGATAATGTAACAAGAAGTTCCAGAATCAGAATCAATACTTACGCAGGGCAGTACTGGCAGACATAAAAGTACTTGTATTTACTGTTGGGACAGAAAGCGACAGCACATCCAATTTGATAAGAATTGTACCAAACCACCTGTAAGTGTAAGAATAAAAATCATGGGAGAATGAAAAATATACATTTGAAAATAATTTAAGTACAATGACATTAAAGAAACATTTGCAACCAAGTTAAGCCACTCTATTTACCCTTTATAATAAAATAGAACTGCCACTTTGCTGGAAAAAACACTTTAATTTCCCTGCTTTCATCCCTGAACCAAATAACATTTAGGAAATAATGATAATTTATCACACACATATATAAAACATTTGAGTTAAACTGTCTCAATTATACATGTTTTCATTCAATTAAAGCTGTTGAAGATGTAGGAATCATAATGTAAAATTTTGTATCCTGTGTTTCATGCAGGTGAACAGAGGAGGTTATCATACGCCATTGTCCAACTAGAAACTCTCTGAGACAATGGAACTCTGTAACCAAGTTATTTATATTTCCTTCCTGGTTCTTTAATAACCCTATTCTTCAAGTGTCTGAGCAATTTTTAGATGTTAAACAAACAAGTTTCTTCCCTTTGTTTCTTCCTGAAGTTTTGAAATACCAGTATCTTTACTCTGTAAAGTCTCTTAGCCTGTTATTTTCATTTTAAATCTGTTACTTTGAAAGTTTTCATCTTGCTTTGACAGAATAACTCTCATGCCTCCATTGTGCTTATTCCCTTTAGATATAATGAGAGTAAATGTTACTTAGCTAACTTAAAGATATTTATTTATTCAGCCTGAAATATAAAAAAGTTACATCTACCTGAGTGTAATGGCCAATCACAGCACCTGGTGTTTTTGCTCCAGTTCCATAGGCAAAATCTTTCTCCTCATCATACCAGGCCTGAATAGCATCTGGCCACGAGAAAGGGGCAGTTGACATGAAGAGGTTTTCACCGCATACTACAGCTGAAAAGAGAAAGGTCCTGAGAAATGCACAAAAGATACATGTGTGAGAAAAAGACAGCAAAAGGTGTATTATTTCCATGGAAGTTCTCATCCCAGATGGAACAGAAGAGTGTTGGGTTTTTTTCCAGTTCGGTGACACTCTTTGTCAATTCTGAAGTTGTCACTTGACCAGTTTGCAGCACAGCCAACCTGTTTGGCTGGTAGCTTGGTTGTTGACAGTTCTTCTGCATGTCTGCAGATACATCTGCACAAGTGCACCACAGATTCATGACTATAATTTTGCTATTTGAAAGTTAGCAACCTAGTCATTATTCAGGTCACAGCTCAGTAATCTTGGGAAAATCCCAATAATTCAAAGCTTGCTTCTGGTATACAAGAAGGTGTCCACACTGTCTTCACCTACTGTTTTTATTCAGGTCCAACCCTACTGCATACGCATTAGTTCTCATCTGGGATTCACCTTACCAAGAACCAGAGGATTTGGGGTTTAGGCAAAAAGTATGGGGGCTGAAGGACAGCCCACATCTTATATAGAGTATAGACACAAGTCAGTCTACACCACACTGGGCTCTGATCATGGCTGTTGTGAACACAGTACATCTGTAACTTCAATATCCAATGACTGAAGCATTTATATGAGCCTCCAAGTTAGTTATAGGTTGCAAGTTGCCAGGGGATTTAAAAACTATTAGTCTTAGAAATTATGCCTAGCACCACCATCTGGTTTTGGACCTTCACGCTTTGCCCCTACCTTCCCAGATAGTTTCATCCAGTACATGCAGGCTGGTGTCTGCTGTAAACTGTGTCTAGATTCTCTATCTGATGGATATTTTGGGAGGATATGCTTTCTCACTACGATTTTTTTCTCCTACTGATGAAAATAGGATATACCTCTGTAAAACTGATTCAATTGAAATGAGAATGGGATTGAACTTTTCTCTCTTACTGGATAGATTTATATCTAGAATTTTGCCTTTGTCTCATGCACCAAAAAAATTCCATTGAATATAAATGACACCTCAAAAACCCTCCCAAAACAAACAAAAATCAAAATGGTCACATCAATAACACGTATGACATTATTCAGTTAGCACTCATGCTTCACTTACTAGTTTTCCTCATGTTAGCAGGACTGTGACTTAAAGTACATTGATTGGCCCAGTTTTGGGCATTCTTTGCAGCTGGAGAAGACCATTCCTTAATGAAAGAAGAAAATATTAGTCATTCAGGAACATACCAACTAATAACCCCTCACGAAGGTATAATATTTGGAAATTACAGTTCAAATCAGAAAAAAATCATATATGAAATCCTTTTCTTCCCCCTTTTTGGAGCACAGGGGAATAGGAACAAAGTTATTATGCAGCCAGGAGAATAGAAACTGCAAAGACTGATGAAGAATGCGTCGGAAAGAAATGAACAATGTCATGGCTCCTCCTTTTTCTTCTTCTTTTTCCTTTGAAAGAAAGAGACTTTATTGTTCATACACCACAAAATTTTCCAGACTCTTTTTTCTGCCTGCCCAGCTCTATGTTTCTCTTGGTGCTGGCCATGCTCAATCCTTAGGAAAGGTCTGGAGAGTGAATGTGTGGCTAAATAAAATAATGTGTCCTTGCAGACAGTCCTGTATCTCTCATAGAGTCCATTACACATGAAAAATAGATTTACAGCACGCAACTTACCATCTTCAACATGTTGCTGGCAGTTGGTTTTACTCCTCTCCTGAGGGCATTATGTTTGTCAACAATCACCTTTTGCTGATCTGCTCTGCTAGTTGACAGAGCATCAAAACCTCCAGGTTCCTAAATTGGAAGAACATGTTATATTTCTTTCTTATTTGAATGTAACTAAATCCTGAAACCTGTCCAGGAAATCTTAAAATATCACAATACTAATTATCAACCAAGGAGATGATCCTTGTGATGGAGGAGATGCTGTGATAAACTTTGTCTCCTAAGTATCTTTAGGAGTGCTTCCACATGGAGTAGCACTTTCAAAGGTTCCACAGCATAGAGCTTAGCAGTAATATCCACTCGTATCTGCCAGCCCTCTGTGGATGGCTGAGATATCCTGGAACGCCTCGTGTGTGTGTAGACTCTTAAATTTAGGAAGCTGAATGAGAATTATTATGCTACTATTACAATTTCCTTCATGAGGTTTTGAGGAAACAGTATCTAAAAATCAGCTGAAGGCACAAATGTGCTTTTAATATGTTCCCCTTCTTCAGTAATTTAAACGTGCGTATCAATGTCTTTAATTGAATGAAAATGTGGTTTAATCACGGGATAGTCACAGACTTCTTGTGGTACTTCATCAGTACATCCCACTGACCAAAAAAGTGTGCCTATGTTTTTTGTGCCTTACATTTTCTTCCCCTCCTGCCATAACTGATAGCATTTCTCAAACTTTTCATGTGTTTTCTAATTAAAAAATACGCATGTGAAGAACTCAGCCTCCCTTTTACAACCATTTTCATTAGCATGGGCAGCAGAGATTGAAAAATTATGGGGAAATATAGTCAAGTCTTAAGTCACATTAGTGTTTCTGAAGCAGAAGTATCAAAATTGAAAGTATGGGTTGGGAGGAACCACTCTAAGTGTGTGTTGAGTCTGCTCGCTTAACTGTTTGAGAGAAATCACTGATACATGTTGAGAGGATTGGACTTTAGCAAAGGGACAGGCAGATAGCTCAGGACCTGCAGGATGAGAAAGGGAGAGAATTAGGTAACCTTTGTCTGTAAAACTATGGGGAATTAATAGGAAGAGGGCTGGATCTTCAGGAGATCCAGACTGATGGACTGTGAATGAGCTTCTCAAAAATATAGTTGTCTCTGACACAACTCATAAGTAACACTGACTCTATAAACGGTTTAGTGTGCAAGTGTGGAACCAGTCTACTGCTTTGAAATTAAACAGACTTCAAGGATAAATGCTTTCCAGATCCTACATATCTAATCAGACTCTTTCCACATCTGATTGGTGTGCATAGGAAAAGCCATATTCAGCCAGACCGTGAGTGCCTGGGGTCCCACATAGATATTCTGAGTACAAAACATGGATCTTACCACTCCAGTGGACAGAGGCAGCACAGCTGCAAGACACAGGAACACCACTGGCAGAATCATCTGTGAAAAGGGGAGGATGAGCATTTAATTTATTTTTTACAGAGCTTTCATTTTTCTGAATACATAATGCATCTTTCTTATGTGTATTTCCTAGCTTTTTCTCAAATAACAAGGTAATGTTTTCTTTCTCTTCTCTTCCCATTTTTAGAAGTTAAAAAAATAAAATTCACTCCCCTTCTGAATTTCCAAATTTCTATGAATCAACTGCTTTGTACTTATGTACTTATGTCTCATACTTCCTGCTGTAATCCTGAACAAATACCTGAAGTCACAGTACAGGAGGACATCAGTGCTTCCCTTCCTGTAGGAAGCCTTCTGCTCATTGCCACACTGTGGGATGTCTCAGGTGCGATGCTGCTTTTAACTTGTTTCTATGCCTGCCATTAAAAAGATTCCCCTACTCCCCATTGCCTTCTTTGACTGGACTGCATTGGTTGAAAGGGGAATTAGATACTCAGCCCACGTGTAGACCTCTACGCTTAAGTGTCCCTTACTAATGACCAGCATGTGAGCTAGGGCAGAACTGGCTGGACCAGAAATGGACCAGCACTGGCTCCTGGGAAAGACTTGTTTCAGAAAGCTTTTTTGGTTTTGATTTTTTTAAATGACAGCTCTTGTTTATGTTGCAGGTAGTATGGAATGGCAACAGAAATGAGAGCCTTCTCTAATTGAAGAAACAACCAGCAGACCCTGTACTCCAAGGCTCTGCGTGCTCAGGAGTTTCAAGGTGCCATACCACCCCACTACCGTGATGCAGGAGGTAATGTAGGTCACTTCAAAGTTCAGGTGCCTGATTGTAATCAGTCATAGGAGTTACATTCAGCTTGTTTCTGCTTAGCTACCTTGGGCAGGCAAGCAGGTGATGACAGTGGAAGTTACTTATTTTGGCATTTTTCCCAGCCTCCGACTGCAAGGGAATTTATGGGCATGTTGCCACAGAGGTATATTATTAGCTTAACTTCTTATTTGGTTTTGAGGGGCTGCTGGTTTTAGTTTTAATTTATTCCTGGGGAAAGGCCAGTAGGATTTGCTGATCTTTCCACAACCAGCAAAGCCCCTTTACCTTGAGGCAACCAGTTTATATAAAACACAAGGTACTCCAGCTCATGGAGAACATGTGGGTAAGAAAAACTACCTTTTTCCAAATGGTACAGCAAGGCCCATTTTCCTCACCAGTTTGCTTACATTGCACTGGAGGTGACCTACAGTCTCTAGCCTGTGGGCAGGAGAGTTACTCCTGCTCTGCTAAAGAGCAAAGCCCATTGAAGTGGACTGTGACTATGGGCAGCTGTAGCTCAGAGGCCAAAAAACTGGACAGACTGGCTACATCTGTACAATTAAACTCTCACAGACTCCAAAATAGGGTGACTTATTCCAAGCGTTTATAGCTGAGAAAAGATCTAATTGATCTGGGCAAAAACCAGACTGGTAATTAACAGTATAAGTCAATGATTTCCTGTTCTTATTATTGACTTACATCACTTATATTTAATTTTGACATCACCTATGTCTCCTTGAAGTGCTTTGGGATCACAGAAGTTTTTTCTTACTAATTTTTCTACCACTTATTTCTCAGAGCCGTTACAAAACCTTGCCGTGTATATGACCTAGGTGTTCAGCAATAAAATTTATACTCCCAATAACATAAAGATTTATTCTTTTCACTTCATTTCTAACTAGAAAATAAATAGAAGTGGGGTTATTTTTAGCTGTACTCAAGTTACAAGCAAAAATACATCTTCTGAGTGCAAAATGTGATGATATGCAAATAGAAAACAACCCTTTTTGCACCTAAACCAAGTAAAAACATATTCTCTGTTTCAATGGAAAAATAACTCTTCACTGCAATTGTGAAGATTCCTATTTTGCAAACTGAGGAAGGTAACTTAAAGACATAAGCAACATATTCATTCACTGTAGTATTTTCTATGAATTACCTTACAATTAAATATAATTGGTAATTTAATACATGATACAAGTTTCAAAATGCCATTGGAATGCTTTTTAAGACCCAGCGGGTTTCCTGCTCCAAGATATTAACATACTTTTGGCAATCCCACTGATTTCAACCAAATGCTTATAGTTTATGAGATGTAAATTTAATTGCTCTGCATTAATTTCTAGGCACTGGTCCTAAAATCAGTCTCTCTGCCCCCCTCCCCTGTTCCCCCTCAATCAAACACAAATCAGGACATGTGCCAAGACGACTGACTTTCCTGTAACTCCATCTGTGTGCAGGGATCTGCCACTGAAAGATGGTTCTTTAGCATCCCTGGTTTGTATGAGTTTAGCAAACTTGTGTGAATATGTTTTTCTCATCCCCCCTCTTTAAAAAAGAAAGATACTGCTTTCTTGCACACAGGCGGCTTTTCATCTAGTTTTGATTGTTCATCAATTTTCTCTCCCATTTCTTCAGCTTGTGTCACACTGCTGCCTATGTAATCCTTATTTTTCACTGAATAAAATCTTTCTGTCACTGCTATAAATTTTTCAAGAAGTCTTCTGACAATAAGTTGCATTTTAATACATGAAAAAAGTTGCAATACGTTAAGCAAACAAATCAATCTAAATCTTACCTTGTGTTTCCAGGAAGATCGGAAGTTTCTTCTGTCCTTCTGCAGGTGGTTGTGGAAGTGACCAGAGTTGTTCACTGGCGAGTGATTTATAGCTCTTCTGTTTCCTGATAGGACAAGGTGACTCAGCGTCACAGGTATTATAAAATCCAAATAGTGACCAGATACAAGAGGGATTTGTCAATCTTCTTCCAAGAAAGAGGTTGTTTCCTGGTGTTCCATTTTTATTTCCCCTTACCTCTTGTATTGGAAGAGATGAAACACTCTGAAATGAGTTTTGTGTGTAATGCTCCTTGTATGTGAAATTTGCAGTCAATGTGAATGCCAGGTACAAAGGCTCTCTGCTAATGATTGACGCATCCAGTCGTAGTGAGACTTGATCTTAATCTCCAGCCCATGCAAATAAACACAGCTGGCTATTGAGGTGTCTCCAGACTGACGTTGTGGTAAACAAGATGGAATCTTGCCTATTGATTTTTACATGGGGGTAAAAAAAAGTCTTGGGCCTAGTTCCTGCTCATGCTATGGCTTCTTTACATCAATCCTATAGTATAAAAGTTAAAGAAGGAGATGAAGATATTTCTGTAATTGGTACTTTTACCCAGTATGGGATAAAGATTAAAAGATTATTGTGTACACTGGCATTAAAACACATATAGCAGTTTGATTTGACATTTCCGGGTACGTGGAGTAAGATGAGAATGGGTGTAAATACTGCCAGATCAGAAGGGCATTTGTGTGCATATCGACTGTTTCTGTCCACATTTAGTCTCAAGTAATTACTGACAAGAGCAGCTGTCATTGTCTGCTTTTATATAAAACGTTGCTATTTTTCTATTTAAATTCAGGTCTTCCTTCCTCAGTTCCTACTCTTGTCCTTTGTGAAGTGTACCTTCAAAACACTCTTTTACTTTTCATTACCTGGGAAACCAACATATTGGCTCTACCAGACAAAATGGTAGTGGTGTGATTTGCTGTTTTGTAATTATACGGAAAGGAACACACTGTCAGCAACTCTGTGGTTGACACCACATTGCAGGGAGCAGCCAATATGCTGGATAACAAGGCTGCTGTTCAGAGGAATCTCAAAAAGCTGGAGAACCAATTTGACAGAAATGATCTGAAAGTAAACAATTGGGAGAGACCAATTGTCTAAGGAGCAGCTCTAACAAAAAGCAGTTAAGGTTTGTTGTTGGATGACAAGTTGCATATGAGTCAACAGTGCACACGTGCAACAGTGAGGGCTAACCATGCACTGCGTTGCATTAGCCACTATGTATCAAGAATACTGAAAACAGTGATTTTACCCATTTTTTAAGCACTTACGAAACTGTAGCCAGTTTTGGAGTCCCCAGTACGAGAAAGACATTAACCAGTAAGCCTAGCAAAGAGCTACTATGTTTGCAAGAGGAAAGGCAGAGATGGACTCTTTTACAACACATATATGAGGTAAGGGCCACAAATTGCAACACTAACTACATATAAAGGAAAATAATTTTTACAGTGAGGCTTGTTAAGCACTGAAGCAGATTAACTAGGGAGGGGGTAGATTTGTCACAATTGGAGATACTCAGAACTGGACAAGGTGCTGAGCAATCTAACTGAACTTTCAAGTTGGTGATGCTTTGAACATGGTGTTAGACCAGATGAGCTTCAGAGGTCCTGAACCTGAAACAAAACTGTTCTAAGGTTGTGTGATTTTTTATATTGTTTACACTGGAAAGGCACCAAATGAGACTTGTCTTATTTTACTTGTTGACAGATAGGATTAATTAATTACAGTGGGAACCTCTAATTGTTATATGAGAAAGCAAATGGTACTAGCATAATTGTTATAACCATCACTAATGAAAAAAGGTTGCATTCAGGTGGTCAGTGAACCATGGATCCTAAGGTAAAGACTAGATCCTATTGTGCTCATGTCATTCATATATCTGGCTAATATACACTGAGAGCTCGTGAATCAACTCCCCATTCAAGTGTAATAGTGTCTATAAACCCAAGAGAATGATTCAGAACAACATCCTATCCTGTAACACGGGATTTAGAGGGCTTTAAACTGGAGCTGCTGGGGGAGTGGAACTTCAATGCATCCCACCTCTACCAATATGATGCTAATGCCAGCAATAGATGCCCAGAACCTGGATAAGAGTAACAGGTCAGTAGGAGAGCACCTAGAGTGCAGCTTAAAGGAAAACTAACCACTCCAGACAGCAAATTATCTTCACTGGGGGCCCAACTTAAATGCTTCTATGCAAAGGCTCATAGCAGGGGGAGTAAATGTGTTGGTGGATAAGGGAAGAGGAACTAACATCACCTATCTGTATTTGTGCAAAGCATTTTGACACTGTCCTGCATGACATCCTTGTCTCTAAATTGGAGACAAATGGGTATGATGGATGGACCACTTGATGGATAAGGAACTGGTTGGATGGCTGCACTCAGAGTTGCAGTCAATGGCTCAATGTCCAAGTGGATACCAGTGAAGAGTGGTGTTCCTCAGGGGTTGGGACCAGTGCTGTTTAACATCTTTGTTGGCGACATGGACAGTGGGATTGAGTGCACCCTCAGCAAGTTTGCCGATGACACCAAGCTGTTTGGTGCAGTCTACACACTGGACGGAAGGCATACCATCCAGAAGGACCTGGACTGGCTTAAGAAGTGGGCCTGTGCAAACCTCATGAAGTTCAACCAGGCCAAGTGCAAGGTCCTGCACGTGAGTCAAGGCAATCCCAAGCACAAATAAAGGCTAGGCAGAGAATGGATTGAGAGCAGCCCTGAGGAAGAAGGATTTGGGGGTGTTGGTGGATGAGAAGCTCATCATGAGCCAGCAATGTGCGCTCACAGCCCAGAAAACCGACTGTATCCTGCCCAGCATCAAAAGAAGCATGGCCAGCAGGTTGAGGGAGGTGATTCTGCCCCTCTGGTGAGCCCCCACCAGCTCTGTGTCAAGCTCTGGTGCCCCCAACATAAGAAGGACATGGACCTGTTGGAGCAAGTCCAGAGGAGGCCACAAAGATGATCAGAGGGTGAGAGCTCCTCTCCTATGAGGGCAGGCTGAGATAGTTGGGGTTGTTCAGCCTGAAGAAGAGAAGGTTCCAGGGAGACCTTATAATAGCCTTACAGTACTTAAAGGGGGCCTACAGGAAAAATGAGGAGGGACTCTGAATCAGGGGTTGCAGTGATGGGATGAAGGGTAACGGTTTTAAGCTGAAAGAGGGTAGATTAGATATTAGAAATAAATTCTTTACTGTAGGGGTGGTGAGACACTGGAACAGGTTGTCCAGAGAAGCTGTGGATGCCCCATCCCTGGAAGTGTTCAAGACCAGGTTGAATGGGACTTTGAGCAACCTGGTCTAGTGGGAGGTGTCCCTGCCCATGGCAGGGGGGTTGGAACTAGGTGATCTTTCAACCCAAACCATTCTATGATTGTATGATTCTATGAACAACATTTCTGTGAATAGAGATTCTGTCATGACACTTCATAATTTTTTCCTATAGCTTATTGTTGTAGAATAATAGAATCGTAGAACAGCCTAAGTTGTAAGGGACCGCGAAAGACCATCTGGTCCAACATTCTGTGTGAAAGGAAACCTAGATGAGATTATCTAGCATCCTGTTCAATCGCATCTTGAAAATCTCCAGCGATGGACAATCCACCATGTCCGTGGGGAGGTTGTTCCAGTGAAAGATTGTTCTTGCTCTGAAAAATTTATTTCTTACGTTGAGGTGAAACCTCTCCCAGTGCAATTTGTACCCGTTGCCCCCTGTATTCTCTATGTGACTCCTTGTGAAGAGACAGTCTCCATCTTCATCGTAGCCTTTAAGTCCTGGAATACTGTGATGAGGTCCCTCCTGAGCCTTCTCTTCTCCAGGGAGAAAAGACCTAACTTCTTCAGTCTTTCTTCAGAGAGGAGGTTCTCCAGTCCACTGAACATCTTTGTGGTCCTCCTTTGGACCGTCTCCCGCATGTCTGCATCTTTCTTGATCTGTGGATACCAGAACTGGACACCATACTCCAGATGCAGCCTGACAAGCAGTGAGTAGAGTGGTGTGATGATGCCTGTATCTCTCCTAGCTTCTGAGGATGCAGCCCAGGATCCAATTTGTCTTTGTTGCTGCAGTGATGCACTGCTGACTCATGTTCCTCTTGTTATCTACCAGGACTCACATGACCCTTTCAACAAGGTTGCTCCTCAACCACACAGATCCTAGCCTGTACTAGTCTCTTTGGTTATGATATGATATCATAACTCTCAGACTGGGCACAGAGCTCCAGTTCCTCCTGTTTGTTGGCTTTAGCTTGTTTATGAAGGACTTCTACTATAAGTTTTCTAGCGGAAGGATCACCACCTCCCTGTATACAGGGGACTTGACACCTTCTCCACTTCCCCCTCCCCCAAATTCTAAAGCAAAACTAACTGCTAAAATGTGTATCAGGGATGATATAAGGTGGCTATATCAAGTGGTTTTATCTTTACTCTCAAAAACATGCATTGCATAAACACAGGCTTAGAAATTGCCTCTCTGGCGCTAGAGTTCAATCTCCTATTAGAGGCCAATGATACTATACATCTATTTTCATGAAGCACTTCAGTATACAAAATCTATTTCTGGACTTTAGATCCCATTTATCTTCAAGTAAAATTTTCCCTCTCACAGAATTCTGCTCTTGCTGGAGGCCTTAGTTATATTGACCTCAGGATCACAGAATAGTTGTTGTTGGACTGGGACCTCTGGAGATTATTTAATTCAATCTTCCTGCTCAGAGCAGGGTCACTTAGAACAGGCTGCTCAGGGCTGTGTCCAGTTGGGTTTTGAATGTCTCCAAAAACTGAGACTCCACAACCTCTGTGCGTAAGCTCTTCCAGTGTTTGATCACCCTCATCGTAAAAAAGTTTTTTCTCAAGTTTAAATAGAATTTCTTGTATTTCAATTTGTGTCCACTGCCTCTCATCCTTACCCTGGATACCACTGAGAAGAGGCTGGTCCCTTCATCTTTATACACTCCCATCAGATATTTGTACATACTGATAAAATCCACCCCGAGCCTTTTCTTTCCCAGGATGAACAGGCCCAGCTCTCTCAGTCTTTCCTCAAATGGGAGACGCTCCAATCCTTTAATCATTTTAGTGGCTCTTCTCTGGACTAGCTCCAATATGTTCATTTCTCTCTTGTACTGGGGAGTCCAAAACTGGACACAGCACTCCAGTTGGCGCTGAGTGTGAGGACAACCTCCCTTGACCTGCTGGCAATGCTCTGTCTTCTGCAGCCCAGGGTGAAGTTGGCCCATTTCTTCATCCTGTTGAAGTCCCTCTGAATGGCAGCACAACCACCTGATGTCTGAGACACTCCTCCCAGTTTTGTATCATATGCAAACTTTCTGAGGGTGTACTCTTGCCCATCACCCACTTGTGTCATATTATTGGACCCTTGAGAGGAAACAACTGGGGTTTTTTACAAGCTCTCCTCAGTTTACTCTGTACTGTTTTATTCTCAGAATTCCTTTTTAGTATTATGCTGAACTGAAATGTCGTTACCCCTTATCAGAAAATTCAGTATTCGACTTACTGTTAAAATAAGATCTAAGAAAGACATGTAAATTTTAAGTGTTTAGTAAAAGTTGATCTACTAGCCTCCCCCACCCCAAAAATGTCTTCTTTTTATGCTTGGCTGGTTGTTTTCATTACATTTGGGAAATTAACTTTGATGTCATTGAAGCTAGTCAGGCGCATCTTCCTTGATAACATATGGGGAAAAAATGGACACTTCCAGGATGTGAATCATTTCATCTTGTATTACTTATTTAAAATAGATTATAGCCACAAAAGCTTACAAATGTCTGTTTTACTTTATTTTCTCTAAATAAAGCCTAGAGCAACTAACTCAGCTGTGGGCTTCTATACTGAAGATGTCTAAAGGCTGATGAAATAAATCACATCCACTGAGGACGCAAAGTGGTCATGCACCCAGAAAACATGATTATCTAAACCTCACTTCTCTAGTAAATCACATTAAGTCTCAGGCATTTGTAACATGTCTGTGTGCCTGGCATTGCTAATATAAATACAATTCCTTATCTTTCTTAAAATTTGCATGCCCGCTCCATCTCATCAGTCATAAGCTACTTGTTTCCATTTTTCAGATATGTAGAACCCCTCTCTGTGTCTTGTCATTTGTTTTTCACCCACTCCTCAGATTCTGACCATGACTTCCTCAGCCCCTGGTGATGACTTTCATCTTTTAGTTGGTAAATTTTCAGGATCTTTAGTTTTATTATGGGAAAATGGTCAGCAAATATTTGCAGAGCTATCTCTGGATCTTCTTTGCTTTAAAGCCTACAAAATACTTCATTAGCTAGCTCTAGATTATGGATAAGGTCTTACAAATAGGTCAAAACCACTTTATTTTGTCCTTATTATCTCCATTTAGTATTCCCGTTTATCTTTACCTCTCTTTTATTTTGCCTGGTAGCTAGCTATATACCCTCTAGGAAGAAAAGCATCCATTTGTTCTCATTTGTACAGCATCTTATAAAATGATTTCTTAGCACAGAACCAGGTCCCAGAAGCTATCACAGTAAGAATAAAAAGCACTACTAAACTAAATAAAAAATCATACTGCAGATTCCTCTCACCAGTCTTTAGATGTCCAGATGATGCATATTGAGCACAAAATAAATGTCTAGGGTCTCTCAATAGTCAACAGAGAGACATATCTCTTTTCCTATCTTAGACACCTATCTTACGTAAATTAGCTTCTGAAAGTAATGTTCTGTTCCTGTTGGCCACAAAGACAGGCTGACCTAGTTTAGATGCCACAAAAGCCTCTGAAACCCCACTGCCAAAATATTTCTGTATGTGGGAGGTAGTCTACAAATTTCTAGAAGTTCCTAGTGTTGTTCCCTTTTGTGATTGTAGAAATACTGAAATAAGAATTAGGTGTAGGAAGAATTATATTTTTCCCACTGGAGGAAAAAAAATATTTTTATCATAGATTATGATTCATCTCAGCTGAGTTTATCAATCTAAAAATTCATTTCTAGTCTTTAAAGGGGCAGGTGACCTCCAAATTCATCCTACTTAGAGACCAGCCTCGGGTAACATCACTGTTCACTGATTAAAACAGACACCTGAATTAGAAACGTCAAAATATTTGAGAGAGAAATTTCACCTTCCCAACCATACAATCACTTCTGTTCATCAGTCCTGCATTATAAATGGGGGGAACTGCCTCATTTTCTTCCCACCACAAACTGAAAGCCCAAACGCCCATCTGGAGTTTCATGCCTGTTACGCAAATGGAACCCACCACAAACTGAAAGCCCAAACGCCCATCTGGAGTTTCATGCCTGTTACGCAAATGGAACGGTCAATAAATGTATTGCTTTTAAAGGCCAAAGAGGCTTTCCGGCAGCTTTCCCACTGGTATTTTTGACATAATTGGTCACATTCTTTTCTCATGCTCCATATGACGAAAATGTTCTCATTTACTTGAGCATATCATTTTTTTATTACCCTGAACAAAAGCGTGCTCTTTTCTATGTATCATCTACATTTATCTCAGGGAGGTAATTGTTTTGTGAGCAGTGTAACCACAGATCACATGTTTGATAAATATTTTGAGTCCATTATCGAGATTCCAAACTATATTAATAATCCCATAAGAAATTTGGTGTCTCAGCTTCTATTTCTACCTCACTTTTGTGTTTCCCAAGGCCTCAGTTTTGGCAGTAAACTGATGGAAATATTGTGCAATTAAGCACAAAATTTGGAAAACAGCAGCCTGAAGGCTCCACTTAGTATCTTTAGGAATAGACTGGTTGCAAAGTCAATCATGGAGGTACAGTGCTCCCATCCTAAGGATGATACTGTTTCTTTCAGGAGTCAGTGGGTCTTTCTTCCTTCTCCATCATCCCTAAATTCATGCAGACCAAAAAACCTAGGCTCTTCTGTAGCTCTTCCCAGAGTATTAAAGCCAGTAACTCTAAGCAGTCATGACTTAGACGAAGCTTAAGCAACTCCTTTATTTAGTAACTTCAGGCTTCTGCCATAGAAAATGCATTTAGCAACAATGCATTTATTTAGAAGGATTATATTTCAAGGATCTATTCAAGGATCTTATTAGGCATTCGCACAGGAAGATGCTGGAAGAAGTGCTTCCTTGTTTAGTGTGAGATGTTGTTTGCCACCATTTTAGGTGTATAACAAGATTGTGTAACAATATCCTTGCCCCATAGCATGCTCTTCTAGAAGACCTCATTTAGATCTTTGGTGCAGTTTATTCCCTGCTGTTATTAATTGTGATTAATAAATGTCGAGAAGAACATGTTAGATGTCATGGAAGGAAACATCTTGGGCCTGTAAAAGGTGAAAGAAAAGGAGCATTCTGTGGATTTTTGTAAATGTTCGATATACATTTCTTACCCTTTGTTGAATATGGATTGTTCAAAGAAATGATGGTGGTGGCGTGTGTTCAAAGGTGTGTTCCAAAATCCAGTATCTTAACTCAGTGCTGCACTGGACTAGTGGAGCTCTCATTTCCCTTTTTCCCAAAGGGATTTTTTAAGTACAGTCTAGCCTGATCCAAACCTGAGGTCGTCTAAAGCAAGAATCTGTTATAGAAATAGCAAAATCTTGTGTTTAAGACTGGTAATGTACTTTATTAAGAAAGTAGACTTGGAATTAAAAATTAATTCTATCAAGGAATGTAAGTGGAAGAAACTTCTGTTGCAAAAGTGTATTTCTTCTTTTCTATATTCCTATATGTATTTATTTATGTCTCCACAAATCAGGGTAGAAAAGAAAATCCACTGTGCAAGGAAAGTTGTGTGTTCACAGTGCCAATGCATTTTGTTCCAGCACCTATGGATCTCTAAGGACTGCAAATCAGAACAAATCTTTTGGACCGACTCAAGACAACTTGGTTGGAAATTCAGCCATTGTTTGACTGTGGTGGTATACACATTATCACATGAAAGGACCTGAGACCTAAAGGGTCACATCTCCTCTTATGGCCAAAGCCAGGGTGTCTACTCAAACCTGAATCCCAACATCTTATTTGATCTTTATTACGTTCTTTGTTAATGAGTAGGAGAAAAAGAGGGCTCCGAGAGCCAAAAGAGCTTCTGCAGACCTTTGTAACATCTCTATGAACACAGGTAGGCTGTCATTAATGGTAGAGCAGAATTACACCTTGTGGCCTTTCACAGAAAGAGGAAAGTCCAAAATCTTTTTGAACTGCCTCCCACAAAAAGGCCTTGTCTTAATACCATGAAAAGGAAATGTTCAGGCACAGATTTAGCACAGTTGGAGACCTTAATAATTATTTCTAAGAATAATGGACTTCCAGTTTTATTGAGAAACCTCAAAATCTCTGGCAGTAATTTCTTTTCCTTCTACTGGTTAAAAATATATCCTGTTGTCAAGTACCCGGACGTGATTCCAAATGGTTTCTGAAGTGATATTGTTTACGTCATCACACTAAATCCTATTCATATAAAGGTAATAAAAGCTAAGTCTCCTTTTTTCAGGTGTTCTATGTTAATAGATTTATTCAATACAGGATACTTTACCTGTCAACCTGCACATCTGAAGAACTGCTGTGCCAAAACTAAGTCAAGTGTGTTTATGATATAAGAAAGAAATATAAACAACGCTGCTGAATGTTGTTTCTTTTTAAGAAGTATTTGCAGTCTACACAACATCACAGCTGTGGCATCTTCTGCATTAGTTGCTTATATAGTCATACACCCTCTGAATTCACTTAAAACCAAGGTTTATGAGGAAAGACGATGGAGATTTCTGAAGAAAAGAATATTATGAAGACCATTAAAACCACATTCTCCAAGTCATTTAGGTACCCGAAATGGAATTAATTTAATTAATCACAGACATCTCCATTTGAGCAAGGGTCCTTTCATAGACTTTGGAAATTAACAGGCATCTTTGGGACATGTTTCATTTCATCCCAAATTTAACATCTAAACAAAATCATGCTGTGTCTTAGAAGTACCTGTTCATCTTATGATGGACATAGTAAAGATTCATAACTTTTTTATTCTTCCTACTTTTATAATTGTTTTTATTTAACTAATTAATGAAAGACATCTTGAAAGTTAGCCTCAGTGTTAGTATAAACAAGTGTAGCAGAAGCTGAGGGAAATATGTGAAGGAAGGCAATAGCATTTTCAAAGCTGGTGCACACCCCTAGAGAGTGTCTTTCTTGTTTTTTTCTTCTCTGTAGAGGAAAGTGCTATAGCCTCTCTCTGGTTTGTGTGTGAATTTCTATGGTTTCCCATGACGCGGAAAGTCACTCATGTGAAGACAAAGTAAGAAAAAGCAGAATCCAGTCAGAGTCAGGGCAAGGGGAAGAGAATGCAAAGAGAATGCAAAATGTGGAAGAAAAAGTGACCTGTTTGTCATTAGATAAAAGTTGAATTTGTGGAGGTTAAGAGGGCCTTTTTGGTGCTCATCAGAAAGAAAAAAAGAAGGACCAAAGAGGTTGAAGAGAAGTGAAAAAGTTCAGTATTGTCATGAGATAACTGTTATTGTTATCTCTCTGGCAAGAAGCCCTGAGGATTCTAAACATTTCACTGGTAAAGATATTTCTGGACAAATTTGACAAACATCAACGAATGTGTCCACCCAAGTTGTCTCAGTAAAGGGTAAGTAATATTAATTGCAGGATATGATAGGAGGAAACAAGAGGAAAACAGTTGCTTGTCAAATGCAGGAAGTTTGTGGCTCAGTCACAAATGGAACACAATTTCTGTACACAATGCCAGCCCTTCCTTTCTCCTTCTCTTATAAAAATTGTCATTAAGAGAGATCTGCATGATGCAGATCTTAACTTGTGTCCCGTACATCCATTAGAAGGGTCTGAACATCCTCTTTAGGTATGTCCTCAGTAGTAAGTGTAGAAAAGCTGAGCAATCTTGGGTTATTTTCAAGAAGGAACAAGTATCTTCATTCATGGAGCCATGAGCACTGCCTGGGGAAGAGGGTTATCTCCCTTGGCTTACACACCATACTGCATTATATTGCTCTGTGCCTTAGCTGGCTGATACTTGCAGTTCTGTGCTCTGTGGGTGACAAATTGCAAGGTTGGATCTCCATATGCTCAGGGAAGTTTGAAGTGCAGACATACAAGAGGGGATTTTGTTGCTGAAACATGGCTGTGTGTTGCCAATTTTGCTGTAGCATATTTGAGATATATGCGTGGTAGTGACAGGTATTACACAGCACTCATGGGAGACTGTCCTTCTGGAGTGTCAGATGGAGGCTAGGTAGGACATCCTGAAGTACTTAAAATAACCCTAAATGTCTATGTGAAGGCAAATCCTTATCATTTCAGGCACCGTGAGTTATCTTGCCTGTCCTCAGCTATGCTTCAAAACTCTGAGGATTTCTCAGAAGTTGTCTGGGAAAGTCATATCTGCAGGGCTTCTAAAATGACACCAAATACCAAAGTCTGGGCAGCTAAATATAGCCCACTGTCTGCTTCAGTCACTCTCCTTCAGATGTTGAATTCAGTTATCTCAGCTTCAGTGCCTGGCACCATCTTGAGATGCTGTAAGATATTCTGCCGTAACATTAGCTACTGGTTCAGAAAATTTGAGCTTCCCATTGAGGTTTTGTAATATCTGACAGCCCTGGATGGCTGTCTCAGATATGCCAGGGCATCTTACACAAACAAGAATAGCTGAGCTCAGGGAAAGAAATGGAGACTCAGCTGCCTAAATGTTAGGGATTTAGTCCACTTTAGTACCCAATCCATACTCAATGAAGATAAAAAGTCAGACACTTTTATCCAATTTATCTTTGACATGTCTTTTCTCAATCTTAGAAAAGGCGGAACCACCCTCCACAGGTGCCTATATCTCTCCAGCGACTAAAAGTGAGCCTATGGAAGGATCCAAGTTCACGCACATAATTGTAGGTGTCTACACTTGACTTGCAGGTCCTGACTCTTGTTGTAATTGCTGGCAGTAAGATTCAGTTGTCCACAGGCATCCAGAGACATTAGTAATACCTTGGAATATTGAAGATGTTCATGTGGGCCATATTGTTTGTTTAGATTTACAGATTACACTGAAAGAGTCATGAAGCATAGTGGATCTAAAATATGTCTCTCAGAGTCACAAGGAGTTTCTTGTGTCACTTGTGTACTCCAGCCCAGATGCTTTATTTGGTCATATCTTGAACAAACAAGGCTTTTCAAAACCTGATCTCAGACTGGATCCAGCTGAGAAGTCTCCTTTGATTTCTGTGCATGCCGCATTGTGTTTGCAGGCAGGATTCAGCTGGTGCTGCAGGAGAAGACAACACCTTTCTGTTATGGTACAAGACCCAAAGAGGATATTTCACTTGGAGGCCCAGCGTGTTGGATAAACACTGTGACTTCACTGCAATGTACCTTAGACTAACGTGGTAAGGTTACAGCATCCTAACCATGCGAGACTTATGAAAATGCATTGACAGGTGCCAATTAAGTACCTGAATGAAGACGGATTGCAATGGGGTGATTTAAGTTCATACTCTCTGAGCCAGCCTGGGCCGTTCATCCATTCACAGGTATCTCATCGAGTCTTTTTCCCTTATATTTGTCTTGACATTGGTATTAACAGAAAGAACTTCCAAAGTGGAGACCTCCAGTAAATACTGACATAGATGAGTTCTGAGCGTATACTTAAGATACTACTAACCCTGCAGTTAGAGATTAGAGTCAATTTATATCTTACATGTTTGATTTTAATGAAACCATTAAACGTGCCTCCTTTGTTTGCAAGTTCTCAGACTTATACAGGAGCACTCTCTTCCTGTAGGTTTTTTGTGTGTGTTTTGCTTTTGTTTTCCTGCTTGGACCTGAGCAGTAGCCAGTGATGTCTGTTTCTCTTTATGTGTGAGTGCGTGTATGTGTGTTTGTGAGCCCGATGCCATATTTGAAGTCTTTCACCTCATGCTTGTCTGACAGCTGACCAAGTACCGAAAGTGTCTGTCACAGACAGATTTTCACTGCAGTTCACAGCTAACATAACAGAGGGAGAGGGGAGGGGAAAGACAGTTCACAAAATGCATGAGGAAACGTGCCGGGAAGATGCAGGGATCTCTGCGCAGACAGAGTGTCTTTTGTCTCTCGGGCAGAATGACTCCCTGGCTCAAAGCCCGCAGCAAAGCAAATAACAGAGCAGATTCATTATGCCCTAATGCTGCTACATGACAGTATATCTAGGAATTAAATTATAGACAAAGGTGGTCTCTCTCTGTATTATTTTTTGTCATCTCAAGAAGTTGCCATTGTCTCACTATTCAATAGCTTCTTTGTATGCCCTAGATCTGCACACCATGCGCCAAATTACCTTACTTAAAATTACAGTTGCACTGCAAATGTTTCTTCATATTAGTTTTCACTCGATTTCTAAAAGAACAAGGGCCTATTATTGATCAGAGTTATACAAAACAGATGGTATTTTTCTTTTTTATATCAGAGAATAACATAACCATATTTAGGTATGAATGGTGTGATTATTTTTTAGCAAAGTTTTCATATGTTAAAGTCTGATGTCTGGTCTAAGCTAATCATATAAATGTCCTGTAGTGATTAGACTGAAAAAGATA
This sequence comes from Larus michahellis, assembly GCF_964199755.1. Taxonomy (NCBI): domain Eukaryota; kingdom Metazoa; phylum Chordata; class Aves; order Charadriiformes; family Laridae; genus Larus; species Larus michahellis. Next base: position 126,502,415 of record NC_133898.1, read on the forward strand.
TCAATGGGGCTTGATTTAACCCACTCAAACAACTTAAGACAAGATGCATTCTGGAAATTCTTGCACTGCTCCATTGATTACAGAGATCTTTGACACAGGTGTCTGTCTTACAGAAGTAAAGGATCTTAATTTCTTCTGAATACTCAAAAAAATTTGACTTTTTAATGAAGGTCTTGATTTTTCTACTTAGATTATTTTCCCTTTTTTTTTTTTTTTGTTAAGCCAGGTGTAATTTTACCTTTTTAACTTTAAGTAAGATTATGCAAGATTCTGTAAACAAAGAAACAAAGAACACCCCCTTCCCCCCCAAACCCATATTAAATATTCACACCAACTATTTTTATAGTTATTTACAGGTGGCATTTTACACTTCCACCATTTTACTAATCACTGTCTTCACCCATATCTGTGAACTGCCAGGGCTGATAAATGTCTTATTTTCTTCTGAGATCCGTGACACTTTCTTCTATGCTTTGGTAGTTGTGCATCCTTGTGTCATTCAGCTGCAGCATAATAGTTAATGGCTTATTTTAGAAAGCAATGGCTCTACTCAAAAACAGCTTATCGTTTCAGTAAGATAAATCTCCATGAGCTTTGATGTCAAGGTGAACTCATTTGGCATTACACCTCTTCCAGATGAGTAATTTCTTAAATATCCAGCCAAATATTAGCAATTACCAGTGATTCCCACAGCACCCAAGAATCTTACAGGTATACTGGTTTCTCATAAAGGATCCTGCTGGGATACCAAGTGGAGCCTGGAAAGAAGAGTCTGGAGAAAGCACCAATAATTTAGTTGATTGATAGACTTGTGAGCTATATGCTAGCTCCATTTGCAGTATTTTGCTCTTCTCAAACAGTTAGTTTGGGTTTAGAAGCATAAAGTTTTCCTAAAGTATTAAATAAACAGGAATTTTCAGATTTTGAATTTGCACAGTAAGCCCAGAAGAAAGGCACGGCACCTAAAAACAGTAAACACAGAAAAAGGAGCCTAAATGCTGCCAAATAAATTATGCTGTCACACGTTTAGTTTGTAAGAAAGAAAAAGTAAAGAGAATTTTTTAATGGAAGTGCCAGAGTTAAGGCCTTATCTGTCTATGCTCTGAGGCTTTATCTGCTGTATGTTTATATATTTACATATATACACATACATAGACTTTCCTTGTCCCCTCTCTGTACATACATAAATATGTATATGTGTATACACATACGCATAGATACATAACTGTAGCAAATAAATCTGTGTCAGGGACTGTTCTCTATCTCTGAGACTAGTTGGTGACTCTATCAGCCTCCAAACTGCATTAAAATTGCCTATTGGGGATGGTCTCTGACCCCTGCTGATTCTTAAACCGTGCTTGGACATTATTTGGGAAAGAGTTAGATAGACAGGTATTCTGTCTGTTACAGCTGTTACAGCACTGAGTCTGCAGAGCTATTAATTTTGTCTCTGTTGACTCCATCTCCGCTGGCTGTAGTGGCAGCCTAGGTAACTAACTTCAACAGAGACACCTCTGTATACACGCTCAAGGGCAGGTAAGCTGAATTCCAGCTTTGTGCTCTCAAGGGAACTTTGAAAGTGAAAACTCACGGCTAGATAGATTTGCTCGGGCAGAGACATAAAGTTTTCTAAATTACTTTTTTTCTTGCTTATCCTATTATCTAAAAATAGAAGCTTTAATGTGCCATTTGAACGTTCTCTAACAATAGAACAATATTATAGGACAACAGAGAAGCTCCCAAAACAAAAGAAGCAGATCCTTCCAAAGCCAAAAACTAGTGCAGTACATTTAAAATCACTGCTTTTTCACTTCTACTGGTACTCATCCTGCACCAGTGAAGTCTCTTGTTCATTTTAGTACACACAGAAAAACAGCCATCTCTTACTCTACTATACATCAGCATGAATTTGGGGCCATATGTTGACTGCACACTACAGGTACCTAACCTGGACACTGTAAGTTAAATGGTTTATAATTTAAACAGCATTTAGACCACTTAATAATTTCTCTCTAACCATTGGATTTTCTCAATATGGGTGTTGTGGGCTTGATGCAGACATTATAGAGAAAGTATTTGCAAATTGCAACAAGTCCATGAGAAGGCCATGAAGATGACGGTGGGCTGGAGTCAATGACATAAGTGGAGATGTTGAGGGAGATGCATTTGTTCAGCTTAGAGAAGAGAAGGCCAGCAGGGAATATCTAATTTATATTTCAGCGGGGGTTATAGGGAAGATAGATACAGATTCTTCTCAGAGATGCAAAGCAAAAATACACAAGGGAATGGGTATGGGTTGTAAATCAGGTGGGATGAAGAGGTGTGCCCAAAAGAAAGTCCCTTTTCATTGTTCTTATATTGTGAGAAGCTTATGAGAAAGGAAGATAAGAGCTTCATCAGCATTCATTAATGCTGGGGAAGATAGCAATTTCCCACACTGATAAGAAGGGAAATGTTCAATAATGGCAGAATAATTGGTCATGTGTCCTGAGGAAACCAGACCACCATGACAATCATAGAGATCCCAAGGACTAACATGAAAGATTTGGGTCCCTCTACCTTTTTTTCTTCCCCCTTTCCCCCCGACTATCTTGAGAAGGGGTGGATTCTCTGGCAGTTTAACAGTCTGGAGATGCTCATGGAGGATGACAGCTATTGCTTTTTCTGCTTTCCTTTTTTTTTTCCACAAAACCATACCTGCATGAATAACTGCTGTATTTCTCCTCAACACTCTCTCCTCTCCACTTTTCTGACTTGCTTGCTGCCAGTATGAAATAGCTTTAGTTATACAGGATAGTTATTTAACGGTGCCCGTTAGTGGCACACATATGGTCCATGATGGAAACCTCAGGTTTATGTTTTTGAACGTTTCCATGCACTGCTAACTTTTCCAAGCTGTCCCCACCTCTGTTCTATGTAAATGTATGTCCTAAATCTTGTCATTTCCAGATCAATGGAGCAAATGTCTTACTAAAAATCCTATTCTGCCAGTTGTTAAAATGCGCAACTGACTGACAACAGAGAGGTTGTAAGAGAGGTTTGACTACTCAAACTTTAACGTTAAATATTCCTTGCTGAGTCAGTTGACATTGACTATGACTCTAGGCAATTAATATGAATTTCCCAAATGACAGCCATTTTCTCTTGGCAATTTCCCTTTCTTTTTTGTCTCAGAAACAATTTCACATGGGCAGACTATGACAGGTTGCTATTGTGAATCTGCTGCAACGCTTGCAGGTATTCATAATACTGTTTGCATTGCTAAGTGTTGTGAGGGAAAAATATCAAAGTTAAGGGATTATGCTCTGCTGAAGCTGATAAAACAGTTCCTTCAGTTTGCAGAGTTATAACACATGAAAACCTCTTACATACAAAACCAAGTTATCCAGGTTGTCTGTTAATGAAACAGATGTCAGTTTGCTTAAATGCCAGGCTTCCCTTTTTTTTGCCCATTTCAAATCCTTGAATTTCTGCCTGAGCAAAAGTTAAGAGTGTGCTCCTGCATAACATTTGCCTACAGGATAAGAAAATTCCTTCATTTGTCTCTTCCAGAATTAAAAAGGGGGTCTTTTATATATATATATATATATATATATATATATATGTAAAAAAAGTTGGAGAAATTGGATCTCATTCCTTTGTTCCAGTTTTCATCTTATTCATAATTACTCCATTGGAAATGCAATTATAAAGTAGCTCAACAGAGGGTAGAATTCGTCTGACTTAAATTAATCTTTTCACCTTAAGGATCTGATCTAACAGGTTGTGTAGGCTTCCTATGTAGTAGATGGAGAGAGAGAGATAGCTGTAAGAGGGCCATTCATCACATCTCTGCAGAAGTGGCTCTGAAAAGTAGGATAACACCCGCTCTGCAAGAGATTTACTTTATCCAGTGATAATAGATTAGATTGGATCGAATCCTTAATGTTTAAAAATCTGCATTTAAGCAAGATATCTTTAATTTTTTTTAGGAGTTTAGAAATGTGCGAAAAAAGACATTGCAGATTCTCCAAGAATTACATTGTGATGAAAAGTTGGAAGCAACTTTGTAAAAGCAGTATCTTTCTGTAGTTTTCTCAAGTGGTGTCAAGGCAAATAATATTGAGAAAAAATAAGATTATGGGGCTGCAGGTATTTTAGTAGGGAATTTGATTGGCATACAAGGAGAGTCAAAGGGGAAATATTCCTAGTTAGTAGGTAGCAAGACTTAATAGAAAATAAAGGCTAACTGGAAGATGATATATTATAGCTAAATTATAATACAACCGTACTATAGTTATAGAGTATAGTAGGTACAGTTAATTTTTATTATTTTTTTTTAATTTGGAAATATGTTCTTATCATAGATATTTTCTGTTATACCACAAGGACTAATCTTTCCTATGTCAGCTATATAACTCTGTTAAATCAAACATTTTTCTATCTCAGTGATGCCTTTATAGGAACCAGCATAGTGTTCTTGGATGTATGAGTGGTTGCGAGAATATCTCTGTTCCTGTTGTGAGCAAGCATCTTCATATCTGGAAAAAACATCTGAAAGGAAAGGGGATGTGCAGCTGGGCGTGGATTACCCTGCAGTTAGCATTAACTATGTTCTTTAAGTGTCTAAGGCTGTGTCTTTTGTGACATAAAACCCAGAGCTGTGGTTCCAACCTGGGCAGGAACACCTGAGGTGGTTTTCCTCTGTTTAGTTTGGGTTGATGTGACTAGAGAGACTGCTCTAACTCAGCTGCTCCAGCCCAGTGGGATGAGCATTTCACAGTCAGCTTTAACCTTTTGCTGAAGAGAAAGAGGATTAATTTAGCATCCGCGTGTTAAGGGTTATGTCCGTGTTTGGGGTGTAGGTGTGTCCAACAATCATGTCCTGGAGGAACGGCACCCTGGCCTCAATGCATCCTGCTGATGTTCTCATTTAGTGAGGGCATTGTGAATAGATGGCATTGGGCATATTAAGAATTGTTTGGCTCAGGATGGTGCTTCTGAGTCGGACAGGGAAAAAGGGCAGTGTCAGAGAACACTGAAGGGAAAAGGCAAAGAGGGGATTTGCCATCTCCAGCTCTGGCTTAACCACAGTCACCTCACTGCCAAGGACCTGTTTTCCCCGCTCTCTTCCTTCTTCAAGCTTTACCAACTGCTCATTTATTTCACAAAATTCTGTTCTGCCAAGCTAACTGGAAAAATATCTGCAGCCGCTCCACTGATGTCAGCTCATTTGACACTGCTTTTGTAACAGTGGTATGAGTCCACAGGAGCCATCATATTTGGGCATTGGGAAGTCATTGCATTCCCAGGCATGTTATTTCCCACTTACCACTTTTATTCATTAAAGTGATATAGACAAAGCAGCATGCCTGTTCTCCTTGCTTTTTAGAAAGAGGCTTTTTCTCAACATTTGATGCAAGTAGTGTCATATTCACAGACATTCATGCACTGACCCAGCACTCCACCAGACCAAGGTTGGGGGAGTGAATGGCCGTACTCCTCTTATGCAGCTGCTCTTTGAGATCAGTGAGAATAGCCCCTCAACAATACTAACAGAGGACATAAGAAGGATTTGCTCCTTTGGCATGGACGCCACTTCCAGAAATAGGACAGAATGACTCATTTACATATATTTAGATGGCTAGAATATAGATGCCGACGTCTCATCTGGTCAGCCTCATGCTTCCTTTACAGACAACAGAGAAAAATAGGGGCTTGAGGGGAGTGAATTCTTTTTAAAGTGCAGCTAAAATAGGCGAGACATTCATATTCTTCATTGACTTTAAGCACAGTCAAGATTCTCTCAGGTGAAAATGTGAACATAGGAGCTTGACCATACATAAGGATGTAGAGTAATTTGAGATGCTTTGGGGCATCCAAGACACCCATGGCTTGGGTCTGACAGGGAAGGAGCACAGCCTTCTGGCGCAGCAGCTGGATGCTACATAGGACACCTCTGATTGCTTAAAATGGCATTACGTGTATATGTTTAATCCCATCCTATTTTTCCACTGGTAACAACAGTAACTTGGTCATCTTGCTCAGATGTACACACTACATTGTAGATACTCAAATCTAAAATGACCAATGATGAATACTACCCCTAAAGTTAGATGACCTCAATCTCACCCTTATAAGTATATCTAAAGTCAAGAGACTTAGGACCATGTCAATATGTCCTGAAAGTAACTATTAGCAAAAATTGCAGGACCCAATGTTCTTTGGTCTAAAACTGAGGTAGGATTTTTTATTCTTGATATCATGCTCTGTTGATTTCTTCAAGCCACAATGAAGCAGTCATAGATAATATTCACAGTGATTTACTCATATTTGTTCTGAAGTTAAAGGCCATAACAGTTAATCCCATCTTGGTTGACATGGCAGGTAGTCCGTTACGTACTGTATACGAAATATTTGGTAGTACAAACATGTATTGTTTAAAGCAAACAGGCAAGTTGAATCTCCTTGACTGAACTTGGAACAGATTAGCCAACTCATCATTACCAAAGCCACATCAAATCTTCACAAAAGCTACTGTCATGTATTCACTTACTGCTTAGTCCATTGTTGCAAACATGAGGACAGTTTCTGCAGGTGTTTCTTTTGGGGTAAGTTGTGTCAGTAGAGCTCATTAGATTTCCTCTGAAATTTTCAAATGTTGTAGAATAGATCAATATCTTTTCAATATATCTATTCCAAAGAGAAGAAACCTTGCTCCCTGGTGCTGCAGTTGCTACCCAAGGGGAGAAATGAATATCTAGTGTCTATCTAATTTCCAGACAACTGAATTCCAACTTAAATAAAGCTCTAGAACTGGCAGAGACATGCTGCTCTTACTCATTTCCATAGCCTTATTTGTTTTGGGGAGAAATTAACAGAAGGATAATTCAATGGGTTCTGAAACTGGGTGCATGTACTAATTGCAGTACTGAGCAAATACCTAGTGGTTACAATGCAGTAAAATCCTGGCACAATTTTGGGAGATATTACTGTCACTGTAACCGCTATCAGCAGTGCTACACAGCAAAATGTTGATTCTCCTAATGCAGCATAATTTTTATAGTTGAAGTAATATCTGGGATTGATTTCCCACCACTGTCCTGGATGTTGTTGGTTCGTTAAACATGAAGGTTTGGGTTTCATCAAACTGCTCCTGGATTGAAGATGATCATGAGGGGTGTGCACTTGCATAATAGGGATTTTAACCATTGGAAAAATGTAGACAAAACACAGACTTTGCTTGCTTTTGTCAAGGAAGAGCTATGAAACCATTCAGGCATCTCCAGAACAAAAGAGAATGGCATACAAAGGAGACAGAGCAAGTGCTTCAAAATAGCATTTTGGACACCTCTCAAATATCTTTAGCAATGTTAAACTGATCATTCTTGCACGCCGACATATACATTAAACACTTCGACCTGACTGTCATTTATACCAAGGTTTCTTTGATCTGCTGTGACAGCTTAAAAGAGAACTTCAAATGTGAGCAAATGTTTTGCTGCTATCCTACCTCTCACCTGTTTACATTGCCAAAATCATGCTCATATACACAAAGACTTTCTGTATATGAGAATCTGACTCTGTCCTTTAAGTTGATTTGTCTGTAAAGTTTTTAGTAAGAAACAGTTTAAACCTTGACCCTTTGCTGAGCCTCTATATCAATGCCCAGAGTCCAATCATCCTCATCTTTGAAGGAAGGCTTTCTCTTCATTCTTTTCTGATTCTTGCTTTACCTTAGTGCCCCTTTTCTACCTTAGTTGATGAGAGTAAAATGTCTTGCTGACAGTTGAAGTGGATTATTAGCTTTCATAACAGATCAGTGTCATCAGATTAAGATTTCCATTTTCCTATTGTAGATTTAGCAGCTTGGTTAGCTGTCTGCTGCTTTACATTCTCAGCTCCAGCACATCAGAAAATTCATAGAATCATAGAATAGTTTGTGTTGGAAGGGACTATTAAAGGTCACCTAGTCCAACCCGCTGCAATGGACAGGGATATCTTCAACTAGATCAGGTTGCTCAGAGCCCCATCCAACCTGACCCTGAATGTTTCCAGGGACGGGGCATCTATCACTTCTCTGGGCAACCTGTTCTGGTGTTTCACCACTCTCATTGCAAAAAATTTCTTCCTTATCTCTCATCTAAATATTTCCTCTTTTAGTTTAAAACCATTATCCCTTGGTCTCTCACTACAGGCACTACTAAAATGTTAGTCCCCATCTTTCTTATAAGCCCCCATTAAGTATTGAAAGGAATTAAGAATCTTAAGGTTTTGGAAATAATTTTGTTATACTTCTGCTCCTCTTTTCCCTGTATAGAAAAGAATTCCAAGAAACTTAGACCAATTAGGAAGTACTTGAGGAAAACAAGCAAACAAAGAAACCTACTTTTGCATTGCCTTCCATAATTAGAACTATAAGATAAAGTGTACTTGCCTGCCCAGGCTTTAGCATCCTTTGAAGCTTCTTCATTTCACACATTAAGAAAATATGGGACAAGGAACACAACTAGTTCAAAGGATAAAATAAACTGCTGAAGGTGGCTTTACCTTCAGCTATTCAAGCTGAATATTTTCCACACCTTTTACTGAGACCTGTGTGTCTAAACTCCTAAGACCTGTTGAATTTCTTAGCCTGGTGTGCACAGGTAATTCAACTGTCCGCAGAACAAATCTTAAAATTGCTTACGTCTCTTATGGATACTATATTTCTCTGAATCTATAAAAACTGCTCACGTAATCAGGTTTCTCCTGAAGGAATTAGATCTCCAAATATAGGTATCTAATCTTTTAAAGGAAACTTTTTCTCATTTGCTTAGTGGACCAAATGTCTCATGAGATATAATGATAAACTTTTACCTTTAACTAACTGATTGAATTTTTAGTTAATAAATACTGAGCTGAAGCCACGTTCCTCAGTTACTTGTCAAACCGGTTGTTGATTTGAATTCATTACTATTTGAGGAACTGCTTACTGAGTAAAGAAAACTTCCATACTAGCACAAATTTCCAGCATTATTGGCTAATTAAGGCTTTGTCTACACTAGCAGCTGGGGACTTTAGGCAATCTCATGCCCATATGCACTAACGATTTACATTGTAAATCTTTTGGCTAGGTCTTAAGTGACAGTCTTGCCTGATGCTGCAAAAAATGTTGGCATGAGGCTGATCTGACCCCTTCATACCATGTGCTTTGAAATTATCTGGGCACACAATCTGTAAGCACTATAAATCGATCTGCTGCAATCCCACAAGTCCCTGTTTTTGATTTCTTGCAGTTCCTGCAAATCCTTTCTTTTCTTTTTGCCACCCATAAGTACAGACAATCTCAGGAAAAGGCAGACAATTCACAATCGATTACTGAAAGAGCTCAACTTCATATGGTATAAGGGAAATTGATTCATTTTAGCCCTTACTCAGGTAGTATGAAGCATCAGGTGCGTGATTTATAGTCTTTGGGAATGGAGAGCTGGTTTAGGTTCACTGCAGACAATTCAAAGTTGGTCATAAATATCAGATGAGATTTCCTTTGCATAGCATCATGAAGGCAATGCTTCAAGGTAGCTCATGGCAGAGACATAACATTTAGCAAGATAAAATAAAGTTTACCTTGCAAACTTTCTATGCAGATTTTTCCAAGTCTTTTTGCAAAGATCTTAATTTCATTACACTACCATCTAAGAACAAATTGGGCCTTTGACTTTTACGCATGTGTGATACATAATGAAGAAAAATATTTTCAAGACTAATAGTCTTGAAAACACAAGGAATGCTAGAATTTCTCAGATCACTCAGAAAGCAGCCTGCTTTTATTGAATCCAGAACAGGGTATTTGTTTACCACTCTTGATATTTTGTTCAGTGGCTAACAACAATTTCAGTCCTTATTCTCTACAGTTCCTCTCCTTTTTATTTCCAGACTTTCTGCATTTCTCACCATCATCAGTACTACTTATTCTTTTGATTAAAAGGATGAAGGATGATTTATAATATCTGCCTTCTTAATATCTTTCATCTCCACAGCATAGTGCATACATAAGTAGTACTATCCAGCCCAAATCCTGCCTAAATTAGAACTAGATCTTAGATTTTTTCATAAAGTCTCCCTTTTCTTAGGCAGAAATAAAGGTGTTCACGGTGGGGAACATAGATATTTACACTAAGAGAACAGCATGCCTTTCAGGAGGGGCTGAATTTCCAGCGGAGAGAGGGAAGCCCGTAGGATAAGCAGACTGGATCTTCCTCTGCAGAGGCTGCAATGTGAGCAGCCTTAAGGTGACCTGGCTAGAAGGGGAAAATTACTGCACAGAAGAAAATTTCTGCTCAAAAATATTGACAGAGGAATTGCCTGCCAGCGTGGGAGCTGCAAGCCTGGGAACTAAGCCTTCAAACTAGAAACATCCTTGAAAAGTGCAACTGGCCTCTCTGAAGTATAGCTGGAATACCCAGGAGCCAGAGACATCCTGAGATACTATTGATAAGCACAAGGAACTATAACAGCAATTTATCATCTGAAAAAGTGGAAACAGTCTAGGAAAATAAAACTGGTCTGAAAGAACCCAAACTATCATCATCTATTGGCTGGTACAGCTGAAAATAGAAATTAACACCGTCTATTGGCTCCTCGAAGTGGTGATGTCCTATGCCCTCTTGTATCTCTACTATATAAAAAGGACTTATGTTTTATCCAAAATGGAGCCTCCGCCTCTGAGACCTTCCCATTCTGCATGTACTTTTCCTTTCCTTTCCTAAACAGGCTGATTTCTCGGCACAAACTTTCTATGAGATCTTGGATTCTCACCAGGGAAATCTCGTCGACTTCAGACTCTGTGATATGGATCATCTTTGAAGTGAGACTTTGTCTGTTAACTTATTGGTCCCCCTTTGGGTCTACTTTTGGATCAGGTCAGTTTGTCTTTCCTCCTCTGGGATGGTTTGGTTCCTCCCTAGGATCAGTTTCCCCTCCCCTTTGTAAGGGTTTGTACCCTTTCGAAATCTGTCAAATTCATTCAACACCAGCATTATATATCCATGTAAGTAATCTTTTATAAGTGTATCAGCTGTTATATTGTTGATAAATTGCTTCACCAATGATGTTTGGAGTGACCTGTAACAGTATATACCTACTGGTTACTGTTGTTATTGGTTGTTGCAATACGATTGGTTGCTGCTATTATTAACTGCTGCTATACTATTAATTGCTACTATATTATTGATTGCTGGTAAAACTTGTAATAACTTGGGATATATAAATCTACTCACTCTATTAATCATAGGTATACTTGCTAGTGGTGAATATTTGTGGTAATTTATAATAAACTAGAGAAATTTAGAGAATAAAAGCCCCTGTGCCCTTGTGTATTACAAAATCCTATGAACCCCCGATCAAGATCTCTGTGCACCTGCAGGCCAGGTAACCCTTTAGGCCATGACAGACTGGCTTGGTGGCAAAGGGTGCAAAGAATTCCTCTCCCTAATATCAGACTCTTCAGCATTGAACAAGAATGGCAGGCCAGATTCCACACAATTTTAAGAGTTCATTCCTTTATAATATAATGAAATTAATAAAAATGAGCAGCCATGTAATTTCTGATACATGATTTGATGGGTCTGGAAAAAAGAGAATCACAGGATGGTTGAGGTTGGAAGGTATCTCTGGAGGTCATCTTGTCCAACCTCCCCTGCTCAAGCAGAGACACCCAAAGTCAGTTTCCCAGCACAGCCTCCTGATGGTTCTTGAATATCTCGATGGAGGGAGCTACTCTCCAAGTCATAGTTCCTGTAGTACCTGGTGACAAGATGAGGTATCGAGACATTTCAGCCAAAACGGTTGCAAATTTCTTCTTGCCTCCACCGGAAGGTCAATGAAAATTGAGGCTTCTGGAGAACGGTGAACATGAACAACATCGTCACCACAAATACCACCATCAGCCTGTTGCTAGCTGTTGGAATTATTCATCATAGTAGGTCAGTGTTTATGGCAGTGACCTCATCTCGTGTCTCTGTCAAGTAGACAAAGTAGAATAAACTGCAGCAGAGTCCTAAAATGCAACTAAAGATTTAAGGAAAAGCATTTAATTAAATAGATATTTATTTGCATTTTCAGACCTTACATTATATTGATTTAGGTGCCAGCCTGGGACAGAGGCTTGCCAGCAATAATGGAAGATTTCCGTGGCTGCAAGAAGTCTTTCTGGTAATTATATGTCGGGTCTTCTCAAAAGATGTCTAAGGAAACACCAAAACTGTCTGAGGGGGTACCTCAAATTTCAAGTTCATACCTGCCTGAGGTAGATGAGATCCAGCAAATGGCTGGATGAGCACAGCTGGTAGACTCATCTCTGAAAAGAAAAAAACATTTTTGGATTCCCTGAACTGCTTGGAGTTTAATCACCTGGAGGGTTCCCGTAAAACTGTCTTAGAAAAGACATATAATTAATACGTCATAGAGTGTGACTTCATTGAATGACTAATAATAAAACAGATATAACTACAGGAAGTAATAGTCTCAATCTTGGCAGGAAGCATTGGTGTTCATTCTGAAATGCTCCAGTCAAATGTATCATCTCACTTATCAGAGTTGAACACAAAATACAAATTTTGCCGGATTTCACTTCTGTAAGGAAAGTTAAAATACACGTGGGATACTGACTAGGCAAGTCTGCTTGGTAAGTCTTTCATCCCATCTGCACATCAGTCCCATGGTTCCAGGATATCTCATGATAGTTTCCATCAACTCCAAGATTTACAGCTCTCCAGCTAATGGGTCGGCCTGTATATTGATACTCATAAATTAAATAAGGCATGATCCTATGCATTGCAGTGCAGTGCAAAGCCTCTTGCTTAAACTGTTAGCACAGGCCATAGCTGGAGCTTAGGCCTATCAGCACTCTTGAGACAATCCCAGGGTAAATTTCAGCAGTTGCTGTGGACTAAGGACCATCCTTAACCAGTAGTTTAGGACCAACCATACCATTTGGAGAGTAACAGCTGTAGCTGGACCCAATGACTTGGCCTCAGGGTCAGAAGACAGGCCTGGCAATGTTTACATCACTTGTATAGGTGTAGTCCCAGTTGTAGAATGGAAGGGCTGTATGCTGCCGCCTATGTGGATAAACAAAGCTGCTTCACCTTACAGTGTAGTGAATATGGGCTCTGTATATCACATAGACAGTAGAGTTAAATGCTGGGGGAGGATATTTGGAGCTTAGTAGCAGTTTCTAGGCGAAATGAATAGCTCTTTATGGGTTTATAAGCACAGGTCAAATATACTACTGCAAACCATCCCAGAAATTGGAATAATTACAGTTTCCCGTGAAGTCCACATCTGTATCGGAATTCACTATTGCGGAACATATGGAAAAGCTCAAGATGATAATAAAATTCACTGTTGGTTTATGGTCGCTTAGCAGTTATGACATAACTAAAGGCCAGGACAAGCTCCTTGAGCTGTCTCCGTCATGACCTGCCACAGGAAAAGAGTCCAAATGGCCTTTGTGACTCCCAGGTTTGGCATCCACGACTAGCTCTCCCTCCCTGCCAGCCTGAAGGTAGGTTGTTGCTCTAGAATACGAGTAAGTCACCATCCATAACACATTGTGATACCTTAGGTTGATACATTGTTCTTCGCAAACACCCATGGAAAATTTCCGTGTTTCCTGATGAGAGGATCCTCTTCCCACCAGCCCATGAACCTGATCTCAAGGCAGATCTGACTTGAGGGGGTGTAGTGGGGCTGATGATACATTTCAGAAGATACTTCTAACAACTGTCACTACCATTTTGGGTTACTTCTTATATAAAGTTTTTATTTGTTTTGCTATTTGTAGCAAAAAAAATAAAGCCATGTTTACAGTTCAGCAAAGAACTGAAATGTGTGCTCCAGTTTATTCGTTCATTCTCAATCAGGACAAGGTTTGAAAATAGTTTTATCATTTTTATTCACACTCCTCTGATCATAACGAGTATTTAATACAGTCATTATCTTAGGCAATTTTTTAAATGTTGTTTTGAATATGAATCACTTTTCAAATAAGGATCTGAATCATTATGGGCCCTCAATCAAAGGGCGCATTGCTCAGATAAGAAAAAGCAGAGGTATCTTTCTGTCCAAAATATGGGATAATTAGAACACCCTGGAAACTGCCTCAGTCCTACAGCAGGAATAGTCCTATTGCACAAACTCCTATAAAGTAGAGATGGAATGGTAAAATAAACGTGTTGGTTCAGCCTTTCTGCTGGGTATATTGTATTTCCATCACAAAGCACTGGGGGTAGCAAATTTCCCAGCTCTCATAAGATCTCAGATCTTATGATCTTTAGAGATCCTCTCTCTAAAGATACAGACTCTAGCCCAATTTTGCACTGGAAAACCACATCGTTGTCACCTTTGCTCATATGCTACTGGCAACCACAGGCTTATGTAGACGTAAGGATACGCTTATTTAAACAGAAGATTGACTGTGAATCCACTTAGTTCAGCTTCTTCAATTTTGTCTGTGTAACGGATAAATGGCTTCACAGATATTGAGCTTTTGGTGTTTTTGCAGTTGCAGATTATTAAAAATATCCAAGATAATCAAATGATACTAAGTTGTTACCTAATGCATTACAGCAGTAAAAAAGATGTTTGTAACATTGTCTCATTTGGAACCGATACAGAAAAGCATTTCTTGCCGTCATTTTGGCAAAGAAGCAAAGCTTTATGATGTCCATTTTTAAAGATTAAAAGCAATGGACTTTTAGTGAAAGGAGTGAGAATTTATCTTCTGTCTCTATAGAAAGATGGTAGAAATGAATGGTATCAACATATGAAACAATCCGAGACCCTTGTATTTCTTTTTACCTATTTTGATGTTATACCTTAAATGATATCTGATTACATCCGAGCAGAGAAATCTTCTCTGTCTTTGTCATGCCTGCTGCCAAGTGGTATAAGAAATATTTAGGTTTTTAACTGGCTGTTACTGTAGACACCAGTAGCATGCAATGTGTGCAATTACAGTCAGAATATGAAGTTGTCTCTGGGTTAATTTACCTGCTGATATTACAGTAAATTAGTGCAGCAGCCACAGTACCACAGGTTTCAGGATCTGTGAATATATATTCTGAAGGTATTCTTTGTAATAGGTATTCTTTAGCTATTTAATTGTATCACACCTCTTGCAAGTTTCAGCTAATCCCTGCCATTTACTTAGGCACTATCTATCATTTAAAATCAAATACATTCTTACAATCATTTCACAATCAGTTCAGCCTGGCTTAACACAGAATGACTCCCAGCAACTCCCAAGGGAGTGCCATATTGAAATAATCCTGATGTTTATTGTCTATTTTCCTGGACAAATAAAAATGGATTAGAAGTAGCTTTACCCTTATTTTTATAGGATTAAAAATAAAGTCAAGTCTTACATTGTCCTTGACAAACAAAGTTCATCATACAGTACTGATGTAACAGAAGGTCAGTTTGTTTCATTTGTTCAATCATGAGCACTCAGCATTTACGTTTTGCATTTTAATGGCCTGATTTGTAGTTTTAATCTTATAATTTAACGAGAGAAAGGAGAAATGCAAATATTTGCATTCGTGCAGAGGTACTGATATTTAATATTCAGAATAACCATAAAGATAGAAACCCTGCGTAAAGTTTATGGCCTTATGCATTCATAACAGTAATAGTGAAGGATGTGACTCAATCTGCCTATCTACCCTAATGAAAAGGACAATATATAAAGCGTAACGAAACATCATTCCAAGGCAAGTGGTAAGCTAGTTTACATTTTAAAAGAGGAGGTACCCTCTTTTGCTTCCGTTGCTTTAATTCTATTTGCTGCAATTAGATCCCTGGAAATAAGTAAAAAAATTCTACTTTAGTCATTCACTTGCAGTTATAAAAGTATTTGCAGACGTTTGGTATTGGACCATTAGAATTTAAAAATGCAATGTGACTGAAGTGCCATAGACTTGAAGTGTTGTTATAATAATCAGATCCACTGGTATTCAAGTAATTTTCTTTTTCTTGAGGCCTGTCTGAGGGACTTGGTTAGTGGTAACTTGGCAGTACTAGGTTAATGGTTGAACTTGATGATCTTAAAGGTCTCTTCCAACCACAATAATTCTAGGATTCTATGATTCTATGATAGTCATTGTACTTACAGTTTAAAAATAAATATTTACTTAACAGAAATCTCCTTTCACAGAGCCTGGGACATTCAGGCAAGCTGATCTCTGATCTGTTTCCTTACTAAATACATGCTGTGGGTTTTCACACTGTATTTCTTGCTTTGAGGACAAATCTTTTACAGAAATCAAAGAAACCAGGATGTTGCACAGGATAACCTTAACCTTTATAGTAATTGCTCCACATACCCGGACTGCATGATTGACATGCATCAATTTGTTCACGTGAATAAACTCTCCTCCATGACATCTGAGTGATGATTTACAACCAGTTTTCCTGAAAGTGGGTGGTAGTCATCTCATATTTGCACTTCCTTCTGGATGAACATGAAGACGAAGCAAGGATGACGAAGTCTGAACCTGAGACATGTCAAATAAATCTTCTGTATCCTTTTCTTTTTTTTCCCCCCAGAAGTCTTTGTTGCTGTAGAAGGCCAGATTCTTTGATCTTTTCTTATTTTTATTCAGCCTGTTCTCTGACATAAAGTGATATAAAATTCTGCTCCAAAATGGAGAGATATAGTTTTCCAGTACAATATATGTTAGTATACACCTTATCCTCTAATCAAAGTACATGTTTTCCTGTTACTTAACTTCCTCCTTTCTTAGAGGTGATACAAGACACAGGTATTTATCAATCATATCATCTCTGACATTTCAGAAAACTACTGGCTGCTCATAATATTGAAATATTACTCTGGTGATTCATGAAGAATTTCTTTTAGCTGGCACTGAATGAAGATTATACAATATGTGACCTTCTCAATGCTTATAAATATTATACATGCTTTTACAGAAGTCAGTTTCAACACTGTGTCAAAATATTTACTTACTTATTGTGGATTTGGGCTTATAATGAGCTAAAGGATCCTGCCTCATTCATCCAGAGTAATTGAAGGCATAAATGACTGCAAGCAATTTCTATCGGCCACCTGCATGAAGGAGCATTTGTTGAAATTGCCTTTCCCCTGTAAGCAATTATCAGATTTGTTAGTGACAGTATCACATTGAGCTTCATTAACCAACAGCTTCTGGGTCCTGCAACACTGAATGTGCTTAATTATAATCCCAGTTTACTACGCTTATTATCACAAATGCATCCTAACCATAAAAATTAAACTTATTAATTGCAGCTTTATTGCTGAATAAAGCAATAGCCGAGCTAGATTTTTCTAGTTTGTGTTTGGCATGGAGATTGTGTGGTTGGACAGGGAAACACTAAAATTATTGACAACTTAGCCTGGAGAAGAAAAGGCTGAGGGGAGACATTTATGTTTACAAGAATCTAAAGGGTGGGTTTAAGGAGGATGAAGCCAGACTCTTTTCAGTGGTTCCCAGTAACAGGACGAGGGGTTATGGGCACAAGCTGGAACATAGGAAGTTCCGTTCAAATACACGGAAAAACTTCTTTACGGTGAGGGTGACAGAGCGCTGGAACAGGCTGCCCAGGGAGGTTGTGGAGTCCCCTTCTCTGGAGACTTTCAAGACCCGCCTGGATGCAGTCCTGAGTGATGTGCTCTGGGCAATCCTGCTTTAGCAGGGGAGTGGGACTAGATGATCTCTAGAGATCCCTTCCAACTCTGAAAAATTCCCCGATACCATGATTCCATAATGCCATGAAGGGAGTTTTGTCACCTCTCTAAAAACTGAGATTTGATATAGTGCTAGTTGATGTGCTAGCACAACTTTATGTTGCAGCACTCTCACTACTAGACAATAGTTTTTTGAGCCATGGAAGTGCTGAAGCTGCGGATGGGATTTAGTTGACAGATTAAGACATCTATATTTAAGTGGCCAGATGTAGGTGTGCACTAGGTGTTCAAATCACATCACAGTCAACCGAGCTCAGTCAATACAGGGAAATCTACAGCTGTTCTGCTGACCAAGTGTCTAAATAGCTCCAAGATTAACATCGTCTTTCTCTTGTTAGGGGCACAAGTTTTCATTATATAGCTCCAAGATTAACATCGTCTTTCTCTTGTTAGGGGCACAAATTTTCATTTCTCTTCTCTATCTAGTCAGTCGTTTTAATGCAATTTTTGAAATATAATACTTGCAATGATTTTGATGCCGCTAAGTGATGCAACACTAGGAAATAATCCTGAGCACTGGCACCTGGTTGCTCTGTTTCCCTGGGTCCTGGCCTGGTGTAGGCCAGGGACAATATAGAATCCTAGAATCACAGAATCCTCTAGGTTGGAAGGGACGTTTAAGATCATTGAGTCCAACTGTTAACACTGCCAAGTCCACCACTAAACCATGTCCCTCAGCATCACATCTACACCTCTTTTCAATACCTCCAGGGATGGTGACTCCACCACTTCCCTGGGCGCCTGTTCCAATATTTGATAACCCTTTTGGTGAATAAATTTTTCCCAATATCCAATCTAAACCTTCCCTGGTGCAACTTGAGGCCGTTTGCTCTTGTCCTATCACTTGTTATTTGGGAGAAGAGACCTATTCCCACCTTGCTACGACCTCCTTTCAGGTAGTTGTAGAGTGATATGCAGTATCCATCTCCCAAACAATTCCTGAGCATAATCTGAGAGTTAACATGGACCAAAGACCAGTACTAAGAGACTTTTTGGATGTGGCTGCCTGGTTTTGGAAGTTAAAAAAATTTAATAATATGGCATGGCTTGACTATGCACTTGTGCCTATAGGCACAATGTTAAGTATAGTTATAGCCAGTGAAATCCCTCTTTTTTATCAAACATAGTAGGTTGAAGACAGGGTTCAAATATTATTAAGGTAAACAGTGACTGCCAAAGACAGATGTACAGGTGAAAGGTGACTACATGTCATGATAGCATTTAAACCAGGCTAACAATACACTAACTGAAACATGACTCAGTCAAACTAGCCTGAAATCATGTTAATAAAACATGGGGCAAAAACTCCTCTGCATATTTACATAAAAGTGGGTTACCGTGGCTGCTTCTTGAAGGTCTTATCTGAGACGTTTCAGCCACACTCCTGCACTGGGACTTGTGCATTTCTCACGTGAGTATATTTAACATTCTGTCACATCCACAAAAGGCAATGGCATGTCAACAGACCTCTCATTGTTTGAAGACTACCTGGGTAAGCTGCCGTGAGACCAACTGGCCCAATCTGCCACATTCATGCTCTTAAAGAGGGAGTCTGCATCTCGCTGTGTGCTCAGACAAGGTCTGGTGTACGTCCTGAAGCCTGCCTAGGAAATATATGGGTCATTGCTCATGGATCCAAGCCCAAACAGTTTCAGACCCCGTTCTAACGCTTCAGCAATGTAAACAAAAATGAAATTCCATTGTAAAGCCATGTTCCCCCGCACTGCTGGATGCACTAATACAGGCATAGCTTTTGGGAATGTTTTAATTCAAGCAGAAGTCAATCTTTCACTAACTCTCTGCACATGAAATGTAGTTTAAGTGGGTACAGTCCAACATGTAATGACCCACTGAGGTGGGACATGGTGTAGGTGGAGCTCTGAATTGAAATATTTGCTGAAGGTCTTACGGTTTTAGGAAATGACCTTTGGTCTGAGTACTTGTAATGAATCATCTTATTTTGTAACAAAATTTGCAACTTAAAAAAGTTCTGACTATTTTTAGGAGCGATTAAAATTCTTTCAGCTTATGTCTACACTACAAAGACACCCCAGCAGGAGCAGTGTCAGTTAACCCAGAACCTGAAGTGCTAAAGGTAAATTTCACAAATGCATAAGCTAACATATCTGTGCCAGGAGGCACCAACCAGCATGTACTTGCTACCTCGAAGTAGCTCCAGACTGATGATTCTTTATTATATGCCATTCCATGGTCTTTATAAGACCTTCTTTGCTTTACTTTGCAAATCATTCATTGAATTCAACAACCTTATTTTTCAAGCAACATGGTTTTGAAGATGGACCAGGAATTCTCTCTCATAGTTGACTTCATTTTTTCCTTTGGTTACTGATCACAGATTGTTCTTCTGGAGCTTTCTCACTTTCTGTTCCCAAAACTCTGCTTAGGGTCTTCGTGCTTATTGACGTAACTTTTTAAATCTTGTGGGGGGGGGAAAGACATCGAATTCCCCTATGAAAAGTCCTGTTGTGAATCATAACAGACACAAAAAAGAGTTTAATCCAACTATCTTTAGTAATGCCTAGAAGTATTGCTTTACCTACATTGTAAATATTAGTGGGTCCAGGGGAGGACCACCAAAATGATTAGAGGGCTGGAGCACCTCTCTTATGAAGACAGGCTGAGAGAATTTGAGTTGTTCAGCCTGGAGAAGAGAAGGCTCTGAGGAGACCTTACTAGGGGCCTTTCAATATATAATGGGGATTATTGAAAGATGAGAGAGATACTTTTTATCAGAGCCTTTAGTGGCAGGACAAGGGGCAATGGTTTTAAACTGAAAGAGGGTAGAGTTACACTACATATAAAGAAGAAATTCTTTACTGTGAAGATGGTGAGAGACTGGCCCAGGTTGCCCAGCGAAGCTGTGGCTGCCCCGTCCCTGGAGGGGTTCTTTGTCCTTTGATTTTAAAAAATCATAACATGAAATTTTCAGTACCAAAAAAGCAATATCTGCTGTTCGTCATAAGCTGTAATAATCTTTTCTTGAGAATACTAATTAATTTCAGACAGCGAAAATGAGAAAATTATTTAAATTTGATTTAACCATAATTAAAAGAAAGCAAAGCATATAAGTATACCCTGAATTTGCAGATTCTAATTCAACACTACAGTCAGCAATCCCTAGAGTCATTATCTGTCCATTACAGCAAATTATATTGAAGATAGGATTTTAGATGCTAGGCATTATCTATGTAAACCAAAGAAAAAAAGTCTTCTAGCAAAACCCATGAGTTCAATTACAATCACAGTTTATATCGAATGACCTGATTGAAAACTCTCAGATTTATGTAAAGCTTCCAATAATTTTTAAAAGCTTTGATTAAGTTTATAAATGGGAGCTAGACCTTTGGTCAGATGATAATGAGCTCTCCTTAACTTCTAAAGATGGCCATGTATGTGTAGAGGAGAAATAGTATTTGCACCTGGCTATTAGCTGAAGAGAGATTATTGTAATATGTTTATTCTGATGTGGACTCCAGACTCACTCAGCAGCAAGTCCATCTTCTCTCAGTGCATAAAGGTGAAATTGGATGTATTAAGTCTCTGGGTAAAATAAGTATAAATGATAATGAAAATATATTTGTTGTTATGGTAAGTAAAGTAGAAAACATCTGATTATTTCACAAAAATCCAGGAGCGGAAGAATCTTGTTTGACAATTATTATTTTTCAAATGAAGAGTCAGTTTCAAAGAACCAATTTAACTAAAATATCACCTATAATAAAAGTGATGTTTTTCAGTTTTTAATTTCCTTCACAAATGTTGATAGAATAGGTTTTTTTCCTATCGAGATTATCAATAGTGTGTCAGTTGTGAATTGTCTTTTTAATATTGATTCCTCCTTGTACAGAGGCAAAAAATATTTGACTTGTGTCAAGAAATAGATTATGCTTTCAATTATGTGTTTCCATTTTTTAGTTCGCTTTTCCTTTTTAGGCATATCTTTATCTTAATGCAAGCAAGACAACCTATGAGATATAAATCTCAATGTGTGTGATGAGTTTAATCATAAGTTGCTGGTTTCCAAAGTGATATGTGAAGGTTAAAGAGATTTACTTTGGTTCATAAATATCTTTATGAATCATATCATATGCCCATAAGACATTCAGCATGGCCCAAACCACCTAAGCCAGTGGCACCATAGGATTGTTCCTTGAGGTGTTTACAGAGCTTCTCACCATTTCTCTGGGTTTTCCTGCTTGCAGCACCATCATGTTGTCTCAAAAGACACCATTCATGAATTCTTTGGAGATGTTGCTTCATTCTGCCTACACACCCTGCATGATTGGGCCATAATTCATCGCTGATGCCTTTGGACACTATTGCCACGTGTGCCATTACTTACCACATAAACAAGGCTACCTATGGAGTCTCAGGTATGTGATAGGGAAGTAATACCTCATTACTTTACAATACGACCATACAAAGAACGTTAGATCACCTTAAAATTTTCTCATGTCAAAAATATGACTTAAATAAATAAAATGTGAGCTTCACAATTTTTTGTGGTGTCATATCTCTGTCATATGGTATGTTTCTGATTTTGATACTGCAGACCAAGAGGAAACAACGGTGGTAACTGGCTATTATTGACAGTTTAGCCACGTAAAAAGTGTAGACTTCATTAAAAGCATAGACATCATCACAGATAAAAGGAGTGGGATAAAATTACTTGGAGTGGAGCAGGACACAGCAACAGGACTTATGCCTTAAGTATTACTGTACCATTCCTGTAAATATAGATGTCTACATCTAGTTACTTGATTTCTCTTTGGAGTGAATGAGAAGAAGGCAACATTTTAGTGACAATTCATACTAAAGACTTTAGTATTTGCTGTAGAATGAGTTGAACTGAAATCTGGAAACACCCATTTCCTCTTTTGACCACAATAGGGAGACTAGTAGGTTTTCAAAGGGATTTTCACTTCATTGTTTGCCAGAACTGGACGAACTGTACCTTCAGAGCTTCCTTCAATATCCTACTTTGCAAGCAAATAACTTGAAGAGTAGTATCTAAGTAAAGAACAATTACTCTCTTGTGCTTGTGTTTGGATCACCTGGGAAAAGGACAAAAGGTTAACGAACAAGTTGGGTTTTATCTAATCTATGATAGAAATTTCATTGGACATCAGTCTACTAACTATAAATTAAATATATTCACAAATATGTATGTGTATACATACTTAAGTACATACACATACATGCAGTTTACTTTTTCCTCTTTACTGACATTTTAAAGAGGAATTTTTATCTTTCTAATCTAAAAATTTTTATTTCAAATGTTACTTTTCTCACAAAACTTAACAACAAAAGTTGAAAAAAAAACCCCAAAACATATTTTCAAAAGTATTATTGAAAAGGTCCTTCTTTCCTTCCAGGTTGACCATCACCCTTAATTGCCTAAATGTGGAGAATAGTTCCTCCCCAAACCTTTTTTTTTTTTTTTTAATGGGCAGAGCTCACTTCAATGTTAGATGGAGCAAAAAGACATACACCCTCACGGCAAGAAACTTTTTCTTGATATGGGAAATTTCTGAATGAACAAGTGCCATGATTTAGACTCTTCATTTATCCTTTTTTATTCTCCAGCTGGGAATAAAGAAAATTCACTAAAAAAAATCACTATACTGGTATGCTCTACCATGCTTATGAAAAACAAAGAAATCAAATTCAAAAGGAGATCCCATTGTCAGTTTCAGTAATGTGGCGTTTCTAAGACATAGGAATAGGTACAAAATAGGAACCTTGACTAAGTTAGCAGTGTAGTCTCTGAGGTGAAAAAGGAACATCAAATATTCTGGCTGACATCTTGCTTGTTTGGATGAATGAGCTGTAGAAGTATTGACTCAAAGGAAGAATTCTGGAGTCATATAATCCAACCTCCTATTAATTGTGGAATTAAGGAGGACTTTTCTCAATGAGTAAAATCAGTCTCCCACGCAACTGTTGGAGTTCCTGACTTTAATAAGGTTTTATAAGACATTAATAAAGGATGACTTCTGTCTAAAAAGTAATTTATTTAGTAAGATAATGATACTACACTTTTCCTATTTTTATACATAGAGAAATATCATCAGCGTACTTGATATCTGAAAATCTTCAAAGATATTTAATGTTGTTATTTTATGTAAGAAACAAAATATGGTAGAAATCCAGATTTGATATCCAGAATAGTAATGTTGGGGGTTGGACCAGATGACTTCTAAAGGTTCCTTTTCAACTCAAGTCACTCTATGATTCTATGATTAAAATTAACAGCCTCTACTATCTGGATAAGTGTGTTCAAACCTTCAAGGAATTCATAAAAATGCCACAGCCCTTCTTCTTATTCTGGTCTTTGATTTTAGCTGAACTCAGGGCTGAGCATGCTTTCAAGATTACAGCCAATGACTCTGAGAGAGGAATACATAAATTGTGTCTATTTTTAAGTACAAACTAAGTACTATCTATGAAGTCAGTGCAAGGAAAATGGAGCTTATCCTTGCTTAATCACCTAAGAAAACTGTTTGGATAAACCTCTGCGCTTACAGACTATTATGTGATTAGAACTGGGAGGTGTTTTAATGGATTGGTCCATTGTAACATATTGGTCCATATGGACCATAGATAACAAAGTGCCATTTGTGTTTTAAATGAAGTCAATGGGTGTTGGCACGCACTTTGTTTAATTGTGAAAATATTTTGCAAATATAAAGTGGAGCTTACATGGTATTAGGTGTTATATTTTCAAAGTTTGGTTCTCCAACTGCCCTAGTTAACTGTATAGTCATTTCAGAGCTGTAGCTGTCTCTGGTTTGCAACAATAAAATTCCTTAGAGCTTGGTACACCATAAATTTTTACAAATGAGCACATAAGCATTCATTTCCTGCCTAGGTTAAGCTTTAACTCACAAAGATGACGTCCTCTTACCTGTGTCATTTGAGGAAGCTGGCCTTGTTGGCATCCTCTGAATGTGTTTTGTGTGTATCACAGAGACTGGACTGCACAGTGAAGCCTGGCTGCTGTTTTGATGTAATAAAGTGAAACTTCAGCAACAGAAGCCCTTGGATCCAGCTGGTAACGTTCCACTTCCCTGTGACACTTCAGTGGCTAAAATATGTACAAAAACTGTGGAAAGAAAGGACTGAGTTTCTTTTCTTCCTAAATGGAAGTTCAAATGCTTGGTCTTCTCAGACAAGCCCCCAACATGAACAACTTTCCACTTTGGACTTCTGATTTCGTTTCCATCCCTATGTCTCTTTAGAAACCTGTCCCCTGGTGCTTGCTCAGTGCCTGACTGAAATGAAAGGGATTCAACACTGCAGTGAGGACGAATAAATTAATATCAACAAAGTGCTCAACATACTGATGATGGATGTTAGGAAAGAAACTGAAATATGGATCATTAACCAGGGCTTCCTATTTAATTGTAAAGTTTAGTTAATTTTTAATAATCTTCACCTTTCTGGAAGAGGTGCTCTTTTTATGTCATTTTAACTTTTACCTCCATGTAGCCATATTATACTATATACCTATATAGTATAGATATATTATTCTACATAGAAACAAACTACAGTACATACATATATGTATTTATATGGAGGGGGGAGAGAGAGAATTAGTTGGTGACAACTAATAGAATTAAATCAAACTTTTCTTCAGCATCACGTAGCACAGTGAAGTCTGGTTGAATGGTGGCTGGAGTTAACCTAATCTAGAACAAGTAAGCCTCTATAAAACATATACAATAAACATATGCATATGCAACATATGCATATCCTAATAAAGCCTGAACATTAATAGTTCGATCATGACTAAATTTAAGATGAAATGCTCAATGAAAATCCTCATATTCTGTCACTTTGGTGATATTTCTCCCATCTCCCATTTTCCTCCCATTTTAACATGTCTATGCTATAGCTTAATTTTGACTCATATTTTTTGAGCGTATCGTTGCTCTCTCCCTGGCACATGGGCTGAGAAATAACAACTGGAAAGTCACCTAGGGCAAGACAGCTGCAGAACATATATCCTGTACTGATAGCTGCAGAACACTTTGCAATGGTGTGGAAAAACAGAGCTGCTTCTCTTGTACTCAGTGTCTGTCTCATTTGAAATCTTTTCTCTAACTCCTGCGTATTTTGTCTACTTATAATCCACTTATAATAAAATACTTTATAATATAAAAACTTTAATGTTCCTAAAAATTCTGTTTCTCATCCGCAGCTACACATTTTACTATCAGAAAACACTTAACTAGCTTACATACCTAACTTTAAGAGAGGAGCTGTGATGAATATACACTGTAAATTTATCTGTGGGGTGGAGGGCTGCCATTATCTCTGGTGTCTCTCCACAGAGTCCACTGACTTTGTGAATTTCACCTTTAAGTGGCAACTGTATTCTATTTGGGCATGGGTAACTCATTTACAATTGGAAAATCTTCTCTGGAGAAGGAAGCTTAAAATTATTTCTGCAAAATCTCAGTATCCTGTATGCATTGAGCCCTTTAGCCCAAAGCTTTGATTTTGAGGAGGCATTAGAATGGCCTTTGAATGTCTGTCATTTCTGCAACTGAGAATAACTACAGAAAAAAAAAGGACAGAAAATAAATAAATAGATAAAAGCATATGCATCCATTGTGTGAGACTGTGGATGAAGACATTTGGACATCCTAGGACATTTTTATTTCTTTAGATCTGGTGGAGCTCTGTTTAAGTGACACCAGTAGCGCCTGCAAATCCAGCCCATGAAGAAAGGCAGAACTTTCAAAACTATCTGGCAAGTGCACTCATGTTAGCTGTCCCTAAAAGGAAATATAGAGAGAGTAAGAGATAGCAGAATGTTGACAGATCTCTATAATTTCATTGTTTCTCTTTAAACTCTCAATGGGCAAATGAAAAACCCTGGCTTGTTGAAAGGATTTATAATGACGCACTCTGTGCACCGCGGATCGTTCCTCCTCCTACCAAATGATGACTTTCAGGATGAATCTAACTTCTTGTGAACCTGGGAACTTGTGTATCTAATATTAAGCTGCTAATCATTATCAGTCTAATTATCAGGTAGTGTAGTGATTGAAAAAATAATAAATTAGAGAATGGCCGATACATGCTCACTGAGGACTTAAAAGCATTAGAAGAACTAAGAAGTTCTAAGAAGTGTGGAGGATTTTGTGTTTATCTTTTAAACATACCAAGTTCCATGCCTATGCTTGATTGCACCTTTTCAAAATAAGACAAAAATTTAAATACAGCAGAGGTGTGAAGATAGGATTTATGGTGTCCTGTATTTGTCACTATTTGTGGGCTGAAGTTATTACTTACAGAAATTTACATTTGCTTTCAGTTTTAGTCCAATCAGTGTTCAGATGAGGGCTACTATCGACTGGTTGCTGTATCACTGTGTAATAAATATTTCCTGGGGTGCAACCAATTTTTTTCTCTGTATTCCTCTGACCAGCTGTAGAAAATACCCCTAGAAGATTGAAAACAAAGGGTTCCTGCTAAAGGGGACTGAGAAAACTGTGATTTTCCCAGGTCACAAAATGAAGAATTCATCTCCTGAACCCTTATCAGCAGCAGTAAAGTCTCACTGACGTATCCTTAGACCAATTACATTTTCTTCCAAATTGAAATCAGTCAATTTTTCAATGAAGCAAATGTATAAGTCCACACACAATAATCTGGGTTTTGACATAAAGAGAAATGTCAAACAGCTGTAGAAGCTATTTTAAATTAATTCTTTTACTACTCAATACTTAATTAGAAAGGAAAGACAAGTCTTCAAGCAGTATCAGTCTCTACCGTGTAGGCTTTATCATGCACCCCACTGTGCATGCACACATACAAATACAGATGTTCATGAACACTTGCATTCTCTTGAAATAGCATGTTTGCAACTGTTAGTGATTTCTCTAAGGCTGTTGTGGCATCTTAAATCTTTTCCTATGCCTTGTAGCGCAGCTGATTTGAGATGTCTTAGGTAAAATTGCACTTTGTGACGGTGACAGAAGAAGTGTGAAGGTTTTTATGGAGATAGATGTGATGATGAGTTACAAGAAGGATGAGTGGGGTTTTGAAGGATGAGGATGTGGGTTTGAAGGAAGCTCCAGGGATGTGAAGAGGGGCTTAAAGATGGGACCAAGAAGAGTCAATGAAGAGCAGTGAATGATTTCAGGAAGATATTCCTGGGAGAAAACTACTTTCCCCCTTTCTTACCTTTCATTAACCTCCCCTTGACAGCTGATCAAACTATGAGGTTACAGTGGGACTGCAGCATGCTCTTCCACTGCCAGTCTCCTTCTCCCCAAAAGCACCTTCTACCTCACACATTCCCTTATCATAGAATCATAGAATGGTTTGTGTTGGAAGGGACCTTTAAAGATCATCTAGCTCCAGTCCACCTGCCACAGGCAGCAGTACTTTTCCCTAGATCAAGTTGCCAAAGCCACATCCAACCTGACCCTGAACACTTCCAATAATGGGGCATCCACAACTTTTCTGGGCAACTTGTTTCATGTCTCACCACCCTCTTGTAAAAAATTTCTTTTTCATATCTATTCTAACTCTACCCCCTTTCAGTTTAAAACCATTGCCCCTTGTTCTATCACCACAGGCCCTGGTAAAATGTCTCGCTCTGCCTTTCTTGTAAAAGGTCCCACATAAAGGGACCTCTGTACCCAGCCTAACAGGTCCATGTCTTTCCTGTACTGGGGGCTCCAGAGCTGGACGCAGTACGAGAGTGGAGAAGGGAGCATCACCTCCCTCTACCTGCCGGCCACGCTTCTTGTTTTGCAGCCCAGGAGACGATTGGCCAGGATTAACTTTCTGGGACTCTTGGGCTCCCATCACTCCAATGAAGAGCGGGAGAGGTTCTCCTTTGGGCAATGGAATTGGGGAGAGCGGTTGTAGGTAGAGCCTGGAGCTGCCCTGGGAAGCTGGGCTTGGGGCAGGAGAAGGCATGGGAAAGGCAATGGCAGTGCTGAGAAGGACTCTTCCCCCTTCTGCGCTAATGACTATCACTTAGAGACAGATTTATCTCAGTGACAAGAGCAGTGAGGCTGTTTGTATCGAGCTGTGCAGGCAGGAGACAGAGGTTTGCATTTCAGATGGTGCAGCTTGCTCAAATAACCAGGCCTTGTAACCCCTAGTATAGGAAAAGTAGTATAACTATTTTGTTGTTCCAGCAGACCGCTTTCTGAGGTAAATCCTTACTTTGCCAACTATAAAAGCCACTTTTCAAGAATTCTGTTAACATAAAATACAAGCCATAAAAACAGGTCTCCACTCACTCTGTAATAGAGCAGAAAGAGAAGGAGACTTTTGGCTCAGAGTTGAAATTCCATTTTTTTCTTCATGATCTCTACCTCCAAACAATTCAGGAGACTGAAAATCTGCTTGGACCTGATGAACTTGAAAATCTACTACAGTTTGGCTGTATTCATTGGGATTTGATCAATTGCATAAAAAGAAAAAAATTATCCCGTGAAATTTCACTGTGTTCAGGGTCAGAGCTGGAACTGATGGCAGACATTGCTCCAGGCTCCTGGTCTGACCTGGTGAAATAGGTGAGCTCAGGCATGTAACTATTCTCTGAGGTCACCTTTTGCCAGGGAGAAGCCCTAATTCCTACTTGACCATTTTCAGGAGCTTCTGTGGTTTCTTCAATAACCCATGCATCTCTGCTGCCTCATGGTGTCTCTAGCGAGCCTGGTTTTGTCCCTTTCCCCCTTCAGATCTAGTTTCAAACTCTTTCAATGAGCCTTGCCAACTCCTGTGCAAAAATCCTTTTCCCCTTCTGAGACAGGTGTACCCCGTCTGTCAGCTTAAGGCCTGGTGTTGTGTAAACCAACCCATGATCAAAAACCCCAAAATTCTGTCTGTGACACCAGGCTCGGAGCCAGGTATTGATCTGTTGGGTTATCCTCTTCCTTCCCTCATTGTTCCCTGCAACTGAACGATAGAGGAGAACAGTACTCGTGCTCCTGATCCCTTAACCAGTTATCCCAAGGCCCTGAAGTATCTATCTCTTGATTGCCCTTGGACTTCTTGTTGCAACTTCATCACTGCTGACCTGAAAAATCAATAATGGATAGTAATCTGAGGGCTGTACCAGAGTAGGAGGCTTTCTCTTCACATCTTTAACTCGAGTCCCAAGGAGATACCAGAGTTCCTTAAGAAGTGGGTCCAGTCTGCATATTAGGCCTTCTGTTCCCTTCAGGAGGGAGTTATGACAATGCCCTATCTTTTTTCTTTATGGAAGCTGTTTTGATGCAGGGCATAGGCTCACATAACCTCAGTGACACCTCCAAGCTAGATGAACCGTTGTTCTCATTATTATTTGGTTCCACATTCACGGCCTCGTACCTATTATGCAAGGGCACCTGGGAAGGTGGGGTAGTCACACAGGAGACGTGCCCGGGCAGGAACTTGTTGCCATTGCCCCCTATCCCTAAAGTCATTGTGTTCAGCCAGGCAAAAAGAGGATAGGGAATCCTCCATATCACATGTCCTGACAGCCTGACAGGCCTGTCCCAGGGAAGGTAGGGTGCAGTTCCAGTCATCTGTCTCTCTTGCTCTCTCTGATTCTTCTCAATCTATTCACCTCCTCCCATAACTCTGTCACTAGAATTCATCAATGTTGTCCACGAAGATGCATTTCTGTATTCATGAATAGTGCAGAGGCTGAGGACTCTGACACACAGACACCCTGGACCATGAGGTTTTAAAACTATTTCAAGTCACTTTTAGGACAATAAAAATAATGTCCAAGAAAGCTCTGAAATGAACTCATTCTTAGTTATCCGTTACTCAAGGAATGCTGGGCTAAGTGCAATGGCGTGGAATAAGAAAATGTGTATACAAATCATACATTGTTTTATGCCACACCATTGTGCTTAATCCTCAGTTCACTAAACCACACTGTAAAAATAAATTGGCATAAAATGAAATATATTCTGGAAAGAAGTAGGAAGTTCCTTCTGACTGACAGCGGCTTGCAATGCCAGGGCTTGTTCTATATTCATGCTTACAAAATGCAGATTATATTTCTCTCATGCTGGCAAGCCAATAACTAAGCTTCACTGCTTTTGGCATTCACTAGATTTTTGTCATACCTCCCTAATATGCCTTAAGGGTACTTGT
Source organism: Larus michahellis (assembly GCF_964199755.1). Classification (NCBI taxonomy): domain Eukaryota; kingdom Metazoa; phylum Chordata; class Aves; order Charadriiformes; family Laridae; genus Larus; species Larus michahellis. Next base: position 126,533,307 of record NC_133898.1, read on the forward strand.
TGATACCAAGAATTGAAACAAAGCTTATGCTTTCGGTTGCCAAGTCACTTCAGCCAGATGGAAACATAAATCTGGAGCCAGAAAATATTACTACTTTTATTTGAATTTGGAATGTACAATGGTGGCTTTGTCTTTACCATGCAAAAGTTTCTTCTTATCACAGAAAAGTCTAACATAAGAAAAGACATATCTCGTTAAGGCTTCCTTTGTTGCTTTGTTGCTAAGAAGTTGGATTGAATATGTTGCGAGGTCTATAACTTGGTTCTGGTAAATAAATGTACCATGTTTCTTTATGGAATTTACTTCCTCTTCAGCTGAGGAAGGAATAACAATGAGTAATGGTTGTAAGATGAAGCCAGGCAAATCACAGCAGAGCAGGGCACATGTAATTTAACAGCGAAGGTTGAACATCCCTGGTAGTTCATTTTGGTGCCTTTAAATCAAGACTGTATGTCTTTCTGGAAGATCTGTTCTCATGCAACCTGCGGGGTTCTTAGTATAATACAGTTGTATCGGGACAGGGTATTATTGCTCTATTGTACAAAAGATGTTAGGAGTTGTAACCATCTCAAGTTGGCTTTATAGGCACATGAAATTCTAAAGTCAATAGCAAAATCTGAATTTTCTGGGAGTGTTCTCAGAACACCTTTAAAATAGCAGTACATTTTGTATTTTTTGTATAAATAATATTTTTCTTCATAATTTGTCTGGGAAAAAGTGACATGAAACAGAGAGCAAAGTATCACTGCAACACTGAACTACTTCAGTAAAAGGAGGTGTTTCCCTGTGTGAAATATAGCAGATACTGAGGTACACTTCTGTACATCAACATTTTTTCTGGTATTTACTCCTGAGACTGGAAATGAAAATAATCTTCAGAAGATAACAACTAAATTAGCCAATGTGTATTATCTAATGGAAGCTACCTGAATTTAATAGAGGTCATCTGAGACTACAGTGTCACCTGAGGATGATGAAATCTGTAGCAGCTGTTCTTACATCACTGTAGTCAATGCAGCCCCATACTGTTATACCAGAAACTCCTTATTCTCTCCAGGAGACAATAATCAAATTAAGATGACACTCCCAGACATCCTGAGTTTATTATCTGCTTCAGCTGTTCTACAACAAACAGCAGCAAAATAATCAGGTTTGTCAAACTTTCCCAAATGGTGGCACAGGCCAGACCTCTGTCAAAGACTGCAGAGCAATGACTTTCAAGAGAGGTGCCATATTTTCTTCCAGTGTGGAACTGCCCATGCACACAAAGAATGATGGGCCCACACTATAGGAAACATCAGCCTTCTGATTTAAAATTTGCGACATTTTTCCTCTGTTCAGCCCAAAGAGAGTAGAGAGAAGAAGCATCAATTGGCAAGAACAAAACCTAAGAGAAAAGTTGAGAGTCAAGGAGAAATCAGTGATGCTTTTACGTGTTACTTAACCTCATACAATGTGACAGCAGAAGCAGAATCTTTTCTTAATGCACTTGCAGCTGAGGGGATGGCTGTGCTGCCTGGGACATGTGGGGCTGGTGGCTTCAGTGAAGTGCTGGACCCCCAGAGCTGCCTGACTCATGGGCCAGCTCTCTCACCAGGCTGCCCAAACACCTGCATCCCACCGGCTGGTGTCCGAGCCAGGAGCCAGATGGTCTGGGAGTCTGGAAACATGGGGACCGTCGCTTCCAGGGCAATCTGCATACGTGCAGCCTTTCCAGGGCTGATCCGGTGCTGCAAGTCCTTCAGCCTGTGCATCCCTGATGGAGCCTGGCCAGTGCCACCGTTAAAAGGCACTGCTGTTACAGACCAGATTGTCCCGTACTGTCAGCAGCTGTCAGGGTACCTAGGGAGCGTGTTTTGCTAAGGGATCACAAGTATATCAATATTGCTGAAAGGCGGCAGTGCAGAATTTCCTTTTGTACTGACATATATGTCTTTCTGGCTGTCTCTCCTGACACAGGATAAGTTTTCTCTTCTACAAAAATCTCTCTTCCACAAAACTCCAGATTTAGTGCGTGATGAAAAAACCCGTGCCTGTGAGTGCTGCAGATTTTACCAGAGATTAAAAGCACCATCTAGTGGCATCAGGGTGAGTTTACAGGCGACAGAGAAATTCTGGCTCATTTGCAATTGATAAACCGAGTCACAGGCAGTAAAGATGTCAGGGCCTTCCTTTGGTGTTTCTCTCCATCACACTTTAGGGAAAGACGTTTGCTGCATGACAGACAATCTTGCAGGCTGCACAGAGCAAACCCTTAATCATCACAGGTTCGGCATCTCACTGTCCCCCATGCCACTCCATTGCCTACTCCCAAAAAAGACAGTGGCAGTTTTACTCTGTTGTCCCAAAAACTATTGGCAAATCCTTCAAAGAAGGTCTTAGCTACTGCAGAGAATTCAACAGGAGAGGTTTCAAGCCAAAGGAAGTGTTCTGCTCGATTCCTTCCCCCCCACCCCTCCCACCCCAAAGCTTCAATCATTCATGCTTGACTTCAGAATAGGATATGTTATCATTGGTGGCAAAACACATCTTTAGGCACAGCAATCAGCTTTGGTCTGTGCCTTTCCTCCAGTTGGCAGCCTGAATGACCAATCTCCTTCACTTCTACCCTGACACACACATGGTTTCAACTGTCTTACTGGAGACACACTTTCAGAAACATCTACCTGTCCTGTCAAGAAGTCCCAGAATGCTACTGTGCAAGATGTCCCATGTCTCTAAGTTGTAATGATGCTAAAATGATGTAGGACTACAGCACTGAGAGATTAACTACTGGGGTGATGTATGGGACATGTGGGAGCTAACAGGTCTTGATGCATCACTTTCCTTAAAACTTCTTTAGAAATAGCTACATTTTAACAAGAGCAATCCATTTAATTCTCATTCTCCATCACGATGACATATAGAACTACTTAAAACCTCTGGAATAATGAATTATATTCAGCACATGCTTATTTGTGTGCATTTGGTTCAACTGAGATAATGAACGTCATAAGTATAGAATCATGGAATCATAGGATCATAGAATCATAGAATGTGTTGGGTTGGAAGGGACCTTTAAAGGTCATCTAGTCCAACACCCCTGCAGTAAGCAGAGACATCCTTAACTAGATCAGGTTGCTCAGAGCCTCATCCAGCCTGGCCTTGAATGTCTCCAGGGATGGGGCCTCCACCACCTCTCTGGGCAACCTGCGCCAGTGTCTCACCACCCTCAGTGTAAAGAACTTCTTCCTAATGTCTAATCTAAACACACCCTGCTCCAGTTTAAAACCATTGCCCCTCATCCTATTGCTACATACCCTTGCAAACAGCCCCTCCCCAGCTTTCTTGTAGGCCCCCTTCGGGTACTGGAAGGGGCTATACGGTGTCTCCAGAGCCTTGTCTTTTCCAGGCTGAACAACCCCAGCTCACTCAGCCCATCTTCATAGGAGAGTTGCTCCAGCCCTTTGATCATCTTCGTGGCCCTCCTCTGGATCTGCTCCAACAGGTCCATGTCCTTCTTGTGCTGTATGTACAGTGGTAAGAATTTATCATAGAATCATAGAATTGCTGAGGTTGGAAGGGACCTTTAAGATCATCGAGTCCAACCTTTAACCTACCCTGACAAAAGCCACTTCTAAACCATGTCCCTAAGTGCCCCATCTACCCTTTTTTTAAACACCTCCAGGGATGGTGAATCCACCACCTCCCTGGGCAGCCTCTTCCAATGTTTAATAACCCTTTCAGTGAAAAAAGGTTTCCTAATATCCAATCTAAACCTCCCCTGACGTAACTTGAACGCGTTTCCTCTCGTCCTATCCTAATTTGCAGGTCTTTGTGATGACTGCAATCAATATGCTTTAGTTCTGTCAAATAAGACATCACTTCAGTGAAAAAATCAGCACCTGGACTTGAAAGTACGCGCTAAACTGAAATCATTGGTTTCTCAGCCAAACATCTGGGTAGTAGACTAATGAATTGGATGCCTAACAGCTAAGAATTAAACAAGAGTCCTCAGAAGATAGCTGATGTATCACAGGAAATATCACAGGAATTCTGAGGAAGTCCTAATACAGCACTTCAATTATGTGTAAAGACTGAGGAGACTATGCTATCAGTGACTGGAGTTGGCATAGGTAATTAAACTTTTCAAAAGGGTCCTGTTGACACGCAGAGGAACAGGGTGTTCTGTGAGCATTTGGTGAAGGGAGGGAGAGGAAGGGCAGGAACCAGAGCCCAGGCCCGAAACACCTGAGTTTATTCCTGTTTCTTTGTCGTGCTTGAAGGGATGTGTATGAAAGTTTCTCTTTCCCACCAACCAGTGACCTCCATTCACATGACTGGTCTGCCTCCTTGTCTTTATCCACTTCCCCATGTATTGTATTATGCATTTTCCTTAGCATCTTCTGTCATCAGCCTTGCTCCCTGCTGATTGGAAAGACTAAGGGTCAGCTTCAAATTTTGGGGCCATCAATGAACTTGCAATTGGGATCTTTAAAAACCTTGCAGTTCTCATGAACTACTCTTTCAAACCATGTTCTCTGATGCATCTTCAAGTACAATATGTTGCATTGGAGAAACACAAAACGGCTTCTGTTCAGTGCTGGTGTCATAGAATCATACAATCACAGAAACACAGAATCTTCATGGTTGGAAAGGACCCTTAAGATCATCGAGTCCAACAAAACAACCTACAATCTCTGCCACTAGAGCATGCCCTGATGTGCCACATCTAGACGTTTCTTAAATACCTCCAGGGATGGTCACTCAACCACCTCCCTGGGCAGGCTGTTCCAGTGCCCGACCACTCTTTCAGTAAAGGAATTCTTCCTCATATCTAACCTCAACCTCCCCTGCCCCAACTTCAGACTATTTCCCCTGGTCCTGTCATTATTCACCTGGGAGAAGAGGCCAACACCCACCTCTCTCCAGCCTCCTTTCAGGGAGTTGTAGAGGACAATGAGGTCTCCCCTCAGCCTCCTCTTCTCCAAGCTAAACATGCCCAGCTCCCTCAGCCTCTCCTCATATGCCCTGGTCTCCAGACCCCTCACCAGCCTGGTAGCTCTTCTCTGGACATGCTCCAGCACTTCAATGTCCCCCTTGTACAGAGGGGCCCAGAACTGAACACAGTACTCAAGGTGAGGCCTCACCAGTGCCGAGTACAGAGGCACCATCACTTCCCTGCTCCTGCTGGCCACGCTATTCCTGATACAAGCCAGAATGCTGTTGGCCTTCTTGGCCACCTGGGCACACTGCTGGCTCATGTTAAGCTGGCCGTCCACCAGCACCCCCAGGTCCTTTTCTGCCGGGCAGCTTTCCAGCCACTCTGCCCCAAGCCTGTAGCGTTGCTTGGGGTTGTTGTGACTGAAATGCAGGACCCGGCACTTGGCCTTATTAAACCTCATACAGTTGGTCTTGGCCCATCAATCCAGCCTGTCCAGGTCCCTCTGTAGAGCCTTCCTACCCTCAAGCAGATCAACACTCCCAGCTAGTTTGGTGTCATCTGCAAACTTACTGAGGGTGCACTCAATCCCCTCATCCAGATCATTGATAAAGATTTTAAACAAAACTGGCCCCAAAACTGAGCCCTGAGAGACACCACTGGTGACCGGCCACCAAGAGGATTTCACTCCATTAATCACAACTCTCTGGGCACAGGCATCCAGCCAGTTTTTACCCAGTGAAGAGTACACTTGTCTATGCCATGATTCACCAGCTTCTCCAGGAGAATGCTGTGGGGGACAGTGTCAAAGGCCTTACCAAAGTCCAGATAGACAACGTCCACAGCCTTCCCCGCATCCAGAAGGCAGGCCACATGGTAATAGAAAGAGATTGGGTTGGTTAAGCAGGACCTCCCTTTCCTAAACCCATGCTGGCTGGCCCTGATCCCTTGGCTGCCCTGCACTTGCCATGAGAACTCGCTCAAGATGATCCTCTCCATGATCTTTCCTGGTACCGAGGTCAGTCTGGCAGGCCTGTAGTTCCCTCGAATCCTCCTTCTGACCCTTCTTGTAGATTTGGAAAAAAAGACATTCCAAAGACTGCAGATCAGTTATGCTGATGTGCCTCCTGTGAGAGGCGTTAAGCACCTGCTGGTAATCATGGATCACCCCTCAGGATAAGCAGAAGCTTTTCCTACCAGGAAAGCTGATCCCCCAGGAATGGTCAAAGCACCTCCATGGGAAATCACTCCCAGACACTGAACGAAACGAAACGAAACCAGAGGATCAGATAGGCGTTCTCATCTTTCAGCAGGAACACTAAATAACATCTGCAAAAGTTCAGCCTGGAGAAGAGAAGGCTCCGGGGAGACCTTTTAGCCCCTTCCAGTCCCTAAAAGGTCTCCAGGAAAGCTGGGGAGGCACTCCGTGTCAGGGAGGGAAGCCATGGGACACGGGGGAAGAGTTTTCCACTGCAAGAGGGGAGATCAAGCTGAGATCTGAGGCAGAAATTCTTGGCTGTAAGGGTGGTGAGCCCCCGGCCCAGGCCGCCCAGAGAAGCTGTGGCTGCCCCATCCCTGGAGGGTTCAAGGCCAGGTTGGACGGGGCTTGGAGCAAGCTGGGCTGGTGGGAGGTGTCCCTGCTCAGAGCAGGGGGTGGCAATGGGTGGGCTTCAAGGTCCCTTCCCACCCAAACCATTCCCCGAAGGGGTGGGGCCCTTCTCCTTCTCCTTTTCTCCTTCTCCTTCTCCTTTTCTCCTTCTCCTTCTCCCTCCCTTCTTGTTATGGTTTGAGAAACCCACCACAGTTTATTGCCCTTTAGACAACTACTCTCTCACCTGATGACCCCTCCCCACCTGGGAAAGGGAATTGGGGAAAAACAAGGAAACGTGACGGTTGAAATAGAAATAGATTCAATAGGATAAAACTAAATAATTAACATTAACAATGCTAAAGAAGCAGTATCAATCTCGATATCAATACAAAATACACAATAAAAATATTTGAAAAAAATAATCTGTCGATACCACTGTCACATAATTACAACAGCTCCTACCTGAGAGTTTGACAGATTAAGTTAATTAAACAGCTACTGGATGTCTATTTCTGAAAGGTTGCATTTGCCCCAACCTACAGAAAAACCTTCCATTCTTCTTCTGTAATACTTAATATCTTGTAGGTAGGTTTTTGTTCAGTTAAAAATAGGTTTTAGCCAGCTAAACCTAAGCAGCAGTCTAAAAATCATGAAAAAAGGAGGCAAGGTGTCCTTTAATGTACTGAGTTACGCACACTCTTTGATGATTTAAGGTTAGCCAAATGGCATCTCTTAAGTTTCCTGTAACTCTCCCGGGGTGAAAAAGCGGCTCTTGGAGCATAAACAACAACATGAGTAACAATAATTAACGATCGTGGTCTCTAAGCTCAGCTGGAAGTGTGAACTGGGGGCTCACACTGAGGCAAAATGTGTGTGAAGCAGCAGCTCTTGCCTTCTGCTGAGTTACAAAATCGTCTTGAGCCAAAGAATAAAAGGAGGTTGAATGCAGAAGGGTGGGGTGTGTATTGAGGAGGAAGGGAAGGCATAGGAAAGGATTTTGGTGGCAGGAGCGGAAGGGCAGTCCAAAGTCAGTAAGGTCACCAATGTCCTTGATACACTATATTTTCCTGGCTTTTCATCTGGGAAAGATTGGTTACATCCAGGCTAAACTGTTTTCAATTGTGCGGGAAAGCAGGGCCCTTGATCCCAAACCTGCTAATGTAATTCAAGAGTGGGTACAAGAAGCAAGAACTTTATGCAGGAAAACAACCTGTTCTGAATCTGTGTTTATCTTTAAGCTGCTGAAGTTGATAGCAGTTAAGCACATGCTTAATTGGAAAGATACACACATGTTTAGAAGCATACATAGAGTTAAGGTTTTGCTGTAATTTGTTTCCTGAATCCAAGTTTTTGTTTTTATTAATACTGTTATAACATTACATATGGGTATAGCTTTACAAAGCAAAGATGAACATAGCATAAAGAGAATAGAAAGGCAGAAAAATCAGAACAAAATATGAAGATCATCAGCTCATGCAGACTTCATGTGTGTGATTTTATTGTCTACTTAGATAAGATGAGATTAATCCTTATTCTGAGGTTGTTCTATTCTTGGGACGTTTGCCTTATTAATTTTGTCTTTTCTTTTTCCTTCTGCTTTCACATTTTAGTGAAACACATGCCAGTTCTAATACAGAGCAATTGGATTTCTTATACCTTTGAAACCCTGAACTGTGCTGACAAGAGGGGTTAATGTTGATTTGTCAATAGTTCATATTTGATGCACTGGAGAAAATACAGATATAAGATAAAAATGTGATGGCTTTATAGAGAGATTGAACTTAATCTGTTCTTTCTGGACCTAGAAACATTAGAAGTTTCAAAGTGCTCTCCAGAGCACTCCAGTGCACTCCAGTTCTCCAGACAACACATAATCTCTAAGGGAGTTAAAATCAAGGGAAATATCACAAGGTAAAAGTGAGAACAGAATAAAAATACCCCAAACACAGGTCACAGAATAGTGTGAAGGGAGCAGGGATCCTTCCACAAGGAACATCACTTCAGGAGTCGTGGATCCTCTCTGGGATGTGCTAGCATCAAGGGTATTTAAACTATGGACAAAATATTTTTCAGACAGACAGACTGGCTATTCATGCAGGACAGAGTGGAAAAGATCCCTTGCATCTTAAAAGAACAAAATGCTAAATTAACAGAGGGAAAAGAGCCTTTAACTGCCCCTCCCATCCTCACTGGCCAGCACCACGTACATTCCTACATCACATACTTGTCATGGAAACCACGGAAACCACAGTGAATATCATGAGTAACCTATATAGCAACTTTTTACATGAAAATTGTTAACCACAACCATAGGTTCCTTTAAGGTTTGCTGTCTTAGATAAAACCTTGGGCATGTTGATTTCATCTCCAGACATGTCATATCTTTCCCCCTGCCACTGCTAAGTTTAATATATTAGTTATAACCACAAAGTTAAATTTTCCTTTGGAAAGATGAAGAGTATGTGGACATAACCGTGTTGGGTTTCACAACCAGAGGTCATGGACCAGACAGTTCTTCCTCAAATGGATCACCTGAAAGCCTGTGGTCTGGCAGATAAATGGACTGATTGACCAACTATGCATTTTATATGCAGCTTCATTAGGAAAAGAACAGCAAATGCTTTGTCCTATCAGCATACAATACAAGATGTAGACTCTCAGAGGGTTTAAGCTCTTAACTCCTCTACAACTGTTGTGTTCCTTCTGCAGAAATCTGAGAGCTAATTACCTGATGAGTATTTGGTACTTGCATACTTTAGGGGAGGAATCTGGGCAGAAAAGCCCAGTTTCAAGAAGGAGCCACCACAGAAGTTGAATACTATTTTATCAGGAAGGAGCTATCTGACTTGGCTTCATTACAGATTCACACATTCAATCACACCAACATCACTTTTCAAATACCATCTCTTACAAATGGATGTTGTTAACTTTCCCCGACAGTAAAGGCACAGCATGTGATTTTCATCCATCAGAGGAAGCTTAATAAATCAACCAGTACATTACAGCTTCACGCCAAGTTAGCACCTTCATCATGGAATGAAATTAGCAAAGCAAATACACTGGCTAATTGTGAAATATGCTAATTACCAGCTCAACCCGTGAAATAAGGCATGAGTGATGTGTGACGAGCTTTGTACAGAGTCGTGAACACTTGGAAATGCGACACTTAAATAAAGTCTAAAACTGCTTATGCAGAGAGAAAGGAGAACAGACAGGGCTAGGGAACAGGCATGGTGGAAAAATATTTTCATAAGAAGTTTGAAACCTTTTCACTTCTGCTACTCTCATGGGATTACAGGCTGGGAGTAGGGAAATGCACTGATAACAGGCTACAGACCATTTTTCATCTATTTCACACCAATCTAAATCTACTCAAGGTCATTACCGACGAGAACCAAGCTAGCAGTTTGGGAAAAATTCGCAAGTTGGCACGGTTTGACTTGAATTCAACAGAGTTGTGGTTTTCCATCAGTAGAGAATTTATCTTTTTATTTGATGAATTCAGACTCTTGCTCAAAAGCTAGGCACTGACAGTTGGTCTTTGTAAATGTCTTCATTACTGAGAATGAGAAGATGATGCATGAGAGCATATCCCAGCCTAGGGGGTTCTCTGCCATTCACCTCGGCTATTATGTAGACTCTTACTTGCGTTTCTACACAAATTTCCTACTTGTGTTTCTGTATTGACCTTCTAAATTATGTAGTGTTTTCTTTATTTAGACTCTCCCCCCCAGTTTTTCATTTGCTAGGGGGAAAAAAGTTTTGAGAGAAGGATACAGTCTTGCTAGAGGGAAAGCAACACAGATGTAGAGAAATGAGTCCTCTTTCGATAGGGTTTCCCATTTAATGCCCAGCTGTTATCTCTTCAACACTTCCTGTGGAGCCTAACAAGGTCTACTCACATGCAGCCTTGGGTAAGAGGTGCAGCAGGAACTAAGCCTTCAGAGACTTGGAAACACAGTGCCAATGCCTGAAAACAGTCTGATATTTTGATTTGTAAAAATGGAATTAACCCGACAGTTTATTCCATACTAAGCAAATAAGTAAACAAACAAATGAACGAACAAACTCTGTATCTTTAAAAGTTCTTTTCTGAACATTGCTACCTGGAGCATTCCCAACCCACCATTATATTGGCATAAATTCAACAGGTTTTTTTCAAATTCTGCTGTAAAACAAGAGTTAGAATGAAATGTCTCCCAAATTAAACATTTCCAGAAGTGCTGAGAGAAACTCAAGACAGAAACTGAACAGAGTTTGACTTTTTATATCTCAGTGAGTTGAAAAAAAATTTGCAATTCAACAAAGCAAACATGAGACGTTCCTTCGTGATTTAGGATTAACAGAAGAATGATCTGCCTCTGACCATGTGTAAGTAAAATGGAAATTGTGTTGACCCTTAACTTTTCTACCTTTCCAGGTTATGTGGCCCCTAAGATTTGTTGACAAAGATACAGACCTTGTCTAGCTCATGCAAGCTTTTTATAGTAAGCTGACTTGAGAAAGATGAGTAACTCCACGATCACTTTAGTTAACACAGCTCAACACTGTTGCCAGAACATCCTATCCCCCGGCTCTTTACTCTCACACCCTCCCTCGTGCCAGCATGGGCGCTTGTGTGGCCACACTGTGAGTTGGATCAGGGAACTGATTCAGCTGAAAACTAACAGAGTGAATTTCTAAAGATACCAGATTTCATTTGTTGCATGCACGGGTGAGTCTTACAGAAGAATTGCCTAGTTCAACACAGTCTCCACATACTTTGAGAAGAAGATAAGACCATGCAATTACAGAACAAGCCGTCTCCACAGTTTGTAGTTCTGGGACTACAATACATCTGATATATTGTCTTTGTGTATTGGAGTCAAACTGCACAACTGTAAGGTAGCCCTTCACCTCCAGACACCACAGAACGATTTAATGTGTGCCCAGGATGAGCGGATAGTAGCTTGGAAAGGGTTAACGCAGATTTTAATAAGCTCTTGCAGCACAAAAGAATCCAATGTACATTCACTCCTTTTTTTTCTAATTACCAGCTACTTAGAAACATAACCTCTGCAAAAGCAGATGAGGATTGAAGTGTTCCTATAAATTTGACATAGCTTTATTTATCTGTTCCTCTGTCTACACTAAATTTTAGGAGTCATGAGTACTTCAAAATTAAAACTGTGTATTTGCAGTAGAACATTTTTTTGTACCTGGTAGGTTTATTTTGGCTCTGCTGAACAAAATATTAACCCCTCATGTTGGGCTTCTAGCTAGTTAAGGACCTCCTTTCAAGACAGACTGAGAGGCCGAATTCTGGCAGAGTTCAGATGTTGGCTCATCCCATGTGCTTGTTTCCATTTTCTTTTAATTTCTTCTTTTCAAAGATTAAATGCTTGAACTGGTTTATCAAAAGTTTGTTGCTGGATTCCAGCAAGATTAAGAAGAAGAGAAAAACGCAGTCTGCAGGTAGTGCCTGTTCCTTTTGCTTCTGACAGATCTGCAAAGGAACAGGTTGCCTGAGAAGTGGTAGGTGCCCCATCCCTGGAAACGTTCAAGGTCAGGCTGGACGGGGCTCTGAGCAACCTGATCTAGTTGGACATGTCCTGCTCAGTGCAGGGAGATTGGACTAGATGACCTTTAAATGGTCCTTCCAACTGAAACCATTCTATGATTCTATTCTATAGTGTGCGGAGGTATGTGTGAGACTGCCAAGAGCTCTTGTTTTCTCATTGTCACTCTGGAAGAAGGTGATGGAGACACTGGTGGTAGTAAGGCCATCCTGTGAGGCAAGGACAGGAGAACAAACACTATAAATTAGTTCTACATAATGTGGCCGAGCTGAGGAATCTGGAGCAGAAGTTCCAAAGATGTATATAGGCAGAATATGGGTGGCTCACAACATGCAAATCCAGGCTGGGAATTGGACTGTGGCATTTTGACAGTCATCAGTGGAAGCCGGAGTCTCTCCAGGTCATGGCTTACACTGCAAGTCAAACTCAGGGCCCCCTGCCTCATGCAAAGGCAAAGTACCACCAGACATCTCATCAAGAGGATTGAGCCCACAAGAGAAAGGGCCATGTCTCACCTTTACATGAAAGGCGAGTCAGGTGTTGTTTCTGTCATAGTCTAAAGAAAAGTGAGATTTCAGATCCTGGTAAATTGTGGGATTAGACTTCATTAACCTAATTTTCTTCTCACTTGCTGCTGGCCTGAATCAGTCACTAAAGTCATGCCCACATAAGGCTGATAGGTCTGACAGGAGAATCAGGTGGGAGATTTTAGCATTTGGGATATTGGAGGTATAGGGGATGTCGGGGGGGAAGCAAGATGATGTAAAGAGACACAGTGTGTTTAGAGGAACTTACGTGTTCCTCAGTGAATTTCCCTTGACAGTTTGCAGAAATACAGTGAGTCAGCTGTCATCATATAATATATTAGTATAAAACAGTGTAAAAAGGGACAATATGCTTAGGCACTGATTAAAGAGAAAAGTAGAAAGAAAAAAAAACAGAAACCATCACCCAAACAACCAAGCTCTTTGTTAGTGAAAGGAAATTGTAAGAAAGTTTGGAAATATGTCTCCACGCAACTTCAGGAATTAGTTTTGAATTAGTTGGAAGTATTTTCATTCAGGCTGCAAACCAGCCCAAAGACCACCTGCTGTGAAATAAAGGAGCACAGACCAGCGGTTATTATAGCAATAGCCATAAGTTTATTGCTTATTGCTACTAAACTTAAATCTTAGTAATTTTGAATTACTGAGTTAGCTCAGATTTATGGATATGCAGGATCATTTAGAACTGCAGTCATTCCAGAAGGGTATATTATCTAAACCAATTTTCTTATAGTGATGCAATTGCAATACCATAGTTACGGTTGTATCAGCGTTTCCATTATAAACTCCTATTTTCAGGGGTTTGTAATTTGACCATAAAAATTCACTCCTTGTTGAAACTTGGCATACAAGGTCTGAGATGAACAACTTTTCCTTTTTTTTTTTTCAAAATTTAAAGAAAAAAAAAAAGTCAGATCTGTTCAGCCATTTCTAATGTTCCAGCTCTACAAGCAAGAAAAACAACAACTCAGAAGTTGGCTCTTTGACATCCCTCACTGTCCGTTTACCGTAACTTAGATGAGATCTTTCTTGGTAAGAAGAAGATGGCAAATTGCTCCTGTGTTGTGATGGGGAGGAAAACAAATCATATGCATGGCTGAAAACAGTTGGGGGAATATTTGCTCTTCTGTGTAGCTTTTCTAACATGCATGGACGAGATTTCAGGTGTTCATAGAACAGTTAAGAACAACTTTTTAAGAATCTCTAGACACAAAAAGAGGGCTTAAGTTTTGGAAAGTTAAGTCATTCATATGATGGCTTGGGCCTTATAAAAACATCTTCTCTGATTTGTTTTTGCTCTTTAAAAAATTTTGCTTGGAAACATTATCAACCTCTTTCTGCAGAAGAATTCCCACAAATGTAACTGAGCTAAAATATTAATATTTACCTAAATTAATTCAACATTGGTTGAATTTGCTAATTTTAATTCAGATTTACTTATTAGCATTTCCTCATAAATCAGTTATGCTGACATATTAGCTCAACCTGCTTATTTCAAATGTACCTCTCTATCCACTAGAAGGCACACCTTACATTCAAATTAACGTATTTACAAGTGGTAGTCTTATTCAGAACCATGTTTAAAAGCGCATTTTTTCCATCTGATCTTAGAATAATGCAGATAAGGGCTGACATTTCCACCAACAGAAAATATACTAGTTTTGGCTTTAGCATTAAATGAAACTAGCAATGATTATTTTGCCTCTGGCTGCTAATTATTACCGTGCAGTACTTCAGAAATACTTAAAGCCATGGAGTGTGTAAACCTACAGCAAAGTTCGCAAAGTCACAGTCGGGTGGAGTACCTGCAAAGCAATTGCTCTGCATTTAGCTGAAACTGAGATTCTGTAAAATCACCCCTATTTAAGCAGTTCTTTGAACTGTGAGATGGACTTGTGTTTTTGTTTATTTCTCCTGTGGTTAATAGGCCATTGAAGTGGAAGGTTCGGGTTAACCTCAGAAAGGATGCCAGAAACTAGTGTTGCTTGAGGGGTTGGTCCTACGCCCAAGGAAGTCAATGACAAAATGCCTATTAATTGCAAACAATTGAGATTAAACCAAACCCAATAATAATAAAAAAACCCCACAGTGTACTGTATTCCTAAAAGTCTGAACCTTGATATAATTTTGAAAGTGGAAATAATGTCATTCTATGTTAGAGACACATTCTGCACCTATCTAAAATAAAAAATACGGTGATGTTTCTGAAGAATGGGAATGGGTGCCAGCCATAAGATATAAAGTGTGAATCCCCACCTGATTTATGCAAATCAGTATTCATTATCATAGAAAATAGTGAAAATTCTTTTTATATTATTCGAATAATCTTTTTTAAAAGCTTCTAAAATCATCTGTTATTTACTCCTGTAATTATGAAGAAAGTTGGTAAAATGTTGAAGTTGCATAAAAAGCTATGGATAATGTCAGGCTTTATTTCTACTGTCATTTGGATCTTTAACCTTAAAAATTTAAAGTTATATGCTGGATAATTTACCGTGCTTACAGTTTATAGTATACAGCCAGCGTACCTCAAAACCAAGCTAAGGTTTAAACCAAAAGGAAGTGCTGCAAGGAGAACTATTTGCCTTGCGTGCAGTCATGAAAAGTACTGGTAAATTATGTGATGTTTTGAAAGTGTTAGTAGACAATGTCTCCACTTACTGACACATGTTTTGTGATGGTTAAAGGTGTGTGAATTTTCAGTATGGTTACTTTTTCCATAGACCTAAACACGTGACCATATTCAGCCAAACTTGGTAATCTTGGCCTAAGGCTAAGCTGTTGAAATATAATATTTTTATCATTAGCAGGCTGTATTATTGGCTTTATCATAATTAAACACTCCTGTGATTGTATTTACATTGGTGTCCTTGAGACTGGGCAGCTATCAAAGGTCAGCTCTTGCCATGATAATCTTTTTCTTAAAATAGAAAAGATCAACACTGGGTAAGACCGAGGAACTATCAGTCTTGTTATTTTATAAATACGAAATCAAGGCACAGAGGAATTGCAAGTTGGAGGGCACCCCTCAGATGCGGAGAATGAATTTTATATCCCAAGCAGTTCTATAGGAGAAAAAAATAAAGTAGAAATTCAAAACAGTCGATTGGTCTTTTTAGATACCCCAGCATCTTGATAAAGCAATTCAGGATTATTTGTCTCCCTTATTCTGGGTATATTTTGATGACAACATGAATGGAGCTTCAGCAGTGGACTTTGCCCCCGCTCCGTTATGTGATAACTCCATGGAAACCCAGGAGTAATTGTCCCCAACAGGTGGAATCGGCCTGCGCTATCCTAAGTCTGTGTAAAATGTATTGAATATTTAAGACTTCATGGGGTTTCTTTATGCTCTCTCTGATGACAGAGAGACAGAGGTGAATGACTCAAAATCAGAACTGGCAGAAAAGAGCCTGTAAACCATGATAATTTTAAATTTTCACATTTTTTTTCCAATTCTGGTAGAAGATGAGAGAGTGAAATAGAAAACATTTTCACTAGACAAAATAAAACAAAATAGATACTATTTTGGATCAGGTCAAAATCAATGTTTGCTTTCATCATTTTAAAACATTTTGTTTCAGAACCAGGTTTTTTTTACACATTCTTAAGTGGCAAATTAACTCACAGTTTGGAATGCTCTTGAGATAGAAAAATCCTTGAAAACGATACTTTCTCACACAGTGGAAGACTTGTTTCTGAAAAATTGGCATATTCTAATATTCTGCTGAGGGGAAAAAAATAAAAAGCTTCATTTGTATAATTCCTGAACAGTATCACTAAAAATATATAGCTATTAGGAAAGGTGGGGAAAAAGTTAAGGATCCCAAGGGAAATCTTTCATGTTGCTTGTACCTAGTTTTGATTTTGCCATTGTCAGTAGAGGACAGTTTGCTTTTTCAGGAGTTAATTTAGCACTTGTTTTCAGGTATTCCATCTTCATTTCTAAAACTGCCCGCTGCCTGCCTCCCACATGAAAGATATATTCACACATTCTTCTTTCCTCAGCAAAAAAGGGAGCTGAATTCTTATGGGATCTCACCTTATAGATCTAAAGGTTTTTATTCTTGTTTTCCACGTTGGACAAAACCAACGGTTTATATTTTATTTGCTTTCCTTTTAGTGTTCCTGTGCCCAAAGTCATTACTCTGGATTAAAATACAGATTAAAGAAAGGTATGAGAGCATTGGCAAAGACAACCATGTTTATCTAAGTCAAATATGTTTACCAAATTAGGGAGGCGGTAAACTTCTAGTGTTTATTTCACAACAAGCATTGATTATGTAGAGAAATAAGGATTCCTCATAAGGAGAAGTATGGATTTACATTAAGGGATGAATCTATACTAGCAAATAAAATGGGCCATGGACCTTTCACTGGAGGGAGATGGCATTGTGGTGTGCTAACTGGCACCGGCCAAAGCTGTGTTGAGGAACCTGATGACAAACGGTGAGAATACTGTGGGACCCAGCTCAAGCCTGTGCCTTGGAACTGGTTTGTTTATTTTTATAAATGCAGTCTGGAAAATTGGGTTCTGTTCTTTTCTCAATTTTTTGTATTTTAGAAAGAAATGAAACCTTAGTAAACACGTTTCACCTGCTTGTTTCTGTTTCCCCATTTGTTAATGGCCATAAAAATGCTGACCTCCTTTGCAAAGCTCCTTCAGATCTGCTGATGAAAAATGCTATATGTCAGCAAAGTTTTTTTTCAGTCGCATTATGCACATAATAATTTTGAAGGACAATGAACTTAGATCCCATAGTCATTGCTAGGGAGTGAAATGAACATGAATGACTTTGGCACCAGTCACTACAATGGGGAAGTATCGGTGTGATTAAGGCCAATAAAGTTGGAACAACGCCGGTTCTTCCAGCCAAAAATGTGGCTTGCTGGCAAGTAGAAACCTAGCCAGACCTCTGCCAGATACTGCATGCACAGCTGTATACATTTTGTGCCATTGCTGTTCCATCTGTAAAACGGGCCCACAAATCCAGTACTTCGTAACTGGACTGAGGTTGAAAGGGAATTCATTAGGAAGGAAAAAAAAAAAAAAGGGTGACCTGTATCTCAGAACAAGAACTTTAATATTCTTTTTGTCAGATTAACTTCTTTCCTTTTACTTTTCATTCACTCATCCTTCCTTCCCACTAAAGAGCAAACTACTAGCTTTAGTTTATTTATTACTATAGAGATCATAAACCCTTGTTCTGATCCAGAATTCTACTGAGACATGCCCCAAAGACTGAGAATCAACTAGAGTGTGTTCAAACATCTAAGGAGCTGAGACAAAGCACTCTCAGGGAGTGATATAACCAGGGAGAAATATATGCCTTAGGTAACTATTTTAGGAAAGTACAAAATATTTCTGTAGAAATATTCTCTTCCTCTCTGTTTCTGATAATTAGAGAAGGTGTCTAAATGACCATGGACACAAAGACAGAATCTTCTGGCATTTCCCTCTTCACCTGCTGAGACCTAGGGTCTAAAGATAAAAATCTTCTGAAAGTCATAATGAAGGAAAGTTTAGAGGGATCGGAGGAAACTGGGAAAAGACAGTTACAGAAAATAAGGAGAGAGTAACATGGTTTCCAAAAAAACAGCTTAGATTTTCTTGGTCAACTTTGCAGAAAGAGACTGGCAAAAGAAAGATGACTCTGGGAAGGTGGCTCTGAGATATGACTAAAGAGGATAATATCAAAGGCCAAATTCATTTAGTGGGTGGTTTAGGAGGCAGTTCTGAACAGTCCAATATGGAATAATAGAAAATTAACTTCTTTATTTATGAAACCATGTGTGATATAACTTTACACTGAGTGGTCAGAAGTATTTGTATCATCTTCTAACTTGTTCATTTACTATTCTTTGAATAAAGATCTGAATTTGGAATGCTAAGTATGTCAGCAATCTGAATTAGAGACCAAACCTTCCCCATAGTTGTAATTTGGTGAGGTAAGTTTAGGATTTTTCCAAGAAGATACACTTATCAACCTTCAAAAAAACCTCAAATCTGATTAGTTTTCTCCTTTGTTCACCTGCTAAGTTCAGAGAACTGTGGAACTGGTCCTGTGTGTGAAAACGTGAGACACTTGTATTAAAAGGGAACACAACATACAAAATACAGTATAAGAAATGGGCATCTCAGCTATCCCAGTCTCTAAAAACACAGTTCAACTTCTCAATGATCTTGTGCTCACATGCCATAACACAATTCCCAAACCATCTTCTTAAGAAATCTTCCCCTTTGCTGTACTGGATGTATCTCACAGACAGATTTTTATTTTTCACTTCTTCTAGAAAATATTAAAATTTATAGCTAAGGCTTTGAATAGAGTCTTGTTTTGAATAAATGCTGAGGCCAGATACCATCCTCAGTGGCTGTAAAGACAGGCCAGCACTGGGTGTCTTGAATTGTTATAATGAGATACTCTTACCTTGCCTGAATTGTTGCCTACGTTAAGCATAACCAAATAGACGAAAAGGCAAACCTAATGAACACAAAACAAATGGCAACTGAAGTTAACATTGCTCTATTCTTTGAGTTAATAAATAAAATGTGCTTGTCTTATAAGGAAAATTGAATTTTCTTTTTCAGCTCAGTCTATTTCATCAGTTTACTTTTGGTCTCTTTCTGCGTGCTTTTATGCATAGCTATAAATTAAATTTCCTTTCAAAGATCTCTCAGTGTTATGACTCAGTTGTTAATTTTCCCCTTATTCAGTGACCTTCTATCCTGTCCACTGATTCTGCAAATCTGAAATAATTCTTTACTATAAGCAGTATGTATGTCCCTGTTTGTGTTTGGTTTTTTTTCTTTTGCTGAAATCAATATCCAGCCAAATGCACTGCAGTCCCTCAGTTTGAGATTCACTTCAGTCTGATTCTCTGTTTTTTTCCACCATAAATTTAGATTCAGAATTCCCTGCCCAGTAGGAGAGGGAGGAAAGATGCGTGCTGGTCATTTGCATATTTTAACAGACGGAGCTGCTTTTACTGTGCAGCTGTCGATGCAAAGAAATATTCTTTGGGGTAAAGCATTAGGCTAGGCAAAAAAAGTCTGTGAAGACTTCCATCCCTTCCACTCCTGCTTTTCCACCAATGGGAACTGAAGGTATTGCCATGGTATGAGATTATCTACACTCCTGTAGTCAGAAGGACAGACATCCCTAGTGGCTTCTGGAAAGCTCAGCTCCCCCAGACGCTAAAATCCATTCTATTTTAATAACTCCAAGAACAGATGAGTATGCTTTGCAATTGCTTGGGTTTTGCTAATCAAACAGATTGGATTAAATTTTGCACTAGACCCATAAAATAAAAACTTTCTAGCTCAATGGTCAGTGATGGCATCTGCTGCAGCAAAAGTCAACGTATTCTTTCTGGGAGAAATCAAGGCTTAGGATCACATTAAATTCTTATTTTCAAAACTGGGCATTTGCCATCATAAACAATAATAGAGAGCGATAAAGAAACAAACAGAAACGATAAATGTGTTACTGAAGATGGTAGAAAGGTAGGATTTATCTATGTATTTCCAATCGACGTACAGAAAAGCGTTATCTAATTCAAAGCACTTAATTTTGGAGATCTAAAAGTTAAGCTGAATATGTGGGCCATTTCTTTTATCAAGGGGAAAAAAAAGCCATCTTGACAGAGATATTTGTCATACCATAATACCTAATGTCTAATGTAGAACATTCCCCTGGAACTGCCCCATTTTATTAAGGGTGAGGAAATCTCAATATTTAGCTTAAACTGAGCACACAAGTTTTAGAAGGCTCAATATGGATGTGAAAATTTGAGCTTGTTCAGATTTACTGAGATGAAGTGACAACAATTCTCCCAGTCTTCTGATAATGGTACTTAAATACTTCGGTTTTCAGAAAGCTTCCTTGTCTTTAAGTTTACATTTTTCAGTTTTCAGCTTCTGAGCACAGGGATTTGATATGCTTTTGTCTATTCAATTAAACAATTTCCAAAATTACTATGAGAATGGAGGCAGTCCCTGGGTCAAAGGCATCAAAAACATCAAAGGCATCAAAAGCATCAAAAGGTTAATAGAAAAAGTGGGGACACAAGATGCAAAGAAAGTGGCAATATTTTATATATGATGGACTGCAGGGAGATACCAAGGAGTATATATATATCCTTCTCTATACAGCCAGTCTTGTACTCTGACCACTGTTGCCATCTGTGTGACCCAGAGCATATTTATCAATCTAGGAAGTTTTAATTTAACTCTTATTTCAGCCCTCCTGGTAAATTTACAGAGATATATTTTCCACCATGCTTATTGTTAGAGCATAACCCAGTTACTTGATATGCTTCACTCCTTAATGCAAAATGCCATGTCTTTTTTTTTTTTTTCATTTATTTTGTGTTTGTGAGTTGCGTCCAACAATACTGCCCACATATTTTAAAAGTGGCAACATAAGGAGTTATTTGCAAGAAGTCTTGAAGCACCATCAAGGACACCTGCTTGCAGGATTGTATTAAATTGAGATCAGCCAACATTACAGTGTATTTCAGCACTGGAATCAGCCAAAAATATGTCCCTAGCAGTGCTATTTTCATTATTCAGACCTTCACCCAAAATCTGTGTAACTGCCTCTTAAATTAATTTTCACACTTGCCTCTCTCTATAACTAGCTTCGGCAGTGTGCTGTGTATTTTAACTACAAGGAAATATTGCAGGTAGGAGAGTTCTCCCTGAAGTCACTAGCATCCTCCTTAAATTCAATCCACGGTCTCTCAGTCCCACGCTTGCAGTGGGGGGCACCTGTCATCTTTTTCATCACGGCAAGCTGTGCCCTAGATTCTGCACCCCCTCCCCTTCCCACCATACAGGTACGTGTGAGTGTATGTTCTTTTCCCACTGAATTTTTTATTCGATAAATAAATAAAACTTTGCTGAAGTTGCTAAGGTCTCAAAGGTGCAGGAACTTGTAATATGAAAAAAAAAGAAGAAAAAAAAAGGGAGAAAAAAAAAAGAGTTCAAAGACAGCCAGGCAAGTAGAAAGGAAAAGATCAGTTCAGTGGGATGCAACAGGAAAATGGAGTTGTTCGAGACTAACACCAGTAGAAGGGATCGAAATATGAAAAATGTCCAAATAAATAACATACTGATCTTATGCATTTGGGCCAAAGTCATCTGGGTTTGGGTTACGATGAACATCAAAATGCTTAAGGGGTGCAGTAAACTTTCACTAGCAGTGAGATACAGATTTTCCAGGAATGCAATAATTAATGACACCATAATTAAAGAATCACTTCCTTCCTAGTAAGATGCAGTTGTACTGGACCCTTCTTCTTCTTAGGAAATGTGTAGACTAGGCTTTCCTAAGAAGTTAGTCATGATATATAGATAAACATTAGCTTTTCCGAAGATCAGACCAAATCCCAGAGTTTTCTGAAGTGCTTTGCTCACCTTTTGCCTAAGTCCCATTTGTTGAAGCCGTTGCACAAGCTCCTTATTACATTGGACATCATATCAAAACTTTTTGGACTCTATCCCAAACATAGTGCTAAACTCTTTATACCTACAGCTCTCGTGTTTCTATCACAGCAGCCATTTAGGTGTCTTAGAGAAAAAATAATTTTTAGATAATTTTCACCAAATAATTGTCACCATTAAGCTTCAGGCTCTGTCTAAATCAGAGGCAAAAAACAAAAGCAATTTATCCCTACCCTGCTTTGAGCAGTCTTTCCTCTCCAACTTTCGGTCTGCAGCACGGACCTCAGTTTTCTTCACAAAATGCTCGTTCATTGAAGGCCAAATATTCCACCCCAAACCTTTTGATTTTGGTGAAGGAGTAGCAGAGAATAGATAGGTTCCCATTCAGGTAATCTGGGATCCACGGCAATGATTTTTTGAAATATCAGAATGGCCCATACATTAAAATTCCCAGTTTTATCCAAGAACAGCACTGCTGCTGAATTACTTTTTGTTCTGTCTCTAGACTGATAAAAAAAATCAACACATTTGTTGATATGTTTTTGATCGTGGGCCAAAAATAAGCATTTGAAATATGTTTGTGAAATGTCTCAAACTGATGTTGGTAGGCAACCAGTGTCAAGGAGCTTCTTGAGGGTTGTTTTGGGTCCCTAAAGAATTCCAGCAATAGAATATTACCTGAATTAAATTATTTTTTTTCTATAAATAGCTTAAATTAGAAAAAATTTTCAATGTATTAATTATAAATAATTTCCATGGACAGGAGACCTGTCAAAGATGGACAAGACCTCCATCTTGCCAATCTTTAATCACAGTCTTCTGAAAGCTGTGCCTGGACAGAAGTCTTTCAGTGGTGTTTCTCATATCTTCCTTAGATGTAGGCAGCTTGTTGAACCCCTGCAATGTGATTCAGAAGGATGGTTTAAAGTTCGTGATTTACAACAGCCCAGTTCAGGAGATGTGGATTCTCTTACTCATCTGTTTGTAGCTTTAGGTACTACACATCAAGAGTTCCTTCTCATGTTGATTTATTGAGTAAAACAGTAGAGTCCTTGGGATGAGAGCTTTTTGGACAATGATGAATACAGTGGGGCTTGAGTTCATGTCCCCTAGATGTTTTCATAGCATGAATAATAAGTGATGGTGTACATCACTACAAGCTAACGCTAATAGTGTACAACGCCTACCCTGGACTTCTGGAAAAGGGGAATTTCACTGCTGTAACAACCCCATGCTGAAGTCAAAGGAACCTTTGCAACCTGAACTGCTCCCACACTTCCAGCTCGCACTAAATTATCTTTTCCACCCTCCATATGACAATTTCCCAGATGAGATTTCAAAGGCCATTGCCTTTGCCAGATATTTAATTTTTTTGAATGATTCTCTTGCATCCATCTTAATTCTACTCAACTCATGGGGGAACAGAAAAGAAAAAAAAAAGAAAAAAGAAAAGAGAGAATGAGACAGAGAAAGAAGTTAAATAAAAAAAAAATACAAACAAACCCATCAAAATGATAATTGCCAAGTTATCATTTGCTTGCTCTTTTCCAGTCTAGCTGCCGCAGCAGCTCCTCTCTCGTCTTCCACTCTGCCTCAGCTCCCAAATGGTATCAATTATCCACAAATCTCACAGGGCCTGCACCATCTGAATAACAATTCATTAACCTTCACTTTCCTCCTGCTGATTAACTCGCCCCCACCACCTCCCTGATGTAAGAGACAGCGTGTCGGAAATCCAGCCAAACTTTTTAATTATGCAAATAATACAATACCCGGAGATAATTATTTAGCCCAGGACTCAGGCTGCATAGTCTATGCTCTGCTCTACTCTCATAGACTTTTTGACTCTGTTCTCTTCTTTACATCATCTTAGTTGTGTCAAGGAGAATGAAGGATTTTCAGTTTCGCTCAGTGCAGGTGATGACTCAGAGAAGCTGTGCACACATGTGCCATGGTTTGGGGAAGAACAGGGTGCTGCAAGGCCGGCCAGGGAACTCAAAGAGCCAGTTTACGTTCTCAATATCTATCTTTCAATCCACTGACTGCCAAGCAGCCTCCAGATAAACCCTGTGTGGATCCAAAAGCTTGCATTGCAGGGCTGGATTTTGCATCTTACATCTGGTAGGACTCAATTTGCATAGTTCCAGTTTTTTTCATTGCTCGTGTCTGGTATGGAGTTGCTGAGCGCTGCCTATTTTTTTTCAGTCGAAAGCCTTTCTTATTCCAGCCAAATTTAATATTTCATAAATGAATAATTGGACGTGGAGCTTAAGTGTTCAAACTTTTCTTTTTGACAGAGATAACTTTAAAAACCAAACAAATTTATGACCAGAATTTTGTTTTATACAGATATACACAACTTTCACCCAGAGCTAACTCAGGAATGGCAAGATGGATTTGTTTCAAACTCTTTAGCATGTTTTTTTGACAGACACATATGGGATTGTTTCCATTATGCAAAGGGTAAAATTCTGGGCACATGGGGTTTTGAACTTACGTCTGTAATCAACTCGCCTTATGGCTCTGACCAAGTCACATAAATAAGTCTAGGCACCAGTTTCAGTGGTCTGCATACCTACCTTTGTAGCTCTGGCCAGTCTGTTGAGTTTCTTTACCTGTAAAATAGAGGTGACATTGCTATATAAAGAATTTTCAAATCTTTGAACTGAAACTTTCTTAGGATTACAGATCACATTGACAATATCAAATTTTACCTTCTGCTCCACTCATCTGCCATCATTCCTACACACTGGAAAAAGACAATTGATTCTGGTTGATAATCAGCTTCAAGCATAGTAGCATAAGCAAACCTTTGAGAGATTACACTATGCAAGATTCAGGAAACATCAGGTTCCTCTGGCAATATTTTATATATCCTGATTTAACAGTGTTTAAATTTAATTCTTGGAAGCAGGTCATGGTTATGTATTTAATATCTCCAATTCCTGCTCAAATTTTCATTAACTTTCAAACACATTTCAACTGATTTTACTGTCCAGAATGTTAAGAAGAGGAAATGAACTTCACTATGATGCTTTGGTGGTAAACGTCAAAATCACTTCAAAACAAGAAATAACAACACTAGGCCATTCTATTATCTTGTAATTCTCAATTTCTCAGATATTTCTGAGCATTTGAATACAATTATTTCAATTTGGTAAATGAAAAAGCAAAGATACAGGCCAGATAAAACCCTGTTATTAAAACATTTTTAAGCTTAATTAGGAATTGGTAAATCTGTAACTGTTTGTTTTCTCAGATGCTTCCTAATGGGAGAGAGTTCTACTTTTCCCTGGCACCTTGGTTGTCCTTCGGAAACAGCTCCCTTTCTGTCAGTAAGCACAAACTATCCAAATTGTGATGCTGGAAAGTTCAGCACCTAAAATTCCATCATCTCACAACAAATGCATTCCCTGACCTCTCTTAGCAGTCAGACTCAGTCCATGAGGAAGATGAAAAAGGTCTGCATGACGCAAAATATGTAAAGGTTCACAGGACTGTGACTACAGAGGCATTCTTCCTCTCTCTCACATTTCTTACTCTTTGAGGCAGTCCCTTGCTCAGGCTGCTGATTTCTGCAGGTCTCATCCTTGGGTACGTAGCCGTTCTCATACCTTGTATAGGAAACCAAACTGAGGGTATCCACCCAGCAGCAGGAGTAAGATGCAACAATACCAAGTCCAAATGCATCCTATAGACCAAACGTCATAAATTGTTTAAGAACCTAGTGCTTAAAGAAATACCCTGTTTCATAGAGATTCTGAGTACCTTTAGCCACTATTGTCTACAACGGAAGAGTCAGATGGTCTTCTCTTCTAGAAATGGGTCACATACTTAACTGCTTATGTATGGTGCTTCATAACTAATGTTAGGGACCCAAGTTTTAATAGTTTGCCCTATGCAACTGGAAAAAAAAACCACACTGAAAAGCAGAGTCAATATTGAATTGAAGATAAAGGCAGTCTTAGCTCTCTGGCCCACGTTCAGCATCTTGGATTAAGTTTCTTCTTTATATCAATACTACATATGAGCAACTCTTTGCCTGCCTAGGGGTTATGTCTGTCTTTTGCAGTGACCAGCAAATGACAGACACTTAGCAATACACAGAAATCAAGTTAGGAAGTCAAATGAAGAATAAAGTTTGATCCAAATGTAACATTTGGGACACAACATCAGGCCTATGCAAGGATTACTAATGCAATGGATTGACTTTCTCAAAGGTTAGGGAAGAGCCCACTAAATATTTTCTGTGAAGGCAATAAGTGGGACCTAGCTTTAAAATGTATCCAGGACATGACTCTTGGTAAATCTTCAATCACTGTGAACAGTGCAGGTTTGATTTTTTTTCACCGACCTAGAGACATCCTAATAACTATTAATGACACCAGGGGTCATGAGTTTGCTATCAGTAGGGATTCACAGGCAAAACTTTTCCTAATGAAGCTCCAAAGTCTCATCTTGCACCATTCTGAAGGTCTCCACACCTCTGGATGCACATTTGTCCTTCAAGTTTTCCTACTTAAGCAAAAAAATAGGCTAAAGTCTTCCACACTAGCACTTTGTTCTTAGCACCCAATAAGATACTGATGATTAGTTCAGCTCTTCTTGGTGCAACCATGTTCACTCAAAGAAATTTAAGTGATCCATGATATTCTCATGCCACTTTTGGGAAGATATACAAGACTGACTATGTGGCTTGCCTTTTCATTTGAACAAACCAATACTCAGCCTAGGACTTTTCAGATTTAGAGCTTGTTTCTAGTTAAGAGTTACTGACCCTCTTTCTCTATCCAGCTGGACTGACCTTCAAAACCAAACTTGGAGAAGGACTCAGTTAATGTATGTCTACAAACTTGTAACTTGATTTTTATATAAGTGCTAAGCTAACTCTGTTTAATTGATTTTCCACATTGTACACTGAGAAATAGGATTTTTATGGCTCTTGAATAATTCAGAACTTTGATTCCTAAGGCAAAAAAAATGGGCAAGGAATAAAAGCATAATTATCATTGTAGCAGAGGTCAAAAGGACAAGCTGGCCATAAGTTCATAATGTGCTTGTGCTCTTGGACTCATTGTGGACTGTGGAATATTACCTTGTTGAAATCTTATTACTTAAGGAACAACAAAAAAAAAAGCACACAGGCAGTTAGCTGCAAAAGAAATGGAGGAAGTGTTAATTTTTAAGCAAGTTTGACAAAGATTGAGTTTCATATGACAAATACTGTCAGCAAGACAGGATTCTGTCAGTGGAAGAAGTTTAAACATTAACAATTTCTGTCAGGCTGTTGACACAACCACGGCAGACATTTCCCAAGATGCTGAGATGACTGCTGGCATTTGTCAACAATCCTGTCACAGTGACAGCAATAAGACCATGTCTGGAAATGTGACAGTTTTGGCTTTGTGTTCCCCTGAGCATTGGCCCAGGTGTTCAGAGAAAGTGTGGGAAAAACCCGTATTTCTGCATTGTCATTCGAACGCGGAAAAACACACAGGAGGAAAATGAGCTGTCACTCCAATTCCCGTGATGCCTTGCTGCTTAGCATAACTCCACTCTGCGGCCCAGGGTCCACTGGTCCATACTCTGACAGATAATTAAGAAAGCAGCAGCTTTTTCTAGACGGCTCTTCCTCATGATTTGCATTTTAGCCAGAGGCGACCAGTTATAAAAAAAACATGATGGAAAGATGGTAAGAAGCCAATTAGATGGATGGATGGCTGACTGACAGCTCTCTGGTATTACTACTCCAGATTTCATTGTATGTAGCCTGGCAGTTTTCAACTAGAACCAACTTTTGCAGGTTTGTAGAGCTGTTAAGTGAAGGGCTATATATAGATTGCAATGGCTTTGCACAAATCTTTTACATTTTCCTGAAATAAACATTTATTATTGCCATACTAGTTTAAACGTAATAATCTTTCTTAATTAATCACAATTTACATAACTGCATTCAGAAATTCTGGAAGACTTTGCATTAATATAACTCTATCAAATACAGCAATGATTAAAAAGTGAGCTGTAAGTTAAACTGTGACACTTTACAACACGGCAGAGGTGAAGCCAGTTAGTAATTAATGTTTCTAAGGAGCAAGCCTGATTTTTAACATAATTAAATGTCTCCATTTCATTGGGAAGAATAAAGTATTTGTCTGAAAGACAAAGTATTTGAAAGAATAAAGAGAAATCTGAATTTTCTTATTGTGCTGGGAGAATTTGTTCTCAGTGGATGTTTCCTTTCCTCTGGGGATCTTTTTTTTTTTTTAATATTTTTTTTCCTGTTGTTTTTCCCAGAGAGAAAAGATTGTTTTGCACAGGACCTAACAGTTTTAAATCTGAAGTAGCTTGTAAATTGCTACTTTCCAGCTCATCTGTTCAGCTCCAACAGCTGGTAGCCAATCAGAAATATTCTTCTGTGCTAGTGCCTTGTGGCTGTATCTCACTATAAAATTTAAACATTAGCAGGGGTTTTGTTTCACTTTTGTGTTGTTTGTGGATTATTTTTTTTTCTTTTTATGAATACCAAATTTAACAAAGCATGGCAGCAATTGCAGTTCCAAAGCTGCAACTGCTATCCGATGAGTAATAGTCTTCACTAGCATAAAAAGTCCCTCAGCTTTCTTTGGATTCTGCAAGTTTAGCCAATGCTGGCAATTATCTCTTGATGAATGCTTGCTTGTTTTAGCAAAGTTTCCTGTAAACCAGTGCTTCAAGGAATGTGACTTTGTGGATGTGAGTCCTCCGAATTGTGGGGAGCACAGATAACTGAAAATGTTACTCCTTCCTTTTTCCTGCTGCAATGTAACAAAGCCAAAACAAACCCCTTGGAATTTCCTTGCTCAAACATGGATAGGATTTTTTTTTTCCCCGGATTAAAAAAAAAAAATAGGACAGAAGTATAAAGCAAATTCATAACATGTTAAAGGCCAGGTTATACTAATTCCTGTTAAATAGCAGTCTGTGGGTTTTCCACTGTAACGAATTAAACTATTCATATTAACAGAGTAATTGAATTTATCCTGTAGTGAATTGCTTAGAGCTTGCCAAATTTCTAGAAGACTAAGAAATCATCTTCCAGCCTTGCTTCTGTTTCACTTAATTCTTCACTACATTCCCATTTTTCACAGTCTAGGAAAATCCTGAACCATAGGCTGCAAGACATGCTGTGAAGATCCTGGGGAAAAAATCTCCTAATTCTAAAATCTTCTGTGGCACTTCTAATGCCACAGCTTGTAGATCTCCCCAAAAGTCAAGTCTCTACTGCAATGTCCTTCATCCCCTTTTTATCATCCAGCTACAAAAACTCCTCTCCCACATAATCTGCTATTACATCTACCACAACAGAAGTCCTTTAAGGCTCTTCATAGCCTTTCCACCGTATCTGAAATTTTACCCTGTAATTAAGACTTCTCTTTTATCCTGAAAACCCTTAGTCTAAGACTTTTTTCAGTAGTAATACTCAGCCACCTCCACATTAGTGATAATCCTAGTGTAGCATAGATTCAGCCCAAAAGAATCCTTGCTGGCGAGCGCTGAAGGCTTGTTTGAACACACAACATATAAAAACTGTGGTACTGAATAAATTTTGCCAGCTAAACTCCTTGCAGGGAATCGTGTTGATCTGTGGTGGGACCTGGGAAACTAGTACAATTCTGAAAAAGCATTAGTATAAAAATTGTGGTGTAGTGCTCAGGAAGTCCTGTATGTCTGAGGAAAATCTCATGCTACTTTTGCTGACCTGAATTTAAAAACTTGGGAGAACCTGTCATGAGAAAATTTAGAATTTAGGCTTAAATTTATATTCATAAGCTTCCACAGAAGCTTGCCACGTTTCTTCCAAGTGGCAGCAAAGATGCAGTTCCTGACCATCTCTGAAATAAATTTACCGTCTGCCATTGGGATGGCAAGGAGAATTTAAGACAAAGTATTTCCAAATAAACTGAAAAGTCTGTTAATCTTGTGTCTTCCAGATCATTTAGATATACTTTTCCCCATTAGATTTATGCCCATATTTACTTATTTCAAAATATTATCTGTGAGTTTGATCTAGTAGCTGTTAGTGAAAATTGCTGTTACTTAAGCTCACCTTTATTCCTCTAGGTCTTCAAAATACTCATAACAAAATGAAAAATAATGAAACCATCATTTTTAGGGGCAGAATATTTTAATGGCATGGAGATTTAATTAAACTAAATTATATTTTTGCTGGTCCCACAAATCATGATATATATAAAATTATATACAAATATACATACACAGAGATTCAAAGGGAGGTTTCTGCAAATAAGCTCCAAAATTAAAGATCTTCACAGAAAATTATATGGATTTCAAGAGAGACAATGTCTGGAAGGAAGATGAGAAGGTGGGAAAGAGAGGAGGTGGGAGGTTAACGTAAATTTTTACTATAACGTTCTTCCAAAGTTTATTTATTTTTTTATTTCAAATCTCAAATGTGGATTCATTTCAATCATGTCTTTATTTTCAAACAATGCAAAAAATGCTTATGGATTTTATTTCAATGTCTCTGAGAGTGAGGTAACACTGATCCAGAAAATCCACAGTTGAGTTGATTTGATTCATCAGTACTAGAGAACAAAGAAAGAAACAGTCATAGCATATTTTTCAACATTTCATCTGGAAACACCCTAAAAGACCGGACAAAGTAAACATTGCACACGTTGTTTGAGCTATTTGTTTTTTTGCAATTGGGTTTCTGAGGATGGGAGAACAGGGAATTAACTGTTAACACAATTATTACATGAGGGATGGAAGAAAAGGTGATAAAGTGTGTTCCATTATAACCGATGATGATTTTAGTGTGTCAGGCTGCAGTGAACAGATTTGGAATGTGAGTATGAAACCTGAAATTATTCCTGCTAGAAATATTCAGGGATGTTGAGGGTGGAAAGCATCTATTCTACCTTTACCTACCTAAAAATCAGGCATTAAATCTAAGCTTGATTCTTCTGAAGTCAGGTTGAGACAACCACGCTGGGGGATCCTTTCCTAAGACCAAGTGTCTTGACACTTCAATTATTTATCTTTACAAGCTGTAGGAGGAAGCTGAATCTCTAGTTTAAAGTAGTCCCTCACTTTTTAGGTGGTCCAAGTTGGACAAAATGGACCCCAGACTCCCTCTGTACATGGCTGTGCTTTGGGATTTAGACCTTACTCAGTTCTTTGACTTTATCCAAGACTGGAGGCCAGGATATTGCTCTGCTCTGACACAGTGGTTTGTGTGATAAGTCACTTTCTTTAAGGAGAATCCAGAAATTTCCTTATAGACCTTTTGTCTAATAGTCAATTCTGTCCAGCTCCCTAGATGAGTAATATAAGCCTGCCAGTGTTTTAAGCCTACCTTTGTTTGTTCTTTCAATATAAGTTGTTAGATGTGAACTGCTGCTTTATTATTATATAGAGACAATTATGCTTTTTGGCTGTTTGATGCCCTATTTTCCCCACAGCAGTGATGAAAAATTGCATATGAGATAAAGGCAGAAGATACGGAAGGTGAGAACTGCTTTATTATTCACCACTATTTATTATTTCTAGTGCAATAAACCACTAACATAATAATAACACAGATTCCAAATACAGCCAGAATACTTTAGGAGAAACATTTTTCCCATGGTCTTGAAGGCAACACAAGCATAATTTAATATTAGATGGTATGACGGATGTACTGAACACTAGGCTCTTCAACCCAAACCAACACAAATGTGACAGATGAAAACAACTCTTAAACTGAAGCTTAAAAGCAGAGCAATCTTTGTGTAGAAATATGGCAGCAGGTCTTAAGGTTTGACTAAAGACCACGAAAAAAATCCTTGCTTTTCCCTAAAGGCCTGGAGAACAGGTTCAAAAAGCACAGGGCACAGCGGCAAAAAAGTCTGATCACACAGGGGTTTAAAACAGAAAAGGAGAATCACAAGTATTCCCTAATTGGAAGACCGGAGAGAACAAGGGTGAGCGTAGCTTTCTAAAATTCAGAAGAAGGAAGAATGAGGAAGATGAGGTATTCACTGAAATGTCAAGATAAAATCGATAAAGCATTTTCTGGGAAATCAATGTGGAGAGTGGAAGACACTCAAGATAACAGAGAAGCAAATGCATTCTCTGGAGCAGATGAAAACTCCAACAGTGGCACAGAAAACAGGTGTTGTTTTCATAATTAAAACTCAAGGGAAACCTGCCTAAAGGGAGCCGTAATAATGAAATAGGGGGAAAAAATACCCATGGAGAACAACATCTCATTAGCAGAGATAAATTTCACATGCGAACAACATCGAGTTAAATGATAAATTGTTTTTCTTAATGGTACTCTGGTGTGAGACAGGTTCAGAGGTTCTGCTTATTTTGCTGCAAGCTGGTGATTAATGACTGCAAAGGTTTTCACACAAGTGTGAAAGACAGGACTGGAAAATGAAGATGCAAGTTGTTTCTCCAAAGGGGCCCTTTGTAAAACCAGTGTCTGGACAGAAATAGGAAAGCCTTAGAGAGGTTAGAAAGCCGTTATGATAACTGGCTGTGGAATGACCCAGTTTAGTTATTTTCTGTTTGGTTTCTAGTTAATACTGTTTTCCCCTTGTAACCGATGCACACTAAAACCTCAAGAATAAGACCCTGAGGCAATTCTGAAATCATCTACAGTGCATTTTCTCAGAGATAAAAAACATCAGCGACTCCAGTCCCTCTGACTCAGCTTGGTGTTCAGGTACCACGGAGTCAAATGTGGTACAGACAAGCAGAGTGTTGCCGGAAACCCTCCAGGAAATCTGAAATGTCTGGGTGATTCCACGCTTGATTTTTCATAACCTTATCAATACTGCTCCTCAAATGGGGATGTTTAAAGATGGAGAGAAACTGCTGATGTCAAGGGGTGGCTTGTAGTGCAGAGGAAAACTAGTTTGCTCTGAATAAAATTCTTCTGCTGTGAACTGAGTTTTACGAGGAAAAGCACAGCACAGGGATTTCTGATAAGGGATTTTTGGGATAAATGTCTGCAGCAGATCCAATGTTCTCCAGTTTCTACATGCTTAGTAGGCACAGCTGGGATTTAGGAGCTTTTACTGTTGACTAACTACCTGCTGCATGTCCAGAAGTACCAAACAGGTATCCTCAACTCTGTAAACAAAGCAAGCCACTATTCCAGACAGTTCTTGGGTGGGAAACAAAGATATACCATAAAGAACATTGTAAATTGGTAAACATTGTAAAGAGGTAAAAAACTTGGCAGTTGTCATGTGTAGTGACTTGGAATATTTAGTCAAATATGTCTGTTAAATGACAATATTTTTAAAAAGAGCAATTGTATAGTCATACTTCTAAACATAATGAGCATTGGCTCTGTCTGTAGAGTGGGTTCGTCACCTGCAAGCAAAAAAAAAATTAGAAGTGTGAGAATTAATAATGTTCTTATGTGTGTAACATAGGGTAGTAATGAATAGCAGTGATTTTGTCTCCGAGCACATCACTGAAGAGATCAATACTTTATTGAGTTCAGATCTCTAGACATTAAAAAAGGATGTTGGAAAACTGAAAAGCATGTGAAAAGCTACTGTCAGCACTGAAAGTCTTACACTGGAAAAGCTAAGGAGTTCCATGTCTTTCACTACATCTCTGAAACTAAACAGTGACAACCATGAGTTTATACTTCATGTGTACATAGTATCAGGAATTGTAAGGCTCTCCTATCTCATAGAGAAAAGCTCATGATATAACCCCTGGAATTAAAAGTCAGTCAAATCAGCATTAGAAAAAAACCATATTTTTTTCATTCAAAATGATCAATAAGAAGAAAAGCAACCTATACAATTGTAAGTCACCTTTTGTGGAATTTTACTAAGACCTGTATTAGGCATCATAACCATAGAGTATTGCTATAAAAATGACATCTCCACTTCATGTGATTGAGCTGCTATAAAAATCTAGAAGAGATAAGGCCTTCCTGTGATCTCAGGTCATCTCTGTACCAAAGAACTTTTCTGAAGATGGTTTATGGGGACATAGTGTTTCTCTTGTGTATGGAATTACGGAGGCAAAGAGTCTTAGTACACATTCCTCTGCTCTGCCAGGTTTGATAAAATTCACTTTATTTTGGGAGGCTATGTGGCAAATATGAAATACAATTGAGCAACGCCCCAATAATTCAAAGGGGACACACATGTAATCTTTTGCAATTAAAATTGCGTGGGGAATATATATAGGTGAAATACTAATTATCACACTGGAGCCTTGCCAGAAAAGTGGGACAACCTTGTTGTCTTTGTTTGGCATCTCAAACTTTTCTATTTCAAGATAAAACAGTTAGGATGTCCCTCCAGAGGCCTTATGCACCATCCTCATCCAAGTGACGGCTTTGCAAATTTATACATTTAGGACTGCTGCCTTAAACACTACACCTCACAGCCAGAAAGGAATCTAAATTCAGCTATTCCCAGCAGTGCAGTAGCTATTGCCCAGCCAGAACTGAGACCCCATGTCTCCTGTCCAGAGAGCAAGACAAGTTATTACAAAAGGATTTTTTGAGCTGAATAATTTTAGCCAACTAACCTGAAAAGCCAACAAAAACAATGTGTGCTACATAATCACTTTTTGCAGCTCTGGGATAAATTTTGCTATGAACCTGGAGTTCACTACTGGAATTTTTTTCTAGATGTCCAAATGGACATTTGGTCGCAACTTTACTACACATAGTTCTAGACTTGACAGGAGGTGGAGGTAGATGGTCCCATCTTAGCCTGTGGCTGGAAAAGCTGTTGGTTTAACCTGCTTTCCATGTTGAGGACTGTAGAACCCAGTTTTTTTCTATCCTGCAGGAGCTCTCCAACCTCTAGATGCCATGTAAAAATGATCCTCTACCAACATTGCTCTTGCCTTTGGTTTTGAGTGGAAAAGAAGAGGACAGCTGTGGTTTCTCAGGCAAACCAGTGCTGCCAACAAATGCATCCTTGTGGGATCACTTTCCTCTCTTCCAGATGCACCAGCCCTGTGGGTCCTGAACAACCCATAGATGTGGCATCAGTAGCAGAAGTCTTTGCAGGAAAAATGTTCTCGATTTTTGTACATCTCTGTCTGTTGGTATTATGGACATACATTCTGCCATAAAAGAAGTGTCTGTATTTGGGTCCCTTTGGCTGCAGCTGTGCTAGTAAAGCCCAGCCAGGCCCTGGTTCAACCGCTGCCATGTGTTAAACTGTGCTCTCCTATTACTAGAACGGTTCCTGGACTCACAGCTTGGTTTTGGCCCAGGCCAAGCAGCAACAACCACAGAGCCTCTGGTGATTTGCACATCGGGATCATGCCTAGTAGGGAATTCACGTGCAGTCATTGGTTATGGAGGATGAGAAAGATGATTGGCGTAGATGTGAACTCTGTTGTCTTGGATCAGGAAAAAGTTACTGACTTTTCTAGTACAGTAATAAATTGTTATTAAATTGAATTACTAGCATAATAATAAAAGGTTAAACTTATTTTATTACTATTCTAGTCAGACCAAATATCCCTATAGTTGGGAAGCCTGACTCTGGGTAGAGACTAGTAAAAATGGTTGTGAGAAAGACAGGAATAACAGGGCTGGTACAGGCAGGTATTCCTCCAGTATATGCTCCAGACCCCACCAGATGATGGCCTGGGGCATTCTGGAGCCACTGGCTGCGTTGATGTATTGAAAAACCTTCCTTGCTTCTGGGGTCACAGTACTGCAAAGTCATTCAGCTTTTGGAAATTTGCCTGTCCATGAAATAACATTTAATTGGCTGAATTAGCAGCCAAGCACTATGAGATAGCCAGCAATACTTAAGCTATGGAGAAAGTAGAGAAGGGAGACGTAAGGATATGTTTATCTTGCAGGAGCAGCTAATATCCACAATCGCCATTGGAGGTTGTGTGCTCTATGCACACACAATAAAAGGCAGTTTTTGTCTGAGGAATCTTAAAATAGGCAACAGTATTACAAGAAAGCAAATAATATTCTTTTCCATTTTACAGGCAGGGATTGGAGGCACAGAAAGATTAACTGATTTGTCCCAACTTGAACAGAGGGTGTGTGTCCTGACCGGGAATTTCTCTCCTCTGCTTTTTCCCTAAGATTATCCTCAACCAGATTTATAAGAATCAGACTGCTTTACATATTGATCACTGACAATAATTTGTCAGGAGTCCTCCAAGTAAAGCCTGTCTCTTAATGTCTGACCAGGCAGAGGGACTGAAGGTCCGTAGGAAATTGTAGAAAGGATTTAGAAAATGATAGAACGAGAAGAGCTACTTGAACTAGACCCCCAAACGCATTTTAAAACTTAGGAGAACAAGATATATTTGCATAAGTGTATTAGCAACAAAATGCAACGACAGCGAACCCCTCAAATTAGTCATCATATACTCATTTTAACAGACCTGCCAAAATCCCTAATTAAGGTCTCCCTTAGGACTCTTGTTTTCTATCTCATTATTCTGATAAAGTGGACACCAATGAGTCTCTTAATGAGGATTAAACTGTAGGCTTTAGTTGAATTTGCATCTCACATTTGCTATTGATGAGACCCTCCTGAAATACGCCGCGTACACTTGCCAGTTTCTAATTCAGAATTCAAAATACTGCATGAAAATCTGGTAATAGATTTCCACTGCTTTACCTAGCAATTGTCCAAAAATAAGAGATAAAAATTGCCTGTTTTGATAAATACAGCATTTTCCCATCCACATTCCAACACTGTGTGTCATATTGCTATGTATCTGGCTTAAAAGGGACAGCTGCTCCAGGGATCTGGAAACACTCTCTCTAGTTTTTAACAGAAGGAAAAACTGAAAAGGAAGCAGATGTTTGTGACTGTATCATGCGTGAGATAAGGCCTTTGGAGACTTTTTTTTTTTTCCCCGACAGCAAGCGTTTAAAGCCTCATCTTCCTTAAAGGAATTTTGATTTTGTGCCTGACCCAAGAAATATGCTTTGTGTAAATTCACATGACAGAGTTTCTTGCTGGTGGTTTTAGTCAACACTGGGGCTAAGTCATTAGGTTGTTCTGAAACCTGGTTACTGCCTGCGCTTACCAGAGAGGTGATCCACTGTCAGTTGGGAGTTTGCTCTTCTGTACCTCCTCCGTTGCCATGTTGTTAGTTGTAAGGTAGCACCACTAAAGTCTATGTCCACTCAAAGGCCAGCGGCCTTCTAGGTCCTAGGAGACAGAGGGTTTACCTGCTAGAAATAGGACAAAAAAAAAAAATTTGCTCAGCGTTCCTAAAATCTTCAAGTCTTGAATTAATGTCTCAGTCAATTTACCCAGAGAGTTCAACAGACCTTAATTAGCACCCTCTAAATGAAGTTTAGGTCTGTCTTGCAGAGATCTTCTGTGAACCGAGAAGCTCATTTCTTTCTGACTTCCCTGCTCTTCAACATAGACAAGGATCAACATTGACACTCCCAGTAGCTTCTCCATCACACTTGCTCAGCTCTTATTTCTCATCTTCTTGCCTTAATCTATTCATTAACATCTGACAGCAGATCCGTGAGACAATTTAACTTTCAGGAGAGATGCCAAACCTTTCCCTCATATACAGTGGAAAATGCACACATACAAGTATGTGTCTTTGTTAGTGTGTGCATTTGGAGACATTTTTGCATTAATGTTTAAATTGGGAAAGACTCAATACTTTGAATTTTGATGCCTAGGTTGTCCAAACTCTTTTACACCTGTACTAGATTTTGTGTTTACAGAAAATCTATTTGATAAAAAATGTGAAAATTTTAGACTTTGTAATATGAAAAAAAAGAAAAAGACTTGGAAATACCACAAGTACACCTCAGCATTTGGAAACTTTTTTGCCCAGAAAACAATTTAAATCAGAGCTTGTTTTTAAAAAACATTGCTTCTTTTGCCCATTCAACATCAGCAGCCATGACCAGAATTGTGTTCTCTATCTACTGTGATGCCAAGCCAGTTTTCACCCCACACAAGGCTTTCCATCCAAACAGGTTCCAACATACCACAGATTGGTGGGTGCCATAGGTGATGCCCAGTTTTAGTCATCTTCCAGGCAGCTCTTAGAGGCATTTTCAAAGCCCTGCTCAGTATCTTGGTTTAGAGTGGGATTACAGAAAGCAGATGGAGGGAAGAGTGGCTTTGCCACAAGCATTTTCTCCTTCCCATTTCATTGCAAGGTACAAGAGTCACAGTCATTCAGCAAACTACAAACGGTTGGGAATCTTTTTAATTAAGTAAGAATGGATACACTGGGAAAAGATTGTTCACCCTGCTGGTACAACAGTGAGGTGGATCAAATGAAATGATAGGTCAGGGATTTAAAACAAACTAGAGAAAGTCTCTCAGCACAGAACATGCAGTCAACCCATGGAATTCCCTGTTTCCATACAATGATATCATATACTGCAAGTGCTAAAACTTCAGATGAGTTCACTTGTTGCCTATACAACTTTGCAGGAAAGAAGTTAACTAAGTCAGATACCAAGCATGATTTCGGGCTCAGGAAATCCCTGAGCTGTAAGGTATTACAGGCTGGGAGAGGATTCTGAAGAAATATTGTTTTATGCTTTTCCATAGACATTAATTTTTCACTTCTACTGGAGACGGGATACTGATCTGATCCAGTACTGTGCTTTTCTGTTCTGAGATATCAAAATGTTACACTTGGCACTGCAACGTGCAACATTTTGTCTTCCCAGTTCTAATCTCCCAAATAAGATTTCTTTTTTAGACAAAATTTAAAAACAGGAAGTGAAAAAATCATACAATTTCTTTCATTCTGATTCATTGATTCAAGCTGACTTTTGATTCTCCTTCTCAACCTTAAATTGAAAAATCTGTTATTTGATAATCTGTTATTATCAGTCAAAGCTAAGATTTGCTTTACTTAGTTTAGTCAGTAAATCTTTTGGACTTCAATTTAGGCAGGTTTGCATAACCACAGTCTGTTATGCTTCTTAATTTGGGAATTAGGGAGCTTGGAGGAACCCTACTGCTTACTAGCTTCAGTAAAAAATCAATTTTAAATTTATTTCAATGAGTTATGTTTCTTCTCTTCCCTGTAGACAAGTACACCTCATAGTAAGTGGTACACTGCTGGCCACCTTAAATGATGGATAACAGATGAGATTAGTTTTCACAGAAGAAGTAGGGACACCTATTTTCAGGCAAAAGCAGATTTTCCTGTTTGAATTCAGAAACCGGAAGGAATTTAACCTTGGTTAAAAATTCTCAAAGCTGAATCATCTCTGGTTTGAGATCTCTTGTACCCCAGAGACTATACTTCTGCACATGAGACATCACAGCTGACAGTCCTGAGATGCGTTTGTTTGGGAACAGTGATAGAGAGATTATTTTAAGTGGAGGGCTTGACAGCTTGGAGTTTGTTTCTGCCCTTGGTATAATGTAAGCTGATCTTTCTAATAGTCAGGGCATTTCTGCAAAGCTTGTGTCTACATGAAAACCTTCTTTGTGAATCTACTATAAAAATATAACATTTTTGAAGTGCAAGCATTAACAATTAAGCATTTAATTGCACTGATTAAGATTTTCGTAATTTCTTTCTTAGTTTAGCTTGATCTACCACATACATGGTATTCTAGCCCTTCCACTTTTGGCTCTAACTGTAACACTTTAATTCAGGTGTGATCTCTCTCCACGGAAAATCTCCAGAATCATCAATCAGATTTCCACATGTACCTGAGTGGCAGTAGGCAAGGATAAAGACTTGATGAGATTCACAGTAGTGTTAAGATGCCCAAACTCAAAAAATTCTTTGGGATTCATGCATTTAGATGCTTTAAAAAAATCCTAGTCTTGGTCTGATCAATCCACTAAGTGAGAGATGTAGCATCATTGCCTTTCACCTCTGCTGGAGGGCCTCTATGCAAATAGGACCCATTGTCAATGGTCAATGTCGTTGTGCCTGACAGCTTCCATTCGAACAGCTTTGCACTAGCAGAGCCGAGGTGTCTGAAGTTAATGGGCAATCAGCCTAATGACATCAAGGAATTTGTAGTCACAACACTGAGGTCAGAAAAAAAAATGCTTTTGAGTTACAGGATGACACTGGGAAATTAGTTGGATGAGCTTATCCCTACCTTATGTTACAGAAAATCATTTACAGCAGTACCTACTCAGAGTGGGCTTGATCTGGCTACATTGACATCACTTATACATTGTAGATACCTAAATCTGAGCTAGATCTTTTCAACTCTGTCCAAATCCATCTCAGAAAAAACAGCACAGCCAAGGTGGGTCCACTTTTCTAAAGGTCAGAACATGTATGCTCCACAAGAGCATATTTGTGCCTATTTAAAGAGGGTGTGACCGTCTCAGAAATACAATCGTTCA
Source organism: Larus michahellis (assembly GCF_964199755.1). Taxonomy (NCBI): domain Eukaryota; kingdom Metazoa; phylum Chordata; class Aves; order Charadriiformes; family Laridae; genus Larus; species Larus michahellis. Next base: position 126,573,702 of record NC_133898.1, read on the forward strand.
GTTAGCAGTGATGAATCCTCCCTGGAATACCTCTACCCATTCTCTGCATTTACTTAATGCTCAGATCTAAAAGTCAAAGATGGGTCAAGAGGAGATCAGGGCCTACTGTGTATTGTTTGATAGCAAGAATGAATGCAATGTACCTGTATACTCGAGTTTTATTTTAAATACAATTTTTCAAGTGCTCACCGAAAAATGGAGATTGTGACATAATGACAAAGATAACCTGCATATGATAGAGATGATCAGTATCAAATGAGTATCACGTCTTTTACAATAAATATTAGAGCACCTGATGTGTTTCCAAAGAAGTCATATTTTATGGGGGATTTGTCTCTGTGCAATTACATCTATTACTTTCAAAAGAAGGGAAAACGCTTCATATAACAACTAAAAGGAGCAGAGCCTGCTGATCGCCTTCTGTAGGTATCTACTAAGTCATGTGTAGAGCCAGGAGCTCCCAGCCACCCACTTACCAGTTTGACAGGGCACACGATTCTTGCTAAAGAGACCAAGTTACTGCTGTATATTTTAGTATTGGAGGAAAATCTGTCTCCAATGGTTTTGGACACCTTGTTACATTCCATTCCGAAATCTGTCAAGCATGTAATGACAGCTAGGACACAGAGGAATACTTCTCCAGTTCAAGAACAAGAAGGCCCACAAGGAAAATTTGCTGATTTGCTAAACCCTTTGCATTTCCAGATACAGCTGTAGGATACTGAGCATATTATTGTAAGCTATCACAAATATCAGGACTTTTGCCTCTATGGGTTATTGAGCCAGGCAGTTCATATCTGAAGAGTTCCCTTGTAACTTGGACACCACCAATAGAGTAATCTTGAAATCTTGTATTGACAGATGGAGCTGCATTTGGATTCATCCAAATGCAAGTTGCCTAAAGGTTTTGGTGAAACTTCTTTGACTGGAGACTTCAACCCAAAGCACTAACCACTTGTGTTTGTTATCAGTGTACTGACACATCTTACTTCAGAGAAGCAAGTAACATGTAGTTTTGTGTGCATTTTTATTAGGGTAAATGGTAGCAGTAAAGATAGCTAGTCCTAGGGTAGGATCCCAGATCCATGCTGGTGTTGCAACTAATATAACTCACTTTCAGTGAGAAAGTGTACACAAGGGGAAGGTAATTATCTTTTGCTTAAATTTTGCAGTAGATGTAGTACCTAAAATGTTGCCCCCACCCTAGTACCAATGAGACAATAAGAAGATGTGGTAGCATAGACTTTAGTACCAGTACTCTCAGAGCCTTTGGTAAAGTCATATGACTTATGCTAAAGCCAGAAGCATCATGTCTTTGGCCTAAGCCCATATGGGTAAAAAAAACTACCATGATAATGCCTGAAATTAGATCTCATATGAAAAATGTAACCTAAGTGACTTCCAAACTCATGCTGGGTAGGAACAATGCAAGAACGTGGTCTGCAGACAGACCATTCCAGTCCCATCTCTACACCTTCCCTCCATAAATGTCCCTCCTGCAGTATACCTGGAAATATGCAGAAAAGGCAGATAATTCATTTGTCAAAAACTCAAATCAAGACAGTTACAGTGAGCAAAACTTTGCCCCTTCTCCCCAAGACTGTCTAGAATAGATCTTCTTATGCTGTTTTCTTTTGGGAATAAAATTCTACCTCTACCCTGCAGGTATCCTTTCTCTCTTTGTAGTAGCATAGTCAGTGGGATCAAATTTAAAATGTTCAAAACCCCAAATTCCTCAAAAGGTAGTCTGAAACTACACCTCACATGTCATTGCAAAAGCAAGCAAGCAAGCAAGCAAGCTTTGATTTGTTTCAGAAGCGGCGTGTTCCTTCACTCTCACTAAAAGTTGTACAGGAGAGGTGGTAGCGTGGCTAAAATACAGGGTTATAAAGATCACAGTTCTTTTCCTGGCTTTGCCACCGAATTGCACCCAGACTCACCTCACCCAAATTCACCCACCTGTAAGTTACACATCCAGCCTGAGTCCCTATAGCTTCCTAGATGATAAGCAGAGAGAATAAAAACACAGAGAGGATGTTTATTAATATTTTTATTATTATGCATATTGATACATACATAGTTATTGATAAATGCATGGTTATTAATAAACACACATTTATTAATAAATGATGGTTTTTAATAAACACATTCTCGTGTAAGTTGGATGTATTACAACCTGGGAGTGCCACCTATCTCTATTTACAGAAGAAGGAGTCTAGATGACCAATTTAGGCTTTATTCCTAGCTTTAGAGTGGAGAAATTTCAATGTGATGAATCCCACTTATCTTTTCTTTTTGGAAGTGTGCAGTGGCTACAATATCAATTCCTCAACTCTTGGAAGCACTTTACACACACTGTGACAGAGGTGGATCACCCAAAACAACCCCTATATTTCTTGCAGCCTGTCCACTCCTCTAAAATATTAGAAATCTGTCAAACAAACTTGTTATATACTTGTTTCGGCTGCTAAAACGCCTAATTTCCCAGGCCCTATTTGAACTGTACCACTGGAGCACTAGGTGGCAATGTTGTTACAATGAAAACTCCTACCAGCTCCGTAGGAGCCAGGGCTACTTCAAGCCACCAGAGATCCCAGTGATGTTTCACAGGCAATGCAGAGCTGCCACCGCTCCTTCAGCGGCTGCGTGACATCATTTCGTTGCCAAGGCTTGCTCTGAGTGAAAAGGTGTTGGTTGGTTGGTTTGTGTTCTCCTTAAAAAGTGAATGAAGATAATAACGTGACATTTAGCACGAGTTTGGTCTTCCCCATAAAATTTCCAGTGGGTCTGGGGGATATTGAATGGGACACACAGGAATGAGCTAAGAGTCCTACCAGGGTGGGGTTCAACCGTCTGACACGGGGAGGTGAGAACTCAAGCCTGATCCTAATAATATGGGTAGGATCATAAAAAAACCTTCAGTTGTACCTTCCCCTTTCCTTATGTACTAATTCTAGTAAAATCAAAGACAAAATTCCTGGATATGAAATCTAGGATGTAGGCAGCTTTTTTCAACATTAGTGCTTTTAAAGATAAAAGAGCCGATGCAAGGGTGCAACAGCTAGCAGTTCAATTTGTGTTTAATGAACTACAGACAATTAATCAGTATTATCAGGTCATGATTCTGTGGGGCTTCTTTACACTCTGAGTATTTATTTTAATCCACACCATTTACAGTTACCATAAACTGTGTGAATTACATCTATTTGTACCATTGGGATAAGGAACCGTTCTGTTCTGAGTTTACCCCATCACTACAGGAACCACAATGACGACTCAGGTTTTAATTTCTGTTTTTAAGAAAACACTGCATCCTGCTGATAGCAGCTCTTGTGGCCAAGAGCAAAAATATTCACAGTGCAGAACAACCCTCCCCGCTTCCTTGGGAGGGGGAGTGAGCTCCAATATCTCCCAGGGCTCCTTTCAGCTCTGTGTTTCTACTAGTCTATGAACAGTTAGATCCCACAGTGGGCATTGAACCGAGCCATGGTGTGAGCATCTTGGACCGCACCAGAGTTATGCAAGGGTCAGTGTCATCCCTTATGCGGCTTCTCAGATGGTCTGCCATGGTGCTCAGGAGGATCCAAAGATGCATCAGTGGCAGGGCCAAGGGTCTAAACAACCCACCTGCCTATTTGCCCAACCTGGAGCCTTTGCTGCTGATTGTGAGCAATATTATGTCAGAGTTATTCATCCTATCAGCTTTAGTTATCAACTAAGTGGATACTGTTTTACTCCATAACTTACATGGAGGTCATCTGCCAGGTCAGTTTCTAGAAGAGATTCTCACAGTGTGCGTTTCCTCAGAGTATTAATTATACCGCAAAACCACAGCAATATTGCAAAGGAGTGAGATACAATTTTATCTGACTGGAAGAACAGGAGAAAATTACAGGTCTTACTCACAGTGTGTACTAAGGAGGCATTAGAATTACTCTCTGGATTTGTTTGGGGTGGTAAGGAAGAGATTCATCTTCTTCATTCTGGTCCTAAAATGTCTTTGAAGTCTTACGTAGTTTACATGTAAGTCTGAGTAAAAACATAATAAAATGAATGGATGTACATCCATGGATTTTGAGTTTTGCATGAGTGTGTGTACTCAAATATGTGAGGTTGCTTCATGTGCTTATACTTGAAATGCTAATTGCAGACTTTCTTGAAATTTTTCAGTGGGCAAAAAATGAGTAAGGCTGCTACACCAAAAGGCAAGTACGTTTTCCTTTGAAAATCTTGCATTTATACAGGTATTTTTTAGTGAAAATGCTATTAGAGTTTTTCCACAAGGAAAAAAAAAAATAGCTACTTTGGGTGGAACTGTTTTTCTTTTGAAACAGCGTATAGGTCCTGATTTCACAAATGATATAAACTTGTCAAGATGTGAGTTGCCCCAAAATGGTTCCTGTTTTTTCTCTCTTTTCTGACCACATTTTCCTTCCCCTCCCTAATGTTTGAACACTTCTGCAATGAGTCAGAGCAGGGACATTACCTGTCTGAATACAGTTTTCTTGTTTGTTGGGATAAATCCATGGTCTGGTGCTCAGGAAAGACAGTGTGACTGGAGGTGGGCAGAGCTGAGCAGAATCCGTTTAGATTGGCTTGAGCAGGCGGTGAAATCGCTTTTGTTATGCTGGAAAATTCTCTTTGCTGGATCAAATTCTTAATTTTTCAATGCCCCTTACAAAAAAGCACCAAAAAAAAAACTACAACAAACAACCAAACAAAAAAAAAACCCAACACCCCCCCAAAAAAACCCAAAACCAATAAAACACCCCACCTGCTAAAAAGTAGTTACTAGCCCTAGAGGAGTTTTGTAAGTTTGGAATTTGTTTGGTTTTTTTCTTAATATGTTGTTAAAGGGTGGGGAGGGAGCGAACAAAACGTTTTATTAATACCATGAAAACAGCAGATCCTTTTTCTCACCCAGAGCCATCCGTTTAGATTGGAATAAAAAGAGAGAGATGAAATGAGGGATTTTTGCTGTTTTTTAGCCATGTGATCATACATAGACTTTGACAGCACAGTGAAGTTGTGCTGATATCTGAGGAAAAATCAGAAGCAGCTAAAAGACAGAAAGTTTAAAGAAGTGAAAAGATGTGCATTTCTGGCCTTATTCATGTCTCATTAGCTTCTGGCACAGTAAATTGCCTAGACCAGCAAAACCAGTTGTTCTTTCTCTTTTTTAATGCAAATTTGGGGAAAAAATTGTAATGTCAGTGAAAAAAGTGATGCCCAAAGAATAGACCGGACTTAACATTTTCAGAAACATCAGATATGACAATTAAGAGTATGTGTCCACCATCCCCCTTTCCAAACAGATTTATCTTCCCATAATTCCCTTTAAGACAACTTATTGACAAGTTTTCAAAAGCATATTCTTGCAATTAGATTGGCTATGTTTCTATGCTCACTTGACAAATTAGAAATAAAGAAGTCCCCCCACCCAGGACAGGGATGTGAGAAAGTCTACAAAGGAATTCATTCAACACCTACTGAAATCAGTGGGGTTTGGATGATCCCTTTTTCTGGAAGATGCCCCTACTGTGAATTTCCAAAGGTTACTGTATGCTGAAACATGTGGCTGAAAAATTCAAGTCCTTTTGAAACCTCTCTACACTTCCAAGCAGCAAAATGTCTCTGATCTGGTCCCAAGGATCACAGTGAAGTGACAGCCAAAGAAATATCCCAGCAACCTCCAAAACTTCCTTATTATTTCCATAATGCATGACTTCCAAACTCCCAGATGAAAAAAGCGGGAAAAGGCAATGCCCTCTTTCCCTACTTGTGGAAGACACCATGACTCAAAAGAGGCATTTTAAAACTCAGAAGGCTTCTTTACATAGAACATTTGTGATTACTGTGTGAATTACTTCCTACATTCTTAACTGAATTCTCTAGGAAGGACCCCAGTAGAGAAATCTAAAGTAGAAAATAGGCACATGAGCCCAGTCAGAAATCCTGGAGCTGGCTAAGTCAAGCAGATCATTAGAGCAGGTGGAACAATCTGGAAAAATGCCAGCCTCTCAGGGCAGCCTCTAGCTGGAATGAGAAAGAGAGTTTTTTATTTTTCTTTGACTTCTTAAAAAATGACTTCCCCCTTTCCCCGGCTTTGCACCTCCTTCTCTTTAATAATTTTCTCCCCAGAATATTTAATGAAATGCTTTAGTAGACAGTGGTGCTTAGTAAAAGCCATGATCAAAAATATGTTTTCATTTATTTAAACTAAAAGTTACCATTAGGACTATCTCTATCACCATCTCATCATGGATTCATAAAAATTCATATTGGAGTTGGAAAAAAAAAAGAAAAAACCCAAATCTCTTTCTTCTCTCTTTAATGATTTTTTTTGTTGTTTTATTTTGCTTTTTGTTGAAATTGAATGTTCATGAATGCTTTTAAACTCGGTTGTGTCTGAACTGCAGTGGTGACATGGGGACCTTCAGGCTGTACCCAGAACTGTCTGGTAGGAAGAACGTGTAGGGAACTAAACTTTGGTGCCCTGCTGTGTGATACGATGCCTAAATTAAACATGTGTGTAGGATGGACAAAATGAAGGGTGGTATAAGTATGGCTCTTTGCAACGAAAAATAACCCAACCCCCAGCCCATACATTCACTGAAGAAAGAAATGGGATGAGGATGAGCAAAACTAACAATGCAGATTTAAGTGCTTACAATTATCCTGTGGACATTGCACGTTAAAAGTTGTTGAGGTGTCCTTGCACATCTTCAGCAGTAGTGGGGTAATGAAGACAGGTGCTTTCATAGCTTCCTTCCATAAGTATTTTTTTTTCTCACATTCCTGCTCTGAAAGCTGTTTCAGCATTGTCTTGCACCTGAAGTAGCCAATTATGTTAGTGCTAGTTGAGTGTCAATACCCTCCAGATTGGAAGTATTTCATACCACTACGCAAACTTCATAACGAATATGGGGTAAAGGCATTGTCACTGCTCTGGTATGCTGTTCAAACATCTTTCAAGCAATAAGATTAAATAGCTTAATATATTTTACTATCTAGTTTATTAATATGTAATCTTCATATGTAGTTCTACTTATTGTAACTCCATTCTCAAGCAGGTAAAGGCACACATTACCATGAAAGACACCATTCTTGCAGCTTCTTGTATTCAAGACGGCCTCCATGAAGTCCCCTTCTCTTTGTTATAAATGTTCAGGCAAAATTTGTCTGTAAGGTGATGTTAATTCTGACACAATAACTTGAAAAGTTTCGTGCCACAGCTCAGCATAAAACAGCAATTAGATGAAGAAAAAATAAGTAACTCTTTTTGTTTAAATGGTGATGTGCAGTCTTTCAAAGAACCAGCCACACAGTCCATGACTTTCCCCAGACTCATTAAAGCAAAAACCTCAGCTTTCCTGCCCCTTTCAAAACCATAAATTCTGCTAGGATTACATGCCAAGTTGATTTAAAGTAGTTGCTCAATCAAAAGAAAGTGTTGACTCTAAATTTCAGTGCTTTGTAATGTTCTGAAGCAAACTGTAATCTGCTTTCATGGACAAAATGAGACTTTTAACCCTTCCAATTTGGATTGTCAAGTTTTTTATTACTGATACTATGGGATAATCACCCTTTTCTTTGGTTCATTGATTGGTCTGGTTGGGTTTTTTCCTCTTATTTTTTTAAAGGAATTACTGATTCCTCCAAACAGGACTCACTTGACATCCTTTGGAGTTTCTGTCCCACCTGTGCACCAGTTTAGGTCATCATGTATAATTCAGTAATGAGGCTTATCCAGACCTGAGCAAGGCGTAGAGGGCTAAGCCCTTCATTCTTCCGGCACTCAAGATTCCCATTGAAGCACTGAACGTCAGATTCAACCCTCCATAGCAAACATACGTCAATATACAGATGGTCACAACAGCAGCCCTTTCCCACAGACATTCACTTCATATTTTTAAGCAAACCCTCTTCCATTTGTCCTCCTACCTGTTGTTGTTCACCCAAGTATTCCAGGCAATTTAACCTGCAGGCAGAAGTTTTTCCCCAAGGAAGACACACAGATATGACAGCAAAAGGAACCCCTAAAAAATGAGCTGCGAAGATTAGTGAGCCAGATGGACAGACGGATTGATAATTTGATATGCAGAAATAGTTTGCTTGGAGCGAATTCAGGAGGATGTTCAGAGCACGCAGGTTATAGCTTGTAAACGGGAAGAGTTCAAAGTGGGAACCTGGTATTCAAAGACAGGCTTGTGTAGACAGGAAAATAAATGCATGTGTGATGCTCAAAGGTGTTTTTTTATCAAAAAAAAATTTACCTTTTCCCCCTGAAAAGTAGGGATTTTAGCTAGAAGATAAATATAGATGAGATAGAGACACACTGAATAACAGGAACATCACTACGAGGATGAAGAACCCTCTGGAGGTGTCTGTCTCCACAGACCACGGAAGAAAATCCAGGTGACTAACTGGGGTGAAGGATTGTCTTTTACACTACCAAATCAAGTGGTGGAGGACAGCTTTAGCAATCTTGGGATGCTGCAGTTCACTGCAGGGGGTATAGCACTGCCTTGAAAGAAAAGCACTTGTGTTACTGAAGTCTTATGGCAGTGTGGAGGAAAGAACAGGGTCAGAGATGTGAGACAACTTTAAATTAGGCTAACTTTCCTGGGAATGGTACCAAGTGGGTCATCTGGCCTCAGGAAACAAAAATAAACAGGCATGATTCTGCTGTACAGAAACTAGAGCACTTTATCGTCATCTATCTCTGGATGAGCCTTTGTTATTGATAAATATTGTTGAAATAATACACAGAGAACTTACACAGGCCCAGGACATGAGTCATTCATCCAACTTCATTGAGTACCAGTGAACAGGCCAGTCCAGTGGCTCAGCTTCACATACGGTTATGTAGATATATATAGACCCGTTCCAGACATTCTCCAGGCGCAACATAGTCAAAGACTATCCTTTCACCAAAGATTTCAACATCTAAAGAGCTGTATTCCTTCTCTATCACACTTGGAGGTCCATAGGAACTGTTAGACCTCTTTGTCTGACTCAGTTTTATGAGTATAAATCAGAACTGCGAGAAGAGACTATATTGGTGCAAGATACATAAGAGGGGTCATTTCGACAAATCTTTTGATAGCATATTCCATTGACTAATCTATTTAGTAATAGATTATTATCTTTCAAAATGGAAAGGTTTAAAATAATTAATCTCTCCCCAATATACTATCAAAGCCCTATTAATAGGTTCTGAGCAGTTTGTTAACTGAGATTTCTCCTTTCAATACCCTGCTGACTGTCCTGCCCCTTCACTTAGATCTTTGCCAGTCTTTTGTGACCATCGGATTTCTCATTCCTTCACTCCATGTCCTCTGCCTTTCCTCCTGCCTTTCCACAGGCCTGATTTCTCAAGGACCCCACACGTTTGCACCCTGCTTTGCTCTCCCTTTTACGTCTCTTCTTTTATCCACATCTCCTCCTCAAACATGCTAACGTCTGATCTAATATAGACTCATCACGCTTTGCTGCTGCCTCAGACTTGACTCCTGCGGGCTGTGGGAATGATATCCATGGTGTCAATCAGCACTGTCCTATTGCTTTCAGTACAGCTATCTCCAATTTACACCAGCTGAGGATCCAGCATTTTGCTGCCAAAAGTACTAACGATTTTGCAGAAATATGGGTTTCTCTCTCCCTCTCATTCTCTTTTTTTCTCCCAGCATGAAAGATCTAATTACAAATCGCTGAAGGCTTGCTACAAATAAAACAAAAAAAAAAAAAGAGAGAAAAAAAAAGATAATCTTTTGACTCTGCATTGTCTGTTACTAATTTACCGAAAGGAATTGGATCTATATTTTCACCCAAATAAATATTTCTTCTCATGAATACTGAGAACCACTATTCAGTGAAATATCTCCATGGAGAGTTTTTAAACTTATTTTCACATCTGTGAGTTTGTTCAGTCTGATATTACAGGATACCAGTACTATGAATGATAGCAACATTATCACGGTATAATGTTAACATAACCATCTCTCCTGGCTTTCTGCTCTCTGGAAATACCAATTATCTTACCCCCCAATAGCTTCAATCCAGTGGATGGGATGTGTGACATATTTTTATTTGTTATGATTATATTAAAGATGACAACACACCAAAGGCTAAAGGTGACATTCATACTGGTAGGCAACACCGTATGAGGGCTTTTTCTCTGCCCCTGGGGCCAGCTGCAGCAGGGGCTACTTCTGATTTCTCCTGGGAGCCCCTGTTGAGGTGTGTGCAGAGAAAGCCAGCTGGGTCATCAGAGAGGGGTTTCCGCCTTGTGATGCTTGATAGACCCAAAACATCTGGCAACCAGAGGAAACACAGGGTCTATTGGGTGTGGGGGAAATGCTTACCTTTGGTATTGTCTGGAGTAAAGGGTTGAGGGAAAAAAGTTTGGGATTCTAGTCCCCTCCACAGTTTAACTTCAGGAAAGTAATTTTCTGGATCTAGGCCTCAGAAATGTATGGAAGCTTTAGGCAGAACCAGGAATGGAGCCAGTGCTGCCTGACCCCTGGCTCACTGCCATGAAGGAGACTACTTTCCCTCTACGCCAAGCACGGTGGTTACTACAGTCAGTGGCAGTAGCAATGTGCTTTCCCAGAAAAAAAATCAACTTGAACTGTTCCCATAGCACTTCCAACCCATGAAGCCCTGGGCAACAGGGCTGTGGGGTCCCTCTGTGGGGACAGGGACAGACTGAGGCCAGGCTGGAACGTCCCCTGTTGGGTCAGGTCCGGGTCTGGACCAACAGTGCCAGGCAGGGCTGTGGCATGCTGGGGCTCATGTGGAGTCCCAGCACAAGACCCACAGCTCAAAGCAGCTCCCCTGGGCAGAGGAATCAGCCCTGGGTAACCCCATAGTGCAGATTCAGACCCCTGTCTGAAGTCACCAAAGGAAGGCGGATGGCTGTCACCTGTGCCATCTCCAACCTGGTTCCAGCTCCCAGCTGCCAGACCTCCAGGGTGGGGTGTGTGCTCAAGTCCCTTATAGTGTCTGTGGGCCTTATTTCCCTCCAAAGGTACCTATTTTCCTTAACTGAAAATAAAGGCAGAAAAGACTAATTATCTTTCACTTTGGCAAACTTAATTTCAAGGCATTTACAGTTAAGAGACCTGAACCCAACCCTTCGCCTCAAATGCAAGCAATTCTGACAAGAATAGCAACAGAAAAAGTGACAGAAATTATGAGATTGCATGGGCCTCAGCCTCAGAGGGTGTTCAGCAAGAATGAGACCTTTACAGGCTCAGATACTGAAGGAGGTACAACATCCCTAAAACTGAGCTACTGCCGGAGGCCTCCAAAGCAGCTGTCTCTCCATCACTGAATCGCAGATGGTTGAGATTGCAAGGGACCTCTGGAAGTCATCCTGTCTAACCCCCCTGCTCAAGCAGGGCCACCTAGAGCAGGTCACTCAGGACTGTGACCAGATGGGTTTTGAATATCTCCAAGGCTGGATACTCCACAACCTCTCTGGACAACCTGTGCCGGTGTTTGTCTGCCCTCACAGAAGAAAAAGTGTTTCCATGTGTTTTAATTTGTGACTGTTGCCTCTTGTCCTGTCACTGGATACTGCTAAAAGTCTGAGTCCTGTGTCATCAGCTGTGGAGTTGGAAGCAATACAGATTGAAGGTGATGAGTGCTACTCAAGAGCAGTGTGGATGATTTGGAAGAAATGTTGTGCTAATACGGATACGGCCAAGAATAAAATCCCGCCCCTTGCTTTTACCTGAAAATAATATTCCCTCCATAGTAATTTCTTCTCATAGCTGAACTCTAATTAAAACTGTGGTCTGGTGGTTACAGACTCATCAACCTGTAATGGAACATCGTCCTCCCCTAATTATCATCCTTCATTACTTACACTGTACTTTTTGTAATCATCGTCCTCACCTATTTATCATCCTTCATTACTTACACTGCACTTTTTGTAATCAGTTGGTACAGGACCAAAAATAGAAATCCTGCTTGCACCACTAGAAATACTTCCACTCTTTTCCTGTAGACAAGAAATGACTTTTTTGTGTCCTTTGAAAGGCCTGTTTCCATTTAATTTGTATAGTCACTTATCCCTGTAAGATCCAAACAAAACAAAGATGTGGAACTGCACATATACTTTGCGTAAGTGCGAATGGCAAAATGCAGTAAAGTGGACTCAGAGAAGAAGATGGGGAAACAGCATGTGACTCAGATGCCTAAGCACATGGACCATGAGAAATACAGTATGTCTGAGTTCTTCTGGAGATATGATTCAAGGCAAGGAAGGATATTCTAAGGCTTTTCTGATAGCCATAGGTGCTCTTGGCTGGACTTTTGCATTGCACACTTGGTCTCTCAATCTTAAACGGAACCCTTCCCAAATGTCTCAGGAACTAATATCAGACACCAAAATTTTGTGGAAAAAAATTATGTTGTCTGAAACAACACTTTGGAGATTTACGCATGCTTCATCACCACTCCAGGCATCAGCACGTGTTCCAAACTTGGAGTAAAACACTACCAGTCACAAATGTTTACAAATTTGTTTATACATTTGGTTCTTATGATAGGTTTCAGTTGGCTAAATACAGGCATGCCATGACTTTTGAGATACCCTGAGACAGATGCACAGGGTGGGCTGGCCTGACATAGGGCTTACGGGAGATCTGCATACTTGTCAAGCAGCGGAGTCCATCCAAATTACACTGAATTAAGGAAACTGAAGACTGTCTTCGGCGCCCACAGCTTTGGATGGCTATGCAAAGAGCACAGACATGGACAATCATGTCATTGTGCTTGTCTCATAAAACTCTCTGATCTCTGTGGTACAAATACCTGGAAACAGTTTGCCTCCTGCTACGAAGAGTTTGTTGATGGTTAATCAAATCACCCAGATGATCTGTAAAGAAACCAATAGATTTCCTTAATCCTTAGCAGTGAGCCTGCTCCTTCCAGCCCCCGAACATGTTTTTGTTCAGCAGATCATTGCTCATCCTCTTATGGTTTACAATGCAGGTCATGAACTTGGAGTATAATATTCCAGCACTTAAGTTTTTAAAGTGCAACCCATGTAGCATTTTAAGCAGAGTAAATACTCAATTAGAAGACAGCACAATATACCCAGTACAATGCTATGTGACAGGGAAAACAGGACAAGTAATTGTATTTGTCTAATTTAAGAAATTAAGTGGACAAGGGTATCCAGACCTTTCTCTTACCCTTATTACTTGTTTCAATTTTGTTGCTGGTATTTTTCCTCCTGTTTAATAGGCAAGGCAGCTGACAACTGAATTAGTACTCTTTCCTTAGCATGCCACTGGCTCATGACAATAGCCTTAGGGGTAAGATATAGATAACTGAGAAGTTTTCTCACTGTTGTGATATATTTTTTCATATGGTTAATAAGGCAATTGAAATGACATTCTGTCACAGTGGTACAATCCAGTGAATTTGTGATTTCCCTTGTGTTGCCACTAGGAGGGGATGCACTGTGTTAATATCCCCCTCTCTTTTTCTTGGTGAACACGTTTAAAGCATATGACAGTCTGCAAACTAAAGCGTCCTTTAGCGTTGCTAAGGATTAGCTACTGTTTATTATCATTAATGGGAAAAGGCTTAGGGCTGAACTGTTGTTGCTCCACTGTGGATTTTGTTTCAAAAGCCTCACAAGAGTGCCCTTATATTCCAATCAGTGAGTTCAGCTGAAGAAACACAAATAAAAGAATCATTGTCAATTGAAGCAAAACAATAATTATGGCTACATCTGTGTAAAAGGATACTTAGTAAATCGCTTATAAGCAATTACGTAGTTTTCCTTACTATAAAGCCTATCAAAGTATGTTGGGCCCAGTTCATTTCCAAAATAACTCTGTTAAGATCCTGGTGCCAAATCCTGCTATTGCTGTTGTAAATTAAGGTATTTGCACGGAAGGCCAGATCAGCTGAAGACTTTGCTTGGTCTATTTGCATCGAGATGTCCTGTCCTGAAAGGTGTGAAAGGCCAAGCGAGGCACCAGCACTGAGCACCTTGTGAGAGCAGGGCTTTTGTCAGCAAAGATCTCCATCAGTGCCACACGCTATTCTAATATGATAATTGATTATTTCCCAAAGGCCTCTGTACCAGCAGCTCAGATTCATATAAAAACATTGCCTTCGTTCAAGCATCTATCACAACTATAGCGACTACAGGGGAAAGAGGTAATTGGAGTGGCAGAGACTGCCCTGTTCTCAATGGACGGGCAATTGCCCCATGGCAAGACAGAAGTGGATGGTGTATTTATGCACAGACACATATTGTTCAAGTGGTACATGCCTCTAGACACACTGTCTGTACTCGAAGGGCTCCAGCTTGCACGTTGCAAGGTTATTAATCTGATCAGTGTCTAAGCGCAGGGCTTTCAGCTGGAGCTTTGCTTACTGCAGGTCATTGGAAAGTGCATTTAGCTAACAGCTCGTGAATTGTTTATTGGAAAACTCCAAGGACATAAAGAAAAGAGCGGAATTTTCTCTTCTCATTGTTAAAATTGAGGCACAGTGTATGTATACATGTATATTTCTTTTTTTGCTTTACTAATGTTGAAGGTTATCAGGGATCTGGAGTCTCAAACTTTAGCCCTGGCTTTGAGGATCAGCACATGCTCAGACCTATCGCATCCTGTGCTTTAGGAGTATTCTGTATTCAGTTATATACCATTATACCTCAGTGGGCACTCTTTACACAGGCTCACATTGATTTTAGCTACTTCCTTCTTCCACTCTGAGCTCCCTTGCTTGTTACAAGCAGTAGGCATAGTTTTTTAGCCAACAACAAGTAGAAACCGGTGTATGGGGTGGAGAGAGACAGTGGTGTCAAGCAGTCAGAGGGTACAACCTAAAGGAAACCTTCACCAAGTGACATGCCGTGGCCTCTTCCCAGAAGGTGACCTAATGTCCTCATCTACAGGGACTCAATGATCTTAAAGGTCTTTTCCAACCTAAATGATTCTATTCTATGGTTCTATGATCTCATGACCAGATGTTGCTCTGCAAGTTGAGGATTGTGCGTTAGTTACCTAATATAGATAAGGTCATGTAGAAATGCTGGACACAATTCATAAGTGTTCACTGCCACTTGAAATGTCTACTGCTGATCTGCTACTCCAGAAGGGAATGGGTCACCTGGAATTTTGTGTCATACCTTCTAGATGACCCGCATACCTTGGGGGATCTTATATATAAGATCCCTACTGTACTGGGGTCTGGTCACTTAGCCTGTTTCTGCCCTGGCCTTGTGCTCTAATTTTGCATTTATAAACCCCTGGGTTTCATGCAAGTTTATAGCCAAGCAGTTTAAAAGGCAGGAACTTATCAGCTCTGCATATTCCTGTAAGGAACAAAACTACATGTAAATTTAAACACTTTTTTTTTAATAGTTTCATTGAAATAAAGCATTAGAAAAGACAAAACATTAAATGACTTGGCATAGACTTTTCAAGTTAAATGTTTGAACTTTCCATTTCAGAGGGGTGTTTTATTTTAAAATCAACTTACATTCTTAAAGGGAATAATAAAGAAGCAATAAATTAGCCTAAGATACTTTGCTGTTTCAACTCTTACTGATAGGAGCCATGATTCTACAAGCAGGTATGCAGAATTTAAGACTAAGGGCTCTTTTCACCTTTTTCACGTTGCTCAGGTGCCGAGAATAACACATGTACGTATTTTTGCAGAATTAGGGCCCAGCTGAGCAATATCTGATTTTCTGTATTTGGAAGCAATGAGCGTATGAATAATACATCTGTAGGCCTGAAGATTTAATGGCACGTAGGAAACATGACAGGGTGAATGCAGAGTACTGCAAAGCAAATGGCAAATTTCCAGTAACTTAAAGGAAATTCAGAGTTAAATAATGAGAGATGAGGGCCCAGATAGTGATCAGTGATTTTTGCTATTTAAGCGGAAACAAATTCTATGAGGCCGCATCGATGACAATTCAAAAACCTAATGCTTTGTTCTTGCAACGCTGTGGACCTCAGCATCAGAGACCAATAACAAAGTGTGTTCGTTGGAAGGAAAGCCCTCCAAAATTGGACTTTGTTGTCTGCGGTTAAAAGAGGCACATGTAATGAGATTTTCTATTTTGATATTTTTCCCGCAGCATTCTGCACTGTTATTTTGGCCTCTGAGCACTGCAGGGGGATTTTCCTTTTCCTCCTAGACACTGAAACCTGGTCTAAAGTATCTTTTAATTTGTCACTTTTAATACTTTTCAGCAGGACTCATGGAAGTGTAACTGTAACCAGGAAGGAGTGGGGTGGTGGGAGGTATTTGGGTGAGATTCTGAGGAAATTTTTCCCTTCAATGATACCTTCCCACTGCCATCATGATGTTTGCAAACACCAGCATCCAGGAGCACCTCCACGGGGAGATGGAGCTCGACGGGCTCCTCTGCACAGGAAGTGCTTCAACAGATCTTACTTTCACAGCAAATATTAAAAGCCAAGAGAAGTAGCTTTACAGGCCTGTTAAGTGCTTGTTGTCAGTCTTTTTTCAATCAGAATTCACTTTTAAAACAGAATTCACCATTCATAAAAGTTTTTGACTTTTCAGAATTGACAACTGTGAACACTGGGAGCCACTATAGATTAAATGATTTTCCTAGAGCTCTGCAGATAAACTGTCCCTATCGAACATGCATGCCTACTTTGCAGGTTAAGTCAAGACTTGCTGTCATCCACAGTGGCTGTCTAGATGCACAAAGGCCATACAGAAAATAAGCGCAATATCTTTCTTGACATGGTAATGAGCTTTTAAGGTTTTGTCTTATTGTATCTTAACCCAGCAGAGAAGGCAGGCGCTATTCTAGCACTAAATATCTGCTTCCCCTCAGCCCCTTTCTATCTCCATAGGAAACTGTTGACATGTCATTTAAAAAATAGACAAGATCAAATATATCCAGAACATTTTATAACATAAAATGGCCTTACGAAAAGAAAAGCAGAGAGTTTGCAACACTTCTGCAGAACACAAATTCTAGAGTTCTGGCCATGGAAAACTAATTATCCTGGGCTTAGGCTCCAGGGAGTAAATGAAGGGATTTTTAGAGGCTGAAGTCATGTTAGACTGTCTGTGCGGGCATAGCCACTCTTTGATAAACTCTATGTTGGCTTAGCCCTGACAGCACCAACCTTTGGAGAGGAAGATCCTGGACATAGTACGTATCATAATATGGACTGTAACATCTGTACTGACCAAGTGTGACCAACCCAAAGCAACTTACCCTGTTCTGTCAGGTTGTCCTGGGTTATCTCTTTTTAAGCACAATGGAAACAATTTGTCCTCTCTCCTAGATTTAATGGTGCCTGGGAACTTTCCCTTGCAGTGCATCGCTATAGTCCATTCTCAGACAGTCAAAGCTGTCTCTTCAGGCTCTGGAGAATAGCAGCGTCTTAGCAACACTTTACCAGGCACAGTCTAGGAGCCAGCACAGACCAGAAACTTTTCCTAACAGACATTTTGGATGAGACCACACTGTTCTGAAGTTTAAAAGAACAGACTTAATTTCTGTTTGGCTCCCTACCAGACAACACCGTGAAAATGTACTTAATTTACTAATATAATCTCTGAATGGGGTCTTTTAATCTGTTTTTTGACTTCCACATTAAGATTTCTTTAGAACATAGTGGAGAGAAATGGGCTTTTTTGGTGTGTGATTTGTCTGACTACTTTGGGCAATTCCCGCAGGATAAGATAAGGTGACTTGTTTTCTGAGAATACCCACTTCTCTATGTTGACTGAAAGTTTTAAGCCACCACCTTAGATAGATAGAATTTTTATGAGACAAGTTTCCCCTCTCAACCCAAGTTACAGCTGAGTTAATTTTTGACAGTGCAGAAATTACCATGCTTATGTCTTAGCTGAGCCTGGTCTTAAGTTCACAATGTAACCATAACCCTAGTTCTTCCTTTTTTTTCCCCAAAAGGGGTGATTTGTTACAGCAGTTGTGGTGATAACGCACGCCAAACTGCAAATAAACATTACTGGAAGAAAATACTGTGTCCTCTCTACTTCAGGATGAGTTTCACATGTGAAAGTATGACACATGTAAAGGTACCTTTTGCAATCACAAATCCTCATATGAAGTCCTGCTGCCAAGTCTTTAACTTTTCAATACAATCCATTTAATAGGTATGAAACTTTAAAATGCCTGTTTTCCTCATGATTCTTGAACTAACCCTTGCATTGAGTCTCAGTAAAAGATTAAAAACAAATAATCAGAAATTTTCCTGAGCAGTATTATTTCAGATAAGCAATCACAAAGGTATCACAGAGATACCATGTGACTGTAGGTTTCAAAAAAGGGAGGAAGGAGAAGACTTACAATAGGGGAAGGCTTGAGAATTATGATGAGCCTATCAATTAAACTGTCTGAAATCATCTGCCATACCCACTTTCTATATACATGCCAGCTTCTTGCATAAGCATTCTCTGGAGAGCTCAGCAGAACCAAAATGCTGCTACTGTGAAAATGCTATTAGTAATAGCTGGGACAGAGGTGGAGCTTAAGCAATGTTTTTGAGACACTTAAACATACAGACAAACTGGTTGCCAGTCTTTTCAGAGAATCACAGAATGGTAGGGGTTGGAAGGGACCTCTGGAGATCATCTAGACCAACCACGCTGCCGGAGCAACATCACCCAGAGCAGGTTGCACAGGAACGCATCCAGGTGGGGTTTGAATGTCTCCAGAGATGGAGACTCCACCACCTCTCTGCGCAGCCTGTGCCAGGGCTCTGCCACCCTCACAGGAAAGAAGTTCATCCTCATGATGAGATGGAACTTCCTATGCTCAAGTTTGTGCCCATTACCTCTTGTCTTGTCACTGGGCACCACTGAAAAGATCCTGGCCCCATCCTCCTGACCCACCCTTTAAGTATTTATAAACATTGAGAAGATCCCCCCTCAGTCGCCTTTTTTCCAGACTGAAAAGACCCAAGTCTCTCAGCCTTTCTTCATAAGAGAGATGTTCCAGTCCCCTAATCCCCTAATTTTGGTCCCAGTGGGCCTTTAACTACACCCGAAGTCCTATCCTTTCATTAACTTCAGTCCAGAACTTGGACTAAGACACTGACATGGCAGGTAGATCCAGAATAAGTTTGAATATCTCATGATGTTAGCTTTTTTGGATGTAAAACCACCACAATTATATGGCTAAGTGGGCCCAAAACCTCTGGCTTTTGAGGCTAAACACTCGGCACTGGTGAGGCCTCACCTTGAGTACTGTGTTCAGTTCTGGGCCCCTCTGTACAAGTGGGACACTGAAGCACTGGAGCGTGTCCAGAGGAGAGCTACCAGGCTGGTGAGGGGTCTGGAGACCAGGGCATATGAGGAGAGGCTGAGGGAGCTGGGCATGTTTAGCTTGGAGAAGAGGAGGTTGAGGGGAGACCTCATTGCCCTCTACAACTCCCTGAAAGGAGGGTGGAGAGAGGTGGGTGTTGGCCTCTTCTCCCAGGTGAATAATGACAGGACCAGGGGAAATGGTCTGAAGCTGCGGCAGGGGAGGTTTAGGTTAGATATGAGGAAGAATTCCTTTACTGAAAGAGTGGTCAGGCACTGGCACAGCCTGCCCAGGGAGGTGGATGAGTGACCATCCCTAGAGGTATTTAAGAAATGTCTAGATGTGGCACTTCAGGGCATGCTCTGAAGGGCAGATGTTGTAGGTTGTTGGTGTTTTGCTTTGTTTTGTTTGTTTTGTTGTTGGTTTTTTTTTTTGTGTGTGTGTGTATGGTTGGACTCGATGATCTCAAAGGTCCTTTCCAGCCATGAAGATTCTATGATTCTATGATTCTAAATACTCTCTGAGGTACTGTATGAGTATCTTGGCTGCTTTTGGCAAACGTGAATGTGTTGACATTGAACAGGGCGCTGTGAGGCCACAAAAAGGAACAGAGATGTGGTATTATAGGCTGTGTCATTGCGCATATCAATGATATTTTCCTATCTCAACACTGATTTTCTTTAGTGGCTTGGAAATACATACTTCCCAGGATCCTGGAGTGTTAGGCACTTTACCAACCCAGAACCAAAAATGCAAGAGAGCTTACAGTCCAAGAAGGGTGTATGTTCATGTGAGCATTATTTAATCACAGAATCACAGAATGGTTTGGGTTGGAAGGGACCTTAAAGATCATCTAGTTCTGACCCCCCTGCCATGGGCAGGGACACCTCCCACTAGACCAGGCTGCTCAAAGTCCCATCCAGCCTGGCCTTGAACACCTCCAGGGATGGGGCATCCAGAACTTCCCTGGGCAACCTGTTCCAGTGTCTCACCACCCTCACAGTGAAGAATTTCTTCCTGATATCTAATCTAAATCTCCCCTCTTTCAGTTTGAAGCTGTTACCTTGTGTCCTATCATTACACTCCCTGATAAAGAGTCCCTCTCCATCCTTCCTATAGGCCACCTTTAGGTACTGAAAGGCTGCTATAAGATCTCGGAGCCTTCTCTTCTCCAGGCTGAACAATCCCAACTCTCTCAGCCTGTCCTCATAGCAGAGGTGCTTCAGCCCTCTGATCATCTTTGTGGCCCTCCGCTGGACCCGCTCCAACTCGACCATGTCCTTCTTATGTTGAGGACTCCAAAGCTGGATGCAGTACTCCAGGTGGGGTCCCACGAGAGCAGAGTAGCGAGGTAGAATCACCTCCCTTACCCTGCTAGCCATGCTGCTTTTGATGCAGCCCAGGATGCGGTTGGCTTTCTGGGCTGCAAGTGCGCATTGCCTGCTCATGTTGAGCTTCTGGTCCACCATCTGGCTGGTTGTCAAGCTGCATGGTTTTGCCAAGAGCTCTTTCCGAAGAGTTTGCAGGCACTGACTTGTTCCGGATTGCACAATACTTTTTTCCACATTGTGATTTCAATGGAACAGCTCATGAAAAAAAAACACTACTGAATAAGGGCAAATAGATCAGACCTAAACCCTTTGAAGGTTTCTAGGGCTTGTGCTATTGACAGTTTCTTTCCTGAATTTGCTTTGGTTTTGTGCCTAGTGAGTATCTGACTGCTGTTTTAGAAACTACTAGCATATTCTACAGAGCACTAAATTTTACAGTACCCCTACAGTAACCTTAATACCTTTTATCTTGAATACTATAGTGCATGTACCTTTATTTATAATGTATTGTACAGCCTGTGATGCTCACTAGTGCTGTACTTTTACCATTAGCACTCCAGGAAATGAAAGAACTGTAGCTTACATTATGGCAGGGGCAATTCAAGACAGTCTTATTTGGCAGGGCAGTTTTTGTTTAAACTGGAGCCAGAAGTGGTCTGTAGGATTAGGGTGAGTAAACAGTTACTAGAACAAAATACTAGAAAAATCTAATTAGAAAATATAGGCCCAGAAAAGGACATAATTTCATTTTTCAGTTCTTTTTTGAGATGCAGAGTGGAGTGAAGGTGGAAGGATATGAAGAGATGGTGACTAGTGACTGAAAGATAGAAGAAGAGACTTCTCTGCTACCCTTAATATTAAGAAGCGGGAGAAAAATATAGGAAAATGTATATATACAAAGAATAAAATTTGAAAAAGAAAGGCTTGAAGAGTGGACAACATAAACAAATTCATACCACTCAACTTAGGAACATGGCTGTTGCTTGACTTAGTTGTGTATCACTCTCTGAGGTCACCTAACCCTTCTCTTGAGTTCAAGCAGAGGATGGTGTTTCTGCTATAGGCAGTTGGGCTACATTTCCTCTCCAGGTGGTGTAAAACCCTCTAAAAATGAGCCAATGCTCTTGACTTACAGCACGGTTGAAGTAAGAAGACCAAAATGAGTGATACAACGTCCCTGAGGGACAGGAGAAAATACCTACCGAGACCATTGCAGAAGTGAGATGGAGGAAAAGAACAAATGCTAAATACACGTGCCACAAGGAGGATGGAGGCAACTCCGTCATTCGCTGTGACAGCCATGGTACATAATCGCAAGGCTGTTTGCTGTATATCTGCATCTGAGCGTAAGGGATATGGTGTACTGCTTTTGTCTGGGAAAGAGTTATTTTCTTCACAGTAGCTCTTCTGGTGCTAGGTTTTGGATTTGTGATTAAAACAGTGTTCATAACGTAGGGATGTTTTAGTTATTGCTAAGCTGTGCTTACACAGAGCTTTTCTGCTTATTAGACTGCCCCACCGGCGAATTGGCTTGGGGTGCACAAGAAACTGGGAGGAGACATAACTAGGACAGCTGACCCCAACTGACCAAAGAGATATTCCGTACCATATGACATTGTGTTCAGCAACAAAAGCTGTGGAGAGGAAGGAGGAAGGGTGGGGGACATTCAGAGTTATGGCATTTGTCTTCTCAAGTAGACATTACACGTAATGGAGCCCTGCTTTTCTGGAGATGGTAGAACACCTGCCTGCAAATGGGAAATAGTGAATAAATTCCTTATTTTGCTTTGCTTGTCCATGCAGTTTTTGCTTTGCCTATTAAACTGTCTTTATCTCAAACCACGAATTTTCTCATTTTTACCGTTCCAATTCTCTCCTCCACCCCACCGAGGGGGAGCGAGTGAGCGGCTGGGTGGGGCTTAGCTCCCTACTGGGGTTAAACCTCAACGGATGTCAAGACCTTGTGTCACCCAGCCGGCCAGTGCTGGACACATGCAATTCAACTAGACATTTTCAACTGGGGCTGAATACTCTGGAGCTCACCAACTCCACCTGAGGATTTACATCTGCACAGAGCTAAGACAACTTGAATCATCTAATGGAAGGTCCTATATCCAATCTACTCCCAGGGAATTTTTTTCAATTTTTTGCATTAGAAACCACTCCTTTGGGAGGATCACTTTTTATTATCTGCAAAACAGATTACAAGGAATGCAGAGGTCCTGATCCCACTGACAAAGCACATGCTGCTGATCAATGACAAACTTGTATTGACTGAAACACCATCAAGCCCAAAAGGTGAAAGCAAACCAGGAAACCAGGAACGTAGTGATCTTTTTTGTGTTTGCTGCCAATGAACTATGCTGCAGTAGAAAAAATGGGATTGATTCTGTTTTCCCTTCCCAATGTGTAAATGAGGAGTAATGTCACTGAGTTCAGCGGAGTTTGTGTGAGTAAGTGGAAAATCAGATACGGGAGCTCTATTGAACCCAACCCCACATCTAGTAGGAGGCTGCATTTCCACTTCTTTCTCACAGGGACTCTTTGTTTGTATTTTTCCCCTCTGTGTCTCTCTTTATTTTCCTTTCCTTTGAAGTCCTAAATCCTATAGGTGACCAATCTTTCATCCATAATCTGCAGCATTCAAATTAAAGGGAATGGTCTATAGATTCTAGGATTTTCTGCACACTATGGCTAAATCCTAGCGGAGTCCCCTATGAGCTGAGAAAGCCAGGAGCAGAGTGTGAAGTTAAATTGATCCAATCAATGTGCCACATGCAATCATGTTGTGTTCATTGCTAGTCAACAGTCAAGCTAAAGCCCTAAATATATTTCTCCTCCTTAGAAAATTGCCATTTTATCAGGTGATGGGTTAGCCAAACATGTTTAGCTATCTCGTAGTTCCTGTCCTTATTAGTCATTGTGTACCTTTGAAATTTGCAAGATTCCATAAATCTTCCTTCTGCTTAATACTTCTAAAATCCATTTTGCTAGGTTTGTGTTTTATTAGGAATAAATATCTTCATTTTTCATAGCGAACCTGTGTATAGCTTTAAAGAAAATAGATAGAATGGAAATAAACGCATTTTCCTCCAGTAACATTAAACAAAAAGGTTAAGCTCCTACTGACAGGAAAGATGTATTTGCAAGTGATTAGTTATATTTCTATCATAGCGCTTGTCTGTGTTCTTCTTTTGATGTTTAAACAAAGCTCTTGAACACACTGGGTTGTAGTCTCTGATGTTGATTTATAGGTAGGACTGAATTCCAAACACTGAACTAGTAGGCAGGCATTAATAAAAAGGAGAGAGTTTCTTCCTGCTGGTTAATATGTGACTAAGCTATCCTGTTTTAGGCCTCAATCTGTCAAGAACAGGTGTATAATAGGGGAGTCCTTGAGGCGCAAAGGCTGGAGTTATACACAAAGGGTTTTGTTCAGCTGCACTCAGGACAAATGTTGAAACACCAATTTACAAAATTGTTTTGACACAGAATTATTTTATGGTTATTATGACACAGACACAAAATTATTTAGGTTACTCCAGGCCCAAGAGGATTGGTAGGAACTCCAGATGGACCTAACTAAACTACTGTATGTAATTGGGCAACACAATGGCAGATGAAATTCAACACAGACAAGCGGAAGACAAAACGCGTTGGGAGAAGAGTTTAAGTGCTAAAAATCCCACAGACTTCAGGGAGGTTGGATCCTTCAAGAGCTGATAGGAGTTAAACATATTTTACCCTCTCAGTCAAAATCTCTAGCTCAGTGTAGCTGGCAAGAATGTAGAGAATAAGGATCAAAATAAATCTTTCTTTTATATCCCATTTCCAGTTGCAAACAATCTCTTACCTTTCAGAAGAAGGCAAATCATCAACAGCCAAGTTATGCCCTCGAAGAAAATCCTCTCACAACACATATCAGGCTAAAGTTCAGAAATATGAAATGTGGTTGTAAACATTGCTTAAATATAGGACTCTGTGCTTCCTAAGCATGCTAAGGACATACCACCATCACTTCCTTACTGGAACTTGAACTCAGGCATTTGGATTCCTTCTCCTGCTGCTGCAGGCACAGGCCAAATAATTATTCCAAAAGCTGAATTGAAACATGTAGATAAAGAGAAGTTCAACTACATTTGAAAATGTCCAAAAGTCAAGTACATCTGCACTGGTTAGGTACCACGAAACTATATCTCCTCAGTGCTAGGAAATTCTATCTTATTTTAAAGTTATATTTATGTGAACTTCAGCTTCCAGCCATTGGATCTTGTTATGCCTTTGTTAGCAGGGATGACAAGCTCCCTGCTATCAAACATTTCTAGGTACCTTAAACAGTGATCAACTCACCTCTCCACTTTCCCTGTGATAATCTAAGTTTTGCTCCTTAAGCCTGATATTGCAGAGCTTGTTTTCCAACCCATGGATCAAGTTTGTGGCACTTTGAACTCTGTGTAGTGTATCCACATCCTCCTGAAAAACAGCTATGCCCTCTTAAGAAACACAGTTCACGGTCAGTGTTCCACCATCCAGTTTCTAATTCTTTGAACCCCTTTTATAGATGCAAAATTACACCAGCTCTCTTTGTGGTGCTTGCACTGGGTGTTTATGTTTTATAATAATGCATAATAGTTGCACGTCCATGACATACTTGGCTATGCACCTGTTTGATGTCTCTGCAAGGGCTTGTAACTTCTGTCTGAAGGACAACAGCCTCTTAGGACAGCAAAGCTTTCTCTGGTGGACTTTTCTCAGTGGAAAAAAAAATCATCTTGAGTGATAGCAACATAACTAGATGCTACTCTGTAAAACATATACGAAGTGCAACAGGAATTCTTACTTTCTGGTGCCCTCACACCTGCAAGATTACAATGCCTTACATTGCAGCCCAGAAAAGTTATTTATTAATTTTACTATCCACTGAAGCTGATTTGTTATATATACAGGTAAGAGCTGTTACAAACCCCATTTGTTTAAAATGTCAAAACAACACCTAGGCTTAAACCAGGTATGATTATATTTGCTTTTAAGATTTTCAACTTTTGTTTCTAAACCTTATTGCTGCCTTTTAAACAAGATCCCCCAGTGACTCAACCGTAGGTGGGACAAATCACAACTTGTAATCTAGAATCTGGAAACTGTAGAGCATCCATTGTTTCACCCTTCTGCTGCAAAATTCTCCTAGCCCCAAGGGCAGAGGGTTGCTAACTCTGCAAGTATCCATCCAGACAGACAGAGCTCTTGAGTTTCAGAACATCTCTTAGTATGGCCTGTCTCTTAATAACCAAAATAGTGGAGCTCACTGAGATCTTTAATCTTCTGCAACTTTATTCCTGTGTGTGTACATATATATATAAAAAATTATTATTATTATTATTATTACCTTTTATTTCTTTTTTTCTGTATATGCACCATCAGGCTTGTGATACTGATCCTCAACTAGACCATCATCTGAGACTAAATAAATATAGTTCTATTAATTTCAACTGAGCTAAGGAATGTTATACAAAATGAGGAAGTGTAGTTTTAGTTTTATTTTTTTAGTTATGTAAAACCAGAGATTTCCCTAATGACGTTTGGGTAACTAAGACCAGTGAGTCTGTAGGTTGCAATTGTATTGTCTTGCTACAGCTGACAGTAATTGCAATTGTATTGCTACAGCTGACAGTAAGCATTCATTTCTTCTTGCACAAAACATTTCAAGTAGCACAGTAAACATTGTCTTCAGTTCATTTTTGATTCCTGCTGGCTGTATTAGTGAAGATCAACTAGATGAATTCTGAAGGGCTGACTGTGATTTTGTCTAAACATATATCATAGAATCATAGAATGGTTTGGGTTGGAAGGGACCTTAAAGATCATCTAGTTCCAAGCCCCCTTCCATGGCCAGGGACACCTCCCACTAGACCAGGTTGCTCAAAGCCCCATCCAACCTGATCTTGAACACCTCCAGGGATGCGGCATCCACAGCTTCTCTGGGCAACCTGTTCCAGTGTCTCATCACACTTACAGTACGGAATTTCTTCCTAATATCTAATCTAATCTAATGTCTAATATCTAGTCTAGACTATTTCAGTTTAAAACTGTTACCCCTTATCCTATTGCTACACTCCCTGATAAAGAGCTCCTCTTCAGCCTTCCTGTAGGCCCCCTTTAAGTACTGGAAGGGTGCTATAAGGTGTCCCTGGAGCCTTCTCTTCTCCAGGATGAACAACCCCAACTCTCTCAGCCTGTCTTCATAGCAGAGATGTTCCAGTCTTCTGATCATTTTCATGGCCCTCCTCTGGACTCGCTTCAACAGGTCCATGTGCTTTTGTTGGGGGCTCCAGAGCTGGATGCAGTACTCCAGGTGGGGTCTCACAAAAGCAGAGTAGCGAGGTAGAATCACCTCCCTTGACCTGCTGGCCATGCTGCTTTTGATGCAGCCCAGGATGCGGTTGGCTTTCTGGGCTGCAAGAGCATATTGCCTGCTTGTGTTGAGCTTCTCGTCCATCAACACCCCCAAGTTCTTCTCCTTAGGGCTGCTCTCAATCCATTCTCTGCCCAACCTGTATTTGTGCCTGGGATTGCCATGACCCATTATTATTGAAATAACACACAAATCAAGGGAAGAAACTACTGCAAATGCCAGAACTGAAGTGAGAATCACCATTGTCTTCATTAGGGTGTACAATCCTTCTTTCCCATTCTGAATGTTACCTTTACAAATCATTTGATAAGGAAATGTGATTGTTGGAGTCTCATCGAGGATATTGTTTTACTGAAAACAAACTGATACAGAATATAAAACTGCGAGGCTCTCACTTATTCCAATTTGAAACAGAAAGGAGAGGCATATCAAAACCACAAACATAGATACAGGAGTATTGAATGTGATTTTATCCTGGCTTAAAATTCCCCTAAACTCTATGTTGGTTTAGTATAATAAACCAAAGTCTATAAACATCTTCTCTGTGAAAGGAGTATACATGCAGTTCTGTAGATTCTCTCTGTTCACATGGGACTTGGCTGGTTTTGAAATCTTTTAACCATTCTCCACCTCCTTATGTGACTGACACAAATTTCTTATGTTAAAGTTGCTGCAGAGTTTCTCACTACATCCAAAAGTCTTTAAGGTTCACCCTATGAGCAAAACAGTCACTGGTATCTGCAGTGACTCCTGAGAAATTCAGAAATATCATGACATGGCTTTGTCACTTCTGCTTGATTGACAATCTTATTCCAAAATGACATCAGTGAGCTACAATCAGGGTCCTAAATTGGAATCAAAATTTCTTGAAAAATTAAGGATGCTAAAAGGGAATTAAAAATATATAAAGATAAGCTCGGCAACTGCAAACAAAAAGTGAGCTGGATTTATTTAAGTATCTTTCAGCCCTAAAAATTGTTAAATCACAATTGTACATTGATAAAATTGTTCTTAATAACAACATCAACCTGTCCCCATTTTTATTTCTAATTGCCAGGAAACTCAACATACAAAACACACATCTGAATGCAGTCCTCGAGGTCCCTATGACTTGTGGCTGCAATCCCCTCTCACTGTTATTAAGGTAGTTGGGAAGGGAACTTGGGACTTCTAAAAAGGAGAGAAGAAATAGAGTGGTGCTGGGGAAAAAATAATAATAATGAGAAATCAGGATGCCTTACTGAACAGCCAGAGTTGTTTTATGTGGAGTTTTCCCCTCCAGCAACCAAATGGAACCCAAACAAGTCTATTTCTCTGAAAACTTGTTCTACCCACCATTCCCCAACTAAAATATGTTGTAATAATATCATAAAACAGCCAAGGATGAAGAGCTTATTCTGATGGACTGCTCAACATCCTAAAAGGATGGATATTAATATACCTGGGAATCTCACAGTTGAAGCATTTTAATGCAAACTCGCAGTTTGCAGGGAATTGAAATAGTTCACCTAAATAATTTATATATGTATCTGTGTATATAAAAAAATGGAAAAACGAAATTTCATAATAGCAATAAGTCTGGGGATGTTGTTATCAGGAGATAATCACATCCCGTGGGGGTTCTTGCACTCAGCTGCGCCTCCTTTGCCTTCTCTTCCCCAGTCCTTGTCTTGCCCCTGAGGTATGATTTTTCTCATGATAATTCTTATCATGCCTTCGTGGTTAGTAATAATAATTAAAATAAAATACTTTATTCACAACTTCCCTGGGTGCTCGGCATACGATCTAACTCCCCACCCCCCACCCACCCCCACTTTTCTCTGCCTCCACTATTTGATTAACTGCCTTGGAAAGAAAGAAAAAAAAAAAATTCAATGAGTGTGGTTCTGTGTTCTGACAGAAAATGCAAAAGGCTGTTGTGGCTGTATCGATCGGGCTGAGAGAGAGCAGCATTGCAAACAAGCATAGCTCTCCTGAGAAATATGCACTGAAGATCCATACGTTCATTGACATTTTATAGGATGTCTAGACTTGCTAATCCACTGTGAAAAATGCAAGCTTTGTAGTATAAGAGGATGGAGAGGGGGCCGCGTCTCTTGTTTGCGGGAGCAGTCTTCTCATGTACCAAATTACCAACAGTTTAATAAGGAGGAAACGTAGGTCCAAATTAAGACTTGGTTTCAATGACTTGGACACGCTCCGTATTTCCCAGAATGCAAAGCTGCAATTAGCCTCAAGCCAGAAAAAGGTTTTGAAAGGTTGGTTGAGACACTGGCTGGATTTTGTCTGTGTACGGGGAGGAGATGAGAGTTGTAAGTGAAATTTTATAAAGTGAAAAAGTGTCTGTACTAAATGTTCCTTTCCAAAGTCAGACACTTTCCTGCTCCATCTCTTCCCCTTTCATAACAACTTTATTCCCCCTGCAGACTGGTAGAGGATAAAGTAGTAAATATGACAAGTTCTCAGTGCCCAGCCATCCCTTTCTACCAGCCTCCATGGAGACTTTTGTAGGCGAAGATAAAAGCGGAGGGAGGGCTGGTGGAAACCACATCTAGGAATGACAGCGGAAAACTTACCACTCCAGAGATGAGGGGAGGAAGGTAACTCTAGGTGACCTTTGTGGCTTCTCACATTTACATCACTCTGAGACCAGGCAGAGTTTTAGCGTGCCTTAGAGAGCTCCGAGTCTGGCTCGATTGGTCCAGCATCTCAGGGACCAAACCCAAACTTTAACTGTGTGGCAGCTTATAACCCTTGGAAAGAAACCTCCCTTTCCCCCCTTAGCAACAGCTTCCAGTAAAATTGGTTAAAGAACCTGAAGTAAATTATTATTTTTATCTAATTAGAGGGGGTTTTTTTTGCAAAAGATGAGGGCAATGGCAGGATACTGCTGTAGTCAAACCAAAGGTCTGTGACATCTACAAAGAAATGGGTTAATTAGGTTGTAATTAATATTAGTTTGTCCTGAATCCAAATACAAGTGTACTAAAATAGTGTATTTTGTATATATTGTTAGTGTTATGGTAACGGTTGTCGCTAACAAAATAAAAGTGTAATTAAACATTTGGGTTTTTTACTAGCAAGGAATAATGTGGCAACACTCAATGAAATTAACTCACACATCCAGAAGCACAACTATATGACCAAGAATAATTACTGTTACAATCACTATGACTTAATTCTAAAATCCCTGTGTTAACCCCAACTTTCTTCTTCTGGACAGATGTTCTTAAAAGTTTCTAGAAGGGACTTTCACTGCAAAAGAGGTACTGTACTGGATTAATGTAATAAATTGTAGCTAACACTTTGATAATTCACAGTGCATTTAAGGTCTGTTGGAGAAAATATTGTCTGCCACACACAAAGAGATAGTCTCCAAATAGAGTTGAACTTCCTAGTGGTTGGAATGTTTTTGGTAAAACTACTGTTTATCAGGCAGGGAAATTCATATTTCAATAGCTGATAAAGGGCTGCCCTCAAATACATGGAGAAGACACTGTAGCATAGTAGTAATATAACCAGTAAGAAAGAACTTCTCCTTCTTCCTCATTTGGACAGTGATGGCAAAAACTATATGGAGATTGTCCTACTTGTTTTGGTCAAAGTTGTGATTATTGGTGGAATAAGCCAGGGTAAGGTATTATATTCAAACCCTATTGAAGTGAAAGGATACACAACCCCAGACTTCACAGGGGGCTGCACAGAGTCCCTCTTATATGAGCCTTAGTTCAAATAGAAAGTCCTATCTAACTGTCAAGATTTCAGTAGGCTGTGCTATCCTATTCAGCTGAATGGTGTGAGTTGAACCTCATATTCAGGGATGCCACAGAAATCCCATCACCACTTATCAAGAAATAAGGTTTTAATACTTTATGGATAATGTGATTTGTTCCAAAGGATGAATGGGACTCCTAAAATGTCCCCCCAATAGCTCCCATAAGGCAATGCAAGCACTTTCCAGAACAGAAAGACATATACTTCTGGGTAAATTTTACAAGGATCCTTTATTATTATTTTCTGCTGAATGCTTCAACTCTTTAGGCAGAATTGGAGAGCATTACTGACTAGCTCTAATCAGAATTCTTTGTTAAACAATAAAGCTTAGAGGCAGGGGAGAGGGTTTTGTCTGAAATCATATGTATATCTATGACTATAAATGTTTATGCCTGCTGTAGTACTTTTTTCCTGGCACTACTTAATATTGTCATTTTCTTTCCAGTATTAACTTTACAGAACATTTTGGGAAAAAATGTTAACCAATTTACGGTGATCTATTGCAATAGAAAGCTCACACCAACATTGAGTGGATTTTCACCACTTGAATTACCATACATCTTAATGGAGGCAGAATCAGGTTTGATATTAACATTAAAGGGATGAAATAGAAACAAACAAAAATAGCTCTCCCACACATCATTTATGGACAGAAATAAGGGGTAAGCCAAACCCTCACATCTAAATTTCTCAAACCTCTTGAGAACCTAAGATTTTCCAAAATTACTGATGATCTCAAAATGGTGGTCACAAAATGTCCAACACAAAAAATTGAGGGTTTAATACCTTTTTGAAAATCACTCTCATTTACCCTGTTTCAAGTAGGAAATTAAATATAAATATATGTAAATAATGTCAGCAAGAAATCCAGCTAATAATAAGCTAGTCTGAAAAGTCAGATCTGAATACTTAAAAAAATCAAGATAAAATACTCTTGATAATTCTTTAGTTATGGAACCACCCGTTAGCTATTTCTCAGTTCCACCTGCCTCAAGGAGCTAGTGAAAGTAAGAAACGACTTTTTTGATAATATTTTCTGGAAGCCAAGTAAAGTATTCCAGGAAGTTCAGCTCTGCAAGAAATTTGCAACTGCTTTCCTTTTTGAAATCCCTCTAGTGACAGGAAAGTCATTTGCCTCAGAGTGTGTATATAAATAAGAAAGAATAACCACAAAAAAAGATTATTTTTTTTCCTTTCACAGTTCCTATGGAAAAGGGTATTAGTCAAAAGGAGTAAAGTACGCTGGATCGTGACTTGTATTCATTGCAGCGTCCTCAAAGGAAGCTTGAGTTCAAAACCACTTATTTTTAAATTAATAGGTAAGGGATCAATATTTTTTTTTTCTTTTTGCCATTTTGAATGCTTATGCTATTTGGGCATCCTTGTGAATTTGATTTAATTCCATTATGTAAAAACCCCTAACTTGGACTAATATCATCAAGACCAATTTATAATTAAATCCAAAATATGACTTTACTAAAAACCTCAGTCAGTGGTGACACAGAGACCACTTCACTTAAATACAGGAGAACCTGCAGAATGAACACGTGACTGTTGAAACAAAGGCACGCAATGCTGGGAAGGTAATTTGGGGTTACCTGATGAGGTCATCAAAAAAACCTCAGCCATCTAATCTAAAGCTACCAAATCTGATCCTTCTATCCTCACTTGTAATGGAAAACCTGAATTTTGGGGTGTTTGGATCATTGTTTTCCTTATTTCATTGTTACTGTTTTTACAATAATAGCATGGTAAACCTCAGTCAGGGATCTCTGCCTCACTGGAAGATAAAGGCTTTTGAAAGAGGAATGAAGATAAAACCTGGCTGGTATAACGTGGCCAATTGCTAAGGGTTTGCAGGATTAGTGTCCTGGTTTCTGACAGACCCAAAAAAAAATAATCTCAGGTTTCTTAGTAAAAAATCAAGCCTGCGACTTGTATGTATAGTTAGCCTCGGAAACTGAGTTAAACCCCTTGTAATATAGCTCTGAGTTGCATTGACCTCTGTTGAGCCCTGAGCTGAAAAAAAGATGAAATTATGACAGTTCTGTTGTAGACGTACAAAGAAAACAGTGAACTTGACAAAGGTGGTGTTTTGGTTTTTTTCCACCTGAATGCTGCAGTTAATTTGACTCACTCTTTGTTTTGCTTCTAGTCTTGCTCTAGATCATCAATACTGCATATATGCTAATTCTGTCTGGGGCTCCCATGGGGAGCAAGCCAAATAATTCAGTCATAGAATCACTTAGGTTGCAAGGGATCTCAGGAGATCTAGTCCAGACCTGTCTTTGAAGAAGGAATTTTGAAGTTATATCAGATTGTTAAGGACTATACCTCACCTCTCCAGTGTAACTTAATGGAACAATATAGGTATGTCTTTGCAGACTGGACTTGGAGAACTGCAATTTGCCTTCTCCCTTCCCCTCAAAATCCTGAAATAAAAATATAACTTACGACAACTTACAAAAAGTTAATTTTTTTTTTATTAGCCTTCTCCCTTCCCTCTCCAAGAGTACTTGTCACAGGTCAAGATCCTGATGTGCAACGTACTGTATAAAAAGCAAAACGAAAAGCTCACTCCATTTACACCACAGAACTACAATTGACATTTCAGACTTCTCTGATTCACAGCTTCCACCCAAGCTAAAAGAATTAATTCTAGCAGCATATCTACTGCTATCACCACTGTACCCACAGAGTAGGGCAAGTACTCATTAAAGCCATCGTTTTGTTTTTTAGAATCACCCAATTTAGAGATGAAAAAGCATTGCCAGTTCAGCTAGTCCATCCCCTTGTCAATACAGAATTGATCCTTGCAAGATTCTCCAACTCTTTGCCTACTCTAATTTTAAATAATTCAAGTAGAGAGGCTTCCACTACTCTTGGGAGAAAATTCCAGTCAAACAGACCTTGGGGTCTGGAATAGATACTTCTCTTCATCTTTAGCTAAAATATTCTTTTACCCAGTTTTGTAATTTTATTCTCCCTCAGACTTTAAGGACAAAGTCATGAGACATAATGCTAAACCCCTTCAAAAGTGATCTGTGAAATAATAACACACCAGTGACACCAGCAGCAGATAGAAAGATAAATTAAATTAAAAGTTCAGGAAAATGTCCAGTTTAACTGGCTTTACTGGTGAACAAATTAGGAGTACACCAAGGACTTGACGCAGCTGACTGCACTGACATTTAAATGCCGTTTGCAAATCTCAATGATAGTTGAGACACCAACATGGGGTGGCAGCTGTGATGCAAGTAGATGAGTTTTGTACCCTTCTGCACTGCTGGCTGGAGGACCGGTAGGATACTTTAGGGTATTTAAAATGTCATTAGAGGTGATGATATTTAAGGAATTTTACTAAGACCCTACTTTGAAACTGTGGACTTAGATTCCTAGAATCTTGGTTATACTGTCTCTGTTGCACCTTTCTGAGCTGCTTATGAGAGAGATTAGTATGAATATGTAGTAGGATGAAGTGTATTAACTACAATGTTTTCCACCCAAATAGAAAACTTGGGTAGAGAAAAATGACATTATATTTTCCTAATGATTATTTCTTAATGGTAAAGAGCTGTTTTCCTAAAAGAGAACTAATAAGTACCATACCCTGATGGCTTTTAGGTGTCGGATTTCCATTGATTTTGACATGACTTAGCATCATCCTAAGTGCTCTTGAAGCAAAGTCACAAGCCCAAAGTCTTACAGGGGCAACATGGATAAAACAAGAATTTAGCACAATTATTTTGACCTGCATCAAATATTTTAACCACAAACTGGTCCTTGCATTTTTCAGTCAATAGTGAGAGGAGTGAGAGTTTGTGACCAGCAGAAGGAGGAAGGTGAGTGACCAGCAGAAGGAGGGGGGTGATTGTCCCCCTGTACTCAACACTGGTGAGGCCACACCTTGAGTACTGTGTCCAGTTTTGGGCACCTCAATACGAGAGAGATATCGAGGTGCTGGAGCGAGTGCAGAGGAGGGCAATGAAGCTGGTGAAGGGCCTGGAGAATAAATCTTATGAGGAGCAATTGAAGGAGCTGGGACTGTTTAGTTTGAGGAAGAGGAGGCTGAGGGGAGACCTCATCGCTCTCTACAACTACTTGAAAGGCCATTGTAGAGAGGTTGGTGCTGGTCTCTTCTCACAGGTAATTAGCGATAGAACGAGAGGGAATGGGTTCAAGCTGCGGCAGGGTAGGTTTAGGCTGGACATTAGGAAAAAATTCTTCATAGAAAGAGTGGTGAGACACTGGAATAGACTGCCCAGGGAGGTGGTGGAGTCACCATCCCTGAATATGTTTAAGACTCGTTTAGATGTAGTGTTAAGGGATATGGTGTAGGGGAGACCTTTGTAGAGTGGGGTTGATGGTTGGACTCGATGATCCCAAGGGTCTTTTCCAACCTAAATGATTCTATGATTCTATGAGTTCATCTTATTTCTCATTTCCTACAAGAGTCACAAGCTATTTCACCAGAATCTCGATGAACATATGCCTCAGGTGTCTTAATGCTCTTGTGTATGTCAGAAGCAGTCTGTGGAAGTCACTTGTTTGAGAAGAGCAGAGAGACTAAGGCTCACCTGACACAGCACAGATTAGGCATGCAATGTGGGATAATAGTCGAAGTTCGCTGTCATATGTAGGCCATTTCTCCTGTAGCTGAACTGTCTTCTGCAGACTGTAACTCAGGAAGGCTGTGCTTCTGGGTGAAAAAATAATATATAGTACATGGCT
The DNA here is from genome assembly GCF_964199755.1 of Larus michahellis. Lineage (NCBI taxonomy): Eukaryota > Metazoa > Chordata > Aves > Charadriiformes > Laridae > Larus > Larus michahellis. The sequence continues at coordinate 126,609,253 of NC_133898.1, forward strand.
GTTGGCTAAATTATTAACTTGTAAACCTTAGAGAGAAGCTAACTTATATAAAAAGTCCAAGTGGATAAAGATATACCGGATCATTATGACAATGAAAATAGTGTAAGAATACAAGAATGAGAAATACATTACAAGGTGTAACATATGCTTTATTTTTGCTTGATTGCTTAAACGAGGTAGCAGTGGGAGACCACTATCCTATGACAGTGTTCTGCTCCATTGAATTTATAAACCAAAATAGAATTACCCCTAATTAATCAGAAGAAAAAAATGCTCTACAGTAACTGTATAGATATTGCTCAGTGGAGGATATGAATTCTTGCACTTAGGTTGCCAAGAAAACACTCCAACAAAATACTGTTTGAATTTATGAATTCAGTTACAGTTTTTTTTTCTTATTCTAATGTGCCCTGTACTCAAACCCAATGTGCATGCCACAAAGTTTTCCTTTTTCCCTTATTTGTTTGCATGACTGTTGCACTTTAAGATCCCATTCTGGATAGAGACACATTTATGTAAACCTCTTTGCATCCATACGGGTATACAGACTCATGCATGTGTGTATGTCTTCAAAAACCACCCCAGAGCTTCCTCAGGAAAGCGGTAGCTGTGATCTGTTTTGCACATGGGGTTTTGAAGAGCAGTTGGGGGGGAGTGGTAGCAAAGACCCCTCTGGCAGGCAGTCTGAGGATAGTTCAAAGCCCCTAGAATTTGAGGCAGTGTCTGTTAGTAAACTGAAGCTGCCAGAGCCTGCTCTCTGGCCATGTTTATTAACGTCTTTTATCTTTCAAAATAGAATGGTCTCATCCTTTTGCCCCAGGGAACAGTGCTGAGACCAACCACAGGACTCAGTATTTGGAGGGAGGGAGTGCTAGGTCATCCATGCCAAGAGATGCTGGGGATTACTCTAATTATTTATTCCTATGAACAGTTAATTTTGGCATCTGAGTCCATTTCCTTGACACTGTTCAATTTACTAGCAAAGGAGCAACCTGCAGGTATTAACCCCAAGGCTGATGCAACGTGATGAGGATGCAGTGTGAACAGTCCCTTGCTGTGCTACCCAGAACACACGCTTTGCACCAGGAAATTCAGTGGTGAAGGGGTTTTGACAAGCTTTTTTTTTTTTTTAAATCCCCTCTCAAAATAAATGGAAAGCAAGAGCTGAAGAAGAAAACCAGATAAAACTGGCTAAAATACTGAGCATTTTCCAGAATAGAGACACTTCCTCTCTGTAACAGCATCTGTTTGCTAAGCAGCTGGTTAGAGGGACATTTTAAAGACAGAAAAGCACAGTAAAAGATGCTTTTGAGTAAGTTGGAGGTGTACGTGTTTATGGAGTTAAAATATAGTCTTTTATTAGTGAGAAATTACTGATTCATTGTCTTCTCTTGAGACAAACTGAATTTCGTATACGTCTGTGTTCCTCATCTTATTTTTCCTGGAAGCTTACCCTGTCCAATAACTATTTTTTCCGAGAGGTATGGGTTATTTCATGGCTGAATGGAAAGAGAAGGCAATAATGAGAATTTCTTTTGCACTAAATCAGCTTTGATTTTCAAGGCAAGAACTTTTTGGAAATAAGATCTGACCTTAGGCTTTGATCCTGGAAAAAAATGCATGTACAAGCTTTAATATTTGCTCATATATGCCCTATGAATTCAATGGGATTTTTCACATGATGGGAAATACAGAAGGGTGTGAAAGTTTTACTTTTGACTTCAGTGGAAATGGGCCGTGACAAAATGTATTTAAAATTCATTAAGTAAGTTAAATAGTTAGTATTTGTGATGTAGGAAAGTTTTACGTGAGATACCTCATTCTTTATGCAATTTGTCATTTTATTTGTGGTTTCGGTAACTGTTGCACAGTAGCAGATGTTCCCTGGACTGTTGAAAGTTTAGAAGAGACTCCTCTCGTTTGTTCCTTCTGCGACTTGGAGAAGAGAGAGCATGTTCCCAATGGTCCCTTTAAAACAGCTGATGTGTTGGAATTTATATGTAGAGTTTGGTAATTACATGTATCACCAACATGAAGGATCTAATCATGTGAAGCGCAGTTTGTTGTAAGATATCAAGTTTTATTTATAAACAAATTTCACAAGGAAATTCTGCTCCTCCTGATGCCTCTGATCACAGAATCACAGAATCACAGAATTATAGGGGTTGGAAGGGAGCTTTGGAGATTGTTTAGTCCAACCCCCCTGCCAAAGCAGGTTCACCTAGAGCAGCTTGGGCAGGAACAGATCTGGGAGCATTTCAAATTTTTCCAGAGAAGGACATTCCACCACCTCTCTGGGCAGCCTGTTCCAGACCTCTAGTAGCCTCAAAGTAAAGGAGTTTTTCCTCATGTTGAGATGGAAGTTCCTGTCTTCCAGCTTGTGCCTCTTTCCCCTTGTCCTGTCACTGAGAAGAGTCTGGCCCCATCCTCATGACACCTGCCCATTAGATATTAATAAGCATTGATGAGATCCCCTCTCAGTCTTCTCTTCTCCAGGCTAAACAGCCACAGATTTCTCAGCCTTTCCTCATAAGAGAGGTGCTCCATTCCCTTGATCGTCTTTGTAGCCCTCTGCTGGACTGTCTCCAGCAGCTCCCTGTTTTTCTTGAACTGGGGAGCCCACAGCTGGAAGTTCAGAGCTGGACTGTTTCCTAGTCACATCTCCACCACATACAGACCCCTAATGGTAGCTCTGTGATGGAGTACACGCTTGAGAAACATCTAGCAATGTACATTTCAAATAACTCATCACAGGAATTAACATAAGCTGCTGAAGAAAATTGGAACAGTTTCTCTTCATCGATAATTCTTTTAAAAAAAAAGAAAAAATATAGTACTATACATTTAAGTTCTCTGCCAGGAAGGAGTACCAAAATCCATGTTTTCTTTTAAAGCGCTCTGACAAGGAAAAACAGGAAGAGAAAGATGTGTTTGTATGCACATCAAAGTGAAAGTATGAACATAGACACAAGGGAGGGTGTTTTGGTTGTTTTTAAAGAAATGGGTGTACCTCTATATGCAAATGACCCTTGTCTGCTTTGGTGTTTACACCTGATTCAAATGTATACAATCACATAACAGACAGGCCATTACATATTTTTGCATATATATGTATTTATGCATGTGCACACAGACACAGAAGCGTATGTTTGACAGATCTAAGGAAAAATAATGCTTTGGATCGTTGACTCATCCAGTGTTGTGCGGGCTGTTGATGACAGATTTCCTTTTGCTGTTTCTGGTCTTTTCTCAGTAGTAAACACACTGCTACACTGATAAAAGTGGAAAAGCAGCAAATTTTGCTTGTCCTTTTTACACCACATTCACTGTTAGGGTCCCTTATTTCGAGGTATTATAAAACAAATAACTGCATCTTCCTGCACTCTTGGGAGATCAGATGAACTAAACAAGGCTGAGTTTAATCTAAAGGTCATCCAGTGGACACATCCAAGATAGATTTAGTTCTCCACTTTTTATGCAATACTGGAAAGAAAGCCCAGAGAACAATATTAGAATATTTCCTGATTTTTGCAACTGGGACATAACTACAGAATCCTGAGTGTTCTGACTCAGGGACAAAATTTCCATTTTGATTATTACAGTCTTGCTGCTGATGTTTTCCCATTTAAAATTAGCTGCTGATCCCAAAAAGGATTTTGTTCTCTATCCAATGGCTGCCTGGGGTAAACTTTCTGTGCCTATGGGAGACCCAGGTTTGGAAATGTTCCACTTTGGTTCAACAAAAACTCTTACCCATAAAATTACAGAGAAACTTATAGAACCTCAAAATTTGCCCTATATTTCCTCATTGTCACTCAAGATAACGCATAAGCTGGTGACTTGATCACTTCTATGTGATTTGGCCAGGTGTAGAAATGATATCTGTTACTGAGAGTGAGGCATCCAACATGGAGCCCTAAAGTGGCATCTTCTCTAGATTATCTGCATTCTTGACCCTTCTACAGGTTCCTCTGTGAACATGAAGGAGTTCATCTGGTTGTCTGGACCATGGTGAAACTTCAAGTAGGAGGAAGAAATCTCCTCTCTGAACTTGAACTTCTGAACACATGGAGGGAGCTAAAGCTATTGACCCAAGGAACTTACATAAGGACAAGGTATTTGGATGTATATTTGGGTGTATATGTATAAGGTTAATAGTCATGGAGAACAGGTAGATTTATTGGGATTTAAGTGAGTTTTAGCCAGACTGAATTGTATGCGCAATCCATGACCAGCAAAAAAAAAAAAAAAAAAGAAAAAAGCAAGCAGATGGAGGTACAAGATGAAAACTGTAACCAAACATTATTCTCACATCATCAGTGTAATAACATCTCACTGGAGAATATTGTGCAAAGGAAGTCGTGTCTGGGGTTTCACCATACAGTTTTATTTGATTTTACCCAGAGATATTAAAAATCATTGCAAATATGCTTGAGATCCACTGGAACATCAATGTGTTAAAAGAATTACCATTATGAAAACATTCCCCACTGGTTGTTTACTTCTATTTGTCTTTCCACAACCTTGGAGTATACACACACATATATACGTATAGTTACAGCATACACACATAAGTATAAGAAAAAGAAGAAACTTTTGTGCTTTCCATTTACAGGTCCAATAGAGACACATCAAAGGAATGTTCTGACATTTCTGGTCACAATCCCAAGCTATGCTCATAAAGAAGTGTTAACTGTGGTATTCTGGCTTAATTCCAAGTTATATTCAGCTTACCTAAAAAGGTACTTTCAGGTGAAAAGGTTATCCTTCATTCCCCCTCTGGAGACCCAAGGCACATGCTGAAGACGGAGTGGCTGCAGTGCTCTACCTCAGATGCAGTTGCATTTCAGAGGTGAGGGAATAATCCCATTTGTTCGACTTCTGGCAGTAGATGCGCACTCATGGGGGAATCAAACTTTAGAAATGCAGGCTGGAAAATGTTTTGGGACTTTCCAGAGTAGAAAGCAGAGTTTAAAATAAAAAGCAAGGAAGGCAAGGAAGAAGGGAAAATGAGGAATTAATAAAGAGTGAATAAAGATGGAAAAGAACAGAGGAAAAAAAGAAGTCAGAATTCAGAGCACAGGAATGATTTGAAATTTTTCTAGCTGAGCTCCAGGGCAAAGCTCAAATGTAGAGAAGCTTCTACTGAAGTCTACAAAGTTGCACCCAGTTATTGGTGCATCAGACTCATGACGCTGGCAAAACCAAAGCAATTTAGCCATAATGGAATGAGCCCTCTCATTATCAGAGATGTGATTAGGCTTCCCGGTAGTTGCCTGAATATTACAGCCGATGGCAGAGGCAGCACTCCCTGGGTAAAGCACGCTTGGCTCTTACTCTTGCTGCTTTACAGATAGGGAAATGAAGGCAGAGTGTGCACAGCTTTAACTGTAGGTTTTGGCTAAACTAAGAGCCAAGCAGACTTCTTGTTTCCTTGCCCTCAACAGAAATGATTGATAGCTGAACAAAAGCTGCTGCACCAAGTTCCAGATGCATTGAAGATGTTCTTTCAGCACAGGGTCATTCATAAGCCCAAATGAATTTGAAAGAACAGGTAAAATTGATTGAACATAAGAAAGCCACTTTTTTTTTCTAGCCAGACACCCATCAATCATTAAATATACAATGCAGAGGTACAGCAATCTTGAGCCAAAGCAGAATGTATTCTCTTAAGAGACTTAACTGGTCTTTCAAATGTACAAAGTGCATCATCTGTCTGTTTAGGAGGCTGCCATGCTTTATTAGAGAGTCAGATCAGCTACATGATGGTGTGAGTCAGGCAGAATCGTTCCTTCCTGTGCATCAAACTGTCAGTATGCACTAGATCTCTGCAATATAAGCTCATGTATAAAGACACTCTCTAGAAACACTCCAGAAAAAGCCCTTGCACCCAGGACTCATGTGCAAAGAAGAAGCATTGTCAAGAAAGAGAGGGATGTTGGGGGGGGACTAAGGGCGGCATCTCCAGGCCACAAAAAGGCTAAAATAATTTTAATTGCATCTTGATCTTTTCGCCTATTGAAGATATGATTGCTGAAGGACGTGGACCACCTCCCTGGCTCTGTGTGCAAGTACAGCCCCTGACATCATGGTGTCCTGGCCCTCGGTGCCTCCATCAAAACAGAATTAAGTCCAGCCACTGTTCATTCAAGCAAAACATGTGTGATTTCTCCCTGCAAATATCTAGCAAGGATTAATTTCAGAACAGCAGAGATTTGGGGGAGAGTGTCATCCACCTTCCCTTGTTTTCAGACCACAGCTCCGTGCCTGGCTACCAGCTCTGTCCTGTCCCGTTTTCCCTCTCCTCCCCTCCATCACCAGGTCGGTGGCCGCAGTAAGCCGGTGCCCCAATCTCCTCATTGTCATTCTGTCCGTGTCCCCTGTTCCCTCTCCTCTCCAAAGGTCAGCCCCAGGTCTACGCCGGAGCGTTAATGGGCGAGCAGGGCTCGCCAACGACTCCTGCCACCGCACAGGCACCGAGTCCCCCCACATCAAGGCACACACACGCGCTCTCCCTGCTCCCTCGCCCTCCCTCCCTCTCTCTCTGCCTTGCAAATGACTCTGAGGAGCAGAGGCTGGTGGATGATTTAGATCAGGGGGGAGGAAAAGAGGGGGTAGATAAAAAAAAGCACTCAATTTTTATTTTTTTTTTATTTTTTTTTTTTGAACTGGGCTCCCAGAGAGCACTCAGGGCTGCCACGCAGTGCACGACGCCTACCTGCTCAACTGCAGGGAAACAAGCTTCTGAAGGCTTTAATGGGATTTTGCCCGAGGCTGTTTTATTAAGATGTCGGCTTTTTCTGCTGCCTCTGCAGCTGACACCATTCACTGTCAGCTGCCCCCCTTCCCCAGTCCCCCTCCTCCCGTCCCCCCCAACAATGCACCAAATTACTCGCTTCATTTAGTGCTCATGGCTCAGCACAGGCAAATAAGAGGAAAGAGTTCGACTTGACCAGATGAGTCTTAGCGAGGGGAGGTGAAAAGACACTGCTGCTTAACTGGGGGGGTTTCGAGCAGAAAAGGGAAAAGATCAATACCGTTGGGGCTTACTCCCACTCTATTAGAAAGAATCATATTTCATATTAACATAGCCAATTTAGAAGCCACATTTACATTCCTAATTTGCATCCTGGCTTTAAAAGCTCATTTGTAATGCATTGTATAATTATTGATGCTTTATATGTGAATATACCACACAGTGACAGGTTGGGAAGGGGAAGAAATGCCGTCTGCTTTCAATAAACAAACTAGTTACAAGTTTTAATGAATGTTAGCCAGTAATGAATGACTTTTTTTTTTTTCCATCTTGGAGAAAAAAAAAAGGAGCGGTGCTGGACGAGCTAATTAGAGGTTGTGTATTTCAGTAGCAAGAGTAAATGAGATACGGCACAGCAGAGGAAAATGTACTGTGTAATGCCCCTTTCTCCCTTGTTGTGCATGAGTGGTAGTGGCAGACCGAAGGATGGTTTCATATCTAGAACAGAGCAGACTGAGGAAATCCTGTCTGGAAGGCAAGGCACGTTTTGCAAGTGTCAGAAAACATTATCTCTGATATTTCTTATTAAGTTCTCCAGGTTTCCATGTAAGCTTAAGGTGAGCCAAGAGAAGGAGAGGAGTGGACAAAAAAAGTAACGACGGGTGAGTATCAGTGTACTCATGCTCACTTATTTCTTAGTTGGTTATTTTTTCAGTTGAAGTAGGCTGAAATCATCACTAGCATGGGATAAAGCTATCATCTCAGCTGCCTAAGGAAAACAGAAAAGTATCCTAAAGTTGAGGACAAAATCACTCATTTAGACTGAAGATTGAGGAGCTGGGCCTGCTGCCTCTGCTAAGGGCAGGGGTGACAGGAAAAGACCAGGCAATTCAAGCTCTTTGACTTTCAAGTGCCGGAGAAAAGCAAAGTGACAAGACATAGAAACCCCAAAAGAACTTTGTGTTTAAGCCTCTCACGAGTGACTCCCACTTTTTGCCTCTCGTCTTGGCAACATAAATAAATTGTCTTAATGAATTTCCTTGACTTTCATAGAAATTTCATCCATTTAAGAGTGAACTTCTCATCATAACGTGGTGAATGAGGCTTTGCAGAGGCTTGCCTAGTGACAATACTTGAAATGTCCTGAGTTGCGATCCAAGGTTTTTGAAATGGGAATTGGGAACAGAATGTGGGTGCTTTACCCCAGCTAAAAACCCAACCCCTTTTTTAAAGGTCATGAATTTTGCAAACGGTGACATCTTTTTACTTCTCCACTTCTTTGATCTGTCAGAGCAAATGCTTTCAGATTTGGGTTGTTTGGGTTTTTTCTTCAGTCTTCCTGCAAAGTGTTCTGCTGTTTGGCACAGGGCTTCAGTGACAGTTATAGACTAACATGTTTTGGACATCGTTACTGTCTGCCTAGACAGAGTTTGACATTTACTTTGTTCACATGACACCCAAAAGATGAGATTCAAGCAGTACAGGTGGAAAACTGAAATAAAGGCAGGTAAATAAAAAAATTAGCCAAATATTAAAATATCTTTTTAGAAGCTATGAAAGCAGTCAAAAAAAAAAAGAAAAAAAAAAAGTTCCTTCTATTCTTCCCTTGCAATTCCCAAATCCACTCTCCATTCAGAGCTATTTCTTGCTATTATCAATTCAATCTATCTCTATGCTGCTTGAGAAGACTGTCAGGGGCTGTCAACATGTGTATCTTCCTCATGTAGCGTCAACCAAAAATGCGAGTAGGTCAGAAAACATGTTTCCCTTTCATGAAATATTGTGCATTTTATTCACTCTAGATGTGAAATTGCTCAGATACTCACATGGTATTACTATTATGTAGATAAAGTAAAAAAATAAAATGCTTCCCAATGCCCCATACCCATCTCAGATGCTATCAGAGAAAGCTGATGGAAAGGAGGCCGTGCTGGTAGAGTTCATGGCCAGCCTTCACTGTGACTCTGTCTACAACCTCAACTACTTTCCTATCTGTTGTAGAGCATAAGGAAAATTATCTACAGATCCAAATCTTGATGATCTTTTAACCACTTTCCAAACAAAAAGGAGATATAGTCCCTCAGATGTATTTCAGAAATTTCCTAGAAAGCAAAGGTAGATGGTTCCTCCAGCTCCACAGTGATTGCCAGCAGAATACTAGCATGCCGTGAAACGCTCCTTTACTTTTACATATCTAAAAGAGATGTGCGTAGGTAGCTAGACTGTACTGAAGAAGAGATGTTACATAAAAAAGCATTCTGCATGACAAATTACACCCCGAAGGTGGGATTGGCTATAGGCACTGATGTCTTGAGGGTTTTCTAGGCTCTCTCTCCTCTAAAGGAGAGAAATTGGCTTTTTCAGGTTGCTATTCATCTTATCCTAAAGTAGCCATCCAAACTATGTCATATGAATCCTGTCTTAAAAGTACTTATTCCTTTTGCTTTTATAAAGGAAGGGTTTATAAAAATATAATTTGCTTAGAAGTTGAAAATTATCATATACATGTCTAATGTAAAATAACATGAATCCTACCTTTAGGTTTAGGAAATGTCAGGCTGATGGGGAGAGACACCAGCTCAGTGGTAGTAGCTGGAAATGTTTTGCTGCTTTATTTTTCCTGGTATATCCCTTTCTCTGTGATTAAGTTGAAACTGAAAGAAACCGAGCTTTTCTAGATGTCTTTGGAATGTTTATCTATCTCACCACTTGAATCAGTGCCATCACTTTCACTTGTCTCCATCTTATGATAAATAAGCAATCAGGGTACAGAATGGAGGGTGTTAACCTCTTAGGTGCACTCAAATTCAAATTTTCCAACACAATCCTTTAAATGTAATTGACTTTAAAAGGAATCTAACGTCACTGGACTCAGTGGACGCTAGTTAATGACAGCAATGAGAATAGGATCAGGGCCCAAAGCAAAGCTAAAAAAAAGACCTTTCTGTGGAGAATGCATGATGCTTCTTTTGATTTTATCTTCTGCCATAGCTTCATTCTGCTTTCTCCCAGTAAATACAGTGAATATGCATGTGCCTGTGTTATAAAAACCATTAAGACGTCATTTGAGCTGGTTGCTCAATTGCTGGTTGTGAACAATGCATTCAAGTTATTTTATCTCATTTTCTTTTCAGAAGACATCAGTGAAAACTAATTTTTGTCAGGCATATTGAGTGTTAAACAAGCAACAATAAAGCTAATTTCCCAGAAACTCACATATATTTAATACAAAAGGTTACTCCTTCATTATCCCAAACTTGCTAAGTGGCAGATCATCCCTGTAACACTGTGGACTGGATGCAGGAATGAAAGTGATATTTCTTCTTAGTTCAGCAACCTCAAATTTAAGTGTGTAGTTTACATTAATCACCAAAGTCTGCTGTATAATTAATGGAGAGAGATAGACACTTCAGGCAACTTCATCTTTTTGGCTTTTTTCTGAAGAGATGAGTTATTTCCCAGAAATATTCATCTTTCTGCACTGATGAGATGCAGCTTAGATGAGTAACATAGACTAGATGTCTAATCTCTGGATGACTAATTTTCCAAAAGCAAAGATGTCAGTGAGGATTCAGGCTTGCCATTAGGCTGTTATTCCATTTACTCAGCTGTCAGACACACGCCTGGACTTTCCCAAGGTAGAAATGTTGACTATGTAGAGAATTTGGACCCTTTAGGAAGATGGGTTATAAAAGAAATATCCACTAGGTCTAACTGTTTCCACCTAAGGAACATAGGTTTGACTGCTGTGGGGATTAGAAAAATAATAATAAAGTTCATATAATGTTGAGACTCTCTGAACGAGTTCTCTTGGGGCTTTGCTGTGCCTTATTAACAACAAGATTGCAACATATGTTGTGTGAAATGCCTTCTCTGTACTAGAGTAATGTGGACATCACAAAATCATTCTGCTATAAACTTTGTGCCTTATTGAGCAATCACGTGCTCCAGAAGAATATTTATATATATGTTTCCTCTCTATCAATGTAGATAGAAGTAAATACATATACATGCATATACAGACACACAGATATGCATATTATCCAAATATACAAAGGTAGTTGTCTAGTATCTTTTGCAGTTAGAAAAGAAGAGGTTTGCCTTCAGGTATTTCAAGTTAATGATATGAAGCACCTCAGCTACGCTATAACTGTTAAGCTGAATTTTGGTTTGCATTTTGGTTATAAATTAGAAGAATGGTACATTAACTCTGTTTTGAGGATAAGATTAAAAAAGGCCCTGTTTATTAAGCTGCTACTGTGGTGCTATTGCAGCATACATTACATTTATAATTGACTTATTAAAACTTATACACTGCAAATTATAGTGATAGTACCCACAGGCTAAAAAATCATCAAAATATATAATGGCAATTTAAGAAGGTTTGTAACCACAAATGGGAATTTTTATCTGGTGTTCTCTTGTTCTAATGTTTTACTCACAGCTTTTACAATATTCAAAAATGTAACTGAAATGCTGCAAAGAGATTTTGAAAGGGAAGCATGACAGAAAGAGACTCAGAAGAACGCGTTGGGTGATAACACAAAAAAAGAGCCAATGCATAGCAACCTAAGACAGTATTTCAGGTAGCCTTTACTTCAAACTTAAAGGAAAGGTATGGAAGTCAACTGAATCACCTTTTACTCTAATCTATGGATAATATAGACTAATCCCTCACACCTTGTATTCATAAAAATGTGTCACTATGTCCCTGCCTACATTATTAGAACAGAGGAGATTAAAGCAATAAAGATTGCAACAAATTCAGAAATGAAGGCCAGCAAAATAGCTGACCTCCTAATGAGATCTAATGAGGTCCTAATGACTGCCATAAAAATTTTTATTCTTCTAAAATGTAAGCTCCCACAAAAGAGCAAACAAGGAGTGTGGTGATAAACCCCAATTTGTCCAAGCTTCAACTTGAATTCTTTTGAACATATTTACGGGCAACACAATGACGTGGACTTTTTCAGGCTTGGTGAACTGCACAAAGGTGGTTGGTAGATGAGAAATGGGTCCCGAGGAGGTACCAGGCAAACAAGGCAAAAGAAAACACCACGCAAATCTGTGAATGACAGCCTCAAAGTTGGGTTATCATATAACCCAACTGTATAACCAACGCCTGCAGGACTTTAGCCATTGTGTCATCCATGATTCTGCAATGACTGTCTTCCTCTAGCTTGTCCCCAGGAGCTTGTCCGCATGAGTAAGTAGCTAAAGATTTGTTGATCTGGAGATATTGGCTCTTATCTTCTGGCAATCAGGACAGGAGATTTAAATTTGGATCTTGCTTGCAGAAAACATTGACAGAGATGAAACAATGAGACACAAAATGGCTAATGTTTGGGAAAATCTTAAATAAGTGTAGGAAGATGATGCATTTTCCTAGTAATAAGAATTTAGTGCCCTAAGACACAAAAAACTTCCCCTCGTAGCTGGCAGAAACAATACAAGGATGTAAGTGAGACCCAAATCCTTCTGGAGAGGTAGCCAAAGGTCAGGCAGGACACCTTAACACACTGTTAAGGCAAATGAATCCTCCCTATTGACAATGTTGATCCAGTCTCCATCGTCTGTAAAAGGAGCTTAGACACCTGGTTCAAAAACAAACACCCGTATTGTTACACTACAGACATTGACATTTAGCTTCCTCAATACAGAGCTGAATGCCACTTTATCAGGCTAAGCAGCCAGTGCTTAGTTGGTAAAAGTAGATGAGTCGTATGCTACAGGCCATGTCTAGAATCACAACACTCAGAACTGAGTCAGAAACTGAAATGGTTCTCCCTTTTTTGATACTGCTACAAATGTGCTCACCTCTCTCGTAACAGTTCAACCACTGAGATTTAAAATGCGTAGTGTCATTGGTAAAAAGTTACAAATGCATCTGACACAGGTGCATTTAGATTGAGGTGTTCAAAGCCATCTAAGATAGCTTGTCATGAAACCGCACATTCCCGGTTCTCACTTTCCCCTCTACATTTTGAAAACTTCTCTTTTTTCTTCCCCAGCTCAGAAAATAATCAGAGAGAAATACTGGAAAAGTTTCAGCAAGTTTCTTCCACTTGGAGGGTTTTGCGCAAGGTCTATCACAGAAATGTATTGTGCTCTGAAATTTGACAGAGATGACAAGATTTAGGTATTCTGGGCCTCTCAGTGCCAAGAACATATTCTGAAATTATGTGACATTTTCGTCACTAAGATGTTTACTGAATGTCACTGAATGTGGCAAGTCAAGTAACAAAATGCTGAGATAGGTATGTATCAAATACTTAAGTAAATACATTTTAGTTCTGTTGAGTGATGGTTAACATTTTGCTCCATATCTCACTTTTGAGTAAAAAGAAAACAGAAAACGAGCAAAACCTTTAAGCATAAGGAAAATCAATAAAGTAAGATGGAATAAACATATCCTATATATACATTAGAAAATAAATAAAAGTGGCCACGGCCAGCTCTAGGGTAAAAAAAAACAGTCAGTTACCGAGAAATAGTAGCTGGCCCTAGTAGGGGACAGATGAAGTCTTGGAATACTTTTTCCTTACTGATGTCTCCCTAAGTGGGACACACTGCCCCAGAGCTGGTCCCTGCCTGTTGCCCACACAGCAAAAGCAGGCCCCTGACTGCTGGTGCTGCTGGGGTGTGCATTTGCAGGGGAGAGGTCCGCAGAGAGCCTATTTCTGCAGACCACCGCATACAACCCCAACCAGCAGTCACCCGTCTGGTCCTCACTTCCATTGCACCAAAGAAACCAAAGACTCTGGGCTTTGATCCAGGTAAATTATTTTGCTTATTTTTTAGGGCAATAAAATTTAGTTTTTCTAATGTTGTTGAAAAGGTGTGAGATAATTATGAAGTCTACCCTCTCTACTGGTAAACACTGCAAGACATGCCTGTCTGCTCTCTAGGGCAGTACGTGTGTCTAGTTCTCTGCAACACTGTGTTAACACAATTTAACTGAAGACTGGTGAAGATTTGCACACGTGAAATAATGATTATGGAAATACTGATGGTCATTGCAGCAATATAAATGAGTCATAGCACTTTGAGAGCCTGATACCATAGTTGCATCTAGTTTCTCAGTGGTCATTGTGAGGTTTTTGTTTGTGTTGCATTGCATCAAGAAAACATGTTCATCCTGCAGATGGTCATGATAGACAATCCACCAAAAAGCAGATGAAGCTAAAAGGCATATGGAAAATCATAGAATCACAGAATGGTTTGGGTTGGAAGGGACCTTAAAGATCATCCAGTTCCACCCCCCTGTCCTGGGCATGGACACCTCCCACTAGACCAGGTTGCTCAAAACATCATCCAGCGTGGCCTTGAACACTTCAAGATGCCTATACCTAGATGATTTCACCTGTATCAGAGATACTAAGTGTGTATGCAATGTAATTAGATCAGGGAGAGGAGATCATTGTGGCTCAGGTTCTGTGTTACAGAGATGAGGCCACCACTGACTTCCCAGTCAAGGATCCACACTTTATTCATTAGGTCAGTGCTCATTTCAAACAATGTGCGATCTTCGGTATCCTGAAAATGTGGGAAGAGGTCTGGATCAACTCCATATCAGGAAAGCTGGCATTTCTCAGTTTAGGACCCAGACATTTTCAGTGCTGAGTTATAGGAAAATCTCTTGTAGACCCCATCTAGGTGCATAGTAGAGTTAATGACCAGCTGTGGCATGTCTAACTACAACCTTAGCACGTAATCCTCCACTAAAAGGTGGAGGGGAATGTGGCACCACAGATGTTGTCTCTTAACACACAGAGTCTTATTATTAAACAGGTATATCTACAATACAAATGTCTCTTCCTGAGCTATTCACCCAGTGTCAGAGTCAGCTTAGAGAAACTGACTTCTTAACTTTATTGTTCCCTAAAACAATGCCTGGGCCACGACAAATCACAGCCTAAAAGTTCCTTTTCCCTTCTATTACAAGGAAGATGCACAATCTCTAGGGTACTGAAGAGCTCTAATAACAAAGACCACCTCTTCTCTATTATTCACATTGAATTTATTGCTAGTATACTTGCTATAAGTAAGTTCGTAACCAACCAGCACTTTTACCACCTACGGACAAATGTCTTCTTTTAGCTTTATTTATTTATATCTATCTATCTATCTATCTATCTATCTATCTATCTATCTATCTATCTATCTATCTATAAAAGGTCATCATCACAGCCTCTGAGGTTCTGCCAAGAAAGAAGAGCTGGGAAGTCGTAGTGGTGTCCTAGAGGATCCCTGCAAACAACTTGGGTTTCAGATGCTGCATTAATGCTTCTGAAGACCCATGGCCCTTATTGTCCAGCTTGTTATATTCCATACTTAAGCCCTCGACTTAATGGAAGTAAAGCAGGTGAAGTAGGATTCTTACTAACAATATGTGAATGCCAAGTAACACCTTTGTACCCCCAGACACAGAACTACTATTATTCACAGCATGAAGATCGGCTTCATAAAATAAATTCAGAACTGACATATACACATGGTCTAATTAAATTATATATGGGGGGGAAACACATCAGTATGCTTTGGTGATATACGGTAAAAGCATGGCCATTACACCTATTCTGACAATTAGACCATTGGTTCAGAGATAGAGATTATTTTCTTGTCCTTTATTTTCTTAGCTTTAAAGGGCAATTGAGGAACATTTTTCAAAGTTTGTTTTGCAGCATTTTGATGCAAGCATACTGTTTTTATTCTGAAACTCTCATCTACATGACTTCATGTAGTCTGGAGACCAAGAGACTGACCTTTGGCGTGTACCTTAATAACATATGCAGTGGGACTTGAGCCCTTCTTAGTACCAGCTCACTGCATTTCACAACATGCTTACTATCAAGTAATGTGTCACATTCAGAAAATAAACACTCACAAAGAACCAAAAAATATTAATCAGGATGATTCCCGTACAGAGGCATCCAACTCCCATGCAGATCTATTCACAGAGTTCTGCGCAGATCAGTAGCTTGCAAAGATCACAGAGATGTTTCCCTTAAAACTCACAAAGATATTTCTGCTTTTCATAGATTGTACTTTCCCCTGTAAGACAGAGTGACCTGAGTCAGATATGCTGTCATAACCAGGGCAATGAAATACTGGTATGGTAAAAGGTGATGCACTTTCTTGTGAGAGCAAAGATCATGACATTAGGATTAGTCTTTCGTCCTGTGAGTTCTGTTCTACCTGCATTTTCACAATGGTAGGATCTGAGTACTTCCACAGTTCCTGTTCACAAAGGGACATGGTATGTTCCATAAACTTCCTTTTTTAATTCATTTCTTTAAAAGGGGAATCAATTGCCCTGCAGGGTCATTTCTGTGGATAGGTTCGGTCTGTCTGAAGTGTTCACTGGTCTGTGTTTATGCAGGAGCACTTGGAGGAAGATGTGTGCATTCCTCTTATTGAGGGAACAGGTTAGGAGTCTCAGATTGTCCAATGTAGAAACATTCCTATTCCTGCACAGACAAGCATTATCCCCATAGTAATTTCTCTCCTTTCAGAGCATCAGAGTAGCTTCCCATAGTCCTAACTCCCAAGGTTTCTGTGGGCTTTGAGAAATGGTGGAACACCCAGTGCATAGAAATGAAGCCTAAGACCTTCGCTGTTTTATGGACAACTAGCAGGATCAGCAGAGGATGGCTGGGGCTGATCACAGGAGTGGTCTGAAAAGTAGGAATCATCCTGTAGTATTTTTTACAGCTTGAGGTTTCCTAGGAGCTAGTTGGTTCATGTCTCCTGAAATAAACTTTATATTTCAAGCAAGAAGGGCTAAAGTTGCATAAACTGGAAATCCAGACATCTCATCAGGAATGCACGTGGAAGCAACACTAAGTATTACTGGGAATCATTATATAGGAAGGTTTAATACCAGTCGTGGCACAATCCTGCCCTGAAGACTGTAGCTGTATTTTTCACCTGCAGGAGATCTCATGGTTCTGAGTTATTTATATCAGGATAATAAACACTATGAGCTTTCATATTTCCAGAACAATGCATTGCTCAGAGCCTCTTCATTTTCTTCTTTATTACCTATAGGGCCTATTCTTTGACCCTTGGCAGACTGAGAGGAAGAGGCATCCGGCATGAAGTGCTGTGCTGGTGTAAAAGGTTATAAACCCATTGGCAGATTGTATCAACAGAGGCTCTACTCCAAGATTTGTAAAAATAAGATTGATTCTGTAGTAAATTGGACTAACCACAGTGGGAAAACTCTACTATTCTTTGTAAATGTGGTTGTATGCAAAACTGATGACATTCATGCATCTTTCACTCACATTTATATTTATTTTCTAACAAAAAATACCTGTGTACCAGGGTTTATTTAACTTTAAATGGCAACTCTTTTGCTGCTGAGTTTGTATTAAACTACATGAATGCAGCAGAGTTAGTCATAAGTAACATTTATTATCATCTTGGAGGGATGAGGGAGGAAAATAATGAAAACTTGCATTGAATCACTTTCACGATTTCAAATGCTGCCTGATTTCTGTCTTTTCTGTTGCCATTTATATCTGAGATAAACTGTTCAATGCATATGATATGTTAGTCTTACTAATTTAAGTGGTTGGGTTTTTTTCTCCTAATTTTTTTTATAAAAAAAAAAATATCACAGAGAAAAAACACTTTCAAAAAGAGACACAAATAAAGGAAACATAAAAATATTTGCCATTTCATTTGTTCCTGGTGGGATCTTTGTTATGGACAGGTCTGGACAGGGTAAGCGAGGAGAAAAAAAATATTAAAAAATAGAAGTCCAAAAGGCATCAAATGTTTTTTAATTGAGATTGGAAGCATTCCAAGTTTGACTTTCAAAAAAGGCTTTGATTTACAGTAGTTCATGTTGGGCTCATGTTGTGTCTGCCAAAAATCCAAAGTAGATCAGAGCTTTTTTTGAAATAAACACAAGCCTAATCTGATGTAGGTATTTCAAAACTCCCACTGCTTTAGTTGTAACATCATCTGTTACTGAATGATTTATAAATCATCCCTCTACAGGTAAATTTCTACCAGGCTGAAGGTGATATATTTTACCTTTGGGACACAAGGACATGCTTAAATTCCATATTACAGTTGATGTAGACCCTCCACAGTTTTCAAAAGTATTTGTGAAATGGATTATCCCTGTTTTTTCTGTGCATCAGACAAGTACAGTACCTGGAGTACAAGGGTAAGATGGACTGTTACTTCTTCGGTTTTCCACTGAGTAGAAAGGAGAGAAAAGAGCAGAATTTCTAACAAAGATTTTATTCTTCATAATTTTCAGCTGTACATGAATTCAGTTCCATTCTACAAGAAGAAAAAACACCACCTACTTTGGCTTTTTTTAGAATAAAGCATGTTCACAACATGGATTTGTTTATAAAAAAGTAGTTTATTATGAAGGATCCTTTCATCTTCATAGAATAATAGAATCATTTTGGTTGGGAGGGATCTTTCAGATAATTGAGTCCAACCATTAACCTAACACTGACAAAAACCACCACTAAACCATGTCCCTCAGCACCACGTTTACCCGTCTTTTAAATACCTCTAGGGATGACAATACCACCACTTCCCTGGGCTGCCTGTTCCAATGCTTGACAATCCTTTTGGTGAAGAAGGTTTTCCTAGTATCCATCCTAAACCTCCCCTGGTGTAACCTGAGGACATTTCCTCTACTATTAGTTACATATGGGACAACATTTTCCATCCCAATAGAAAAAGTTCGCCTTTTAGGTTGCAAGTCTGATGCAGGGGACAGGACAAGGAACATCCTGAAATGGTGGCGATGCTCAGTGTGGCCCGTTCTAGAACTTCATCAGCATTAGAAGCTGCGGAAAAGGTCTGGGACTGAGGGCATCATTCAAAACCGAACTGGTCTGAACTACACAGCAGCTGGTTCGAACGAAGTGCTGTAAAGGCAGAATTGAAGTGTAGCAATCATTCATGTCTGCAAAAATTTTTGAAGAAAAGCCACAAAACAATAATGTTAATTTTATTTTTTTTTTTCACACAATTTAGTAAGTACAGAAAAATGGGCAGGATACATTGATGAAACTACTATCAGGCTGAACTCTGGAATAATTGTCCCTAAAATTCCATAAAGGCTCAGTATTAGGTTTTTTTCCTCTCACCTTACCTTCTGCTGTAAAAACCGATGCCTTTGATTTCCAAGTTTCAGTATTGAAATTCAAGCACTGCTTCCTACCTTTGTCATGATGGGAGTACATATTTAGTCATTGTGGATGCATTCCCTGGACAAAATGTTATGCTGTAAACATTTTGGTAGAAGAATGGAGCTAGACTGACAACAAGGCATTTTACAGGCACAAGCTATCATTTTGAGATTACAGCAAAAGCAGAACAGAAAAACAAAGGTTAAAAAATCTAAATGTTTCGTGAAAACATTTTAGATTTCAGCTTAAATGTTCTCCGATTCTCCAAAAACATTGCATAAACCAAATTTACAGTATTGCAAAACTCTTTTCCAATATGTGCTGGGCTCCACAGATCCATATTAACAAAATTGGTTTTTTGTCATGGCAATTCTGAAAGATGGCCTAATGACCCTTACGAAATGATGTCGTCGTAAATCAGCAATTGGAGAGTGGAGGAGTGGTTCTTCACTAAAACCTCTAAATAACATATTGTTAAAGTAAGTACCTCACTTCACACTTTGCATTGCAATGCTTTGCCTGTTTATTTTATTTCTTATCTTCTTCTGTTTTCAGTAAAATATTTTTTAGCAAACATTTTTCAGACAGTTAGACAGACTGAGAAATCAGTTGCCTCCTTACTGGAAAGAGTTAATCATTCATCCCCAAACAGCAAAATGAATCCAGTAATCAAATATTGAGCTCCCTGGCATTACTTTGGGTGAAGTAGTAGGGACCCTGGGTTTTATTTTAATATGTTAAAATTATGCAGTTTATTTTATATCTTAAGGGAGAGGTGCTGATATTATCTCAACTTTGGATGCATCCTCACTTGCCTGTACAGATCAGCATTCTGCTTTATCAGGGTGATGTTACTGGATGTGGCAATTTATAATTGGAAATGTCAGCCTGGAGATTTTCTAAAAGCTTTGGCTTTTTTCTGAATACCGTGGAATTTCATTAATTATTATTATTTTGACTATGAAAAGAGGATTTGCCCAAGGGCAGTTTTGAGGCTCCTTAAAGATTATTTTCCTCAACGGAAGGTTGCCAAGATTTCAAATTTCTCTGTCAGGAGACTCGGCTTGTTTGGTGGGAGGTGGCTGCAGTGAGCGTGAACATTTACAGCTTTGGGAAGGAGACCTCAAACATTGCTCATTCTCTTTGAGGCCATTTTATCTCCCTGGAGTGAGGGCAGCTGTCACAAATTGTAGCCCACCAAACATCCCTCACCAAGGCTGCTGCCGTCTTTGCCTTTGTACAGGGAAGGAGCTGGCAGCACAGTTCCCTAAGCAAGGTATATTCAGCTCACAGCAGAGTGAGTCTAAGCAAGGTGGGATCATTCCTAACCTGTCATATGCCAGAGCATATCTTTCCTTCTCCAGAAAGCCTGAGACATAGGTGGAAAAGGGAAGATTTCATATGAATACTGCAATCTGAAGCTGAGAATCAGAATCTCAGAATCCAAGAATGGTTGACATTGGCAGGGATCTCTGGAGATCAACCCATCCAATCCTCCTGGTCAAGCAGGACCACCTAGACCCAGTTGCATGGGACCATGACCAGTTGGCTTTTGAGCATCTCCAGGGATGGGGACTCCACAATACAAATCACCTTACAAAAATGGATGTTATCATAAAGGAAGGTACTGGAAAATAGATCCATTTTGCCAGGTGAAAAGGGATGAAGGAAGAGCAGGTGTACTCTTCTGCAATGAGGGGAAAAAAAATGAGAAACTGCTTTGCAATATTTTATCAAAACCTGAAAATTATCATAAACGTTTTAAAAGGTAGATAGAATTCTCCTCTCCGCTAGATTTTTTTCCCCACCAAAGAGATCGTTATGTAGCAACTCTCTTCTTTCATCCTCTTCCCACCTCACACATGCAGAGCAAACAGGACCATGACCTTTTTATAAGCCCTTCAAACAACTCCCAACTGATGAGCAAAACAGAAAGAAGCCCGTCCCAGGGCTGCGAGTGACTCATCTGTCTGAAGCAGACAAGTCCTTGTGATGAGTCACTTCCTTTTGAAGCAAGTTCAAAAGTGAATAAATAAAAGGTGAGGATACAGTATTTTAAAGCTCCTTCCACTGCAATACTTAGATAAAACATCAGCTTTAATTCTGAAGCCTCAAGGTGTAAGACCAGGGGTAAAGCACTGTGTCTTCTCATGATGGGAGGTCTTCACCTTCGTATCAGCGCCTGCTGGAGATGAAACATCCACGCAAGTTGCTGCAGAAGGGCTCTGTGTACACTGCTGCAATCAATGCTCCACACCAAACAGCTGCAAATCAAATGAGATGCAGACTCTGCTCCAGCTACTCAGCAGCCTAATAAAGGGTTGATAAGGATAGGACCAGCTCTGGAAAAACCTCACAAAGAGGGATTACCAAAATAATCCAAAATTACTCATCTGTGCATAAAAGCACCCATTTATCTTTCCTCTGTAGTCATGGAATCATAGAATCATAGAATTGTCTAGGTTGGAAGGGACCTTTAAGATCATCAAGTACAACTGTTAACCTAGCAATGCCAAGTCCAGCACTAAACCACGTCCCTAATGTAACTCACCTTCCATTTTGTTTTAAAGTTGTGTGAGAAAATTGCTTTTTCTTTTATTCCAGGATAGAAAGGACTGAAGCAGGGAGATGATGGCCAAGGAAAATGTGTAATTTTCTAAAATATACAAAAGGAATGTCAGAAGGAGCATCTCTTACTCAAAGCTTCAGATCTACAAGTTAGCATCCCTGTTTAGCCAGGGTTTGCAGGCCAGGCTATAGATTTTGGACAGCCTGTTTGCTTTCATCCACAGCTATTTTCTGTGGATTCCTGAGGAGGTCCAAAGTCAGAGGTCCCCACAAAGCAGAGGGACGTCTGATGGCTTCTTCCCCATTGGCTAGCAGGCACTACATGCATTTACAATAAATGCATGTCTGGAATACTTGGAAAGGACATCAAGGGACAAGTGTGGCCTTTAAAAGGAATTAAAATTCTTCAGTATCTGTATTTAATCACTTCTTCAGTTATAACCAGTGAGAAAGTCTGTACCCTGAAGGGAGAGTCTGCTCCCATCTTATTCTTTATTTTTTTCTGTTTCTTCAGTCTTTTTTCTCCTCCAATTTCCCTCTTTTCTGTCTGTTATTTCTCTAGTTTTCCACGCGTGTTTCTCTCCCTGCAACAACTCCTAACTCATAGATTCATCCTAGTCTCTTTACTGAAATAATCAGCAGAAGAAATGTAGGGTATATGTAGAAACTTGAACAATTCTTCTGAATATCTTTTTGGTTTTGTTTGACTTCAAAGTGAAAAAGTTGGGAAATCTGGCACAGAAGAAAGCAACTCCTAGCTGCTAATATTTTTATCGCAGAAACAAAATCAAGCAAAAATGCAAGGACCTGCACACCATACTATGGCATATACCATGTGATATAAAGACAATGTGCCTTCCGATTAGGACCATTGCTCACAGATAATACAATAAGACTGTAACTCTAGCAATAAATAACATCTGGGAGGTTATCTGGTCCTAAATACAACTGTTACAATCTAACTGTATTCATGCTATTTGACACTAACCCTTCGAAAGAAGGTAGCCACATGCACACATGGGCAGCTCCTGGACTGAGGTGCATCTAAGATTCAATAACGTTTTTATGTGGAAGTATAAGGGTATAATTCCAGACATTTGTGCCCAGATTTTAACCCGGTTGTATCTTAGATGACCAAGTAGTTTGGCATTTGGACTCTTTATGCTTCACTGTCTTTCAATTTTCTACATTTTTGAGACATCTTACAGACCAGGTGAGCCAAAGGGGCAAAAATGAGGAAAAGCTATGATGGTGGTTGTTCCCTGGAAAGATTATTGAAGTAGCATTTGAGCTATGACTAATTTATTTAGTATTCAGAATTTAGTGAATTCTTTTGTAACATCACCCATCATATATAAAAGGAAAAAAAACAGAAACCTGTTTGATGCCTCAGGCATGTTTTAGTTTGGTGTTCGGGTCAGTTCATTTCAATGCTTAATTTTTGATGGTTCATTTAACATAACTGTTTAGACTAGAAAATATTTTCATATAAAACTTGGGGTTTTTGGGGTCAGTTGCTGTCACCTCAAAACATTTTAAGACTCAGATGACAGATTAAAGATCAGTTAGAAAAGGTGGTCTCGTTGTTTGGGCACTTGAATGGGACTCAGCAGACCCAAGCTGAATTTCAATCTCTGCTACTGATTCTTTATGTGACCTTGGGTAAAACATTTAGGCTGCATCTCCAAAGCTTTTTGAGTACAAATAGTTTTGCTCACACAGTCATTGGCACAGTTTTCATGTTTGCCACCCAGGATCCTTCCTGTGAAAGAAGGAAATTGTAACTTTCTACTATTTACAGAAAAGAAACCCAGCAGTGTCTAATGTATCCAAAATCCTGCACTATTAGATGGTATAGGAGCTTCTACTTAAAAACTACTGTCTGATAGACAACATGTTTTTAAACCAAAGACAACGTTATGGAACAAGATAGCTATTACCTCTAAACCATAAATAAGAAACAAGTCTTCCAGTGCTGATGTGCAAATTTTATTTTTTCCCTAACTTTTGCCACCATTTTTTTGTTTCTTGCAGAAACATAACTCCAGGAAAGAACGCATGCACTAGAAGCACATTTTCAAGCCCTTCAGTGATCTTTTCTCTCTACTTTCTTCTTCATTCCTGATGAAGATGACCCAATCCTGCTGGGTCACCTTCCTCTGCTGAGCTCCCTTGCACACCTCCAAAGGTATTTCCTTTACATACTGTCCTCAAAATGCAGTAGGAGTTCAGCAGTTGCATGGCAATCCTTGAGTCATTAGACTGAACTCTTTCATAAAGCAAATAAGAAAATTCTTTATTCAATAGGAATAGGAATCTGTCATGTTTTCCCTGATGACGAGCCCTTGAAAGGGTTTTCAAAATCCCAAGTATTAGCTACGTAACACTTGCCCTCCAGATGCCAGGTTCTCCTTCCAGCTCCTACTTCTCGGCTACCCAAAAGAGGAACTTACTGTGCTGTGGGTTCGATATTATGGCAGTATCAACAATAACTGGGAGTAACAATATATGTATTACTGTGGAAAGGAAGGGTGTATGCCAGAATAACATCATTTACTAAGACTTTACTGATTTAACTGAAGTGAGAATCATAGAATCATAGAATGGTTTAGGTTGGAAGGGACTTTAAAGATCACCTAGTTCCACCCCCCTGCCCTGGGCAGGGACACCTCCCACTAGACCAGGTTGCTCAAAGCCCCATCCAACCTGGTCTTGAACACTTCCAGGGGTGGGGCATCCACAGCTTCTCTGGGCAACCTGTTCCAGTACCTCACCACCCTCATAGTGAAAAATTTCTTGCTGATATCTAATCTAAATCTCCCCTTTTTCAGTTTAAAACTGTTACTCCTTGTCCTATCGCTACACGCCCTTGTAAAAAGTACCTCCTCAGCTTTCCTATAGGCCCCCTTTAAGTACCAGAAGGCTGTGATAAGGCGTCCCGAGAGCTTTCTCTTCTCCAGGCTGAACAACCCCAACTCTCTTAGCCTGTCCTCATAGCAGAGGGGCTCCAGCCCTCTGATCACCGTGTCTTTCTTATGCTGGGGACTCCAGAGCTGCATGCAGTACTCCAGGTGGGGTCTCACCAGAGCAGAGCAGAGCAGAGCAGAGCAGAGCAGAGCAGAGCAGAGCAGAGCAGAGGGGCAGAATCGCCTACCTCGCCCTGCTGGCTATACTGCTTTTGATGCAGCCCAGAATGCGGAGGGCTTTCTGGGCTGCAGGCGCACGTTGCCAGCTCGTGTTGAGAATCTTTGTGTGGTGCTTCTTGCCCAATCATGACTATTTTACTATTTTATTAGCAGTCACCAAAATTCAGACAGGTAGTAGTGCTAAGAGCTTCCATACTTGAGGTACAAATAGTTTGTTTGTCTGGATAAATCCATTGCAATGTTTTCCTCTGTTGGCTTTTGTCCACACTCCCCTACAGCTTTCTTTCTCCCCACATAGTTGTACTACAGAAATAATTTCCATTTGTAACCTCATAATTGCCTAAGAACACTGTTTACAGGATGGACACTATCTAACTTTTTGATAAGTTTCGCCCAAGGTCACTAAGAATTTATGTCTTAAATGCTTCTTCCATATAATAAACTATCAATTATTTCACTGAACTCAGAATGTTCTCATCTTCACAACATTCATACTTTTTTCCAAAACAAACCCATGCATGTAGAGCAATGTTACTTCTGCTTATGGTGTCTCTGCAAATAACTGAAGCAGGGAATATATTAAAACTAGAACTATAGTGAGTACAAAGACGATAATTTATCAATGGAAAATTATATTCCTTTTGTCAGTTATTCGCTGCTCTTCAGACCAATAGCAGAGGCTTGCCTTTGAATAGCAATAGAAATAAACAACTAATTATTACTGAGTATATTGTGAAGTCAGATTTGCACCCAAACCCATACCTGGAAGGAGAAAATCCATCACAGTTTACGCTTACAGTGGCAGGTTTCACAGAGCTTCACTCACTTTTAAAGCAGCTGACCTGGTTACTGACATTGTCAAACTTAAGCATTTAAAAATAATTAGAAATCATAACCTTTAACATATTTTCCTCAAAATTTCAGAGCCCTTTAGATTCAGATTTTCATGCTTCTTTCGCCTGGTGAAGGTCGATCATTAGATAAAACAAAAAAACAAAAAAAACAGAAAAACCAAAAATAAGGTTCCTCATACAAAGTCTCTGGTAACAGTTACCCAAATATTGTGAGATCATGACATATGATCTGTGAAATATTGGACTATTTCATAAAATTATTACGTGATTTTGCAGTTGGAGGAGATAATATTAATTAGAAGAGAAGAGAAGACTTGGAATCCAGGTTTTATTTTCTTCCCTCTCTGAAAACATTAGTTTTACCCATTTGCCCTCATTTTTCCTGTCTGTAAAATGGAGATAATACCACATAGGAATTGTGAGGCCAGGGCAAACTTTGGTTTAGGAGCAAGGATTTCAGGCTTCACTCATGAGAGCTAAGTTCTGCTTGCTTATAATTCCACTGGCTACATGATAACAGCCTTTGTTAACCCTCCCATAATTCTTTTTCCTGTCAACTTTGCCTATCTTATCCAAGTAGATTGTGCATTTTTGAGGACAGGGCTTTGGTTTTGTGCTGTATTTATGCAAGACCTAACAAAAGGAGACTTCTGTTACATACCTACTGTTATTCCCAGTGTTTGTGAAGTGCTTTAAAACCCTCTAAGGAGAAGTGATCGATGTGATACAAGGCATTAGCACTGTAGAGTGATCCATACTTGGCTATATACAAATAGGCTGATGTCACTGCCTTAAAAGGGAGTCATGAGCCTGCTCAAAAACACTACGCACAAAGCTATTTATTGATGTAGTGAGATAGCTCAAGTTAGCTCCCAAATTTGAAACTCTAAATTTAAGCATAAAATGGGAAAACTTCTTTTTTTTTGAGGAGGGCTTATTAGAATCAACACTTGAGATAGACGTTTTCTTCCCCAAACAGCATTCTTTGGCTTAAGTAATTTCAGGGTAAAGCAGAAGGTGCTTTCAGACACAGTCTCAGCCTACCCTTTGTCAGAACATCACTCTGCTCATTTGCTTCCTTCCCGAAGCAAACCCGTGGCGCTCTCCCATCCTGAGTACTCTGCGCTGATTACACAGGAGCTGGTAGTCAGCAAATCAACTGACAAAGAGTACGATGGCATTTTAGCATCAAGACTTCCCACAGGAGAAATTATACCTTCAAGGGGGAGAGACAGAATTGGAAGGGGGGGAGCAGGGGAAAGAGGATGGATGCATAGTGGCAAGGCACCCAGGATGTCACTTACAGTCGGTTGGCCGCAGTCGTCAGGGTTCACTTCCATTAAGCTTTGTGTCAGTTCAGAAACTTTACACATGAGGCTGTGGGAAGCGTTCTGCCACTGCTGACTGCCCGGGGCTAGCCCACAGTACCTATCTTGTCACTGGTTTTCCAGAAAATCTCTCTGAGAATTAGTTGCATATGTTGGCCAAGCTAACCATAGGAGGCGAGGTTTTGTCTGCTGTTTGTTAGCTTAGGACTGGATGATGATGAAGATGAAGATGATAATATGATTATTATTATTATTATTATTATCATCATCATCATCATCATTATCATTCTAATTATTATTTTCATTATCTTTATTATCATTATTTGGTTCAGGGTGGGGCTTTTTTTGCAAGGGGTGGTGAGTCTTCGTTTCGGGTTTTAAGAGAGCACCATAAAATATTGCAAAGCATAACTGAATATTTAGTATAACGAGAAGAAAGGAAAGATGGTAATGAGGTGAGTTCTCATATCACGAAGAAAAGCCTTGTCTGCAAGCTTTTAACTAAAGTTGTAAAAGAAGCATCAAAAGTGGTTGTAATTAAGTGATGGGAGCTGTTCTGAGTCTGTATTTCATCTACCCTAAAAATGCAGAGATTATTATCAATAGCAACTTCAATAAATTTATCTTGCGTTCAGAAGGGAAGAGGCTAATTGTCATACTATTGCCAGGCATGGAGCTAAGGAACTGTAACTAATTTTTAAAAAATCTATATATTGTTGCGGTATTTGATCAATCTGCAACAATTACACAGTGGCTTTATGTGAACAAAAGTTTAGAACTTTTTCGCTAGGAAACTTTAAGGTTGCTTCTTCACTGCTTGTCTCTCATTTTCTTTCTAGTGTTAAGTTAGAAAGGAATGTACTTTTATTATAAGTTACTTGTTTCCACGTTGTGCTTGGGGAAGAGTGATTGGGATAGACTCTTCTAGACACCGTCCAAATACTAAGAAACTATCCTTGCTGTGAAAAATATGCTCAGATTCTTTGCAGAAACAGACCCTAGGGATGCCAAACTGAGCTTTATGTGATGTCCAAGTGTCAAGATCTCTGCTCATACTAAACACCAGCTATCTCCCCCCTTCTTTCGCTTTGCTTATTCCTTTGTTAATACAAAAGTTGGGAAGAAGACAGGAGGAAAGCAGAAATATATATGTACGTTTAGAACATAAACTTGGGACCTAGAAGTGCTGGATTTGAGTTCAAGAGCTGGCCCAGACAAGAAGAGCAAATGCATGTATGCATAATAAAAAATATATTTATCTCTCAGTGGATGACAGGAATTTAAGTATGTGCCTGAGCTCTTTGCAGAAAGGAGGTCTGACACTGGCTCACTCCATGCCTCTAATTAAATATGTCTCTGATCTACGCTTCTTCATTTTCCTTGGCTGATAATAACCAGTTAATATTTATGGATCATGCTGAAAACAATTTTTACTCTGATTATAAACCTTAGGGTGCAAACTTTGTCTCCATCTCTGATCTCTGCTTTGCATCTCACTAGTCAGGCTCCTTTTGTTTAGCAAGTGAATAATGAGGCTGGCAAAAAACAAAGTCAAGACTTTTTTTTTTTTTTTTTTTTGTGATGTCACAATTTCATAACCCAATTCGCTGCTCCTAGGAAACATTTTTGTTGCTCTTCTCAGAAAAGCAAATGTTTTTGGTTGTTTGTTTTTTTTTTTTTTTTAATTTATTTTAAGTTGCTCTTTTAGGTTTCATATCCCAGGTCTCTTTATTTTCCCTTCCTCAGGCTTCCTTTTTGATTTACAAAAAAGCAAAAAGGGCAGGAAAGAAAAAGAGAGAAAATGAAAGCTGAAAATTTGCCAGCCAAATGTTTTCAAAACATAACTTTTATACACTGAACGTAACTTTCCTTCTTCTTCAAGTCCTATCTTGGCTTCTTTAAACTTCCAGGTAGCGTAATTGCTCAAAAGCCAGTACCTTCATTGGGTTTGTTTAGTGGCTGAGTATAGACACCCCTTCGGGGACACTAACGTATGTGGCTGGTGGGAAAGTGGTCCTTCTACTTATGCTGCTGCACTCAGGGATAGGCAGTGAGGAGGAGGAGAGACAGCAGTGCTCTGATAAGGAGCTGTCTCCATGCTCCATCTGTCTCCCTCTCCTTTCCCACTCACTAAAGCACTGAAGGAGCCACAATAAATTTAGGGGCAGTATCTTACTACCTTGACTGTGATTCAGGCTTGTGGTGTTTCTTTCTTCATGCTAGGGGCAGCCCTTTCTCTAGGTTTGCACAATGAATAATAGAGAGGGTGTCTTCGGGTGGTACTCCTCTGACCTCATGGTCTTTAAGGTTATAGTTACACTAGCAAATATAAGTGGGCTAGGGACTGCTCTCTGGGTCCTGCTGGGAAGGGTTGGCTCACATCCCTGCGTACAACCAAACTCTCAGCCTCCAAAACAGGTCAGCTGCCTCCAGCCTGCCTTTTGGGAACTGTCCCTACTCTGTGCTAATCCTGGCCTGTGCCCTGGCTGTGTTGATAACTTCACGGTGCAGGTGATCAGATGTGAAGCCTGTGCCCTCGCCTTGTTTATGCAATAAACCACAGCCTAAGAGTCTACTGAAGTTTGTCTCCATGGTGAAGGAGGAGAACAGGCGTCTCTAACATGGGGTTCTTTACTCCTGTTTTTAGATTGGTGTTTTAGGATGGGATTGTCTGAGGCAAAATGTCCTGATTCTCCTCTGTCAGCAGATTATTGCTAGTCTTTGTGTCTAATATGGACATCTGCTTCTCCTCTGTAATCAGTGGAGAAAAATAGGGGGAAAATCTCCCAAGCTTGATTGAATCAATCTTAATACAAAAATATTGGGTTACGTGGATTGAATTACTTTCTGAAAGTTTCTTTCTCCTTATTAAAGAGGGGATTCCTAAGTGCTCAATTTTCAAACAAGTGGAGTTAGGAAGATAGATCCCACCTGCTAAGAGCGGCTTTAATGTCATTGCTAAAAAAACCCAGGACCGTTTAGTCATGAACCGGGACTTCTACAGACACAGAGGCAGAAATAGTCAAAAGCAGACATCCACCCAGTGACATCTAAGCTCTCTAGAATCAGCTGTGAGAAAGAAGCACTCCTGTGGTATGTTTATCACCCTGCAGAAGATATTTGAGACATGTCAGATAAGTTATCCTCTAGAATTGCCTCTGTTTTTTCTTTTTTTAATTAATGATCAAGAAAGCCCAGGGTGGTTGAATCACCTCTACTCAAACATAAGGCTTCATTTTTTAGATTTCTAATATTGTGTGAAATGAGTTTTGCCCAGAAAGTCTGTCCTGTTCCAGGAAGTTGACCGTAGCAACCCAAATTTTAGTAATCAGGTAGTGCTTGTGTACAAACTACACAGAATACGTATATAATCAGAAGAAAAAAAAGATTTCTCTGACTCATTTGATTGAAAAGATCAAACATTTACAAATATCTCACCCTGTTTTGAACTGCAAATCCTTGGGAATGGCTGAACTTTACAGAAGACGGTGAATCAGTATGTGAATAAGTCTGTTACTCTCTACTTTCCTCTGGGATTGTGCCACTGCGTATCTAAATGAAAGATCATTTCTTTTGAGGGAAGTGTCAAGCTGCAGTGCAATTTTCTGACATAAAAAAATTCCAGGGAAAGTCTAAAACAGGGGGTAAACACAGGTGGGCTTTTGTTTACTCATGTCTCAAGCTCGTACTGTATCTGAGAGAAGGAGAATTGAGACATGCAGACAAAGTCTAGATGTTAGGTAAATGGAGATCCACTACGAAAAAAAGAAGTCCAAGCATAGAGTCCATCAGTCTCAGAAAGGCTGAGAGAGATGTCAAAGGCACACATACATGTTTGTGTGACATTATAAACATTGATGAAAGAATTCAAGGAGTACGCCCCCTCATTTCTCTCTTTTTTCCCACTGAGGAGCTAGAAACTTTCCTTGTTCTGTGCCCCTAGTACGGATCAAATACACAGGTCCAGCAGTTGTCAGTTATCACTAAAGCACATCCAATTCTAGAAACTTACAACTTTCATAGGTACTTTTCCTCTTCATTATGGTAGAGGGGAAAAGAGCCTCCAGACCCAGCCCACAAATATTTGGGTTCATGTGAGAAGAAGGGTTTTGCTGGTAGGATTTCTATGTTTATAAGCCAGCTGGGAAATAAGGTTTCTGGAGATATTTAGAAGGATCTTACTAAGATGGATATTTCAACCTCCGTTAAAATGTCAGTGTGTCATCAGTATTTCTTTGCTAGGAAAGTGTGCTTTTTTAAGAAGCATGTTCAACTCCTACCATAGAGAAGATAGGTGACAAAACTCCCTTGGGGTTACACAGGGTATAGTCACTGTGGGTCAAAATGTTAAATATTTCGGCATGTGGGAGAAGTTCACACTTACTTTTATGCCATACAAGAGATCCAAGGTATTGTGCAGCTATACATATGGCGGACTTCGGCTTGCTCAGGAGACTGGTTGAGAGAGTCCCTTGGGAGACAGTCCTGAAGGGCAAGGGAGTCCAGAAAGGCTGGACGGTCTTCAAGAAGGAAATGTTAAAGGCCCAGGAGCAGGCTGGCCCCAAGTGTCGCAAGTCTAAAGGGCGGGGAAAATGTCCAGTCTGGATGAATAAGGAACTTCTGATGGGACTTAGGAATAAAAGGAGGATTTACCACCTTTGGAAGAAGAGACAGGCAACTCAGGAGGAGTACAGAGATCTCGTTAGGTTATACAGAGAGAAAGTTAGGAAAGCAAAAACCCAGCTGGAGCTCAACTTGGCCACTAACATTAAGGACAACAAAAAAAAGCTTTTATAAATACATCAACGAAAAGAAAGCCAGGGAGAATCTCCATCCCTTACTGGATGCGGGGGGGGAAAGTTGCAACCAAGGATGAGGAGAAGGCTGAGATACTTAATGCCTTCTTTGCCTCCATCTTCAATAGTCACACCAGCTGTCTCCAGGGTGCTCAGCCTCCTGAGCTGGAAGATAAGCATGGAGAGCAGAAAAACACACCCATAATCCAGGAGGAAGTAGTCAATAATCTGCTTCTGCACCTAGACATACATAAGTCTATGGGGCCGGATGGACTCACCCAAGAGTACTCAGGGAGCCGGCGGGAGAGCTCACCAAGCCTCTCTCCATCATTTATCAACAATCCTGGTCAACAGGGCAGGTACCAGATGACTGGAGGGTGGCTAATGTGATGCCCATCTACAAGAAGGGCTAGAAGGAGGATCCAGGGAACTACAGGCCTGTCAGCCTGACCTCGGTACCGGGAAAGATCATGAAGAGGATCATCTTGAGTGAGTTCTCACGGCAAGTGCAGGGCAGCCAAGGGATCAGGGCCAGCCAGCATGGGTTTAGGAAAGGGAGGTCCTGCTTAACCAACCCAATCTCTTTCTATGACCATGTGAACCACCTTCTGGATGTGGGGAAGGCTGTGGACGTTGTCTATCTGGACTTTGGTAAGGCCTTTGACACCATCCCCCACAGCATTCTCCTGGAGAAGCTGGTGAATCGTGGCATAGACAAGTGTACTCTTCACTGGGTTAAAAACCGGCTGGATGGCTGTGCCCAGAGAGTTGTGATTAATGAGGTGAAATCCTCTTGGTGTCCGGTCACCAGTGGTGTCCCTCAGGGCTCAGTTTTGGGGCCAGTTTTGTTTAAAATCTTTATCAATGATCTGGATGAGGGGATTGAGTGCACCCTCAGTAAGTTTGCAGATGACACCAAACTAGGTGGGAGTGTTGATCTGCTTGAGGGTAGGAAGGCTCTACAGAGGGACCTGGACAGGCTGGATTGATGGGCCAAGGCCAACTGTATGAGGTTTAATAAGGCCAAGTGCCGGGTCCTGCATTTCAGTCACAACAACCCCAAGCAACGCTCCAGGCTTGGGGAAGAGTGGCTGGAAAGCTGCCCGGCAGAAAAGGACCTGGGGGTGCTGGTGGACAGCCAGCTTCACATGAGCCAGCAGTGTGCCCAGGTGGCCAAGAAGGCCAACAGCATTCTGGCTTGTATCAGGAATAACGTGGCCAGCAGGAGCAGGGAAGGGATCGTGCCTCTGTACTTGGCACTGGTGAGGCCTCACCTTGAGTGCTGTGTTCAGATCTGGACCCCTCTGTACAAGAGGGACATTGAAGCACTGGAGCATGTCCAGAGAAGAGCTACCAGGCTGGTGAGGGGTCTGGAGTCCAGGGCATATGAGGAGAGGCTGAGGGAGCTGGGCATGTTTAGCTTGGAGAAGAGGAGGCTGAGGGGAGACCTCATTGCCCTCTACAACTCCCTGAAAGGAGGTTGGAGAGAGGTGGGTGTTGGCCTCTTCTCCCAGGTGAATAATGACAGGACCAGAGGAAATGGTCTGAAGTTGCGGCAGGGGAGGTTTAGATTAGATATGAGGAAGAATTCCTTTACTGAAAGAGTGGTCAGGCACTGGCACAGCCTGCCCAGGGAGGTGGTTGAATCACCATCCCTAGAGGTATTTAAGAAACGTCTAGATGTGGCACTTCAGGGCATGCTTTAGTGGCAGAGATTGTAGGTTTTTTGGGTTGGAGTCGATGTTCTCAAAGGTCCTTTCCAACCGTGAAGATTCTATGATTCTATGATTCTATACAGATACTATGCCTATCTGCATCACATGTGATGAGAAACAAATTCCCACAGGTAGTGGGAATAGCATACGGGAATACCCACAAGTAGCTATAAAATAGCACATACTGACAGACTGATTCATGTTTTGAGTCCCATTTTTTTATTGTCCACCATGGTACCTTTACAGTTATATCAAATACTTGTTCCATGGTGCCACAGCCTTTCTTCTTGAGTCTACTTTGTGCTAAACATGGATGGATGGCCATTTCTAAGGTAGCCATAATCCACTTTCAGAAGATTCCTTCACAAGCTAGGCCAAATGATAGCCTGCTGCAGAGGATAATCAGAGAAGGAAAGTCAGGGGTAAGACCACAGCACCTGGGAGATGGGCAGTGCAACAGCCTTTGGGACCATATTTTACACGGAAAGTGTGAGTTAAAAAAAGCTGCAGGGAAAGAGGACAATATTTTTTTTTAGAAGTCCCTTGGAAGGTAAACCATGGTGAATATCCAAGGGATGACAGACAGACCATCCAATTCCTTTGGGAAAAAAAAACAAAAAAAACCCCAAAAAATCACAATTCTGCCTTATTCTAAGTTACAGGAGAGGCTAATATTGTTTGTTACTATCTTTCTTTGGAAACCAAGGCTCATGAATGTCGATTGCATTGAGAGCACTTAGGAAATATCAGAACTATCCCAGTCCTTTCCTGGGATGTCCCTGGAGAGGCAAACAGCAGGGGTGACCTCAGTGGATCTAGTTTTGAGCTACTCGTTTGTCAGTAATTAGCTATAAGTAAAACTGGAGTAAGCATTCTTTGGGAGAGTGCAGGTATTTTTAATCCCTCTCTTTTTCTGTGGGGCTGACTGATTCATTTTGATTTTAGTCTTATATGAGAACAAGTAACCATTGAATTTGGAGCTTTTGTGGTTTATATTTTCAAAATGTATGAACGACACCAGAATGTTGTGAGAGGGTCATCTTAACCTTCTTTGTTAAATCAGAAGAGATCAATAAAAATGCTAAAAGTAATGGGTAGGTTTTGAAAAGCCCAAGAGGGAATTAGTTGTCTCACTTTCATAGCTTTAATGGGAATTGGAAACCTAATTGGTATTTGTGCCTTAAAACTCTCTCCCAATTATAACAAAAAAGGTGATTACTGGAAACCAGATTGAGGGCTAGTAGACACCTGTATTACTTCTTCATGTGCTGCATCTATCACTCTTATGGGTTTTACGTGACAGGAGTATTGTCCTTTGACAAAAATATTATTTCTGTGCTCGTTATGGAAAATCTATGCTTAAATCCTACAGAAGAGTTTTGATTTGAAGCATAAATACAGAGCTATGCTTGGGCTAAGGCTGTTTTAATTAAGCACTGACTGTATTTCTCCATCATTTGGGAGCTCTGAGAATTATTACAGGCATTCAAGTGATTTTGTAGGGAAAAAAAGCAGTAAATGACCTATGATTTCTGGATTCTGTTCCTGGCCCCGCCAGATGACACGGACCAAAATAATTCTGTATAAAATGAAAGGAGTGCTACAGATCTCCTGTGTAAAACACTTTGCAGTTTCTTGAAGATCAACAGTAAACAAGAATATCATTACACTGTAAGGCAATGTGCTGAATTAACATATCCAAGCACCAAAGCAGAGGCTCACTCATTGAAACTCTAAGTGCTCTTTAACTATTGGGAATAATTGCTATAATAAATAACTCCCCACTGTGTTCCCATTATCCACTCCTTTCATCAATGCTCGAGTTTTGTAAGGTAGAGATTGCAAGCCATTTATTTCCTGAAGGGAGAGATCAGAAAGGTTTTAAGTTGTTGGAGGTGTCATTGAGGCTCTAGCAAAATAAGGGCTGAGGTTAGGAAAATCTACAGATGCATTCAAGTTTCAGATTGCAGAGGTATTTTACCCTTCTTTCCGAAAAGCATCTAGATACTGTATATTACACAAGCTCATGTACAAAGAAAAAGGTATGGAAATTAACTTTCTCTCTGGCTATGATAAACTACCAAGGGAAACTCATAGCAAATCTGTCTGCTATAGTTAGTCCTGCGACAGAGCTATTACAGAAAAATAAATAGTGGCATTGGTCAAAAGACTGTCAAGATGCTTTCAAGTTGGCTAAACAGACACTTATATCCTCCAGGGGTTTGGTGAGCTTTGTCCCATCCCTGCCAATCTGTTAAACTACTGATGCTTCACTGTATGAGGTCAGGAGTGGTGATTTCTCACATAATGCCAAATAGCCCAGAAAAGCCTGTAGCATTTGCATTGAAAATGCTTCCTAAAGAGGAAAAGGACTATGCACAGATGAGATGAAGGGAGGCAGTGAGGAGGAACTCACAGAGACTGCATGCAGAGGCATTGAACTTCGCCATCTTTCACTGCTGTAAAAGCTCAGCAAAAAACATGGACCACTTGACAGAAATGGTTTTGAGGCTTGGTAAGTGGATTCTAGCAACATTGACTTTAATCATCAGCATTTCAAACTGCTTTGTTGAGGACAAAAACCATAAAATTAAATTAAACAGGAACTACTGGAGAATCAACATGTGTTATGGTCTAAAATGTCCTGGTGTAAAACCACACTGTCATCCTCAGATTTTATATATACCTGAATTTGCCACATTGAGCCATAAATGGTGGATTCAGCCATCCAGAATTAAGAGCACACATCCTTAAAACCTGAGAGGTTTTAAGATTCAGGAAGATTGTGATTGTTGTGTGTAGGTTCTGGGGAAGCTCTCAGAGATGAAGAAATAAGAAAAAGGTTGACCTTTTGTAATCAACGTTACAATTGGAAGAAATGACATGATTAATGGGGGGAAGAAAAAAAAAGAAGATAATGATAAACTAAAAAGACAATGATAAGCTAAAAAGATAATGATAATTGCTGAGAATGGTATTCAGACTCTAAATTTTTATACTTTTGTATTAAGTGTATCTTATACTGGCTGTATGTGTAATAACCTTGTAAAGGGTATGACTATGAATAGTAGGTTAAACTGGTACATGCAGTAATGTGAAATTAGCTTTTTTTTGTTCCAGGAAATCATTTCTCTAATACAAACAACTGTGTTGTTTGATACAGAACTTCTTGGGAATGAAGGACAATTTAATGAAGGTGCGTAGATGATGATAAAATTTTCAGGTAAATTCACAAAACTGCTCAGGAAAAAATAAATTTTCTTTCAATTCCCTCCTTAAACTATAGTTTGATAGTGAGACTCAGGCAAAGAAAAGACCTGATCCTTAGTTTCCTAACAGTCTGGCAAATATAGTATCTTCTGAGGTACTAGATAGAAGCCTTAGTGTCAAAACTTAGGGGCCTGCGTACAAAATAGAAAGTGTATCTCTGTACAAGTAATTAGAGAGAACATTTAAAATTATTTAATCTGATTTTCAGGGTGGGGTAGAATTATTTGAATACGTATTTGCTGTCAAACACCTTCCAGAAATAGACAGAGTGATAATTTTTAAAGTAATTTCTTAGCATACCTAACAATGTTTTCCCTTCTCAGAAAGCACCTTTTCATCTTACCATCTACATGATTTTGCATCCTTACAGCAGAGACTCCTTTCATCTGAAGAGCCATCACCTTGAGATACCAGATCAAAACAGAATCCACACATTCGCACTCAGCATAGTCCAAAACATACAAAAATTTAAGAGGAATCTTTTCTAATGGGTTCCTTGATTTTTAGATCAGAACAATGGTCTACAAACCCCAAGTCAAGCTTTCTTTCTCGTTCTAGGCTAGAATCACAAGACCACAAGATCATAGCATCATTCAGCTTGGAGGAGACCTCATGAGGTGTCTAGTCCAATCAGCTGCTCAAAGTAGGGTTAGCTGTGGCATCAGACCAGGTTGCTGTGTGCAACTGTATTTCGATAAACCTTCAAGGATGGAGACTGCACAGTCCCTCAGGATGAGTTGCTCCAGTACCTGGCTGTCACAGGGAAATTGTCTCATTAGTCTGGTTGGGATGTCTCTTGTTTCAGGTTACACCCATTGTCTTTCACCCTCTCACCATACACCAATATGAAATGCCTGGCTACATCTTCTTGATAACCTCCTTCTAGGTATTAGATGTTGATTTTGGGTCTCCCCAAGCAACCACTTCTCTGGGTTGAACAATCCCAAATCCCATCACCTACTTGTACTAAGCAAGTACTCCAGCCCCTAAGCATCTTGGTAACCCTCCCCTGCACTTATTCACGTTGATCAGAGTTTGATGTATTAGGGGCCTGAAAGGGGATGCAGTAGTCTAGATGTAAACTAAGGGGGATAATTCCTTCCATCCGTCTGTTGTCTCTGTTCCTGTTCATGCAGCCCAGGATGCTGTTGGCCCTTGTTGCTGCTCAGGGCTCACTGCTGGGTAATGACCAAGGACGTTGACCACAGAGCTGCTCCCTGACCAGTCAGTCTCCAGCCTGTGTCACTGCAAAAGGCTCTTCTTTCCCACATGCAGGGCATTTGTCTTTGTTGAATTTCATCAGGTTCCTGTTGGCCCATTCCTCCAGCCTATCTAAATCACTCTGTGTGGTAAACCAGCCTTGAAGTGTATCAACTGGTCCCAGTAATTTGGTGTCGTCTGACAGCTTGCTGAGAGTGCACTCCATCTCCTCCTTCTTGTCATCAATAAAGAAATTAAAAAGGACAAGTCCCAGGAGAGATCCTGAGTTATCCACTTGTTGCTGGCCTCCAGGTAGAGTATGACCCATTAACCACTACCCTCTGAGTCCAAGCATTCAAGCAATTTTTTTGCCCATCCAGTTGTCCACATCTAACTCTTTCACCTCAGTCTTTCCAGAGCAGGAAGTCAGTCTCCTTTGGGGGAATTTCATAGCACTCAATTAAACAGAAAATCTTGATGCTTGCTTAGACCTCCGGGTCTTATCACAATACAGCTAACAAGAGCACTAAATGCCAGAAGTGACAATCTTAGGTATCCAAAGGAATTTTTTTTTTGTCATATTGATGGTCTGTATTGAACCAAAACATTTAGAATAAGAAACATACCTGGGGCGCTTACAAGCAATGATTTCTAAAGTCCCCAATACAGCACAAACATCACTATCTAGGCTGTAAGTAAGGTATTTGACTCTAGATAATATCAAGTTGGTGGTAAGAAATGGTTCCGGCTGCCCAGGTTTGATGATAGACAGTTCAACACATTGTTTAAATAGCTAGGAGCAATGCCAATTAAAGTGAAATTCTCCTGCTCTAACACTATCTTACAAGCCTTGTAAACAGACTGGCAAATCAAGAAACAGACTTCACTGAAATATTATGGTGTGCAGGTTTCAGAGGAACTTTGGAGGAAATTCTTTAAACCTTCATTAAAAAATACACCTAGTATCACAAAGCATGAAAAATATTTTTTAGGCAGCTGGTTATAAAAGGAGGGCAGCCAGGGGAAGCCTTATATGTTCATATTAAAGTCCAGAGCGGAAGGTTCAGGTTGCTGGTTCCATTACAGAAATATCCCCGTCTTTATCAAAAAAGTCTGTTTCTAAAGGGAGCTCTTTATTCTCTGTGTTGAGATGGAAACACGAATTTGATATCTCTGAAAGGCCAACAGGGTTAGCAAGAAAACAGAGAGAAAAAAGGACAGAAGTAACCTTTACAAAGCACTTCTCCATCTGATACTGTTGAGTAGACTTGGCTGAATAATCCTCCTCAGATATTATTCATCTAAGTGAATGCTGGCATTTTTCTCTCCCGTTTCTGCCAAATAATGATTTGTAAATAATTCTAATTTGCAGGTAGTCTGCCAGTAATATTGCAAATGTTGGCCATCAACACTTAAGTGTTTGCAAATTGATTCTTTTTACTTCCCTGCCACCCCCCACCCCCGGCCCCCTCCTTGTTTCCTGCCAGATGCAACTATAAAAGAAATTCAAAGGGATGGAGCGAAAATCATATTCAAGTGCGTATTTTCTTGGAAACATTGTGAGGAGGCTGTAGCTTATGCAACGGGAGTAAGTGGTCTGAGGCTTAAGAAGCACATTAAATGGCTAACAGCAGCAGAAGTGAAAGCTCTGGACATTACATACACAGACTCTGATGTCTCCCAGGAAGGCTGGGATCATTAGTCCTGGTTCACTGACTTAGAGTTGGAGGTTCCTGATGAAAAGGACATAACACCAGGCTCAAGCTGAGACTAATGGGAAACAATACGCATCTGCAGACTCTGATGTTACTAATCCAGCTCCTGCTGAGGATGAACAATTGGAGCAAGGGAATATTCCTGAAGCACTGACAAACTGCAATTGAGGATTAGAAAAGCCCCCTGAATGTCTGAATTTGTAATATGTCTCCAAGTTGGCATTATAAACAGTTGCCCCATAAAGCAAAGAACCTTTTTTCACTCGGGAGCATTTTACAAAAAATCATAGCAGTGTTAGGCGTTCAGTGGTGGTGGTTTCTTTCTTCCTTTATTTTTTTCCTGCTGAGTTTGGTAGGAAATTTAATGTGGCTGTTTGTATCAGCCACATATAAATTATGCAGGAAGAGCCCTTATACCTCAATACAGTAATTTTCAAGTCCAGTACATGTAATTTAGTGATACTTTATGTCACTGCACACTCCCATATGTCCTGTGTCCTCTTGAAAGCTCAATGTAATCAAGCATAGTGCAAAATCTGATCTTCAACCAACTTTAGCATTCAAATATATTTTGGTTGCATAAATTAGGTCGTGCCAGATAACATCAGAACCAAAATTTGATTGTCTGCACCCTTATATTACTGGAAAATCTCTGGTGTATTTTTGGCTCAATCTAATCCAAGTACTTGTCTCACAGCCATTTTCATAGACACTGTTCAGGAATTAGGTTGGGCAGTGATCATTTCCTACAAGCATTTAGGATGTGCCCACCTGTTTTGGAGAGTAAGAGTTCAGTAGTGTGGATGTAGCCAGAATATTGCAATCGGCCTTGGGGAAAAGACGACTCAACATGCCAGTGGCCTGGTTGTCCTAGGTAACATCTACTGCAGTTCCAAACACCTTGTAGATTTTATTACAGTAGTGGAGCTATCTGGAATCAAATTAATCTGTGTTTACCAGCTCTTTGGTTCCACTCAAATAGAGGGTATAATCAAGGCATGTCACTAAGTGTGGCGTTTGAATTCCTCCAAAATTTAGCAGAGGATTTAGCCAAAACTCACAGGCTGGACCTAACATTGTGATGATGATACAGTTGTCATGATCTACCTTTCTGTTCACAGACACCTACATTTTTGATGCTGGGGGATGAGCTTTTGCATATTGAGGTTCTGCCTGTTGACAAAAGACCCCTGTCTTTTAGTTACTTTTCACAAGAGGACTCCTGGAGGTCTGTGTACAGACCTAAGAGCACAGGTTGAACTGTTACCACCCAAGGTTATAAGACAGACAAATTTTTTTGATACGTTATACTTTTAAGATAATCTTGGGGAAAAAATTCTGTTTTCTTCCTGTGATTTCCTCTCAAATTGACAGCTTTCAGTGAAACAGTAGATTCCACGTGGCCATGATGAAAACTCATCATAAAAAGCTCCTTTGCAGCTCCAGTTTACTGCAAGAAGCAATAAACCGATTCAATCTGTTGACTCAACTCAGTTGAAATACAAGCCTGTAACAAAATTTACAATCCATTTTGTTCTTTTCTTCTTTCTCAGTCTCAGAATTGAAATTTTATGTTGAAATTTTATGTTACTTATTTTCCACTATTTTTTTGTTATGGGTGGAGGAATTTTTTTTTGAATGATGAATGCTGTAGCACTGCTGTAAAAATTATCCCTACTCATTTTGATAGACAAAGGATATTCTTCACAATCTTTATTAAAGAAGAATGAACACTTAAAGTGGAAACAGAAAGACTGAACAACTATTAAGTACATATTTGATAAAAGTTCAAGGTTACAAATCCTACTTTGTGTCCTCTTAAAGGGAATTAAATCTGCCATATATACATCCTGAGCTACTCTTTATAATCAGGCTGCGATTCATCTTCTTCTAAAGTACACATCTAAGATAAATCAGTAACAAGTTCAACTAACAACGTTTATTGCAGACATCTAATTTCTCATAAAAAGATAAAATTAAGGGAGTTGGATTCCACCCTTTTCTACTAAATTTCTGTGTGTTGACCTAGATTCTTAGTTGTACAAACCAATCTGTAACTCCTTTTAGGAGATACGCCCATTTGTACATATCGAATATCTTGCCTTTTTTTTTTCTTTCTCTCCTTACACCAGTGACATCAAAAGGTAAAAAGTGGAGATCAAAGCTCCTGCTGAAGATCAAAGACAAAAGCAAAAAGAAATTCAAGACCCACTGTCAGTTTTCTAAAATCATGGGTGGAAAAAAATCATCTTCTTTTTTCCCTTCAATATCTGGGAAACCGATAACCATCCACAAACAATCAAGGTTCAGATCCCTGCTCTGAACCAGTTAAAACAAACTGATGGGGTCTATGTACTCTTGTCCTTGAGGGTTTTTTACCTAATCTTTTTTTTCCAAATTCAATCCGTGTGGTTGGTTTGGAACTCACATACACTTTTTGCATCTGTGGTACCCTGTGGCAAAGAGACACACAGCCTAACTTTGCATTGTGTAAAT
The DNA here is from genome assembly GCF_964199755.1 of Larus michahellis. NCBI lineage: Eukaryota > Metazoa > Chordata > Aves > Charadriiformes > Laridae > Larus > Larus michahellis. Next base: position 126,651,487 of record NC_133898.1, read on the forward strand.
AAATACCTTTTTTCTTTGTTTTGAGCATGCTACCTGACAATTACATTTGATGCCCCCTTGTGTTGGGAGAGAAAAGGAGCAACCATTTCTTCATTTTCTCCTTGCCACTCCAGATTTTTAGAAATGTCATATTTTTCTTCATGTGTTTTCTGCTTTTGCCTTTTTTTTTTTGTTGTTGTTGTTTTGTGCCCCCAGGCAAAAAACCTTGTCTATGTAATAGCCTGACATTCCTGTTCCCACACATTCTTCCTGTTCTTGACTTCTCCCAGAAAAACAGTAGTGGCAAATTCTTTACATGGGGTGAAATAGGAAGGCAGCACAACAAAAAGAAGCGTCAATAAAAATACTCTGTTGTGATAAAAAATCTAAGCATTTTCAGATTAAAAAATATTGAAGCAGAATGACAGCGAAGTAAGAAATGGAGCATTTTTTCACCTTTCTCCCTCGGAAAACATGTTAGATTTGAAAGAAATATTTCTTAAGTTGTTCTGCTTCTCTATTTTCTACTCTTTCACTTTTTTAGGTTAGCTGAGACTCAGGGAAATATGCAGAAAAAATTACGTAGAGAATATGACCAGCAAGCATTGTGATATTTGAGATTCTAACAAGAGAAAAAAAGGGTTATAAATTTAATCAGAGATACTATAACTGCAATATATCTACCCTCATTTTTTATATTTAAGAATTTCATGCTCAAAGAACTCCTGCTGACCCCTCTGCCCCACCCACCCCAACGCATGGTTTTGAATTAATTCAGACTAATTGTGTCAAATTAAGGTGAGGAGGTTCCAGAAAGATTGCTGAAAACAGGAAAAAAAGGTTTTTGAGTTGGTTACACAGGGCTTATAAAATATTAGGTAAATATAGTTTGCTTCCACTGTGGACAACTTCTAATACTTATATGGACTTTCTGATAGTTATCTGAAGCAAATCTCCTCTTTTCAAAGGAGCAGACTGCCACATTGGTAAGACTCTTCTAAAGCCCTGGCTGCTGGCAACAAAAGCAACTTTAAAACCTCAGCTGTCATTTTTTTTAGATAGTAACTAAGCATAAATCTTCCATTACACAAGAAATAACACCGCTAATAAACTCTATGATGTTTTGTGGGGAAATCCTAAGTAATGTAATGAAAAACAATATTGCTGGGGAAAGCAGATTTAATGACTTTTCTGTTTTAATAAAATTTTAAAAAGATGACTTGAAATTGCGGAAACATTTTTATATAATCAGAACTTTTATCTCAAAATGATTTTTCATTTGAAAGTACTAATTCAGGAATGTTCAATGATATTTTTTCTTTTTAATGTCAAATTACTTAAATGAAATATTTCAAAAGACCCTAATTTATTTTTAATTACAAGTTTTAGTAGAGTAACACTTATGAGATATGGAGTTTTTATCCCACTTCAACACAAGCAAAAAAAAAACCAAAACACAACAGCATTTTCTGCACTTTCAAAAAGGGAGTGAAGATGCGATACCTGGAGGAAAAAAACCTTCCCGTTCTTATTGACCCAAAATCCAGAGATCTGTTCTGTAACATAATAACTTGATGGCAGCCTGATACCGCAATATTTGAGATTTAGAGCATGTAAACTGCATAACTGTTGGGTTTTGGGTTTTTTTGTGGAAATTAGTAATTAATATGATGGGACAGTTTCCTTGAAAATCTAACCATAACTTTTGAGCTTTCTCAATTACCAGAGTATCCTCACAGTCCAGTGCAAACACAATGCTGAGTTTGAGGTGATACTCCTGCAAATTACTAGTTATCTTTATATTGATGCTCACTCTGTTTCACTGACTTTCAGGACCCAATTCTGCATTTTTCTTTTCTTGTTCAGCTTTTACAGGAGCAAAAGCGCAGGGCCTTTATTGCAGGAATTCTGATTTTGCAAGTGATCTCAGATGCGATTAAAAAAGAAAAAAAAAGATCCCTTGCCCTGTATTGAGCCCATAATGTGAAATAGCACAAATGCTATGCACAAAATTAATACACTGATTGATGACAACAATGTGGACTGAGTTATAAAACTTGAGGGCTTAATTCCAAACTCTCTTTCTCACCTTCAATCTCATTACATTTGATTGTTTACACCCAGGTCATAAAATATAGACATTTTTGTGCTTATCTTGTCCTTATATTCAGGTAGTAAATATGAGGAACACTATAAAATGGTAAAGTCACTAATAGAATTCATTGCATAATTATTTTGTTTATTTTAACAAGTATTGTTCACTGTCTGTAGTTCACAGGAGCTGCTTGGAGAGAGAGAAGTTATGTGCAAGATTACCTATAGGAGTGATTCAGTTTTTGTTGAGTTGTTCTGCTGGGTATATAATGTATATAATTTATGAGCTAATGCAAGAAGATCCTGGGATGTTCTTAGGCAAATATGTGCAAATAATTATACTGACAGAGCAATATTAAAATGGAAAAAAAAAAAAAAACAAAACCAAATTACTCACTGGAGTCTAGCTTTTCATGATTATGAACCATGAACCTCAAAATTCAAAGACTACTCTCTAATGTGTGATTTATAGATTGAAAAATAATGTAATGTGATACAAATTGAGAATTGAATTTATTTTCTATTTTTTCTCACTAAATAAGTTAATTTCTTTTTGCATGCTATCATGTTTTCAGATTGACCAAGTACTCTTAGTTCAACTATTATGAATTTAGAAAGCAAAATCTGGCTTTTTTATGACATCTTCTTTGGGTTCTCCAATGTTCCTCTTGTAAGGCATGAGTAACCAGGACAGCTTTGCTTGTTGTGTTGTGGTTTTGCTTTTTTAATTTATGACTGAAATCAATAAATACATAAAAGCAGAGAATAATGGATATCAAAGAGCTTCAAAATTATACCTAGCTATTATTATTAGACACCTGAAAAATTTTGTAAAATTCTGAAGAAATAGTCATTGCAAAATGAATCTACTAGCTGGTTAGGATTCAATTCACTTTTCCTGGGATAATTTTTTCAATAAATTTTTTTCATTTTAATTGATTAAAAAAAAAAAACCTAAATGATGAATTTTGATTTTCATTTTCTTGACTTAATTTTTTTCCAATTTATTTGCCAAACCCTAAATATTTTCTCATTTAAAATTTCTCCGTGGAAATTTTGATCAAATGAGAATATTCAGATGTAGCTTTAGTTCTGTCAAAAAGCTATTTAACACTTGAGAGAGGAGGAAATAATCAAAACCCTTTATTTAGCCCCAAGTATCACTTTCAAGTACTCTTGGATCATCTCAAATACAAAAATTATTATCTGATGTTAGGATCTTGAGGCAAATGACTCCTCTTGGAAATCAAGGTCATCCCAACCATCACATTTTCCTTCATGTCTACCAGGATTTACGCATTAGTCAGTATTTGGCCACAGGCAGGTGAAATAAGACCAAAAGCCAACACTGGGAGAGGTGTTCCAAACTTTCCTGAAACTTGAACTCAGCCACGCTGCCTTTCTACCACTGCATCTCCCACGTGGTGGTCCACGACACATATCCTTATGGTTTCCTAAATTGGAGACAAAACAATGTCTAAAAATCTCTGCTGAGAAGGCAGGCATATAAAAGCCCTTGGTACCAGTTAAAGCATTTACTCCTCTTGCTGCTTCCTTGAGGGAGGATGTTCCCTATGGTTGTTGTACTCCTGGGTGCCTTAGGCTCCAGGATGAGTAAACCAGGAAACAGATGAGAAAAGAAATCTCCCTCTTCTTCCTGCTAGGATCCATTTGTGACCTTTGTCCTGCCCCAGCTTATTGGGTTTATGGTTTTGTCTTTTAGTGTGTGTATAAAGCCCCTGAAAAGTCATTTTCATTTGGGTTTTCCATTTTCATGCCACTACGCTTCACTTATTTTTATTTACTCGTTTTCAGGTTTGTCAGATAGGCCCCCATCAGTCTCTGAACACATTTACATAATTTAAATACAAAATGCAAACATGCTGACTAATGTCTGCCTTAAATAGACTCTCTTAGGATAAGCTAGACATGTTCCCTATCACCAGCCCCTCAGGCAAAAACCTGAGAACACAGATGAGCTTCATGCAGTGCCCTGCAAGTTGGTAGATTAAAAGCTGGTTTGGGCTAAGTGGGGGATGCAAACTCCAAAGTTCACTCCCTCCATTGATGATGCCTAGGCTGAAACTCTAGTCTGAGGAATAAAGGGCATTCTTGGAAAATTCACAGAGTTGTTAAAGCTGTTCATGATATTTGAAGCACTCTCTCAGGTTGGGGCAGGTCCCCATATCCTGAAAGATTATGCCAAATTTCTCATGGCTAAAACTGTTTCCAGGCAAATTTTGGTGGCCGCAGGAGGCTCTGAATCCTCACCCTCTGAATGAGAAGGTAGGAAAATGCTTTGCCTTTAATCAAAATGAATGAACCCTTCACAGCTCCTTCTTTCTATGCTGGTAAAATAACATCCATTGTCTTTCTCTTGCTTCACTTCTCCATGGTGGGGTTTTGAGACAGCTTTTGCTTCAGCCTTGTTCAGCAAGGGATTCATCTCACTTAACTTCTGTCTTTTAGGTGATTAGAGTTTACTCTGAAAGAGTTGTCAGGCTCCCTTGGTTATATGTGAAGCAAACATCTCCAGGAGGCTGTTTACAGAACTTCCCTCAAAAACCTTCTCAAGGTGAGATGAACTGAATCTTTTTCCATTGGCCAGAGGTCAAGACTTGATGGCAGATTCAGATCAGAGGTGAACTCTTGGGTGGTCACACTTAGGTAGGATGAATCCCACAGCATTTCTGGATAAATAAGGAAGGGTCTTATTCTGGAAGGTAATGAAGAGCCCCACACAAGAGACACCTGTTGGTATCTGATAATTTTGAAGACAGGGCTTGCAAACATCTTTTAAGATCTCTCCACTATATCTAAAAGGCTTAGAAAAAGGGAGAAATGGAACATTAATTATATTTAAGAAATTATGATGGAGATGTTGAAAACTAGACAGCCTGAGTCTTGGCAGAAATGGACATTCCCGTGTCAAAGAGAACATCCGGAAAGCTTTCTCTCCAGCATGTTTTCCTTCTGGATGTATAAAAAAACCTTGGGCACCCCCTTGGAGAAATTTAACACTAAACATATTTAGACATACCTTGTAACACGAATTGCATCTTAAATGTCTTGTCTACCTATCTTTTTTAACAAACTTTTTAAGCAGCAAATAAATGAAAGCAAAACCATATGATTTAGTGAGTAGTAACACTCTAATAGTAATTCTATAAGAACAGTAAGTTCTGCTGTTCACTGATGTGTCTGGTTTTGTGTTTTTTCTGTTTTTGTTTTGGTTTTTTGTTTTTTTGTTTGTTTATTTGTTTTTTTATTTTCCATTAGATCCTGACTTTTAATCACTACCTGGCATCTTCAGTGCTACAATTTGTTTTCTCTCCTTCATTTTCTTGAGCTGTTCTTCATCTTCCAAATTTCTGCAGCTGCTGAAAATAAACTAAGTGATCAGTTAATCATTTCTATATTTACAGCTATAGTTCTTCAAATTTTGCTGTAAGTAAAAGTGTTTCTTGGGAGATCACACCAGTACTGTTTGAAACATTATAGGAAAATTTATTCCAACTTTGGTTTCCTCTGGATGCTATGTTTGGAAACCAGCTTCACCATATTAGCACAGGAAAAAATAAAAATTCACCTCAGCGTCCCCATTGTTTGGTTTTTGACAGGTCTGAACCAAATTCCCCTGGAGTTAGCCTGCAGGGTTCCACACAAACAGGGTTTCACACAGACTCTTAAAATAAGGGAACAACTTTATGGAGACTGGCAACTTTCGACCTGTCTGGTTTAAGAAATCAGAACAACTTCCTTCCTGATGATTTTATAATTCCACATATGGGATTTTTGTTGTCATGACAAAAATAAGAAATTCTTCCATATTGCCCCTTTGATTAAAGATCAAAGCCCATTGTGCAGCAAATCAGGATAAGCAGATGAGTTCTGGTCCTGTTCATAGCTCTGACAGACTCCCGTGGAATAACTTCAATGCTTTGTTTGTCTCTACACACGTCAGTTTACCCACTGCAAGACTGAATTCCTTCATTGCTTTGAAATATTTTTAAAACTTTGACACTCAGCTTATCAGCTTGAAACTAATTTATTTCTGTTTCCATACAACCTTCACCAATACCATTCTCTCAGTTGCACTGGGGACGTTTGCAGTTACAGAAATGCTGGTTGAAAGGGATCTCTCTGGAGGTCATCTAGGTTAACCTCCCACCTTAACTAGGACTGTTACTGACAGTAGACCAGGTCAGCTATGGTTTTCTCTAGGTAAGCCTTGAAAAGTTAAAAAGACATAAGATTTCACAGCTCTCTGAGTACCCATTTTGGTGTCACATTGTCCTGATGAAGATGATGTCCAATCTGAATCTCCCAAGCTGCAATATGAGGCTGTTGCCCTTTTTTATACTGTCTGCTGCTACTAAGGTAGAGTTTGGGTGTTGCAAAGAAATGTTTGGTCCTATTTGCCTCAAACCAGTCCAGGTTCCTCCCTTCCCTTTAGGAACACAAGGAGGCAGCAAGAGCAATCAGTAGAGCTTGGTGCTTCTTTGGTGGCTTCTTCTTGGAATAAACCTTGGTGAAGTGCATAAACAAACTAAGTGATTTAAAACCTCTGAAAGTTGTTTAAATGTTTTAAATGGCCCTTTGGGTATCAAAGTTAGAAAAAGCTCTGGAAAAAGGTATCCTGGGGTAATATGTTGTCAATGACATTGTTACAACTTCGGGTTACAACGTTCAGATAACCTAAAAGAGAAAAGCAAACTGTAAAGCAACAGCTGGAAGTTAGTCAAGAAAATAAAGGCTGAGATCTGAAATAATGTCACTGGCTCAACACAGGGAAAAACTTTCATAAAAGGAAATAATTCATTCTTCACCTTCTTGGAGCCCTCAGGTTAAATCCATCAGCTTTTCCTGGGAAAGTGCTTTGATTGCACACAAACTAGAAGACTTAAGACCAGAATTGCTAAACAAACTTCTAAATTAGGCAGTCACGGGCAGACATATCCCAAAGATAATTCATCCTGCACCCTATAATTCCTTCTCTTAAGAACAGATAATTATTTTTGATTACCTTTCTCCACTGACTATAAATGGAACCCAGAAAAGTACATTTGCTTGGATACCTCAGTGTACCTGGGTAATACCAATATAAAACTCACCATAAGTGTTGATTCTTTTTCTGGTTTGTTTTGCTTGAAATAATAATGATGATAAAATAACTCTGAAACTCAGAAGCATGGAGTGATTTATCAAACATCACAGGGCAAGCAAATGGCAACAACAGAACCCAGATGAACTTAATTCATTTTGAAAATAACTAGAGCTACAGTGTAGATAAGCCTCCAGGTAGAATGAACCATCTTACTAGGGAGTTGGTACTACATTGCAGCTCCACCTGCTTGTCAATGTCCCCATTTAAGAAAAAGAAGAGACACATCCACACACAAAAATAAAACAAGCAAATAAATAAAAAACATCTATTGATCTGTTAGATCAGGCAAGTCTGTGGTATCAATAGAGACTCAACTTGAGAACTCAACCTGAAGACATAGATCTTTAGGATGATAAGCTTCATTAGTTTACTAATTGTATAAATACTTCTTACTGTACCACAATGTGGAAGCAGCTCCTCAAAGCTAGACCAGGAGCAAGAAAGGCATGTATCCAACAAGAAATGTAAGGAATTTTTTGATTCTGCAATCAGCTTTTATAATTGCCCTTAATAAAAGGTATCTTAAGAGAGTGAGTAGACTGGATAACCTGTGTTCACATATATAATTCATTTACAGGGGATCTATTTATTTATTTATTTAATCAGAAGGATTATGGTTTAAGTCTAAGAATGAATGCAGCTATATACTAGCATAAAGATGCTGTATAAGAGTATTCCCCTTTTGGGAGCAAACCATATTGGATAAACAGTTCTATTACTGTGCTCTGGCTAGGGAGGTTGCCCTGATGCAATTACACTGGTATAATTGGTACTGCTTTGGTGTAAAGGCAAGGCTTCATTGTGGATAATTTGTTGACAAAATGATTAATCATTTATCATTTGACAGTTAATCTGGGAGTCTATTAATTCGCTTCTTGCTCCTCCCCAGCCTCTATCCCCAGCACTCACATATACATACCCCACTCTGTACCACTAATCCAGGCTGGTGGGCCACTTTCAGGGTCACCATGGAGAACTGAAATCTATGTTACTTTTCAAACTCACTTGCCTAGTGCTGGAGAGACCAAATCTGCCTTTTTTTTTTTTTTTCTTTTGGCCTGATTTTCTATTTTAATATACAGCTTTCAAGTCTGATATATTCGTCACAAAAACTGGCCTCCTGACCTCATCTTTCAAGTTGATGTATGAGGCAGTATCTGACCAATTAGGTTTAAGTTGCAAGCTGTATGTAAATGTAATATTTCGCAGTATGTGGATAGAAGTTAGCACTATTTCCCTTTATGTTTAAATGGCTCTTTGACCACTTCTTAGAGATTAAGTGGTGAATATAAAGGGGGAGACCAAAAAAAAAAAAAAACTTTAAAAGGTGTTAAATTTATCATGTGCCATAAAAGAAAAGATATCTAATAAGCCACCAGTACTTCTTGGGTGGTTTTTCAGTTTCGTTTAACACTTTTGAGATTAAAAGATACATGCAAAAATATGTACAAAGTACCTTTTAGAAACTTTGGAAGAGGTCAAGGAGAAAATAGCTGGATTTCAAAAGCTGAACTTTTCAAGGATTTTCTCTGATTTCTCTAAAACAAGATAGCCTCCTCCTCCTCTTAATAGTTCTTCAATGCCTTTTTGGTAGCCAAAATCTTTGTTCTTTTTTTTTTTTTTTTTTTTTTTTTTTTTTTAAGCAGCTTTGTAAAAGAAGAACTAAAATTAATTATGGCTATGGAACTTTTGCACAGAAGAGTTTAAAAAGCACAGACGTAAAGAAGGGAAAAAGATGAGGGCCCATTTATCTTATATTGACAGGACTAGCTTCAAAAGATGACCTTGAATCGTAATCATCCTAATGAGCTGAAAATATTTCACTTTAACAAGTGAAACTATAATCAAATCAGTTTCTGAAAGCTCTACTAATGAGCATTTCCTTTGATGAAAACATGGTTCACTGTCTTAGTCTGCAGGAGGTGCACTACAGTAAGAGGCCAGCTCATGACAACTCATTAGCTGACCTGGGGAGAGACTAATTTGAATGCTTTTGATAAAAATTTCAAGGCTTTTTACTTAAATTACAATTTATGCACTTTTATAAATAGTCTAATTTTTATAAGTTGAGGGAAACTGGTTAGGAAGACTTCAAAGTCATGGAAGAAAGTTTGTTTACAACATTTATTCTGTAGGATCTACATAACTTTCAGGGGAGAATATTTTTAGCTACTACTTCTTCTTCTTTTTCCTTCATAAAAAACAAATGTTCTGAATTCAATCAATTCTTATGTTTGTTTATGCATATGAAGAAGAGGTCTGCCCTCCCCAGCTCCCTTCTTTCCTGACTGATGAAAACACTTTAAACTTTACGGCATTTAGCACTGGCAATATTTAAAGTCACTATTATTTACTGTGAGCTACTATATCAATTATCTCAAGAAAAACAGGCTTGTCTCATTAGGAATCTCAGTAATTCATTCAATTTCTTTAAACTAGCAGCAGAACTTAAATGAGAACCGATTACACAAATCTGGTTTACTACCGTACAGCCCCCCTCCAGGGGTTATTCATTAGGATTATTCATCATTTTAACTCCTACTCTGCTCAACACAGAGAAGCAGTTTTCTGTTTTTCTTCCCTGCACAGCAGACTTTCTGTCAAAGCCGCACTTCACGCTGAAGTGTTCTTCGTCTGTTTTAAGTTTCGCTCCCAGTCAGATCTTGATTTTCAGAGGGTTTTCTTTTCCCTCTCTAGCCCTGCCTTTGCTCTAGACTTTTAAGGTTGTTTGACTTTTGTGTGCGTTATGTGTCAATGTGCTCACCTTAGCCTCTGTGTGCTGCAAAAAATACACTGAGAGGTACTGTGTGTGCAAGCTTGTCACTGTTCAATATATTATCCTGACTCGAAGAAGAGAACATGATACTTCTAGTTTGTCTTCCACTTAGTGGGTGATTTTTCTGTAGTGCATGCAGCAGCAGAGTTTATACATTGAGCATAGAGGTCCAGCATAAATCCATGCTGGCTGCCTGCGATAAACATCATGGATCATGGAATCACGGAATCTTCAGAGTTGGAAGGGACCTCTAGACATCATCTAGTCCAACTCCCCTGCTAGAGCAGGACTGCCTAAAGCACATCCCTCAGGGCTGCATCCAGGCGGGTCTTGAAAATCTCCAGAGAAGGGGACTCCACAACCTCCCTGGGCAGCCTGTTCCAGTGCTCTGTCACCCTCACTGTAAAGAAGTTTTTCCGTGTATTTGAATGGAACTTCCTATGTTCTAGCTTGTGCCCATTGCCCCTTGTCCTGTCACTGGGAACCATTGAAAAGAGCCTGGCTCCGTCCTCCTTAAACCCACCCTTTAGATACTTGTAAACATTAATCAGGTCCCCCCTCAACCTTCTCTTCTCCAGGCTAAAGAGTCCCAGCTCTTTCAGCCTTTCCTCATAAGGGAGGTGCTCCAGTCCCATAATCATCTTGGTTGCCCTACGCTGGACTCGCTCCAGTAGTTCCCTGTCCCTCTTGAACTGGGGAGCCCAAAACTGGACACAGTACTCCAGTTGTGGCCTCACCAGCGCAGAGTAGAGGGGGAGAATGACCTCCCTCGACCTACTGGCCACAGTCTTCCCTATGCAGCCCAGGATGCCATTGGCCTTCTTGGCGACAGGGGAACACTGCTGGCTCATGGATAATTTGCTGTCTACCAGGACCTTCTCCTCAGAGCTGCTTCCCAGCATGTCCGCCCCTAACATATACTGGTGTTTGGCATTCTTCCTTCCCAGGTGCAGGACCCTACACTTTCTTTTGTTGAACCTCATTTGGTTCTTCTCTGCCCAGCTCTCCAGCCTGTCCAGGTCACGCTGGATGGCAGCACGGCCCTCTGGAGTGTCGGCCACCCCTCCCAGATTGGTATCATCAGCAAACTTGCTGAGGATACACTCTGTCCCCTCATCTAGGTCATTAATGAATATATTGAACAAAGTTGGACCAAGTATTGACCCCTGAGGGACACCACTGGTTACAGGCCTCCAACTGGACTCTGTGCCGCTGATCACAACCCTCTGAGTTCTGTCACACAGCCAGCTCTCGATCCACCTCACTGTCACCTCGTCTAGCCCATACTTCCTCAGCTTCCTAATGAGGATGTTATGGGAGACAGTGTCAAAAGCCTTGCTAAGGTCAAGGTAGATGACATCTACGGCTCTCCCCTCATCCAGCCAACCCGTTATAACATCATAGAAAGCTATCAGATTGATCAGGCATGATTTGCCCTTGGTAAATCCATGCTGACCACTTCCAATAACTTCCTGTTCCTCAACGTGTTTGGAGATGACATTCAGAATGAGTCGCTCCATTACCTTCCCAGGGACAGAGGTGAGACTAACCGGCCTGTAGTTCCCTGGGTCCTCCTTCTTGCCTTTTTTGAAGATTGGAGTGATCACGGAATCACGGAATCTTCAGAGTTGGAAGGGACCTCTAGAGATCATCTAGTCCAACTCCCCTGCTAGAGCAGGATTGCCTAAAGCAATGATGTCAGCCTTCCTCCAGTCCTCAGGCACCTCTCCTGTTCCCTGAGAAGAGCTCGAACAGCTCAAAGTATCCAAGGTCAGCTCATTAGAAGTAGGTGTGGAACCAGGTGCAAAGGGCAATGAAAATGCACTTTACTAACATGTTGCGGCTGAAAGTTATGGTCTTAATTCAAAGATTACTAAGGAAATCTCCCTGATGTCCCCCAAGACAGGGAGGGCTTTTCAATGGTTCTGATAACTTGGTGGCTCAAAGTGTTGGTATTTGCAAGTGCTCTCAACAAAGCCAGTCCTTAAAAACTATCAGAATACATAATAAGTAATTTCTATTTTGGAGGAGTCTTCGTAGTATTTTACTCAATTTTGATAAGGCAAAGCAAAGCAAGATCTTCTCAAAGCTTGAAGTGGAGCAGGGCATCCTGGAGGAGCAAACATACTGCCTCGTCTCTACACAAGTTAACAGCCAGAAAATAACACAGGGAAAACCTGAAAACATAAACCTCAAAAATTTCAAAATTCCTGTACTTTTGGAGCTGCTTCCACAAAAGATAGGTATTCACGGGAGACCCACAGGTTTGTTCTGTCTGGATGAGGGGATTGAGTGCACCCTCAGTAAGTTTGCAGATGACACCAAACTAGGTGGGAGTGTTGATCTGCTTGAGGATAGGAAGGCTCTACAGAGGGACCTGGACAGGCTGGATCCATGGGCCAAGGCCAACCGTGTGAGGTTTAATAAGGCCAAGTGCCGGGTCCTGCATTTTGGTCACAACCCCAAGCAACACTACAGGCTTGGGGCAGAGTGGCTGGAAAGCTGCCCGGCAGAAAAGGACCTGGGGGTGCTGGTGGACGGCCAGCTTAACATGAGCCAGCAGTATGCCCAGGTGGCCAAGAAGGCCAACAGCATTCTGGCTTGTATCAGGAATAGCGTGGCCAGCAGGAGCAGGGAAGGGATCGTGCCTCTGTACTCGGCACTGGTGAGGCCTCACCTCGAGTGCTGTGTTCAGTTCTGGGCCCCTCTGTACAAGAGGGACATTGAAGCGCTGGAGCGTGTCCAGAGAAGAGCTACCAGGCTGGTGAGGGGTCTGGAGTCCAGGGCATATGAGGAGAGGCTGAGGGAGCTGGGCATGTTTAGCTTGGAGAAGAGGAGGCTGAGGGGAGACCTCATTGTCCTCTACAACTCCCTGAAAGGAGGGTGGAGAGAGGTGGGTGTTGGCCTCTTCTCCCCGGTGAATAATGACAGGACCAGAGGAAATGGTCTGAAGCTGGGGCAGGGGAGGTTGAGGTTAGATATGAGGAAGAATTCCTTTACTGAAAGAGTGGTCAGGCACTGGCACAGCCTGCCCAGGGAGGTGGTTGAGTGACCATCCCTAGAGGTATTTAAGGAACTTATAGATTTTGCACTTCAGGGCATGCTCTAGTGGCAGAGACTGTAGGGGGTTGTTTTTTTATTTGTTTTTTTTTATGTGTGTATGGTTGGACTCGATGATCTCAAAGGTCCTCTCCAACCATGAAGATTCTATGATTCTATGAAATCAAAGGTGGGAGAACAGCTTTAGATGGGTTTTACTTAAGTTTTTGTGCAAATCAACAGGATTGAATTAGTGAGAGTCAGGAGAGTTTATCACTTAAAAATTAAGCCAGCAGTTGGAAGCTTTAATCATTTTTTTTAGTCTCTTGGGCTCTGTTAATCTTTGTGACAATGTTTCCATCAAGGGGAAAAGAAAAAAAAGCAAGAACTTTTCTTGCTCCCCTGTAGGACTAACTACTTTTTTAAGCCCTTGCAAATGTAAAATAGAAGCAGTGCTGATTTGACAGAAGTGAGAAGCAAGGGAAGGAAAAAAATTGCCTAGAAGTCTCCAGCAGTTCAGGTGGTGAAGGTGATGAGACAGAGGTTCAAACTGCAGCAAGTCAGTGGATGGCATGAGTTCCTCGCTGGAGTAGGGGGGGGAAAGTGGACTTGCTAAAGACTCGGACTGATGATCCCTGTCAAATTTAGTTGCTGTGACTGGGGAATTTGCCAGTTTAGCTGTCAGCCATAGTCATGGGCTGCAGCTTGCTGTTCTTTTACCAGAGGCAGACGAATGGGTTTATGCTCATGGAATATTAATTTAAAGTCCTCTGGTTTCAGTTTAGGTCTTGCTAAACCTGACAGGGATTGTTAAACTGAGCTTTAAATTTGGATGTGCCAATTTTTATTGCTCCAGCATCTTCTTATAATCCTCTTGGAGCCTTTGTACCTCTTGTACCATAATACTTTATATTGTGATAATTAAGTTCTCAGAAAAGGCATATTTTGAGGTATGATATTTCTAGTCCTAAGCAGGAATCACTCTCTTCACTTGCTGACAAGATCTCGTTTTACCTTCCTTTTTCCCTTTCATGAAATAGTAGTAAAGGTACATATCCTTGTGTCCTGGGGATTCCACATTCAACTTTGGCAAAGTCTTTGCAACCCTCCACTGAATGTGCCACCAAAGTAACACTGATATATAAGTGGTGGGAGAATCCAAAGCCTCTGCAGTTAAACAGGAAACTGCTAACTCCTTTACATTTTATTTCTAATTTCATGGGTTAATTCTGGGAGTATCACAAAGTGTTTTTCCCTTTCAGAGCTATGAGATCATGAAATACAAAAAGAAAAAAAAGCCATGACATAAAGAGTAAAAAGAAACTTGGTTGAAACATATTTCTAATGTTTTCTATTTTCCCTTTACAGAAGTCTTAGTGGGAGAAAAATCAAAGGATAGTAAATAGTGCAGGAAAATACAGTTAATTAGGAAAGCTTTGCGGCTGTCCCAGCATCCAGCTGTTCCAATTAAGAGAAGAAACTGTTCATAAAACTAAGCAAGCAAACTCGCCACAAAAAAAAAAGTAGAGTGGTAGAAATATTAAAAACTCCAATTTGTGGGTGTTTTCATAAGGAGAAAAGAAAAGTTTTAGGATTAATTAAAAGAAAAATTGTTCATTGTACTTTTTTTCCGTATTCTTTTTTACCATTTTGGTTGTAGCAGAGCCTAGAATACACCACCATGGGGTATCTACAAAAGAACCCTAAATGTACTGGAAGCTGTAGAAACATTGGCCAGAAATCCATAGTTTGTGAGTGCTCAGAGGGATGCCGAGTGAGCATTTGTGTAATCTTTCATGAATCCTGATGTTCTCACAAATGTTAGTACAACGGAATGTTCTTCCAAACATTTGTAAGAGACATCATTATTCACCATCTACTTTTAAAAAAATAATCTTCGATGGAAGAATCAGAAAGAATTATGCATGACTTGCACAGCTAATCATACAACTTGAATAACAAACATCAAATAGTTGCAGCAAACAGCTCATGAGCAACCAAATGTCTGAAAATTATTCATCAAAACAATTCTAACACTTAATAATCATGCTGGGGAAAAAAAAAAAGCACAAACAGCAAATAAAAATGGAGTAAGTCTGTGAGCATTTAAAAAAAAAAAAAATCACACTACTGAGATATAGCCAGGCTAGAAATTTTACTTCAGGGACAGAGTATGGGTTCTGACACTGCTTCATTCCTAGGCCTTTTAAAGACAAGGAACCATTTTGAAGATAAAGTTCAGCCCAAGGGTTTGATTTTATGATTCTTAGACAATCTCTCTTTTAAACAACCAGCCAGCCACGAAGCTGCTCCCACCCTCCACCTGCTGCATTTTCATGGGAACATTTAGATGAAAAAACAAAGATGGTGATGTAATAACTTGCTGCTTTCTGAAAAGGATGGTCCTAATCCCTTCTATTCTGGCTTGGTCCTGTATGTCCTCTTCCTTCCACCAGTCTCAGTCCCCACTGAAAGGATCTAGTTCTTAAGCCAGAAAAAAGCATAGTCCAAGAAGAAGTATGGATAGCCCCCTTGCTCTTTGAAGTGTGGGACCATGAACATTTGTGCCAATATATCTGAATAGGAGACAGGCTGTAGTATAGAGATGGAAATCAGTGGCCATTGGGAGGGGGAAAAGGGAATTCCTAATAGCTTCATGGCTGCCAGTGTTTTTCTCTTGTGAAGCTACAGTATAACTGGGGTATGGATGGGTATAACAGCGATCATTTCTTCCATAGTGGGATATTAAAAAAAAAAAAAAAAAAGAGAGAAAAAAATAAATGTTTCATAAATGAGAAATATTCGAATTATTTCTGTCTTCACTCATGGTGCTCAACAGCTAGGATTATGTTGCTAAGACATTCTGAAATAAAAATCATAAAAAATGATGCATAAAATCTGAATTATGCAGAAGATTTTCTGAGTAACTGGAATTCTTCATTTCACAATATAAATTCTAAAGTAAAATGTATACATATATATGTATGTATACACAATGCTAAAATGTAGGCATCAAAATGTATCCATTTATCTTTTAAAATGCAAAAGGAGATGATGTTAGAAAGTGTATATGTATATTTGTATATATGTTCAGAATGAACTTATCTACAGAGATAATTTTGATGCATTATTTCCACCTAATCAAAATGAGAAAGTAGAGATTATTTTTAAAGACTGTTTTCTACTGAAAGATGTTGAAAAATTATTTTACATAGTCTCATATTGTGTTCTCATTTTTCAACATCATTTATTATGAAGGGAAAAGTGATTCAGCGGAAAATGTTGGTATTATTTTGATGTTTATATCTGTTCTGGCCTTACTTAAACTTCCCATGTTTCACACAATTTTCTGATGAATGTTTTCTTTACTGCTTATTTGCATCACTAACGTGTCTCTTCTGCTCCATGGCTCGTGTGTCAGATGGCAGCTAGTCAGCTTGACTGGTGATCTGAGGAGCAGCGTCTGGCTTATAGGGTCAGGGATCGAAGGCAGAGGCCACCACCGTGTGTTGCAAGCTGAGAGGAGTTGGAACCTGGTGGGACCTTGTCCTCCAGGTATCTCCTTTCATGTACACCTCCCTGTTTGCAACTTAGCTCTGTGGCTTCTCCCCAGTCAGATGATCTCCTGCTTTCCTCTCCCCGCACTTTACCTGGTTCAGGTGCCTCAACCCCTGAGAGAGAAGGAATTTCAGAGGTTTGCCTGAGGGTGGAAGGCAGGAAGCCACGTCAGAAAGAGCACGCTGTCTGACCCAGCTCTAATATTGTGCATTGCTGCCTGCAGGATGCCTGTAGCCTGTCTACCGGTGTCCACATGGTTCTGCTAGCTCTCTGAGCCTGAAATACAGTTTACACCTAGTTAGTGGGAGCAGCACAAGACGGGGACTCTGATTCAGAGAGCTACTCTAGGGAGGGAACACATCACTTTGAAACTCTCTCTGAAGGAGCTTTGTTTGGATCCCTACTTAACCCTCTGTCCTCCTGACATTGACAGTTAACACTTGTTTCCTAAGATACATTTCATACTAAAAAATATATATAAAGAAAATTAAAATCTTTTGGTTTGAACAATTGTCTTGAACAATTTTCCCTGATAATTCCATTCTCCTCAAAGAACGAATTTGTTTCTTAAGAAAAAATTCAACCTGACTTCTGAAATTGTCATCTAAACCTATTCCAGAAAACTGTACTGGCTTTTTCCCAATGGTTATGGATTTCTGTTCCTTTTAAGGGACCATATATAGTTAAACTGCAAGGGAAGTGGACTCAACCTTGTATATGTTGGTACACCAGATGTTCCTACCTAACATCACCTAGAAGATGAAAGAATTGAAAAAACAGATGATGCTTATATCGTGCTTATAGGGAGCTTAAAATACATTTTAGCTTGTGTACTTACTAATTCCTAGTATTTATGGGCTTACAGATGGCCCACAGCCAGGCAGCACTAAAACTGACAGAAGTGACTAGATTTTAGCTCATTGAAACAAGTCCTCAAGGTCTTGCAAGTAACTCTGTTAGGAAAACAGTGCAAAGAGTAATATGCTGTTCCTCTGCCCAAATATTGTTCCTCTGCCCCCCATAGTAGACCATGGATCCCTTTCCTGACTCCTCTTTTCTTATGGAAAGAAACTAGCCCATGACATCAGTCACATCCCCATCATCAGAGATGAATGACGGTTTGTTGCCGAAATAAATTTTCATACTCCTTTCCTCATAATCTAAATGCATTCACACTGCATGACTTGAGTAAAAACGGTTGTTTCCACGGATTATTCTTTCTATTGCAACACCTGATATGCTCGAGACATTTCTGTTTCTTTAAATTGTATTCTGTTGATTTCTGTAACACATTGTATATCATTCACTGTAGTGGAAATGTTGAAAAGGTTAAGTCAGAAAGATATGTGCTTATTTTTTCCTTTAAAGTGGTGATTAAAAATTGATACACTCCTGTGATACACTTTCATATTTTTGAATTTTATTTTTTTTTCTGCCATCAAGTTATTCCATGTCCTAGTTATACATGGAAATGGCTGTGATCCTAGAGAAGGAAAGCTAAACCCTCATAAACCACGTAGGCTTTTACATTCAGACCCTAGACTTGTGTTCATTTTGTGTATTATAAATGCAATTTTAAGCCTTGTCACCTACAGGCTTTGTGTCAATGATCCTAACTGGAGGTTAATTCTCTTACTTGCAGACAGTGGAAAGCACCGTGTGAACACTCATCCCCTGCTTCAGTGCAATGTAAGCTGTCCTCCATTCAAATCATGACAAAAATGCATCTTAGCTCATTTGACTGACTTTGCTGTGAGACAGATTAGGATATATTCACATACTGCCTTCTGGCAGCAGGACTGTGGCGTCATTAATCTCCAGCTGATGCCAATGAACAACTGAAGACACTAATGTCTGTGACAGGTATAGGTTAAATCATTATACCAGCAAGTGGAGTTGGTGAGGTAGTAGTAAGACATGGTGGGAGATTATTCCAGTCATGCAGACTACACAATTTTATTGCCTGATTAAATAAAATAGGATGATAAAGTGATATCCAGTTTCAATAAGATGAATAGCTTTTTGCTCTCAATTTTTCTGATCAGGGGGTGAACCAGAAGACAAAGAAGATTCCTCTGTCTTCCTCATAGTTTCCTCAGTCTTCATTTTTCCAACTTTTTTGCTGAGTTCAACCTCTCTTTTTATTGAATTTTTGCTTCTATATTACAATATCACTACACCAAATTGACTACTCTTAATTTTCCTTGTTGTGGAAGAATAAAAATTAAATTGTTTTCTGGCTACTGTTTGTCTGTGATGCCTTGTATCTCATTTTTCACAGTAACACTCTTCCCTATATTTTACCTATTTTCCCTACTATTTGCCCATAGTATCCCCAAGACAAAAGTCCAATTGTCTTTACACCATTGTATTGACATCAGAAGGGTCAAAAAAAAAAAGAGGGAAAGTGAGGTAAGTTACCTGTTTAAGTCATGTTAGATCTAAATATATATGAAATATTTTTTCCATCTATATTCAAGCCCAAATAAATATGTGTTCCCTTGCAAGAACTTCAGGAAATACTACCTGTCCATGCCCTTAACATGTAAGTGACATTTTGGCTGCACTGCATATAAAACACTGACCTTTCCCCTCTCCATCCCTCACCACTTCTGCCTGGACACCCTAGGCCTGTTTGGCTCCAGATTTAGACCACAAATACACCATTTGTTCCAGTCAAATTGTTTATGTTGTATGTTGTAAAAAAATACCTCAATAAGAAATTTAGGGAGTGATCCCAGCTTTAAAGTCAATGGTAATTTCACTGATGTCCTAAGAGAAACCAGGCCAAATTCTAAATTTACTGTTACATCAGCATCAGATACATCAGTTATGACTTCGAAAGTAACTAAATACTGCTAGCGCTTGCGAAGGAGCACTGAAACTTGATCATTAGTAAACGGTCTGTTAGCACAGACCCTGGCACACTTTTGGCCTGGACCAAGTGGCACTGACCTGGAAAATTCCCAAGAGTGCTGGGGATTATAAAGGATCTGTTCCCTTGTAAGAACTGTTCACAGTAAGCAGTTTACAGACAGCCACTTTGTTTTATTTCAGTAGCAGGGACATGGACAGACCATATTGGAAACTCTTAGGGCCAGAGAATGTTACTTTTACTAGAATAGTTGTCAATTTATTAATATAAATGTTGCTATTTGACCAAAATTAACAGTGACAATTATTGAAAGTACATTGAATGCCCATACAATTGAAACAAACTTTTTAATATACAAGCTAAGGTGCACAACTGAGATGGTTTTCGATGTTAATCTTCCTTTTCTTCTTTTTTCTCTCCTTTCTCTCATTCCTTTTTTCATAAATAATTAGTTAACCTATGGCAAGGGGAATAACCTAAAGTTCATTTTCTATGCTTAAATAAAACATTAGCTGGTTTGGCATTTTCAGATTTCAAAAGCTTCTTTCAAGAGGTAAAAGAGAGTTCTTAGATATTAAAGACTAAAGCCAGTGTTAATTGCCATTGGGTTAATTGGGAATGAAAGAGAGCAAGCTTGGAACCCACTCAAATTAGCTATAGATTAATGAAGCCAAGGAAAATAATAAGTTAGCGTTGTAATTGATAAAGCTATATCAAAGGCTGTATGTTTTCTTGCTTTTTTTCACCAGTTATGTGTACCCAGAATTCTCTGTTCCTTGTTTCTCAGTTCACCACCAAGCAATTAATAGTTGAAATCCTCATGCTCTGCAGAAGAACTTCACCTTTCTGTTCCACAAGGGCAGGATTCCATCCAGCAGGCAGTCATTGATGCTGCATGGGGAGAAAGAATATATAACACATCCTTAATCCTCTCAGAGAAATCTGTATTTCTCTGCTAGGCTATAGGCAGTGCAATGCATCTCATTTAGCTCTTAGGAACTGTAATACGATTCTCTCAGATAACAGCTAATTTCTAGGGTTTCTCAGGATGAAAGGGCAAATAAACAGGGATTACCTCTTGCCCAGGATAAGCATTTAAGTAGGAGAATAACTCTCCCTATTAATATTACAGCATACATTGATATATATTAGTTAATCACGGACTTTTGCTACCGAAAAGTTAAGTTTCTTGTCAGAGAAAAGGGATGAGCATTATCAGAAAATAATTTCTCTCACCTTGCTGTAAATAGAATGAACTGCCTTTGATTGACCTAGGAGTAATACCAAATGTTCAGGTTAGGTGCTAGGTTAGATGTTTAATTTCCCACATACATATAAATTAAGACGTAGGTATTGGAAAGTTAATAGTCGTTGGATCCTGATAAATGGCTAGTAACTCAGCCGGACAGGGTTGTTTTCCTAGGACTCCTTTAAAGTCCGACAGACTACTAGAGTTGAAGATCCTGGGTGACTGAAAGACACAGGTTGAAAACTCTTACATGATGTCTAGAAAAGATCTACATTTGCAGAAGAGTTCTGCAAAGGCTGTGGCTCCAAGGAAGACAATTAGAATTCGCTAAGGTTTAAGTTGAAAGAACAGTGCCAGGCTGAAGCCCTGTAAGGTTGTCATAGGGAAGGTCCACCTCTCTTAAGTACATCTACAGTGTAGACAACTACATCTGAGCACATCACCTTAGGATCCCTTGACAGATAGACAGACAGAAAGCAAGCAAGCAGCATATAGTAAGAGAAATCTCTTAGAATTTTTTTATTCTCAGTTATTTTTTTCTCTTCTGCTTATAATCAGAATTTAGAGTTATTAAATCAGACATAAATGTATAAGTTGTAGACATTTAATTGGGTCAGACAAATGTTACTGCGTACTCTGTGAGGGTACACCCTTAGAGACGTCCTCTCTTCATACATGATAATTTTCTTTAGATGGAATTTCAGAACCGAGGACGTTTATTAGATATTTCCATCCATCTGTCTCGCACCAAGCCCAGCTGAAATGGGCTTCTCCCCTTAATAATGCACTGGATTTCCTGCCCATATGCTCCACAGAAGTCAGTAAATTTTCAAGAAATTTTCTTTCCTTTTCACTGTACTGGACTGTTTCAGTACAGTACAGTAAAAGCAGTCATTTTTCTGGATATCCTAGAGAAAAATATGACAATCTTCTTTCAGACACAGTGGCCAGGAACACACTTTTTCCAGCAACACAAACAAAACTAAAATAACTGCCTGACTGGAAGCCTAGATAACCCTCTTTAGTAGGTGTGGGAGCCTAGTCATCAGGAACTGCATGGTGACTGCAGAAACTCTGGATAAAAGAAGGATGTAAAACTGAGAACATCCCTCAAGTATGGGGTGTGGATGAAGGGCAGGGTCCCTGATGAAACAGGAGACATGAAATAAAGATTGCACTGCCCCTAAAGCCTTTCCTGTGCTTCCTGTTACAAAAAGAAGTTCCTGAAAAGGAGTGATATGTAAGAGTCCATCTTATAGTTATACAGGGAGAGTTAAGGTAGGTAGGGCACATCTATATGTCCAAAGCTCGCTGAAAGGATGGATATTGGCATTTCACTGGTGTGGAGGCCATTGAATATCATGTCTTCAGCAGAATTCTTTTACAAAGTTCAAATATCCTGTCCTTTGCAGTATATTGCACTGAAGATGATGTGTTGGTGGAACTTTTTGTGACGTACTACAGGTCTTGGTTGTTATTTCTTGAATTACATACTTATACTAACTGAAAATTTCATCAGTTTCATCCAGTGATTGGTTGTAGTAAGATCAGGTTCTAGCACCTGGGCTCACTCTGAGTAATAGTTTTTCTGTCTGTAAGTAGGTTATTTGCAGAGCAGTCACTAATCACCAACGTAAGTCCGGATGGCAGAATCTGACCCTGAAACACCACAATGCAGTTGAACAGTTGACAGCATTTAAAGACTATTGAAATCTTATTAATGGGGCTTCTGTTTAATTTGCACTTTCAAAGAAGACTGTAGTCTTGGAAAAATTATTATCCATCAAAGACAACCTTATTGAGACATCACAATGAATATTAGTCTGGGGTAATATGTAAATCTGGATGTCATTTGCATGACAATGCAGTCTAACCCACCCCATGCTTCCAACTGACAGCCCAGTAGCAACACGTAAACTGTAAACAATAAAATGGGACAGAATGCCTCAGCAGGGGTGCCACAACATGCAACGTCGAGAGGAACAAAACGTCTCCTGCAGACACAAAGCTGTATCCGTTAGTTTAATAGGAGTGAAACCAATTCAGAAGTTTTCTGGTCAAAGATCTGACACAATTTCCAAGCTAGTCCTCAGCATTGCTGTCATGATCTACTGTAACTTATGTTTTGCTAAGACCCAAAGAAGTTTAATCAAGCAAAATTGCTGAAATAGAAATCTTTACCGGATCACTAAGAGCTCCTTTTTAAAGACTGGCCTTCTTTTTACTGGGAACTAACATTGCATGCTTCAAAAAGTACTCTCTTCAAAACAGTTTTGATAGAGGGATTAGGAACAGGACAGTAGAAACACATAAGCCTTTAATCAATAGGTCACCCGTTAAAATTTGGCTTACAATGGCAGTGTTTGCAAGCGACAGACATCTGTGAGCAGCTTGTGTAAACTGCCAAGGCTTCATTGGTGTCAGAGAAACTAAGATAATTTACCCTAGTTTAATATCAGACCCCTGAAGTCTGTCTCTTAGTCACCAGGGAGGAAAATTCTTTGTATGCTTCGTAATTTATAAGTGGTTCCAAAAACTGTGACTGTATTTTGGCTCTACTGAATACTGATCTCACATGCCCTTCAAATCTAAAGAATGAAAGGGCTGACATACTCTCTTGTCCATTCTCTCATCTTCCAAATCCTTTCACTAGCCTCACTTCTTCAAAGAGGCTTTAAACTCCTACAATACAATGTAAATGAGGAGAGGAACTCCACTGAAGTTTCCAGTACCACAGAATATGAGCAGCATGGCTGGAGAAATAGCCCCACTTCTCTAAAAGTACCCACCATGAAAAGCAATGCACTCTGGACTAGCGCGGACAGGACACCAATCTGACGGGTTTCCTGCATCACTACAGGTAGTGTGAGCAGAAGAGTCAGAAGCCGAAGGCACCTGGAGAATGACTAGGTCCAGTATAGCACGGACAGCTGCCTTGTTGGATCTGAGTGTGCAACACACTCCATAACCGTGTCCTATATGCTGAAGTTCCCTATATATTGGCTAGGGGAGATTGTGCACCTCAGGCGTGAAAGTCTAAATGTAAGGGTTATCTCTTGAGGAGCTGGCTGGCTGTGCAGGGGTATCTCTGACATCCTGACGGTCTCCAGAGCTTGGCAATGAGGCAGAGCTGGAGTCAAGCGTGTTCTTTTACAATCCACAGCCTTCTCCAGAGAGTTTCCTTTGTTCACCATTTGGAAAATCAGCGGTCTCTTTGCTTTTAACATGTGTAGAGATGCTTCCACCCACCATCCAGCAGGTTATCATCATAACTTGCTGTATGTAGCCTTCTTTCCAAAGTAGGAAACTTGGGTTTACTTCCCTTCTTGTCTTGAGGTCAGACATGCAGGTTACTAGTCTCTGATGAGAGCTCACAAAAGGATCTTGGTGTTTCTGTCTTTACATCAAAAATCATCACAAAAGTCACCATCTGAAATAAAAAATGAGCTCAGGCAGCAACAGCTTGAACCCACCAGATGCTATGGCTTCTCTTCTGCCTGAAGAGCAATGAATTTGTGTCCTTGAGAAGGAAGATGGACCTCTTTCCCATGTGTGTCTGTGCTCTAACCATTGGGTTATAATATGAAAGACGGACATTGTCACTCTTCTCAATAGAAACTGTCTGTATCTCTACTTAATGAAGTGTGTGTCTGAGTTGGTAAACTGGTAATCTGAAAACATCTGCCAGTTCAACCACCTCAGGGGATGTTACTGTGAAGGTGGTATCAAACAATCAGACAGGAACATCTCTGAGCACGCACAAAAGTGGAATTCAAGGAGCTGCAGAAATGTTTAAATAATCTGAGAAATGCCATAATAGCATAGCCTCTTCCAAGACTTCAGAAGAATATAGGGCTTCGGTCTGAAGTCCTGTTTTATGCATCTAGAGTCTAGATGTGAAAAACTTTAGGAAGTTATAGAAGGATTTCTCTAGCTTAATACTAAGAAAAAGTGTGGATGACCTTTGCAGACAGACTCTGCAGAATTTCAGTCTGACACACAGAGTTTCATCGCTTTCTGGACAATTTTTTTTTTATTTTTTTTTTTAATTGTGTGAGAAATTCTGAGATTCTGAAATTTGCCTTTTTTAAAACAAAATATATTTTTAAATATTTTTTTTTTTAGGGAAATTCTGAGCTTTTCATGCTGATCCTGCTGCTTTGGCATTCATATTGCATTTTTTTCTTTGTATGCTTGCATGTCATTATCTATAGTACATGACAAAGGAGAAGTGAAGGACCCTGACTTTTTTTCATGAAACCAAACATTTGAATACTTTCCCCTGAAAATTTTGACAAATTTGTTGTATTCTTAAAGAAAGTTTCATTTTGTCCAGTCAGCATTCTCCCATGTTCTTTTGGAACACTTTTTTACCGGTTCTAACTAAATTCACATGAGAAAGGTAAAGGCAGCAATATGGCAAACAACGCCTATGATATTTCAGAGAACAACTGCTTGACATTTATATTAGATTTCTGGCCGACTATTACAATATCTTTGATGAGTGAGATCTTGATTTAACTCCACATGGAGGTGCGAATGCACCTCCCAGAGCCTGTGAAGATGCAGTGCCAAGGAGAGAGAGCAGATGGTGTTTGCCTTGTCCCTGCCCCCTGTGTATTACCCAAAGGGATGACAGCTTTACACTGCACCTTGGCTCCACAGAAACCTGATGAGGGAAGATCCCATGTGGTTGAACTGAATGAACCCATCTCCGGCTGCTCCTTTCATAAAGGTGTAGAAAACAAGGCTGGGAGAGATCTCAAGAGACCACATAATCCATTCCCTGCCCCCAGCCGGCGTCAGCAGGTTCTTGGTTGACGCAACATAGTTTTGGGGGTTATGTCAGCTGAGTGTGGTTTCGTGTGCAGTGAGCTGGGGATTAAGGATTGAGAATCTTTGTAAGAAGGTTGGATGTTTATAGTTTGCTTTCCCAAATTAGAGACTAAGCATTCTGGTAGACAATATTAGAGTTTGGGAGTTGCTCTCTCTTATAAAAGGTGAGAAATGGCTGAGCAGCCAAGAAGTGGTACCTTGACTGCAGGATAGGAGCTCTTTATGGCTGTTGAAGAGGTAGGAACCATTGCTTTGCGAAGATGCTCCAGCTCCTGGCTCTTAGAAGTGCATCTGGACTCATGACTTTCAGATAGTTTGTACTTACATACCCTCAGGTGTGCACAAAAGCATTTATTTGAAGAGGATAGGGAGGTGTCAAATACACTGTAGCCCCCAAACAATCCTGTAGCTGCAGCTAAGGCTGCTTCTCTATGCTTTTTTGGCTACTGACAGTCTCCTAACGACAGGAATGTCTTGTAAAGACCAATGACTTCAGCAGTAGCCTCTCCCATGAAGTCACCTGCTTGGAGGAAAGCCTTGCTAAAGAGGTATCTATCTTGCCAGAGAGAGATATTTAGGGTGTCCCTGCACATGGCAGGGGGGTTGGAACTAAATGATCTTTAAGGTCCCTTTCAACTCTAACCATTCTATGATTCTGATTTAATCTCTTATTTGTACCCTGGACCTTTATTTATGTCAACAGATGACAGTGCAAAGTTGAGATGAAATCAGCCCACTGCAAGTAGATCCTTCCTTTACCAGTGAATGTACAAATTGTTGGCAAACAATGATGCAGAGCTTAAACTCAAAGTATTTTCCTCTCTTAATGCATCTGGAATTATCAAGATAAAATATATTGAAGGACTGTTTTTGTGATATTTTCTTTACAGTACTGAGCAAATGAATGCTGCTATGCATGAGAAAATATATGAGAAAATTATAGAATCATAGACTCATAGAATCTTCATGGTTGGAAAGGACCTTTGAGATCATCGAGTCCAACCATACGCACACCAAAAAAAAAAAAAAACAAACCCACAAACAAACAAACAACCTACGATATCTGCCACTAGAGCATGTCCTGAATTGCCAAAAACGATCCACAAAAAATGCAAATACAATAAATCTGTTAGGTATTTTCTTTCTGTTTTTAAAAAAAAAAAAAAAGTTGTGTATGCAAAATTTAAGGATCCTCCAAACATGTTTTTATCTTTTTTGTTTTCTCTGCCTACCTACTGAATGATTCACTTACATTTCAAGGAAGTGAGACTTTAGATTGTGAACATCAGACACCACATAAGGCAGAGCCTTTGTCTCTATGCAGGCGGGAAGGTAGGTGGATCCATGGTCCTAGCTGAGGTTGATACTGCCGCCTTTGTTGGGTTATGGGGTGATGAGTGCCTGATGGTGATTGCAGAAATTTCTCCACATTTCTAAAAAAAAAATAAAAATATAATCACCATCATGTCTAATATGTATGCACATGTGTAAGTGTACCAATTTTCTGGAGGTGGGAATAAGCTTAAAATTGTTATAGTAATCAGTATGGGCTATATAGTGACTTAAGGCAGAGCCCTAAGCAAGGGCTGGTGCATAAACTAAAAAAAACAGGTTGGATTTTATTTCCTTCCCTTCATTTCCTCCTCCTCTCCTCCTCCCCCTAAGGAAAAACAGGGAAAAAAAGGCTAATTGCAAAATTTTCCTCCAGCCCTTTCTGAGTGTCATCATATCTCTGAACAGAAGTAATGAGACATTTTGGCAACAGTGGACTCTCTTTCTCTCTAGGAACTCATCCTTTCTAGTCCCCAAGGGCTCTCAGACTCCTCAGCTCTTTCTAGCTCCCTCAGGTCACTTCCTTCTGCTGCTACTTCAGATCGCTGTAGACATATGTGTTGTCTTCCCAGGCAAGGGCAACCTGACAAGTCCTTGGCATATTTGCCTATATATGTCACATCTTCATTATCTCAACCCTGGTGCAGCTCTCTTTGGGCATCTCCACCTCCTTTTTTCCCCTACCTTGTTTGCATAGGTATTTATACCTCTTTTTATACTACTATGGAATAGGGGGACATGTTGCAGGGTGGACTCTACTGGCTCAGTTCACCCAGTTTGTGCCTGGGACATCTGTGAGATGAGGCAGCGGATTAAAGCCCCCATCTATTGCCCACTGGTTTCAGCGAATGAAGAGATTACAATTATTTTTGGCTGCCCAAGTGCCACACAGGGAAGTCACTTCGCTTCTTTTTCTTTGCTGGGGCGCTTGGTACTTTTAGGCACTTAACTGAGGGATCTAAATCACAAGCCTGCTCACTCTGAGCTTCCCAAATAGTCACAGAGAAAGAGAGATGGGCACACTGGAGGGAAATGTGTATCTTGTGGGTGATGACTTACCCTCTGGAGTTGCCTGTATCTCCCTGTAGGGAGATGCTGGGAGAAAAGGCTCTTTTTGCCTCCAGTTACATGTTGTGGATGTGGGTACTTGTTTCAGACAACAAACTGACAGGCATGTTACATTGATTTGTTTACTCTTTTTTATGATAAAAATGATCATGTACCATGAATCATTCAAAGTTACATGAATCGCTTTGCTGTTCTCACTGTCTGACCTTTTTCATTTGATCATTGTTGATTCTTCCATTTACAAGAAGGAATCAAAAAGTCATGCTAAGGTCAAATACAGTTTATTTTAGAATTTAAGATCCCATACTAAAGGAAGAGAAAAGTTCAACTCTTCATCCATCTTTGAGTGCACTCAGTGGGTCACACTATTCCTACATCAAACCGAGATATTTTTTTTTTATTAAATAAAAAAAGAAAAAGAAAAAAAAAAGATTAAGCCTGGAGACTTAGTTATTGCTAGTTCCCTAGTCACATCAGTTAGCAACATGGGATTTAAGGTGTCAGAACGACAAAGAACAGTTCAATTTGTTCTAACATTGCACCTATACTCATGTACATATTAGACAGCTATAAAATCTCAAAGAGGTGCCATTTGAAACGATCTGTGTTAAAAGGGGGCAATTAGTGGGCAAGATGAAATGAAGGTACTGTTGTAATTATTTCATATCTTGAAACAAAAAGGAATGGCTGAGCTGTAATTTCACTGTTAAGGAAAAACAAGTCTTCTAGAAAAAAAAAAAAAGAAACTTTTCAGAACTAATTGCTTGGCTCTAATTAGAGAATGTAACCTTTGGAGGAATAGTGGCTGTTGAAACTCCAATTTTATTTGCATATATTAATATGTACATGACAATTACACCCCCAGAGAAAGTACAGCCTGTGCCCCAAAAGCCTAGTTTTAAATTTAGAAGCAAGAAAGAAATTCTAAACAACTTAAGAACATTTCAGTGCTTCTGTAGACTTACGATCCATTTTATGAAAACTTCTGAGTGCTGAAATGACAAATCTAGTTGTCATTCAAGGTTAATAAAATATACACATACATCTAAATATGCAGGTATACATGAAAGTTCTTAATATTTAGTCTGTATTCACAAAAGATGTTGGTAAGAGGATTTTCCCATCATACCCAGCAGTAAATACAGGGATGTAGAAAACATTTCTACCATTTCTAATACCAGAGTTGATAAATGTGGGTAAACACGAGAGAACTTAGGGAACTTGATGTTGAAGCTAGGGCACTCCAAACATTAAAATGTCACTACAGCTTTGTTGAAATGTCTTCTAAAAGTCTAGAATGTCACCTGGTACCTCTACACTACTAACATTGAAACCTTGATTACACGGGTAGTGAGCATAAGAGATTAAATCCGTTATAGAGGGAACATCAGGGTCGCAGGGTTGCAAGCAATCAGACAGGATCCAAACACCACACTGAAGGCAAAGTCTTTCTGCTGTTTCTTACCCAGATTTGCCCTATAAAATGTTACAGAAAACACAGGAAACAGTGTGAATGACTAGTCAAGAAGATAAAAAGAAATCAGGGTCATCATTGCCTTGCTTAATAGACAGTCTAAGAAATGTAGAAAAGGGAATATATATGAAACTTCTACTAGGTAGCAATTGGCAACTCCATTTGGATGGAGCTCTAGAAAATTTATTGCATGGAACAATTTTGAGGTGAGTAAGGACTGAACAGTAGTTTTCCCAACATATCTGCAAATTCTCTGGTAATTGGATATTCTTATGCCCTTACAACATTTGAAACTCTTTGACATATCTTCCTCATTTTTTGGTTAAGTATTCTGGCTGCTGTGGCGCAGAGGTGGAGCAGAGCTATTACTTCCAATAATCCAAGTTGGTGTTGCAGTTCACCGAGCACCTGGTCATACATACGCAATAAGTTAGGAATATTCTCATGTATCTATGTGTGAATGTTTAGCAAACCAAAATATATTACTTTTGAAAATCAGGCTGCTTCTTTCAATGCATATAAGTGAAACCAAAGTTTGTGCCACTGTGTTTGAGAATCCTGGTCAGTTTTTTTTAATTAATAAGGGCAAAATTCTTTCACAGGCAAACAATGCACAGCTTGATTCTACACTAGGCTTCAGAAGTATAATCAGGACACACATTACATTTATCCTAGTACATTAAAGAATTGCAGGGCCATCAGCAGAGGCACTGGAAACCAGTATTCAGCTGCCAGCATGGTCCATGGCACACTTGGCAAGAACTCTCCCATTTTCTGAAATGGTTTAGGAATTAATATGGTCCAGGGATTTGTCCCAGCCTGGATGTTGTGCCTTTCCTTTGGGATGCAAAATTCATTAAGAGTTTGAGTATAGAGAGATGGTAACTTCTGATCTCAGGGCCGGAGAACAGACTTGTGCTCTGTAGCCAGAGTCTTAGACCATCTTCTCATTGGGAATTTCACCCTGAATGAATGTGAAGGACTTTAAATTCCTTTCCTAATGATACAGATTAATGGCAGGCATTTCTTTAATAATCTAGATGGCAAGCTCACCACTGAAACAATTGATCTGGGCGTTGCTTTAAAGCAGAATGGAAAAGTTGTTTTCCATGTGAGTGGGACATGGTTTTTCAATGGCCAAATTCAGATAAGAAGAGGCAGACTGAAGTGGACATTTCTAAGATGAAATATAATATCTACATTTTATGTTCAAAGAAATACCTGATTTAAGTGAATCATAGAACCATAGAATGGTTCTGGTTAGAAGGGACCTTAAAGATCACCTAGTTCCAAGCCCCCTGCCCTGGGCAGGGACATCTCCCACTAGACCAGGTTGCTCAAAACCTCATCCAGCCCGGTCTTCAACACTTCCAGGAATGGGGCATCCAGAACTTCCCTGGGAAACCTGTTCCAGTGCCTCACCACCCTCATAGTAAAGAATTTCTTCCTGATATCTAATCTAAATCTCCCCGCTTTCAGTTTAAAACTGTTACCCCTCGTCCTATCACTCCACTCCCTGATCAAGAGTCCCTCCTCATCTTTCCTGTAAACCCCCTTTAGGTACTGGAAGGGTGCTATAAGGTGTCCCTGGAGCCTTCTCTTCTCCAGGCTGAACAACCCCAACTCTCTCAGCCTGTCCTCATAGCAGAGGTGCTCCAGCCCTCTGATCATATTCGTGGCCCTCCTCTGGACGCGCTCCAACAGGTCCATGTCCTTCTTGAGTTGAGGACTCCAGAGCTGGTGCAATACTCCAGGTGGGGTCTCACGAGAGCAGAGTAGAGGGGCAGAATCACCTCCCTTGACCTGCTGGCCATGCTTCTTTTGATGCAGCCCTTTCTGGCCTGCAAGCATGCTTTGCTGGCTTATGTTGAGCTTCTTGTCCAACAGCACCCCCAAGTCCTTCTCCTCAGCAGTTCAGCACATTTAATGAGATGTTTAGGACCAGGTCTATTCCCTGTTACAGTGATTCCACTGAAACGGCTTAGCTTAAGTTTCTATACAGGCCAAACTCTGACCGTTGCCAATTTTATTTGCACTGCACACCACTGAAGACCACAGTGAGCCATTGGGAATGCTCTTTTTTTTGCTGGAATCTTGAGGCTTTCAACTGGATAACTTCTTTTCCTAAGGGGAAAAATAGAAATATGAATAAAATAATGAGAGAAATTTATGACAGTACTGCTTCTGAGACACAAATAATGTGTCTTCATATGAAAGTGAAAGCTTATTCATTTAGTAGTGTAAATGATAGCGTGATGTCAGAGTCAGTGTATGGCACAGGGATCATTCACCTCTTGTTACAATCAGTGATTACAGAGGAGTCATTTTGTAGTTCAACAGCATTATTGAGGCTTATTCTCTGTAACAAATGATATCTTTTATTTTATTTTGTGATTATCCAACAGATCACTGAACCATAAAGTGCTGCTGCTCCCAGCTAACAGAAAGAAATACCAGGGCCATATGTCTCTCATGGAACTGTTACTGTTCTGTACATAATTATCATTTTTCTATCTGCCACTCACAGCGTGCAGGTCAGACTCCAGTTACCTCTGATATTTTTGAGACTCTGACAGAAGCGATGGGAGACGGAATTTTTGTAATAATAGATGTAATGACTAATCATTATTCTTTTCCCCAACTCACTGTGAAAGACTGCTTTAAAATTCAATTAAAAATTTCAGCCTGACATCTGCATGATTAGAGCCATTTAGTATAACATCTGACTTGCATAAATATGAATAATATCATCATCATAATAGCAATTTCTATATCTTATTCACTTACTAAAAACAGTAAAGTCCATGATCTTTATACTCAGTGACCATCTCAGGCAAAATGCCTTATGGATTTTGTACCACAAAACTATTTTCATATTTATATTTATTTTAAAAATCGTTGATACGACACATGATGCATTTGATTACACTCCTATTTCTTTCAGCTTACAAAATTTACACTAGCTAATCTGAACTGAGTCCTGTAGTTTCAGAACTGCTCTGTACACATTCTTTTAAGTACGCTTAATGGAATTATTCATTCATGTACACTTCCACATTAACACATAAAAAAATAATCAATACAACCAAGCTAAAAGCAAACTTACCAGTCATCTTTTTCCTTCTAGCACTTACAAAGACAGAACAGAGAAATTCTGGAGTTATTTTATCAACTGCTGCATTTTAGGTCATACCCATTGCAGAAACTTCTGAATCACACAGACAGTAAAATTATTTCCCATTTAGCGAAAAATACTTTAATAATACCTTGTGAAAAACATTTTCCAAGAGCAGCCCACAAAATTAAATGAAATTTTTAAATAAATAAGCAGTCATCTGAAATAAGAAGCCAGACTCAGCTAAAGCAATTTTCTCAGCCCCGTACTAAGGGAGACTGCTTAAAAGGCTGTAGTGTAGACTATTCGAATAGGAACCAAATGCACAATATTATTTAGGAGTTAGTGTATACAGCCTGCTGAAGGATAGGACCGGAAAGGGTATCTTTAGGCCAGTGGTTTTGAGGACCATGTGCTGGAAAGTTTGTAAAATATTTGCTCACAGGTCTGAGCTACGGGAGCTTGGCAATAGAAAGAAGACACACCTGAAATATTTGTAACATTTTAATTTATAAAGAAGAGACACAGGACCCCTTATAATATCACCTGGGATAATCGATGAGCACATGTTTTTCAGGAGACCATGTTCAGGGCTTCCAGAAGACTGAGAGTAAGCTCAAGCCAGTAGCACCTGCACTCAAGAAACGTGTTTTAGCCTGGGAGAAAAAAAAAAAAAAAACAAACCTGCTTGATTTTGATACTCCTGAATATATCCTGGGAGCAATTTTATTCCATTTGTCCAAAGGAGTAAAATCACAAGGCAACGAGCCAGCTGGAGAGACAGCTTGAATGAAAATTGAAACTTGACGCTCTGGAAGTGAATTGAAAGAAGGTAACATTACATCCTGAAATATTTGAATAAAACCACATAAAAAGATAAAATTCAGCGTCTGAAAATTGGGGTGCAGCAAAATTCTCTACTGCTAATTCTTTCTACTCTTGTTGTTAGACAGCTTCTTCCATTTCCCAGCCTGTATTTAGTTTATAGTCATCACAATAAAAATGTCCATTAGCTTAACTATTTTTTTCTCCCCGATGTATTTGCAGACAGAAGTCATCCCTGTGTTATCTTCATTGCAAGCAAGTCAAGCTATACCTAATGTTAACAATGTAGTTTAAGTGACTAAATTAGGAAGCTGTCCCTCTGTAGTCTATAGCTACATCCACACTAGGAAAGTAAGAGGGCCAGGGCATGACCAAAATATGATTGCTAACCTCATCCCTGACATGGTTTACTTTGGGCTAAGTCACATGGTGAGCAGTACAGTGTTTAGCACAATCCAGAGGCAACTGATTTACCAGTATAGATTTAGCCAACATGATCAATGTTAAAAACCCCTGATTTCTCTGAAATATAAACTAGATATTTTGATTCTGCTCTGAAAGATCCTACCTCTTCGGGACTTATTCAAAGCTTTTGACACTGTCCTGCTTAACATCCTGGTCTCTAAATTAGAGAGACATGGATTTGATGGATGGACCACTCAGTGGATAAGGAACTGGTTGGATGGCCACATTCAAAGGGTTGCACTCAAAATCTCGATGTCCAAGTGGAAACAAGTGACGAATGGCATCCCTCAGGGGTCAGTACTGGGACAGGTGCAGTTTAACATCTTTGTTGGCAACATGAAGAGTGGGATCGAGTGCACCCTCAGCAAGTTTGCCGACAACACCAAGATGTGTGGCATAGTCAACACACTGGAGGGAAGGGATGCCATCCAGAGGGACCTGGACAGGCTTGAGAAGTGGGCCAGTGTGAACCTCATGAAGTTCAACCAGACCAAGTGAAACATCCTGCACATGGGGCAGGGGAATCCCAAACACAAATACAGGCTGGGCAGAGAATGGCTTGAGAGCAGCCCTGAGGAGAAGGACTTGGGGATGTTGGGGGATGAGAAGCTCAACATGAGCCGAGAATGTGCGCTGGCAGCCCATAAATCCCCCACAGCCTGGGCTGCATCCTCAGCAGTGTGGACAGCAGGGCGAGGGGAGGGAATCTGCCCCTCTGCTCTGCTCTGGGGAGGCCCTGCCTGGAGTACTGTATCCAGCTTTGGAGTCCTCAGCACAAGAAGAACATGGACCTGTTGGAGCAAGTCTAGGGGAGGACCACAAAGATGATCGGAAGGCTGGAGCACCTCTGCTATGAGGACAGGCTGAGAGAGTTGGGGTTGTTCATCCTGGAGAAGAGAAGGCTCCCGGTAGACCTTATTGCAGCCTTTCAGTACCTAAAGGGGGCATACAGAAAAGATGGGGACAAACATTTTAGCAGGGCCTGTTGTGATATGACATGGAGTAATGTTTTTGAATTGAAAGAGAGTATCTTTAGACTAGATATAAGGAAGACTTTTTTTTACAATGAGAGTCATGACACACTGGCCCAGGTTACACAGAGAGGTGGTAGGTGCCCCATCCCTGGAAACGTTCATGATCAGGCTGGTAGGGGCTCTGAGTAAGCTGATCTGGTGGAAGATGTCCCTGCTCATTGCAGGTGGGTTGGGCTAGATGATCTTTAAATGTCCCTTCCAACCCAAACCATTCTATGATTATATGACACCACCCTCTTCAAGAGACCAAGAGCAGTGGAACTTCCTGATCTCCAGATGATAAAGACATGAAGTCTTTATTTTACTGAAGTTACACAGAGGCAATTTTCTGAACTGCCTTGACAGTCAATAAGGGGAGAAAAAAACATCTTTGGAGGGCAGATAATCTTGCTTAATCATAGTATCATAGAATGACCGATCTTTCAAAATATCTAGATTTCTTTACATTTTATACAACAGTTTTAATTTGGTTCTGAAAATAGAAAAGATAAAAGACCAGTGTCTTGTGCTGATTTATATCCTGGGATGCTGCAGGGTTTGAAAATCGGAAAAATATCTTGGGTCTAAATCCTTCAGGGTCAAATCAGCAGCCTTTTCTGTACCCTGCAAGCTGATACTCAAATGAATAGTGTCTTTCAGCTCTGCTACAGCAGGCAATACATAGGGGTTTTTTCCCATTTAGCTATGGAAATGTGTTTAAATTAATCTCTGGTGTGCCTCCATGCATTCCTGTGAAGCTATATCAGGCATATGATTGGCTCAAGGGACCATATTCTTAGCTTCTATGGAATGGCATCTCTGTCTTTAGTGAATCTACACAGATTTACACACCTCTCTTTAGCCACTGTAGAGCTACTGAGTATTTACAGATTAGTTTAAGTGAATAACAGAACTGTTCTAAAGTCTCCCACAGTTATGTGTTCCTACACCTATTAAACATCTATTTCATAGCTGAAATAAGGATCAATGCCAAATTTACCATTATAACAGTTGAGGTAGGAAAAGAATTATTCAGTCTACTCCAAAAACAGAGCCTGAAAAATCAGAACTGACTGAGAATCCGTGTTACTAGTAGTGAAAATGGCAGGGTTTGAAATTTAAAGTACTAAAAAGAAATTGCAGAAAACCCAGATTTTTTCATCTGCAGTTGTTTCATCTGCCCTTTATAATCTGATTTAAAGTGGTCTGCTAATGGATAGTGAATTGGTTTCCTGAAATAGCTAATGCAGTAGGTATGGATTGCCAAAATGAATAACATTGTCCTTCCTTAGCATCAGATGTAGACACTGAAGATAGGTACCACTGAATATGGCTGTACCCTGTGTTGCATTAAACGCAATTTCTGAGAATTTCAGAAACATTCCAATGTCATCTAGCTCAACTCCTGCTAAAGTTAATGCCACCATCAGTAGTTGCACTGAGACCAGACTACAATGCCAAAATTGTAACCATAAAGAAGATTAACAGACTCCAATCCTGAGAAGAGAGTCAGTGATGTGTGCCTGAGTCAAATCATTCCTTTCCTCAACTTTATTTGCATGGACAAAAAACTTCTGCCTGTCTTGTTTTTTTATCTCAATTTTGAATGCTTACTTGCAAAGTAGTTTTCTTTGAAACTAGTGCAACTATTTTTGTGCATAGCTGAGCATCCATGAAGGACATCCTTTATCTGGTTCTACAGTTTCTATACCTGCTTGATCACCATGATATGACCCTGGTATTCAGGAAGCAAACTTGGCATAAACACTGGAGATTCTGGCTCAACTGCTCCCCAGCATAACGAAGACTGCCAGCTTTTGGCCCCCGAATACTTTGTCTCAACAATTCAGCGACTCCAATATAACTACCAGTCTGCCTAGGAAAATGTCTAGAACTCACCTAGAAGAATACCAGACCACACCTGGTCCTTGGACTGCTGCTGTCTTCATTCTGATTTTCTGTCCCTGGTGTGGAAATAGCAATAAAACCCAAGCCAGTGTACATCAAGGCTTTGTTGCTTCTGCTCACCAGACAAGCACAAATACAAACCAAGGCATCCGTGCATAAAAAAGGTTATTGTTTTAATTTTATAATCATGTATAGCCAAGTAGTACTTGGATGCTCTCTTTCAGAGCATGCAGTTCCTCCACTGGGTATAAAGACGGAATATTATTAGCTATTTCTTTTTGTGAAATCATTTATATGTATAAATTGCAGCAATACATGGACCAAACTACACCATTTACTAAAAAAAAAAGCATATGCCAGATGATCCCACTATTATAAGTGCATTTAGCTTTCCCCTAATACTTTGAGTGCTGTCATTAAAACTGAAGCTACAGCAATATTTTAGCCATCTCTGTACCTAGAAGATTTCTCTATTACTTTGTCCATGAACGTTTTCCTTGGATGATTGGTTGACAATATCTAAAGGATAATTTTAGGTCCTGAAGAATTAAACACAGGTCTATTTTTATGAGGTGGGACAGATTGGAAACAGTTTTTTCTCCTTGTTCCAATGAAATTGGAAATGAAAAGAATGTGTGTCATATGAGGGACAAGTGTCATGAAGCCCATCTGAATTATACTTCATACCCCACTTTATAGCCTAATGTTCAACTATATCCATTTTTTCTGGCAGTATTTTGCCCATCAAAAACAAGTTATTGACACTTATGTCTCAGATATAAATCAGATCCGGCAGTAAAAGTAAAGAAGGTGGTTTCAGAGAGAGTCGATGATGGGGTAGAATAATGTATTTGTTTTTTTCCTCTAGGATATCACTTTAATATCACCCAGAAACAATGGCAGAAAATCATTCCAATTAAATGGTCTTAAAAATAAGATATAAAACAAATTCAGGTGATCTCATTCTGTTGTGTGTGTCAGAGTAGACACCACAAAATTGAGCAGAAATAGTTTAAATTTAGCTGTCTTAGCATATGTGTACAAGGACTGAGAATGTGGAAATTGGATTTGCTTCACTGGAGTCAATTAAGAAGGACTCTCAACAAGGTAGGGTTGAAGTGCATTGACAGGGCACTGGGAATACTTCTGGTATTGATTGGCACTGGCTTGGGTACAAATAAAGCAAAGCATTCTGGTTTCTGACATTCATTTTCTATAACGGAGAAATTACACTAATGGATAAAATGATAATGAAAAAGGGAATGCAGAGAATAGGAGTTCTCCATGGAGATATATTCCCTTCAGATGTTAAGCTGCAACTATGCCCTCATTATAAAAGATTTTGCTGCCTAATATACAGCTCCTACTTTTTTTCCTCCTGTTACAGTGACCTGTGCTTATTGCTCTGTCTCCTTAACCTCTCAGAAGTTCTTTGCTTGTGATGGCAGAGCTTAATGAGGTCAGCAGTTCCTGTTGCTCTATGGAAGAGCAGTGCCTCAAAGCCCTACCTTCTCCTGGTAGTCAATGTCTTTGATGCTACTTAATAGGAGGAAATGTTCATTCGTGTCTATTTTCCAGTTGGAGATGATGAAACAGTTCTGCTTCATATTAGATCACCTTTTTTCCTCTGAAGTGTGTGTGGAGGTAGGAAGGACTAACAGCTATTCCTTCTCCATCTTCCAGAGAATTAGGTTTGGAAATCATAAAAATGCCTTCTTTTTTTTTCTGATCTCTTTGACATTTATGAGAAGTCTGATGATACTAGTATCATCAGCGTGCATCTTAAACTTCAGTTTTGACCAACACAACGCACAATTTCTTCCATTAGGATTTTCCTTAATGGTACAACCAATGAACCTGAGTGTACATCTGCCTGTCTCTGAGTACAACCAAATGAAGCTGTATGAAATCTGTGCTACAAAGGTGGCTGTTGCAAGATGCAAGATCGGAATACTTTTCCCCAAAATAA
Source organism: Larus michahellis (assembly GCF_964199755.1). Lineage (NCBI taxonomy): Eukaryota > Metazoa > Chordata > Aves > Charadriiformes > Laridae > Larus > Larus michahellis. The sequence goes on from NC_133898.1 coordinate 126,690,229, forward strand.
TTTGTCTGCTAATCTCGTTACCTGTGGTGATATTATGCCCTGTAACAGGTCCTTTGCAGTATATCCTTCCCAGGCTTCTATTTCTAATTAAAATATTTACTGCCATAATTATAAATGTGTTCTTTATTTATGCCATGGCATATTTATTTATGTTAAGCGTTCAATTTATCAAAAACTGTATTGTGTGATGCTCTCTGATCCCAGGTTCCAGAGACAATTTTTTCCCTTTAACACATTGATCTTTTTTATATTGGGAGATTTCATAACTTTGTACCCTATCTTATACATCCATTATTTCTGTGAAAATTCTTCCAGCATGCTAATAGTTCTTGTCCCCAGTGACTCAAAACTCTTCTTGCACTGAGAACCACAGCCTTTTCTCACTCTTATCAACTTTAGCACAAAAATGCTATTTGCTTCAGTGCCCTGGAAACAGAAAGGCTCAGGAATGACTTCTGTGGCTCTAGGTTTTCATGAATGGTAATAAGATATGATGCCCCTAACAGAACACAAACTATAATTTTCTAGAAGTACTGGAGGGAAGAGGCAGGTGCAATACTAAATCCATTATAAGATTAAGTTTCGTAACTTTATGTGACGTGCTTGAATTAATTAGGAGCAAATGAGATTTGATGAATTTCCTAGTCCTATGTCTGCCTTCACTAATCTGCCATAGTACCTGAAAAACACCTCACAATTTTTTTTTTCAGTTTTCCTCAAAGCATGTAAGGTGCTTTAGATCCTCTTTAAATATTGCCAATTCCTGTTTTGGATTGGGGATCTGAGGGACACACACAGGGTATCTTCTCAAAACATCCAGCTTGGCTATGGCAAGCTATATTGACAAAACAGGTGACTGCCTCCATCAGGCCAAGCCTAGCTATATACTTTGCTGCTCCAATACTGACCTGACCCATAGGTTTGGCTTCGTGTCTTGATCTTGGACCTGCTTTGTCACCTTGGCCTTGACTGGTTGTTTGGATTCTTGACTGAACCTCATTATCACTACCACACCTGCTCTGCATACTTTACTCAAGTGCTGTGTCACTGCCACTTTTGTTGGTGAAATCACTGTCTCTGCCAGCCTTGCTATCACCCTGGCTTCTGGCTCCTCTTCCCTTAAGAAATGCCTCCCTTGTTTTTCTCTGGTATTTAAGCACCAAGGGAATTACCTGCCCCAATGTAGACACACTAGTTGATTTTGAGTGTTCCTGGGATTGAGAGCCCAAGAGCATGCACTCTGAATACTTTTCTGAGGCCCAGCAGCATAAAATCTGTTCTAACTGACATTTAGGAAGAGTTAGAGAGTATGGTCTGGACCAAAGTGATTTTCCCAATGTCACACAACAAATAGTTGGCAGCTCAGAGACTGCCCTCCTCATTTCCCAAATCCAGGGTTAACGCCTGAATTGCTGGGATGGCCTTTCCACCCAGTTACAGTAGCTTCCAAGACTGCGCAGTTTCTTAGTTTTCTTACCTGCTATTCTTCGTGTACACACAGACATACAGAAGATGGTTAGATATCTGCAATACTGTAGTATAAAAGTGAAAAATGATACAATTAGGGAGAATGTTAAATTGTACAAGTCATCTCTTATATATGGACTATTTTAAGGATATAGGTATTAATGGCTCCCTATCTTTGAATGAATAATTTTCTTTCATCAAACACAGGTGGGTCAACTGTCTTTAATCAAGGAGTCATGACTTGTAAAAAGGCAAGCCTAGCCTGTTTGTCCAGGTAATTAATAGTAATTTGGGTATTTTCTGTTTGAATATTGGAACTAATTATTTGAATTTCATTTCTTAGTTGTTTAATGATTCAAGTTAGTTTTTCAAAAGAAGATAGTACTAAGCACTTTGAAGGAGTTAGTCAACACCAAGGTTAAAGTCATAAAAACAATGAATTAGGAAGCTAGTGATGCTGCTGATCAAGTTTCAGCTCCAATACCTGGGGCATAGCCAGAAGTTATAAGACGATGGATGATCAGGCTAACACCTGCCATCTTCTAGCACAAGGAAAAAGGACTTGTTTCCATATAACTTCTTCTCAGTGTATTCCTACATCTTTCACAGTTAACCTTTTTCACAATTTTGCAAAGCATGGTAGTCAGGTAAGTGAGCTGAAGAGCTTCTTTTGCATGGATGTTTTAATACTGGCCTTGTTGATGGTTTTGACCTGAAGCCAGTTGAAGTCAGCACCCCAGTGACACCAATGAGGAAGTGAACGTGCAACAGTGAAGGTGATAAGGTTGGGATTAAACAATGGTATCTCTTTGCTTTTTTGTGCATTGACTTGATGGATACTAAAATGAAAAGACAGTGAAGGTGGAGCAAGGAAGGACAGAAATAAAAAGGAGAGAAGAAAAAGCAGATAAGGAAAGGAAGATGATGGCATGAGAACAGAATCTGGAACCTGAAAGAACAGAATCAGAAAAAGATTGGGGAAGGCCAAAACAAAAAGCTAATGACAGTTACAGAATTACAAATATGTTTATATGAGAATGGTGGGTGGCTTTATCTGACCACTGTCACAGATAGCATAGGCACCTACATTTAAGGTACCACTACAAATTTCTTTTAAAGAAAAATAGGCCAAAAAAAACCTCCTTTGTTGTGATTCATTTCATGCTACTCTAGGGATATTATACAGGTCAGGCAGTCATGTCCTTTTCCAGTGGCTGTAAACTGGCTTTGATTTAGCCTGAAGGTGGACATTGACACTGCAGATGCCTAAAGCTAGAAGGTCGATCTACTCATTTATTTATCTGCTTGTATTATTTATATTAAGCTCTTGAAATGTTGGAAACACAGGCAAAATATCAAGGTTCTTGCACGTAACACCATCATATTTGTTCCTAACTGGGTAGATTTGTCTTCTCAGTTTGCCCTAGAGGTGCTGTGTATGAACTCCAGAGGCTCTAGTGACCTTTGAGCTCAAGAAATTGCAATGGAATGAAGAATCCTCATGTGTTTGGCTTTGGGTTTTGGATGAAGCAAGAGGGGCGGCTAGAGGATGTATTTAAGGTTCCACTGTGCTCCACATGAGCTACTCTGTGTGCTTTTCCCCTCATCTATAAATACAACAGGATGTGTATACCGGAGAAAGAGAATGACTATTCTCATCAAAGAGCAATTTTGTCCCAAGAACCATTAGGTGTAAAATGCCCATGAGTATATTTATCATGGAAATCTGAAGTAGGCAAATAAAACATCAGAGGAGGAAGGTTTTGGAACAGCCCTACAGTACAAGTACCAGAAGCATAAAAACACCCCCAAAGCATAATTATTTTTTGGATGGAACTTGGTACATGTATTCTGGGGATCATAACATACTTCTGCAATAACTGGGGAGGAAGCTTCGAAATCCATGTCTTCCAATCCAATATTCCTAGGTTCATACCTATCTGTCTTTGGAGAGAAATGTAACACCTCTGTGGTTTCCAAGGGAGGCAGTGTAACTTCCATTAGGAACAGGATTGGACCAATTCTGTGAATGTTATTTGCAATAATTTTTTCCTCTCCTGTTTCCCCCATGGATATGTTTGCATTTTCAGATGCCAGTATAAAAAAAAAAAAAAGGAAAAGAAAAAAGAAAAAAAACCCACATCTCTACCCAGTAGGGACCTCCCTCATTCTCTCTTCTGATGTTTAGTTTCTAATTTGCACTTTTCATACACCCAGAAGCAAATGCCTGTCTGACACAAAATAAAACAAGATGCTTCAAGTGCTGTTTGGTTCTTTAGGAAGAAAATAATTTTTGAAAATAAAATGTACTCACCAAACAACCCACCAATGCCCGCTGACACTCTCCATGGTGTGTCTGACAGAGGCAAAATGTAGCACAATGCAGAACAAAGAAGCATTTTATATGCCTAGCAGAAATTTTTAAAAAGCTTTTTTTCTTTTCTTTATTTTTCCCTAGGAAATTATCATAGATCTTAAAAAAAAAAAAGAAAGTCCGTGCAAATACTGAGAAACTATTAATTTTAAAGGTGGGGAAAGGAGGGGCTGAAAATAAGATAGCTTTTCCCCTTGTATTTCTAGAAAGAAATAAAAATAGCTTTTCCTTTTGAATTAATTTGCTTTCTTACCCTTCATCCTTTCTTCCCAGTTAAAAAATTATTCTTCATTTGACAGATAGTAGCCATGAGATAATTTTGGATTTTGTTTTGGGGTTTTTTCTAACAGCAGTTTGGAATCTTTGTTTTCAGAGAAGAGGCCCACTAGGCACAATTTGGGACTTGTTATTAAAGACAAACTAACATCCCCCAAAGATTTTCAAACACTTCATGCCAGAATGTGATATTTTAAAGCATTTCCCATTTCACATAATTGGATGCACGTGGCTTAGCAAGAGAAAGACAGTTTCAGCAAATACAAGAATTAATGCAATTTATTCGAGATGGTCTCACAGGAGAGATATAGATTTTATGCATAATTCTGAGGAAGATAAAAAATGTTGAAATCAGTTAGGACTTCTGCATATTGCTTCAAGACCACTGACCTAAGCTGAGGTGGTTGTTATAGACAAGGGTGGAATTTAGAAAAAGTTGTCAAATTAGTATTCATCTTGGGTCCCAAAATGAGCACAATTATCATCACTGGGAATATGAGTTCCATCCTTATACCTTCTTGGGATGCTTAGTCAAATAATTAGTAAAACTATTTCTAATGTTTGCATAATAATGAAAAAAATCCATATTCCAGGGAAAAAACCCTCACGATTGAAATGTCAAAATTCAGTCCTTTAAAACGACTATAAATTACATCCATTGAAGACATGTTATTGTGACATTTGTTAAACTGATTTCATATTTAAAATCTGCCCCTCACGAATTTGGAACCCTGAGGTTAAACCAGTGTTTGACCCAATCATTGGGCCTCTGGAACAAGAAAAGGAAGTTGCTTAGATGTAATAATCTTTCTCTATATTTACATATCCCAATCCCTATGTCAAATTATCATCTCCTGCATATTTTCCGTTTCTCCCTTGAAAAATTCTATAGGATAAAGAAGTAGTATTGCCTTCTTTTTTTCAGATGTGGAAAACAGAACTGTGGATTGTATAGATATGGAATCCTGTTGTTAATGTCAGTAAGAGTTTCGCTATTTATTTCAAGAGAACCAGTACTCCTTCTTTTTTTTTTTTTCCTCAATTATAGAAGCCTAAAGCTACACCAGCATTTTGACATTTTGAGTAAAAAGCAAGTATTTTAGTCAAACAAACATTTTTCTCTTGATGCTGTGCGATACGATTAGCCTCTATTGCATGACTGCTCTGCCAGCTGGAAAGAAAAAAGGGTTAATTGCCTATGAGATTTGAGGAAAAACTACGCCTTCTGTTGAGATATGTACAAAACTACACTCTGAGGCACTGATATTGACAGATTGTGGTGATTTTAAACATGACATTTTAGTTTACTTTCAACTGCAAGTTAAATAATGGGAGATTTCATGATTTATTTTATATCTATCATTTTTCTTGACTCCTTTTGCAAATAAGATTGTGATAACAAGGAATTTTTCACTGGCCCAAAGATGCTATTTTGAATGCTTTCCCCTCGGAGCTTTTTCCATTCCTTGTGGTGCCTTTCTCATCTGGATTTCAGTCCCAGTTACATCATAATCAATCTGCAGGGCTTGAAATAAACTTAGTCTGGTTTAATGGCCTCATAATGGGGAGGAGAGAAGTCATTCACTGCGGAAATTCAGAAAAGGAGAGGATCACAGACCGTGAAACAGAAGAGACACTTTTTTTGTCTGAGTCTCCTAAGGACGTGGAGAATTGTGAACCAGAACCACTGGAGAAACATTTCTAATGTCTCATATTAAGAGATACATTCTTGGTGCTGTTTATCTGGGGGAGAAGGAGGTTTGGAGCCTTTAGGGTTATACCCACATCAATGCAAGCAAAAAGTTTTTTCAATGAAAAAAAGCTTAAAGGAAAAAGCACAATTCCAGCAGACAGCTCTAACAGGAAATCATAGAAGCACAAAACAGTTATGGTTGGAAGAGACCTTTAAGATCATCAAGTCCAACCCTTAACCCAGCACTGCCAAGTCCACCACTAAACCATGTCCCTCAGTGCCACATCTACATGTCTTTTAAGTGCCTTCAGGTATGGTGACACAATCATTTCCCTGGGCAGCCTGTTCCAATGCTTAACAATCCTTTCTGTGAAGAAATTTTTCCGAATATCTATCCTAAATCTCCCCTGGCACAACTTGAGACCATTTCCTCTTGTCTTGTCTCTTGTTACTTGGGAGAAGAGACCTACCCCCACCTCATTACAACCTCCTTTCAGGCAGTGGTAGAGTACAACCAATTTCATCAACGTAAGAGCAAGAAAAACTGCATTTGTGTATGTTTTTAATCTATATCCCAGCACGCTGTAAACTGTAAAAATGTACACACTGTGAAAATTCCTGTTCTCTCTAGGCTCCTTTTCCCCTCCATTTTTTCAGTCCCGCCCTTGTTCGTCTCCTGCTCCCTCCCCGCAAAACCCTCACCTCCTTCCCCCGGCTGGCAATTACTGGGCTAGGCAAAAGGTAGCACAGGCAATGATATTTTCCAGTTCCAGCTAAAAGTGTGCTAGTTAGCCACGAATGCGGCTAAGCAGAATAGATAGCTGCTGAACTCACATTGAAACTTTGTCTGTAACGAGGGCGTTAATTTGGGTGTCTCTCCTTCAGCCAGCTGCAAGTTTTCATGGCATTTGCAGTGGCCAGACACCTTTGAGAAGGATTTGTTTCTGCCATCTTGGTCCAAATTGTCCGATCAATTTGCAGACTGTTGGGCAGAGAGAGGGGTGCAAGTGGGGGAGAGTTTCAGAGAGGCAGGCAAATGGAGAGTGGGATCCTATAAAATTTACTTTTTTATAAACCACATAAAACCCCAAGATATTATGATTCTCAAAAATTATGATTAACCAAAAAAATTGGAAAGTTGGGATACTACTTAACAAAATTGTTTTACAGATATACAAAGAAGAGGTATTTGAATGTTTCAACCCCACACAGCCCATTTAGATAAAAATGAATGTCTTAAATTCCCCCATTAGTAGAGCTTTCATGACTTAATGGGCAAATTTCACCTGACGCAAACATTTACATGAGTAAAAATGTATAGCTTTACCATAAAATCCAAAAGGAATACAACACATAATAGTTGGTATTTTCATGGGGTTTTTTATGCTGACAAAACTTTCAGATTTTTAAGTGTTCACTTAGCAGCCATATTTTTTATATATACTTATTACATACTTATACACTTCCTTAATGCTTGTTTTTTTCCACACAGACACAAACACATATAAAAAAGTATATATAAAAAAAAAATCACACACATGTTTATTATGTAGAAACCTGCATAGACATGAATCCATAGTAATTTCATAGCATTCCTAACACTTAACTCCTTACTTGGATTATGAGATTCTTCAGAAGACAGAAATAAATAACTGGTCTCTTTTAAGAACAAAGGTTGAAGTGAGTATATTTAAAAGCTGCACAGTGTTTTGATGTCATTATAGCAATCAAAGTCAGAAAATCACAGTAACCAAGTAACAAAGAATGACTTCAAAGCCTAAACTGTCTAACGATGATATGACAACTGCAGCAGTTCATCTGTATTTATGCAGTTTATATTATATACACATATATATTTATATCATACATGAAAGTGTGTAATTTATGGCTATGTGGTTAAAAATCAGAAAAAGACAAGGATGCAAACACTAACCTACACTCAGTGTAGGCAAACACTAACCTACACTATACTACATGACAGATATGTGTGTGTGTATATAAATAAACATATATAAGTGTAGATCTGTGGGTGTATAATATCAGTGTGTTGTTGAAAGTTCATCTTCTTTGCTTGTCACTGCTCTTATTCTTCTGCACTTTTATAGCAATGAGTCACTTCTTAGCCTTGCAATCTGCTACTGAAGGCCGTGGAAGTCCAGTCTGAATTTAACTCAAACATCGGCAAGATGTTTGAGATTGGTGCAGGGCTGGGAAACCAGGAGTTTTGGGATCTTTGGCAGTTGGTTGCCAGCTTCCCCTTCTCTGTGACTGAGAGGGCAAACTTTCTCAGTGTGCCAGTTCTTCAAGGTAAGGCTTTCACTTCAGCATATCTATCCGCGGCGATAAAGCCTGACATTGGTGGTGGCTTCATCCAATGCTAATATTACTGCTATCGAAAGATTATCGAAAGATTTATGTTTGTCTTTATTGTGAAAGACTGTGAACATTTATGAGCTTTACCTGAATTTATGACATAAAGGCAGAATTTCAAAACCTGTAAAGCAATTAAGTTAAAGTCACTGGCGTTAAAAGTGTTCCCTGGTTATCAGCATTGTCTCATTTCTGAACTGTGTCATTTCCTGCAACCAGTTTCATTCCTGGGTACCCAGCCTTGAATTAATTGGAAGATTTGCAGGTTACAATGACCTCAAAGGCAGTAGTTGGATAATAGGTTGGCTTCAGCAGCAAAGCCAGATGGTGGATCTCCTGTTCTCCCAATGCACATCTGCATCGTACAGTAATCACTCATTCAGTTGTTCTTATCCAGATGCTTGTGAGACTGCTCAGAGAACTAACCAATATCCACCTGATAAAATTGAGACATCAGCTTGAACTGATTTAAAGGTTAGGGCAGATGAAGTGGAGGAATTAATTGCTGGACATGGATTAAAGAACTCGTGAGTATCAAAGGGCCAAAATAAAGTTTCTCAATGCATCTGTGTCCTTCATACTGAGATTTGGGCAATAGGTCAAACTGCCTTTCTGTCAGGTATTCCACACAGAAAAGTTAAAAGTAATAAGAAATGCGTGAAAGAGTTCTCCCAGCAAACTGTACAAAAGGGAGGATGGCAGAGTTGTGCTTTCTCCCAAGGTGACATGTGACAGTGGAGGACTTCAGCACATGGAAACGCAGACTCAAAATTGCCCTTGTATCAAAAACTATGCTGATTGCTGATGTGTCACTCCAGATGTATTACTAATTTATTTTCCTATTAATTGGGGGCAAAGCACTGACAGCTTTTCACTATTAGTTCAATCATTGTTTTATTAAATTAATAGTAATTAAGTACTTTCCATCTTCATGATGACTGTTAGACCCAGATATCTATGACAGGTCATTAGTTGCAGAGAATAATGGTCAGGCACTAATACTAAGCAATGAGATTGCTTATTCATACACTGCAGAGGTTAGAATTAATAATAATGCTAAATTGAATCTCATGAATAATTCATACAGAAAAATCCAAAACAATTTTCTATGGTTGCCAAAAGAGATATATTTTTAAGAAATAAGGGCCAAATTACCCTTTGCTTCACCTGGGTGTAATAATCAGGAATAGAACTATTTGCCAGCAGGCAGAGGCAGAGGCTTGGGAAAAAGTGAATGCTGAAAGAAATTTGGGATGAGAGTAAGCAGCAATGTTGTTACATGCTTGCCATGTGATATAGCAGAAAATAAATAAATAACACAGACCAATGTGATTTTGGAAGCATTAAATCAAAGAACCAGTGGAGATTAGTATGCTACTATTAAATACTCATGAGAACACACCTGAGATACCTGCTTGAGGCCTGCACTCCTGGGAAAAAAACAGAAATGCCAAGAAAAATGAGAGTTGAAGGGATTATTAGGCGCTGGAGGAAAAGCAGTTATTTGGAGATCATGTAATTATGGAATAATTTGGAAGACAGGAACATTTTTAAAGAGAAAGGTGTGATTTTCTTGAGTAAAATTATTTCTTGGTGGGTGTGCTTATGGTTGCAGGGAGTCAGAGCCTCCTGAGTTTATCAATACTGTCTACAGTTGTGTGCACGTGGGCTGCACATTGCCTCAGCTGCCTCCGGGGGAAGATGAGCCCTTAGAGAAAAGGGAAAGAAATAACACCATGGGACTGTGAGGGTGGTGAGACACTGGAACAGGTTGCCCAGAGAAGTTGTGGATGCCCCATCCCTAGAGGTGTTCAAAGCCAGGCTGGATGGGGCTTTGAGCAGTCTGGTCTAGTGGGAGGAGTCCCTGCCCAGGGCAGGGGGTTGGAACCAGATGATCTTTAAGGTCCCTTCCAACCCAAATCATCCTATGATTCTATGGGACCATGTCTATACAAAGAGGTCGTGATTCTGTTCCAAAATCTTATTGATTACTTCCTCTGCTGCATTTTTCCTCTATGTAAAAGAGATACAGACATAGCTGTTTTCCTATAGCGTGAGCTAAATACATCAACTGGACGTGTGAACCAAGTGGAGGTCAAAGTGTTGCTCAGGTATGATTTGACTGCATTGCTGGCAGCTGACCATTCCTGGGGTCATGGTGGCACAAAGGCTGACAACTCACGTATTCTTCCCCTGTGGAAGAAGCTGATCAAACAGGAACTATCGAAAACTCAGCCTCGTTGGGTCACAGGATGCTCAGCCCAGCCCTGTTCTGCAATGGAGCTGTGGGATTCTTGGGAAATCCTCATCGTCTCCTGCTTGTGAGCTCTCTCTTCCCATCTTATTAAGATCTTCTGACTCTGAGCTGTGTAAAAGTGTTGGTGGAAGGCTCCTAAGTGCAAAATACTGCTGAATGGCTGTGTCAGGTGGAAACATGAATAAAATAGCTATATATAATACTTGAGGATCACCGGAAGAAAGAATATTTAAGAGGGAGAGGAAAAACAGACAACTAGGAAATGGAAGAAAACTTAAATAACATGGGTGAATCATTTAATCAAAAGTTCTTGACCTAATAAAAAATTGATGCTTTTTGAATTAGCGGGGGAAAAAATTTTGAAAACATGCTGTCAGGGACTCCTTGTATTTTCAGTGGCACTAAGAACTAAAATCTCACTCTGACTTCTAGAAGAGCTCAGAAGTGAGACAGCTGCACGCTTGGACTGGTGTCTAAATGAAGCACCTGATGCTAAGCAAGTGACCTGAGCATTCCTCTGACTGTCACGGGCAAGCAAACCAATGCATGCTATTCGGTACTTCAGAGACAGACAGTACCAGTCTACACTTCTTTTTCTCCAGCAAAACCAATTATTATGCTTCCTTGTTCAGAAACAAATCAGCACAAAACCTGGGTGGGTTGCAAAAGCATTTTCTAAACACGGCTCTCACCATGGCCTCACTATTCATTTGTGTATTAAGCTCCTAATTTTGAGTGCTAGCAAGAGGTTTCTCAAAGTTCACATAGTGTAATTGTTACCTAAGGCTGGGAGATTCTGCTCTGCTTTCTAGGTTATTTAGCTGCAGATAATTTATGAGATTGCTGAGGAGGTTGAAAAATTGTTTCACCTCTCAGTTGTTTATGCTTGCACTGGTTTTACAACATATGGGAGAGAATTTTGCAGTTGTGAATGTTTGATTCATGCTGGCCGGCTGCCTCCCACCACTTGATGAAAAGAAAATCCAGAAGGCTGGAGAGGAGCTTCAGTGGGTTTTAGAGTGTTGGGGCTGGTTTGACAGATAAATATCTCAGTAGTTTTAAAGCGTAAAAGTAATTCTTTAAATCAGTGCTTTGTCTGCTTTTCTTATTTATATGAGGTAGCATTAGTGAAGCTGCACAGGGTATCACAGATCTACATAGACCTACGGTAAGTCAACTAACCAGTAACAGTGTTCTTGGAGTTAACTGTATAGGACAAACCGACATTGGTTCCTGGATTTGTCAGTTACTTCTTATCTCTTTTTGGATATTTTTCTTAGTACCTACCATTTTAATGATCAAGAAATGCCAAGCAGATGGCCCATGAATAACACTGCACAGAAGTACTTATATTGTCATAAGAGAGTTTTTGGGGGTAAGAATGTCATAGCTGGCTGGATCTGGGTTTTAGTCTCTTCTCTGGTAAATAATTTCTGACACTGGTCAACTCAGGACCAGACACGCTTTGGTCTACATTTTTGTGTCTGTATCTCAGATAGATCCTCACAGTCCTAACCACCTGCCTAACCAAAGGGTTTCATGTTATAGCTCAATCTATCTAATGACTAATCCTGCTAAAGGGGAAGATCTGCCCTCAGCCCGCCGTTGCCATCAGCCACGCAGCTGTACCATTCCTTTGCATTGTTTCTGGCATTTATCTGATCGCTCGTTTAGAGTGGATACAGTGCTTACTGTTGGGATTTGGAGTTTTGGGAGGGGTACTTTTATTTTTGTTAGGGTTAATTTTCTAACCTTTAACTTCTAGAGGTGATTCGTGGAGGGAAGGGAGGGATCAGGAGAGTGACACACATGACACAAGGAAAGCATTTAGCCAGAGGCAGGACATAAAGGAAGTAGAAGATGTGATTTGCACTATTGATGTAATTTCCTTGCCTATGACATGAAAATTCTGAAGTACCTGATTTAGGAGCTCAGTCATCAAAATTCCCTTTCTTTTTATGGTGAGACAGCAGCACCTTCAGAAGAGGTGATCCAGATCTGAGATGGGCAAGATCGTCTTTTTCTTGCTGACTCCAAGAAACCCTAAATGTTTAGCAAGGATGGTGAACTCTTGGGAAACTAAACCAAAGTGAGCTGAACTGAGCACTTCAGTTGAAAGCCTGAAGTTAAGTGTCATCTGGACCCTTGCCACCAATGGAAAGTCACAAGGAGAGTGGAAGCTGCTAAGAAAAAAGCATTATTGTCTGCCTCCAGGATATTTTGTAAAAGCAGTTGAGTTACGAGTATACAGCACAACCTATTTTTGGAGTGAGACTCGTGTCTGTATCCTAAGTGATTATACACTGAACTGCTGATAAGATGAAAATTCCACTTCATCTTTTGGGGGGGGGGGGGTGGGAAGCTTAATTGCCTCTAAGGAGCCTTTCAGGTAAGCTAGACAAGGGAACGCACTGGGAAGGCGCTGGGTTTAGATATAATTAGGGTTTCTAATCACTTGGTGGCATCAGACCCTAGGGAATGTTGTGCCAACACACATATTTAAGGGACTTCAGGCATCTCTAGAGCAAGGACAAAATTAAACAGGGCTCATGTAAATGCCAATAACAACAGAATATTGAATTCAAGAGATTACAGAGGCATTTGGGTGCTCAAATCCCTTTTCAGAATGAACCTTTAGCCTTTTTGTGCCAGAGTTCACTTTCTGAAAAATTGAGGTAAACAGTGTCTTCCCGGGTTGAAGGAGAGCTGAATACCACAACGACAGTAAAATCCAGATCCTTCTGTAATAAGAAGTGGAAGACAAAGAAATGGAAAGTTAAAGTTTTTATATCTATCTATTTATCTGTCTAATAGCTGTATTTCCATAAGTGGTCAGAATTTGCAGTTTCCTTTATGATATCTGAGAATCCCCTGTCTGCTGGGATCTTGCAAAAGCTGCTTCCTTAATGTCTCCATAACCTGTTTCCCCATTTGTAAAATAGAGGTTGTAAAACTTATTTTGTCTGGCTGAGCTGATCAGACGGAAAGCACTTCAGGGCAGGGCCCATCTTTTAACATAGAAGAGTATCATATAGGAAAGGTAATAAAAAAGTATCCATCCAAATTGTTTTTAATAGAAAATTGTGTTTTCAACAGAGGATATAGGCGTACAAATCAATTACTATATATTGTAGAAAAGATAATGTAAAACTTGCCCAACATCCCCTGGAGGCTCAGTTATATGGTTACTTGACGTGAGATAGGTTAAGTTACGCATTGTCATTTCTGCTACTCGGTTTCTCTGTTGCATTTAATGAGGATGTAAAAAGCCTCCTTTTGGTACCATTGCGAGGCTTCATTCATGCTTGCGAAACACCTTGAGCTCCTCTAACAGCAGCTGAAAAACTTGATTATTCTGACATGCAAACAATAAAAAGTTGGGGAGTAGGAATCTCCATCTCTCCCTTTAAACACATTTGACTTACAAGCTCTATAACTTTCAAACAAGATTAGCATTATCAATAAATCACTGGGTTCGCAGATGAGAAACGCAACAGAATGCCTTGTTGCCGAGGCATATATAATGACAATAGGTGCCTTAGCAACAGTTATAACTGCGCTGCAACAGATTGTGCCCTAAAGCAGAAAATATCCTGCACACAAGAGGTTATTCAGGTATAGAAAAAAATTAAAAAGTTTAGTTATCATTGTTAACGTTTTGAGTGTAGAGAGATGAAGAGAGCAGGAGCAGGAAGGGTGGGACTGGGGGAAGGGGAAAAGAAGTGGGGAGAAGTGGCAAAGCTCTCAAGTTTTAAGACAGCTCAACCAGCTGTCGGATAGCCAGGCAGAACAAAGTAGAGAATGTTTTGGGAGAAAAGAATCTCTGTTTGCAACCACAAGGGTATCCGTGGGTTCAGTGCTCTCACACGCCACAGAGTCCTGACAACACGTATCTTTTCCTGCGAGTCCCATGCTCAGTTTTCTGACAGCTCACTCTCCTTTTCTCACACATCCTCTCTCTATCCCAGGGCATACCCAGTTCTCTGGCTTGCTCCATCTGAAATCAATGAGAACCTCATCATCTGTGTGCCAGACACGCTCCGAAAGGCTGATTTGCCACCAGTTTTACAGGTGCGGCTCCAGAGAGCGATACAAGAGGAAAAGAAGAGAGAGAAAAAGGCAAGAAAATTAAAATCTCACCAAATTAGACATATATAATGCTGGCATGCTAGTACAAGATTTCAGAAGGTAGACAGACTCTTCAGAAACAGTTAAATAAGGGGCATTGCCATTTTTTGAAAAAAAAAAGGATGGCATTTCAGCTCAAATTAGGAGCTGGTACCAGTGAATGATCAGGGTTAGAATCAGTGGCTAGGGCTGCAGGAGGCTCTGAAGAGTGAAGATGGGCAACACAATGAGGACTGTGGGATGTCCCAGTTGTCCCTTCCACTTCAGCTGCCCAATTGCCTTTCATTTAAAGGTAATTGGGATGCAGTGGAATTATAATTAATACCTGTATGTTCAAAGCAGCTCTTCCTTCAAAGTCCCACAAGTCTATGCTGGGTTCAGTGCTAGATCACGAGTAACTTCTGCAATAAGAACAATTTTCTTTCTATGTTTTAATGAAACCCAGCAAACATACTTTTATACCCTTCTTAAAGCAGAATTGACAGCCTTTGCAGAAGGTTAAATCTCCTTGAAATACATGGTTACTGAGTTATAGAATCGTAGAATTGTTAGGGTTGGAAGGGACCTTAAAGATCATCTAGTTCCAACCCCCCTGCCATGGGCAGGGACACGTCCCACTAGACCAGGTTGCTCAAAGCCCCATCCAGCCTGGCCTTACAACTTCCAGGGATGGGGCTTCCACCACCTCTGGGCAACCTGTTCCAGTGTCTCACCACCCTCATGGTGAAGAACTTCTTCCTAATGTCCAGTCTGAATTAACTCATTTCTAGTTAATTCATTAATCCATTCCCTCTAGTCCTACCATTAACTGACATCTTAAGAAGTCCCTCACCAGCTTTCCTGCAGGCCCCCTTAAGATACTGGTAGGACACTAGAAGGTCGCCTTGGAGCCTTCTTTTCTCCAGACTGAACAACCCCAACTTTCTCAGTCTGTCCTCATAGGAGAGGTGCTCCAGCCCTCTGATCATCCTCGTGGCCCTTCTCTGCACACATTCCAGCACACCCATATCTTTCTTGTAGTAGGGGCTCCAGAACTGGATGCAGTACTCCAGGTGGGGTCTCACGAGAGCGGAGTAGAGGGGGAGAATCACCTCCCTTGACCTGCTGGCCATGCTTCACCTGATTTTTTTTCCAGGAGAGGAAATAGAGCTACCTCTATGTAGCTACAAGACATAGCTTTTCTTTACCTCAGATTTCTTGTGTGACCCAGAGGCACCTCTTGAGGCCTAGATACCAAACCAGGAAGAGGGGTCTGCTTTGTATTGCCTAAATGTTGTGGTTCTCCTCTGCTAGAACTCCTGAACCACACATATCAGCCTCTATAAATCTGGACCCCATTCCTGGGTTTCCCCTTGTTCTGGAGAAAGTTCCTTCACATAAATTGTTCCTAGGATTGTTCATCTGTTTCCTTCCTCTGTGATTTCAGTGAATATAATGGTCAAGCCAAGCATCAATTTTGCAGACACTGACACTTTTTTCAGTGTTTTAGCCCCAAAATGGGGCAGGAGGAGATTGCTTCTACTTCATTCTAAGCCTGTAAAAAGGGAAGATGATTCAAAGTGCCTCATATTCCAGAAGGTTTCTGGAGTGGTGCAATGTCACAGACAGCCTGTAGGTCCTTCCTGTGTTTGCAGTTGCCAGTAATGAGCCAAGCCCCAGCTTGCTGCTCTAGCCAGATAGCATCACTGCTCAGGGATGAATTTCCATCATGAGGGGTGATAATACAGATCTGAGTATCACTGGCACAATAATAATAGCCTCCACCAGGCTGCTGTATTAATTCTTCAAGCGGCATCAATAAAAAAAGAGCAAAGCTCGCACAGATAACTCCTCTGGGACACTGGGCCCTGAGGGCAAATGAGAAATTACCCTCATCTCTGCTTTGGCATCCTACATTGCTTGCTCTCCATGGCTCTGTGCTGTTCCAAGCCTTTTTCTCATCACATGTCATGGCAAGAAGGGCAACTGGAGATGATGGAGACAGATGAATATGCTAGGAGAGAGAATCAATCCTGATATGAGGTTGTAGCTTAGTTTTGGACTGCAGCTTTTTTTGACTAATGCTCAGAACAGAAAAGGAATCCCAAAATGCTGTTGGCACAAATGGCACCTGCTCCTCAAGCCATATCAACCTTCAAAACCTGGATTCCTGCACTGCTCGTGTAGTGAATCAACCTGATATTTTACAAAGCTGAATCACATTGTGCGCAGCTTCCCCTAGAACTGCTATTACAAGTATTGTCATTTGGAAACAGGTTTTAGATAAAACACTTTGACCTTGGAAAAAAAACCTTCATACCCTCCAGCTAGATGGAGTGGGGCCCACAGCTAACCCTGCCTCATTCTGTTCCCCTGACTCGGCTTCAGTGGGTAAAAGACCTACTGTGGAACTCAGTGAAAACAACAGATTTGCTGCAAACATCCATGGCTTTTAGATCGGACTGAAGACCCTGAATAACTCTTTAAAAATCATTGGTAATATGTTGCATAGCCACCTTTTAAATAAGAACAGTCTCTAGCTTGATCCCATGAGAAAAGCTATGGGGACACTGCAGAAGTTGTAGGTTGGTATTTGCATGCAGCGATGCAGTAGGTACTTCTTCTGTACTGTGAAATGGGTACAAGAGAAATACCCTGTTTTTCCTCACCAACATAGTGACTTCAGGCACATTTGAGGAATATTTCATTTGACTATGGAGGTATTTTCTGAAGAGAAAGGTCTTTATTGGTTAAAAGGCTTTCCTACTAACAAGGATGGAAAGTTTCTACCTTTAGTTACTATGTATATTTCTAGAGCAATAACATGTAAAACTTTGTTCCCAAGCATTTGAAACAGTTTTAAACCAAGTGACTGTGAAAAAAATAAGTTATTAGGTCAGTATTAACAGTTAAATCTGCAATGTTTAATTGAAAAACTCTACAGTGGAGATGGCTGGGGGCTAAAAGGGTGAAGCTCATCTGGAAATTGTCCCCACTGAAAAAACTTTAGAATGAAAGCTGGCTTTAGCACTGGGTAAGTCCTTTCCCGTGAAACTGGTGCTTGTAAAATTCGAAATTGGCCCTTCCATTTTCCAGGGCAAATTATGTTCCTCTTAGAAAGATTTTAATTTTTTTCCTGGCATGAATAGTCCTGCAGGAACTTATTGAGTTGACTGCTTTGAAGGATGTTGGTTTGTTTTTTGTTTTTGTTTTTGTTTTTTTTTTTCCCCCAGAAAATTCATAACTTAATCGAATCAAAACACTTTTTCATTTGGTCCTTTAGAAAGGTTCCTTCGATATATTTTCCATGCCAGATTCAGCCCCTAGCCACTTCTCTCTAGAACTGTTTAATTAAGCATTGCAGGGTTGGAGGTTTTGGGTGGTTTTTTAATTACACGAAAAAGTTTCTCTCTTCCTTTTTTTTTTTTTTTTTTTTCATGATGGTAGCATACACGAAGCTGGTGGAATAATTTTGCAGTAAACCCTCCAGAAAAAGCAAAGCCAATTTCAGTTTACATCAACAGAGATTTATTTTTCTCTTCAAGAGGGAAATAGTGTTTAGCTACAAAGTTCTGCAAAATAAATTACTGAGCAGCGATCCAGGTTATCCATTTGCATAATCTGGCAGTACTCTGTTAGCAGGATGAAGCTGTGCCAATTTACAGTAATTAGTGAATGAGACAGTATGGAATTGCATTGAGAAAAGTTACACGATTCTTGTTAAGGTGCAGTAAAAAGGTGTCCCACAGAATAGGTATTTACCATTTGATATTTTCACCAGCTACTAGTGCTCTGAATGTCAAACTAGACCTGAAAAGCGTAACTTGGGTTGTTGTTTGTTATGTATTCATTTTCACTTCCCTAAGTTTAGACTTAAATATTAATGAAGGAGAGAAAGATTAAAAAAATAAAAGAAAATCCCATAAAACCCCTCCAGCCATGCTCGGGGAATCCATCATTTTCTAGCTAGTGGCAATACAAATAATGTAATGTTTTTTTCCTCCTTATTTTTAAGGGTAGTTAGAGATACCTGAACTACCTGGAAAGTAAATAAATAAAAACAATGGAATATTCAGCTGCTTGTGTATTCTTTGCACACAGATGGAGTACATTTCTTCCTGATTAGAACAGCCAGAGTTGTCTGTCGTCTCTGCCAAGCTCCAGCTCCAATACTCAGCAGCGAAAACATTCCCTTTTGATGCCTCTTTGGCCATAACTCAATATTTCTAGTAGGAACAAGAGTTGGGTAAAGGAATGTTTTTCAGTTTGCTGCTGAAATAACAAGCCTGAGGAAAAGTATTAGGCTGTGCTGAAGTGAAAAAGAAATTTCTTGTTGGATTTAAAATGATGATTTAAGCCAAGTCTATTTTGGTTAGTTGGTTTTGTTTTTATCTTTTGTTTTAGACTTAGTTTTCTTATGTAGGTGAATGTTTTCAATGAAATATTGCTCTAATTTTATTTTGAAAATACTGAAACAACTTTCTGCTTTTCCAAAATGAAACATACCATTAAAAGTCCAGTGAATGTTCTTATATTCAGAATTTATCTCAGTTTGAGGGGCTAGAGGGAATCCTTATTTATCTGTGTGTTTGATTTTGTCAAAAAAATACACACTTAACTGAAACTGAATTAGAAAACCTGATTTAGTCTCCATGAACCTAGTCATAATATTTATTGAATATGCTCATTCACGATCTTGGCAGATGAATGTAGGGCTCTGGGCTGCAATTCAGCAAGTTTTAAAAGCAACCATTGGAAAGTGTCAGTTATAAATTAATATCAGTAGCATGCTGATTTGGATGAGCTAATAATAGAGGCTGCTGAATGAATCCCAGCATACGGTTTACAGGAAACAAAGAGAGAGAAGCACTTCCAAAGAAGACTTATCCCACTCTAAATGTCTTTGAATACTGATTTGATTATCTTAAAATTTGACATATTTTCACCGTCTGTGCTCAGGACAAATGAAGGAATTGAAGAACCTATAGCAGGTTGGCAAACAAAAAGAAGGATGAGTGTCTGAAGTCCAGTGATTTTGGGTTACAAACCCCAGCTAAACCAGGTTATGGCCAGACCTACTTCTGCTGAGTTTCTGGGTATGGGAAGGAAGTATAGGCAAAACTGGTCCAAATGCTCTGGGTTAGACTGTAAGTCTCTTTCAATTAGCTGTTTGCTGTTGTTCTGGTGTTAATTCATCTTGCCTCTAGGATTAGATCAAGCTTCAACAGGGCTCAGCTCTTTCAGGCATTGGATGAGACATGTATTGCAGCTGACACCTGATTTATGGTCACTAACAATGTTATTTTTTATCTGAAGTGGTATCCATTTCACTACTGTTAAGCCATCTGAAGCTAAAACTAAACACTAAACTGGGTCTCTGTCTATTCTGCAGCCACCAGAAGGAGGTCACCTCATGGAAATGGTGATCTGTCCCATTGTAAAGGGTGTGTTTACAAGCAGTGGAATGAATTGCTCTGGAAATGTTTGTCTCTTTTCACTGACTATGGAGGTTGCTCAGAGAGCTTGTACAGACTAACTTTTAGATATGCAGCATTGAGTAAAATGACCTCCACCGTGCTGTCTTCCCTCTGTTAACTGGAATTTGAGGTGCCCTGAAACAAAAAACCAAACAGAATAACTCAATATGGAAAGGAAAAAAATATGTCTAAGGGCTCAGACAGATTTGCTTCATATACCATTCTAGAAATGCTGAGGCTTTTTATTGTTTATAAAGAGCAAATAGACTCATGTTTGATTTTCTTGAAAATTTCTGTCATATTTCCTATGTCATATCATTTAAAAATAAACACACCTTATAAAAAACTTACTGACAGTACTGTGGTTTAGTGTAAACACAATCCGTGATAAAAAATGTTGAAGAATGTGAAAAGGCTTTACTGGATTACAGAAAATGTCTTTAACACTGCCAATTTTTCCAGAAAAGTTTCCTTTATAAGAAAAGTTTCCTTTATAAGAAAAGTTGATTTCTGATGCAGAAAAACATTCATCAGCCAGGTCTATTCATAAGTAAACTTCATGAATAATTGATTTCTGAGTTTAGTGTTCAAATTTTTAAAAACATGCTTTGGGAAAAACCTCAGTTGACAAAAATTAAGATTTTCTGATGGAACTTTCAACTACATTTAGTTATTTTTCTAAAATAAATTTATTTTAAATTATAAAACCACAGTATTGAGCTTTTCACCTTTTTTTTTTTTTTAACATTTTAGGACTTTTTGAAATATCTTTCCGAGGCTGAAATCACATGCTAAATTCAGTCTAAACTGAAAAATAGATTAAGGTTGCAAAGATGCATTTTTCACTAAACAAAATATTTTCAGGAAGAAGCTTACTTGCTCTCACCCACACCTAATAATTTCAAAACCATTATGAAAGACATCACAATCCTAAAAACATCTGCCTGGTTATTTATTTACATTAGCATCACCTTTCACATCAGAGACATCCTCTGGCTTCCTGAGGTAGTAAGTTAACGGTGAGATTCGTTGGTTACACCGGCACAGGACAAGCTGACTGCATCCATAATGTCACTCAAATGTGGACTTCAGATGTGTGATGTAAAGCACTTGTCTAAGATCCCTCTGTACTTAACGGAAAGAAAGAAGAAGTTCCTGAGGCAATTTATTCCTTCCTAAGGTAGGTGTGTGAGACAGAGAAATCTTACAAAGATGCCTCTTTGTTTCTAATAATATGAAGGAGAGGGATCCCAGCTAGCTTAACTTAAGCACCATCTTTAGGCAGCTCAGTTGAAGTGATATGAATGCCACTTTTAGCATGGCACACATACGGAAAATAAAAACCTGCCTTAGAATAACGCTTTGTTTGGATTTTTTTCTAATGAGCTCTTATTTGTTAGGCTTTTTGTATGTTTTCCCTCTTCTTTGTTTCTTTTTGTCATTACACTTTAATGATTTTATGTAGCATATTTGTACACATTGAATAATAGGTCTTTATTAGGTAATTGAATTCTATTATGTTTGGGGTGGTTTTTTTTCAAATAATAAGAAATAGAGAAAAGAAAAGATCAGTACAATAGAGAAGATCTATGCAAGGCAGAAGGGAAAATAATTAGTTGCTATACTTGGTTTAATCTATACAGGGATAAAATGGATAAACCCCACATGTAAGAGGGCACCAGCAAGATTAAACACTTAATTGTGGTGATTCTGACTTACATTACCAGGGTTAAATTCAGGGTGAGAAATTTTCCACCACAACACACTGGTAGGGGAAATTTTCTCCTTTTTTTGGAAATAAAGGGCAAAGATCAGGCATCACCATCAAGATGATCCTGTCCCTCTGTACAGTAGTTACCTATAGCATACCCTTTGCCAATTCTGAAAGGAGAAACAGAAGCTATTGTCTCCCTGTATCACACTATAAGGCACTGCAAATTTTAAGCAGTTGGGTTAAGAATGCTTATTTTCAAAGCGGCATGTGAGAACAAACCCAGAATGGCACCTATTAGGTGATTTTCCCAGTAACCAATTAGCACCTTTTGCTTTAGTGTCTCTGTTTGTAAAATCACAGAATACTATTGTCACTGAAGGGAGCTGTTGAAGGAGGTGTTTGGTTTTAAAAGGCTTTGTGCTACCTTAACAGCTTGTTCACTACCTCAGATAATAAAGACAGGGGAAGGAAAGTATCACCAGTGAATGGAAATCCAAATACCAAGAAGCGTTAGCTGATGTCCTTTCCCAAGTCCATCAGTCCCATCAGGCTGAATCTATTTATATGAGCATTTATTCTTGTTTATCTTTACCTGTATTTACGTTTACCTTCCTTGTTTTATCCATTTTGTTAGTCTTCTCAAAGAATCACAGCTTGCAGTTCCTGTATCTCAGCTATTTCTGCTTATTTGCAAATGCTTGGTGATGATTCATTTAAATATTCTCCTCACATAGACAATACTCTGACTTTTACTTTAAAACAGATGCATGTACGAGGTGTGTATATATATATATATATATTTACACAGAGTCCCTAGGTAGCTTAGTTCCTATGAGGAAATATAAATGGGTAGTAACTTCCTTAATCATTTTTGTCTCATGGAATGATACACGATGATGGATAGAAAGAGGCAATAGACTGTGATTCAGTAGTATTATTGCTTATTTTCTCCAGCTCTTAAAATCACTGACCCTCTGCAATTGATGTTCTTCCAGTGAAGAGATGTGTCTGTATGGACTCCATGTGCTTCAATGTTCGTACAGGCTGAATTCAGCCGTACTGCTCCAAATGGCAATTTACCTCTTGAAAGGTATGACTGTTTGTGGGGAAAGGCTGGAAGAATGTGCCCCCAAAATACTGCATGAGATTGTAATTACATCTTTAACAGGAAATAAATGCTTTTCCAACTCACTGCTGCACCTACGAAGACCGTAATTTTGCAGATGTGTTTAGTTTCTGAGACTGAGTACAATTGCTTTGAAGCTCATATGCACTACTCTATAGGTAAGGGAAGGCCTTCTGCATGTATGAAGTCACAGTCATAGAATCATAGAATCATAGAAATTTTTTGGTTGCAAGAGGCTTTTAAGATTAACAAGTCCAACCGTTAACCTAGCACTGCCAAGTCCATCACTAAACCATGTCCCTCAGCACCACATCTGCACATCTTTTAAATACCTCCAGGGATGGCGAATCAGCCAATTCCCTGGGCAGCCTGTTCCGATGTTTGACACCTCTTTCAGTGAAGCAATTTTTCCTAATATCCAATCTAAACCTCCCCTAGTGCAACTTGAGGCCCCTTCCTCTTGTCCTATTGCTTGTTACTTGGGAGAAGAGATTGACCCCCCACACCCCGTTACACCCTTCTTTCTGGTAGTTGTTGAGAGTGATAAGGTCTCCCCTCAGCCTCCTTTTGTCCAGGCTGAACACCCCCAGCTCCCTCAGCCGCTCCTCACAAGACTTGTGCTCCAGACCTCTCAGCAGCTTCATTGCCCTTCTCTGAACAGTCACCCACACTGTGACAAGAAGGTACCTTTCCCGGCGCTGCAGGACACTGCTCCCCTGTCAAGTGGCAACAGAGCCACTGTACTTCACTGTACAATCTCACGTGCTGGACTTGTCAGCTGGCACCCTACTGGTTTCAATCAAACACTTAGGCAGATGAGATTAAGGTCCAGTGTTGAGTACAAGCACCATCCAATGGCCATGTCCTTTCACAAGGTGAGACAGGAAGAAAAAGGAAACAGGGAAGCTGGTAGGAGAGAATAGAGGAGCAGGTAAAGCTGGGGGAGAGCTGCCAGAGCAGTAAAATCTCCTGCTTTCAGGTCACTATGACTTACTGCCTCCCATCCTGTAGCCAAAGGGATTCAGGGAAAGGATCATACCTCTCTCCATCGCTGTCCCTTCATTGGGTTGCTCCCAGAGAAATATAATTACATGCCACCCCTTACTCAGGACTCAGCCTAAGGGCGCAATGTAGCCCACAGACACCAGCAATGGAAAAGACCTATTAGGTCCATTTAGCCAATTCCCCAGGCATTGCAGGGGTCTTCCCTTCCTGCTACGTCCAGCCTTGCTAGCCTTGGGCATGAAGCTGTCATATAGCTGATGGGCTTGCCACTTCACAGGTTCACGTGTTGCTGGGACTTCTGACACTGGGCTTCAGCAATTTTTCAGATGTATAATAGATGATGTTTATGTGCCGGCAACGTCCCCATGACCCTTAATGTGTCAGCCTGGGTAACTGCACAGTCTTTAAAGTTGGGTTCGGCTGACACTACAGCATCTGTAGCAGGTCAGAATCCAAATAGGGTCTGTGAACAGCAGAGTTGATCTGGCACAATCCAGCCCATGTACAGGAGTGGTACAGAGGCAGTTTTACTCGGTAAAGTGGAAAAAAATGGCCACAGTCTGTGGTAGGCATGTGGGTATGCAGCATAGCAGTAGATGAAGGAGGTGTTCAGCCTTTGCAATGCTCTTCTGAGGGCATCTTCCCCACGTAATGACACAAAGAGTGGAGAAGCTAAAATTTGTGCTGACTCAGGCCTTCAAAGTCCACACGTCACTTTTTCACATGAGGCTCTTTGCCCTCAAAACAGTGTGGTAGCAGATCTGTGTCCGGTTACCATGGGGTTTTTGCTTGCTTTCCTGGAGCTACAACAGCATCTATTAGTTCATGGTCCTTGCACGTTTCCATAATGCTTGTTCCCGATTTAATATTCTACTCCTCTGTCCAGAAATTGAGGGAAGTAGGGAGTCAAGTTTCTATCCGTCTCCCATTCCTCTTGTTCCTTTGCCTCTTGTTCCTTTGCTACAGGCACAGCATAAGCAAACAAATCACTTCTCTTACCTGACTGGATTCAAAGTGCAAGTAGCCCCTCCAGGAGCATCAGAAGAGTTTATTCCCCTGCACGGTAGTTAAATTCACACTCTATTGTTTGTAAAGCAAAAAGTTAAAAGAAAGAAAGGCAAAGAATCTGTGTGTGTGTGTGTGTGTGTGTGTGTGTGTTTTAAAGAAAAATAAACTAAATTAAACAGAGAAAAATTTAAACAAAAAAAAAGAAAAAGAGGGAGAGAGAGAGATACCTGCAGACGGAACAGCAAACAATTGTCTGCTTTCTTAGGGATTTAAAGAATGGAACTAAGATACCTCCCAAAAGCTCAGAAAAGTGGCTTTTTAAAAAAAATCATTCCCCCCTTTAGGATTTAAGACTCCAGATTTTTGCTGTAAGAAATTTAAGTCACACTGCTGAAGACTTTTCAGGATTCAGGCAGCCAGTGGTGCAGTGTTAAGACTTATATCTAAGTTTAATGGGATTAATCAAGCATTTTCCAAGTGGAGGCTAGAGGTGGAACCTAGGCACTTAGCATAGTGAGGAGCAAAATTTTTAGGTGGGTAAATCTCGGTGGGGAGAATCCCATACCTCAGTCCTGCACCACTCTTTAGGGTGGCTGAGTCCCTCCCTGCATGGATCTGGGAATGAATCACTTCCTACCTCACTTCCACAGCATTAAAATGGAAATAGTACCTTCCCTCACCTTGGAGGGTTAAAGAGGGGATAAATATGTTAATTTCCAAAGGTTATACCTGCATAAGCATTAGCACTAGAGCTAAATAAATATCTTTAAAAGTTACCATCAGGAAGTTTAAAAAAATGTCAAGCCTTTGCAAAGTTTCCTTTGTACGTTCTTTCCCCTCACTGCTCTGAACTTTTCAGTTCCCTGCTGTGGGTTACTTCTGCCGTCTGAGTTGTGCCTGTCCTCATACCCTGCACTCTGGTTTGTACAGGCTCCAAACCCAACAAGGCCAGCACTTCAGTAGTGGTTAAAGGCAATGTGTCTTAGAAGCCACAAAGTCTCTCCTCTGGAAATAAAGTCTTCCTTTCTCCAAACCTCACTTCTCAGTGAGGCAGAAGCTACAGACCTCGTGCTGGTTTCACAGATGAAGCATGGCTTCTCACAAGTGGCTTTTTCATCCTACAGGTCTTGCCTCTCCCTACCTCAGAAATCTTCTATCACAGAGCCACGGTCTTTCTATGCTCTGTAGGCCAGGGAATGAGGTACAGATGAGTGGCCCCATTTGGGATCCATCAATAAGCCATGCCTGACTCATGGAGTCAGGAGTTATGGAGAAGGAGAAAGCACACAGTGGGAATAAGCAGCTGGGGCAAAGATGACCAGCTGGTGTCCACACCTGAAGGAGGCCCAGAGAAGGCATATTTAACACAATTACTGTATATCCCAATTTGTCTGAGGTGATTATAAAATATAGGCATTATCCTAGGTCCCAACAAAAACATTTAGAGCTCTATATTATCTCAGACTTTTGTCTGGGACACAAGACTTCCTTTCTTTCACTTAAATTCTGGCCCTGACAACTTACTGTTCCCAGTACCATGGATTCTGGGTATTGGGAGCCTGTGTTTTGAGCCATGTAACCCAGTGATGAGCACAGGGAGTGGGGTTATCCTCCATCATATGATATAGTGACGGACACTCATCCTCAGCCCTAGCACTTTGCACCTTATCCACAATATGACCAGGCACATTGAATGCTTTCCTATTCTTATTACATAACCTGATGAAGTATCAACCATATAAGAAATTCTGGGATGTCTCCTTGTCATGCAAGAATGTGGGAATATAGGGCTGGGTCATTAAGTCAACTAAATTTTATCTGAGGCACCATCCCATCTTTATTCCATTACATCATTGTGTGCAATCTGTTGTCACTGTTTAGTTTCATCTATTTTCTCAAACTTTTTGAGGTCCAACTTGTAAACTCTGGGATGCTTTTGCCCCTCCACTATGTAGTGTTTACCCTTGATCTCCCAAAGTATTGGTAGAAACAAGCGCTTTGTTCCAGGAGGCTAAATGAGTCTTTTCCAGTCTGTTTTACTTTAGAGACTCCTCATTCTCCTGCTTTTGTGATCTACCCTCCCTTGACTAATTACCATTTAGATAATCTTTCTTGGAGCTAAGCAACAAAAATTTACAAATATTTACGATTGGGTCTCATCCGCATTTCCAAAATCACCAATATTTCTCAGTCTCTACTGGAAACTTTTCTCCTGTGGTACCTAGGTGTTACATCTATCCTTTGTTCACAGTTGCATTATGTTACTGGATCCTGGGTATGCTGTAAATAAATGTAATTCACAGGTCCTTTTCCTCCTGTCATTATTTTTCCCGAAAAGTATGATCTTATATTTTGTCCTTATGGATGGAAATACAAGAGACTATTTTGTGGTATGTGGTACAGTGAAGATATTTTTGTGCTAGCACGAAACTGGAAGCATGTAATAGCCAAAACCCCTTTAATTAGGTGCCATAGTTTGCCAAGGCAGCTATATAGCTTTTAAAAGCTGTTGTCTTGGCCCAGCGTTGTGTAATCCCCCCCAGATTGTTCTGTCCCACTTTGAGATTCCCTGCTTTGTGCTACGGCTGTATGTCATCTCCTATGTGGAAGTCTTTGTGGGAAGGAAATCAGAAAATATGGTTTTCCTCTCTATGAAAAAAACGTAAAGATAGAGAATGAGAATTAAACCTCATTTTAGTAACATTGCTTTTTTGTTGTTCTTTTTACAGTTTTACCTGGAGCTGAAAACTAAGCCAGGATTGATGGGATTGTAGGAGAGATTTACTCCCTGAGATAATCTAAGTGCCGATCCTCAAAAGTGCATGCCATTTTACCCAGATGTAGCCAATGTAGTCATTTCAAAATCAGACATTTCATATAACTGTTTGAACTTCCTCTGGGAGAAACAAGTAGGGAGAGATACCTCCATACAGCAAGAGATCCGCTCAACATATTTTTCTAGGATAGAGGGATTAAACACCCTCTGGAGTTGTCCCATTTCTTTAGGTATTAGAGTTTACATGATTAGTTTAGACTAAACCCAGGTACCATGCACAGTGAACATAGCTTGTGTATGACACTTGGCTGAGAGGCCATAGAGTTGTCCCTATCCCTGTTTTATTTAGCAATAAGTATCACAGAGTAATTTAGGATGGAAGCAAAGGTTGGGAGTCTGGTTTAACCCCCTGTTTAAATCAGGTTAACTTTCAAATTAGGTATATAGATGTAGCCCAGTATTTTCAGGGCTAAATTAAGTGAGAGGTATGTTTCTCCTAAATATTAGCAGGAGCTGGGCAGACCCATACTGGGCCACACTCATTCCGGTGCTTGTAATATAAATCCAGTTGCTCAATGAGAGAGAAAAACAGAATTAGGTCTCCTGAATGTCTCCTGATTTATCTTCAGGACATGGTGACTATTTCTGTATTAAAAAGCAACAGTCAGAGATATTCCCCGTTGCTGGAAATCATCTTTCTCTAGCAGTATTTGGTTAGAAAAGCCCGCAACACGCTTTTGGATCCACAATAATAGGGCTTCTCCTAAACCGGCATGATTTGGTAAATAGCACAGAGACCATTCCCAATAGTTAACCTAGATACAGGTATTTTAATTTAAGGGGAAGAAAATTTAATTGTGTAGGTGTAGGCCATTCCATGTTACTTAGCGTTCCAGCCACACTTATTTTACTTGCACAGGAATAGTCAGTGTCTATCCCTTAGAACTAACCTCTTCTTTTTTCATTTTCTTTTTCTTTTTTTTTTTCATATGGTCTAAATGATCCTCTCCAAGGACAAGTGTCATCTCTTCTCCTTTTTACAGTGGTAAAATCAAAATACCTCATAGGCCATATATGGTCCTGGAAAGTTTTATTGTGAGGTAGCAATCCAAGGTCTTTAGAAGAGGTTTTACTATATTCTCCTTGCAGCACTGAGAAAAACAGGACTTCGTGGTAGTTCTTTCTCGCTTTGCCACGTTGCTGAATCAAATTACTCAGTGTTTTCGTTTGCTCTAATTCTTCTTCAGTTGGAAGCATTTTTTCTCTGAGTAGAACATTTGCAATCTGCCTTTTTACTGTGCATGCAAAAAGTAGCATGTTTTTAACTTCTGAAAACTCATTCAAGGAGACAGCATCATTTTTGTACATGGTGTTCTCTGAGAGTGCTGCGCATCCTGCATGCTTGGTTGGTAGCAGCTTAATGCTGTCACGGTCCTCCAGGGGCTTGTCCCATGTGGTTATAATTAACTTTTAATGTCTGCCTTCAGGGCAAAACACTTAAGGGGTTAACCAGTTTTCTCCGAAAGAATGAATAGTTAAGTGCTAACATACGTTTATCAATATATTCCAGAATGCAGAGGAAAATATCTAGATTTTTTTCTTCTGCTTTTATCATAGTACAGAATCACAGAATCAAAATATTTGTCTGATTCAGAGTCACTTGCCAACTCAAGAGTGGAGATTATCCTTTCAAGTCTTATAGTATAAATATGCTTGCTACATGCTTAACACAATCTTATTTAGTAGCTGAGTCAGTGTGAAGCTTTGTTGGAACAGATCTCGTTGGCATTTAACCATTGCAAGCACTTGCAGTCTTTCTTTCTCCCATAAGTACACGTTGCGTCATGCTGCGACCTAAGAGAGTGTCTTAGTACAAGGACATGTGTGACTTTGCAACTAAACCAGACAGACTTTACTTATAATATTGCTGGAGAGATGGGGAAAGCTATTATATAAGGGAATAATTACTTCATCAGCTGGCTTTGCATTGTTAGAGTGGGATTCAGTTCCTAAACACAGTAGTATAGTGTCACCTGAGACACCCCAGGGTATCCAAGGCTGGTGCTTAAAATGACACTAGACAGTGTCATTTTAAGACACTCTCAGTGCTTAAAATGACACTAGACATCTATATTTGGGGAACTCAATCCCACCTTAAATTTCAATGCTTACAAAGGATGCAATGAGCAGGACTGAGCTCCTCAATCACAGATGTCTAGTGCCATTTTAGGAAAAAATTCTTCACAGAAAGAGTGGTTAGACACTGGAATAGGCTGCCCAGGGAGGTGGTGGAGTCACCATCCCTGAATGTGCTTAAGAATCGTTTAGATGTGGTGTTAAGGGATATGGTGTAAGGGAGAACTTTGTAGAGTGGGGTTGATGATCGGACTCGATGATCACAAGGGTCTTTTCAAACCTAAATGATGCTATGATTCTATGATTTTAGCACTATGGGCTGTCCTGACAATCCAGACGGGTTCAGGGCTCCTGTAAATCCTTTGATACCCGGGAGCATCTCCAATGCCACCAGATCATTGCATTCAGGAAATTAGATTCTTCTTACTGAATTGAAACCATACAATCTGACATCTTTCTGTGGATACCTGACTGAGCTCCAAATGAACTCTTGCGTTATGTAGGTTGCAGTCTAGCACAAAATCATTGGGCTCTGAAGCAAGAAGCTTAGCAGGAAAGTTGCCTGGCTCCTTATTCCGTAGTAAGCATGTCTGCAGCGAGCACTCGGCACTGCATGGTGTGGACATGCCTCGAAGGTCTGTTCTGAGGCTGGAGGAAGCTGGTGGAAGAAAGGACAGTGCTCTCAAAGCATGCTAAGTGAGTCCACAAAGCGAGAGTGAACTTGTCAAGAAGCTGAAAGATTGACAAAAATAATACATATTTGCCATGCTTTTGTCCTGTATGCTTGGCTGTGATTATTTTTTTTTTTCATTGATGTACAGTCTAAAAATCTGGAAAGAGACTTAAGGAAGCATAATATGGCATAAGATAGTTTCCTCTTAGATAAAACAGAAGTCTGTGTCCCGAAGATCTCCAAACTAATTCATTGTGTTCTTAAAGAAATTGCAATAGATTCAATTGCTTTAATGACAGACACTACAACTGGGGAAATACTTGGGTAAAGCATTTCTGTTCTGTGGGAATTTATCTCCAGATTCTCTAAGGTATACTAAAATCAGGATATAGTAATTTGGAGACACCCCATCCTCAACCACCCCAACCCCTTGTGTGTGACTGTCTATGGACCATCACATGTTTCAGGACTCAAACGCATCATCTCTGGTGAGTACAGCAAACTGCTGGCCCACCACCACGCTCTTCATCAGGAATGACAGCAATGAAAGCCCAGCCTTTTGTCTGTGATATATCACAGCCATAGCTCATCTGTGGCTGAAGCTATGTGGTGGGTTGACCTTGACTGGACACCAGGTGCTCACCAAGCTCCTCCCTCAGTCTTCTCCTCAGCAGGACAGAGAGGGGCAAAATAAAATGGGAAAAAAATGGGTCAAGATAAAGGCAGTTTAATAGCAAAAGGAAAGGCGGTGCATGGAAGCAAAGGAAAACAAAAGATTTATTCTCTTGCCCATCTCCAGCCTACTGGGTGAGACAGGGGAAATGTTTGAGAGACAGCCTTAATGCTATGCGAGCATTGCTCAGCAGTAGCTAAAACACCAGTGTGTTATCAATGCCTTTCCAGCTACCAATATGAAGCACAGCACTATGGGGGCTGCTATGAGGAAAATTAACTCCGTTTCAGGCAGGCCTAATACAAGCTAATACCAGTCTCTGTGATCTTCTGGGCATGTTTTGCCCTGCCTGCTATGGGAGCAAAAACCTTCAGCAGTGAAATGAAGAGGATCTCCAGGTTGGTAACAGCTCAAGCAACACTGCTAAAATCCCCAAGAACTGAATAAGAGCTGTAGATAGAATTAAATTAATTATGTGGCTTAGCCACTTTCCATTCATGTATCTTAAATAACAAACTCCAGGATGATGATCATCCCACTTTTATAGATGGACGGGGACAAGGCACAAAGAAATAAACTCTTTGCCTTTACATTGCTTGGCAAACTAGTAACACATGTAAGGTAAGAGCCAAGATCTTGTGAGTGAGAGTCTTAGCTGACCACACTTTCAAGACTGCACAATGTTGTAAAGCAACATTTGCTGGCTTCAGGCTGTTAATTCTCTGCATTGTCAGCCCATTCTATTGAGACACGACTGAGCAACATTAACTTTTATACACAATCATTTCCCTATTGTTGACTTGATCTGATCTCAGTGGAGAGTTGTTGTCAGTACTCCTCAAAGAAAATGGGCTGCGTTAAACATCTTCAACAGGTGCTCAAGCAAAAGCTTGCATTCTTCAGTCAAACATAACTGCCTTTGCAAAAGAGAAAAAGTGAAAAGGAAGAGTGCCTGATACATAGCTTTTTAGGGATTTCAGCAAACAATACACTTGTCTGTGTATTCTCTATGACTCCAGAATATGTCTTTGACTTTTGGCATGCAAAGTCTGATTTATCATCCAATTCTTCTGCATGCCAAAAAGGACAACTATGAGGTAAGTCCTCATAAGCCATATCACAGTGTTGTCTTCAGTGTTTTTAATATATTTTTTATGAGCAAAGAATTGACCTTAAACAGCAGATTTCATTGACATTAGGAGACATCTGGCAATCACTGCAATTACATGTGGTATATACAGTTACACAGTATAACCCTTGGTAACTTCCAGTTAAATCATTCGCTTTTAAAGAACATCTTAACATTATGAAATCAAAAGAAAGTAATATACATCTTTTTTACATTCCTTTCTGCTCAGTATTACAAGAAACCCAACTGTGTCAGTCCAGACTGTATGTTCTTCTAAATCAGTCCCTTTTTCCAATAGCATTGGAGTAGGTGGACACTGTAAGAATGATGTCCCAGGCCACATCCAGAAATAACATAACTATCTTTCTTTTGGCTCAGTTATGCTCTTTTATAAGTCTGCAGCTATTAAACATTTTTCATGCAATCATGTAATTCTTCAAACTCTTCCATAAAAGACAAAAAAGTTAATGTTTCATGAAAGCCATCATACTATAATAGATTGGAAGTTTTTTATTTAGCTTTTAATAAATTACATTACTTATAATTAGCACACCTTTTTGATAGCAGGCTTGGCTGAAGCTAAGTATGTATAACTGAAATTAAATCAAAACTTTTTTTTTTCCTAAAGGATCTGCTTGGATCTGAAGAGAAGTAACGAGACCTTTTGTTCATTTCATATTGTCCAAATTACCACACAACTGAAAACTTCAGTTTTGCATCCAGTCAGTTAGTACTCTTCCAAACAATTTGTAAACAGAAGGTGAAGCAGAAACAATCCCAAAAGAGAATTTTTATTTAGAAACTCTGATTTAGGTTGGGAGTAGGGTGAGGTGTAACTAAGTTTCACAGTATGGATATGACCAGACCTTGCCATCAGGCTGCAGAGCAAGAGAATAGATTTTTTACTGGTGCAAATGAAGAATATCTTCACAGGTAGATTGAAGTGGTCAAATATGGCTAACTACATCATAGACATCTCTACTTCAGCTAATCGTCTACACTGCCTTTTAAAGACAATGAAGAAAATTGACACGCCTAAGTGTTCCCTGCCCTTTAACTTATACTTTTCTTTGATCATAATTTAAAGACAACTCTTAAATCCCTGCAACTGTTAGATACAATTGAAAACTGATTCTTCTTCGGTACACCAGCATTCACGGAATCATGGAATCACGGAATCACGGAATCTTCAGAGTTGGAAGGGACCTCTAGAGATCATCTAGTCCAACTCCCCTGCTACAGCAGGATTACCTAAAGCACATCCCTCAGGGCTGCATCCAGGCGGGTCTTGAAAATCTCCAGAGTAGGGGACTCCACAACCTCCCTGGGTTTACGCAGTATAGGTTGTATGGAAGATAGGCATTTCGTTTGAGCTAACCGTGCACACGTTGATTTTCAGTGGAGAAAGAAATGTTTCCACAGGATTGCAGAAAGCCGTTGCAAGATCAGTGTGACGAATGGCCTCCTTCTGATTCTTCTCTCACTCACACATATAGAAAAAACACCGACAACTAGTTAGATTAGACGGCTACCTTCAGGTGGTTACATTTAAGGGAGATTAATTTTTCCTCTCTGTGATATCCATACAGCACCCAGCCACCTCTGAAGATTTCACAGTTAGGTGAGGTGTATTTACAAGTCAGATTACCAGGTTGAAGTATACAGTGATTTATAATAAATTTAGATAAAGAGTTGATGAAAGTTTCCCTGGCCCCCCACTGAAGCACAAAAAAAGAAAAAAACTATCTATCTTCTGCTAAGAAAATATTCTCACTTTTTACTGCCGCTCTTTAGCTATATTAACCACTTGCCTGAATATAGGTTGATCTGAATTAAAGAAAATCTTTTTTTTTGTACATTTTCATGGACTTTGAGTGCGTCCAAAAAAAGAATGGTCCACAATGTATTTTCAATAAGTCTATAATTTTAGCCATATCTTCAGCTTCCCTGAATTATCATACTTCTCCAGAAATCAATAGAATTCTGTATTTCAACTAATTGAAGATCTAGATCTTTATTTTTTCCATTTTAATGAACTTGGGAGCTTTTCACTTTTTAATTTTAATATTATTTTTTTGTTTTCAGTTACGTCTTTTCACCAGTGTGAACATCTGATCTTAGTAAAATATACACATAAGAAACAGACTCATCACTGAATACCATCATGTTAAACTATAATGGCATCAAGAAATAGTCTATTTTTAGTTTCAAATTTGTTTATCTTCTTTTCCACCCTTTGGAAACGTGATCTTAGCTAATAGTTATTGTGCACGCTCTTCAAGTTTTTTGTATCTTTTCTTTGGGGAATACCCGGGGAAAAAAATCGCAGAGTTTAAAAGATGTTTCAACTTTTAGTAATTAAGCTCTGGTGAGCGTTGCAAGAATATTTAATGCTCTGCTGCTCTATCTGAGGAGGATCTGGAGACTTACAAGGAATTACAAGAACATGATTTACAAAACATAAAGCTCACGTTGTCAAAGCATCCTCTGAAATGCTTTCAGATGAGAAAGTTTTTCTAGCATTTCATTAGAAACAGGCAGCGGAGAGAGTCTCATGGCATTAAGGTTTTTTTTGTTTTGGTTTGGTTTTCGCTCCCATACTTAGGAGTAACTTGTTGGCTTTTTTCCACCTCATGCTCGCTCTCGCAGATGAGCATTAGAGAGAATTTGGAAGTGGAAGGCCTTTCTGTCTGCAGCTAGCAGGGTCAATTCAGTGTGGCAGCTGCGAGCGGGTGACATAGACTTATATTGACACAACCCACTTTTTGCTGCAGAATCACAAAGCGAAAGCACCCGGGGCTCTTCTGCCTTTTTCAATAAGATACGAATTTTTGTCTTCCTTGTATTAAGCAGAGATCTGTCATCTTGACTTGTACACTAAATGGTCCATTCTGACTGCCTTGTTTGTGTCCAATCCCAGGCAGGATCTCGAAACATGTGTTAACATTCGGCATGTTTGGGGGCGAGCGGGAAGGGCCTGAGGCTAGACTCCCTGATGTCTGCTGGAGGGTAGTCAATAATCATTAGCCCTTCAAGTGGTAGATGCCCAACATAAACTGTATTTATTTATTTAAAAAATCTTTACTTTAAGCCACAGGGAAAGGCATTTTAGAGAACGCAGCTCCCCTGAAGTAACGAAGCAGTAATAAAGACGTAGTGCCATGTAAGTGAAATTCTGTCTTGTTGCGGGGGGGGCAATGGTTTTTTAACACTGTGTCATCAGCCAGGGCAATGGGAAACTATTAAAAGTAATTAGCCCATGCGTGTCTGTCACTTAAGTTTATCCCTGTGGTGACAAAGAAGTGTGATTTGCCCCAAGTCTTTTCTGATTGCCAACATCTCAGCGTTAGCCACAGAGCTAAACCTGCGGCGGACGGGGAGGTTCTAATCTTCATTATAGTCAACACGAGGTAAATGGAGCTGGGCTTTTTAATTTTATTTTTGATGTAGTTCAAAGAAACCAAGTTTGTACTAATTAAATATTCTGAGAAACTGTGAAGCTTCTCATCTAACTGTGACTGTTTATGTGTGGATAGGTGTCAGTGACAGGCCAAACATTGCTGTCATTTATATTTCCACCCATCTTGGCGTGAGTGGAGTGGAATGGTGTTGATGGAGGGACTTATTTAGCATACTTATTTCTATTTCTATGTTGTTCTGCTGCACATATATATCAGAAATATTAAAGTGCTAGAAAAAAAAATCCACTAGAAGGGAGTGAGCACATGAGATAGCATCCAGTGCACCTAACATTTGAAATCCAAAAGTCGGCAATTAGTCTTGCCCCTTGCAAATGATGTAAAGAGCCAGGTACCTCCAGAGGGCAATTGAATACAACCTAAAGTAAACGGAATAGCTTGCCCCCTTGAGGTACTACAGATGTCCTTTGGCTATGGAGAGATCTTTGACCTCTAGCTGAGATCAGTTACCCAACTTTCACATAGCTGAAATCATGTGAGAAGAATCCCAGTGGAAAAATGGAGGGACCCCCATACTGACTGGATCCAAGTTAACCTAGTTTATGATGAGCCAAATCAGTTTATCACCAGCATCAATTGTTTCAGAGAAAAAGAGCTCCAGCAATAAGAACTACAGATTCTTCTGCTAATGTTTTAACTTTATGATATTCTCTACAAATACTTAGAGTTTTAATCTTTGAGTTGTCAAAACAGTAATCTTTGCAAATTTTGTAGAATTGTTTGCATGGCATCTGTAATGTGAATTCATCATTTTTAAGGCCCTATTTCAGCTATATATTTAGTTCAACAAGCCTGCCTGTAAGTGTGTCTCAGTGAAGCCACAGGGATTATGCACTTGCCCAGGTTATTTGTTGAACTGGGGCATTAATCTTTAATATTATTGCTTTGGCTGTCCAGATGGATGAACTGTCTGCAATTAGTTACCCTAAAATAACTGCATATGCACTGACAGATTCAATATCCTCTCTAATAAATTGGAAGGATACGTCCTAGGTTGAGAGCCGCTGGCAAAATGACCTAGGAAAGGATAGCAGGCTTATTTGACAATGGGTTTCATGATAGTCTTGCTTTAATGCCATAGTTCTTTTCAACAAGTCTCATGTTTAACAAGACTTAGTGTGTAGAGCAGCAGTTTTTTCACGTACAGTAGATGGGCATTGACACATGTAGACCTATGCGTATCCAGAGCTGACATACCTTGTTTAGCTTGTAGTTGTATTATTGGAAGGACCAGCTTTTAAATTGTCCTATGTATTTCCCAGCTTTACATCTCACGCTTTAATGTATAAGCAACACAGACAAGTTATTCCTAAATGACCAATATTAATTTAAAAAAAAAAAATTAAAGCCTTGCTATGACCTAATTAAAAATGCCTTCCTTTGTCTGTCCTGCAGTACAGTCTATTGTGGCAGCGCGTTGAGGAAATGTGTTGGATGAAATGCCTACTTTCCTGTAGGATTTTCCACCTAAATAGTCAATTTTTCAAACTGTGAGGCAAGGCATGGGAAGATCAAGACTATGCCTGCACTGGAATCTGACAGGGAATTTATGGGGAGAAAAGTAAAGAGGAGGAACTTCTTTCCCTTGAGGGTGCCAGAGCACTGGAACAGGCTGCCCAGAGAGAGTGTGGAGTCTCCTGCTCTGGAGACATTCAAAACCCACCTCGACATGTTCCTATGCAACCTGCTCTAGGTGAACCTGCTCTGGCAGGGGGGGTTGGACTAGATGATCTCCAGAGGTCCCTTTCAACCCCTGTCATTCTGTGATTCTGTGATTCTCATTGTCTCTGTAGATGAGGCACAGAAGGCACCAGCTATGGTTTACAGGACACAGGTCCATGCTAGTGTGTCCAGACCTGTGCTGGTACTCACACCTGGTGCTTTAAACCTTATTCACGAACATCTCTCTTCTCAGTCCTCTGAACCGCAGTGCAGAAACATTGTGGGAGTGTGAATCTGCTGTTCTAACTTTAAAGTACAGAAATTTCAAGATCCATTCCAAGTTCATCAGTAAGGTTACCTCCGTACTTAAACAGAGAAGTTACATATTTTTAGAAGGTGACGCAACATAGGCTATAAAAGTCTTTCGTATAGATAAGAGAAATCCAGAAGAAAAAATAATGATTTCAGAATGCCATTTTACACCGATCTTTTTTTTTTTCCATGGTCTTTTGATTGTTTTCCAATGTTTTTGTTTGTTTTAAGAAATAGTTTAATACTAGTCTGCTTTTTCAAAACTTCAACAGTTTAATTCTTTTCATTATATAAATTTGTGTTTTTTTATTATTTTGATCTAATGTTTCTCCTTCCTGTTCACAGAGAAAAAAATCCACTCTTTCGCAGATTTATGACTGCAGCTGATCATGATTCTGTGACATTCTCTCTATTCCTCTTCTATTTTTTCAATTGATCCACTGCCTTACTAAATATTTACTGTTACATTTAAAATTCACCCAGTTGTTAGTTCATTTCTATATTATTCTGAATGCCTCCATCTCCCTCTTTCCTCACAAAGACCAGTTCCTAGACTATGTCACATCCAATATCAATTTTGTCTAGGTTTTTTTGTGTTGTGTTTTTTTTTTCTTTTTCTAGACTGTTGGAATTCTTTTGGGAAAATCCAGTGGTGCTGAAGATTAAGCTGTGATGAGAATTTTTTCCCCTTCTTCTTGTCCTCGTCTAGAACCAACCATGCATCTAACTTCCATCTCACCTGGGAGGAAATCTAAGCCCTTACAGAGACACAGGCAGAGCAGAAATATCATCTTACACACCCACTTCAAGATACGATGAACTGCCTCTGGAAGTCTCTTTTCCCATGGACTGTAGATGGAACCTAGAGAATTCTCTTACACATCCAGGTTTTAGCTGGTTTAGGTGAGGTGACTCTCATCTGCTTTACTTCTTTTATCTGCTCTGCAAACAATGGGCTGTAAGAATGATTGGAAAATAAAGGTATGAATGTGCTTGGGAACTGCACCTTTGGAGCATTTCTGAAATGCACTTCAACTACAAGGGACTTTGGATTTCTTTTCTTGTGTTGACTTTGTTTTATGTGTCACTTGATATTTATTCTCAATTAGTTAGGTCCCTTTCACCTGTCTGATGCAAAGAAGACTTTGTTTACTGATTAAGCATATTTTAAATTATTATTCTGAATTACTTCATTGCAACCAAGCTAATCCGTCATTGTATCATGACCTTTATTGGCAGCCATATCAGTATCAGGCAAGGGGAGTAGTAAACATACTCTGTGCAAAACATGGCAAAGGTCACTTTTCAGAAAGTCCAGAATGCCTATCTGCGGCAAGTCGGGTATTGCCAAAATCATTTGAAATAACTCCACAAACCACTAATAACGTTTTGAAAATGTGAATGTAAATTTGAGTTAGCTTGAGTTAACTTGGATAATGCAGTGCATCTTTTAATTACTTTTTCCATATTCTCTTAATTCCCACTTGCGTCTCATTGGAAACTAGCTATATGGACCAATAAATAGACATATGGACAGACTGAATGACCCAGGTCCTCAGATCACCTATAAGATTTCTAAACAATACATATGACTTCAGGCAAGAATCGCTTGCTTCACTTCCATGACCTGCAAAAATTAGATCAGATTAATGGATTACAGTAGTTTCTTTTAGTCTAGGAAACATGACTTCTGACTATTCTCTTTGGCAAATAATTTTAATAAATGCAGGAAAACTAATACAAAAGAACATTTTTTTAATTCTATTTTTATTGAGCAGTCTCTCCTTTAAGGCGTTTCGGACTTGTATTTTGTGCATTTCTAGGGAGAAGAAAGCCTGACAAATGCTAATTTCCTCAGCAGAGTGCAGCTCAGAGGTCTCAGTAAGAAAGAAGCAAGAGCTCTGCAAATCATCAGATGTTGCTAAGGTTTGAATAAACTTATTTGCTACATCTGTACAGTTTCCTACCCAGAGAATCCCTCTATTGCTTTTCTAGCTATCTCCTTCTCTGCACCCCTGGAGCAGGAAGATTCTGCCTTAAAGCTATCGGGATTAATTATAACCAACTAATACCAACTTTCTATTTACCCATACTGTTTCACAAAGGTTTATAGTACACCTGAAACAATCCCCAAATGTGAGCACATTTATTATTTAGGAACTCTTCCTCAGATTATAATTTTAGTTTTCCTACTCACTGTAAAAATGTCTGCAAAAATAAGGGGTGAGGGTGTAAGAAGACAGGACAAACATCCCAGAAGAAAATTCCCACTGGCTCTAGGGCAGACTGAAAAAAGTTCCTACTAGTGGTTATTTTAAAATTTTTGGACAAAACTGTTTCTTATTGTTCTTAGTTTCATGGATTATTTTTTTTAATAAAATATCCTAAACTCCTGAACTTGTTAATGTAGCATGTTGAGTTTGATTTTTTTCAAAGCAATGGTTTAGGATAAAAAGGAAGCAGTCATTTATGGAATACATTGTTTTTAATCCCTGTAAAAAAAAACAAGAAAAAGGCCCATCTACACTTGTGCTTCTCCTTTCCTAATCAACTAATTTTCAACTCTACATTTTCTGTCTCTCTACCAGTTTCTGTTTCTCAGCCATACCTCCCAGGGTAGGTGGCTACCTGCCTGACACTGAAGGCATGCAGCAGAATCTAAGCTGGCGAGAGATGTGGAGTGGGGCTCATTTCACCAAGAGTCATCTGGTGCCTGCTATCCCTTTTAAAGATAACAGAGAGAAATAAGCATTTCCAAGGAGTAATTTATTGGTGCTAAACTCTAAAACAGATCAGATGTGTTGTGCAATTAAAGTTGGCTTCTCTACTGATGGTGAATAGAGGCAAGAGTAGTTAACTTGCATCTATAGGTCTATTGAGGTAGCTAAACATAGGTGCTGGCTTGTTCTCAACTTCTCTCGATCAGAGGGTGTGGGACCTCATATTCAGCTGCTCCCTCCAGAATATCCAGCAGTTGGAAATAAGAGGTTGTACATCACCAGTGCAGCAACTATCAAGGTCAGTCATGAGATATACTGTTGTTTCATGGTGGAGACAAAGCCTTGCCTTCTTGCCTTTGAGGTGGTCAGGCTGGCACAGTCCGCTTTCTGGTCTGCCAGAACTGCTGCATCACATACTGCTGGAGGACTGGGTGGTCCAGAAGCCTGTATCATGCCATTCCAGTGCACAAATTACAGAATAACCTTTTCCAGAGGTAAATTTTCTTACTAACTCATTGAGGAGTTAAGTCATGTTTTGGGCCAGTAGGCTTTGTAATTTGTACTCAACGCTAGTTAAGTCTTGCTATAGAAACGTTGACCATACACCCCTCATAAGAAGTTTAGGAATATACTACTGTATTTAGACATGTGTCCATATGACCGTGCCTTGAAAACTGGGATCATTTTATCTGACTCCTGTGTTACACCTAATTTATTCAAAAAGAACCAGAAAACATTATTTTGGTTAGTATAGAACAGACCATCCAATTACTTGATAAAATAGGTCAGACAAACCTCCTTTTATATCCTGAGTTTCTCTCCTAGAACAATAGTTGAATGTGAATTCGCCCAGTGTAATTTTCCAGCCAAACGATAGTTACGTCCCTCTTATATTCACATGCCCCCAGCTTTTCCATTCTCCTCCCTAAATGCCTTGCCCTTGTACTTAAACAACTTTAATAAGTGTGTGTTCTCAGTTGATTCTGCACTGCAATAAAGGCTATACGTTCAAGCTGTTCTAGCTGCTTTCTACTGTAAATGCATTCTTCCTCTTTATCTGTGTTATCTATTCATTAAATATGTATCTTTCTACTGGAGTTTTTAATCACCACAGGGATCTATTCCAT
This sequence comes from Larus michahellis, assembly GCF_964199755.1. NCBI lineage: Eukaryota > Metazoa > Chordata > Aves > Charadriiformes > Laridae > Larus > Larus michahellis. Next base: position 126,731,790 of record NC_133898.1, read on the forward strand.
TTCCATGTGAATGATTTGTTCTTTTTTTGTGCAAAGAGGAAAACACACTTTTAATGTAAGGAGTACACTACATTTTGTACGACTGATTACATCTTTTCCCTATCTCACCGTCTTTGTACATAAATGTACTCACATCACATGTTTCAGCTCCTGAAAGGACAAAAAGTTCAAAATGGCTAGGAGAAGACATGCTTAACAGATGCTTCTCCAGCATCTCAACGCTAGCTTCCCTCTCTGCCATGAATTAAAATATTAATCATAGCAAGCTCTTTAAATCTGACTGTCTGCATTTAAGACGAAGTGAATTTAGCATACAAGAAAATAAGGCACTAGCTGTTGTAGCACTAGTCGGGCATGTGTTATTCATAGCGTAGGACAGAGAAGAGCACCCTTATGGCCCTGCCAGTGTTCACGTGCCTCAGGTGCTCCTACCCACATCCATTTGGGCCAGTTTGTCCTGTGCTTAGGGACACCGCCATATTCTTAAATGGCTGAATAGCAAGCAAGTTGGACTGCTTTGTGCCACTTAGATAAAGGTTATGCTTGAGCTTAGCCAGTACAAAGTTACCCATCTAGCCTACACAACTGCTATAGGCTCCCTGGCTAGAAACTGCAGTGGTGTAAGACTCTCCAAAGGGTTCCAGATTTTGTCCTAAGATGGAGCGAGTAATCTTCCAAGTGCAAGGTACTGTGCATAGGTTAGGACAATCCCAAGCACATATACAGGCTGGGCGGAGAATTGATTGAGAGCAGCCCTGAGGAGAAAGACTTGGGGGTGTTGGTTGATGAGAAGCTCAACATGAGCTGGCAATGTATGCTTGCTGCCCAGAAAGTCAAATGTATCCTGGGCTGCATCAAAAGAAGTGTGGCCAGCAGGGCAAGGGAGATGATTCTGCCCCTCTACTCTGCTCCAGTGAGACCCCACCTGGAGTATTGTGTCTAGCTTTGGAGTCCACAACATAAAAGACAGACATGGACCTGTTGGGGTGAGTCCAGAGGAGGGCCACGAAGATGCTCAGAGGGCTGGAGCACCTCTCCTATGAGGACAGACTGAGAGAGTTGGGGTTGTTCAGCCTGGAGAAGAGAAGGCTCCGCGGAGACCTCATATCAGCCTTCCAGTACCTAAAGGTTATCTGTAGGAGAGATGGGAAGGGACTTTTTATGAGGGAGTGAAGCGATAGGATGAGGGGAAATGGTTTTAAACTAAAAAAGTGCAGATTTAGATTAGACATCAGGAAGGAATTCTTTACTCTCAGGGTGGTGAGACACTGGAACAGGTTGCCCAGAGAAGCTGTGGCTGCCCCACCCCTGGAGGTGTTCAAGGTCAGGTGGGATGGGTCTTTGAGTAACATGGTCTAGTGGAAGGTATCTCTGCCCACGGCAGGTGGGGTGGAACTGGATGATCTTTAAGATCCCTTCCAACTCTAACCTTTCTATGGTTCTATGATCTTCTGAAGGTACTTTTGTCTCTCAGTTGACTAAGACCTCGACCAGACAATTGGCTGAATGCTAATTTCTGTATAGTTGCCATTAAATGGGATGAATCTGACCTTTGTGTTTTCCTTTAGTCCAAGGCTCAGTGATCCTTAGAGAGGGCAATAAGCCCCAGCAGCTAACAGACCAGTGTTTATGCTGGAGTACATTCTTGTTAGCCTCAAGCTCTAGTCACCTCTGAGTTCTTGATTATCTGTTCTCATGATATAAAATCAAAAAACTCTGTCCTTTTTGGCATCGACAAACATGTCACAGTAGACTATACGAAAAGTAAAATCTCTGCCTCCTCAGAGACTTGGAGAAATGTAAAGTGTTTCTTGATGTGGTTTGTTTGTGGGTCACAGCTTTCCTATGGGCTTGATCCAACATCTAATTATGCTCTGTGGCTCTAAGGCTTTCCTAAACAAATAACTTATTGGTGGGAAAGGAGAGGCTGCATGAAGATAAATGAGATAGGCTCTCTGTGGCATTTAGTCATTGGATAAAACTAATACTCCAGGGAAGGGATGTGAGGAAAATAAATTTTTTCCTTTAGGTATTTTAAGGCCTTTTTTATCTTTGCCTGGATCAAAAGACAAAGAGCAATGTCCTTATGCTGCCTCAGCTCTCTCCTCTTGTTTGCATCTGCATTGGAGGCTTGGTGTGACGTTCATCTTACTAGATTTTAGCCCTCTGAAAGTTAGTTGTCTGACCTAAGCTCGGCTACTAGTTTCTGTTTGTACAGGGAAATTTCCACCCTAAGCTTCCTCTTAGTTCTGCAGTTTACAGAAACTCAATGGAAAACTGGGAATGTTTGGATTTTGTAATAAGTTTGGCCCCTAAGCTGGATGCAGTTTTCTAAAAGTAGGAAAAGTTGAATACCAGGACAAATTCAGGGCATGTAGTTGATTTGCTTTTTAAAATGAAACTACATTTGTACCACCCAAAAAAGTTAAAAAATCAATTCAAATTCCAGGATACATTTCATTGCTCAAATCAGCTGAAGATGGGACAGTCTTGGTAACCTCTCTTCAACACTCCACGATATTGCTTATGATATTAAAGTCGTCCTCTTAATTTTCTCACATTATGAGCTATAAAGAACACAGGAAGGTCAGCATTGTCTCCAACATACTCAAAACATTTGCAGTTCATTAGTGTGGGGAGCACCATGAAAGTTCGTGTTTGTTCATTTAACTAATTTGTAGTACCCTGAATTCAAAAGATAATTGACTGGAATGACCAAGTTAATTTATTTTTATTTAGAGACATTAATCAAAAGAATCTCTTCTAGTTTTTATTCTGTAAAAGTCATAATCTCTTGGCCTTAATTAGTAATTACGATAATATCTTAAAACTATCCCTGGTGCTTTAGCACTGACAGATTAGCTGCTGGGTAAAAGAAAGGGGAGTATATGAAGTTACCCAAAGTTACATCTGGAAAAAAAAAATATAAATTAATGACTGCTTGATTTTGGTTTTATTTAACATTTGTTTGAGGGCTTGATTTAACCTTTCCCTATCTGGCATTATTTAACCTTTCACTTTTATGAACAATTAAAGGCAAATGAAAATAAGCCCTTCCAAAAATAGAAGAATCTACTGAGGCCAAAGGGAACATCATCATTTTGCAAAAGAAAAAAAAAATATTTACCTTAAGGCTAGTTAAACACTCAATTTACCAAATTATCCCTGTTTAGTGTAATGGAATAAATGGCATGCATAGAGGATTGCTGTTGGCAGGATATCATTAGAGCTAAAAAGGTAATGGGCCCTGAATAATGCCCCGAGGAGCCCTGTATACTGCAAGCTGAAGCTGAGTGACCATCTATCAGAAGTTAGAGGGGAGAACAGACTCACAGTAAAAGAAATCCCAAAGCTGAGCTTAAAATTTTGTTGCTTTGCAGTGGAGATCTTATCCATGACTTAAAGTTTACCATGATATTTTGCTGCCTATTGAAGTCAACAGCAAACTCTGAGTAGCTTTAGTGGTATGGGATTTAGTGTTATGGAATGGCACTATGTACAGAAAAGCATATATGGATGGAATTCTTTTCTTCAGCTGTAAATGCTCAGATGCAACCTAGTAGTCCTAGGCTGTCTTTGTAGCAAACGTGAAGAAATAAGCATTTCCATAAGGCAATTGGTCTGATGTAGACACCTAAAATAGGTCAGGTGATCACCCACCACCACCACCACTGAGTGTCTGTTTTGTTAATGACTTTAAAGTTAGGTGAAATAATCCTAGTCAGCATGATAGAGCAGGAGAAATTTGTCTCAAGGCAAAGGGTCTGAAAAAAGCCTTTGGACAACATAAGCCTTGGAAACTCACTATTGTGTGGATCTTGTCTTGGACTTATATGCAGAGTCTGAGTCCATGAATTATAGTGCCTGAATTGGCTGGGCAGAAATGGCAATGGGACTGCCTAAAAGAGAGCTCTTCGCCTTTGCCTGCAGGACCTCTGTCATGGTTTTGGTAGCCTCCCTGACACCTTTCGTCTTCTACGGCATGCAGAGTATTACTGTCACTGAGCTCAGGATTTAGGTGTCATCCTTGACAAGGACATGTCTATAGGGTAGACATCTTTCTATAGAGCGTGTGAAGGACCAGGTCTGTCCCATCAACACACACGGCTGAAAATCTCCGCTGCAAACCTATCATAACATTTCTCAATTGCTGCAGGATTTTTTTTCCTCCTCACAAATAACCTTGCACTGCCAAAATCTAACCAGAAACAGCCTGCAAAGATCATTTTTCCAGCTTTCCATTGGATTATGTCATGTCAGCTTTCATATTCTTTTACTGAGTCTCCGTTTTCTTTTACACATTGTGGGTTTGTTTTTTTGGTTTTGGGTTTTTTTTGTCTATTTGTAGTCTTTCATTTGGAAAGAGGATTTTATTTACTGCTTCAAGTTTGGCTGTCATTATAATTGATTTGTGGTTTAGTAATGGAACCAGGAAAGAGGAGAAGAAGAGGAGGTTCAATTTCATTGATGACCTCAATTTATTTTAACTAAAAAATGTATACAATTATATGAACTATTCCATATGATGCAAAATACAATTTTAGGTACTTGTAAAAAGAAAAAAAAAAGTAATGAACAAGCTTGATTCACAACATTGCCATAGAAGTAGTCCATCCTCTTTTACTGAACAAGCGAGAAGGTAGGACATTCACTTTAGATGTGAAACATCATTTCAGTTCCTCTCTTTCACACACAAGGGTTTGAACCCTCATCTTTCACCTGGTAAGAGAGTGCCTTCATCATCAGTGTGGAACATACCCTGGGGTGGAATGCTTTCAGTCATTCCTGTTGGTGCTATTTCTCTTTGCATAAATAATGAAACATGCACTGGAGCATAGACTGAAACGCAGCTGTCCCACCTCCCAAGTGATTGTCCAAACACCAGGACAGAGAGTCCTGAATATTTAAATATTTTAAACAAAGTGCAATCACTCCAATAAGAGAGTATAGGAGGCAGTTACCCCAGAATATTGTGATGAGTGCAGGTTCGTATCCACACGGGTACTGTCAACAAATGAAATGGGTCCTAACTGTTGTTGTATTACATAAAAAACATTACGAAGACCTGCTACTGTTTTGAATCTGGCATTCTTTTAGCCACAACTGTTCTCAGCGGTTTTGGAATAGTCAAAATTCTTTCACTTTTTAAAGTATTTGGGTATTTAAGTATGTAGTTTTAAGTATCTAGCCAAAATAATAATGTTCCAGGCATAGTTCTCATCCCAGATATCACCATTCTCTTATTAATACTTACGTTGTCAATGTACTGTAAGACTGAAAGATCTACTGTTGCTGTGATTCCTTTTTTCCCTTTTTTATACGCTCAGAATTAAACTCACCTCTTGATTTAGGGTGAAAGAGGAATTTTCTTTTGTTAACCTTCCTCTGTGGTCTGTGAAATTGTCCTCATTTTGAGGACTATATTGTCTAAACAAATTCCTTGTTGCCAGAGAGGTATGGGATAGAGCCTTGGACTTCTATTTTCCAAAAGCATGTTATTGCTCTGGGTATTTTACCACACCTTTTAAGTTTGCTATAAGGTGTGAAAACAACTTCTGTGATTTGTGATGTGTTTTTCCCTAAGGAGAGGAGGTTCTGTGGACTTTTGGGAGGTGGGTTTGTGGGTATTATTTTCCAAATATATGTTCTTACAATCGTATAAGGGACCCAGTTTACATCTGGCTGAGTTTAAAGATCACCCACCTAATCCCTTCAGCAAGGGATCATGCCAAACACAGAGCAAACACCATGACAAATGAGAAAGAGCCCGGCTGCATCACTATGTCCAGCCTCAGCTGACAGGAGAGGAGCTGGGCCAGGAGTGTGGAAGGGAGGGAGAGAGTCAGGCCAAGGCCAGAAATGGGGCACCGTCAGAGCTCATTAACGTCAAAGCAACTATGAGAAGCAATACGTTATTTAGACAAGCCCTGGGGCTACCCTAATTGACAGCGCTGAGCTCAAAGCCATCTTTAGTCCCTGTCCAGTGGTGTTCAGCATCATAATAAAATTTATCTCTCTTGATATACCCCTGTGAGGAAGGGACTGGCTACCCCATTTTAAAAACAGGTATAGAAATAGCAAACCATTTGACTTATGACATACAGGACATCTACGTCCAAACCAGCAACTGAATCCAGTTCACCCATTTTTTAGACTAGCATATTTACACTCAAGACCATATTCTCCATGTATTAGACATGTTTAAGAAACATTAAGCAAAATAATATTACATGGGTTACCAACAGATTAACAGAATGCTAAAAAAAAATCACAAAGCAATCCTGGAGTCTTCACATTCACATTGAGCCTACTTAAATAAGTGCTTTGATGATCGTCTCTGAACATAAAAAGAATTCAGCTTGCATCCTAAACATAGACATGCAAAATCTACCCTCCTTTCTCTCTTTCTTGCTTAACATTAGTAGGTTCTGTTTCTTAAACAGAAATTACTGATTTCATATGCAGACTAAGTTGTCTTCTTTCTAGAGATGTCCCAGATTTCAGATGGAATGATCAACAAAAACAATAAAGTTAAAAATATTAGTCAGGAAGGGGAAAAAGACTCTTACTACCCTGCAAAAGGGTCACAGCTAGCCAGTGTGTAGGATATACACCACTCATTTCCTCTTTTAACAGATCTAAACCACTGTCAAAGAAAAACTTAAAAAAAAAAAAAAATCATTGTTGCATCGTGTTTTCGACAGGTTTTTTTTGAACACACAGTGCTGTACCTCAGAGAGGTTTTTATCTAAAAGAAAAAGCCAAATCTTATCTAGTCTTTTTCTATCAGTAGTTCACAATGTGTTTATTGAGTGCTGATCCAGCCAAAAAAGACAGCTTAGTAAGAGAAAATCTGTGTTTGTGTATATTAAAAGTGAAAGAAAGCAAAATCCTAACCTAAATTCATTCTTTCAAATTTGGCAGTCAAGAAGTCATGAAAAACTCAAAACAAAGGCACTTCTGTAGTTTAAGATGACGTAAAGTCAAATCAGTTTAAGTATCTGGATGGATTTAAAAAGCTGAGTGGTGAAGGCCATCAATGTTAGAAATCAAAGCATGCAAAGAAAAAGAATAACTAAGATCTGAAAGTTCATTGTGGTTTCCTTAAGTTTAAAAATGCAAAGCTACCTTAAATACAGGTAAAACTATTCGGCAATCTATAAAGGAGATCACAGGGATATTATGACTGATGAAATAGGTACAGACAACAAGCAGCCTCTGATGGAAAAAGCAGGAAAGAAAAAAAATTAATATTGAGTCTTTGTAAAACAAATGTGCTGTACAAATAAGGGCATACATGCTATTCTTTTAAGTTTTATGAAAAAGAATTAATATAATGAAGGTGAACTGGAAATAAACATAGATGCAATGATTCTTATACAGACAGGTAACAAACAGGTAGAAATATATCATGGTCTACATAACTAAGGCAGAAAGGCAGATTAGACTCATCTATATGAATTCCCATCCATTTATCTGTCTACTTGTCTTATTTCATACCTTTTATTATTACAAATAAAAGAAATATTTATCGAGTCTTACAAGAAATTTTTAGTCATCGAGCTCCTTCCATCCAAGGCCAAGAGAAAACCTATTACAAATTGAGAAATCTGACCAAAACATTAAGCAAACTGCTTCATTTTAATATTTTTGAGCTCTCATTTTGATATTAGCTTTCAATTTTTTTTTTCTATGTTTCAATGTGAAGACCTACTTCAAATAACAAAAAAAATAATTAATTTTTTCCTCTTACGCATGTTAGAATGGACCATTTTGACATTTCAGAAATGTCTTTCAAAGCTTAGGAACAGGAAATTAGTCAAAATCAACCCTTTATTATAAAGCAGTATTAATTTGATGACCTACAGGTATTTAAAAACTGCAACTAGATGAAAAAGTGTTTGCATACCTCCCAAGTATCTTATAATATTTGAGCTAAGAACGATATCTAGGGTCCTGAAATGACCCTCAGTTTCCCTGTCTTTCTCTTGGTTTGTTGAGAAGGACCTCAAGACTGCAATCCATTACCTCTAAAAGCACCATGACTTTTCTTAAACAGCAACCAGTTTGGGGAGACGTTTTTCTCTAGGGTAACATTAATAGAACTGAGAGAGAAATGACCTAAAACTGTGAGTTATTGTCAGTCAGGAGGATAACATTTCCTTTCAGCCAGTATCTCATTGGTGAGGTCTCAGAGCAGCACACTGGAAGCCTGTTCAAATCTTTTCTCTGCCTAAAGATATGGACCTAGATCAAGAGTAGGACTTGATTTCTGCAATGCGTTTATCAGTGGGTAAGAGACAGTGGGAATTCTTGATTGTGAAGCAATCAAGCACACTTCCCCCACGGCAGAAAGAATTATCTTGATTTCATGATCTCTCTTGGTGCCAGATAGGAAGCTTTGTTTTATGTCAGTTGCAGAGAGAATTTAGCTCTCCTGATTTTTCTCTGTTTCATGATCATAGTTGCACTGCAGATCAGGGACAACAATGTCCCTGGACCTATACAGCAGTCTTTGAACCTCCCTCTGAAGGTCCAGTTGTCTTTATAGCAAAAAAGTAAGCGGCATGTTGTACTGACGTATTCTTTGCTGTGGTTCCTTGTACTACCTTCACTAACAGGCGGAAAAAGTTAATGCCTGGAGATAATCAACCATAACAAATACTGAATATTCTTCTGTGGGTATTAATTTGGAGATGGCTCTTGAGTTAATCTTGCTCACTGTACTAACAAGACTAAGGTCCTGGTAAAAAATGGACAATTGAGACAAAGCGTGTGTTGGATTGTGATAGATGTTAAAGTTTGTATTCCAGCCTTGAGGATATTAAACTTGATCATCATCTGCAACGACTCACATTGCCATTCCTTGGAGACTGGAAAATAAGGGTGCATTTTGATCTGTGTATATCACCCACTTCTGAAATAGCTGGAGTTGTGGGCTGTGTTGACAACCACAGCTATCCTGATGAACCTCTATCTTGAACACCTACAGATGGAACAAACGCCCCTTCAGAGACCCAGGGAAGGGAAAAAAAAAAACATCCTGCATTGACAGAGAGGTGGTTGTACAGGGATACAAACCTTGGTTTAAAATGACGGGCAGTGCATCAGTGCTGCACATTAACTTTTGGGAAGGCTGGATAACCAAAATGTCCCATCTACCATCTGGCACAGAAGCCACCCTGTGTTCAAGAGGTGTTTGTGGTTCCACTTTCTGCTGTTCAGTGCAGCTCTCTTTGTGAGCTTTCTAACATTTAGTAAGAGATAACAGATTAAGCCAAGTGCAGAGATAATGAAATATAAATTAGTAGGTTTGCCAGCCTTTATCCACAGCACTGTCAGAGTGTATTATCTGGTATATCTAGTTCAGAGCAGTCAGTTAAATTTCCCCTTATCAGAAACTGAGTGTGAAGTGTGGTAATGTTGCTAAGTGCAGAACAAAAATCTCTCTTTTTTTGCATCCCATGACTGCTCCAGGCAACATTCTTGGAAACCTCTGAGTAGGAAGGAAAAGAAGACCCTGAGATATATACACTGTGACAAGCCAGGAGGCTAAGCTCCACCGGTAAACCGTCCTGTGAGCGGCAGTCGCCTGTGGCTGTGACATTACCACACTTTGCTCAGCTTCAGAAAGGGAAATTTAACTGACGACTGCTATGAACTGAAGCCACAGCCTAAACCAGATAATACACCCTGACAATACTGTCAGGCAAAAAAGGCTGTGTTCCCATTGATTTCATCGCATTGGAGACATATTACCCAGGGCTGTGTATGTTTGAGGGTATATGTGAACACTGTGGGAATATCAAAGGGAAAGACACACTGATTTGGGCAGAAGCAGGCCTTGCAGAGATAAATCCCCAAAGTGCACTGACTGAAATATATATTATTTGGCGAAGCGGGCATGGCAAAGATATTGATTGTAATTATAACTTAATCCTCAATCTACATCTGATATACCCCACTGGGTTTGTTTAAAGGAGTGCAAAGCAGGGAAAACAACATTTCTGTTTTCTTGTGGTTGTTTCCTGAAGGATTGGAAGTCCAGTTTGTCTGCATTTCCAGTAGGATACAAACATCAATGAGAGACAGAACTCAAAAGGTTCAGAGCTTGGGTTCAGCTGAGAAAGGATCCAAGCTTCTCTTAATCTCTTGGCCCTTGGACTACAGATGCTGCATAAACAGGTTTGGTGATCATATGAAAGAGGCAAATATCTAGTGTCAGAATTCTAGTATTCTAAAATCATTCAGAAAAGTTTTGAGACAAAAATGGTTCTCATACTTTCCAACGTAGGTCAGCCTTTAATTATTTGGCTTACAAGAAAACTTCTCTGATGTTGAAAAGAAATAATGGCAATCAGTTTCCCTGTTCTCACTAGCATTTGTTAACCTTTACCTAGCACTTGGCCTCTTGCAAACTGTAGACCTCAATGTCTGTAGTAAAATGTTGCTACTTAAATTTACGTTACTTCATTGGTTTCCCCATTTTCTTTAGCTTAAGAAACATACTAAAATTTCTCATGATCCCTTTTCTGATCAAAGTTTTCTTTCAAACTCTTTGATCTGACCACTGCTTTGGAGTATAAGTACGAAAATAAAGTTGAAAATGTGTGGTGTTCTGTTATAAAAATATCAACAGTTCCAGATGCTCAAGACTTACTATTTTATGGAGTTTTAATCTAGAGGTCTATTGGACTGCTGGCATCAAATGTTGCTTGAGGACTTAGTTGGGAACTTCTGCATGACAAAGTATGAAGATTTCTCCATTTACAGTGATAAGAACATTCAGTTCCCATCCTCCTGCAACAATATGTACTGCAAAATTAGAAAGTTTTTCAGGATCAGCTGACTTTACTCCTAAGACTTTCAGAAGAAGGGGACACAGTCTCATGGCTTTTAATTTGTTACTACTAATGTAAGGTATCCTCTGAAGAAGGGAAGAAAAATGTCATTGGTCAAAAAAAATAGTTTATCGTACCTTTTATAATGGGAGTGTTTATCAAAAATATGAAGTGGGAAATAATAGCATACCTCTGACTTCACATAAAAGACCTGTTTGGAATATTTGCAATTAACTCACTCTTCATTTCACTGGTGTGCTATCTAGCTACATACACTGTCTTTTTCTCATTTTTAAGAATTCAACAGCTTCAACCCCGGCACTCTGCAGAAGCCATAAATTAGGATCCAAGATGAATTGATGTTTCATTTGAAATGTTTCATGCCGGTTTGCAGCTTCCAAATTAGCATGAAACAGCACCAGAGGAAACAGAGGGATTCTCCTGCATTGTACAAAGAGCTATGTGAACTTTTGAAATGCCTGAGATCTCATTACTGACAACATTTTGACCTCTGAGTTTTCATGTGCTGACCTGGAGGCTGACTTTGGAAGTAGAAATGCAGATTCCCCATTCAGCATGACTGCATGGGTTTATCAAGCCAGATGATTTTTTTTTCAAATGCAAAGCAACAGTAAGCAGCTTCCGAAACTGAGGAAAAGTAATTAAAAATTATAGATATGAAAGCAGGATGAATAAGTGACCAGCTAGGAAAAAGGCAGACAGAATGCAGTCCTTTCTGGGGTGCTTTTGGTAAGCTTTTATGTTTTGTTGCTAAGCCTGTTGAATCCCACTCAGAGATCTGGGATTAAAAGCTCTACAGAGGCTTAAAGAACCAAACAGAAATAGGGGAAAGAGCAAGAGCTACTCGTCTTCTGAAGCTACCTCTTGTTACTCCTGTGACCCAGTTTTATTGGGAAAGCTACTCAGTAGCAAAAAGAAAAAAATATCTTAGATAAGGTAATAGAGCAAATACTAAGGAAAAATTTTCTGTTTAGTTGGAAAAGAAACCAAGTATGACTTTCTAGTCCCACTGAGGGCAAAAAGAGTCACTGCTAATGTCAACAGAACGAGAGGTTCAAGAGCTAAAAATCTGGTCACCTGGTGATATTTTTCACCCAATCTCTCACTATTCAGTTGAGATTTATGGAACAAGTTCAGGAATTCTGCAGGATTGCACGAGGATAGAAAGTCTCAGCTAAAGGGAGCAGCAAAGAACTTTCTTTGCAGAGCACAGAAGGAGTCACTGTCAGCACAGCAACAGGTCAGTTTGGACTTGTAATTCAACACAGATTTTTAGCTTCTTTGCACTATGCATAAGACTTGTGAGTTCAACGCTTATCACCGATCCCCTTGTTCCTTTGTGGGATTGTTGTATTTCATCACACCAAAATAATGCTGCAAGCAATTTCTTCTCTCAGTGTCATTTTCATTCCAGTTTGCTCCACACTGGAAATTAGCTGGATGGTGTTGTTTAAACTGTTTTTAAAATACATAGTGTAAAAACCTCACCTACAGACTCCGCAAGATTTCCCTAACCGACTATGACTGAATGGAAAATTCTGCCTCCCTGATTAAACTTATATGTAGAGGTGAATAAAATATAAAAGAGGTCTTGAGCATCATCTTTTATTTAGTGTCTTGTCCGATAAGTATGATCATACTTTTAAGGATCACAGTATATTTTTAGACACCTTGTAAAGCACTCAAGCTTTTGCTTAGAGTACTAAGAGTGTATGGTTTAATAAGCTGGTTGACAGAACATTAGTGACATCAAAGCAGTGGAAAAAACTCTGTTTGCTTGCTCTTCCTTTCATCTGACTTTAAAACACAGTGCAATCAACAGGACTGGGGAAGAAAACCACGCATACACATGCAAACCAAGTGCATATGATGAATGCTGTGTGATGAACTGTTTGAAAATAATGCTTATTTTCAGGAAACTAAGATATTCTTCTCCTTCTAAATGCACATCAGATTTTATGCAGGCCCACTGTTTCTATCTGCTTGTATGATGCAGTTTATCATGGGGTTTCTTGGAGATATCAGATTAATGCCACTTGGGTATAGTGTAGACAGTAGAAGTACACAATGCTTCTCTTCCTTTCTGTCATTAACCCCTAGTTTGTCAAGGTTTCTATGACTACAACCTCAGGAAAGTTGGTAGGTGCTTATATCCATCAGGTCACATCTGACATAGACACCATACAAAGGAGAGGTCTCACCAGCCCTAAAATGTCTGTAGAGCTGATCTCCCACAGTACCCAGCAAAGCCAACACCAAGGAATGGACTCTTCTAGTGAGTAATTCATCTGACCTCTCTGAAATATTTATTTGGAATGAGATGCACTGATTCCTCAAAGTCTTCTTTTTTTTTCCTGCGTTTTTCTCCCTTTTTTCTACAGGGAGTTTAGAGCATTTGGTGATAGATATCTGCATTGTACATGGTGAAAGTTAGATTATATAAATTTGGTTACATTTCTGCATGTGCCTCTTGAAGTCTCAGAACTTTTCACATAACTGATTGTCCTCAGAACCATCTTGTGTCTGATGACACCATGATACTTTCTTGGTTGGACTTTTCAGTCATCAGAGAAGATCTTGTAATATGAAGAGACCTCCAAGCCAATTGCAAGGAAATTACAACTGGCAAGCCCCCAATCATACCTAGGTGGAGAGTGATTGAAATATCATCCATTTTGCACATTACCACCTCCTACTGGCTGTCCAAAACAATTCATTAAAGAGGAAGATTTGTTCTCATCAATCTCATCATTGGGAATATGAATTTAGCAAAAGATTATGTGTCAGTTAGTTAATTTTATTAGTCACTTAAGGGCTGATTTAGTTATGCAAAACCTTTCAGAGGTTGCAGTTTTGTGCCTTTGCCATTTGGTTCTGCAAAGAATGGAGAGAACAATGTTCTCCCTTACATCAACAATGTTCATATATTAATTGTTGCTAAGGAGTTATAACACAGGAATGATACATGAGCTACCCCACAAATACCTAAATTCCAGACACTCCTGGTTCCAGTTATCAACCATTTAGGTTATTCATCTCAGAAGCAGTATTTTTACCATTATTTGACTTCACCTTGTACCAGTAAAAAAATTACTTCAATTGTTATAATTTGAGTTATCTATAAAACACTATCTGGTCATTAGCATATGATCATTAGGGCTTCACCTGCAGATCTTGAGGCTTGTGGCTGATGGGAGAACAGGCTCTTTGAGAAAAAAGAGATGCTCCTGTTTACACATTGTGTATCATCTCTCTGCTGTTCTGATATGTTGTGCAAAGTGGTAGAACAGTAGGATTTCTTAATTCACTTGTAAGCCAAGTGCTCATATCTATGTTACTTTCCATATAAAACACTTAGAATACACTCAGCTGCGAATGTAAAGCCAAAGCCGAACAGTGAATTCTCCTTAAGGCCTGATTTTCCAGGCAGTTTTTTGCCTATGGAGATGTTTCAGCATTAATTTTGATCATATTCTCTTTCACACCCTCTATCTAAGGTACTAAAAAGGGAATTCACAGGAATTCGTAAGGTGCCATAAGCAATGTTCTCAGAAGTGTAAAAGAAATGAATACGATAATAGCTTTCAAACTAAGTTCTCCTCAATGTGTTTAGTTCACTGGGTGTTAAAGAACATTTAGTCACAGTTTAAACAAGTCAAATGAGGATGCAATCAGAATTCATCAGGTAAGGCACTATCCAAACTGAACGTTATACCCTCTTTGTGTGTGCTGTAAAGGTTTCTCTCCCCTCTTGACCTGTTCAGATGAAAGCTGCCTGGCTTCTTTAAAGCACATTTTTCAGGGACCTTTATCAGAGCACTGGAAAATATGGGACTGATGCTTTTTCTTTTTTGCTTTATCTTTCTTTTTTTTTTTTTTTTTTTTTTTAAGCCTTCTGTTTAATATCTTAGCCCACTCTGCATAATGGGAGCTGCCAGGCTTCTGCTGGAAGTTTCTTTCTGAGTAAGGGCAGCACGTTGGGCATGTCCACTGCTGGAAGTACATTTCAAATGAGGTAAATCCTATTCTTTCTGGCATTAAGAGGTTAGTCCCATTCAGAGGTGATTGCAGTACATGTTGCCCATCCTCCTAGTTCTAGGTGTGTAAGGTCAGGGTCTACAGGAAATATGAGCTGGCTGCAAAGTTTGCATTTGTTTCATCATTCATCCTTGATATATCAGCCCCTCGTGTAAAATTCCCATAGAATTTCAACAACAACAAAAAAAAGAGCTTTTCTCAGAAATTCTTAAGTGCTTCACATCAAACAATGAATTTTCTTTCCTCCATAGGATTTAATATAATCTTCCACAGGAGGTTGTTCTCTGTGCTGGTGCATATGTTTTTTGGAGTGACTTCTATTAAATTCATATATGGAACATTTCCAGGTGTGGATTTTTTTTTGTTTCACCCCTACTTAATGCCTTAAGACTGTTGCAGACAGAAACAACTGGTGACTGGACTGTCTTATAAAAATGTAAGTATCTCAAGAAGCTATTAATTAAAGGCTAGGGCCATTATTGTATTACAATATATCATATTATTGATAAGTATCCCCCTTCAATAATAGCTAACTGGACAGGTTTACTGTCTATTTTTCTTGAATATGTTGCACAAACATGTTTTATAAACATATTTATTTGAATATGTTGCCCACAAACAGGGTATGAAAGGAGAGAAGGATGGCAAAATGTGGGATAAGCATCTGGAGTTTGTAAGTAGAATGAATGGGTGATGCTGCAGCCCTCATTTCTTTTTTTTTTTTTTTTTTATGTTTCAACACATGGAGACTTCACCGCTTCAGGTTAACCAGCCTTCAGATGGGATCTTCTTATTCAAGGAATACATTCCAGATTCCAGGAATGAAGCTTAATACGTATGAAAACATCTCAAACTGGTGGGATGCATAGAAGCTCATTATCACTACAAGAAAACTGACAAGCAATAAATAAAACTGTCAGATGAAATTTGTTTTAGTTATTTAAGGCAAGCAATAGTACTGAACTTCAACAAGATTTATGATATGGGCAAGTGGCATTACTTCTTGACACACGCAGACTTAGAAGAAATTATTGAAATGTTCATATAATATATTAGCTACTAAGTCAGTTGTGAAGGGAACACATCTACACTGCAGGATAAAAAATGATGCAAACCTGCAATGTACAAAAGCCAGGAAGCAGAAGGAATGAGAGAAAATATTATGGGAAAAAATGTAATGCCATCACTTAGAAACATGTTCTCAGAATTGACCATCTCAATCATCAAGCATAGTGTTTTGCTTTTTTTGGACAACCACACTACACCATGATGTGTGAGAGCATAAATCAATCAAATTTCATCTTAAAAGCTCAGCATCTTGGTGCAATGTTGACCAATAAAGAGCATTGCTCCAAGAACATGGGTAATTTAATTTGACGTGCTTGTCTCCTGACACAGCTAAGTTTGCTAGTACCTTTGTTACCCTGATTTCCTGGATGACCATATTTTCCTTAACAGACTAGTGATTAAACCATTCATTTAAACCAGTCTTCTACTCAAAGAGGACCACAGGTTTCTCTGACTGACAAGTTATTATGAATAAATGAGAGATATCAGCTCCTCTGGTCCTTTGTGTGTGTCCAAAATAGGAAGACTACCATGGGGATCTCAGGGAGGATGAAGGTGTATGAAGTACAAACCCAAACCAGGAGCCAGATTTAGTAATTTGCTCAACTTCCACCGCTGTAGACTTTAAGATTTAACCAGTCTTTTCCTACAAGCTTACAGGTATTTAATTACATAAGGATCTTAGGCTCTTCACATAGATATGCTTAATTGCTGAGCTTAATATTTTGGCTGTGAAGTTTCCTAAGATGCACTGTGGATATCAGTCCAAGATTTAGAAAGAACCACTGAAATGTGATACTAAAATATGAGCAAAAAAATTCACATTTTTGCTCTTCTGAGTTTCAGAGCCACCCAATTAAGCAAATTTCAACTGATTTCAGAGACACTAATGAAGCATTTAATCTTCGCTTAGGAAGGATAAATCAAAGAAGCCTTAAACACTTTCCCAGAGTTGTATTTCTAACAGAGAGGGAACACATATGACCATACACCACCATCTGCTTATTGTCTGAGTTTGAAAATAACACAAACATGTAACAGTTTGAACATGTAACAGTTAGTGGAAAGATACAGATGGATAAATACTAAGGCACATCTTGGTAATCTTATAGGTCTTCAGGCTTTATGGGTTCCCTTTGCAACCTATTAGTGATTTGTCCACTAATATTAAATAAACTCCTTTAAGGAATTTTCCCTAGATTGGCTTGATTCAGGAACTCTGAGATTTGAAATAGGTATTCCTTCATTTCAGTTAAAATAGAGTAGTATTTCTGCTGAAAACTCAGTTTGAGAAAACCTGTGCCTATATTCCTAAACTGCAGCTAGGCTGGGCAGTCTGGAGAGCAAGATGAGGTTGTTGATCCAGGACAAAATACTCTTAATCTGGAAGAGAAGAGAAAAAAAACAAAAAAAAAAACCAAAACAAAAAAAACAACAACAACAAAAAAAAACAACAGGCCATAGACTGCTAGTCAACTCTTCAGAAAATACTCACAATTTTGCACAGGATTTTAATCACAGACACCTCTTAACGTCCACAGGAATTGTCCTCTTGGAGGAAAAATGCAGGAGATTTCTGGTCTTATACTGTGGACAATTCTGTTGAACTCAAATGGGAATGAACCATGTGTTTTAGTAGATCAGAACTGTAGTGCTTTGAAAGTCTGTCCTTGTGCTTTAAAATTTTTATTTTCATCATAATTTAAAAATGCAAGCAAAACTCCTTGGTTTCAATTGTCGTTTTGCATGCTCTTCCCCAATTACTCTTATTTTCCACAGAGAAGAATTCTGAATTTAATGGTTAGGCTTAGCTATTAGAACACAGAATTCAAGGCAATGTAGTCCTTGGTACTTTCTGGTTACCCAGGGGACACACTAAAATATTATTCATTTATTTAAATAAATATATGGCTTCACATACATATATTCAGCCTTTTCATTATGTTGGAAAAGGGTGAAAGAAGTTTTACTTACTAGATAGTGACTGACATTTTACTCCCCATTTGTATCAAGTGTGTTTGTGCGGGTATTGGGATTTAGATGAAAATACACAATTGTTCTGGTTAGTTAAATATCTCCCTCTCCTCTTCCTGCTTCCAGCTGTTTAAATCAACACTGAAAACTGCACTTGGAACAAAGCCAGATGACTCTGGTGAACAAACTGCAGAATTAAAGTGAAAAATATTTCTTGTAAGCCGAAAGAAGAGGTAATTAAGCAAAAAGTTTTCCAAACCACCGAAAGGGAGAATATATACTTTTGGCAAGTTACTAAGTAATTCTACACGTCATTTTAAAGTCTGAAATTTATTTAAACCCTGACCAGACAAATATTTAATTCAGCTTTAGTTAATTTACATAGTAAAAACAAAGGTGTTTGTTCCTATTTTCTCTATCATCAGAGTCCCTGGCAATGTGAATATGTTAGAAAATCTACAGAGCGATACTTTATAAGGTGTAATTTAAAAAAAACTTCACTTTAAAAATGTTCTAACAATTCCCTATTCTGTTCATGACCATGTAAGAAGACTGACTTTTTAACTCCAATTTATGAGATTAATTTGATTCTGCATATTATTTTTTAATCTATTGAAATGATACTATTATATAATGACAAATGGTTCCTCTAAAATATTTTTCTTAATCTCAGTATCATCTTAAACAGGAGTTAAATCATTTTTCATAAATAATGTGTTAAAAATCGAATTATCATTCTTAATTTTTAAAACACCACAGCACAGATGTTTGCTCAAAGCATTTCTAATTTCTCTCATAGAATGGGGTCTTATAGTGAAGGCATTAGAAAAACTCCTTTTGGGTTTTGTTTTGGGTGGTTTTTTTTTTATTTTTTAGCTACTTTTAGGACTTTGATTTTGAGAGGCTGAAATATTCTAGTACATATCTTCTTTTCTGATGCTGGACCAGGATCCCAGCTGGGAGTGGGAGCAAGGAGTGCTCTGGAGAAACTCTGAGCCTCGTCCAGTGGCTCCTAGGACTCAGGCGAGACCTGATGTGCTGTGGGATCCCTTATGGACTATCAATGACTTTTGTCCCCTTTCCAGAACAAAGTCACCCCTTCTCCACTATTCCTTCTCCTTCTTTCTCTCTCTCTTTTTTCACTCCCTTTTTTTTTCCATTTTAGAGACTTTATTTTCCAATTGCCAGTGTGGTGGGTTTCTGTGACTAAGTGATCACAAACAGAAAATAACAAAGTCCATACCACACTCTGCATCTATGGAAAATGCAGACAGGTGTTATACAGTCTGGCTGATTTATTTATATAGGGCTATTGATTTTCTCCTTCTCTTCATGAACCAGAAGGTGGCATCTGATTACTGGCTTGTAAATTTGCATGTCTTCTAACTTCACTGCATTGGACAACTTTAGAGATGTCTTTTCTTGACATATCTGTCGACAGGAACACAAGCAAAAAAATGCCCAGCTGTCTACATTCTTCAGTCAAACACATACACTTATATATATTATTGTTAATCAGTTCCATTTATGATTGTAACATTTAACCTTGTATTGAACTGTTTGGTTTTAAGGATCTGAACTCACTGTGCATTTATTGATAGGTTCAGCAACACAATCTAGGAGCTTGACATTAGGATTCCCATTCTCCACATTGGAAAATGAAGGCAAAAGAGATCCAAAGGCCTTCTTCAGAGACAGAGAAATGTTGTGACAAATCATGGAATACTTAGATTTCCTTGCTCTCACTCATGGACCGTCAGCTATAAGGTCAGTCAAACCAGGTAGCCTATTTTATAAAATCATGCAATTTGTAGACTCCTCTGGGTCACTTCCTCAAGTGTCTGACGTTAGTTTGTAAGTTCAGACCTCAGTGAGTAATTAATATTTGGGATTCCATTCATTTTGATGAAGAAGAGTAAGCATTCTGTGTCCCCAGTGTAGCTGATCGACAAATGAGATGAGTTGTTTCCATCAACCTGTAAATGTTTGGATCTTTTTAACCAGACAGGTCATGCTTTTAACCCCAAAGCTGTCTAGTTCAATATCCTTTGTACTGAGTAGAAGATAATTCTCATACATGGTAATCGTAACATCCGAGAGGGGATTTTTGTGAGAGCAAAAATATAAAATGTTGGCTTTCATTATGAGAAAAAGCTGGGCAGAGGTGTGAAGAGAGCTCTCATAGAATAGAACCATAGAATCATAGGATAGTTTGAGTTGGAAGGGACCTTTAAAGGTCATCTAATCCAACCCCCTTGCAATGAGGAGGGACATCTTCAATTAGATGAGATTGCTCAGAGCCCCATCCAACCTGACCTTGGATGCATCCAGGGGTGGGGCATCTTCCACCTCTCTGGGAAATATGGGCCAGTCTTTCACCACCCTTACTGTGAAAAATTTGTTCCTTATATCTAATCTAAATCTACCCTCTTTTAATTTAAAAACATTACCCCTTGCTCTATTGCAATAGGCCTGCAAAAATATTTGTCTCCATATTTCCTGTAGGCCCCCTTTAAGTACTGAAAGGTCACAATAAGGTCTCTCCAAAGCATTCTTTTCTCCAGGCTGAACAGACCCAACTCTCTCAGTCTGTCCTCATAGCAGAGGTGCTCCAGCCCTCTGATCATCTTTGTGGCCCTCCTCTGGACTCACTCCAACAGGTCCATGTCTTTCTTATGTTGGGGGCTCCAGAGCTGGATACAGTACTCCAGGTGGCGTCTTACCAGAGCAGAGTAAAGGGGCAGAATCACCTCCCTCGACCTGCTGGCCACACTGCTTTGGATGCAGCCCAGGGTATGGGTGGCTTTCTGAGCTGTAAAAACACATTTCTGGCATATGACCAGCTTTTCACCCGCCAGTACCCCTGAGTCCTTCTCAGCAGGGCTGCTCTTAATCCCTTCATCCCACAACCTGTATTGATACTGGGGGTTGCCCCAACCCAGGTGCAGAACCCTGCATTTGGCCCTGTTGAACCTCACATGAGCCTACTTCTCAAATCCAGGTCCCTCTGGATGGCATCCCATCCCTTAGGTGTGTCAAATGCACCACTCAGCATGGTGTTGTCCACAAACTTACTGAGGAAACTTGCTCTCAGTGTAGCCTGTTGGGTTGATAGTGCAAAGGCTGGCAAGACCTACATTTTAAATAGTCTTGGAGGAGTTGTATCATGTGGATTGCTAATTGTCAGGATTCAGATGCTTGGAACTTTCTGGCCTCAATCATCAAAGGCTGTTTGCTATAGTTTTTATAGACCACAGGCAAGATCTGCTTGCACAGTTTAAGAGGACAGGCTGTACTCTGGACAGCTGGAAATACTAATAGATGACATGTAGTCACTCCTGTTTCTCCTTAATCCCACAAGCAGAGAACTTGAGCCATGAAAGATCATTTAGAAAATGCATGGAAAGCTGGACAAAGACAAAGAGTTTCAAGGGTAAGCCATAAAAGCAACCTCCATCTCCAGGGAAGGAGCAGGAATTTCTGGTGTAGGTTGTGAATCTGAGTACTGCAAGGTGACAGGAAGGTGGTGAAACAGCAGTCAAGACTGAAAGATGGGAACTGACAGGAGTGAGGTGTTCAAAATCAAAAAGAATATAGTTAAAGGTGATGGGGTGCTGATTTATTTAATGCAACAGTAAAGAAACAAGAAAGAATATCTTGGGTGAAAGGGAAGCTGTCTGGGTCAAAATCACACAGGGGAAGAAAGATGAAAGAGTTATCGGCACAATAATTCTTGAAGTCCCTTATAGATTGTCAAGAGGAGCTATGAGAATACAGAGAGATTTTTCCGAATTATTTCATACACATAGTGTTTTCTGTAAACATACATGTGCATAACCTACAGACAAACAAATATATATTTATTTTACATTGCAGTATGGTTACAAAATGGTTACAAATTATGCAATACATAAATTTCCAAGATTAAAATGTTATTATGAACTAAATCATTATGAAGAAGTTCTAGCTCCCAGATGAAAGCTAAAGTACAAAAAAACTTACCAATAAGATTCAGTTACTCCTTTTAGAGCTGGCACATTTCTCTGACAAATTCAATGAGCAAACATGTGGCAGATCAAGTTTGGATTAGGTTTTGTCAAATAAAAGGGTTGCTATAGAAAGAAGATCCATTAGGAAAGACACGTGCATCTGAGCAAGGAGGACTGACTGAACCTGGGTGGTGGTTGAGGTAAACAATACTTTCACCTTCGTACCTTTATGTCCATCCCATCTTCACATCTCACTCTACTTTTTTCTTTTCTTCATATGAATCTTTTTACATTGCTTTAATTTCTTTTCTAGTTCTCACTTGGTTTGATTTTGCCAACTCTGATTTTATTTTCTGCGAGGCATTTTTTTATATTGGTCATCATCCTTTAAATCAATTTCTACTTCTGATCTTATCTTTGATTCTGATGAATACTTGAGAATGGGGGGGAGAGAAATGAAATATGCCGTGAAACATAAGATCTAACTGCTCTTCTAGGCAAAGAAGGTTCAGTGGATAGAAAGGGTCTATTAGAAATTTAGGAAAACATGAAGTTTTTAGTTATCAAATCAGTGAAAACAGCCTTCAAATGGGACAATTAGGAACAGAAATTACTCTCAGCTCTCAAGATGGAGATTATTGTGCTTATCAAAATTATTTTCTGATATCAGTGTTTACAGTAAGTAGTAATTCAGAAAGACTTTTCTGTCCTGAGTTTTGCAAAAAGGAGCAGAAAGAATGAGATTAATTCTGCATCACATTAAATGTCTACAGAACAAACATCTGCAGATAAAACCATACCAGACTTCCGTCACAGTCAATGGGGAGACAAATGGCCAATTTGGGGTCTGATGTCATCTGTCTCTTAGAAATCTGATTTTAGAAGACATTGACTGTCTAGGAAGGGAAGGTCTACAACTAGCTTAGACGTAGGTTGCTATGTTTGGTTTAGTATCCAAAGATACACGTCGTAAACTAAAGAAATGGGTCTGTTTATGGATTACAAGACAGCTACCACCACTTTTGCTGTTCAAAAAAGAAAGTGTGTGCGTGTGTGTGTGCATGTGTCTAGATGTAAACATATCTGTGTGCATAGATAGATATATGCATACAGTTTCCGCAAACAAATCCAAGGGGGAAAAATATATATGAGCATGTAGCTATTTTGTTACATCCCTTCCACCTTCTGCTACTGCTGTGTTATACAAAGCTTTTATTTATAAAAGGTAGTAATTTTGTTCTAACATGCAGAACACCTGGCTCCCCAGAATATCATTATGGAGAAGGAATGCTTTTATTGTTTTATGATTGTTGCTATCAAAAAACAATAAGAACAGTAAATGTGTTAACTGGTATCTAATTGTCTTTCTATGGCTGGTTTGACAGAATAAAACACCAGAACCTTCTGGAAGCAATTAAAGGTATTAATAAAATGGATTTGCTGTGCACATTTATTGCTGATCACAGCACAGAGCACATAAGCATACATGAAAATTACATTATTAAGCTGTATGAAGTGCTCTTACATTTTACCTGGACTGCACTGTTTGCTGTCTTGACCTGGGAAACAAAAACAGGGAGAAAATGGAAACACTGGTTCAATCACATAAATTAATAAAGAATGAAATCACTCTTCCTTCTTTGCAGGCCATGGGCCAAACTTACCCAGACGTAAGTTTAGTAAGGCCAATCATGGTAAGGAATCTGGGATCGATGCTTTCATCTTTGGCCATGTTATTAAGTGTTTTACCTTTTTTGGCAGATGGAGCTTATCCACAGTAACAAGAAATAAGCACAAATTGACTTTTTTTTTTTTTTAATGATAAGTAAAAAAAAATTTCATTTTTAGTGTTCCTGAATTGTCTGAAGCACTGAAATGCACTTACTGGAACAGACACAAATTCCTGCAGCCCTTACCCAGTCCCTTGCCATCCAGCAGCACACACCTTTGATCGAGGAGCTTCTGCTTAGAGATTTTTTCAGAACAGAGGACCGTGTGTGTTTGGATGTGTACATGATTGCACAAATTGAGAAAAGAGGTAAACCTTTTCTACCCAGAAAAAAAATCCAGCCTAATTGTGGAAGTTAAACCTACTCCTTTGAAACATTTCCATACTGTGAGCCTTTTACAACTGCAAATAGATTAAAGGGGTGTTTAAAGGTATAGCATTAAATGAGTACAAATAACTGTTTTACCTAAGTTGCCTGGGGTACATCAGTAGCCTTCTAAATGATCAAAAGGTATAGCTGGAGGCAAGGTCCAAAACCACCTGCTTATATAAAAGACTTTTATAAGAGGTAGCTGATATTATACATTTACATTGATCTTCCTTTAAACACTGTAATGAAATCAGCATCAAAATTATGTTAAAGTAATGTTATATCTACCTTAAAGAGATGGGAGCAGGAGAAGTACAGCTCCATCCTTGAATTGCCCCATGTGACACTGCAACGAGATCCTGTATTACACCTGGATGTGTCTGCGGCTCAGCCGGGCTAAGTTCTCTTAAGCTTTTTTAAACTGATTTTGACATTGATTCAGATCCATGGAGGACTCCTTAACACTTTCTTGAACCAGTTTAGTTCTAGGTCTGAAAACAGGTGTTTTGAGGAATAGGACCCAGACCTAACACGTACAGCTTGCCATTATTGCTTTGCTGGAGTAGGGTATTTTCAAGCAGAATTAAGAGCAGAAGTTCATTTGGAAACAACTGACATTTTTTCTCCTAATTGTGGCAGTTCCAAAAATGCCCCACTTAACTGTATGACTTATTTCAGAGTCTTGCACATCTTAACAATGCAATTATATATAGGATACATAAATATATGTATCCTATAATGCTTTGCTTATAGGATACGTATATTTAAAAAAATCTAGGAAAAGATAAATCACACTAACATCTGCATTGTTATTATCCTCTTTGCATAAGTCATTATTTTATCAAGCTTTACCTTTCAAATCCATTCAACATATCTTAGTATTTGTAGCTTACACACTCCTCGTGGTCCTTGATAGAATAGTCAGTATTTCTACAAACAGTACCACAAAATACGTTTTAGGCAAGTATCACTTCTTGTGATATAGCAATAACTGTCTTAATCTGGCTATTTGTACCTTCTATTGCTCTAATAATTAGATACTAACAGTATAGCACAAATAGAAAGCACTATGTGGTCATGAGTAAAGGTGAGGCAGAAAAAGTAGGAAATAAAATGTGATGTTGGAATAATTTCTTTCCATTGACCCCTATGGAATTTGAGGATAGTTGACTAAAATGGAAGCATCCACACTACAGACCAAGCTAGGAAAGATGAATTTCATCTTGTGATGCCACCATTGGCAAAACCAGGACTGTCTTTCTGTTGCTTGTCTGCCAAGAAGAGCTTCAAACCAGAGTCTGACTGACAGTGCTCATGATATGGCTTCTCTAAGTAGTACTTTGATAAAACTGAAGCCTTGCCTCATAGTTTGCAGGACTGGAGGCCAATCTGTGCCTGCAAAGCAAGTAACCAGATATTTCTTTCTTAAAATATTGCTGAGATGTTTCTTAGCTATTGCAGGTAAAAAATAAAAACCTGAACTCAGACCTGGACCAGATTGATTTTCCTTGCTAAAATATGGCAATGTAACTGATGTTTTATTTCCTCCTTACAAAATAAAATATTTATTTCATTTTTAAAGGGAAAAAAATAAAAAGAAAAGAACCCAAGGAAAAGTCCTAGAAAGAAACCTGAAAACCTGAAAGGACATTGATCAGCTCCTTCTCCCCCATGAACGCATGCACAATGACAAGCTTTTAAAGTGCCCTTATTATCAGGATACTGACCTTGTTTAAGAAAGAAAATGACATCTTTGTGTTCTGCTTTTATTCCCTAACCGGGTAACTTCCATCTAAAAACAGCGGAAAAAAAGAAAAAAGGAAAAATAAGCTTTTTGGGTGGGGGGATTTGTAATACTTGAACACTATTGCTTAGAAAAAGACAGAAGATCCCACAATTATGTGCATTACTTTCACGGAGAAAAGTGTTTACAAAGTCTAGGAAAAAGGAAAAAAAAATACACCCACAGCCAACCTCGGGGTTTAAAAGTCTTTTTCAAGATATCATCTTTCTCTCCAAGGTGCTGAGCTGGCGTCGATAAAAGCCCTCTCCTTGAGAATAAAATGCAAAAAGTCAAAACAGTTTTCTGCTTTAGAGGAATCTTTTCAGAGCGTTTGCTACCATTTCAATCATTTCTTCCTCTCTCTAGATAATCAATATAGGAATGCTAACCATATTTTAAAAAAGATAAAACCCCAAAAAAGTTATGTTATTCGGGCTGGTGTACAGGCTGCAAATTTCGTGACGAAGTTAGGCTAAAAGACACTAAGATAAAGTCTGTGAGGCAATGATGTGGAGATATTTGGAGAGGCAGAAGCCAAAGGCAAGATGGCAGGGTCCTGTAGACAGCAATGCCACTGAACGTGGAGAACGTGAAAAGATATGAACCTGGCTTGCAATTTTTTTCTTCCAAGTGAGGCTGAGCACATTCAAGCGGTTGGTGCACTGTGCCACAACATTGCATCTAGTTGGGCTAGATGATCATTGTAGGTCCCTTGCAACTGTACTACTCCTGTTCTGTTCTGTTCTGTTCTGTTCTGTTCTGTTCTGTTCTATTCTATTCTATTCTATTCTATTCTATTCTAGTCAAGATCAAGGAGCGGGAGTGGAGGAAGAGGAAATACCCTGTAGCTCTTTCCTCCATCACCTATGCTGAAAGCTTTGTAAGCCAACACAGAGGCTTTGGCTACCTCTGTATTAATAAAATTAACAAGTAAGGCAGAGAGTCAAGTACCAGCAAGTATTTTGTTAAAACTGTAATATGGACTCTGGCATAGTTTTACCACTGGCCAGTTGGCATTGACCCAACGGCTCCCGATCATGGATTGAGGGTCTATTCCAGCCACCCTACCCAACAGCCAGTTTGGGTACTACACTTTTTTTAGGGCAGAGAATTACCTGTGTCTTGTGGGGAGCGGCTGCTTCCTAGTACAGATGTGGATCAACTGCCTATACCTGCTCTTGAGCAAAGTCTAGAGATGTAGTTCTTGGAGTCACAATGCTTGCTCTGGTCTTTACTGGGACACTGCAATTACATGTTGTCCTATCATCCAGGCAAGGATGAAGAAGTGTTTTGTTCCTTCAGGTGAACAAAGGTCAGTATTAGCAATTTTGAGGCTGAATACAGAAAAGAACTTCAGAGACCAGATGATCTTTTTTTAAAAAAATATTTATTTTCTTCTCTTCTTTTTATTATAGGTCCTGGTTGGATGGGATCACTGAGAGCAGTCCTCTCATTTATTCATTTTCCTCTAATTCTCTAGTTTCACCACCTAGCAGTGTTGTCTTTCTCTGTTGCCATTTTCCCTTGGGAAGGCTTCTTCCAAAAGACAGGATGTGAACAGTCAAGTTCTTAGGGAATTTTCTATGATTCTATGAATTTTGGGCTTACTTTTAGTGGTTTACAAAGTTAGTTGTCCGTATCACTTATTTAACAAAACTGCTTTGGAATGCATAAAGGCAGAGACCCGTGTTCACATTGCTCATGTTAGAATTGTAGCAACAACAACACTAAAAACATCAACAAAAAGCCACAATACATTAATAAATAAGTAAATAAATATAAGCTAAATAAATGCAACTTATGTCCAAACCAGCAGTTATGGGAACAGGAATGTTGTAAGCATTGTTCTGATTGCTAAAATTTTAATTCAGAGATTTGGCTAGAAACATCTGGCAAACATGACATGGCATACAAAAAGCAAACAGAAAAATAAAAAAGAACATGCACTGAGAATATTTCATGCTCTCAGATAATTAATATAATTTAATAAAGGTAGACAAATATATATCAATCCCCAATGGCCCTTTCCTAGACACTAGCAAGCAGATTCTTTTTAAGCATCTTGTAGTTTTTAGGAAATGTCTGGGAGGGATGCATCTGTTTCTAATTCACCATCAGATTTCTATAAAAATGACTCAGATTAGAATAGAGTGCAACTCATTAAAACTCAGGGGTAAATTAAAAGAACCTGAATGAAAAGCTCCGTTACAACAAAATACAAAGAACCAGGGAGCACTGTGTTCCTTTGAAGTATGCATGCTGGTGGAGAGACCACTCTGCACAGGACAATGAATTTTCAAGTCCTGAATCTGCAGCTACTCCTTACTGAGAGGCACATGAACTGGAATAACGTCTGTTGGGGATGGTCGCATGAAGAATGTTGAGCCAGCAAATGTCATCTATCATCTTTCTGCCAACAAATGATGAATTCACCATCTCCCTTTGTGATATAGGATATAGGAGACCAAAGTAAATACCTGTTGTCAACACCTGGAACTAAAAAGACCACCTGCCAGGATTGATTGGCATGACTCGCCTTTAACAAAAGCTGCCTCAAAAAGACTACAGGACAGAGACAGGCAGGCAGAGTTCAGAAGGAACTTAAATAGCACCACATGCTCCCCACGACAGCTTTATCTGAATCCTGCTCAAAGCCACCTCCCCTTGCTTTTTAATTCACAAGTTGCTGATGTCTTCAGAAGTGGAAAAAGAAAGGAAGAGAAGAAAGGAAATAGTTTTCCCTCTGCTTTCTCCAAGAATAACACACTGTCTATTTGGCTTTGGTTATGGGTAATGATAGCTGTAATTTCAGAATCATGATTTATTTCTATCATCTGGCCAAATATTGTTAGACATTTCACACAAACAGAGGCTTGGGTTGAAGTGTCTAGAAAAATATGTTGTATTTAGTTGTCCGACGGTCTTGTGGAGGTTCATGTCCTTGACTAGAATTTTTCCCCAAGTTTGAAGATGTTTCTGCCAAAAGAAACACAACAGGAAATTCTGTCTTTCAACACAACAGCAGCTACCACTTCCCTTGTCCTGTATTTTGTCATCTGCAAGAGAGCAAGGTAACAAGGTAACTTGCAGCCTGATATCACCTGCCTCCCACTGAGCCCTTTCTCAGAGCACCATGACTCCCAGCTCCTGACCCCGCTTCATGACATTTGAAATCTGCTCACAATGTATCATTGACACTTATGCCACAGCTTGCTGAACCCTGAAATATCATTAAATGCATGCATGGCAGTAAGTGTATCAAGCACATCATATTCAATTTCCTACTGGCCGCAACCTGGCATTATCTGTATTTCTGAAAACTGCTGCCACCTAACAGTAGCTATTTTTACATTTCTAGCCCTGATGCAAATAATGAAGTAAAGGGATGGTGCATCTGTACTGGGATTGCTGAAACTGAAAAGAACAGGAGTTACTGACAAAGTAAAGAGGTTTTGATAAAAGTTCTCATAAGGTCAAGTTGTTGCATAACTAATGTAGAAAAATGCATCTGCAGATGATCCTCATACTGTCTACTAACTGCTGAAATCCATAATGATGAGATGCTTGAATCTTTATCCAACTGTGACAAAATAAACTTGGGGGTCCCAGTAAACAAGTCCAGGAAGTAACAAATAGATATTGGAACTCTAGAGCTTCTTCATGATGGTGTCACAAGAGTGTACAACTACCACCTATCCTATAATATCCAACACTCATCTTTTCTTGAGCAGAAAGGGAAATAAGACAAGCTGAGAAGGAAATAGAATTGCGGGAAAAGGACAAAGAAATCTCTTTTTGCAGAAGTGTAGTGGCATCCTGTGTTTGGTTTGTTAAGATTAGAGTAGTTATAAATGGATCTGTAAGGTGCTGGGCCTGGATTTGTTACTTTAAAATGAGTCATGGGATGACATCTCATGAATTGTAATAACCAAAAAGTGTACAAAGCTGTAATTGAGGAAACACTACTACTAAAGCTCTTTTAAAATAAGATTTCAGATAAGACATATCTCACTTTCCTTAATTAACTGATTCAATGCTTCTGTCAATGTTTATCCTACCGAGATCATATAACAGACTTCTACAGAACCTGAACCAGAGCTCGCTGATGTCAATGTAAACCTCCCATTGAAAAAAGCAGGACTGCACTGTATTTCTTCTGTTAAATACTCTGCATAGGAAGGTGGTCACTATATACATACGTTGTTTTAGCTGGATTGCAGGTGGTTGGGAAAAAAAAAAGTTCAAAAAAATAGAAAGTTAAACAATGGGTGAAGAGAAAACATTTCCCAATGAACATGGATATCAAACATTGAGATGCAGACATCTACTAACCATTGTGATCTCTGGTACCTATTGTTTATGTTATCTGGACATGTCACGCTAGCTTATGTGACATTTAGATCCAGCCAGGTCCTTACTTCAGTGCTGCAACCTAAGAAAAGGTGCTGTTGGCACTTGCATTCCACATAATATGCTTCATTGTGTAATCAAGCAATGCCATTGGAAGTGCCTAGTAGGACCTTGGCTTTTCTGAACTGACCATGACCAGCTAGACTAGTTTTCCAGAAAAAGGTTTAGGTTCAAGATGAATTTATCTATTCCACTCAGTCACTTGAGGGACTCACGTTGGTAAGCTTGC
This sequence comes from Larus michahellis, assembly GCF_964199755.1. Lineage (NCBI taxonomy): Eukaryota > Metazoa > Chordata > Aves > Charadriiformes > Laridae > Larus > Larus michahellis. The sequence goes on from NC_133898.1 coordinate 126,762,242, forward strand.
TCAGAATCAAGCCTAACTTACTAAGATTGCAATAAATACAACTAAAATCAGTACAGGGTAAAAATAATTAGCATAATAGCCCAGTGGCTAGGTTGGTCGTGCAGAAGGCAGAAAACCTTGTTTTTAGACTTTCCTTGGTTTGCAGGGTGGTTATGACAAATTTCCTCATCCAAGCAGAATTTTTTCATCATTGTGATACTCTGTAGATAGATCTCTACATGCTTTCTACAGCACCACAGCTCAAGACTGGCAAGATTCATGAAGCCATAAGGAGAAAAGACAGAGACGTGCAGTTCAGGCACTTGGCTGGAAGTAGGAGGCTTTGGTTTCTTCCTTTTGCAACTTTTTTGGTTTGTAGAAACTAACTATCAAAAGCTAAAGAAACTTCAAATCTTACATCAGAAGTAGTGAATCTCTGGATGCCCACTTAATTCTGCCTCCTCCTACATAACTAAGAAAATGAAAAAACAGGATTTTAGCTGCTCATTTCACCACCCTAATCTCTGTGTCAGACACTTTAGTTCACAGGTGAAAAACCAGGAATGAATTTCCTTCCCTGCAGCCTTTGCATCCCAAAGCTCTTTGGTTTACAAAGTGTTCAGGAACAGATATTCTCTTGTTAGGTGTTGTTAGAGCCAAACGCACGCAGTAAATAAATGGACTGTAATTCTCTGAGAGAAATGTTTATTAAAATAAGCAGGTTACTAATATGCATATAAGCTATTATTTATTTTTAACAGTAATTTTGGCTTTTTTCTCCTGATCTATGCTTTTCTCCTCTTTAAAATAATTTGAATTTCCAAGCAGATACTTTAAGTGTTTCTGAGCAGGAGAATTTTTTGTATCAAATCCTAAGATTATATTGGCAAGCTTACAATATCTAGCAAACATTTTTATTATTTTCTTTTTTTGTACTTACATCCAGAACTGAGAAATACACTGAACAGCAATGGGTATGTTTTATGGATCTCCACACACACACAAAAAAAAAAAAAAAGAAAAAAAAAAAGCATAAGATAGAGCCCCAGCGAAAGCAATGAAAACATTTTCCTTTCAAAGCTTTTATTTTGTTGCTAGGAAAATATTTATGAAATGCAGTTTAATGCGTTTGCTGAAAATTAACAGAGAGATGCATTTGCAGCTAATTAACCTATTCTCAAAGAAAGCAGTTGGGAAATGCTTGATTAATGTTTAAGGCATAAGATACACAGAAAAAATGTAGGCAAAACTTCATCATGGCACCCAGGAGACCGCTGTGTGACACAATCTAGAGTCTGTGTGTAGCTCACTCTCCACAGGAACTAATTTTGAAGCACCAGAATGCTGTGAATTGTCTGTAAAACACTGTAGAAGAAACTCAGCATAGAACAGAAGGCATGCTTTCCTTAGGAAGAATGCTGATAAAATTTTAATGAAGTAACATGTTGTCATGGGGATTTGTTGCTATTCATTAATTCATTGTGCTTTTCCCCTATAGTTTTGCTGAAGTTGAGTGACAAATTGTCAAGTAGCAGTCTTAGAGGTTTAAAGTTTCTCATTGATAATCTAACTTTCCTGCAAATTGTTTTAAAGGATTCAATGTTTATGGAATAAACCTTCTGAGGTATTAGACTCATCAGTGTGGGGAGAGTCAGGGGATAGGCTGTGTTTACCAACTTCCCTTGACCACCTCGCTAGCAGTCTGACTGTAATACCCACCTCCCAGACACAAGTCCAAACATGTCTGAATATCTTCAGACACGCTTGTATTATCAGCATGCCCATCTTTTAAAAAAACAGAACAACGGACCTGAAAAATGTATGTCCTTTCCCACTGAGGGTGGGATGAAGAGACTGGCCTGTAGCCTGAGATGCGTATTGCTGTTCCCCAAGTCACTGGTAGAAAATAAGTATATTCCATGGTTTAGGCACTTGGGCGTGAGATCTGTCGTGATTTTGATGCAGTTTGTTTGTGTATTTTTAGATATTAGGTGATATGAGGGTGGTGAGGCACTGGAGCAGGTTGCCCAGAGAAGCTGTCGGTGCCTCATCCCCGGAGATGTTCAAGGCCAGGCTGGATGGGGCTTGGATCATCCTGGTCTAGTGGAAGGTGTCCCTGTCCAGGGCAGGGCATTGGAACTAGATGATCTTTAAGGTCCCTTCCAACTACTACCGTTCTATGATTATATGAAAACAACACCCATCAGGGTGGCGAGGGTCGATGTAAATCTTACATTTACAAGCAGGTAAGTTCATAAATTAGCAGAAAAAGATTTTCTTGACCGACATTTCAACAACAGCTGGGCTGATATCCAGATCATAAAATGGTGAGGTACACGGAGAAAAAAGTTTGGTGGCCTTTGGTTGGGGACACAGGTTCACTCCATGGCTTTGGCTCTCAGGAACTGAATGTTTTTTTTGTTATACAATGTATATTTCTACATCAGACTATGCCTTCTGTCTTAAGCTTTGAAAATATTCATCCCCAGCACAGACTTTTTTTACTGTTTGATGGCAAGATAATGTTTTTATGTATAAAAAGTTACCCTAAACTACCCAAATGCTATGGAGAATGACAAGAAGCAGCTGTTTCAGCTGGTTTCAGCTGGATCAGTTGTTTCTCATTTGGGCTATTCCAAAGGTTTGATGTTTTGTTTTTTTTTTCTACGTAGGGCAAATACTTTCAAGGTTTTCAGGAATAAGATGGTTTAAATTTTGCACAATGAAGTGACATTCACATTAAGTACAATATTTTCCTGGTCTGGCTTCCAGTTGTTTTCCAAATTTGATGACAATACTGCAATTGAAACAGCTAGGGTCTAATATCAGACATGACCATGAAAAGTCCTAGACTCCGGATTTTATCTCCCCACCAATATAGCTAAGAATGAAGGTGGTGATTGTAAACAGATACTTTGAGGCATCTCTGTTTTCCCAGAATTTTCCTAAATGTTAGCAGTGGATGTGCATATTTCAGTCATGTAGGGAATATGTAGGAAACAAAATTATTTGATGAATAGCATGATCTACTATGATCCACTACATTCATTTGTTCTAATGGTATCACCCACAGTTTTGCATTACCTACAACTGAAAGTGCTTTTCCTTCTAAGGAACACCATAAATTTTTCCTTTCCATTTCTTGGCTGGTGTCCAGAATAAACCTTCCCAACCACCACAAACACCTGTGCTCTTAATTGTTCAGTCTACTAGAAGAAGTTTTAAAACAATGCCTTAAAATTTTAAATTTCGTATCAGCTCTGTTTTATCGGAGTCCACCCCCATACTGTGTTTGCTGGCCTGTTCCCACACCATTTTTCTGGAAATGAGGAAACTCAGTGTATCAGTTCAAAAGAAGTTACCTCAATGGTGGCTAATGCCTGCTGAGTGAATTCACTCATCTCACACCCCGTGCTTTTCTGAAGAGCTGTTAGGTGGTAGAAAACTTGAACCATTTACTGCTGGTACTGTACCACATCTCAACTAGAGAAACTAAAGGTGTAAGAGACTCTCATTGGTACCCAGGCCATCATCCAGTCTTGCTGGTCATGCTGTGGCTTACTTGGAAAAAGAATAACTCCAGAGATTTAGTTTGTCTCTATTATTTAATTTCTTCTGACATTATTTTCTCACTTCAACACGGTTAGAGTAAAACTGTGATTGAGAAAACAATCAGAAAAAACAGACTCAGGAAACAAAAAGCCACAAAATTATAGTTCTAATTATAAGAACTTTAAGAGTCAAACATTTAGACTGTCAGTTGGTTTAATTGGTGCAACCATAGATCAGGGTAACTTTACACCAAGTGAGAATCCAGGGCAGAGCCCGCTTTGTTAGTATTAAGTGGGGAGTTAAGCCAAATTATCCTGATACACGTTGGATCAGAATCAAACCTCCTGTGATCCTCCACCTAGATTTTCTTTGCTGTCTAGCCTTCTGCATCTAAATCCCCTTTTAAATACACTTGCCTTTCATTTCAGTAGGACCTTAGCATAATTTGCACTTTAATTCTACCTTTTGCTAAATGATCTTAATGTTCTTTACAGGAATTAATTGATTAAGGCTTGGTCTGCTCTTAAGAGTGGATGCTTTTATCCTCAGTTTATCCAGGGGGATATTGAAACATATCCAAGTCAAGTAACAAGCTCAAGGTCACAGGAGGGGGGTGAAAGAAACTGGGAATCGAACCTCCACGCCTGGATCTGCCGTGCTGCAATCTCTGCACTCAATTGCACTCGTCATCCTGTGTGTGCATGCAGGTCTGGATCCAGCTAGTTTTAGCGAAGCCTTGCAGTGAGATACAATTAATTTGTTATGAATGCCTATAAATAAAATAAATGCTGAAATGATCCACACTTCTCTGTTGTCAAAAGCATCCCCATCTCTCACAATCCCTACTCACTGGCTTCTGACATTATTTCTTGCTTATTGGATGACAGTTCAGTGCCTTGAGTGTTCTTCTCGCTGTAGGGTTAGTAGGATAATTGACAAACCACAGGGACCAGATCCCTGGATTAGGATGACCGGACTGTCAAAACAGCCATGACAAACTCTCACATCAACTTCTACTGCAAGTCAAGTCTATGAGGAAAAAATGCACCTTGGCAGGGCCAGAAGGGAAGTCTTTAGTTTAAATCTTTTCCCACTGCACAAAAAGCTACAGCAGGGGGAGGAGAAAGCATGGATCTTTCTGTTTAATTCATAGAAAACTCTGTTACAGCAAGTCACAATTAATTAGAGTACATGAGTAAACATTTTGGGGTCCTATTGTGTTTGCTTAATGTGTTTACTGGAATGCATGACAGATGTCACTTCTGTTTCTTATTAGAGACTGATAAATGATGGTATAGTCTGTGCATGTGAATACATGGAGGGACTGTAGCCCTTATGCCCACATACGCACGCAAATCCACTTACTTCTGCAAGGTTAGTATTAGCATCTAAAAGTTGTGAGGACTATTTGAATTAATTAGTGTTTACACAGGTATTGTACAATTTAAAGCATTATAGAAAGATCATTGTTATTATTACTGAATAATACCTTCAGGGGTTTTTTTACATTTAATTTTTTTTTTAAAAAAGGAACACCTGAAAAACCATTTGCTTTACTTCATGTCACTTTTAACATTTCTCTTAGACTTTCAGAAATTCAGTCACACATCTTTGAAATGACAGATAGAGTGGCATCTGTTTATAAAAAAAAAAAAGAGAGAAGCATTTTCTGTATGAAAATCTATATTGCAAGTTGTTAAAACTAAAATGCAAAATACATAAGAAGGTTGTTTACTTAGTTCTGCAACTAACATATAGGGTTGGAACACCTAGGATTAGAAATATTCAATTATTTTTAAAATATAGAACTTAAAAATTGTTTTTCGAGCACCACTTGGGCTTTGGAGTATGGCCAAATGGTTCTAGAATAGTTAATCAGTTTGTGGGAGGTTTTTTTTATTGAGAGACACATTTAAAAAAGTGATGTCAGAAAAGAAGATTCCACAAGTACTTCTTTTCTTAATGTCACAGAATGCAAAAGAACAAGTATAGTACTGAGGATGAGAAACCAAGGATAAATGTAGGAGGAAATGACATTTTTTGCCTGAAAAATAAAATAAAAATTTTGGTCTGCACTTCCCAGAATTTTGTGTTTTGTTTCTTTTTTTTTTCTTTTTTTCTCTGAGAGGCAACAAAGTTTTCTGGTAGGGGAAAAGAATCTTGTGATAATGACTGTTGTTTATTCAGATGCAAAATGCCCTCACATTTCTGGAGGCACACATTTTTAATTTAAGAATTCTCTAATTTTTTTCTTATTTTTTTTTTTAGCTACACAGTCCATCCCAGTTATGGGACTCCTTAAAGACGGTTCCTGTTGATTAAAGAAGGTACATAGGCATGTACACAACCAGGTTTATTCCTGCGGTTATAGAAAAATCTGTAAAGAAAAAGTAGAACCGGATTATTGTGGGTTTTTTCCCTCATGGTGCAGAATGTGAACATCAGATACATCTAGACCTTTTAAAACATTTTCTGATATATGGTCAAATAACTCTTTAGCTTCTGATAGGACTTTGGAAAGAAAACCAATATGAGGGACCCGAGTTATACTATCTTCTAGAATCACTTTTAACAGTCCTGAGTAGAATGAAATTTCATTAGCTTCAGGGAAAGTTTGCTGACATCCTGAGACAGCCAAATAAAAAGTTTATTTTTGGCCTTAGGCCAGTCCTGCTTATTACCTGTGAAACTCAGTATCAGTGGGAGATTTGAACACAACCTCCTTTCTTTGTCCAGCCTGCTGGTTCCTTTACTAACATTGTTCTTCTTGATGTGGTAAGCAAATTTGGTAGTAGGGGAGAGGAGTCAGCAACCTGTAGCCATGGTTTTATATTATGCCAGCTGGATCCTTGCTTACGGCAGGCACTAAGAGATGTTGTCATAACATGTCTTGATCATTTTCAAGATTAGAATTAGTTCAGAATTAAGATTCAAAAGGTTAAAGCAAGATGGAAATATACAGGACTTTGCAGGTTTGGATGTATTAGCCTTTAACGCTAATACTTCGGATGTATTAGCCTTCCTAACAACAGGAAAGGGCAAGATAGGAAAGCAGATCTGGAGAAGGCTGAAGCAAAGATATTGCAACAATCTGAAGAGAAATGAAACATCAAGGTAAAGCAAAACCTGACCTCAGACTGTGACACTTAGCCCAGTTTTGTTTTTCAGTTCCAGTAAAAAAATATGTAATGACCTGGAAACTTCTTTTTCTTGCTTATTATTATGTGTCTTCACATCTTCTGATGTCAACAACGCCCCCAATGGGCACATCTCAATGTTGCAAGTAAGTTTCTAGCCTAATTCTATACAAGAAGGTCTTGAAATTTTGTAAGTCTATTCTTATTACATTTTCAGCCATAATTAGAAGGAAGGGAAATAAGAAGCATTCGCCTCTCATTGATATTTTAGTTACCTGATACCTTAAAAATGCACCATAACAAAATTAAAATGTTAAGCAGTTTTTATTTAAAACAAAGTCATCCCAAGTGAAAAATCTGGAAGTTTCCTTTTGGAGATGATGACATGAAATGTATCATTGGTTTTCCAAACACTTTTTTTTTTTCTTTCTGCACAAAATAAATCTGTGAAAGTGGATTAAATTCATAAGACCTTTTGGTAGTACTAACTGTAGTTCTCACAACTTCATTGTAATATAAGATATTAAAAAATATTTACAGTAGGAAACTTAAAATATCAGAAAACATGTTCCAAGGGATAATTTGAGCTTTGGAGATAACTTCTATACACTAATTCAACATTTCTGAGCTAAGTAATTGTATATGATTGGAAAAATGATAGTGCTGTCAAATTCATGTGAGGTACAAGCAAATTTGCCACATAAAAGAATGACACTATTCAACATGGCAGAAACTGCAGAGCTACAGTTTGAATAATTTTTTGGTTAAGTTCTACAAGCTTGCCCTGATTAAGGGTTCTTCCAATATAGTAAAATTGAAAACGTCATTCTAGAAGAAATTTTTCACCTATTTTATTTCTTTTCTATATTTTTGCAGCAGTGTTCTTCACTACTGAGTTCCAAATACGACCTTCTATTAAAAACCAAATTATAGCTCTCCATGTTGGGCTTCATACAATGATATCACATATTCCTGATCCTACTTGTGTTTTATGCAATTAGGAGCACATTTAGAGACTTTCCTGGTAACTGTCAAGGAACACCAAGCTGGTGAAATTAGACACCTTTATTTCAGGAATTGATGAACGTGTTGCAGTGAATAGTCAGCAGTGACCACCCACCGCAGCATTAGCTCACTTAACGGCGTGTTACACCAGTAGAATGGAAGCCATCAAAGAAACACCTGAATTTCCTCCTCCAACAAAAACTTTCTAATGCTTACAGCATTGAAAGGAGGTGACTTTCCTCAAATTTTTGGTAAGATAAAATGACCGAGACCACTAAAAGCAGAATTCAAGTCAGTGCAGTGCTAAGAATACTGGGGAGTAATCAACTGGATAATCTTCTGAACAAGGTCTATATAGGAATAAATATTCAATATGTTAAAAACAAAAACACACCAAAAGAGACTGAAGTCCCTTACCATTTGCATGTAAGAAATCCACATAGATGTTATGAAGGAGCAGGGCTGAGTCCTCATACAGTATAAATCAGGATAGCATTAATTAATTTTGTGTTTCTAGAAGGAATGAAAAAAGAAGGAAGAAATGTTTTGTGTGAAAATTATTCTCAGTTTATAAAAACAGCCCTGTGTTTTTGGAAATTTACCCACAAATTGAGATCACTTTTTCATGGCATGACTTGGATTTTTAATCAAGAGCAGATGTTGAAGGGAAGCTAGTCAAAAGCACCTGACCAAACTTCTATTTTCCTCCTTGTCCCATCTGAGCTAAAATACGTATCACCGAATGAGGTTGAATGTCGCTCAAGGTGCAATTTATAAGCCACTTGTTCATATCCACTGGCTGACTCAAAGAGGCGTATAAACTTGCAACTACCTATAGCTAAAGAATCTTTTAGCTCAGACAATTAAAAATCCGGTTTTTATTTGGTAGCAATTTGGGATAAATTGTGAGGTCAGCAATGTTTCTGCATCTGGTCTTTATTTGGCAAGGCCAAGAGTTTGCCAAGAGTTTGGCAAGCTTGAACTCTTAAATCAGAGATCAGGTTTTCTTTTTATTTTGCACCTCAGCATCTTAGAAGCAGGATCAGAATTATGCAGAGAAAAAATAATAATTACACACACAAATTACACGTACTTATAAAATAACAATATATGTGTTTTTAGAAGGAATTGAGAAAAAAACATAGATTCCAGCTCAAGATTCACACCTGAATATAGTGGAAGTTTCTGACTTTAGTTCCAGCAATTACATGCATTTGTTGAGATCTGTCAAGAAGCCAAAATGGGATGAATGAAGAGGTCCCTCATTAGGTTCCCACTGGCAGCCCATAAGGTCTTGCCTTCAGCCTGGGTATTGCAGGCAGCACTTTGACAGCACAGCACAGGATCTCAGGGACCTTGTCTAGCAGAAGTCTGTAGAAGTTTTCCATTAGAAGTCAATTATTTCTAATAGAAGTAATTATGCTGGATATGTAAACTGCCAGCCCAACAGGGAGTCAGGGCAAACGCTTACCTTCCTGCAGAGTACAGGTCAGTTGGAGTAATTTGCTAGCTACATTTGGTTTAAAACCATGTGACTTCAAGGTCAGATGGGGACATTTCTCTGAATCTGCTTCTGCTGCTTGGTTGTATTTATTAGGTATATCAATCGCATTTCCTGGATCACTTGTGGTTTCCTGTGCTCAGTATATATCTGATACTAGTCATATCTTGTGTGATACTGGAAGGAAGGTTGTAAATGTTTTGGGTTTTTTTTTTCATGCTTGTGTTTTTGCTGTCTTGGCCACACTCATTCTGTTGTTTTCCACTCTTTACTGAGACTGGTGACAAGTCAGTCTCAGAAAATGGTCACCTTTTTGAGCATGTTCATAGGGGTGATACAATGTCTTCACCCTTCAAAGAGCTCAACTTGGCCCAAAACATGAGGACTCACTGGCCCAACTAGGAAGAGAAACCTTTGTTGGATCATACTTGAAGTGCTGTCTTTGCTGTACTGAATTTTTTTCCTTCTTCACACCTGCAAATTGTGGACATTCAACAAACCACAAAATGGAGTCTGAGATGGCCTCTGAGGAAACATGTTGCCACCTAGCCCAAGGAGAAAACTTTTGCACAAAGGCAAATTTTCACCTTGATACATCTTCCACCAGTGACTTCCAACCAGTTGTACTTAAACTATTTTTACTGTTGAGATTGGCTTGTTTATTATGAGGCTGAGGAATCAAGTTTGGAAACACCCAGCAATGAAGGAGTAGTGTTTACTGTTAAAGATGGTGCAGTAAATTCATACGGCCACTACCCTTTGTAATAGCACCAAAATGGGCATTTTCCTTTTCTGAAAGTTTTCCTTCTCTATTGTTCCTCCTGCTACGTGCCTGCAGTGTGTCTCAGTGCAGGAGTCCGCAAATGCACAGGTTATCCCACTGCTGTCAGCAGAATTATTTTTATTCTGAACAATCATTTGCAGCGGTGAACTTTGAGAGTCACTTACAAGGAAATCCAGTCATAACTGAAAGGGTATATGAAATGAAAACTTAATCAATTAAATCAGTGAGTACCATAAAGGGGAAAAAAAAAATCTAGCAATGTTTGTGCAATTTGTATCTATTTATATCTAATTGTAGTTTTACATATTTTTATATATATGTCTCCAAGCAGGTAGCAATTAGGACACACGCAGACACCTATAATACAAACAAGTTTTACTTACTAACTCTTTGTGCTGTATGCTCATGAGCTTTACTTATTTTTTGAACAACCGGTGAGTTAAAATTGCAAATACCTACAGATCTGAGCCTGCCTTGAGCAGCCTTTTTGGTTCTGATTCCTGACCTACTTTGGAGGTTTTATTTATTTTTTTTGCTGAAGGTAGCACCCAGTTTTTCTAAACAAGAAATGCTGAGCTGGAAAAATATTTCTATACAATAACTTTGTTTGACAGCAGTCAGTAACTGTAAACTATGTAAGTTCTGGGAATGAAGGATTATATCAAATCAAGGAACAACAACTTTGTCCCTCTAGGTAAATATACGGTGGCTTGAACTGGATTGTATGAGGAGAAATGCAGGCAAAGGAGGAGGAAGGAAAGGATGATATGAGGAGAGCAGTAGCTCACCCACTATTACCGCACATTGCCGTATATATGTCCCGGCTTGCGTGGTGCCAACGCAGATACAGGACTCCATTTCCAGAATGGCCACTGCAGCTAATCAAAGACAAAGGGTGGATGATGAGGGCACAAGAAGAGAAAGCATGAAATCCAAATCCATGTCCCAAAACACCATTAACTTGCTTTGCAATCTTAACTAATGCTGGGTGCTTTTATTACCTTCCTGAGATGTGTCTGTCTTTCCCATGCTGTTTAGTCAAATAATGATATCTACAGTTTGCATTTCTTACATAAAATCATAGAATGGTTTGGGTCAGAAGGAACTTTGAAAATCATTCAGTTCCAACACCCCTGCCCTGGACAGGGACACCCTCCACCAGACCAGGTTGCTCAAAACCCCATCCAGCCTGCCCTTGAACACCTACAGGGATGGGGCATCCACAGCTTCTCTGGGCAACCTGGGCCAGTGTCTCACCACCCTCACAACAAAGAATTTCTTTGTGATATCTCATCTAAATCTCCCCTGTTTCAGTTTAAAACAGTTACCCCTCATCCTATCACTACATCTGTCGTGGTTTAGCCTCAGATGGCAACAAAGAACCACGTGCCGCTCACACGTGCCTTCCTAATACAGGAAGGATCGTAAGAAAAGGCAAGACTCTTGGGTTGGGACAAAGGCAGTTTAACAGAACAGCAAAGGGAACATGCAAACAACAACAACAACAACAACACGGACAGGGGAATATACAAACGCGATTACGGAACCGCCGCTCCCCGCCGCTCGCCGACCGGCCGGACCCAGGACGCCCCAGCCCGCTTTTAAGCAGCAACTTCCTGCCCCCTCCCCCGGCAGCTCAGGGTGGGCGTGGCTCACATGGCATGGAATACCAGGAAAAGTTAACCCTATTCCCACCGGAACCAGGACATTATCCACCCCTTATTCCATACCATCTATGCCATGCCCAGCAGGTTCCAATGAATTGCCACCACTTTCCCCTGTTATATATATATATATATATATATACACACATATAATGCCCTTAGTTTATGGGTCATCCCTCCAAAGTGTCCGTTGAGTTCTTTTAATCCACGGCTTTGGGCTCCATTTGTTAGAACAGTCTCTCAGGGCAGGTGAGATGCTGGGTGGTGCTGGTCTGTTGCATGCTGTATTTTTCGGAGCTTGTGACTGGTGCACCTGGTGTGGCTCATGCACGCAGTCCGTGGGCTGAAGATGTAGATCTTGAGGAAACTGCTGGGCGCCAGCTGCTGAGATCAGTTCTTATCCCATCATCCCTGTGCCTTACTTGTAGTACAACTGATATCAATTATAGCAATGAGGACATACAGTGACAGTGTTACTTATCAATTAACAGCACACAATCTGATTCATTGGCTATTCTCGCCCAAAATCAGATCCCCATGAGGTACACATCGGACTTCCCCATCCTGCCGCATCACCCACCAAGTGCACCCAGGTCCTTGGGCAAAAGCAATCCCACGGATGGGTTTGCCTTTGCCTGACGCAGGACTAACCCAGACTGTCTTCCCTAGCACATTCTTCATATGCACTACGGGGACTTTATCCCCTTCTACAGTACGTGGAAGTTTTGATTGGGCAGGGCCAGCCCGATTGTTAGATCCCCTGGTGTTAACTAGCCAGGTAGCTTTTGCTAAATGTGTATCCCAGTGTTTGAAAGTCCCACCACCCTTTGCTCTCAGTGTAGTTTTTAACAGTCCATTGTATCGTTCTATCTTCCCAGAGGCTGGTGCGTGATAGGGGATGTGATACACCCACTCGATACCATGCTCTTTGGCCCAGGTGTCTATGAGGCTGTTTCGGAAATGAGTCCCGTTGTCCGACTCAATTCTCTCTGGGGTACCATGTCGCCACAGGACTTGCTTTTCAAGGCCCAGGATAGTGTTCCGGGCAGTGGCATGGGGCACAGGGTATGTTTCCAGCCATCCAGTGGTTGCTTCCACCATTGTGAGCACATAGCGCTTGCCTTGACGGGTTTGTGGCAGTGTGATATAATCAATCTGCCAGGCCTCCCCATATTTGTATTTCAGCCATCGCCCTCCATACCAAAGAGGCTCCAAACGCTTGGCTTGTTTGATCGCAGCGCATGTCTCACATTCATGGATGACCTGTGCAATAGTGTCCATGGTCAAGTCCACCCCTCGGTCACGAGCCCATCTATATGTCGCATCTCTCCCTTGATGGCCTGAGGAGTCATGGGCCCACCGAGCTATGAATAGTTCACCCTTACGTTGCCAGTCCAGATCCACTTGAGCCATTTCAATCCTAGCAGCCCGATCCACCTGCTGGTTGTTCTGATGTTCCTCCGTGGCCCGATTCTTCGGTACATGGGCATCTACATGGCGTACTTTCACAACCAGATTCTCTGTCCGGGCAGCAATATCTTTCCACAGTTCAGCAGCCCAGATGGGTTTGCCTCTGCGCTGCCAGTTGCCCTGCTTCCACTGCTGTAACCACCCCCACACAGCATTTGCCACCATCCATGAGTCAGTGTAGAGATAAAGTACTGGCCATTTTTCTCACTCAGCAATGTCCAAAGCCAGCTGAATAGCCTTCACCTCTGCAAACTGGCTCGATTCACCCTGTCCCTCACTGGCTTCTGCAACCCGTCGTGTAGGACTCCACACAGCAGCCTTCCACTTTCGATGCTTTCCCACAATACGGCAGGACCCATCAGTGAACAGGGCATATTTCTTCTCATTTTCTGGCAGTTTATTATATGGTGGGGCCTCTTCTGTACGCGTCACCTCCTCCTCTGGTGACATTCCGAAATCCTTGCCTTCTGGCCAGTCCATGATCACTTCCAGAATTCCTGGGCGACTGGGGTTTCCCATTCGAGTTCGCTGCGTGATCAGTGCAATCCACTTACTCCATGTAGCATCGGTTGCATGATGTGTGGTGGGGACCCTTTCTTTGAACATCCAACCCAGCACCGGCAGTCGAGGTGCTAAGAGGAGCTGTGCTTCTGTACCAACTACTTCCGAAGCAGCTCGAACCCCTTCATATGCTGCCAATATCTCTTTTTCTGTTGGAGTGTAGCGGGCTTCGGATCCTCTGTATCCACGACTCCAAAACCCTAGGGGTCGACCTCGAGTCTCCCCTGGTGCTTTCTGCCAGAGGCTCCAGGTAGGGCCGTTCTCCCCGGCTGCGGTATAGAGCACATTTTTAACATCTTGTCCTGCCCGGACTGGCCCCAGGGCCACTGCATGGACTATTTCCTGTTTGATTTGTTCAAAAGCTTGTCGTTGCTCAGGACCCCATTTAAAATCATTCTTCTTCCGGGTTACTTGATACAGAGGGCTTACAATTTGACTGTAATCTGGGATATGCATTCTCCAAAAACCCACAATACCTAAGAAAGCCTGTGTTTCCTTTTTACTAGTTGGTGGAGACATAGCTGCTATTTTGTTGATCACATCCATTGGAATCTGACGGCGTCCATCTTGCCATTTTATTCCTAAAAACTGGATCTCCTGCGCAGGTCCCTTGACCTTACTTCGCTTTATAGCAAAACCAGCGTTCAGAAGGATTTGGACTATTTTACTCCCTTTCTCAAAAACTTCTTCTGCTGTGTTTCCCCATACAATGATGTCATCAATGTACTGCAGATGTTCTGGAGCTTCACCCTGTTCCAGTGCAGTCTGGATCAGTCCATGGCAAATGGTGGGGCTGTGTTTCCACCCCTGGGGCAGTCGATTCCAGGTGTATTGGACGCCCCTCCAAGTGAAAGCAAACTGTGGCCTGCACTCTGCTGCCAAAGGGATTGAGAAGAATGCATTCGCTATATCAATCGTGGCATACCACTTGGCTGCCTTGGACTCCAGTTCGTACTGGAGTTCTAGCATGTCCGGCACGGCAGCACTCAGCGGTGGCGTGACTTCATTCAGACCACGATAGTCTACAGTTAGCCTCCACTCTCCATTAGATTTTCGCACCGGCCATATGGGACTGTTAAAGGGTGAGCGAGTCTTGCTGATCACTCCTTGAACCTCTAGTTGACGAATCAGCTCATGGATGGGAATCAGAGAGTCTTGGTTAGTGCGATACTGCCGCCAATGCACCGTTGTGGTAGCAATCGGCACCTGTTGTTCTTTGACCCTCAACAACCCCACAACAGAAGAATCCTCCGAGAGACCAGGCAAGGCAGACAACTGTTTAACTTCCTCTGTCTCCAAAGCAGCTATGCCAAAGGCCCACCGGTACCCTTTTGGGTCCTTAAAATACCCTCTCCTGAGGTAATCTATACCAAGGATGCATGGAGCCTCTGGGCCAGTCACAATGGGATGCTTTTGCCACTCATTCCCAGTTAGGCTCACTTCTGCCTCCAGTACAGTCAACTCTTGGGATCCCCCTGTCACCCCAGAAATACAAATGGGTTCTGCCCCTCTATAGCTTGATGGTATTAAAGTACACTGCGCACCCGTGTCCACTAGAGCCTTATACTCCTGTGGGTCTGATGTGCCAGGCCATCGAATCCACACCATCCAATAAACCCGGTTGTCCCTTTCCTCCACCTGGCCGGAGGCAGGGCCCCCCTAATACTCGTCATAGTATCCATTACTCACTTCTTGCATAAATGACTTGGAAGTTCCTTCAAGAGGATCAGAAGCAAGATCAGGCCTTCTGCTTTGTCTGGGGAACGGCCCACTGGAAACTGGGGCGGCACTTTTCCTGGAGGGATCCCCTTTTGTGGTTGTCCTTCCTTGCAACTCCTGTACCCGTGTCCGCAGGATCGAAGTAGGTCGTCCATCCCACTTCCTCATGTCCTCTCCGTGGTCCCGCAGGTAGAACCACAGGGTGCCTCGTGGTGTGTACCCTCTGTACTCTCTCTCTTGAGTGGGGAAATGCCTGCTTCTAATAGCTGAGATGCTGGCCCGTGCAGGTGGGGAGTAGAACATATTCTCTTCAAGTTGCTGGACCTTCCGCGACAGTTTCTCCACAGCTGAGACAAGGGGGGAAGAGAGACTTTCTTCATATCGCCGGAGCCGGCCAGCTACCTCATCCACCGTTGGTCCCTCTTCACCTTTCCATTCCATTACTGCCAGGGAGTTGGCATATGACGATGGTGCGCTCCGTACAAACTTCCGCCACATGGGCCTTGTGCATCGCACCTCATCAGGGTCTGTGGGTAAGTCGGCATTGTCCAAGTCATAATAAATCATCTCCCGCACGGCTAATTCTCTCAGGTACTGGATACCTCTTTCCATGGTAGTCCACTTGCTTGGCTGACATACAACATCCTCACTGAAGGGGTACCTCTCCCTCACGCCTGACAGGAGTCGTTTCCAGAGGCTGAGGGCTTGGGTCTTTTTCCCAATCGCCTTGTCAATGCCGCCTTCCCTAGACAGGGATCCCAGCTGCCTGGCCTCCCTACCCTCTAATTCCAGGCTACTGGCCCCATTATCCCAGCACCGGAGCAGCCAGGTGACAATGTGCTCGCCTGAAAGTCAGCTGAAATCTTTTCGCATATCCCGCAGCTCACTCAAGGATAGGGATCGAGTAATTATCTCTGGTTCTGCCTCTTCCTCCTGCTCTCGTGATGGCCCTGGTTCATCATCATCTCTTACTAAGCGAACTGATTTCTTTGTGTACTTCTTCTTCTGTATGGGGGCAACTGATACCGGCACGGGTTGGTTCTCTGGTTCAGTGGCAGTGGCTACCACGGGGGTTGCAGTAGCCGCAGTGTCTGCCGCAGGGGCTGCAGCAGCCGCAGGGGCCGCCGCAGGGGCTGCAGCAGCCGCAGGGGCCGCCG
This sequence comes from Larus michahellis, assembly GCF_964199755.1. Classification (NCBI taxonomy): domain Eukaryota; kingdom Metazoa; phylum Chordata; class Aves; order Charadriiformes; family Laridae; genus Larus; species Larus michahellis. The sequence continues at coordinate 126,778,771 of NC_133898.1, forward strand.
GTCTGGTTTCCATCTCTTCCCCTTGAGGGTGCTGCATAATTCTGAGCAGTGCCTGGTAGATACTGGCCAGGGCCCAGCACAGCGCGGTGAGTTGTGCCTCTCTAGAATAGCCACAACATTTTCCCTTCAAATATTCTACCACTTTATCAGGGTCCTGTAATTGTTCAGGGGTGAAGTCCCAGACCATTGGAGGCGAGTAGTTCTCTAGGTACCTGCCCATGTTCTCCCACATGCCATGCCACCCCTGACTATCCAGCCTCGGAGGAGATCTCTGGGTGGTAGTCTTAAATAGTCGCTTAACCCTAAACAAGACCTGGAACGTATTCAGGAGACATAGCACTAGGAACACACTAGTTTGAGTATCCCAAGGATATTCAAGATTCTCAAAAGCTGTCATACCTGACCCGAAGGAGAAAAGGGAGGCAAAAGGGCTGGGGAAACTATTAACAAATTCTGAGAGACGGTGTCCAATGTACGGACAGGACAACAAAACCACATAAACACCCCAAAATAACCGTCTGAACAGTGATGTTATCATATCATAAACAGATATCGCACAGGACAGCAGAATGATAATCCTCATCCCTCTTCCAGACATGGTAAACAGCATCGCAGGGAGTACATAAGCCATATAGGAATTTATGTAACACAGCCATGAGAACAAACCAAGCAACATGATGACCAGTTATCTCAACCCTTCGAGCCCCACGTTGGGCGCCAAAAAGGACTGTCGTGGTTTAGCCTCAGATGGCAACAAAGAACCACGTGCCGCTCGCACGTCCCTTCCTAATACAGGAAGGATCGTAAGAAAAGGCAAGACTCTTGGGTTGGGACAAAGGCAGTTTAACAGAACAGCAAAGGGAACAGGCAAACAACAACAACAACACGGACAGGGGAATATACAAACGGGATTACGGAACCACCGCTCCCCGCCGCTCGCCGACCGGCCGGACCCGGGACGCCCCAGCCGGCTTTTAAGCAGCAACTTCCTGCCCCCTCCCCCGGCAGCTCAGGGTGGGCGTGGCTCACATGGCATGGAATACCAGGAAAAGTTAACCCTATTCCCACCGGACCCTCCACCAGACCAGGTTGCTTAAAACCCCATCCAGCCTGGCCTTGAACACCTACAGGGATGGGGCATCCACAGCTTCTCTGGGCAACCTGGGCCAGTGTCTCACCACCCTCACAACAAAGAATTTCTTTGTGATATCTCATCTAAATCTCCCCTGTTTCAGTTTAAAACAGTTACCCCTCATCCTATCACTACATCCCCTGACTACAGTCCCTCTCCACTTTTCACACCTTCATCTTAAAGTAGCGTGTGCAACATTAACAAGTCAGAATCAATAGAAACAAGGAAAATATATGACCTTTAGGCCAACTTGCTGATAATTTAAATGGCTTTCCAGCATCTGAATGCTACAGTGACAGGATTCCAGACAGCTAATTAGACAGAGCTTCTGCAGTAGTAATATAAAATAAAGTGCTATTGTACTTAAGATATACTTTTTCTGGAGATCAAGGCTTTGCATACAAAACATTGATATGAATATGTGTTATTTAATTTAATATTTATCAGATTATACAGGGAAAACAGACCATCTCCAGCAAAAGCGGAACGCCTGCAGTTCTATAAAGGGGAAAAAATCTAGCAGATTTCCAAATAAAAATTCAAATAGGCTTTAACTTTTACAGCCTGAGTACCAATAGGTAGATTAAAAGATAGCTTGAAAAAATGCCTGAGGGAGCAAACAGTTGCTTAATGAGGATACATGGAATGAAATTAAAATGCAGCCTTAATAAAGATAAATTCAAAATGTAATGTTAGCAAAGTCATATTATTTAAATCACATTCCCATCTATAAAGTGACTACATTTGGTCTATCTGGAAAAACAGAATGAAGAAAACATACACAAACCCTCTAATGATCTCCCAAATCTCAAAGGTTGATTTCAAAATTATGGAATAGGATTTAGCCCACAGAGAATACGAATGGTTACATATAGTGAAGAAAAACTCATTTCAACTTAGTGAATCTTCAAAGCTGTCTTCCCAAAAGGGCTGGATGTGCATGTTTTGGCTAGTGAGAAACAGATTAGTTTTGCTAAATATTAATAAGCCTTTCCTATATGCTTTAATACTTGTTATATTCTCATGCTGTTTTCCTTAGCAGTTAGAATGTCTTATTGATCTGACACAGGTATTTCACTCTACAGTCATACTGACACTGAACACACAGATGTTAAAAATAAGACCTGCCAGACTCAGAGCTAAGTTGACAGACATATGCTTCATCAGCAGCATGTACTCCATCAGACATAGCTCTCATTCAGCTCAGCCGTAGGACCCTATCATTTACAATATTGCACTGAGACGTGCTAAAATATTGTCCATGATCTTCTCCAGTCTCAACATGACTGAAGACACTACCTGTATATTGACTCTGAGGGAGCAGAATTAGGCCTTTGCCACACTCGTTTGAAAGTTCTGCTGGAATACATGAAGCCTATCCTCTCCTGTCCTTTAGCTCCCCAACACCCCATCATGCCGATAATTACCTGAGAACACATTTCCTCATGGGTTAATTACCTTTAATTGTGACACTTATACCCTTACCAGCCTTCTCACAGTCTGATATGAGTGCAGATGGGAGAGAGAATAATTTTAAGGGAACTAGAGACTTATTAAACAAAACTTAATTGTAGACCTTCCTCTGCTTCCAGTAAAGTCTGTAATGAAGTCCTCATTGCCTTCAACAAGAAGTGTGTAATGAGAGATGAAATTTTTACTCAGTGAGATCCCCAGTGCTTATTACTCTTTGCTCTGCGGTATTTGCCTATTTTGGGGTGTGGTCCAAGTTTTCTTTCTTTTTGTAATTTCCTTTGTTTTGTACTTAAAGAATTTAGCTGATTAAACACTTAATATATTTAGTTATTTTGTGGAAATGAATAGGACTTACATACCCTAACGTGACACTGATTTCCTAAGAAATTAATCTGAATAATTCAGATCAGAGAAAATATCCACCAATCCGTCTTCAGCAGTGTCCAGCAGTGGAGATGTTTACCAAGAAATATGAGAAAGAAAATATAAGAGTGATCCTTCCCATGATACATTCTTGCAGCCTCCAGCTGTTATTGGTGTAGAGGAATTTTTAACTCAGGTTTTCAACTGAAGTAGCATTAATTTGCTTCATTCCTCTTTGAACCTGTTTACTACAGCCTATGGTTTTAAGCTCCTCAACTTTTAAGCTCCTTAACTGTGCAGTGCGAAAAAGGCAATATTTATTTGTTTTAAACTTGCCGCCTGGTTATCTCCTTGTACCTCCCTTCCTTCATTTATTATAGCAATGAATAAACACTCTCTGTTCACCTTATTTATTGCATCCCTCCTCAATAACTTTTTCCATGTTGAGGAGTCCTAACCAAGGAAAACTGAAGGTTTCCTCTACCTCTGATCATCTTTGAGCACCTTCCTTTGTATCATTTCTGCGGGTGACAGATTTTAATTGAGAGAAAATAGGGATTTATACAATCATATGCTGTCTTTAATTTTTATTTCCCAAATAATTCCTACATTTTTGAAGGAACTGACCATGACCATGCCGGGAGTGAAGTAAGAAAAAGGGAACCAGTCATGGCTGTTCGGCAAGGGCTCTTATTCCTCAACTGCTCTGTCTCCTCAGGTGTCAAATATAATTCCAGAAATCTTTTTGGGGCTGTAAAAGGTGGAAATTCAGTGCAGGCTATCGCACTCTGTCCAAATAAGAACACGGTTGGTATATACAAGCCAGACACACCCTGACAAATACCCCATCACATGATACAGCAAAATGTGTTAAGTGTATATGGAAGGAGACATGTTGAAGCAAGCCTTCATCCTACATTTGAAGTGACATTTCTGATATAAGGAGCTGGTTAAGATCGAGAAAAATCACCAAGAACAATTCGCTGTATAGTAAAACACTTCTCACATAGCTGAGACAGCCTTTAGCACAGCAGCACGCAGCATGTACTGCTCCGAGGCTTATTAGAATTCTGGTGAACAAGCTTCTACAATTATGATTTGATTTTAATTAGTTTAGATATTAGCAGAATAGGCCCCAGCAGTCTTTAAATGTCACTGAGTTTCCCAGAAGGCCAAGGGTGTCTCAGCCACCTTTCTTGCTTTGTCCAAAGGGCCTCCGGGAAACCAAGAAAAAGCCAAGAAATATCAAAGACTCCAGTATACTGTGGTCACCCACACTAATCAGCATTGAGTCTGTTAAGTGTCTCTTTGACTAACATTACCAAACCTTTTAAAAGAAGCACATTTTAATAATTTCCTGAAATTACCCACTAAGGGCATATGTAACATTTAGCACATTATTGTGTACACTGCAATGAGGTTCATCAATCAATCAAAACAGAGTGCAGCGTGCAATTTTTAAGCTACTTCACAGAAGAGACTGTTGTTGAGAACTTTTCAAAACACATTGATACAGGTCTACTGGGGTGGTAATTAGGAAGAAGGTGACCGGTGCCATTGTGCACTGGGAAAATATTACCAGGTAGATTCCGACTGTGGAGCAGCTTTTTTGTTAGCTGAAGCAGTTGATTTGTTTTTGTGAAGCTTGGAGATTGAAGGGTCCTTGAGGAATCTGAAGGCCTTGACTGTTGTTCAAGTCAGTCCTTCAGCTTTGAGAAGAAGAAGAAAGAAATGTAGAGCTAAAAAAGTTAGAGCATAACTCTATGGAGGGAATTTAGTACGCAAAACACTATGCCAAATATTATTTTTATCATTATACAATTAAAATTAGTTGCTAGACTTCAAAATGTCCCCAGTAGATTATTAATCTAAGGTTCAAGAAAACTAAGTGAGACTCAGCTCCAAACTTAACTGTCTGAAAGTGCACTGAGGGTCAAAACTCTCGTTATTATAATAGACTCCGGTTCATATTGGTTGTCTAATAAAAGGCAAATTTTACCTTTTGAGTTGCATTGGAATATCGAAGGCTTTTGCTTGGAGCTGCCGGGTATGACACAGGGGATGCATAAAACGTGCTCCATTCCAGAGGAGCATCTAAAGGTTGGGTAAGACACTGCACAGCATCACAAGTTACTCTAAATTCCTGTGCCAAAGGAATTGAATTGATATAATATCCAACCTCTTCTCCACTGAACTGTACGTAACATAACTTGGATATATTTTCTATGCTGTCTAGAAGTCAAATTCACCAAACAATTTTTAGAATAGCCATTCACCTTACATATTGGTTAAGAGGTTGCAAGTCAGTGGACTATAAGCAGCCTGTCAAACCAAGATTACTGAGACATACTGAATTCTGTAGACAATAACATGCCAAGGAATAAGACATCAATATAATCTCTGGCCATCAAAATGATCAAGTAGAAGTAAGAACTGATTTGACGTGAGTTCAAGACAAAGCTCTAAGTGCCAGATCCTTACCTGAATTGTTAACATGAGCAGAGCTGTAAAGTTACATACATAAATGCTCGTGAGATACCTCCCAGGTAGCGATGAGAGGGACTGCGTGCATAACTACCCCAAGGAATTAGGGAAAAAAATATTATCTGGGATGGCAATTCTGTTCCTCTCTAGAGTCCCTCTTTTTCTTGGCCCTTAAGCCAAGGTTGGCAATGTTCACCCTAACTTGCGCTTGCCTCTGTACCTCTGTGGGGATCTGTGTGGAGCACCTATGGCTCCAAGGCATAGAGTTATCTTCAGTATTAATTTTTCTTTTTTCAGTCAAAAGTGTTCACCACCAGAATGGTGTTTTCCAGGCAAAAAACTACGAAAAGCTTTGTGTGTGCAAAAGAAAGGCATGCAGCAATCTCTGATGTTACAAAGCCTACCGTGATATATTGGAGTACCATGTAAGGATGGAATTCAAACCTGAAGCATTTTGGTCCACGTGCCTCATGAGGTGTGAGATGCCATGTCCTATCCCCAAGCCATACTTAGGCTCTGTCTGGAAGATTTGTTGTTGCTACAGACCACAACTATGACAGAGAACATGCCAGCAATAAAGCCGGAGGAATGATCATAGAATCACAGGATCATAGAATTGTTTAGGTTGGAAAAGACCTTTAAGATCATTGAGTCCAACCATTAATCTAACACTGCCAAGTCCACCTCTAAATCACATCCCTCAGCACCACATCTGCACATCTTCTAAATACCTCCAGGGATGGTGACTCCACCACTTCCCTGGGCAGCCCGTTCCAATGCTTGACTGCCTTTTCAGTGAAAAAATTTCTTCCAATATCCAATCTAAACCTCCCCTGGCACGACTTGAGGACATTTCCTCTTGTCCTGTCGCTTGATACTTGGAAGGAGAGACCAAACCCCACCTCACTACGACCTCCTTTCAGGCAGTTGTAGAGAGCAAGAAAGTCTCCCCTCAGCCTCCTTTTCTCCAGGCTAAACAACACCAGTTGTTCCCTCAGCCACTCCTCACAAGACTTGTGCTCCAGACCCCTCACCATCTTCGTTGCCTTCTTTGGACACGCTCCAGCACTTCAATGTCTGTCTTGTAGTGAGGGGCCCAAAGCAGCAAGGTATGTGGGATCACTCTCCGTCCTGTTTTATTTAGCATCAGTAGTAACTATGAAAATCTGCCCATTGCTTTGAAAGAAAAGTATCCAGTCAGGCATTGCCAGTTTGCCAGATAGAAAACACCTGGCTATTCTTAACACCTGGATCAAGAGAGAGATGGCTTTGTGAAATTGCAACACTCCCACTTAGGAGAGCAGGGAAAGGTATCACAGTTCAAAGTCTTGGCATGGGGAATTTTACTTAACTTACTGTCAATTAACAGGAACATTTATTACTGAAGAAAAACTTAGGGAAACTTCTTCTCTCCCCATTACTCAGCCTGAACTTCAGTCAACACTTCTTCTCCCCTCTTTCTTATTTCATACGTCCCTTTTTTTTTAGTATGTGGTACACCAAGCATGTCCCAATTTTTCTGGTCCTGGGCTGGGTGGTGCAGGAGATTGGGGTAATGCTTGCAGCAGAGTCTAAATCTTTGTTTCTTATTCATTTTCCTCTGCTCCAGTGTGGGTCCTTCATAGACCACCATCCCTCAGGGATATTTCTGCCCTGGGTGCAATAAAACAGGAGATTTGTGTGCTGTTCTTTCTGCCCTGAAGCATTTCTAAGGCCTTAAGTTGCCAGTATTCCAAGCCTGGTTCTTATAAGGGTCTGTGTCTTATGGAGTTTAGCTGAGACTGTGCATGTGTGTATGCTGTCACAAGTCTATCAGTTTCTCCCTAATGACTTTTTAACATATTTTTCATTGTCAAGATAATTTGGGAGATTGTCAACTTTTTCAATGACATCAAATTCCCAGAAATATCACTGGCTAACTCAGTAAAGGAGAAAAACCTTTTTTTGTGGTGCCATTGAGAGACAGCTGCAGTACAAACTTAACATGTGATATTAGCAAATCTGCAGAGAAGGGGCATTCTGCACCCCAGCAGAAGGTGCAGGTTATTAGACATCAGAAAGTCCAAAGTCATCACTTCAAACAGTAAGAAACCAAGTTTCATTATTTCCACTGCTCTTGAAAGTAAAAATAGTTGGCAAATATCTTCTCCTGTGGAAGAGCTTCTCCAGGGTCACACTCTGGAGTAGAGTTGTTCTGAGTTAACTGGGAATAGAATTTTTTTCCTTCTATTTCCTCTTGTAATATAGATGAAATGTTGTTTCTGTTATATATTGAAATACCTTGGGTTTAGCTGCTATGCTACCCCAAAACTGATGGATTTGTTGTACTGTGTTTATTTACCTACACTTCCTTCAGTGGTGTAGATTTTTACTTTATTTTATAGCCTTTTAACAGGGTAATGGCTCAGATTCTGAAGAACTTTCTTTTGATTTGCAAGTAGAAAATTATGCGAGAAGAGAATTAACCTGTACCATGCAAGAGCTGTGGTTCTTTATACGAAATCCTCTGGCCTATTTCCTAGTACTTGCTCAGGGCTTCCTCTTTGTTTACGTATATAGGCTGGATTCTGGCTGGAGGCATCGTACAGCTGATCAAGGACTGTGCAGAAGTCGTCTATCCTTTTGATTAGCTCAGGCAGGTGTTGCATGAGAGTTGCCTCTGACTTCCAGAACTCCCTTTACATTGTTCTCATTCATGTGTATTCATGAAGCAACATACTTTGGACCTGTGGCTTTGTGAGACTGCTGCCATCCATCCAGCACCTACAAATTTGTGTTATAAAACTTGAAATTACAAAGGTAAAGAAGCTTCAGCTCTTCACTAGTTTTCCCCAAGTTATTTTCTCTTTTCCTTGCCTACTTGAGCTCAGGGAGAAGACAACCCAAGGTCTGAAGAGAGAAGGTAGCAGTTGCAAACATTGCTTGGATCTGCCTTTTCCTGGGGTTCAGCTGAACCCTATGTTCATCTATGAACAAACTGTCTTCACATGGCACCATTTAGTTCGACAGATGCCACCAAAATTGTGTAATTAACTCTGTTCTGACTCTTAGCCAAGAATATTTACTACTCAAGCTACAGGACGTCATAAGCAACAAGAAGTCAGTGTTCAGCACAAGTCTTTCTTCTCGTATTCTTTTCTCTCACTCTCTGCTTTTGTCTAAGTGAAGATATTTGATAGAGAGAGAAAAGCAACTGAGATATGTTACATTAAAGAGCCTATCACTGACAGTGTTTTATATTTAATTACAGCTTTGATTCCTGTTTGAGAATAGCTATAAGGCATCTATTGTTTACAGTCACCTCTGTCTCATTAACAGCAGGAAAACTTTCTCTTTTTTATTTTTTTTTTCACTGGCATTTTTTGCTACTGTGAAACGAACAGTGGATTAAGTCTCACAATTCTGAAAATTTGATGAATAGCAGATTTGTAAATATTTTCTTTTGAAGGTATCATTCAGATATATCTTCAATCAGAATTTATGTTCCAAAGAAATAATTTCTTATCAAGAACAGATTTACCTTATCTGTTCTTTTGGACAGAAGCTAAAAATACTCTGACCACTCATCCAGCCAGTTTAACAACCAGAAATCTTGTCCCCTATATGACAGATACCTTATTTATTAAACAGAGACCACATCAATTATACATAGCAGTTTTATTTACGTTAACCGTTGTGTCACACAGGAAGATTTATAGAAGGGTGGGAGGATCACACAAAAGTGTGAAAATGAGGAAAATAAGTTAAGTTACTAGAAAAGGTTAAAAGACTATCAGATATTTATTCAATAATTTGTGATACATATAGGCACAATAAAAAGATACAAATATATTAAAGTCTAACATGCTTGTAAGAAAGATGCATTTAAAAAGACAGTGACGCACAGCCACGGAAACATAATCACAGATAACGAAGCATCTGAAAATGCCCCTGTGAATATTTTCTATGTAAAATGAGTCATTTATTTTCATTTTAAGAAAGGAATACAGTCAACTATAAGCATACATAATTGTAATTGTAAACACATAATTAGAAACTCTAACAATGAGTTAAACGTTAAGAAATCACATCTGCTCCCCAAGTTATTGTTTGCTGCTAGAATTCTCCCCTCCTGTATATTCCTAAACAAAAAAGGCCAGGGCTCGTTGTCTGTCCTTGAGACCAGCTGGGAGGAGACAGCTTGCATCCATATGCTTAGACTCTCCTCCTCCTGAAAATAGAGTGGCTGCATCCCACCTGCTGCTTGGAAAGGTCTCCTATATTGTGTTAACCCCTGAACAGTGTTCAGACACTGTCTGTGTTGGGTGCTAGCTAACCAGGACCAAAACCATGGCTGGGAGCATTTAGACAAGTCGGGGTGACTGGAAGATGATACCCAAGCCCCTTTCCTTGTTCCTTCCGGTGAGAAATGCTGGTAGATAAATAGGGCTTGGGAGGAAAGAACTGGATGGAAGGATCAGTTCAGAAAGAGCTGTTTGTATGTACAGAGAACTGAGGAAGTCACTGTAGAAACATGAATCTCAGCTAAGCAGTACGGAGAAAAGGCATGTATGAGAGAGAAGATAGGGTCACCAGAGATCCCAGAGTGGACACTAGAGCCCTGAAAAACTTTCTAGCTCACAAATGCCTTCTTCAATACTCTGTTGTGTACAAAATTCTAGAAGTGGGATATGTAATTTTTCCTTGTCACCTTCCTTAAGCCAGCATGCAGAGAAATATACATCATATACATGCCAACATCATGGCACAAGAATTAGAGATGAACCATGGCAGCAACCCTTACTCTGAACTACAAAGCTCAGTGTAGCGAATACATCCTCTCAAGTAAACTCTGTCGCATTACGTGGTTGGTGGTTGGTAAATGTTCCCTCCAGCCTGTTCCCTTTTCCTGACCCCAAAAAACAGTGAATTGAAAAATGTCACTCTTCTGTCCTCACCTATCTTTTCCTATATTGACATTCTTGTATTCTCAGCCCCATCTTTCAGCATGTTGTACAATGAATAGGTATATTAAGAGTCAAACAGTGTATTTAAGTAAGTTATAAAGATTCCTTCTCATCCCAAGAAGCGGGCATGAGAACCTCATAGTGATTTTGCTTCTTTTCTTGTACAGAAGCAGGAATTTGACTGACTTACACCTTTAACAGAACTCAGTCATAATGTGTCTCTGTGTTTTCTTAAGGGAGCTCTAGCTATCCCTTCTCTTTGGATGTCTATTAAGAGTGTTCTTCCTGGGTCTGTCTTTGTGGAAATTGCTTCTGTGGGTTACTTTGCCCTACTTCGCCGCTACAAGAGCAGCAATCCCAGTTACCCATAAATAAAAGGAAAAACAAGAAATGTTAAACTGCTGTTCACTGTGCCTCAGATAGACCTTTCCTTGCAAAGGGGCAATGGGAATACTTATTTTTCCAGTGTTACACTGTCAGAAGGAACGCTCAGGCAGAATGCAATGCTATGCTGCTTATAGAAGACTTTATTCACAGATAAGGGGTTTTGGTGTGGGGTTATTTTTCATTTTTTTCCTTCTTTTTTTTCCTTTCTCCTTTTTTTTTTTTTTTTTTTTAATTTGTATTTAAGGTCTTGTTACGTCCTGGTGTCATGCAGTAAAGCCCCCCAAAGAATTAGAGCCATAATCATCTAAAGCAGTCAAAGTATCCAAACAATATACTCTAAGTAAAGCAGGATAAATCCAGTAGGGTTCAGTTAGAAAACGGCTCAGTGGATTAGGTTCGATGCTTGGTTCACAGGGGTTGGAAAGTGAACAAACACCTGGCACATAGTTTGGAAACTCAAAAAAAAAAAAAAAGAATAGAAAAGAAAAAGTAACCTCCTCTCTAAAAGTTCCTTTCTCCACATCACACCTTCTCCTCCACAGACTATTTGTTTTTCCTGAAAACTCCATTAAAGCAGTTCCCCTTTGTATAGTGTCACCCCACACAGTCACTCACTTTTTTTGCTTTTGGGATGGAATGGGAGGAAAGTGACATGATGCAGAAACTATAAAGACAATGAAGGGCATCGGAGATGGTCCTCCAGCTACTCAGCCAGGCAGGCAACCTCACTTTGTCTTTAGTGGCCTTTCACGTCATGGTGGTATCAATAAAAAAGAGGAAAACATGACTTCCAACCTTTGTTCTGTTAGGTTTGAACTCACAGACTAGAAAATGGTATATCAACCATGCCAGCAAATACCACAATAAAAAATACTAAACCGATAAGATTGTGAGGAATGAAGGAGGCACAGTCTATCGGTATCGCTCTGTGAAAAACCTTGAGAAGGAGCAGGGGCAGGGAGGCTCTATTTACATGTGTCACTCCATCATTTTGACATTTTCTTTGGTCTTTTTGGTTAAACTATCTTATATTTCTCAGATTGGGGGGAGTAGGAAATGTTATTATTTCAAAAGGGTCATCAAAACATTTCTGACCACGTTTTTAGCGTGGGGATGGCTGGGTAGTGAAGCTGACCACACAAAAAAGAAGGGTTTCTTGCTTTGTTGACAGAAGGACCTCCTTTCTGACCAAATATCTCCTTCTGAAGTGTCAAACCTAAACTAGGTAGGAAGTGAAGGAAGGTGACAGTGTGCTCAGCTGTATCTGAAGGGTCTGGTGTTGCATGAGTCCTTGGGCTTTGGTACACACATTTTCCTCTCCTGAATGGGACCTCTCTGTCACAAATTTCATATTGCTTACCAGGTCTGTAGAGAAAATATCATTTTCTATGAAACTTTTAACCCAATTTGGGCATTTCAACATATTTTTCCCATTTATTCCAATGAAAAAACCCAACCCCTCCTCCATTATAAGAATCATTAAGTGTGTGAGAACAAATAAGTAAACCCAAAGAAGCAGGATTTCAAAAGAAAATAGCCTGCTTTTCCCTAGGAGCATACATGAAAAACAAGGATTTCTCCATCCCAACTTACTCTATTTTCTCCTGTTCTTTGAGGCAGTTCACTGTGGGCTTGGGAACACACATTCCCAGAGCTTCAAATACTCTTTCACTGATAAGGGTCTCCGAGCTCACAGATCTACTTATAGTGCTGCCACTAAAGATCTGGAAGATTAACCCAATTCTGAAGTTGAAGACTGCCTATTACAAATCCCTCTCAAAGAATATAGGAGATATTTGAGACAAAATTTTTGTTAGTGGGAAGAGCAGAGAAACTTAAACGAACAAAGCCAGACAGTAATTCCACCTTTAATTCAACTACTACCTATAAATCTCCTCTGATTAAAGATAATTCCAGCATTTTAAAGATCAAAGCCTTGCTGGCTGCTTGATTGGTTTTTAAATTCTGATTTTATATTCTACTAAACTATACACCATAGAAAAAAAAAAAAAGAAATCAGCATGTGCCACACTGAGGGATACCGTTTCATTTAGCAGTAGGGTATGAGCATTGCCTTTAGATTTCTTCCATTACAATGATCTGTCTCTTGACATCAATGACAGAAAACACAGTTTTGAATGAAGGATTTGCCACAATAAAAATTTTCAAGGGGAGACATTCTGAGTGGTATTTTGGGGTGCTTTGTATGAGATTCTTTAAAGACATGTTTCCAAGACAGAGTGCTTACAATCCCCTGAAAAAGAGGACCTCTTGAGATGTCATAATTGGAAATATCTGAAAGTTCCATCTGTATTTGAAAAATCTCATCTGTGTCTGTAGGATCCTGTCATTCTGATATGTGCACTATTTTGAGGGTTTTTTTTAGAAAAAGAGAAATTGATTCCTGAACTTTTCTATACCATTTTCATTACTCTGCTGTACAATGTGAATATTTTCAAGCTTTTCCCTTTTTCTTTAAAGCAAAAGTTTTAGGAAGTTTATATAAATTAATAAAATCCTAGGCTCTATGAAGCCAATCTTGCTTTGAACATGCTTTTATTGATCTTTCAGGTAAATCTACTGTGAATGTTATGAGCCAAACCCAGATCACCAACTTCAAACAGAATTGGCGGCACCTGTAGAGAGTTTTCTCTGGCAGACAAGCTTTCACTAAAGCCAGCAGAGCAGAGGTGAGGATAAAAAACTTGCTTAATTAACATTTCAGATGTATTGCAGGTTGAGTGATTTAAGGTAGCTTAAACTATCCCTGTTGTATTGTGGAGGATGTCATTTTTATAAGATGTAGATCTCAATCGTACACTAGCAATTAGGTATGTTAAAAAGGAGAAAACAATTTAACTTGCTTCTTTCTTTTGTTTTTATTTGTCTCATTAGGATACTACAGCTTCTTTTCCCCAGTTTCCCAAAGTGAGAATAGTTGGGAAGTCATAGAAGGTTTTTATAGTTTGCTAGGGTTATTTTTCATTATTGTGAGAGAGGGAAAGAAAGACTCCTGTCTGCAGTTTTGTGAAACACTGTTCCCTAAAGACTTCATCCAAAACCCACTGAAGTCAATTGGAAGTATCCTAATGCTTCTGGAGACTTTCAGATCAAACCTTAGAAGGACAAACTGGAAAATCGAGTTCTTGAGCGGTTCCTCCTTTTCTTTTTTTTTTATTATGTCCCCCCACTCACACTCTCCCCATGGTTTTATTTCTAAACGGCAAAGAGGATTCAAAGGGACAACTTCAGAAACACCCTCCCACAATGAGTGTGGCAGGTCTTAAATAAGACTAGTGAAAGTTGATTATTAGGTGTGTGGCTGAGACATCTACAAGTCTTCCATTCAGCTACAGAGTATTAAGGAAGGGACTTTTAGTCTGTTAATCTGAAAAGTAAATCAATCTCATTATGTATTTTATGAACATGCATTGGAGACATGGCCTACAGTATCTCAGCATTCTCTCTGTAAAATATATTACAGTAATCAAGTCCAAATGGACTTCATGGATGGTTGGGGGGTTTTTTGCAATTCTGGGCTCAAAACTCCAGAAAATGGAAGGTTTAGTTAGAATGCGGACAGCTGATGGAGATTTGTGGGTTATCACAATATTACTAGGATTCATGGAGGTTCACCTGAATGATCAGCAAATTTTCCAAATCCAATTAACCAAAGGGACCATTTCCTATGTAATAAAAATGATGAGTGTGATAACAACTCTTTCACAGCTTGAACTATCACTTAAACTAAGGATGAGTGAGCCAGCTTGGCTATAAAGAAAAATAAATGGCCATGCTTGCCATTTACACTATACTCACTTCATCCCATGCTGGAAGCATAGTTGAGCAATTTCTATTATTGTTCATCAATTGCAGTGTAGCGATTGGTACCTGAAAATAATTTATGTTCACAGTGACAGGGTTATATGAGGTATCCATAGTGTAAATGAGAATTAAAATAGTCTGAAATAAATAGGTGCAAGAATTTTTTTAATGATCAGAGCTGTATCTGGTTATACAAAGTCTAACTTATTTCCCTGTGGTTTTGTACATCTGTGCATATGCACACATAAACATCCTCATTATTATACAGTACCAATTACGATCATTCAAGAGCAAATTTCCATTATAGTAGAGGAGGAGACAGCTGTGGTTCAAATTATTGCAATCTGAACTGTCAAAAAAAATGGGAAGGGAAGGAATGGCAAAGGAGCATAAGGTTGTATACAAACAAAGGATAGCCACGCTGTTTATCTAGTTTAATTTTAGCGTAAATAGGGTAAACTGGAAAGGACTGAATAAGCAGAAAGGCCAGAGAAAAGCTAGAGAAGGATGGAAGATGTGATAAGCACCTAGCAAAGAAGAAAGAGAAGAAGTAAAAGGGACATTGCTTCCTACCTGCATGTGACACTAGACGAGACAGATTCCATCTCTCCAGAGAAAAAAACAGACACAAAAGTAAAGGGAAAGTCTTTTATTATGTTTAGAAATAACACTGAGGCTTCTAAAGTGCATACGTTATTTCCTTCCCCTTGGAAGGAAAAGTAGGTAAGGAAGGGCAAGGAAGATAATATCCTCTATACCAAATGTATTGAGTTTCTCAGGGACTATTTCAGAGCAGTAGACCACTGGTAAAGCAGGAAAAAAATTGTCCTTATGTATCTTAGGAAATCCTTGAAAGAAAGGGTGAGGAAATCCAGAAGAAAAATCTGCCTCTTTAGTTCAAGGCAACAAACAATCAGGAATCCTGAAAAAACGGCTCTCATTGTATGACAGAAACATTGATGGCAAAAATGTAATTTCTATACAAATTCTGAGAGAGAAGATAAATGACAGGAAATGCCTGGTTTTGTAAAGTCTGACAGTCCTGATTCTGAATGTTGGTAATTATGACAAAGATGCGGGGAAATAAGACAATGTTCCTGCAACAAGCTCAACTGTGAACTGTCAGCTGTGTACCAGTAATGAGAAAGATGTGTTTTAACACTGGGAATGTCTGCATGTGACGTGGGTAAGAGTGAAGATCCAACATTTTTAGTGTTATTTCCCGTGGTGGTTTTCCTCAGTAAAAATGTCGAAGAGCCACTGAACAAGGGGAGTCATCTTGGATTCACCTGTACATTAAAGCATAGGAATTTAGTTAGGGAGTGATGCGGGTATAGCCTCACATATATCCTACATATAACCTACAATATCCTGTTTCAGCGAAGAGAGTTGTTGCAATCAAATTTGCAATACAAATATGATTGGTAACATTGTGATTTGAAGGATGACAATGCTGTTAACTTGATCAAGGAAGTATCAGTCCCACAGAAATTAAAACACCTGGGTTAAAAAATGTTAATAAACAGAAGTAAAATAAAGTAAAAATTAAAAAACCCTAACAATCTGGAGACAGGAAAAACAAATAAAACAAAAAGGGAAAAGTCCAATTTCCCAGGTAAGCACTGGTTTTATTAGGTATCGTAAGCCACAGGCTGCTGTGAACAACATCCCCTTTCCTATAAGGGTCATGGTCTAAAAGACTGCAGGTTCAAAATATTTCCCTTGCAGAAATCACTGGCAGGATCAGGGCCCGGTCTTCACAACCTTTCGAAAAATATCTAGTTCTGTGGAGACACTGCAAATGTGACAAAAAAAGGATCTCTTGATGCCACTTTTAACAGTAAATGACACTATTATACTTCAAGATAGACTTGAGGCCCCAAGTCAACATTATTTCAGAGATGAATTACTAAGAAGAGTGCTACAAACCTGTCTTACTCTAAACAGAAATTAAGGTGACAGGGTACTCGCGGGACTGAGGCAAGTTAAAAGGAACTGTGTTGCAACACTAAAGTTAAAGCTGACTCTTTTAATTTCACATTCTTTGCGCTACAAAGAAAAAGAAAAAAAAAAACCCAAAAAACCAAAAACCCTGCAGCCCATTTTAGATTGTACCACTCGCATTGAACTGAGTATGTTTAAGCAAGTGCATATGTGAAAAGCCCTCTCCAAACCAGACTAGTGCAAAACATGATATACTTGCAAAGAAGATTCAATCATTAGTCCATGCTCTAAGTGGGATGTCAACATCTCATGAGAAAAAGATGTAAAGCCCCAAATTCACATATTCAGGAGGGAACCTTTTGAAAAACAACCATTTGAAACTTCCAACAAACTGAAGACAAAATGAGATTCGATAGAGGTGACAGAGCCTACAGCATCAGATTAGCTCTTTATTTGTCACAGCGAGCAAAAGACGTGGTGTTCAGTCTGACAGACTCACTCATGACCTTTATTCTGCCAAGCCAAATGAGAGGGAGGACATTGAATGCAATTTTGCATCCTGGAACTGTTGTTCAGGAAGCTTGTAAACAATGATTTGAATAGAAAATGAAAAATCTGAGCACTGAGACTTCATACTGAGCTGTCACTTCTCCGCGCCACCATTTGCCATGTGTTGTGTTTAGACAGAGGTTCAGTCGTCAGCTCACAGAGGAGCATTCAGGAAATAAAAAGCCCACCACATCCCGATGCCCCTTCAGTGTGACATTGTGGCTGGGTAACATCATGCATTGTGATCCTCATTTCTCTTTCCTACTCACTCTTTCCCTCCTACTCTCTCAAACTCCAGTGGAAAGTGTATTATTGGAAGTGACACCACTCAGTCCATACAGTGCCATCATGGCAAGAGGTGAGAGGGAACACTGGGTTGGTGGAAAAGTCCTACTTCATCATGGCTGTCAAAATCCCCTGTTATTTGCACCAGCCTGATGCTGGTCCACACAGTAACTCACTTCTAATTGTTCTATTTTCCTAAAAAATGTGATGATTTCTTCTGAAATATTATGCTGTAACCCACAAAAGCTCAGCATTTGGACACTATGGGTAGTGAGGACAGCTTGGGACAACATCATCAGCAATCCCTAAGTAAGCCAGTTTCATTCCTAGCAATGATTGCTCTTCAATTTAATTAGACACTGACCAGGCACTACAAGGCAGTTTGTTGATACTCACACAGAAGAGAACAGTGCCAGGCAAAGATAAAGATTAAGAAAATCTGGCTGTGCCTCTATTGCTTGCGCACTCCTACTGCTTAACTGAGATCAGTTTCTGGTGTAGTTTTTTTTTTCCAGATGGTACTCTGTAACTCATCTATCTTTGTGAGTTAAAAACAGGGCCCAGACACAGGTTTTTTTCTGGGTGTCCCACATCCTCCCAAAAAATCCTGGCCACCGATTCAAAATAATTCAAAATATAATTCGTAACGCTCGGAACCATTTGCATCTGCATTTTTTTTAAATCCAAATTTTAAACTTTTGTTCTGGCCTCAGCTTTGCTATTTTTACTTCTCTACTATGTTATTACTGAGTTTCCATAGTGCCTGTCTTCACTTGGGCTTTGGGTTTCCCTTTTTCCTCTCTTGCAAACATTATGGAGCCAACATGATTCAGCTCAATAGACCAGAAGTTAAGGAAGTTCTAGCTATGGTGAGTTTTGTTCTGTATATTTGCTGCCTTCTTGACCATGACCTGGAATACCCATGGCTGGCTCAGTGCTCTCTGTGGTCTCTCCTCCCTCCTGTGTGCTGAGGTGTGGCTCCACAAGTACATCCCCATAATATGTGTCTCACCACCTCAAGTCTCTGTTCAATGACAAATACAGAAAGAAATTCACTTGGTTTTGGAAACATCCCTCTCCTTAGCTTTTTCTCTGCAAAATGGTAAAATCATACCAATGGCAGAAAATGTAACAGAAAGATTAAGGGACAAAAGATTTGGAGACAAAGGAGAAGAGACTCCAAGATACAGAACATTTCTTCCCAGTTCATGCATTTTTCTAACTCAAAATATTTATGATCTCACACATCTTCTTATTCAGATGTTTATCCACAGCATTTATCCCTGGAGTCATTTCTGTTCTGCTGTTTGTTTTCTTGTTTCTGTCTTCCTCTCAGCGAGGGCAGATCAAACCATTCTCAAGCCAGACCTTGCCACTGGAGTAGCCTCTGAAGTATGGCTCTGTCTGCTTTGGAGGGACATACATTTTTCCATTTGATTCCGACTGTTTTAGACAAATCTCAAGATTCTCACATCTTCACCAAAAACTTACAGGCCCAATATGCTTTGGGTTAGATGTTTCTTTTCTTTGTACTGTTAAGAAAAGAAAAGTGATGCTTTTTGATATCAATCAGATGCAAATTCTGTCAACTCACTGAAAATATTTTGAACATATTTATGTGTAGAAACTACTAAGATTTTCAAATGCTTTATGGCCAGTCTGTCTTTCTTCCAATTTTAGATATGAAAACCACATTATTTAAACTTCTTCCAGTTTTCTATACTGTTATCTGACTAGGAGATGGTTGACATTTGTAGGATTTCCTTTGTAAGATTAATCACAGAATGGTAGGGGTTGGAAGGGACCTCTGGAGATCATCTAGTCCAACCCCCCTGCCAGAGCAGGATCACCTAGAGCAGGTTGCACAGGAACGCACCCAGGTGGGTCTGGAATGTCTCCAGAGTCGGAGACTCCACCACCTCTCTGGGCAGCCTGTGCCAGGGCTCTGCCACTCCCAAGGGAAAGAAGTTTCTTCTCATGTTTAGGTGGAGCTTCCTATGTTCAAGTTTGTGCCCATTACCTCTTGTCCTGTCACTGGGCACCACTGAAAAGAGCCTGGCCCCATCCTCCTGACACCCACCCTTTCAGTATTTATAAGTGTTGATCAGATCCCCCCTCAGCCATCTTTTTTCCAGACTGAAGAGACCCAAATCCCTCAGCCTTTCTTCATCAGAGAGGTGTTCCAGTCCCCTAATCATCTTGGTAGCCCTTTGCTGCACCCTCTCCAGCAGTTCCCTGTCCATCTTGAACTGGGGAGCCCAGAACTGGACACTCCAGATGCAGCCTCACCAGGGAAGAGTAGGGGGGAGGATGACCTCCCTCAACCTGCTGGCCACACTCTTCTTGATGCAGCCCAGGATGCCATTGACCTTCTTGGCCACAAGGGCACATTGCTGGCTCATGGTCATCCTGTTGCCACCAGGACTCCCAGGTCTGGTCTCTTTCCACAGTTCTGCCCAGTTCCGTTCTATTACCCACCCTCATTAATATGTTACTCTGTGAATACAGTGGATATGTTTTTTTCACTGAATTACATGAGGTTTGAGGCTGATGTGAGTATGGAAAAGACTAGCTGCATTTGCCTGCACTACAGTAAACTATTCACTGTAGATCTAATTGAGCTAACAATGTCTGCTAGGATGGGGAGCAATAATATTATAAACCCGGCAGTAGAATCACGCAGAATCCCACAGAACGGTTCGGGTTGGAAGGGACCTTAAAGATCATCTAGTTCCAACCCCCCTGCCATGGGCAGGGACACCTCCCATTAGACCAGGCTGTGAAGAGAAAGCACTGTATGAGAAATCTACCCAGAATTAATGGCAATATGCAAACTACCTTGGGAATATGACCTTGGTTTTGAACCACACTGTGATGTACATCTTTGGCAAACCCTGCCTTAGCTCCCTGAAGTCAATACTTGGTTTAGGAATGTCATAGATTGAACCCTGGATCTGACCATGCTTTAATTTTGATTGTTTTCGCCAAATTACAACCACCTAATAGGCCTCCATCTCAAATTTTGTTACTTGTCTATGTTCAGACCAATAACCTGGGGGCAAAAGGCTTCATCCTGTTACTAATGTCTTGATTCATTATTTGGCAGAGTAGAAGTTTTGAGATGCTGCCTGGTTAAATATGAACCAGAAAGGCCAATAATGTTACTGAGAGATTTCTTTTGGTGCCATCAGTCTGTTTGCATCCTTGCTGGCCTAAGATCCTGCCCGTGCAGGATCTCAGGGAGGAGAGAAGATCTTAAGAGAAACTTTGTGGGGTGTTCAATACCCTCTTATCTCCTAGAATTTGCAGCTGGGATCCACTTCACCACACAATGCACATTTATTGACAGGTAGTCTGACAGCTTTTTTAAGCTCCCTGGCAGCTTGTTTTTAGCAACACGTTGTCATGTTCAGTATTATCACATTTCTTTTAGATTTGTGTGATACTAAAAGGCCGAACCTCCAAGGCATCAATATAGGGTGCAAAGCAGGACTAGCCCTAAGACACCCAGGAAAACACACCTTAGGGCTTCATTGATTTTTCTTCTAAAAATTTGTACCTCCTAACTTTCCAACCCTGTCAAGGACGAGCATCTTAACAGTTTTTTCCCAAGCAGTTGCTTTAAGTTGGATTATTTTTTTTCTTTTACCTTAAGCTTGCAGGTGTCTAAGGCAACTAAGCTGAACACTGTTCACAAAACTCTTCAAACATCTGTGAAATGCTATTCAGACCACTTTCCAGGAAACTTAAGAAAGAGTAAGGCACCTTTGTTGGAGTGTGATGTGTTAGTCAAACTATCTACTGTTCAGGAATACAATTGATCACAGTCAGCGGGGAGTCAATGCAGTGCATAAGTTCAGCACCTGCAGTAGGTTATCATGCAGCTCTTCACTGTTGACAGTGGGGGATTCAGAGCCTGTCAGCAATCCAAACTGAGACACCATAAGGGGCAGAAAAAGATTTTGTGTTGTTTAAATGCGTGAATAGAAATGGGGTTTTTTTTGATTCTTGCTGGTTTTACATTGGGATCAAGTAATTTGCTGTATAATGAGGACTAATACCTAGAGGCCATAGGTTCTTATTAATTCTTCTGTAAATTAAATGTGATACTTTTGAGAGAGAATTACATGCCTTCATGTGTTGTTTTTCAGGGAATAAAATATAAAATATAAATTCTATCGTATATATCCTCCAAAACTGAGCTTTTGGTAATGCCTGTAACATTAAATAAAACTGTCAGGATTGTGCAGTGAACAGATTCTCATGTTGGGGGTAGCAGAGAGGCTCTATTCTGTATGGGCTTTCGGAAGTTGTACCCTCCAATAACCTCAGCTGTAAGCAGCCAAGGCAGTACAAAATAAATTTGGCCCAGTTCAAAACGCAACAACAACAAAAAAATGCTGCCTGTATTCCCAGTTTATGTGCCTGTCCTTCAGAGTTATATCAGCAGCAATAACTGCTCCCACTACATGTTGTGTCCAGAAGAGGAGAAACAACTGAAAGGTCCCAGAAGCAGCTGGCAAGTAACAATGATTGAATTCCAGATGGAACTAAAAAACTAGTGATACCTCCTGGGGAACTTTGAAAAACATCTTACTTTGCAATGATCCTGTTCACATCACACTCATTTTAAATATTTCTTTTCCTTTGTTCTTGGCACAGAAGGAACAGATGAGCTCCTGAGAAATAATTCCATTTTGAGAGACCAGCCCCTGTTAATAAAGGCAGAGAGAAGAAATAGGACAGGGAGAATTGCCACTCTGTTGTAGTTTCAGACATCAGCTGTTCATTTGTGCTGTTTGCTTGTGCAGTTTCTGTAACTAAATACTTTTTAAAGGATTTTAGTAGAACCATAGAATAAGACAGGTTAGAAATAACCTTTGCAGCAACTCACTTCATAGCATCATAGAATCATAGAATGGTTTGGGTTAGAAGAGACCTTAAAGATCATCCAGTTCCACCCCCCCTGCCATGGGCAGGGACACCTCCCGCTAGACCAGGTTGCTCAAATCCCCATCCAACCTGGTCTTGTTCGTCCCCTCAGCAGGGCAGAGCTAAATTAGATCAGGTAGCTCAGGTCCCTGCGCAGGGAGGTTTGACTGTCTCCAAGGATGAAGATTTCACAGTCTCTCTGGGCCCTTGTTCCAATGTTTGACCACCTGCATAGTTGAAAAAATTTCCTGACTTCTAGCTGGAGTTTCTCTTGTCGCAACTCATGTCTGTTGCCTCTCACCCTATCAACTGTGCATGTCCAAAAAGTCTAGGTGATCTTCTCTGTCCCCTTTGGAGGCAACAAGAAGGTCTCCCTTTAACCCTCTCTTTTTATTGTTGAACAAACCTTGTTGTCCTTGTATATCATGTGCTCTAATCCTCTAACAATCCTTGTGGATCTGTCTTGCACTTGCTCCAGTATATCAATGCCTGTCTTGCACTGAGGAGCACAGAGCTGGATACCGTTTCCCTGTGAGTCCACATCTAAAGTATTTTCATTTTTCTCTTCATTGGAGCTGATATAGCTCCCCACACAGGTCACTGAAAGAAGATGCTCATGTGGACTCATACTCAAGTAGGAAAGACCAACTTTTCCACGAAAGAGGACAACCCAGGACTTAAGGGTGACCCCAGTGCAGACAGTATCCCCACTGACAGAGTGTAATTCTGAACATTCCAGGTAGTGCAGGTAGTGTTCTGTGTTGGAAATGGGATCTGGGAAAAGCCTCAGACAAAGCAAGTGAACGAACCAGGCCCATCCCCACTCCAAGGTGACAAATGGGACAAGGCAAGAGACAGAACTGAAGAGAAAGTTACAATATGGGTCTAAAGTCCATCCAGGATGCAAGGTCAGAGGCAGGACTAGAGACCAGCATACCCACAACTTAGCTCAAGCAGGGACTGAAACACAGGTCTGAATTTAAATGGGGATGCTAGGTCCATGGGGAACAGGGGTGGGGGTTCCAGGTTAGGCTGGTCTGGGCCATTAAGATCCTGCCCTCATGATCCTATCACTGAGATCTTTCTGAAGAGCAGCCCTGCGACCAATGTATTGCTCATTTCTCCTTTTTTGTTTCCTCACCTCTGAAAAGCAAAGCTCCATTTGTCTGGAAACAAACTTGGCCCTGTGGATTTAAGCACAGTCTTTAATTACAGTGTCCTGCAAAATGAAACTCAGCAAAGACCTGGGAGGATCTTGGAGAAGAATGGGAAAGATAGTTCATACCCTATTCATGTATACTCTCAGGTTTCTCTTTCACAGACAGACTTGTTTTCTGCTAAACAGATGAAATGCTCCTGACATGTTCAAAATGCCTTCATTAAGAAAAATAACAATTCTATGTCATGCTTCAGTTGCCTGAAGGGCTCAAAGAACTTTTTTTCCCTGAGTACACCATTAACCAGATATATTTGGAGTTGCCTGGTTGATTTTTCTCAGCCTTCCTCAGAGACATCAGTGATGATGTTGCTCAGTGCTCAAAGGTGGCACAGAAAATTCGTGTTCTTTCAGAGTCAGAGCACTCACTGGATTCAGGAAAGAATTTTCCACTTAGGTCCAACAGGAGCAAAGATCTGGATTTTGTGGGTGTAGTAGGTTACCTTCCACTGCTAGGCTGCAATTAGGGTGCAATTTATCTTCAAATATAAAGTGGGAAAAACACATCCAACTGATTTCCATGCTTTGCAACCTTAGGTTTTGGTCACATCTTGGCTTCTCTTTTTCTGTGCCAATGACACACAACTGACAAACCCTGAAATTTAAATGCTTTGACTAACTCAGATCCGGGGTATGATATTGGGTAGCACTGAGTGCCCAATGATAGACAGAAGGTCAAAATTTAGTAGGATCCCTTGTGGTTTTATACTCTATGCAATGAAAGCCATTAACTCATTTTGCAATATTGAAAGGTGATGGCCTCTGGCATATTAATCCTTCAAATAACTCTGACTTATAGCCCCTTTGGCTATAAAGCCTCATACTTTTCCTCCAATACCATAGAATTCGAAAATGCACTTAGCCTTAAAGTTTCTAGATTAACTATGAAGGAGGAAAAGACTTTACATGTAGGATTGTTCATGCTGTAATATCAGAGCACTGGAAATACTCCTGCCAAGCTTGGAAAAAATTTGTTCAAGTGCTATTTTTAATTAATTTTATTTGAGAAAGCTCAGGAGATACTATTATGGAATGTCTGAGGGTTTATCAATGCAAAGTCAGTCAGCTAATTAAAATCCATTTTTGGGGGGCCATCTAGTTTTAAAAACAGCTTGTTAAATGGCTCTCCACAGTTCCCATGCTGTTTATAGCGCAGAACTTAATTTGCTAGCCACGGAAATGGATAAAGGAGACAGCACATTTAATAATTAGACAGTTAAACTTGGGTGAGATGTCATGACTGTGTCATCACTCACTGAAAAGCAGGCCTCTTTAAATCACATGCAGATAGGAGCTGTAAAACACTGGTTAATTATTCTAAAGGAGGACTGATAATAACTATCTTCCTTTAAGAAATATACTTGACAGTTTTGTGGTAGAAGCGTTAACAGTAGATTTTCTGCCAATTAGAAAAGGTTACTGCTGTTCATCTAGTTTGGGTAGCATCGAATACCTCTGTGCTTAAACTAACTCTTCTCTTCTAGGAAAATAAAGTAAAAATTTAAAACCTTCTTCTAAATTTGCCTGAGGTAGAATATGCATCAAAATCCTTGCTGCAAAGGTTAATTCTTCTTGCTATTAAAACACATGAGTCTTTTGCCCAGCCTGAATTTGTCCAGCTGAAATTATATTTTGTATTGCTTGCATTAAGACTGATTTCGTGAAGATTCAGCAACAGTGTTGCATGACAGGCAATCATGCCCAGCACATGTCAAGGCCTGACATAATTATGTCGTGTTATACCATAATACAATAGTATTTCTATCTTGTTGTATCATTTCTGAAATGATTAACTACAGCTATGACTGAACTATTCTATTTTATTTTTTGTAAACACGTGTCTCCTGTTTGAACTGTAAAGAAAAAATTTGACACTTTGACATCTTAAATAAGAACAGAAAGCGTGTATTCACCACATTAATTGGAGAAAAAGCCGATCTCGGTGTTCAGGGAAATGAAACTAAATATTTAAAGTTGCAGCTTCTCTATTAATTGTTGATGTAATTTGGGAGTTCCAGTGAAGTAAACAGTACACTGAAGTTACAGCACTCCTGAGGAGATGGACTCACAGTTTTGATTATTGTTTTTTGGAAGGACTTTGTGTTGTGTTTATATTTTGGGAGTCACAGTAAAAGAAGAGTATTTATTTTGAGTCAGAGAAAGAGCTGCTGAGCTCTGATGAAATATGTATTACAGTATATACTTGATATTCACTCACATTTTTTGCTATTGTTGCTGTCAAGTTTTCCTGGAGCAAGGACACTTCTAACAGAACCACAAAACAATAGACTGCTTCAGCAGTCAGAGTGCAGATGCCTTTGAAGAAAAGTCTATGTGTAAAGTCTAGGTAATTTCGCAAGATCGCCTCTGTTTCCCTCTGTTATACCAAGTATGAAGATGTACAGATCACTACTGGTAGCATGCCAGTGCCTCATGACCTGGCCTAGTGTCCCCTGTAGGTGCAGAAAAGGAGAGAATAAAGAATTGATGATTTTTGGATTCTGCATCTGAGGGTCCATGTGAACAAGGAAACCATCCGTAAGTTTTCCTCCAAGGTCTGTTTTGAGAAGAATGCTAAGAGCTAACAAACATTTCTAATGCATGTTCAGTCCTTGGCTGATGAAGTCCCATCAGCAGGTACGCAACATGAGCTTTGGAGTCTGTAACTACTGGGGGACTGTAGTGCCCACAGAAATAGCTCACTTGACTGTGTGTAAAAGCTGATGGACTGTGGTCACCGCTGAAGAGTTTCCATAGAAAAAAGGAACTGAGAATAGAATCACAGATTTGTAGAATCATTATGGTTGGAAGAGAATCATAGAATCATAGAATGTGTTGGGTTGGAAGGGACCTTTAAAGGTCATCTAGTCCAACCCCCCTGCAGTAAGCAGGGACATCTTTAACTCTATCAGGTTGCTCAGAGCCTCATTAAGCCTGACCTTTAATGTCTCCAGGGATGGGGCCTCCGCCACCTCTCTGGGCAACCCAGGCCAGTGTCTCACCACCCTCATCGTAAAGAACTTCTTCCTAATGTCTAAAGGTCTAAGCGACCTTTAAGATCATTAAGTCCATTATCCATTCCAAGTTACCACTAAATCGTGTCCCTCAGCACCACTTCTACTCATCTTTTAAATACTTCCAGGGATGGTGACCCAACCACTTCCCTGGGCAGCCTGTTCCAATGCTTGACAGCCTTCTAGTGAAGAAATTTATCCTAATATCCAATCTAAACCTCCCCTGGTGCAACTTGAGGCCATTTCCTCTTGTCCTATTGCTTATTACTTGGGAGAAGAGACCAACGTCCCCCTGGCTACATCCTTTCAGGTAGTTGTAGAGAGCAATAAGGTCTCCTCTCAGCCTCCTTTTCTCTGGATGGTCTCCAGATGGTATCTAAGATGGTCCAGAGCCAGCTTCATGTTGCAACCTAGGGTAGAAGTCTGGTAGGGACAGCAAAATAGAGGTGAAGGAAGTGGGGCGGGAATAAATACAGGGGACCCTGTATTTATTCTGAAATGGTTGTTAGGACTATGAGTGCCTCCATCCTGGCACACTGAAAATTATTTAGGCTACTGGGTGCTCCTAAAATATATGTGTAAACAGGCTTCTCAGAACTAGACGTTGACAGCAGCTGCTCAGTCAAGATCCTTATCGTTGGCATTATGTTCACCAGCTAAAGGAATCCTCTACATCCCATACAATTTTCAAATCCTCTTTTCACATGACTAACCCACAGTGCGAGAAAGTCCATGCTAGTGCTGTATCCTCCATCCCTGGTGCACTGGCCTCGGTTTTATTTTTTTAGTTAAGTTCCCAAGACTTGCATCACATTTTGATCAAAGAACTGGCTTCATTTGACTGCAGTGCAAACAATTTGGCCATTGAGAATGAAAAACTGGATTTATCTGGGAAGATTGCCCACCTTTTTCTGTCAATGGAAATAATTTGAAGCCTTGGTTATGCAGTCTACTGTAACACACTGGCACAGAACAACAAATTCCTTGGATGCTCAAATAGTCAGTGTACGTCTGCTTTGCCATGAAATGCAGTGGCTTTTTTCCTGACAAAAAAAAAAAGCACAATTTACATATGTTGACAAAGTTTGTGAACTCTGATGATAATTCTTAGCACCTTCAAGTCAGCTTCATCATCTGAAATAAATTTGCTTTGGAATTAAAGCAATGCAAATATCCTTTTTCTTGGATGTAGAATTTAACTGTGGCTGCATATAATATACATGGAATCCATCATAATCAGATGTACTAGCAGATTTGATCATGTTAATGTCTGCCAAACTAGTAATGATTCCTTTGCTATTTTTAAACCTCTGTCATACCTTGCTTTCCAAATTCAGTTATTTTCTTGACCTAGAGTATCAGAAGCTGAAATGAGATGCAGGCAGCAACTGCAGCATAACTCTGACAGCCTTTCAGCTCTTGCTTGATTCAGGAAACAAACTTAAGCTAGGAAAATATTCCCTTTCTCTTTGAACCTCACTGCCTTTTTAATTTGGGGGTTGAAGCAAAGATGTCAGAAAGCCTTAAGGAAACATTTTCCTGTTGGGGTTCTGGACCACAAAGGGCCACTTTTAGATTCAGTTTCAGAGATTATTTAAATGGGGACAAATGTTCTTCCCACACCTCTTTGGACCTCCCCTTGACGTGCTAATTTATTATTCAGTACTCTGAGTCATGCACTGCTCGCTCTCTCACCCCACTTACTAAAGAACAACTTAAAGACCACAATAACATTCAAATCTTCATGTTATAACAAATAAGAAGTCTGTTATTTATAATGTCAGAATTAAATGTTGAATTCCACTGTGAAACAGAAAATTTATTCCACAGAGTGAAGCAAAATTCCCATTTCTAACCCTCCAGTGACTCTAATGTATTTGAAAGGTGTAACATGTCTGATGCAGAAAATCTTTCATTTGCCGAAGGACTGAATCTTGCCTTTGGAACAAACTTTACCTTTCAGGAAGGAGAAGACTTTATTGTGGCTGAATGAATTAAAGCAAAAACAAAGCCACCAGAGGGCTGAAGCTCTAGACTGAGTTCTGTGAAAACAGATCCATGAGCAAAAGGTTTGTGAGGAGGTCATGTGAGGAGGTATGTGATAAATCGATTTTTTAATAGTTCTATCATTCAGTACATAGGCAACACTTCTGCATTAATATGTATCTGGCTTTCTGAAATACCTGAAAGTGTTGGATGATGAAATAATGTGTTTTATTGGGTCTTACAAACAGCAAAGCTTGACAACATGCGTCCTTCCCTTTCAATGCCTTAGTGTTGTTTTCTCCACGTTTTCAGTTCTAACAGGAAAACGTAATTTCTCCGAGCCAGAGACTTTCTGCTCAGGTATGTCAAACTTGTTTAATCTTGGCAAGGCTCTCAATGAAACCAGAGGTTTCTTGTGTGATTATTTATTACACAATAGATAATAATATCTAATCCTAACACTAATGCTTCCACTCTTTTTTTTACTTTTTTTTTTCCTTTGGCTGAAGTTTTAATGCCCTCCAATATACCTCTACGAAAATATAATTTATAGGGAAAAATTGGAGCATTTTGACTGCATGTTCCGTGTCAAAACAAACAAAAAAAATGTTAGTTTTTCAATTAAAAAAATGTTTGTCTTCTTTTTACAGAAGAAGATGGAACCAGACATGGCAGGGTGCTGTCATTAGTGCAAAGGTATTAATTTTTTAAAGTGCTTCATTGTTTTAAAGTGATGAAACCAGATTGATTTTTTTTTATTACTACGGAAAACAAGAACTCCAGCCCATGGAGATCTGTCAAACTACCAGACTTAAAATTATCTCAGCCATTTCTGTTGGACCATGTTTTAGAAGGGCATCCAAGTCTGTGTAATGAGATGTGGCCGGATGGTGTTAGGATGGGGCAGAGGCCTCAGTGCATGACACCTTGAGGAGTTCCTCCTGACTTCACAGTGGCTTCTCTGCTATGCAGGCAGCAAAGCTCCTCACAGTCCTAGAGAAGGCAAGTGAGGCCCTTTCCAATTAATTTTGATCATTGCTGGAACTTTTTTAGGAGCCCTGTATGGGCTTGCAACTTTAAAAAAAAAAAAAAGGAAAAGAGGGTGGGGGGAAAGCAGAGAGGGGGGAAAAAAAACCCTGCTGCCAAATTGTGATTTAAACTGAGATTGGCATCAGCAGACATTTCCACATCAGCCTGTAGCACATCTGGTCCAGACCAAACAAATAGAAGATTTATTCTGTCAGTGAGATCATTTAGCATTCCTTTTTATGCTTCAGAAAGAGCCTGTACCTGTCAGTCACCAAAGCACTAGGCTTTTGGTGGCTGGGCTCTGTTGCTCTTTCTGACTAGCCTTGATCTGAGACTTCTAAGAAGGCTTGTGTTCACCCGCTCCACCTGGGAGACCGGTACTCATGCCAAGTTCATTTCCATAGTCTTATAAAAATCTCCTGGAGGATTTCAAACATCTGCTCATAAGTAAAGAAACATTGTCTTGAGATATAACAATAATATAAAGGGCAACTGAACCTTCCTTGCAAATAAAACTGAGCTAATAAATTATTTTGTTTCAACAGTTTTATACAATTCAAACAAAAACCAAATAGAGCTAAACAGGCACACACACATGAAAAATCAGGTATGAAGGGTTTTCTTTTAATACCTTCAGATACTTATTTTTTTCTTTTGGTCAAGAGGTTGTGTTTTGTTTTGTGAGCACTTGATGCTAATTATTGAAAGGAAGAGCTTATGGAAATAGGTGGATGACACTATTGTTCTAACAGCAAGAATTTGTCTTCTTTTCCTAGCACGTTTCAAGTAAAGTTTATAAATATTAACTAAGCACATCTCAGTGCAAACCCTCAGCAGAGCCCCTCCCCTTTGTCAGGTATGTCAGCAGGACAAAACTAGGAAATCACCTTCTTGTCCGACAGAAAATGGAACCACTTCAGACATGAATGTGTCAGCTATTAAATAGCCTTGACAATACACTGCAACAATCTGAACAGGAACTGAAGGCAGCTGAAGGAGCTGAGGGACATTAAGACATGCAAAATGCAATTACCTGCACTGGAATTTGAGTGTGATCCTAGAATTAAACTCCTTTATTAATAATAAGGGGTCCAGACAATTTTACTACAGTCAGAATGGGTCAGGACCTCTATTTTACATCTTTGGTTAATTGTAGGAAGGTGAATATAAAAGACGGGTGAATGATGGGGAAAAATTGCAGTCCTTTGACTTTTTTTATATTTGAAAACTAATGATGTGGTTGACGTCCCAAGCCTGTCAGTGTTTAAGAGACATTTGGACAATGCCCTTAGCATGCTTTAACTTTTGGTCACCCCTGAATTAGTCAGGCAGTTGAACTAGATGATCATTGTAAATCCTTCCAACTGAAATCTAATCTATTCTATTCTATTCTATGCTATGCTATGCTATCCTATGCATAGTTTATTTTTATGCCATTAAAAAATTAGAGCCAAAGACTTGAGTAATATATTGTCTATACTAGCTACTGGGTGCACAAGGGTGTTAGTGGTGTCTCTATTATAATCTGCTCATGAACTTGTCCTGTGTTGTCCATTGCCTGGACAGATCACTCGTGCGTTCTTTAAAGAATTCCAACAACCGTGATATTGAACCTCAAATTCTTACACAAACACTTAGCTGTAAGCATGTGAATGCCCCACTGTTGCTTTATCTACTTGAAGTCTGTTGTAATGATTATCCACTAGGAACCACATGGTTGTTTAATGAGTAATTCCAAGGGATAATGTTCACTCTGTTAATATTTTTTCTTGCTGTTATGTCACTGTTATAGACAACATTAATATTTTAATTTGAAAATGATGCCTTCACTCAAAAGCATTTCAGATCTTCCCTTATCATCTGCTTAAAAAAAGAATAAAAAAGGCTTAATTTGCAAGTGAATCCTCTATCATTAGGACACAGAGGGTGTGATTCAATCAGGCTGACTCCTTTCTAGAATTTTTATCTCCATAAACCCCCTCAGTAGTCAGTAACAGGAAGAAAAAAATGTACACTTAGGGGTAAAATTCATGACAAGGGCCAAACTGAGTGTCCTGACTAGCCTGCTAGAAGAGCCAACGTGTTTCTCTCCCCTGATTATAGAGAAACACTAAGATTTTCTTCCTTGAGCTAAGATCAGCACTAGCCTAGATGTCTTCCCAAAAGGTGTGGAATAAACTTGCTCTATTATTTTTTTATGTTGTGTCAGAGAAGAGGCTGGAGTGGTGTTCTGACCCAGTACTGATGCTGTTAGAATCTCATACAAACTCAACCCAAGTTATGGGCCTGCTGCAGAGATCAGTTTGCTCAGTTCAGTGGCCTGTGTAATGCAAGAGGTCAGAGGAGACAGTCACAACGTTCCCTGCAGCCCTTAAGAGTTTACGTGTGAAGACATTAATGCAAAAATTATTGAAACTGAATTCCACTTTCCATTGGTTTCTGATAGGTAGGTTCCTGACTCTCACTCCATCACTTCTTTCACGCATTATGGATTTGAGCCATGTCATATATTTTATACTTATCTAAACTGGAGAATCACTCTTAGCTAGGAAGAACAGCATTAGTCTGTTCAGGTAATGAACAATGACGTAATATAATCGATTTTTTTTCCAGCTCAGCCCTCCTAATCTTAGGATGCAGCGTCAAAGCCACAGAAGAAGACAGTTGTTCTTCCTATTGACTCACTCTGGTAGTGCAAAATCAGTAGCTGTGCGAGCTCAGTGAAGGGTGGTGGCTAAAAAAGAAAGAGTGAAGGAAAAAGGAAATTATGAGAGGAAAGGGGAAATAAGAACAGAAAGGAAGAGAGAAATGGAAGGTTTAATACATGGGATCATTACACAAACCCATTGCAATTGTACTAGGAACAAAAATTGTGGTAAAATGGCTTTGAGGGAGCTTAAAGATGATGTTAATTTTCTCCCTGGTTCCAGCACTGTATTGTCACTACCTGAAAATCACACAAGCATCAACAGTTGTAAAATGCGTGTCTTGAGATTTTGAATTATATCAGTTAGATAAGCACAGAACCAACCTATATATATTTATAATGCCTCTTCAGTACCTCAGTAACTGATCTGAGCTTCTTATATATCTCCTTGGACTTCATTTTGTAAACATGACTGTGGAAGAGACTAGGCTAGACCAGGTTAGAACTAAAGAGGTGGATAAGGGCTCCTTGTCTGTCATGAGAACTAAAACCAGTATTTTGCCTGCCTTGCAGTAACTGAGATAAAGGAAGTCCTCTGAGGATCACAACCATTTGGAGTAGAGGAATTCTTTTCTATTTTATTTATTTATTTATTCTCTGCACAACCAAGAAATTGAACCCTCAAGTAGGGTCATATCATGGATTCCTCTCCAGGGTGGCCAGAATAGCCCATCAGTTTTCAGCAGTGTTCCTTGTCCTGATTTGAAGTAAGGAAAGGAGATATTCTAGGCCAGCCATGACCCAGGAATCTTGGCATAAGGAAATGAACCAAATCGTTTGAATTGTGGGCCAGTCACCTATCCATAAGTTCAGGCTCATGACTGGCTCTTATTCTACTCATGTGCACCTTCCCACCTGGACTGACATGGAGAAAAGCATCTGAGCAGAACTGTGCAGCTTGCAGGGAATAGGTAGTCCTTCCTGCAACTATCTCACATCAAGCCAGTAAGACCATAACTTGGCTCTCAATATTCCTATTGTACCAGGCTGCCTCTTCTACAGAAAGGCCTTTGCAGTACCTTCTTTTAATTTTGCAACGCTGAGTGGACATGAAGGTTGTAACCCTGTGACACTTGTTCGAGTTGTCCCTGGCAGTCAAAATACCCAGGCTACATACCCAAGACCTAAATCAAAAAGTGACCTGGTCTTCTAAAGCATTGAACTCTGAATAACTTTAAGAAGAGGTCAACTTCTCTGAAAACTATTTTTCTTTGATTTAAGGGCCTCATTATGGATCTAGCAGCCCAATAGTAAGCATTAATATGAAAACGTTCAAAACTAGCTAGGGAATTTAGCTACTGAGATCACATTAATTTCAGCACCTTTGAAAATATCTGCCCCAGGTTTGAAAAAGTAGATTTATAACTTGATTTTTTTTTTCCTTTTCCCCTTTTCCTGCTAATTATTATTATCTCAACCCCTTTTTAAAATCCATACAGTGTTTTGGAAGCCTGCATTAATTCATATAGTACCTCTACACACAGTTCTTCGCTGTTACTTTCTTGTAGTTTTCACTGTGACATATGATTATTATTGTTATTGCTTTAGTCTCCATTTTTCCTACCTACCATCCTTATCCACACAGTAAATTCAGTTGCACTCCATCCCAACTGCTTTGCTCTTTGTTTTGATAAAGGCAACAGTTTTTGGTCCTACGCTAACAAGAATTGTGGCTTGTTACTTTGCCAGAGAAACACTTCTTCTATTGTTCCCATCACCTATTCTTTCTTTTAGCGTCAACAGTCATGCTCCCCTTTGGTATAAAGAAGCTCAAACAAAGTTTTTTGATTCCAATTATCATTATTTGCAAAGGTTTGTTTTTTGGCCTCAGTAGGCACTCAAATTTTCATACATGTCCCAGCCTATACGTGTGGAAGAACAGGAAAAAGGAGCAGAGACATGAAGTGGAAGAAATGCACCGCAGGTTAGCAAATAATTGACTTACCCATGGATCATTGCTTATCACGGGTCTGCTGTTGGATTCTTCATTATCCTCTAGTTTTTACTTAGGTGTGCGTAGCAATCAGTAGTCACATATGACACGACATGTTAAGCTGGCTTATTCCCCTGTTGTGGCATTTAATAAACATGATTATAACTAGGCTATACTGCGACTCCGACAACATAAGCTGCTGATAGTCTGCAACAATTTATCAGAGGAGGATGGCATGTAAAACAAACCAGACCGATAAAAATTCCCCCTTCTCAAAAGCTGTGCGATGCTTCATTTATTTTGTACCATCCAAGACTGAAATTTCTACAAGCTGCTGAAATTTTCTGTGCTTGGGGAGATCCTTGGTATGTACCATTAGGACAGGACCCTGCCTGCACAGAAGAAATGCAGGACAGGGACCCAAATTGATTTAGGAACAACTTTATAGTTTCTAAACAAGAGTCTGTTTCTTCCAAACAAGCTAACTAGCAAAATGATTGACTTAACCCCTGTGACAAAATTTAATATTTTATGTTGCAAACAATGTTGCTGGCAGTAGTAAAAAAACGCAAAACTAAATGGAAAAAAAAAAGATATATATATATTTAGAGCTTTTCAAAGATAATTTTAGGAGACCCTATACTTCTATGGAACCTGAGAATCACCAAATTTTATTCTTCCAGTTTTTCCCTAATTTTCTGCTCTTGCTTCTAAAAGGTTTAATTTTTCAAAAATTCCTTTTTTTTCCCTTCTTTTCAAATTTACACAATGCACAGTGAATTAACACATATAAATGGCAATCACTTAATCACCTGGCAATCACCTGGCTCCTAAGTCCTCATTAACTTCAGAAATATGTTACGGTGGTAGTGGAAGCCTGTCTAATTTCATATCAATTTACTTCCAGACATGATTTTCTGATATACACCCAGTGATCAAACAAGAGACTAACAAAATAAAGGTATGAGCTTTTACACCCACAGATACAATTTAAGAGGAATAATTCTCCAGTAGCGTATTCCTCATTAGTCCTACCATTAAGACAGCTTTTCCCATTTTTTGCTTGGATCTCAGGCACTTTAATTTTGTCACTTTTAGTAGTTTGAACACCATCAGATCCTGGATACAGGCACTGGAACTTAATACTGAGTTATCGGTATAATGCCTGGACATTTTTCACTCAGGTAAAACTAGCACAGTGCTATGCAATATTTAAGCACAGTTTCTGAATCAACACAGGACAGGGACCATTTCCAAGAGGAATTTTGAGTGTTGCTATTATATTTTAAAGGACAAAAGAATTTAATAGTATGGACATATCCAGTCATTTGTCCTATGGGCCAGAAAACTGTAACTGTCTGTTTAGTTTACCGATACAGATGTAGTTGTGTTGCCTCCTGAATTCCTATGTGAAATCCCATATTTATTTATATTCTTCTTATAAATAAGAAGCATATTCTTATATGTTTCAGCAGCATATAAGATCAGCAGCAACTGATCTTAGCCATGAATGCTGCACTGAATGCCCTGTTGGCATAGGAGAGCTGCAAAAAATGCACTCTTTTCTGTTGAAAGCATATCAGTACCAGTCAGTATAATTTCCAGTATACCTTGGTAAAATGAGTTGAATAATTATGCTTTGGGACATCATCTTTTGCCTATGCTGATCATAACCTGAGTCCCTAGCATATTTTATGGAAACGACGCCTTGTTTGTTCAGTCAGACTCCAAGGAGTAGAACTGAGCTCTCAATCTGAGTTGCAGTAACTCAGGCCAAACTTGGGTTTAGAGAACAAAATTTGAAAATATAAAAAATTCTAAGGTCTGTAAAAGAGAAGGAGAAGACAACTGTGTAACAGAAACATGCACGCATATATATAGTTACATTCATATCTGAAAACAAAAGTACATTTGCTTCTCTTGCAACTTTTTCAAAGCACTCAGTTCTTACCTCCAGCTTTTGTTCTAGAACCCTTTAAAGTAACTAAACTATAAATGGAGCTTTGAAAACTCAATAAACTGGCAGAAGTGCCTGAATTTTGATTATCTACTTTAAGGGGCTTCAAGAAATATATAGAAACTACATAAAAGCACAGTGAAATTGCGTTGACGAAGGTGTCAAAATATGTACATACAGGGAGGGATAGCTTGATACAAATTTAGACTTAAAATGGTTTATTTTCCTGAGGTTGGAATCTGCCAGAACGTTCACTTATCTGTCATGTATCTGTGATGTTGAATACATTTTACAAGAGCAAGAAAGCGATTCAGCAAAGATTGCAAGAGAGACTGAAGTGTCATCTAGGAATGACTTCTTAGCCATGGGTCATGGGAGAACGTACCAATATAATACAAGAAAACATGAGAAAAATCAGCAGTTTTTAATGTGAGATAAAAGCAGCTTTATGTAAGTGCAAGGCAAGGAATTCTTTAAGAAAGAAGAAAAAATGTGTGTACAAACAACCCAGAAGGATACAAAATATTTCTGTAATGAGGTTGAAGAATCATAGAACAAATGCACAGCTGTATAGGATCACAGACTCATGCAGGTTGGAAGGGGTCTCCGGAAGTCTCTAGTCAAACCTCCAGCTCAAAGCACGGACAGCTGTAGCTCAGGACATGACCCAGGTGGTGGTTCAAAACCCCTCAGGAAGGAGACTGTACAACCACTTTGAGCAACTTCCATTGCTCATGGTGGAAGTTTCTCCTTACATCTTGTCTGAACATCTCTGTTTCAGCTTATATCCTTTGCTCCTCATCCTCCTGTCACACAGCACTGGGAGGAGCCTGGCTCTGTCTCCTTGATAACCTCTCCATACTTACTGAAGGGCAGTTGTTAGGTCTCCCCATTCCCCCAGCTACCCAAAGCCATCTCTTCTCCCAGTTAAACAAGACCATTACCCCAAGCTGTCCTTATACAGCAAGTGCTCCAGTGATGATCGTCTTGGTGGCCCTCCATTGAAGTCAGGGTGCTTTATCCAAGTCTTTCCTATATTGCAGGACTCAGAACTGGGCATAGTTTACCAGAAGTGATCTAATAGTAATGAAGGATTTAAACAAGAACATTGCAGAGGCAAAAGAAAAAAACAAAGACAATCTCAAACCACTGTCAATATACCTTTCAGAAAAAAGACCCTCCCAAACCTACTGTAATTACCATTGGGAATTATACGGAAGGGAAATTTAAATTGGGAGCTGGAAATGGTGATGCTCATTCTATTCCTGGCTCATTCAATGGCCAAGTATGGAAATGTAAGCAAGTTGCTACCCATCTGTGCATCAAAGTAAAATGGGCTTGAACAGGAAAGTTTTCAAGCAGGAAACATAGAGTAACATATGTTTATCCAGACCATCTTACCTGCGAGTGAACGGATTCTACTTTTTACTACAGCTTTCAATGAGATGTATATTTTTAACTTATTGTCTACTTGTACATTTAGTGACCAGAAATCTCTGAAAAATTCAGATTTGTTCTGAAAGCGAGGCTCTGACATCCTTGGAGCTCTGACTCTGTCAGGCTGTCTTTATATATGTGTAATGCTGCAGTAGGGACTTTAATCTCTTTGATAGTCTCCTTTATTAGGCATTTTTATATTAGTAATACAGTCATTTCAGACACAGAGAACTCAGTGCAAAGATTGTAAGGGGACGGTGTAGTAGATGTTGCTTGAAAGTACAACTCCTGCTGTAACAGTAGTATTGAACTAAACTTCTTGAAAATATATTATATCAGCCCATCTTAGTTTCTTTCAATCACATACCTCTTTTGACACAAAAAAAAACCCCAAAAAACAGCTTCCCCAGCCTGGAGAAGAGAAGGCTCTAGAGAGACTTTATAGCACCCTTTCAGTACCTAAAGGGGGCTACAGAAAAGATGGGGAGGGACTCTTTTATCAGGGAGGGGAGCAATAGGACAAGGGGTAACGGTTTTAAACTGAAAGAGGGGAGATTTAGATTAGGTATTAGGAAGAAATTCTTACCTGTGAGGGTGGTGAGGCACTGGAACAGGTTGACCAGAGAAGTTGTGGATGCCCCATCCCTGGAGGTGTTCAAGGCCAGGTTGGATGGGGCTTTGAGCAACCTGGTCCAGTGGGAGATGTCCCTGCCCAGGGCAGGGGGGTTGGAAATAGATGATCTTTAAGGTTTCTTCCACCTCTAACCATTTTATGATTCTATATAAAGCTAATTCAATTAATTACCACCATAGCTTCCAAGCCATTTCATTACTGAACTTTTTATAAATAGAGAAAGTGAATGACTTTTTTTTTTAGCATTAAAGAATTCTTCAGAAGGCCCATATTTAGTTAGTAGTTGCGATTTGAAATCGGATAGGGAATTGCCTATTGCATCAGAAGCATGTCTTGTGATAACAAAACACTCAAAATTATAAGACCTTTCAAAACATCTATTAGCCCACACTGTTGAGACATTTTATCACTTAGGCAGGTAAATAGTCATGGCCAGGGGGAGCAGAGATAGTCCTCCGAGAACAGGATGCTGAAATAGGTATCTACATAGAAGGCTTTCGAAAAGTATTGGTGACTACCACTCTCTAATACTTGATGGAAAGAAATGAACACTTTAGGGTGATTTTTTTCAATATATATGTACAATGGGATGAAGAAATTGTAGGAACGAAATCTGTCTGGGCACAGACTTCAAGTCTCAATGCACGTTCTTTGTACATGTACGTTATAATCTCTTTCCACAGGATTGTCATTTTATTTTCAAAAATAAAATAAAATAAAAATATTTCCATAAATAAAAGAAAAATAGTTCGAACACTCACTGTTCATTTTCATGCCATTTTAAAGTTTCCAAAAAAGTTCAGCAAGTCCTGATTTTTTATGTTAAGATCCCATATGGGCATGCTCATCCAAACTATTCTCCTAACAAAAGGCATTTTCTCAGTAGGTTTAGGTCTATCCTCATTCGCCCTGTTTTAAGTCTGTAATAATTCCATTAAAGCTACATAGATCACCAAGAATGTAAAATTAATGCAATACTGATCAAAGATCAGGTTGTCTACTCACATTAGAGTCCATTTGAATGTACACCAGTGTGATCCCAGGGGAAGATGGCAGCTCCTTACTTCTTCTTCCTTTTTCCCTTCTTTCACTCAAACTCTGCCAAAACTGATGACTTCTTCCTCAACTGGCTCCCAGGAGCCAACTGGTCTTTCCCTGTCTTCCCCCAGCTAATGTGAGGTGTTTTTTCCCTTGTATACAACTGCCCTAATTCTTAGAGCATTTCATCCTTTTCACTTTCTAAATGGAAATGCTAAATTTTCTGCAGAGGAGGTGCCCTGGGGGGGAGTTTTGCTCACACCCAAGAATGGATGTCAGTTAATATTTGGACATGATTAATTAACAGTAAACCCTAAGGCAAACTTTGCTATTATGAAAATAAGACAATATTCCAGATTACATGAGTGGCTGCCTATATGACAAAGTTACCCAGATGCTCTGAAATCAACAAAGATTTGTCATAGATACAAAGACAGTTATTATTTTATGAATTTCATGTTCAGATGAATTACTTTTGTCCCTCTTAGACACTATAGAAATGACCTAGGGATAAACCAATATTTTAATTAGTTCTCAGACATTTTCAAGCACTAGTATAAAGTTTTCTGATTTTGCAGAAAGTTATTTGGAGCTCGTATTCTTTTCCTAGTCAGTGGCTAATCGGTACTTTACCATAAAAGTGGAAGGCCAACCTTACTGAGTGTATGTAAATCTTGGATTACATTTGCAGCTCCCTCTTGGACAGAAAACAACCTCTGTTTGACAAACCGAGCTGAAACACACCATGGCTCAGCTTGAGAAACAAAAACTGTTTTTTTCCAGAAGAAACTAAAGTAGGACATTGTGTAGGCAAATTAGAGTCACACATATTTCAACAGATTGCAGATGCTGGGACAGCTAAATGAATTCTAGCACTGAAGGGCTGAAAATCACACAAGTAGGAAGGCAGGTAGAGAGGTACACAGCTAGATAAAGAATGTCTAATGGCAGATATGGTCAGAATCTTAATTTTCTCTCTTATCCAAAAGATATAGGAAAAGGCTTAACAGCTCTTCATTATCACAGAAAATTTCATACTTGCTTTGCTTCATAAAATAAGGCTGTCAATTTTTTCTGCTATGGAACATTACGGACTCTCTCCCAAGGCAGTAAATCAGTATCTGAAAATGTTCTATCTGTCACAGTTATTCAGCTATTTTCTTCTACTTCAGGCCTGGGTCTAGATGTATTTGGAAACATTGTGAAATTGCATCTTCTGATTATGAGAAGAAATTTATTGTGAGATCAACTAAAACTTCCATTTGTTTTGTGTTAAATTTTCAACAGAAGAATTTGAGAAAATAAAAAAGTAACTCTTTGTATATCACAGGAACTAGAAGCTTAGGAAAGTCTGAATAATGAATAATGATCTGTTGTAATAAAACAGTTCTAAAAGCCAGAATAACACAGTCAAATAGCACAGAAAAGTAAGCTTTCAAAATCTGATTCCTCTTCTGAGTTCTGCCAATACATTTTTGGTCTTTTATTAAAAATCCAAAAACAAAACAAACAAAAAACCACAAGTTTTGGGAAGATGTTGCAAACACACTTGGAACAAAGAGCTATCCATTCCACATTCATAAGCCTAAACCTCTAAAGCCAACCTGACAAAGGCAAAGAATGAGTTAAAACTCTCAGCCACGCTGAAATTTCAATCCCAATCCTTATCAGTCTGTTGACTTAATTATCACCAATTCGTAACAGCTTTTCAATTCAGGCATGAACATTTGCCCTTTTTTTACTGTAGCATGGTTCCATCTCTAATGATAAATTCATTCAATAATCGTTCATGAGGTTTTATTTTTGCAGATTCTGGACTCTTATAAGGAGTGAGCAGAAGAAAATTCAACCAGAGAAAGTGAATTTTCCTCTGGGAAATACTCAGTTGATATCATTTCTCTCCAGTTTCATAACCCTACTATTTAAATGTGCTAAGGTCGGATCAGGGCAAAATGTAATAAAGGATCATTTTGCAATACTCCCCTCATGTAAAATCTTTTAGGCTATGTCCCAGAAGTATACTCAGATTCCTCGTCCAAATAATGGTGCCTGTTGTGCACACATAGTAGAGAAGCTTAGAAGACATGATAGAGACCAAAGGGCTCCTCCAGATCATGCACATCCTTTTTAACCTACGTGAAAGAGTATGACTCACAGCTACATTCTTATTTGAGTTTCCCACTGATATAATCAGGGCTGAGACAGGCTGTATTGTGATATGTGGAGCAGCACAGATACTTGATGGACAAGGTCCACTAGCATAACATCTTGAACACAACAGGACAGGGACCTGAAGTGAATCAGGTACGGTTTAATGTTGTTATTAGGGACTTCAATTATAAAATGAAGAGTAGAGTTATTAATTTTTGTGAGTGACTCCAGATGAGAGGGCTGCAAGTGTGACAGAGGAAAGAATTAGAAGTCAAAATCATCATCACAGATTTCATTCAATAAGCCCAAGTGCAAAGTTCTACATTACACAGTAAAAATGAATTGCGCTGTTGCAGAATGGGAGATGTTTGAGTAGTCAGCACTTCTGCAAAAAATTACCTACATACTACAGGAACACTAACTTGTCTCTGTCATTCTGTTTCAGAGAGTTAACTGTCAGGTTAGGATGTATAAAGATTTCCAAAACAAGTCACATAATTTGACTGTGATTTGAGGCTTCAGCTGGACAATGTATGTCAATAAAGATAGCAAGTGGTTCTAGTGGGAAGTAGAAGAGATCCTTAGAGATACAGAAAACGTAATAATGGGGAAAGATTGAAAAGATGAGAAAGATTCAATTAAATTGAAGGCAAGAAATGCAGCTGTTCCTGAAAGACTTCTGAAGCTGGTCCAAGAAGTATAAATGTTCACAGAACTCTTTAAAAAGTTTAAAAGACAGTGACAGAGAAAATGTTTGCAGAGACTTTTGAGATACCATTAGGGGGAAAAAAAAACCTGATACCCTGCCTCATGGAAACTGCAAACCTTGAATTTTCTAACTAGCTGGACTAGTGGTCCTGAGAAACTCTCCTTCCTACAGGAGGGATGAATACCTTAGCAGACACTTCACTTTGTATTAGGCTTTTTGTTTTCTAATAAAAAGTGTGAAAATTTGTGCTGGTCAATTCTTGTCCAGTATTTTAGACCTATAGATGCAAATTATTATTACTACTGAACACGTGGAGCAGACCTGAAAATAATGAAGACAGTCACACTTAAAATAAGTAATACATCTGTATTTGTTGTTTGTGTTCTGAATGTTACTTGGAAAGGAACAACTAGGAAAAGAAAAAAAAATAAACTACTTTTTAGGAAGCCAATTGCAGAATCTTAAACTTCCATCTTGGAATTCATAGATGCAAATATACAAAAAGGCCTTAAAGGCCACTAAACAATGTTCACCATCTGAAATTTGTAAGATTTTAATCTATTGCACAACCTTGCTTCCAGCAATGAACCTCACCGAATCAAATCAACTTAAAGTTTGTGCTACAAATCCACGTCTCTCCAGAGAGAGACCAAGCAAGGAAGAGAAACAGAAAAAGAAAGTACACCCCATATGGATTTTACAATAAATTATTTTAAAACATGTTTAGAAGTCATCAAAGAATCAATTTCATTTAGTGATATCAGTCATGAATGCTAGAACATGATATGAGAGATTGGAAGTTGTCTGGAGAAAAAAACTGACCAGGTAACTAACAGTTACACTGAGAATGGTTGGAGAATTTGGTTACAACACCTGATAAATAAAAAAACTTGGCTTTTCTAGAGATGGGAGGACGTTTAAGAGCTTAGCATGGTCTATTGCACAGGCAAAAGTACAAGGAGAGGATATTCAGTAAGGGTAAAATCGGACAGATTTTAGGGTGAGCATTTTGTGCTTTGTTCTACTAGTGGTTTATGAAAAAGAAATGGTATAGGTGGTGTCACATTACTTTATATAAGCAAAAGAGGAAAACAGGCTACATACAGGTGACGGGAAAACATCCTTAATTGCATTGCCAGCTATTTCTACAACAAGACCTAGAAAAACAACCTGCCTCTGAAGGAGGAAAAGGACACCCCTCCTAGCAGCAATGGGCAATTCTCCCTTCCTTCCCCATTCCTCCAGCCGGATGATGAGCAAGCCTGATGCCCCACAGCAACTTTCCTTATTTCTGTACTTTTTCTCCTCTTTTTCTCTGTGATTCCCTGTAGCAGCAATGGCATAGCCTTACTTCTGTAACCTATAAGCAGCGAAATTCAACTTTGCTCCCACTTCTGAGATGGACATCACAAGGTATGCAGTTGGGATTCTCAAAATAGCCAAGCAGAAGAGCATCAGTTTTCCTTGCTTTGGAGTCTCTGCTAATCTGTTTCTTGACTGCT
The DNA here is from genome assembly GCF_964199755.1 of Larus michahellis. Lineage (NCBI taxonomy): Eukaryota > Metazoa > Chordata > Aves > Charadriiformes > Laridae > Larus > Larus michahellis. Next base: position 126,822,404 of record NC_133898.1, read on the forward strand.
CCAATGCTTTGTTTATGCAGTCCTTTTGCTGTTCCCTGCCTCCCCTACAAATGTTGTTTTGACATCACAGTCACCAGGTGCCCCACCACCCCTTCCATCAACAGACACTTGTGCAGCAGATGGTACAAATGGGTTGGCAATAATTTAGTGCCTTGGCGTTGGATTGCCTTGTCTGGTGCTTGTAATGGTGACTAGACAGGGTTAATGACAGTAGCAGGGAAAGAAATAATAAAAAGAAAAAAACCTGTAAGGGCACATTGTCAGAGAAACAAGTAGCTCCTTCATGAGACAGACACTCTACTGAAAATCTCTGTTCCTAAGAACCATGAGCTATAGTCTGTAGCAATAGAAGTTTATTTTAGAAAGGTACCTTCAGTTTAATCACATTTAAAATGTCAAGATTTCCCTTATCTCCTTTGATCATCATAACTCCAATGATTCTGATTATATTTTCTGCCTTACATTACAGGAGTACGGTTAATTTAGCTATGATGCTCTCAGGATAGAAATTAAATAAGGCTAGCAAGGGGTGGTGATGTCTGTCATAAGACCAACAAATAATTATCTATGTGTTACATACCTACCGGGACACTGAAATGTACAATTATAATTATAACCCAATGATAAATGCTGAAGTTTTTTATACCCTAAAAGAGTTGATGCTACAAAATGGGATAGCACAGCCAGGATTTTTTATATAAGCCCTTACAGAGTTAGAGGTCAGTTCAAAATGAATTATCACAAAATTCAGAGGTGTTTGCATGCAGGGTTCCAATATTGTGTTCCATAACTTACAAGAATATGTAGATCACACAAGGAGTTAGAAATGAGTCATAATTAGTTCCTTTACTCTGCTGGCTTCTTACTCTTTGAATAAATCACTTGAACTGTTTTCATCCACTTTGCTGCTTCTAAATTGGAGATAATATTCCTGTCCCAAGGGTATTGTAATGATTAATTAATCACTTCAAGTCACTCGGGATTTGAAAAGGTGTGCGTGTGTGTATATGTAACTTTCACATATGCAGAATATATATAAATATTTCCTTTACTTTTTATGTTAGGTATAAAGGGTATCGTTCTAGAATCAGCCTGAAATTTTTTAACAAGAATAATCAAAAAACCCTGTCTTGGGAATTCAGGCTGTCAAATTCAAATGACAGTCATACTTCCCTGCTCCAAATTATCTCCAGATATAAAGTTCTCTCTCTTTTCTTGAAATCATTTCCCTCAGAAGACTCAAGAAGCTGAGGTTATTGATACTGAAAAAATTGACATAACTTTCCTTTTCCAGGATGATATGGGGTTATTTGTATTCGACTTTATGGGACATTGTCAGACTTTGTATATTATACTGTAGTCTGGGCCACTGAGAGGTACAACATAGCTCCTGCCATTGTTGCTATGAGGGCAAGAAAAAGAGAGAAATAAAGAAAAAAAAGTTTTATTTTAAGAAGAAATAAATATGGATGTATTCGGGCTTCTTAAACAGCATCACTAATCTTCAGTACTCTGTAGTACCACAGACAAGATTGGGCAAATGATTACTAATAATCTGATCAGCTGTTTTCTGGACCTATATGTATAATCATAAGACCAGCATGGAAAAATGAGGCAGTTCTGCAAATTTATTCCTACATTTCTTCTTAGAGTAAGAAAAAGAAACAAATGAAATGTGAATAAAATGCTGCAAGGTCTTTTATTTTTTGCTATAAACTAAGGGGTTTAGCTTCTTAAATGGTATAGAAAGCTTGCCTCTTCTATGATCACCAATGTGATTGAGTCAAAAAATAGTAATATTTTATTTGCTACCTTTTGATTTTAAGCTGGAACTTCATGGATTTTGCCTTTAGTGAAAGGGAAAAATATACTAGATAAACCCCTGGCATACATTTCCAGCTCAGCCTCAATTTCTTGCATAATCTTGGGTAATTGTTTTAAATCCACTGTGTCTCTATTCCCCATCTGTTGATCAAAGCTAATAATATACCCTTTCCCCCGACCTTCCACTGTTTCTTTTGTCTAGACCGAGTACAGTCAGTTAATAATTTCCAAGTAAAATAGTTTTCTACCAGATTCACCAGAACTAAAAAAAAATTGAAGAAACCTGTCTATTCCACTGAAGTTTTTGACACAGAAACCATAAGGACAGGATGTGCACCCTGATGTCAAGCGGTACCCCTTTGTTGAAGCTGGTCTCTTGGCAGTATATGCTCCAAATCTCTGGGATAAGACACTTTTTACAGACTGACCACTTTTACAACTAATCACATATGTAAAAATTCAGATTAATAAACTCACATGTCCTTCCAGGGCCCTTGCTCCAGCTTTGCTTACGTGGTGTGGGCAGATTTCCAGTCTCTGCAAGAATACTTATTGTGTGGACATTGGATCTGTTGCTTGTCCTCAGAGGTGTGTTGAATTCGAACAACTTTTGTGGTTCTTCTCACTGGCTGCCTACTGCACAGTCAGGTCAGTTAGTCATCTCCTACACTTCCCAGGAAGTCACTTCCCACAGTGACCTTGAGATCTTGTAAACAGGTTTCCTTTGGGAAATATTCCAGCCTAGTCAGCCTTGTAAGCACAGGAGCATCCTTCCTCTTCAAAAACTTATACTATTTTCATTATTTCTGTTGTCACATTCTGCCTAATAATGCTACATAATACTGAATAAGAATTCTTAGAAATATTTCCCATGTTAAAGCAAAGCAAGAAACTAGAATCTGGCAAATGTTTGGGAACTGGAACTTTGAATTACAAAATAGGTGTAACCAAAAAAATCCAAATTGCTAGAATGACAGCCTTTCCAGTCACAAAATACTTCTACTTTCAGTGGGCTATTATTGCCAAAAAAACCCCAAGGATTTTTTCAAAAAAGGGTCCTACCTTTTGACTAGACACTTTGATTCAGTTGTCACGGTTGTTTGAGAAATTACGTAGAATACATATATTTTTAGGTAAAGAAATAAGATGTTAGGAGGCAGGAAAAGATCTATTCTGCAAAGATTAGTGAAAAACAGGTACAAACATTACTCTCTGCCTGCTCTTTTCCTAAAAGTATACATTTAAAGACCTGTGCAGAACTTTCACAGTGGAAGAGACTAAGTCTTTTGCCTTCCTTCTCCTTTTTCTTTTTAGTTTGGTTTCCCCATATCCCACTGTTTAAAAGGTGGCCCCAAGTTTGTGTATGTGTGTGTGTCTGTACATAATGACATATTTAATAACGTCTCAATTAGATATGTATTGTAACGGGCTCATTACTATAAATGCAAGTGATTGGCCTCTATTCTGCTACAGACCTGAAGTTAATCAGATAAACTTCAAAGGGCAAACTGAAGGATTATGCCTTACCTCATGAGGAAACAATCCTTCCTTTGAAGTACCTGTTGGCATCCAGAAAGTTCTGTCAAGTCATCAATACATTTTAACTACTTTGGGGGAGTTTCTTACCTTTTTCCTCTGTTGTAAAAAGCCTTCCTTTTTCTCTCATGTAAATATTCTGCTTAGCCCAATGAGACCTGGAACCCCAGTTGATACCATGACTACCGTCACCACAGCCAGAATCAACTGATCATCAAACATTTTCTTTTCAATATCCCAAAGATGTAATTTGGCTCTCCATAAGTTATACGAATATAGCTAGAAAATAGTGATGATATTAGGAAGGCTTCACCTTCCAGTGCCCATACAAGCATTAACCAGGGTAATCTGTTTTAATTCAGAATCAATTTTTCTGAATATATGAGTGCTCACTCAGTTCAATGATTAAATAAAATCTCAGAGCTAAATAATACTCCTGCATTTTACTACTACCAGTAGTCAGGCATTCTTTCCTCTGTTTATTCAACAGCAAACCACTGTTATTTGCAAAACAAAAAAACAACACAGTGAGAACATTGAAATCCTTTCTCTTTTTTTTAACCGCTCAGACTAAACTACACAAAAACAGCCAGTCATTTCTTCCCTGCCAACTGATTATACAGCCATGTTGTTTGAAAGCTTGCATAATTTACATTAGCATGCCTAAGATCTCAGGTGACTATGCCTTTGAGGCCAGCATGATAGCCCCAGTGGACCAAGATTTGATATTCTTCCCAATATCTGACCCTTTTTTCCTTGTTAATTATAGGCAGACTTCCCTGGCCTGGGCCCGGATCTGCACCTGTTTCCCATCTCTGAGCAGCTGCTAATTAGGTTGCAAATGGTGGGGCTGGGCAGAGCCGGCCACACATGCTTCAGCAGTCTATTGATCAGATTGGCGTGCCATGCATACAACAATTATTACCTTCTGAACCCACTTCCCACAATAATAGCTGCTCGCAAACACCACATTGCATTGAAATAAAAAGTGTATCACTTCTTATACTGGTTATATGTAACAACACTGCTCCAGTGGAACAAGGGACAGTGGAGGATGGATTTTGGATTCAGAACTCCCTTGTGCATGGAGCACTAATGAATTTCTTGAGTTTTGTATATTTACCATGGAGGTGTGACTCCAACAGAGCATCTAAAAATACGATAATGTTACAATGACATTTTATAATGTTTTTCTCAAAGTCATGTGTTTGTCTTTTTGGTCCCACCACAAAGCAACATCTGAATCTTATCTTGAAAATGGAGTTGTGAATGACCTTAAAAATCTTGTGTGGAAATAATCCTAAAAGAATTATTTTGATTCATGGTACTCTATGTACTGAAACTCAGAAGAAATTCACATATGTAAGAATATTGGAATCAGTACAGCATTGGAGGAGTAACTGGTGATAAACCAGTATACATCAACTGAAGAAACAGCTTCTCTTAGACATTTAAAATGAGAAAATAATGGTGAAAAAAGTTTCATCTAATGTTGGAAGCTAAAATGTAAGTTAAGTGGACATTTCTCTCACTTTATTATAAATGGCATTCAGACACCCATCTCAGATGCAGACTGTTGTGCTGTGCACATCTCAGGTTGGATGAGATTAATCCCACACAAAGAATGGCACATAAATACATGTCTCAAACTTTCCCAGTCTTGTCCAAAGAGAGTAGGTTGATGACATCATCATGCTAATCCTAGATCAGTGCACTTTCCTCTAGGATAAAACACATTGTATTGAATCATAGAATCATAGAATGGCTGGTGCCCTTCCTGATCCTTTCAGATTGACCTCTTGCTATTTATTTCTCCATGGAGTAGAATTCAGTTTGAGTTTAAGGCAACTGAATGCAGGTGTCTACATAAGCATTTTTATAGATATGAAAGATGTATAATTATCTGTTACAGTTAATGGAAACCTAGTCAGTACAGTCAAGGGAGGACAGTTTAACTGTCAGTTTGCTTAAATGTAAGAATTTGCCGTGATCTGAAATACATTAGAGCATCAGAGACATTTACACTGATCTGGCAAATGTGATGTCAACACTGTGTGGTTCTCATTATTCTGGAGCAAGAGCTAGAAAACTAGTGGACATGGGTATTTCAAACACTAGATGTGTTTATCTACAGACCTCTATTCATCACTTATTTAATTACTATAATAGGATGTACCTAGGGTACATCTAGATACCTGCATGGATATACCTAAACTTAGTTGTCCTCAGCTGGACCTGAATATTGATGCATAAGCAGGATCATTGTTTAAATGATGACATTTAATTCTGAGTAAGATACTCTAGAGTATCCAAGAAGTCTGCATGAAACCAAAGGGTATGTCAGAGATTAACACCTTTCTAGAACAGCAGCTGGAGATCAGGTAAAATGCTTCACTGAATCTAAAGTGCCATTAGACATTAAGAGGATTGAATGCCGCGCTACAGCAGCTAGATTCACTTGCCTAAAGACAGGTTTCTACTTAAGTTTAAGGCATCCTGAGATACTGTGCCTGACTTTCAGCTACTGTCCAGGTCTCATGTGTGTTCTGTGTAATACCTGCCAGCCCCATGGGGCTAGTCAGCTGTCCCAGGGCACTTGAAGTGGCACTAGACATCTCATTTTAGGGAACTGAATCCAACCCTGTGTCTAGAGTTGCTTTGTGCAAAAGGTCTTGAGAATATTATTCACTGTGAAGTTGCTTCATCCCAACTAAACTGGGATGGATCGTCACTGGGACAGAATAGGCAGCATCTCAAAACAATGGGCTTAGCTCTAGAGTAATTTTCAACAATTTAAGCTGAAGTTTAAAAGTGGCAGTGTCCTTGGTCCTCAAAGAAAAAGGGAAATACCTTAAAAGCACAGAAATGCTAATTTATTTGCACCCCTTATAACGAACCATTATGATTTTTTTTTTATATTTCAGGGAAAAAATAAAGATTGGCAGCCCAAACAGTGTAAGAATATGAATGTTTCAGAGCAGCTGAAAGAGGAGGTTATCATGGAAAGAGTTAGGTAATGCCATCCCATGCCAAGACAAGACTAGAGTGGGTGGGATAAATTATCCATGAAGTGTATAGAAATCCTCTTGGCTTTCTCACACTAAATTCACAGCTTTTGGAAACCTAAAAATATGTGAATTACTCAAAAATTTTACATATAGATAGGGAAAATGTGATATAGAGAAGTTAAATTGACTTGCTTGAGCACGTGTGAAGGGTCTTTGCAAGTCTGGAAGGGATTCCAAATCTATATTAGTCTCCTAGATCCTGTATCCAGTCCACTGCACCATTCTTCCACCTGGCCGGGGACGTATATAATTCCACGTGGTCACAATCACAAATTTCAGTGGATCTTCCACTTTGGCCAAGTAAACATCATCACCTATGGAATGTATGACAAAACCTCCTCCATGATTCTAGATCTTGAATTCAAGAAAGCAAAATAAAATAATAAATAACATGCAAATATTTTTGAAATGGTTGTATCAGCAAGAGGAAGTGGTCTGAAATAGTCTGAGAAACTCGTGTGTCTTTACCCAATCTTACACCAACTTACTGTGGATAAAATACCTGTCACCTGCAAACTGAGATATCTGCAGTCCAAGGGATTCTTTGCCAAAGGAAATATTGTGAAGCAATTCTGCATAGAATGCAAAATAAATCAGAGATTTTCATAAACAGAAAAACATGTGAAACACCCTATAAATAATTCACTGAATTATTTGCTTGTCTTAGGATCTGCAGGCCAGATTCTCAGTTGGTGTAAGTCCACATCATTCTGCTGGCTTCAGTGAAGCTATGCTGATTTACATCAGCTGAGTAGCTGACCCAAAGTGTTGACAAAGAAAATGTCATCAGCGTAATAGGACAGGATATTCTTTGAAAAAAAAAGGAGTGACATGCACTGAAAACAGTAACAAAACAGTCACCAGCTGTCCGCAATCTTAATATGTCTGTGGATGGTGCAAACTAGATAGAAACCCCTTTGTGCAGGCTAATAGTGTGCTAGGAAGCTGCAGCAGGTGAAAACACAATAATCATCTTCCCATTTTTCAGGAAATAATGATCTGAAACAATAGTTGGCAGCTTAACTCTTGTCAGACTGTTGTTTTACAAAATCCAGCATTTCCTCTACTTTGAATTTGTATTAGCAGAGGATGAATCATTGATGCTGCCGGATCTCCTCATTTTTCATATACAGCAGAATGAATTATTTTCATATATCATGTCATGAGCTTTCTCTATTTTTACATTTTCCCACTGCAGTTGAATCAAAGTGAATATTTCATAGGGATTCCTTTTCTGTAGGGTTTGACCATAAATCAGATTTGCTGCAATCTATCTGCAGAGGTGACCTGTTTTCTCAAAGCTAACATGGCAAAAAAAAATCAATAACAAAAAAAACCCAACCCCTAACTACATAAATCCTAACCAAAATATTCTTTTAATTACAGATATACAGTAATTAATAATTTATAAATTGGCATAACTTACCTTTTATTAATTTTTTAAATACATTAAAATGTTGCGTAGAGTTAGCTTTAATATTTTGGACAGGCTTGGGATATAGTCTGAATCAAGCCAAGGAAAAAAGGAAGCAGAAAAGGTAGGGGATAAATTTATATCAACACATGACTGGATATGAGTGGTCATGTTATAGTTAAGTGCATTATGAAAGATTTAGGAAACTCTGGTCTTGGTTTTAGGCTTAAAGTAATTAGCAATTTTTGCATATATGAATCAGTGGAGATTCTGAATCTAACTTTAGGGGCATTAAAGTTTTTAACACAATCTCTTAGCTTGTGTTCAGAGGCAATGTAGTAAGGAACATCAGGGGATCAGTAAGTACCTGATATAATAAAGCAGTACTTGTACCCTTGCACTTCAGTGAATTGATTCTTCTAGGACTGAACCAGATTTAAACCCCAAATGTGGAAGCTGACCAAGATCTGAACTTATTGGCAGGTTCTAATAATTAATATGCCAAGGAGATTCAGGAAAAGCATTTGAAAAGAGAGAAAAAATGAGATTAAATGATAACAAAATTACTGCTGCTTTCTAGGTGGAACCGTGGCCAAGTATGACAATGATGGACTGTGATAGCAAGGAGCTGGACTTGATCATCAATGTCTTGTTCTTGGGAGAGCTGATCCAATGAGCAAGAGAAACATTTATGATTTGCAGTTGGTCAATCTATGATTGACCATCTATGGTTAAGTATCTGTAGTTAGCCCTTCTTAGAATTACCTATGAAAAATGAATTTAGCAGTTCCTGAGTTAAAAAAACTCTTGTTTACTTCTTGGTCTGGAAAACGTGATCACGGTTATCCAAATCAATAAGATATTCAGACCCCTTCTGCGTAGTCCATAAGAAGGCACAGATCCTTTCTCTCAACACAGATTATCCTCTGGACTGAGAACATGCTAAAATGTCAATTTTGAACCTGGGGGTGTTTAATCATGACACTAAAAAGCAAAATGCTTGGATGAAACAGAAACATTCTACAAACATCAATTAATCTCAGTAAGTATCTCATGACTTAGCTGATCCACCATACCACACAAATAACAAAGCACAAAGATTTCCTGAAAATTTAAGTTTGTTAGTGAATAACCTATGAGCATGCACACATACCCACACACAGATTATTATGCTGAGTACACTTTTTACTCTGAATTGCTTATCCGGTCCTTTTTTTTTCTCTGATTGTTCTATTATTTTACTCCACTTCCACAGTAGATAGGCACAGACAATGACCTGGTCTGTGAGTAAACCACAGATGCCTATGGCAGGATACTGACAAAATTTGTGCACCTAAATCTAAATCTGTCATTATCAGATCCTCTCTCCATTTATTGAAGTTTCTCTGGTGCTTGGCACTTAGGATATGCAACTGCTCTGAAGGGCTTCAGTCTCAACACACCAGATCTCCTTGGGCACCTAGCATCCTCCGGGATCACAAAATGGTGTTCATTCATTGCTATCAAGAAACTTAAAGCCAACGAGGAAATCCAAGAATGTTTATTGGATCAGGCTTTTGGTAAAACACAGCAGCAAGTGTACTCTCTTACAGTATAACAAATGCAAATTTACTGTCCCTAACCACTTGCAGGAGTTCAGACTTTTTGTGCAATCATCTCAAAACTCTCTAATGAACTTCAAGCAAAATGAGAGGGGTTAATTTAAACACTTTTTCCTCTCCCCATTCCAGCCAAGTGCCTGAAGAAATATAGAAAGCTAGCATCTTTCTTAAGCCTTCTCTTTGTCTCAGTTATTCTTTAATTCTTTAGTGACAGGGAGAATGGCTTTACCAGGAAAGCTAAGGAATCACCTCCAAAAGAAGCTATTAGTCATTACTTACTTAGACAAAGTGAGAAAAATGGGCAAAGAGGAAACAAAAATGGATCTCTTATTTTTTGGACACAATATTTCACCTTCTAGGTAGATGTAAATACCTAATAAAGCAGTGATGTAACTTCTTTCAGCTGTGTTTTGAATACACATTATAAAAGAAATATCTTGGATCCAGTCTTCAGTAGAGAGAATTGAAGACAGTCCAAAGAAACATCTCATAAAATACCAAAACATATGTTAAAAGTTTCAGTATTTGTCTGTGAGGGTTGGAATTGTAACATATCCTTCCCTTTAGCGTTTCCTGTCTGCTGCCTCTAGAAAACAACTTCTCCTGCATACTGCCTTCCCTAGGAAGATCCCAAACTTTGAAAATGAGCTTCTTGAAAGAGCAGAGTGACTCTGATTGAAAAATGTAGGGAGCAGCACAGACCACAGTTGAAATCCTTTCTTTGAATATCTGCCTTAAATGCACTGGAATTGTACTGACAGCCAGAGGGTTAGAAGACTGCATTTATTGATTTGCTTCTTTCCCCTTTAGCGGTTCAATTGGTTGTAACTATTTGGGCCCCAATTCACCAAGCACCATAGGTGTTTGGACCCATGCCAGTACTTAAACACAGATACATGAGCAAAACGAGGAGAGGAAGGAAGAGAAGGTGAGAGCCTATGCAACTTCTTAGTGAAGCATTAATTTTGTCTCTGTTGTAACCCTCCTTTTGTTGGCCACTTTTTTTTGCCACTTTTACCTGTGTGTAAAGAAGCGTGTAAATACACAGAAGATACACAGCTCAAAAGTAAAAAGCAGTTATCCATTGCGTAAATAAGCACAGAAGATAGCTGAGACGAATTAGTTGCTCTTCTAAGCATTGGTATGCTCACCATCACCAGTAAGACACCCAAGCTGATCAGTCAGAGGGTGTCAGTCAGCCTTCTTGATGTTCCTGAGAGGTTTTCCATCTTTTCCTTTATCATTTTATGCTGTTCTATGTTGTCTTTTTCCCTCCTGAATACTTGAGCTTCTTCCTATCTCCATTTCAGCCATCTTACCTCTGTTTGCAATTTTCCTTTTCCTTTCTTGCATGGTTCTACTCAGAACGCTATCTTACAGATTTTTTTCCTGACATTTTTAGACTAGATATTGAAGGAGGATCTGCAGTAGATGAGTTTACAAGGAATATTAATAAAACACATATCTTGATTGAATCGTCCTGTTTAATTTTCAGGTGTGGCTAAACAGATTCCTGAGGTTTTCTCGCTCAAAAGCAGTGACATGGGAATGCTACTAAACAGCTTTTAGGACCTGATTATTTATGACACACTTAGCGAAAGAAGAGCACATGTTGTTGTCTGCAAACATTGATGAAAACATACGTTTGGAATTCTCTGAAAAAAAAAAAAAAAGAAGAAAAAAACCAATTATACTCTTTTTTAATAATCCTGGTCATGGGCACTGAGGCAGGGATAAACAGAGGCCAGGAAATCATCACGTATGAAGAAATTGAGGTCTAGCTTTAGAAAATTACAAGTCCCATAAATTCTGTGTTATATCAAATGACACTAGTGACATGAATTACTCCCTACATGACTAAGCTCCCCTTTTAGTCAGTAACCATCTCCATTTAACCAGCAGAAAAGCTCCCAAGAACCTCTTGAAGATTTCTCCACTTCAGGGTGAAGCATAACCACATCAGAGTTGCCCTAGGATACCTGAGCCATCTGCATGCTCATGATGGGTGTAGTACAGGACCTACAGGCATGCCATGATCTGGAAAAACAAGATTGTGGGGGATAAACTCCGTCATCCCAAATGGCACTAGAAGAACATTTTTAGGCAGATGAACTATATTGACTAAGTTATGAACAATGGGAGCTCAGACATGCAGTACCTATGCAAGAACCTACATTGCAAACACCTAAATTTAAGTGTGTTAATCTTGAACTGAATCATATCCTAGGTAATTAATATGAAGTAGACATGCAGTAGTCAGCTGGCTAAAGACAAGTATTTAGTGCCATTTGGAATACCTAAAGTATTCCACCTGGACTCCAGCTGCAACTCTACATCTCAGACAGTGCTAGCAACCCCAGCATGTGTGGGCTATTAAACCGAGCCACTAAATTTTAGATGGCTAAAATTAGGTTAGATGAATCCTGCTTTCAAGGCCTCAGGATGCTACTTTTAAATCTTCTACACCCTATTAATCTGACACCTAAAGGCTAAGACTGGGAATAAAAATTATGCCCTTCATAGGCTTCTAAATGCAAGGGATACATTATTACTCCTCAATAGGAACTAAGGCCTGAGGATATTTTACATCCTGAAGTCTTACGGAGGCATTCAGTGTATGAGTTTCTGTAAGCATGAAATGTTACATCCAGACAAATATGATTTATAATAACTTTAGGTCTCTTAGAGAGGCATAAACTTGGTCAATGAATTGGGTGGATAGAATGAGGGACAGATTATTTATTCATAGGTGGTGCTACTTAAAATTGGTCATCATCATTTTTGCATGGTTTTAGTAGTATACTTTCAAAGATTGACTTATTCAAACTCTCATCAAGGTCTGATGCTACTTTTTTAAGAATAATCTATTATCTGAAGACTTTCTAACATCTTCCACTACTTCAGATTTCTGTAAAACTTCCATTGAAATAGGTTGGTTAAATTGCACTTTAACTTACTACATTTTGCTCCCAATATCTTGTCTGGTTCCCATATCCGACTGCATTTCCACTTCTGGATTTTGTGATAAAACCAAGCAATGAAAACTTTGGGCAAGTAAAGATGGGGTGAATGCACAGCAGACAGATTCAGTAGATTACTGAGCAGTTCAGTACGACAGCTAAGAATTCCTTCTACTTCTGCTGCTCTACAGCAGAACCATAACCAACATTCTAGCTATGTAAAAAATAACGACTGACATATTGATGCCCAGGAAACCTTTTGAAATCAAAGGCAGGTCCCTTTGCTCAAAGTTCTTGTTTGTATTAATGCTCTGTGCGTTAATATTTTGGCTATTTCCTTTTTCTTTTCTTATTAAATATCTTCAGTGATAGGTCCTTAACAATGGAATAGGTTACCTATTCCAAATCAAGTTTTTCTTAAAACCTTGTTGTTTATTTAAATACCTGACTTCTTATTCCTAGAAGGGAATAAGACCTTTTGACATGACATCATACTTCCAACAGCCGCAGTGTTGCTGTGTTTAAATGAGGATCCCTAAAAGATTGTCTTGGTTAGACAGTATTATTTTATTTTCCAACTTAAAGAAAAGAGGCATAAGGTCACAAAAACTAGAAGTCATTGGCCTTAGCTGTACACACCTGAGACAGGATTTAGTGTGAAACAAAGGACACAGTTCAACTGAATCATATGTCTAGGTCAGGTTTCATCACCCAAAGTTCCTTTATGCTCAAAGGAAACAAATAGGTGCTTCCAGCTGCGAATCATCTGATATACTTCGGATTTTTGTTTTGTTTTAGGATGAGATAAACCACTCTCTAGAGGCAAAAAAAATCATTTAACAGTGACTTCTTAGCAACCTCTGCTGCTAAACTACAGGCTAAGCAAAAGAGTATATTTATGAAGTTACCTAAGAAAACCTCATCTCCAAGAAATTAAAAATTTATCTAGTACCATGCTGAAGATAAGGAATAAAGACTCTATGTCTTCTCATTATTATATTTAGACACCAAATCCAGGGATTCACATAAAAAACCTCTCCAGCTTTTCCTTTAAATCTCTATTTCATTGCTATAACCTCAAACAATACTCTCTACATTCCTGTCATTTATAGTTAAGGTGCGTGTCTCTGCATTTTCTTCCCAATTACTCCACCTTCTCTATTCTCCCCTCACTTACGTAATACATTTAGTTTCCTCTACCTTTCTCTACAGGGAATCTTGGTATTATTTTTATACAATGTATTCTTGTAATTTTGACTCTGCCATGGTATCACAGCAGTGTGGGAAACTAAATGTATCTTCTGGGTAGTTCGGGCATTTGGAAAAGAAAGATGTTCTAAGTCAGCTGCATCTGAATCAAAAATCCAAGCTTTTCAAGTAAAAAAAAAATTATTAAGGGTATTAAACAGTTCATTGTTAAATAATTAAATTGTTTTTATTACTTTCATTTCCAATTGTTTCATTTGGGCTATTGTGTTATATTAAAATATTAAGTATTTATTGCACTAAAATGGTCTGAATGACTAAAACGCAGTATTTGAATATTGTATAAATATTTTTTAAAATGGATAAGATCAGTATGTTAATGGAAAAGGAAATAGATATACAACTTCTCCCTTCTCTTCTCATCCTTTTTTATTTATTAGCAAACTATGAGTTTGGGAATGAAAAAGTGATGTTTCATTTTTTCTTTCTTTGTAGACCTATTCCTCCTGTCAACAAGACCTGCTTATGACCCCCTAAGCCATGAATCAAAAGCCACAGAAATAAAGCATAAAAAGGCAATGTTTTCCTTATACACTTCACTGAGTAGCTGAGCCTGAGTGGTTACAAATCTGTAAATACAGTGGCTGAACTGGCACTTGATGGAAGCCACAGTGGTAAAAAGGATGATAGAAAGAAAGAATACACAAAAAAAAAAGAAATCACAGCTTAAAGGCTTACTCAAAGCTAAAGTGTAAGTCACTCATTTGTGTCCTGTTGTATGCTAATGAGCAGAACTCTGTACAAATTCTATCACCTTCTGATTAATTTTTGCTATTTCCTAGTCATCTGATCTTAATCTGCTACACTAGTGGATGTAGAAATCTATTTCATTCCGGAGGCCTCTACTCTTCCAGCATGTTGAGAAAAGTACTGGGACAACCTCTTCCTTTATTTTCCTTGAAGTATGGGATGCTCACCAGGAAAGAAAACAAAGCATTTGCCCATGCACAGACACTTTCACAGATAGAAGTGACCAGAAATTTTTCTTTCAATTGGTTCCATGCGAGAACTCAAAATACATCCACTCTTAATATGAACAGCAGTCAAAATGGGTTCTATCAACAAGTAGTAAACAGGGAACAGAAAATGTGCTTTTTGTAGTTAAGCAAACATTGAGCCAACTTATCTAAATAATGACAGTGCATTATTGTATAAAATATTTAATCTCCAATTCCAAACCTATTGTGACATTTCTATGTCTTTATTCTCCATTACTGAGAGGATAAGGTTAGATTATAGTCTTGCTTTAGAATTTGTAAATCTTGATGATATTACAACACCTCCCTGTCACAGGTAGAATGACCCTATAAGAGAACAGGAACCATCAGTATTTTGTGAACTATGTGAGCCATCCGTACTTATAGCTTAACCTGGGAATTTGGGTAAACCTGGGAAAAAGGCAAATATATTGGCAGTAATCTTGGTGACTGATTGTTTTATGCTGAAATAAAGCCTTGAAAGTAACATCGTTGGGTTGTATGAAAGAAGAAAATAATTTAAAATTTACAATGAAATCTCATCAACTTCATTGAGTCCACTTGTATGTCTGCAGGTCCGTCACCATTAAAATAAATATTATTTATAAATATTATTATAAATATTATTAATGCCACACAAATTTATGCAAACTTTAATTCTGTTCTCTGTGGGTTTCTTTACCTCCCTCATCCCTGAATTCTCTGAGACACCTCCAAAATGTGGCAATAACTGATGAGTAGAACCTACCACATGCAGGTTGCTCTCTCATTGTTTGCTGAGAAAGAGAATTTTTTTGGGCAGAAAAGTGTTTCATTGCATCTAGAATTTAACTTTGACTTTCTTTTTTTTATTTATTTAATCTACACAGTACTTTGAAAATGATAGAGCTTCATATCAACAAAATGTTTTACAAAAGGTCTTCTGAGGTCATTCAGCAGCATATGGACTTCATTTTTCATGGTCAGTAGTTACGTGTGGCCAGAGTTGCTCTAATTACAACTGTGAAGTGCTTTTTAACTCGGTACTAGAAATATTACGCTTCAAGTAATGCACAGGAAAAGGAGATAAGGAACTCAAGAACATCTGTTGTGGCTGCCCTCTACTTTGTCCATGCCATGAAGCAAACACCCTTCTGCAGGACCGCCCTCAAGGCTCCCTTCCAGCCAGCAACTCCATACGATCATATCAAGTATGGGATGTCCAGAACTGTGTAAATGTTTCTGCAGTGCTAGGCTGTAAATGTGGGAGGTACAGGCTTGGCTTCAAGGGAGCAGAATCAGTTGTCAATTATCTAAGACTCGACTGGTCTGCATTATCTACTTCAATATAGCTCTTCGAAACCTCTTTGTGCTGAGTACGCTACTGTTACGGACAATAGGATTGTCTTTAACTATGTAAACAATTCCTGGGTTTAGCCATGTAAAAGTCTTTATCAGTCAATATTTCTTCCACAAGCAATGGAGAATGAAAGGGCTTTTCAGAGAGTGATTCATCCTATTCTAACAGGCATATCTAAAATGGAAAGAATGGGTTGGTCTCTGGAGATGCCTGACTCCTGACTGCAGAAAAAGTCAGGAGTGATTTAGGATGGATGTCTAACTTTTAGACAATTTTATTTAGGCATGATGACTACCACCTAAATTTAGCTGCCCTGACTCAAAGGCTTGTTATATATGCAGAAAAGACCAATAAGATAAGTAGCACGTCCTCATTTCACAGGCAGGGAGGCATGTGGTAGAGAGGGCAGCATTTCCTTCAGTGACATAAGAACCCAAATTTCAGAATATTTAGATGCTTGCAAAAATGGGTCCAGTAAGATCAAGTAACTTGCATCAAGTCACACACAAAGTCTGCGTATAGGCAGGAACTGAAGCCAGCTCTCCAGAGCTCTGAGCCACTGCTCAACATCAACACCATCCGTCCTTCCTTCCTCAGCCTCATGACCTGACTAAACATCACTGTGAGGGTCCTTTTCTTCTCTTTTTTAAGGAAAAGCTGTGCAGGTCTCTGAAGTTAAGCAAGTTTCTTCTGCTTTACACATTTAAATTAAAATCTATTTAAGAAAAAACTACAAGACATAGTGCAATTTTAAAGTCATTTGGCAAACTGATTCTGTCAAGAAAGCTTAGTTTCATTCTGTTTGCTTGCAACAGCTTTTTTTTTCCATAACTCTGCTGTTCTTGTTCTTTTAATACATTTGGGAGGCCTGTCAAGGCCTATCCACTCTCTAAATAGCTTTGCAGATTAAATTTTTAACTCTACTCTCTTCATGCAGATGTATATTTCTGACAAAGAATTGCACTGACATGTCATCTCCCATCTTTCTCACAAGAGAGGAAATAGCTACGTGCCAGTACTGTTCGAAACTCTGACTCTCCCCAGCAAACAATAAAATAAAATAATTATAATTATAAACCCCTGCATCTAGAAAACCTACTACTTCTTTATTTGAGCCTTCACTGCGCTAATTTCATTTGTCATAGCAGTTTTGGGCTTTTTTTCCTCTTCACCTTCAACAACACTTGTAACCAACTAATGAGAAACTGGGGAATATGGGGCAGAAGAAAAATGGGATTTGTTGGTTTTGTTGCTGCTAAAGGCACACCTGAACTTCTAACCAAAGACAGTGCAGTATACCCAGACTAACCTTCAACTTTTGTTTTCTCTTGGAAACATTTTTTTCTTTTTTTTTTTTTTTTTTTTTTTACACATAAATGCCAAGAAAATCCTACTCCACTGCAGATGACCAACCTAGGGAAAGGGTGAAGGAGTCCTAGGAAGGAAGGTTTTTCTGATTTACTAGATGAGGATTGCCCAGTTAAGGACTTTTCAATAATGGTTGTTTTCTAGAAGGGGGCAATAGACAGTAAAGAGGCAACAAACTGAATTTCAGTGTACAGAATCCATCCCCGGATTAGGTATGTAAATGAAATGGGTCTTCAATGTGTCGTGCAGTTTGTCATCTTAGGTTCAGTTTCCTTCTCCCCACAGAATCAATTGCATGTAAATAGGTCGTTGCTTATGCATAAGTCATTGCTTATGAATTCGTATTATCAAAGACTTCTTTGGGACTCAAGATGCCTTTCTGAGACAAATATAGAGCAGAAATGGATGAACATGGAAGAAAAAATGCTCGTAAAGATAATGGGAGATCTCTGGGGTAACTTCACTGCATCTAGTACAAATGCCCATTAAAGAGCCTGAGCATTTATGGTCATAAATACTTACTCAAGGTGGGAAGAAATCAACAGGAATACTTCATGAACCAAGATTATTAAAAAATAAAGGAGGTTGCACTTTGCAGGAGCTGTTATATGACAGAATTGTTACTTCGACAACAATCAAGAAACGCCAGTTTTTGTCAGCTTAGGGTATTTTCACATTTCTGCCCGGTGTTGGAGGCAGGAATTAGGGTACTTCCTCTTCTCATTTTATTATCGTGTGCCCAGTTTGTGTCTCCCATTTAGAGGTTCAGGTTAAAATTTATTCTTGTAATTGGAATGCTAGGACAACTTTTTCCATTGGTCACGCTGGCAAATTTTTAATTTTATTTTTTTCTATATTATGTATGTATTCATGAGATCATTTCTCTGAGTAAGTTTTAGTGTATATATTGTTCACAACTGAAAATATTTGAAATTCAACATCTAAGATGTTTTAAAGAATAAATTTAAGTTAAAAAAAAAACGGACTCAATGATCTCAGAGGTCCTTTCCAACCATGAAGATTCTATATTATTTGCAGGCAGTAGGGAAATGTCTTAGCACAGGGCGTGTCATGCTTCCTTCCTTCCTAGGTTTATCACATAATTTTAATGAACAAATTCCCTGCTATTGTACAACTATTGGTAATGTTCCTGCTCTCCCCTGTTCACTTTCTCATATTACGGCTGAAAAATTTGGTCATGTACAGCAATCTGTATGTTTGCTATAACATATAAAGAAATGTCTTATGGCCAACAGTGTAGGACAGGGTGCATAGCTGACAGTTGTTTCTTCTAAACAAGACACCTATTATATGGTTGCCCATTTCTTCAGGAGATGGAACGTCTGGTCCTTTGCGCTCCAATATTCTTACCTTGTCCTTGTATTTTATGATGTCACATACGGTTATTCCGTGCATAGTGGCGTTTGTGTTTTGACTAAGAAAATGGTTTCGGAATTGGAGATTGTGACATCAGGTATGTTGTAAAAGACAGAAATGTCTTCCATACTGCTGTAAAATATACATTCAATATATAAATATGAAAATGTATAGATCCAAATTTAATGTCCTACTTGCTTTGCTATAAAGTATTAGCATATTAAGTTCTTATAGGTAATAATAGTATTTTTTTTAAAAAATCAAAATACATCCATATGTCAGATAAAAATTTACAGGCAATTCCTTTACCTATGTTATTGGAATATTTTTACCTACTTTTGTGCAGGCTTTTTATTAAACGTCACCTCTACATAATTAAAAACAATTGTTAAAGCAAATAAATGATTGTAAATCTTTAATTGCTTGCGATTAATACTAAAGTAAATATTTTCAATCTGAGTACTTAAACTCTCAGGAAATTATCTAGATGCCTAACTGCTAGACTATCCACTCTGTGCTGAAAATGTTGTCTCTGATCCCACTCTTCTATAGTATTTTTGACGAATTGCTCCTCTCTTCTGAGGTTCTGGGTTGTTCTTTTGATCAGAATCAGTTAAATCTGTGGGACTTAGAGAGTGTTTGCTATGAATTCAACAGGATCTAGATTTTGTCACAGAATTTGAATGAGTTAAAAACAATAACAATAGTTCATTTTGAAGTAATTTCCTTTTTTGCTTGTAGTATGCTCTTTTTAGAAGAGATTTTACTGAGAACTCATATGCTACTACATTTTTATCATTCTGAATGGACATAGGAAATTTGCTACTGAATGGAAGTGATACTTGTTCAGGTCTTGCCCTTAAAAAAAAAAAAAAAAAGCTTCACATTCTTTAGGATCATGGTTGAACATCAAACTTCATGACTATTCAAGAGAAGTCACATAAAAGCTCCATTACACTTTTACACATGGAACTTGAGCTAAGGAAAGGAAAAAGCCAAAACCCTCAGGGTTATTGATTGTTAAATATCTAAAAATCTTTTCAAACTCTGGCTTTCAGTGGCCTAAATGACCCATTCAATAAGTCTGTGGGAAACTGAGGAACTGAGAGAAAACACTTCACATTGGATCATCGCCCACTCAGCTGCTCAACTTGGTTTCTGACTATATGTTTTGAAGTGATGGAGTTCATTGCTCCACTAACTACTGTGTGTGATTATCTACTAGAAAGAAGTAAAGGTTTTCACTGATTTCTGTCTGGAAATGGGAGTTGAATATTTTTTTCAGATCCAAGTAAAAGCACTTGTAATTTTGTACAGAAATTGCATAATTACGGTAATTTTGTACAAAACTGTAATTTTGTACAGAATGTACTTCTTGTGTGTGTGTTATTGACCTCATCTCAGCCCATTAAAGATGTTAGTACTCACTGAAAATAAAGCATAACATTCAAAAAGGGGGACAAAATCCATTTTCAGTCTTATGAAATATGAAATACTACATCTGTTAAGCTGTTTAAATCAACTCGAGAATTTGGGGTGTTAAATACGTGATGCTTTTAGTATTGAGGCAGTGAATGGTAGAGTATTCAAACATACAGCATATACACGTGCACAAAATAGTCCAGAACCTGAATTACAGACATTAGATATTAAAAATAAGATTTATTACTGGGCAGTCACTCCTCATTGTTCTGCTGCAGTCTTCAGTCCTTTGTTTAACCTTTGAGAGGTGTTGAAATACATTGGCATCTGATGTGTGGTTTGGGAAGGAGCCTGAAGTAAACAAGGCTTTCTGTAGTAGAGCTTCTGAGCCAGTTGTGATGGAAAAGAGAATTAAAGGACTGAGTTAAAAGGTGTTATCAGTAATTGAAATACTCAGGGCTGGTATTTTCTCTGATTCATCTGCTACCATGAAGCAGGTGAAGACTTAAAACCACAGCTCAAGAGTGAACTCGACAATTTGTTGAAAAAGTGTTACATTTGAAAAAGCATCCAAATCTGTTTTGCTTTTCCTCACATCTTCCTTAAGGAATTTCAGTACAGAGCATAAGGTCTGTCAGAACAATATTTTAGAGGAATAAATCTATCAACAGCAAAATAGTTCCAAAATGACAGAAAAAATTGCATTTGCAAAATACTCTCATTTCTCTTTTTCTGCATCCATTTTAGTTCAAGGCACTGCAATTCCACATAAAACTTGACAAAATTTAAAGCACTAAAAGGAGATTATTTACATTGTTTCCATCATTTCTGGAAGACCTGCAGGGCTCACTGCTCATGGAAGTTCAAGTGATCCTATAGATCAGTTGTGCTCAGCACTGCGTGGACACACAAGCACATACACACACATGTAAATCCCTGCCTGTAAATCCAATATCTTCAATAAAAAGTCCCTGTTAAACAGAAAAGAAAAAAAGGAGGGGAAATCATAGCCCTTTGAAAACTGGTGGTCCCACTATGTCATGACAGGACAGCTGAACGACATAGGATGACTAAGAGTGGAAAGATTTTCACACAATGTGAGGATTTCATGTTCAACCTGCTAATTTATTTACTCATGAATTAATTTTAACTTTTCTGAGTGAAGCTGTAATAACTACCAGAGAAGAACTGAGGGATCCAGGTAGCAATTATGGCGGATTAAAAAAAAGTGAAGGTTTGTACCTTCACATCTATTCTCACTCTTGGTGTGTTATTTACAATTATATTTTGCAATTCTATTTCAGAGGGGCTGTCAGTTCACCTTTGAGAGAGATGCAATTGCTCTTATGTCACCTCTTATGAAAGGTTTAAGCCTGATATATGATAGCAAAGCAGATCTGCACAAACAGATGTACACTTCGTTTTGCCTACGTTAGTTATACTCTTTATGGCACTTGTAAATTAAGGAACAGAATGATACAGAAGAATATTAAACAAAACTGCTGTTATATTTGACTTGTTCCTGGCACCCATTTGGTTTTGCGTTGATCTATTCCCCTTCAAACCTGTTTCATGTCAGACCACCTTATTCCATGCTATTTCCCTTCTTACAAATATTGATCTCCATTGATCTGGACCATAGTGATTAAATATTTTCTCAAAGAAATGAGTATTTCTTTTTCCACCACGACCTTCCTCATCTGTGCAAGTGTTTTAGGCAAGCAATCTTCTGCTCCCTTTTTGGTGCAAACTTGACCTCTGTTGTCTTAGTTGGAAAATGCACTTGATTTCTAACAAGAGCTTTTCAAAATGTAACACTGCTGATTTGTTGGATAATGAAATCCAAATTGTTCCACAAAAAAAGGTGCAATTATACAGCGTGTAATACACAAATAAATTGACTTAATGTTACATTATAATGAAAACTGTGCAAAATCCTCTACACAAGCACAATAAAATAATAAAAAGTAATAGAACAGGTAATAGATGTAAAATAAATGCTAAAAAAGTAGTTCAAATCATTTTCATACCAGTCAAAAGATACTGAGAAGGGCGCATCCAATCACAATAAAACACCAGAATGAAACACTTCTAAATAGTAATATAAATTTTTGTGGACACTTCATGTCCCATGATGTGGAATTGACATATAGTTTGATTTTCTTTTTCCTAATGTAAGCCACAGTTTTACAGTCCTAGTGAAAACATTTTATTGCTGGGGATGTATTAGACATGGTTCATTTCCCTTCTCAGTATGGCTTTAATTTTCCACATCCATGGCTTGACACAGACCCAAACACCAGAAGATGGTTGTCTGCTATAAAGTGTTTGGTTTTCTTTGATTGCTTTACAATTTAATCTATAGTTCATTCCATTAACCCTTTCCATTTTAATGCCACAAAAGTCTTCCCCCTCTCCTTAATATAAAGATAAACTTCGCCTGAAACATTTATGCTCTCGTGTCCAGAGGATTTCAAAGAGAACAGGAAGGAAAGTGGTACTGGGGGGGATGAACTGTCTCTTTCCTAGTTAACTTCCCAATGGCCATATGTAATTGGTGAAATAATTGAATGCACCACAGCAACAGGGTTTTCCTTTCTGTTTTCATAATACATTCATAATTATTCATTCATTTGGTTTGGTCATATTCATACCAACGCACAGAGCCAAGAAAGTGCCACTGTCATTCTAACTTTCTCCTCAATCCCTGCTCTTCAGGGGGGGAAAGAAAAAAACCCATGTTCCCCGTCTGCAGTGTTGTCACATCCGATATCCCGTTCCTTTCGGCAGAGAAAGTGGATCTGGGAGGGTCACCAGATCAGCCTGTGCCTCGGGGCTCCTCGCCTAAAGTACAAAAGACTCGACTCAACTCACGTTAGTCATCTAGGTGGCCTATCGGTGGTGACGGACTGCCAGCTCGGTCTGTGGGCTAGCCGTGATAACTGCCTTGAAATGCTAAGTGCTTAATTAAGGACCTTTCATATCAGTTATTGAGGGCTCCATCTCCCATAGCCCAGGGCATTGTACTTTACAGAGGACTCCCCAGAGCCACAGCCAACTTTATTGCAGTGACAAGTTAAAAAAAAAAAAAAAAAAAAAAAAGGGGAAAAAAAAACGAAAGAAAGAAAAGAAACAAGTGGTTTTAATCCTCTTGCAAGCTCCCAAAATCTAAACACAAGCAGACAGCTAAGGCGACATCATGATCCCCTACTAAAACCACATTATTTTACTGTTTATGAGAATATTGCTTGCTCGTGTTCTTGGGTAAGGTATGGAGTCATCCCTGACAAGATGATCAGACCGCTTGTGTTAACCCACAGTCATATTTTGCAGTGTGCATCTTTTCCCTTCCCCGAGAACGCTCGGTACCAGCTGAAGGGACATGTTTATTTAAAAGCAGAAAAACCAGATGTTTGTGGCTAAACCTTGTATAATTAATACTTGCTTTTCATAAACAACAGATCCACTTCTGTTAAGGAAAGGAAGAAATATTTCACAACCGACTAAGCAGCTGAGGTTTGGAAAGAAATACCTTTTGTTTCTGTCTGCGGTAGAAGAGCCCTGCATAAAAGCAATTGGTTCCGTTTTTGATTACTCTTGAGGGTATCTATCAGCAGTAACTCTGCTGAAATCATTAAAGTTACACCGCTGTGAAACTACCATAAGGACAGAGTCAGACCCACAGCTTTCATTCAGCAGATTCATAGATGGGATAAACTTTTCTTATTGTACACCGATTTCATACCAGAATTATTCTTAATTTGCAGCAGTGTAAGGGAAGTTCAGAATCAAGACAAAGGACAGAATGTTGCTCCCAGTTGTTTTAGTGCCAAATCAAAGGACCACCCCTAATGTAAGCCTAGGTGGAAACTAGAATCAACAAGATTAATCATTATAATAACAGACGTAATTGCCAACTCACCCCCACCATAATGCAGCCGGGGAGATGGACGGAGTGCAAAACCAAAGTAATCAAAACCTGAGTAAGACCTAAAAAACTGCACGGGAAAAGCATTCTCTGTGAGTTAAACTTCAGTTTGTAGAGCCTTTTGGGACCTCCTGAGCCTGCAGTTGGGCTGGTCCAGGTGCTACAGGCTGGGCAGAACCTCATAAAGACACCCAAAGGGATGCACAGTTCCTGTGTCCCAGCAAGGAACATGTGTGTCACATTGCAATGCAGACATAGCCAACCCCCTTGCCCTCATCTCCACCAAGCTAACCTCCTAGGAAGCCAAGCAGGTACAAACAGTAAAGTAACTCAAAACATCCAGCAGACATAGGATGACAATTATTCTTTTCATATCTCTTCTCCAATATCCCTTTTTCTCCTTTTATTTTTTTTTTTTCTTTTAATCAACTCTCTTTGAATTCTTTGATGCACCTGCAGCTCTGCACCTCCTTAGTTGTCAACTGGTGTGGAAGCACTGGATGTCTAAAACGCCATGACGCCAATATAATCTATTTTTTAAATGAAAAGGACAAGTATTTAAAGGAAAATGATGCTTATTAAGCTTAACTAGAGTAATGTATTATCAGCAAAAGAACATAATAGTTTGAGAGCTACGGGATCTCCTTCCTCAGCCTGTATATATTTTAATACAGACCAAGGTTTGTATTTTGTATTTAAATTTAGTGATGGTATCCTAAATACACTAAATATATATCGTATTTTGTACATGGTCCTTTATATACTATATTTCATATACTAAATTGAAATATAATATGCACAGTTTATAATGTGTTATAAATAGCTTACGAATCGTAGTAATCAAAAAAATAGACCAAAATTATCCTGGGGCTTGCATAGGTTTCCACTAAGAGTTTGGGAAGGCTTTAAGTAGCAAAGATCAGTGTTATCTGAGATATACATTACTTGCATCTAGGAGAGAGATCCTGCAGCCTTGTTCATGTGAAATATTCTCATACTCCCTCTACACTTCACAATCTCCAAATAAAGGAGAAAAGATTAAACCTATTGCTTGTTCATTGTGGTGAGATCCTTTGAAATGAAAAAAGCTGTATAAATGGAAGATGTGATTGCTTCTTTATCTGAATTTGTAATTAAAGCCACTTCTTTTTCAAGGCAGAAATCAGGGAGCCTTCTCCTTGTGTACAGTTTTTCATGCCTAATTTAGCAGATTATATTTCTCCCACATCCTGTGACAGTTAAATAAACAGGCGTAGGAAAT
This sequence comes from Larus michahellis, assembly GCF_964199755.1. Classification (NCBI taxonomy): domain Eukaryota; kingdom Metazoa; phylum Chordata; class Aves; order Charadriiformes; family Laridae; genus Larus; species Larus michahellis. Next base: position 126,847,745 of record NC_133898.1, read on the forward strand.
ATCTCTAAAATCATTTAAGGTTCTCCATAAAAAAAGAAAAAAAAAAAAAAGAGGACGACATGCTGGAACACACAATATACACCCAGAAAATGGGAATATTAGGGCCGTTGTTTAATTTCCGAGACCAGGTTAGCGGGAAAATTATTGATGATGCAGAGCTTGAGCATCTGTGCTCACTCAACAGTGTGATACTGACAATTATTAACTACAAAACTGTTGTAGCGGGGTAAGAGTAAATAAGCTATCACTGCGGAGCTGCATGCGAGAGCCGCGTTCCTCCGGACCGTATTTTACGGCAGCAAGCTCCACCTGATGACAGCTACAATCAACAGTGGCTCCAGGCAGCTGCTTTGCTGCAGGCCACATTCAATTATGTCGGCCCGCATTAGTCCCTGGCGAAGCTGTCACCTTCCAGCCTGTGAAGTGATAGCATGAAGAGTCTCCTGAAGTCTCTGCAGTTCTGCCTTCAGTTCGGGGAGCAAGGGGAAGCGATGTGAAAAAAGACCATTAGCACTGTGACTGCTTGCAGCATTCATTTTGCTCATGGAGGGGAAAAAAAAAAAAATATAGCTTAGGTGAGCTGGATTCGGAAAGTTGTCTGGTGTTGGATAATTGCAGATATTTTTTTCCATAAAAACCTTTTTTTTTTTTTTCCCTACAGGGTTGGGGGTAGGAGCAGAAGCTGTTCCCTTTACTGGATACTGGATTTTCAGAGTTACTTGGCCTTCTGGAGAGCGTCTCAGATCATGTTTGCAGCAGCAGGGAACTGTGCTGTATATTGCCTCTTTACAATATTTTCCCAAGCAATCCCATGACATTTCGGGAGGTAGGAAGTCCCAGATGAATCTTAGGTTTTGTTTACTGAACAACTGTTCAGTATCTCCCCCCAAGAACCACTTCACAAAGCCTCCTGCTGGCAGGTGGGGAAGCGCATGGGCCATGGGGGGATTTTAAGACAGAGGAGAGGAGTTTTCACAGCCAAGTGAGTCAGCTTGTGTCAGGACCAAGGCAGCCTGGTGGGGGAAACAGGTGACTTTTCCACGTCACAAGCTCTAGATCTCTGAATCTCCATCATCAAGGCTGCAGGTTGGGTGTGTCAGACCCATGGCTGTGTAGCACTCATAGAATCATAGAATCATAACATTCTATTATACTATGATTCTATGATGCATGGATGTATAGCACCCAGCACTGTATGAACGCAAAGGTAGATGTTACACAGGACACCAAGGGATTTGTATTTTCTTCATAGTGTCATAGAATCATAGAATGGTTTGGGTTGGAAGCAACCTTAAAGATCATCTATTTCCAAACCCCCTGCCATGGGCAGGGACATCTCCCACTGGACCAGGTTGCTCAAAGCCCCGTCCAGCCTGGTCTCGAACACTTCCAGGGATGGGGCATCGACAGCCTCCCTGGGCAACCTGTTCCAGTGCCTCACCACCCTCACAGTAAAGAATTTCTTCCTAATTTCCAAACTAAATCTCCCCTCTTTCAGCTTGAAACCGTTACCCCTTGTCCTATCATCACACTCTCTGATCAAGAGTCCCTCCCCGTCCTTCCTTTAGGCCCCTTTTAGGTACTGAAAAACCACTATAAGGTCTCCATGGAGCCTTCTCTTCTCCAGGCTGAACAGCCCCACTTCTCCCACTACTGTGGCTTTGAGGTGGGCTGTGCAGTTTCCCAAGCCAGTGGGCAGCTCTGCTCATGTGCAGGACCTTCCAGAAAAACCTAAACTCCCTCTGCCCCTAAATTTCATCTTTCAGAGATACAATAGCACTAATATTGATAATAGAACATAGTAATAGTTTTGCAATAGAGATCTAGTGTGTATGTACTTGTGATAATAATGTACTAACATTATTTACTAATAATACTGAAGAGATAAATAATCAAGTAGCAGCCCCATCAGCTTCCTTAAAATGAAAAGCAAAACAGGTGGTTTTTTCCCCCTTAAGACAATAAAAGCCATAAGACAACTTTTGTTTTGTTGGGTTTTTTTCTCACAGTCATCATCAGCTTGCAATATTGCACCATTTGGTTAAGATTCTCTGTATTTCCTTTCAAAACGTTGTTCTACTTCTCTGTGTATTTTCCTTCATCACAGAAAGAATCTACTGCATTATAATTCAGTTTTTAAGGAACTGTTTTCAAAAGTGATTAATAACTCCTTCATAGAAATTACCGCATAGTCTAACGGGGTAAACTCCTGACATACAACCTACTACCTAAAAGATCTGCTGAAGCTCTTAGTGTCCTCTTTGAGAAATGTTACTTGGGACTGTAACATGCTTATAATATTTATTAATCATGTATTAGCCCTTTTTCAATTATTAATACAGGTAAACCTTAATACAAAGCATGCTTAGAAATGTCTTGCACTTAAGCTGTAAAAGAGGATGTGTTTCCTGCAGTGTTGGTCTCTTTGCAGGACAGGGATGTCACAGGAAAGAAGCTGGGTTTTAACAACCTGCCTTTGCCTCTCAAGGTTGACTGTTGTGTGCCTCAGTTTCCCAAGATGAAAAACAAATGGTGGTACAACTCTGTTTTGCAGTCCTGCTGAAAAATCTCAATTCTTTCCTTTCTGAGGAATCGCACGGCGAAGAAGCCCAATCTCATTCCGCACAATCTCACAGGCACAGAAACCTTCCCCTTTGCAGCTTTTAAAAAGTGAATATCATAACCATTCGCCTCAGCACAGCAAAATAAAACTCTAAAAGTCCTACTAAGCCCAAAAGAGCTGCACAAGGAACAGATTGAGCAAGTGCACCTGGGGATAAATGCATTACGGACTTAGATCCATTATCACACCTCTTCTCGTCACAGCCACTATCCGAACCCCACAGGAAATCATTCATTGAGACGCGGAATGTCATTTTAGTTGTAGCATTAATTTCCCAGCTGCTGGTAAAGATATATTTTGCCCCTTCATTGCGTATAAAAGAAAATGAGCACAACTCCATTTGATAACTTCGCTACTGGATGTAGGTTTTATTAAGGGCCAAGATCTCTGTAGTGTAAATGTTGGTAACATGCGTGTTTCTTCCTAAAGATGGGCCCTTTGATTTTATTGTCTCTCCAAGCAGTGAATAACATGCATTGACATGCTGATGACGAGGTTCCAAATGAAGAATATGGCCATAACGAAAATGATATTATTCTGTCCCCTCGAGGGAAGGTTTTGCTCTCAAATCCCAGCAGGAGGCACTTGTGATAAAACTCAATTTGGGACATTATCCTCCTCATGTTTATTTACTTTTCCCCTTTTTTATATATACAATCAATATGAAAATGGAGCCAAATGTATGTAATACCACATAAAACCAACTGTTTTCTCCCTCTCTCTTTTTCTTTATGCAGCAGATTGAATCCTAAAAGCTTCTACCAATCTGAGCACCGTGGAGCCAGGTTTTTTTCTCCCGCAGTAATGCAGATAAAAGGCAGAAAATATACTTGATAGCAGTATGCAGGCTGGTTCTTTAGTTTGCTTCGCATGGCCTATTTTAGATACCTGAGTTCAGATGAAACCTATAACCTAGACAGCTTCTTTCTTTCCACTGATTACTCAGAGACGCTATAATGAGTACCACGGATTTATATTTCTATGCTGTAAATGTTTGAATTTGGTGAGGTGAATCTTCACCCTATTGTCCAAGGGACTGGTGTTCTTGGAGGACAAGACCTGGAGCTGTGGCTCATAGAAGCTAGAAACATCTACTACTGGTAGATATTCCTAGAATCTACTATTATGGTTTTGTCTAGGTGAAAGAAGCACATCTGTCCATGTGGAGACCTTATAGTGGCCTTCCAGCATCTGAAAGGGGCCTAGAAGAAAGCTGGAGAGGGACTTTTTACAAGGACATGTAGTTACAGGACAAGGGTAAACAAAGGGTTTATTTTCACAGTGAATTTAAGGCAATCTAAGGCTGTTTTCAAAGGAAAGATTCCATGCTAACCTCCAGCTCTCAATCATCACCTTTGTGTCATCACAGAGCTCCTGAAATATCAAAATTAGCGTATCAGGAAATTAATTCTTCTGAATGCAAAAGAGATTTTACAAAAATCCATATTTTTCATCCAGTGCCTCTCCATTCTACCTGATCACTCAGCCACAGGATTGCCATTCAGGGTAAGGAAAAGGAACAGAATTGCTCCAGGATTGTTTTTGAAGGTATTGTTCCCTTAATTAGTTACATGGACTTAGACTAGATTCATTTATGCTCATCATTAAAGCATATTCTTAAAAACAATTCAGAGTAGAGCTCTTCCATTACTTAGTCTTTCCATGAAAGAAACCCTTCAGGAAAATCAGAGTCAAGTCAATGGGAATAGTTTATGCCAACACTGTGACAATGTTGTGAGCCCTCCACTTTCCAGAGGAGGAAATTCCATCAGAGAGGAATAAGTCAAAACCACTTATCACTAGGTGGCTGGAAATTGCCATAATGTGACTTGGTATCATAAACTCCCTTCTCTTCAAAAGCCTGAACAATGTCCATTTTTAATCTTCTACCTTTACATCTTTTTACACTGAAGTGGAAATGTAGCCTAAAAGGAGGATGAAGTGACAGATGGTCTGTGTGGTACATAGATGACGATACTGAAATAATACAACTGGAATTGTAGATGATGAAGAAGACCCTTTTCACTTAGTCAAGCTCTATATTTACTAAACCACTAGACTGGCCCAGGAGCTACATAGTCATGGTACATTAGGAAAAAACCAAACCTATCATCTCAACTTCATGCACTAAAAGGCCTGTGCAGACACACGGCTATAGTTAGGAGCTCAGCTATCCATACCTAAGTTAGAATAAGTGTTTAACAGGGTAAGAATTATCCTCTTATTATCCTCTTATTATATATTTACATACTAATAGCATCAGTTCTACTCTTCAGAATAATTATAATTAAAATTATGGTTTGGTCATGGTTAAGGGACTCACCCTTGTGAGATGGGTCCATCACCTCGTTTCTGTTCCCTTTCCAGCAGTCATACTCCTGGGCTTCTTATGCTTTGAGGACATCTTCATTCTTGAGCGTTCGGTGGTCATCTTCAGAAACAGGGACAGTTTCCTTTTGAGAACGTCTGATGTTTGGGACAGTCTGATAAAATGGAGGACAGGTGGTTTAGGATCCTCTCCTGCCAGAGAGGATGTAGAACCCTGTCTGTTTGCTTTCTGGACAGACGTAGTAATCATTAGATTACTTATTACGAGAAAAAAAGTGAGACATCACAGCAGGCAAATTACGTTTCTCAGAGTGCTCCAAAAATTAGAATTTAAGTAGTTTTTTGGCTAAAACTGGAGAAGCATAAAGGAGCAGTCTGTCAGCAATCTCCCAGAAGACCAAACATGGTGGTTAATGCTGGGATTAGGTTCCTACATGAAGAGAGAACAGAAAATAGATGGCAGAAGGGTTTCTGATGGTAATGTACATGAAATTCAGGTACGTAAATCCCAAAATGAAGAAAAAATAGATTAACTGAATCAAATTCCCAATATTCTTCAGTAAAGTTTTCTCAGTGCCTGATTGTGGCTGTGCTGCAAAGTGTCTCAGTGCTGACAGAATTCAGCAAGTCAATACCTGTATGGCTTTTGGGATCTACAAATTAAGCCTTCTTCCACATCTTTCCCTTGAGGATCTTGCTTTAGTAGGTGTTAGAGCACATTTATCAGGCTGGATTATGTTCAAAATGTGGTCATACCATCTCCTGCCTCCTTGCCACTGAGGGTTTCCCTGGTTTTGATGAGTTTGTGGAATAAATACTAAATTGGCTAAAAAATACAAAAGTACAGCATTGTTCACACATTAAGGAAAAGTATAAAATCAAGAGGCTTCTGAGGTAGAAAATAGCCGCAGCTGGCATGAAGGACACAACATCTGTGGTTCCCTGATAAGCTACATGAGGTACGGGACGGGATGCAATTATTCCGTGGCTTTACCTTATGATGTATAGCGGATACAGGAATGGGATGATACCATGAAACAGATAAGCTGCCAATTAGCTGCCCGCTAGATGCTCAGAGCCAACATTTTGTCAAATTTTGATGAAATGCTGTCCTTTGTGCGAACTTTGCTCATTATAATGTCATTATAATACCAAAACACACCTCCATCCCGAAGGCTACCCGCCTCCAAGGTGCGACCACTCCTTCTTGAGTCTGCGCCCTGAATTTCTCGTAAACTATACCTTTAACTGTGAAGCGAGAGAAATTTACACCAATCATGATAAAAGTGTGTATGACTAAAGTCACTCAAACTCCACCTTGAAGATAACAAATAGTATAAAAATAGCCCAAGAGAGGGGGGATACCCAGGGAAGACACCATCACAAAGAATTACATCACTGACTTCTGGGATCAGTCGACGGGCTGAGCCTCTCTTCCCCCCCATAGGGATGCCTTTGGGTAAGACTTAGATTATACCGAGTGCTTCCTCGGGAAACTTAGAAATTTCTCTAGAGACTCTCTTTTTCTACATTTAAAGCCAGGCTGTATTGTTTATAACTTTGTCGCGCGTTTTGTATATGTAACAATACTTTCATTTGCACGTGCTTTGCAGACAGTGTATTTATCACCGGCAATCCTAAGAACCTATATATCTGTTGTTTAAATAAACTGCACTTTTTTAAGTAGCTAGTCGTTTTGGTTTCTCACTGAACGCGACCAAAGACTCGAGAGTGGCCGTGCTAGTTCATGAGCACAACTAGACTGAAGGTGCAGTCCACTATTAGTGTATCCAAATCGTAATAGTTTAATACATATTAAACGCGATTGGACTGATAGTGCTGAATTGGGCATCACTCAGAATTTAAACCTAGCCGCACCTAGCCTCCCACCTCAGTGAGGAGTGTTAGAACGCAAGGGGGTTTATCTTCTGCTAAAACCGCTTTGCCCCTTTTCACGCAACAGGGTTAAATTCCCTGCAGTAGAAGCAGGAACTAAAACCAGGTTTTCCATGTGTGAAGTAGGTGTGATTCCTCTGATCCATCCTGAAAGAGTGTTTTCCTTTCTCTAGACTATAAAGGGACTCTCAGGTGAATCATTCTCACATAGACACTTGCACAACAGATTTCCAGATTAGCTTGGACTGATCCCAGACATACTAATTTATGACTAACATGGAAATGCTCTAGTGACCATCTCTAACATCATCTCTTTCCTTTCCCCCACGTTTCATACCCTAAAATATTTTCTTCAGGAACATCTGTCCATACTTCAGGAAGTGAGAATGGTTCCTTTCGCTACAGTTTTGCTTTTCCTCCCCCATTTCCAAACTGATCAGTCTTCCCAGATATTGAAGTGTGATATTCCACAGATCAATTCACATAAAGGTAACTGAGAATATTGTATATTCAGGCAACATGATAGAGGAAGGGTTGTAGCAGTGAGCTGCCTTCTAGGCATGTGTCTCCATCAGGGACCATTTGATGATAGAGTTCTGGTAGAAGTCAACACCTTATCCACAACACCATGAAAACTTTCTTTGTGGCCTCATGAACCAAGCCTTACCTGCCCTGGAAGAAAAACATCAGACTGTCCTGTACACCCTAGAGATGGTGGCACTAGGGGGAAGGTGCGGGAAAAGGGAACAATAAAATGGGCTTAATATGTGGAGTGTACAGGCTGACACATCTCATCCTGAAGTTACAGTGTTCTTTGGGATTATGGCAATGCCAGTAAATGAAACACTGCTGGGCACAGATGCAGATACTGCATGTGGACTGCCTTTGTTCTTACCTGGTTAGATTGAAGCCTGATACACAGTTAAGCAGGGCAAAGAAGTCACTGCCAAACAACATTTTAACGTGAGCCATTTCCAATATGATGTTTCCAAGAGGTCATCCCGTTTTTGAAACTGGGAGAATATTGCTTTATGAACTTAGCAACAACACATAGAACACGCAAGCTGACCTCGCATGGAGACTGAAGAAGACTTCATTCTCCACTCATGGTTATACAAACTGGGAATCACTGAGTTCTTTCGCCTTCTCGTCTCTTCAGTTCTTTCAAGGTTGGGTGTTTAGGGGACTCCTTCCAGAGCCACACATTGTCTCTACCTCATCACTTACAGGAAGTTACATATTCATCTTTTATATATATATATATATAAAACTACATACATAAGCACTTCCAGGGTGGGTGTCTCAATTTGGGGATGTTTCAGACCTATGCTACACTTACAGTAAGTCTGAAGAATTTGAAGTGTGTTGGATATTAGCTGTGCACAATTTGAACCTGCAACTAAAGTCCAGTGAATCTGAGGTACTCAGGATGCGCGCTTTGGGCATTCTGTCTGTGCATGAGCAGTGAGACCAACTCTACAGATTCAATAGGATTCACTCCATATGATCACTCAGCCTGCACGTAGTTGGTGGCCATCCGCAGAGGAGTTCCAGATAGCAGTCTTGTCCAGCTGGGATTGTTCCAGATCAGACAAGCATATTATAACACAAAAGAGAGGAGGAGAGAAGAACATACACCCCATTCTGAACTTTCCCCTCTCACATGCTAAAGGTAGATAAAATTATGGCTGACATGGAGAAAGTCAATAGGAAAGGTTTATTCATTGCTTCTTATAATGCCCAAATCTAGATGGCATGAAACAAAATGCCCTGGTATCTAGTTTTAAACAAGCAAAACTAATTACATTTGCCATACGTAGTTAAACTGTGGAAATATTCACCACAGTGTGCTGTGGAGTCCAAATGATGAGCAGATTCAAAAATTATGAGATGAATGCATGAAAAAAAAGTCCATCAGAAGCATCATTATAACAAGTCTCTCAACATGCCCAGGCAAGAAAAGTTCCAGAGTCTAGGAGGATGTGACAGGGGAAATGGTTTGTTTCTGTATGCATTTCTGTGAAACCGGTTAGAGGCAGGACATCAGGGTAAGTGGACTTTTGGTCTGATGCAGATTCCTGCGGTTTTATACTCTGGGAAATATTCTGGGATATCACCCACAAGACAAACAGCGTATTCAGCCTCTAGACTGCATTTTACACCATTAATTTCTTTACTCAAATATCGTATAATAACACACATTTTTCTAACTCATGCCAAAGTTTTCTTTGTGTGCCCATATCCACTCCTGGTCAAAAGGATTGTGTTCACACCAAGCTTGATGCATGTGGGGCTCTTCCCAATGTCTTCTTATGGATCTTCCATGGACCATGAATCTGATAGCATTTCGAGGATGGTCCTCCCTGGTTCGCTCAGCTGCTGGCACTGTAAAAAAATGTTGTCCACTGGACAACATAGCCTGTCCTGATATAGAATCAAGCTCTTTTAGAAATTTCAGCTGACAGCACCTTGACAACTGATTCACCAAATCACCTCATTCTGGAAATGCTGATATGTAGCCTGCTGTTTTGGGGACTGACTGGGAAGGTAAGAATGGTGATACCCTGTGCCCTCATAGAGAGAAGGGCTGGTAATCCGTATTCTGAGTGAATACTGTTAGCCCAGGGCTTCTAGATAGAAACATCATGTCTTTTTCCAAAGGAGACTTGTGAGAGTTTCCCTCACTCCAGAAGGGGTATGGATGGCTGCTTCTAATTAGCCAGAGCATCCAGACCATGAACCACTCAAGAGCACCATGAGGAAGAAAGCTACCCTCCTCTTCACATTCCCATCTGGCTGCTGGTGACAGTTCTTTGTCAGAGGCTTGGTTCTCATTCTCAGGGTTCATCTTATTCCCCATTCATTATGTGCTCTGATTGCCTAACACAGATGTGCTTCACAGGCAGATGAGACAAGCTCATGGCTTGTTGCTGTCAAGGATGCATGGCCACCTTCCTGCTTTTCCTTCCTTTGCTTTTCCTTGCACTCATCCCCAGTCCCAGCATTGTAATTCTTTCCTCCCATCAGCTTTCGATGCTGCTCATGCAACTACACAGCAAGAGAGTTCAGCTCACTAATCTAATGAGCATTGGCTACTTTTTGGCCAGATTATTTTTCAGCCTCTTGAGAGGCTTGAGTTGGCATTGTCATGCCATGAAATGTACACAAAGCCTGGCTCAAGGTAAGCGAGAGAGGAAACTGTTCCTAATCTTTTCAGTTGCAATGAACAGTTAATTCAACTCAAGCTGCCTATGAAACAATCCATTAAACTATTCTGGAGATGTCTACCTGAGATGACAAGGACGGTCTGTGATAGAGCAGGGACCTGACTCTTCGCTGCTCAAGCTCTAAGCTAAAAATTAAACCACTGGTCTTCCTTTCTTTTTCATCAGCTTAGTGCCGCTTCATGAGGGGTATTTGCTATTTTTTGCAACTTTGCCCATGTTGGACAAACTGTGCTGAGTTAAACAGGTCTATTTTAATCCAGTCATGAGAAATGTATGAGACTCCCCAGTACAGGCACTGAAATGGGTTCATCAGTGACTGGAGATTGGATGCACCATGAGGGGTGCTTTCCCATTCAATAGCCTGTTGATCTTCCACAATAAATCAAGATAGAAATTGGTTAATGATGTATAATAATTCTTGTGCTGGGGTAGGCTGGGGACAAAGCCCACTGCAATACCTGAAAACAGAACACCTATTTTCCTGAGTCGTTGTCCTCACTTACCCAGATCTTTAACATGGGTGAACTGGTGGGAACAGGCATCAGGGAGTTTTCAGTAACCTAATTAAGTCTGAAGTCTTGCATTTAGCCAGATTTGTCAATTTGAGTGCAGAAAAAGCCCTAAAACATCGGAAGAGCTGGAAAAGTGAGTGCTGGTTCTCCTCACATTGCGTATTAAGAACAGCACCATTTGGGAATGTGAGAGCCCTGTAGTTTGGGCATGAACTGCACTTTGATAAAGCTCATACAAATGAGAACAGAGGCAGTTTGGGGCCACGTATTTTTGCTTACAGAGAAAGAATTAAATCTTCCATTTTAGGACTGGGGATCCCTCATTTAAGTTTCTTGGCATCTCCAGTGGCTCAGGGCAAATTATCTGGGCCCAACAACTCACATATATGGGATTGCCTGGACTCCAGTGATTTCACTGGGAGTTGAGGGTCTTTTTGTTTCCAGACCTTGGTTGCTTTAGCTCCCCAAATATAAAACTAAGCATAATGATACTTTCTACCTCCTTGGGCTGTTTGGAGAAAAATCCTGAACAGACTGAGGTGCTTACATACAAGCCCCTAAGATAGGCAGCTAGTATAAAGCGTCAAAGTACATATGCTTGATTTCTACAGCCTTGCAGGCATTTGCACCTGCACAAAATGAGTGCCAAATGAAAATAAAACTCGCAGTAATATCATTTGTGTACACTTTTTACAAAGACAAATGACTACGCAAGCTGCAAGGCACTGACAGTTGAAAATACAGGCACATCTCAATATTCAGGAGGCCTGTGTTTTCAAACGTTGATTATAAACAGATTTGAAGAATCAGACTAAAATAAAAAAGATTTTATTTTCCTCTTAGGTAAATGTTTTTCTTAAGGGGGATGTGAACAAAAACTTAATTTTATTTTGCTAATTACTTTTGAGGACACTCAGGCTTCTACGTCCCTTTTTACAATATATCTTCATGGTAGCTACTCTTTGATTAATTATCCCAATAGGAATAAATGTTCTCATTATAATAGCATCGAATTGCTATTATGCAGCAGGGAAAGAGAATATTTTTTCTGTATTTACGAGTGACAAAAGGAAAAAAAAAAATCGAGAAAAGTAAAAGATACATTGTTGCGTCTTGTTTAACTAGTGCCCCCTCTTGTGGTACTTTGGCAGCAGTACCAAACCCCAAAATCTCTTTTTCCTAAAATAAGAAAAATACAGAGTATAATATAGGCTCGTTCCAGAGGTGTTTTAAATACAAATTATCGTAAGAGAGGTGAAATGCTATTATATGCATAATCAAGAGATCTATCAGCTATCAATATTAGAGAAAAGAGCAATGTTAAGGGGACACGGTAGAAAGGGTGTATCAGATAGGAAAATATGATATGCCTTGCTGTTGAAATCATTATCCTTCCTTTCTGAACTGGACTTCTTGCTCATGAACAGCTAACTGACATTTTAGATACAACTTTTCTCAATACATAACTCATTTGAGCATCCCCTCTGTCTTTTCTGTCTTCATTTTCCCTCTTATCTCTCCTGACCACCTTTTTTTCTTATTTTCTATTTCATCTGCAGCTTTAGTTCTGCAGTTTTTCCGCTCTCCAACTTTTTTTTTTCCTTGTTATTATCTCCACAAGACACACAGACATCTCAGGTCCAAAGCAATGTCCTTTCTTTTCTTTGTTTTTTTCCTTGTTTACCACCCCCAGCTTGCCTTTTCATAACCACGTTTTAAAGACTCTCTGCTGATGCAGCATTGATTTTCCATTCAAATTAATTGTATTTGTGCTTGCAGGAGCAGGTGGAAAAATAACCCCAAAATGACCATTTTGAACAGCGACTTGCAGGATTCTTCATGGAGAAGTTTTAAGCCAGTAGATGTATCTTGTTCTACAGGGATCTCTGTCAACTTCTCTTTTTATGCATTTAATGTACTTCCCTAGCGATAGCCTAAGGGTGCTTTCACTAAACAATTAATGTAAGGCATCTCCTGGGATCCTAATGGGTATTTAGCAATAAGTTCACTTCCAGTGAATTGTATAATGTGATATTTTGACAATGGATATAGTGAGGTTCTTGAAAGGTGAAGTTTTCTCCAAAGAAGCAATAAAATATCTAACAGAACTTCTGATAGCGTTTTGTGGGGTGGGATAGGATAGGGAGTGGGTCAGGAGGAGTAGGTAATTTAGCAGAGTGTTATGTGCTGTTGTACAGTATGTTCTTTAATTTTAGTGTCAGCCTGTAATAATGTTCACTTTCACTAATACAATGTACAAGTCGTAATCTATTAGCGAAAATAAAATTTGCTGTGACATTTGATATGAAAGCCGCTAGCAATGAAGGATGTAGTACTGCAAGTGATATTTGTATTATGTTAATAAAAAATGATATTAACATATGAAACTAATACTAGGCAAGGAAAAGTGTTTAATATTAAGGCTTGAAATGCAGAAAGTAACATGAAATCTCCAATCTGGTCTGATAACGCTGTGCTCAGAATCACACTCACTGAGAAGACTGTAGGCAGTAAGTAAGTTTTTGAAAGGTCATTTTTAATTGTTATTAAAAATAATGCCAAGAGTTATCACAACCATAATTTAGTATACTAATCCAGCCACTTTTAAGCGCAGACGGTGTCAATTTAAATAGAAAAGATTATAGGACATGCATGCAGAATTTAATATTTCCCTACTAGAATTATTCTCAGTGTTTCATCTAAATAAAACTAAAAATTCAAAGATGTGGTGTAGGATTTTGTGGCATTTATCTGTTTTGTGACAGCTCGCAAACTGCAAGATACGTACAGCAGTTTAGAATTGTGTGTGCAACATTTTTACAGAGACAGTTTTCTGTAGGGTACAGCATGATATGATTTTATGAAAAATAAGTTGCATGTAGGAATGTACATAAAATGAGCTCTGCTGTTTCTGTGTACTCACTTGAAGAATAGATTGGGGACTTTGGTTTTTTACTGTGCTATTTTCTTACAGAAGAGTATTATAGTACAACTGAATAAATTTGAGTCTCGGGTACATTTCTATCAGACAGACACATATATAAAACCAGACAAATAGAATCAAAAGGAAATAGATTTGAAAAGAAAATGAACAATAGTTTTATTAAATTGTTTCAAACACTATCCCAAAAAGCAAAAATCAAGTTTACTTTAACCTTTCATTGTTCTTATGCGCAAAATAATGAACATCCTAGAAACAGTGAAACTACAAGAAACAAAGCAAAAGCAAGAAAAAAGTTCTCTTAACCCAGTTAACTCATTTAACCCAGTTTTACTGCTTATACCTTTCCTTTTGCTACTAAATTTAAAAATAAGAATTATTAATCAAGTGAACTCTATTTACTGATTCGCTGCAGATTTTCTGTTATGATGTACTATTGATTTTATTTTCCTTCCAAAACAGAATTCTGAAAGGTAATCGTACTCAGAGTGCAGTCTACATAATATCTGACATCAATAGCATACAGCAAATGGCTCTAGAAGCGCTTTATTTCACCGGGTGATGTCTGCTCTTCTGAGGCTTTATGGTAAAATTAAGCTCATTATGATTTTTTTAAAATCTATTTTTTTTCAAACATGGGAAACAATATGTTAAGATTTAACAAGGGCATTTCTAGCAATGAAAGCACACAGGTTCTCTTTTCTTATTTTTTTAAAAGGAGCTATTGCCATTAAAACCAATGAAATCTAATATTTAACACTCATTCCATTAAAAATATAATAAAACCTAGCTTACGTAAGTATAATTTTTTTGCTTTACTGAGTTTTCAAAATCAGATATTAAAACATAGTCTTACAACAACCCTCATACCAGTCCCCAAGCTTCTAAAGCTGATGTGAATTATTGCTAAACTAATATATGGTCAAAATAACAGTAAACAAAGCAACAAAAAAATGCAGTGAGGGGAAAGAACTGCAGAGGCTTTTTCGTGAGCTAGGTACACGGTTATTAAAACAGCACCCTTACGGCAATAATTTCTGTTCAATACATGTAGCCTAAGAATTTCCAAATAATGAATTTTAATAGCTGAAACTGTAAATAAACAGTCATTACTTTCTATGAAAAATATCAGATTCTCTGCTGCGGTAGACTGGTGTAGTTCTGTTCACATCACAGAACTCTGCTGATTTACACATACCAACACATCCCAACAAATTTGGCCCTTAAAAAAACACTTCTATTTGCAGGAGAGAATGCAACAGGGTTGTCCCTTGCAATATAAACATTTTTCAGGATGTATGTACAGGCTGACTTATCAGTTTAGCATCACGATGCATTGTTTTAACGTTCAAGAGATGACTGCAGTATTAGTCTATGTGCTAAACACAAGCATAAATGACAATTTCTGCCCAGAGCCTTAAACCTGTGTATATATATTCAACTTCAGCCACTTGACCTTAATGATCTACTCAGAACTACACGTGAACACAGCATTTGTAGCCTTGTGCAATAACAGATCCTTAGTTGTTTATTTTTATAGAGACAGAACGTAATCACAATCAATCAGGGTAAATATGGAGAGTCTTAACTGAGGTCTGTAGGATTGCTCAGGATTCATACCTGAACATTTCAATTAGCATCTGGCCTTTGGAGTCTCTGTTTCAGTGCAGACAGCTTAGGGTTTGCTGTTCAGAAAGTATTTGACTGCAGAGAGATGATAGAGATATTTTTGTACTTAAAACTATCTTCTTGAACTTATTTTTAAATCATCACTCATTATTCTTTCTTCCTCCATCCTTCTTTATTCTCTAGCAAGTGCTAGAGCCAAAATATAGCCAAGGTGGACTTCAGGCCTATTGCAACCCACACCTACCAGCCTTTGGGTTCCCTCAATCAACATCCAAGGTTGTCTAAAGCTCCTCCTTATGGCTGTTCCCTGGAGCACTCCTGCCTTCATTATTAATTGAGTCTTTATTCTGAGCGTCTCAGAAATTAGGCAAAAAAATGTCTAAATTCCCTCATTTATCTGGGAAGTGGGCCCCTTCCCTGGAAGTGTTCAAGACCAGGCTGGATGGGGCTTTGAGCAACTTGGTCTAGTGAGAGGTGTCCCTGCCCATGGCAGGGGGGTTGGAACTAGATGATCTTTAAGGTCGCTTCCAACCCAAACCATTCTATGATTCTACGACTCTATGATCTACAAACCTAATAGCTTGGAGACCCATTTTAGTTGGAGGACTTCATATCTCTCTAGATGACACTCAAAGATGTCAGCAAAGATGAATGAGGGAGCTGGGTGCAGGGCAAGGTGCAGAAAACTCTCCCCTATGACTGGTGTCATAGGGAATCTCATGAATGGGAACAACTTCAGTGGGACTAGACAGACCATGAGCAAGAAGGGGCATGACTATTATTCTGAGTGCTCCAAGAAGAGGAAGATCTGGGTTCTGATCAACAGACACCATCTGTACCTTGTCAGTCAGCCTTTTTTTTGTTATACTCATCAAAGCATCATAAGTGAGGATCAAAGTTAGAATATCTTTTTTTTTGTTTTGAGGGAAAGCTGTTTTGTTTGGTATTGCATGACTAATAATTTTGTAAACTTTTCATGTCAATTTATTTTGGAGTGTATCTACTTTTTGTTGGATAACTAAAAGATGCTGCCATTAAAAAAAAAATAATAAAAATAAAGCATTTCACTAAGAATACTCTGCTTTTCCTCTAATTTTTTGAAAAAAAAGTTACACTCTCTTCGGAAATAACTAAGTTCTTGTCTTGCTTATGATAATAATGCTCTTATAATATTCCTTTACTACACAGTGGGGTTAGAGATATTGCTGAACAATGCTTTTATTTTTCTTCTTTTCACTGTCTGTGAAATATTACATTTAATTGCCAAGCTAATAAAAAACAAGTTAGCAGTCATTCAAACCAAACCCATGTTCCACTCTGTCCATTTTTATCAACAATTAAGTAATTAAAAGAACAAGAAGCAGTACCGGACTTAAAATAAAGAAACCCACTGCTGCAGTTTTTAAAGAGCAGGAAGAATCATACAAATAGGCTGTCAGCATTATTTTCTCTTTTTCCATAGCATTGGAAAAATAAAAAAATATTTGCAGATGAAAATTCTGCCTATTAGGCATTTCATCCATCTGCAATTTATTTTTAAAAGACAGATGAACTACTTTCCCCATTAATCACACTGTAAATTCCTCAGTGTTACCGACTGCAAGTTGCCCTTTTTGAGGTAACAGCATCACTTACAAGAACATACTGGGAAGTTATTTTCACATCTTATGAAAAATATGGGATTTTTTTAAGCTAGCTACTTCTTATTAGGACTGGAACTTCTGAGATATGTCTTCTTGTCATAACGTGGCATTAAAATTTGATCTAGTGTGATAACTCTCAGTAAATATGTGGTTCTTGACTGCAAAACCAGTTAAAACCACTTCGAATTTGTACGTTAATAAATTATAAATTTATTAATGCATTTATTAATTTACTAATAAGGAAAGGTATGGATAAACAATGGTTAAAAATTAATGGAAAATTACAAAATAATAGGTGCAAAAGAGGACATAAAATGCAGTGAGAAAATGGGACACAGGTTTTTTCTAGCTAAGACCTGAAAATGTACTCTTACGCAGGGTGTTTTTCCAATAACAACCTTCTTGAGCTTGTAGCAATAAAAGCCTTCCTGCCTTAATGGAAAATGTAAAAATACATTTGAATGCATTCCTAACTAAGCTGCTTTATAATTAAATCTGCTTCCTTTTCCTTTTGAAGTAAAGGAAGACTTTTTGAGTTTCCAGAGGGAAATATCCCACCTCGGGTTAACCAAGGCATCAGATCACTTACTTGAAAGACAGGAAGAAAAATTCAAGCACCTGGGCTGAATCAGGCAATGCAGAGACAACCTGGGTCTCCCCTGTCCCGGGTGAATGCCTTAGCCCTGGGCTATTGGCTGTTCTCCAGCATGCCTATAACTGGACTGAAATTCTCTCCTGGACCTGAGAAACCTTTCCCAAAGCAAGGCGTGTTGACAAAGTTATTTTCCTAGAACATATTTTTGCTATTGACAAATCCTTATATTATACACCACTGTTCAAACTAGTTCTGCTACCCGTTGTGCCTGCAGCTAAGCATATATATAAGTTTTTCCAAACTGTGACTAAAAATGATGGCAGTCAGATAGCGGTTTATGCACTGTGAGTAATCTTGTTGCCTTTAATGGTGCATGTAAATTTTCACATGACCAAAGGCTTAATGAGTTATGACTTACACTTTACAAGTAAAAGTCCATCCTGTGACATGGCCAGTTGTTCTAGCTCTTAGGCTAACAGCAAACACTCTAAGGGTGGTGTCAGCAAAGGCTAACACTAGCCCACAGCGTTTGGTTCTGTTGGATCAGAGGAAAGAAATACTCTCTTCTGGAGGGGGTTCTCCTTAATCGCTCCCTGAAGGAGGCTGTCTCTCTCCCTCTTTTTCCTGTCTATAGGGCAGCTCAGAGATATCCACCTCTTCAGGCCAAAATTAGCCTTTGTGATTTCCCCCCTACAGATCTGTTTAGATGCATGCATATATATGACTAGAAATGCTTTTGCTACATAAAGCCCTGAGAATATCAAGCTGCTTTGCTTTGCTCCAAATTTAATCCCACTCTTGTCCTCCCAAAAAACTTAACTAGTGACAATGTAAAGGCAACAGTTACCAGGTCACATTGACTATTACTTTATCAAGATCACTTCAGCTAAGTCACTTGTGTTGTCTTGGAAAAGGCACATGCAATTTCAAAAAAAAAGCGACGAAAAAAATTGAGGTTTGGAGTAATTTAAGGATAAATGCAGTCCACCTAAACTGACAACGTGAAGTTGACTATGAGCTGTGAGCACTCTGGATGCCTGAATGTAGTAGTTCTGAAAATGCTTAGCATACACAGGAGTGAGTCAGTATACAACTAGAACAAAAGACATAAACTTCAGGTCAGACTCACAATGCCTACTCTGCTCCACATTTCCATTAAAATGCCATTTTCATTTGGGTAGCTGTGTAGAGCTAGGCTTCTGCTTTGTTAGTCCTTACACATCCAGCCCTCCCACATCCGGAAAACAAATAAAAGAATATCTACTCCAAAATAACACTAATAAAACTGATGACTGAAGCTGTGTTGAAAAACATCTTTTGAGGGAGATATTGATCAAATATGGGTTCTACTTCTTCCTACATGTTGATTAATTGATTAAACTGTGAAAATAAACCTCAAACCCTATAAATTAGGTTCTTCCCCCTCTGACGGCTGTAGTGTGAGAAAAGGCCCAAAATAAGACATGTTTTCTGAAGGCTTAAAATAAATACAAGAATAATGTCTTTGACAAAGACAAAATGCTTACAGTATCCCCAACATAACATGCAAACAAAATATTCCATTAGATGTTTAGCCTTGTATAGAGAAGAACCTCTGAATCTGCTCCAGAACTATAGATAGACAGATACCTAGATAACATCTTAGAGGTAAAGATGGATTCGTTTTCCAGCTGTTAAACCCACATACTCAGTTTAACAATACAACAGTCAGTCCACGTTCTTTCCATCTCATGCATCATCAGAAGTGACATGATTTCTGAAATTGCAATTGCTTACTGAAGTAAGCAGGCAGCTTGCCACTAAATTTATTGGAAACTGGATCAACCCTAGTCATCAGTCCAGTTCATGACATGGGTGCCAGGCTATAGTCTCAGAAGTAAGTTGGATCTGCAGGACTAACTGGAATCAAAGGCATTCAACAATTAGAGGGGTTTGGACAGAAAAATAAGAACAGACATGAAAAAGTTGCCATCATAATCTAATAAACTCCTAACAAGGACTATGATTCATGAAAAGGAGACTTCAGTTCTCCCACGCTGCTTGCCCTCCCTCCCAGAGGTATGTCCTTGCAGCACTAATGAAATGGTCGGTTACACGTGGTATCTAACAGATGAAAAAACTCTTTCTGAAACTTTCTTTTTTTTCCCCTCCTCTCACAACAGCAAGTAAAAACTCCTGCTCACCTTCATTACTAGCTTCACTTTACTGTCCAAGAACTCTGCAAAGCATAGCAGGTTACCAGGGTGCCAACAGCTGTCACCAAGGATGGCTGTGGAAGTGGCTTGTCTGAAACCCATGTCTCTTAACATCCCTCTCTGAATATGCAGGGGTGGTGCTGCAGTCATTATCCCTCCTACTGATCACTTTTGTTTGCCTCTATGACAACATGACATTTGAGGGGACTGAAGATATGAGTCAGCTTATGGTTAAACCAGGTTGTTGCTTCCTATATAGACAGGGAAATGACAGACTGGATTGGCAATGCTGCACAAATGGTCTTGTGCATGCAGGAAACATTGCTCAGACTGCTTTGTGAAATTAGAAATGTTAATTAAAAAAAAAAAAAGAAAAAAAAGTTATGATCATTTTACATCCTTTGCATGTAATTCCATGCGTGTAAACTGCTTGTCACAGAATGCGTACAGGCATATTTTTCTAAGTGGGCAGGTAGCCCACCCAAAATATAAAGAAAAATATTATTGAGAATAAGAGCTGCCTGCACAAATATGTATTAATCACTCATCAATTTGTGTAATAATTATAAAATGTCATTAGCTACTGTTTAGTGATATTTTAGGTTGAAGGATGGAGTCAGTGGATTTAGGGAGAAATCCCAAGCTGCTACATAAATTGGGAGTCTGCAAAAGTTGGAGTGTTTCTCATCCACTTACCAAAGCTGCTGTGCCATACAGCAGACTCCTGTAATGAACATACATGTTCTGAGTACAAAATTATAGCACAAGTGAAACTGAAACATGAAGGACAGATCAAAGCATAATGAAATTAATTTCAGATTAAATACTCCCAGGGACGCGTGACTCATCAATGTGCCTAATTCAGTAAGAATACTGAACTGCGAGGAGATCGCCACTTCATAGTGTGTGATTTCTGGAGGCCATGAATTCCTTAGTGCCTACAAAAGCAATTTAGAAGGCTAGCTTAGCCTTAACACCTACCTTTTAGACTCATAAAATTAAGTGAGGTGACCTTTATGCTTTATGACAGCTTTAGGAAAGTCAGTTGTGCTATATAAATACATAAAGCAAGTGAGTAAATAAGTACATAAACCCAACTTTGCAGGATGACATTTTTTGGTTCTGTCACAGCTGCCTTGTCTTCCTGCTTATTTATCAGGTTAAAATTGTTCTCTTTCATTACATAATTTTGTCTGAGGAGGAAGATTGTCTTTTAGTCTGTTTCTTTAAGAGAAAAAAGACTTAAATGAGGACACTGTGTACAAACATGTCATTGTCTCTTTGTTTGCCCTCTCCCAGGAACTCATTAGCCAATTTCAGTGAAAAGCTTGATATCGGTCTACATATCTAAAAGTTGTCAAACCAAATAACTTTCATAACTGTGAGTGACACAAGAAGACACATGAAGACCTTAACATGGTTACTTTTTTATTAAACACCAGAGAATGCAACCGGAAGTTTTCATTCTCTAGTTTGGCACTTGGTGAAACTCTTCTTTATTTTGCAGGTCTAGGGAGCTCTCAGAATAAATAAGTTGTTGTTGGGGCAGGTTATGAGCTGATCTCTGCTTCTGACTAACATATTAGGGCAAAGATAACATTTTAATTCCTTATACAGTAGTTTCTGCAAAAGGAGGTACCAGGATTTAAGGATTAATGAGTCTCTTAAATAAGCTTTTTTTTTGCTCCTAGAACCAATAATGACCACTCCCATGGCTGTTCCAAGTAACATCAGGGAGTAACTTCCCCAGTTCTTCAGGACTTTTTAACCCAGATGCATTTTTTTGCCCATCAGCTCCATTTGAATTACTTTACTGAATAACCTTGGACTGGTTTTTCAGACATTGCTTCATTTCATAATAAAGCATGCAGTTTCACATGTTGAAGGTGGTAATTAGGCAGAAATTTGTTTTGTTCCGAAATACTCTTCGGGTATGGCCATACAAACCAGGCTACCCAATTTCACAAGCAGGTTGAGATAAGGAGGGTAGGATGCACTGCATATGTTAAGGCTGGAAAGAAGTATGGAGTTTAAATATAGAATCAGAAAGACTATAGGAAAATGAGTAGGAGGAAATCAGGAAGATAGGGTACATAGGCAATTCTGGTACTTTAATCTTAAAAGACCATGATTAATAGATTAAAGGCCAGAAGGGACCACTGTGAATATTTAGTTTTACCTCCAATGAACTTCAGGGAACTCTATTTTGTGTTGGAGTTAAGTCAAAACTGTTGTGATTGGTACACGTTTGCAGAACATCAGGGTAAATCAAACTTGATACGAAGGTTCCCAAGGTATCTTTTCCAAGTTGGTGTAATTGCCTTTTACTGTATGATGAAAGTTGTTATTTCTCCATCTAATGGTGTTTTGAGAACACTGAAAGCAATTAGGATTCAGGAAAATGTGTGCAAATAATCAGTTTGCGTTGACTCATGTTGTTGCTTGGGTTTATATTATTGCTTTGTATAACCAGTATCTCTTTCCTTGTTGAAAAGAAAAATGAAGATTAAGACAGGGCCTTGGAAATCTGCTTTCAACATGGTAACCTAAGATGTGTAATATAAATTATTATATATTTTGCATATAAGATAATGTTGTTGAATTTTAATTTCAGAGAGAAACATTCTAACTCTGTAAGGATTTATGCCAGTCCATCTATAAAGGATAAGAATGCCTTCCACCTTTAACGAAAAATAACAGAGAGTTTCATAGCATTATTATTTGTTGTTGTTATTATATTATTATTATTATTATTAAATAAAGCTCTTCTATCATCTGTGTGATACAGAAAAATAATTAAGTGTCAGCACAGTTGAGAGATAATTGTGACTTCTTGGCCTTGATTTTGCAAAGGGCTTAAGCACAGGCTTTGAGTTAAGCAGAACAGTGATCCTGTATAAAAGGATTATTCACGAGGTTAAAACTAAACAGAAGTGCTTTGCTGAAGTGTGGCCATGGTTTCTGTTTTACAGACTGGAAGCTGCTCTCCAACCTTACTTACATTTTATTACAGCCACAAAATTCCTACTGAGTTCAGGGGGACTGGAACCCAGTTCACTGAAGGTGCTACACAATTTGCTCACAGCTACAAAGAGAATACTAAATATCAGTCTGGGCTATGCTAATGCTGGTGGCAAGGGTGACTCAAGCTATTATGAAACATTCCTTCCAACAGTGTCCATACCTTCCAGCCATGAGGGCAAACCATCACATACCATATGCCTCAATAAAATCCTGGCAAAGAACTTCTAAGATGGATAATTGTCTATTTGAGAGCAAATTTTCTCAGAGATGGGGGCTGCATCCTGAACCACTTGCTTAATGCAGGAATCCTTTTGCCTGACTGAGGTAAATGGGGGAAAACAAGGTCTGATAACAGGGTTAAAAAAAAGGTATTTCTGAAGAGTTTCAAATGAAGGAAGTCAAACAGATAAATTACAGCTGTCAGCAAAGTGGCAGGGCGACATTCCAGTGAATATGAATTCAACCATACGTTTAAAATAATGGGAAGTAAAAGTCAAACCTATCTGAAAACGGTGCAAACTGAGCTGTGCGCTCTTGCAGTAATGCTCAAATGTGCCCAATATGTGTCTGACATAGATCCAATCTTGCAAACACAGAAACACTGAAGCCAATTTATATACTTGTAGTTTGATGGGTGGGGAAGGTTTTTTAGAACTGGACCCACAGTTTGTATTCAGAAAATATGCTGAATATACCGCAATGTCCCATGTACAGACAAAGCCTAGTGTTGGGACGGCAGATTCTCAAGTCGCTGAGGACTGTATATGTCACCAAAAGCATTCCTCACTTGGGTGAAACCAGCCTTATCTGTTTTTTGGTGTATCCAGAATTTATTTATCTGTATTTTAAATGTCTAAAACCTGTATATCTAATTTAGTCTAGTCATACTCTAAAAACTGTGGAAAGAGATATGTTTCTCCAGGGAATGTTTCATCACACCAGTTTCAGAATCAGCTTCTGAAAACCTCTTGTGCTCCATCAACTGTAACAAGGACTTAGATGGCAAACCAGAACCACAGAATCACAGAATGGTAGGGGTTGGAAGGGACCTCTGGAGATCATCTAGTCCAACCCCCTGCCAGAGCAGGGTCACCCAGAGCAGGTTGCACAGGAACGCATCCAGGCAGGTTTTGAATGTCTCCAGAGTCGGAGACTCCACCACCTCTCTGGACAGCCTGTTCCAGTGCTCTGCCACCCTCAAAGGAAAGAAGTTCCTCCTCATGTTTAGGTGGACACCTAAACATGAGATGCTTGTAGTTTTGTACATAGCTTGTAGTTTTATAAAGTTATGCTATTTTTCTTACTGTGATATAAAAAATACTTACTATAATTAACAATTAATTATTTGTCAAGGAAGTCAACTTAGATATTTCTTCTAGGCTGCTGTTCTACTTCATCATATTATACAATTAAAAACACTAATACTAGATAAATTTCTGAAATATACACTCCAATTTAATAAAATAATATGTTCACTTTTTTCCAGCTTTTGATAAATTTTGCATTATTATTTTGTTGAAATATTCCATTTTTCATGATGACATAAATCTGAATAAATGAGGAAGTAGATGGTAAAAAGATTGGAATAAATTCCATTTTTAATTGTGTTTGCTTAAAAATCTCCATTTGTTAGGCAGTTCTGTTACCTTAAGTGAACAATCAGTTATCTGGGTGGTTTTTTTATTGTCTCTGATACTGCTTCATTTATAGCCTTTGGTGGTTTTCACCCTTAATGCACACCCAGCAACAGCCTGTCCTTGCTTCCAGAAGTCTGCAAGCTAAATGAGCAAGAGATACAAAAAGCAGGAGATGATGCAATGCCAGAGCTAGGCCTTACCAAAGAACTAGAAGAACCAAAGAACTGAAATGTGGTGTTCTGACATGCTTTCAGAGCCATGAACAAGATAAAGATCAAATATTGACTGTGTTAGTGTTGTAACCAAGGACCACGAAGTTGGAAGTAGGTATGAATAGGAACAGAAAGACAGCAGGGTCTCAGCCCTACCACGTAAAGAGAGTAGAGATTATTTGAGATCTAAACCCAAGGTGGAAGAGGAGCTTCTTTAAAGAACTTTTAAAGTATCTGTACTAAAACTAATTACTAAACCAAACCAAAGCACCTACACTATCCTCCTCATTGTCTTCTTCACTACACCCCTAGAACAGTCATATCTTATGAACTTTCCTCTTTAGCTTGAATGTGAACATAAGACCATGTAGCTAAAGCTCAGAGAAACACGGAAAGGGTTTTTTCAGCCTACCACCATGCTACAATTTGGATCTTTTAATTGCTGATGCTTTTGTGTCCTGCTTTCTCTGCAGCTGGTGTTGTCAGGGCCAAGGACTCTGGAGACCTGACCATTTTTTGTCAATAGCCCTCATGTTATCTCCAGAAAAAGGGCGTAGCAGAATGAACCCCTCTACTTTGTTGCAAGGAAGTGGAAACTTTTAAAGATGGAGAGAATGTAACTTTCCCTTCCAGCCAAAAAATACAAAACCTTGACAATGTTCTGAAGAGATGCTACTAGCATTACTTTTACTAGTAAAAAACAGTTTAAACATTTCACCAATACAAAACCCCTCTCTGGCAATGCTACATACAGCAAATAAACGTCCGGTGTCAAATGGCCTAGAGAACCAAGCATTACCCCTTCCCTGCTGTAGGAGTGATTTTTTCTTCCTTACAGAACTGGTAATAGGCAGCACTTTAGAGACCACAAATATATCGGCAGAGGTCTATAATTTGTGTCAGTTTGACCCCTGGCTTGTCTGTCACTAAACACAGGGTGAGTTCTTCATCAGGAGTTGTGAGCAAGTTTCATAAGAATTTCTGTGGGCCTAAGTTAACAGAAAAGCCAAACTTTTCTGCACAGACTCATCTTCGTATTTTCCTACTTCAATTAAAAAAAAAAAAAAAAATTGAGGACTGTATCAGTCAAATAATATTTCAGCATGTGGGAAGTACTGGGTACTTCCTGGGAACAGAGCACGCTGCTAGTCTCTTCCAGCGTGGACCACTGGAAAGTTCTCTGTGATGGTAATAATATAAGCCGTTATGAATCTAGCTCAACTGTTTTTTCTTTAGTACACCTAATAGAAATGAGAGTAGAAATTATTTTCCTTGGACACAGCTTTATTTCTTTTTCTATTGAAGACATTGCTTTATTTGTTTTTTCATAAATATGATGCTGAAATATATTCCTTTCAGAACAAGATTGTTGAGTAGGTGATGAGAGTGTTTTGATATTGAATGACATAGTTGTTTTGCTAAGATATTTGTAAATCTACGCTGTTTAAACAGCAAAGATTTTAATATGATTTTGAGTCATATGCCCTCATTAGTGTTGCTAATTAAGAAGTGATACTCATGTGAGATGTGTGAACAACGAAATAAACCCAAATATAGTGTATTTTATAAAAGGAATGTTTGGCAAACAAAAATAACAAATAAGGCCAGACCCTATTTAATCTCAGTCTTGTCTGATTGTCAACACATTGTCTGCTGTAAACAGTATTTGTGGAGAATTTCAAACTGTTTGTAGTTCATCTACCCTGGTTTTGAAGATGCTGCTGGTTATGTGAAAGCATTTGCTATGTAGCTTGAATTAACTAATTTATTTTTCTTGCCCATTGTCAATCTTCCAATAATTGCTTTTAGCTATTTATTGTTGCAGTATGTCATTAATAGTGAAATCTGCTGCATATTATGCAGCAGATTTCAAACAGTTTGAATAAGACTAAAATTAGGCTACAAAAATTGGTAGGATTCTAAAGAAATTACATTTCTCAATAGAGAAAACTTTTCTTGGCTTAAAGGATAAAAAAAAAAAATCTTATTACTGTCTGTAACTCAGGTATCATTTTTAATTAAATTCTATGTAGTTTCTGAAAATTTACAAATTCTTTCTCAATATTTATGAAAAGCCAGTGCTCTCATGAACTTAATCTTTCAAGGGAGATTTTAGTACTTTTGTGTACTACAGATACATAAAAATACAACCAGAACAAACCACGAAGGAACAGAAGGTGGAATAAAGCTTTCCAAACCAGTCTATACATGAAAAATTGATGGAAAGGTGGTGGTTCAATTCACTTTTTCTTTTAGGATTTGCTCACGGCCCTGAAATCTGGTACTCAGGCTCTGACTGGCAGGTCTGGTGTTTGTAAGATGCAGCAAGAGACTTGGAAATTAGCAAAGATATAGAAGATAAATGGGAATTCAACTGGGTCAAAAAAAGGGCAGGAAGGAGGAGGCAAGTCACAAGTCTTGCAGAACTGGTTCTTAGATGGTGAAATAAAGAGGGAAAAAGAGATGAGAAGGGAAAACCGCATAAACTATTATGTCCTGGTGGATAATAACAGTCATCTTCATTTGTTCCCATTTGTTTTTTCACCTTTACAAGGCCTCTCAAGGTTTTCTCTTCTTTTTCTTTTCACATGCTTTCTTTCCTTGGCTTGGCTGCACTGTAGTTTTTCTCTTCATAAGTGAACACAGTACAAGAATATAAAGAAGTGTGTTTTGCTTTGTGGTCATCAGTCTCTTTGCATTCAATCCCCAAAAACATCTAGCTGTCTCCCTTTCTGTCTTTTCCCTGTCTTCTACACAAGTTACTTTTATATTTCTTTGTACATTATTGTCTAGACAATTTTTCATGGTCAATAGTTCACGTCTAACTTTATTGTCATACTCTGCAGTGGGGTTAACCTAAACCTTGTTCTCTGCCCTTGACCCAGACACACCAACTCAGCTTTTGCTTCCTCAATTTGTTACTTCTCCTTCTATTTCAAAATATTGTGACAAAATTTTCCACATGCCAGACCTAGTTGTTTGTCATTCTTTAACTTTCCCTTTCTTACTCAGCTTTAAAGTCCAACTTTGAACCATAGAATCATAGAACATAGAATAATTTTGGTTGGAAGGGACCTTCAATGGTCATCTAGTCCAACCCCCTTGCAATAAGCAGGGACATTTTCAGCTAGATCAGGTTGCTTAGAGCCCCATCCAACCTGACCTTGAATGTTTCCAGAGTTAGGGCATCTACCACCTCTCTGGGCAACCTGGCCATTGTTTCACCACCCTCATCACAAAAAACTCTCTTATACCTAGTCTAAATATTCCCTCTTTCAGTTTAAAGCCATTACCCCTTGTCCTATCGCTACAGTCCCTACTAAAAAGTCTGTCCCTATCTTTCTTATCAGCCCCCTTTAAGTACTGAAATGAGGTCTCTCCGAAGCCTTTTCTTCTCCAAGTTGAATAACCCCAACTCTCTCAGCCTGTCCTCATAGCAGAGGTATTCTAACCCTCTGATTGTTTATGTGGCAAGCGAAGCAAGTGCTTGGGTTAGCAACCATGAATAAATGACAGAATTTTAAGGAGAAAGTGGAACAGAATGAATGACATTTTAACAATTGTGATTGTGGGAAATGAAATCTGAAAACAAAACCAAAATAGTAATTAAAAATAGATAAAACATGCAGTGTCACATCCCAAAGAGTGTAGAGGACTTTCTGCTGCATTGAAATTAGAGCAGAACTAGACACTCTTTACAACATTTAGCTTAAACACAGTTCTAGAGACTAACATAAAGCACCTGAGTGCCTTTTTCCAACAACAGATAAAGAAATGTCTGTAGGGCTGTAGTTCAGGACACCTGGTTCAGATGCCTGGCATCAGCTAGAGTGGCTGGAAAGAACACACAAAAGTCACAAAAAAGTTACTGGAGCACACAGGGTTCTACCACCAACAACGTTTGCACGCTTCAGGTTGGAGAAAGCTAACAGATTGCCTTTTTACACCAACTATCTTCCAGAGATCACTTTCCTCTGTTTCAAATGAAACTAGCAGAAGGCAAGAACAAAGCACACAAAAGGAAATTCATTACGCAGCCTGCAGCTCAGCTGAGAGGCTCCTTACTGAAGGATGCTGTGCATGGTTAAGTCTTTAACATTGGTTTGCAGGAAGATGGGACACATTCATAGATTACTGAACACATCAAAAACATGTCTGGCTTAGAGAGTTCTGAAGCTACAGATGGTTAGAGGCTGGGAAAGAAGCTGGAGGAAATATGATATGTTTGCCCTGTTTTTATGGCTCTTCCCTGGGCATCTGCTTTTCGACAGCTGTCAGAGACAGCATGCTGAGATAGATGGTGAGATTCAGTAAAATCTCTCTTATGTTCTTATGATCTTAGTGGAACTCAGACAGAATAATCTGACTGTGAATTAGCTGAGCCTTGTTTGTACCTCTGAACTGTGGAAGGATGGAATAGCACTCAAGGGGTACTTTAGACTTCTCTAATGTAGACATCTACATCTGCTCTTGAAGGAAACAGACACATTCAGGCTTGATTCATTTGACCTACTTGAATGCTCTACTTTTGGTGAGATCAGTTACAGCCTCGAGATACCTATTCCTCTCCATTGACCACAAAAGGAGCCCAGGGTGAGTAGCTCAGAGGTAGACCTTTACATTTCAGACAGCAACGTTACATTAGATTAACTCTGGAGTATCTTTCAAATTATTTTGAGGCATTTGAGTCATATTTTGAGAGAAAGAAAAATAACTACAAAATAAATGAATCACTGATTCCCCCACCCCCCCACCCCCCCCGCCCCCAATTCCAAAGAGCTGTGATTCAACCCACAGATGAGACATGCTACAAAATGAAGCAACACTTGCATTTAGCAGTCATGTAGACAGCAGGTCTAAATGCACATCAATTTTACAGTGTAATGACTTTTTCCACTATGGCCAACATTATGATAGAAACAGAAAGTAGACACAACGTTAGACTAACACGTTCTACAATGGTCTAACTCCAAGAGTTACAATGGGGATAATTTGGTGGACAAGAAGCTCAACGTCAGCAGGCAATGCACACTTGCAGCCCAGAAAGCCAACCGCATCCTGGGCTGCATCAAAAGCAGCATGGCCAGCAGGGCGAGGGAGGTGATTCTCCCCCTCTACTCTGCTCTCATGTGACACCACCTGGAGTACTGCATCCAGCTCTGGAGTCCTCAACACAAGAAGGACATGGACCTGTTGGAAGGGGTCCATCAGAGGGCCATAAAGATGATCAGAGGGCTGGAGCACCTCTACTATGAGGACAGGCTGAGGGAGTTGGTGTTGTTCAGCCTGGAGAAGAGAAGGCTCCGGAGAGACTTTTTAGCGTCCTTTCAGTACCTCATATGATAACATCATATGTTCATCTGGCAACTTTTCCCAACTATGCTTAAGATATCAAATTTCACCTTATTGCACTTACCTTAAAACACTGTAGTTCAACTAGGATAGCTCCAATGAAGGTTTGCCACAGATCTTTTTAATAGCAATTATTAATCTTTGTAGACATAATGTGAGTATCGTGATACCTCACGTCTAGGATCACTATGCTTTCTCATCCTATCCCCACCTCCTGGTTTTTATATTCAGTTTCTCTTGCAGACAATCTTACCACACATTAGCTGACTGGTGGTGACTAGACATCTTCACAACCTGATCCAAAGTCAAATGAGAAACTGAACAGCTAGAAAGGCAATACTTCACTAGATGGAACTTATAAACCTTGAATATGTAAAGTGGAGAATTCAAATACCTTTCCCCACCATAATGGAGGACATTTTCAGAAAGTGTCTCTGCTGTAGCTGTAGGAGGAGATTTTAGAATAGAATAGAATAGAATAGAATAGAATAGAATAGAATAGAATAGAATAGAATAGAATAGAATAGAATAATTTTCAGTTGGAAGGGACCTACAATGACCAACTAGTCCAACTGACTGACCAATTCAGGGCTGACCAAAAGTTAAAGTCTGTTAAGGGCATTGTCCAAAGGCCTCTTAAATGCTGACAGGCTTGAGGCATTGACCACCTGTCTAGGAAGCCTGTTCCAGTGTTTGACCACCCTCTCAGTAAAGAAATGCTTCCTAATTTCCAGTCTGAACCTCCCCTGGAGCAGCTGTGAAACATTCCCATCCCTCCTATCAACTGGATCCCACAAGGAAGAGATCAGCCCCTCCCTCTCCAATTCCCCCCCTCAGGAAGCTGCAGAGAGCAATGAGGTCACCCCTCAGCCTCTTTTTCTCCAAAGTAGGCAAGCCCAAACTCCTTAGCCACTCCTCGTAGGACACGCCTTCCAGCCCTTTCACCAGCTTTGTTACCCTCCTCTGGACACATTCAAGGAACTTCACATTTTTCTTAAATTTTGGTGCCCAGAACTGCATATAGTACTCAAGATGAGGTCACACCAACGCTGAACACAGTGGGATAATCCCCTTCTTTGACCAGCTGGTTATACTGTGTGGTTTGCCCCCTTGGCTGCCAGGGCACACTGCTCCTATTGAGCTGCTGTCAACCAGCACCCCCAGATCCCTTTCTGCAGAGCTGCTCTCCAGCCACTCCTCTCCCAATTTGCACCCAGTTGCCCCATCCTAGGTGCAGAATCCAACATTTGGACTTGTTAAATTTCATTCCATTAATCATTGTTCATTTTATCAATGATAGATAAAGTCCAGCTATAGAAATAGGTATGGGACATCTTGCTCCATGTGCATTCACAATGTAAAATCCAGAAGTCATAACATTTTAAAACATGGCCTTGATTTCAACTTGACTGGAACATTCCTGCTTTTTAAAAAAATTGGAAGTCTGATCCTTCATTAGAAGAATCCACTCCTCTATCTTGGAGTTTTAGACCAAGTTGTTACCAAGTTGAAGAAATCAACTTTCTATGAATCTTTTTTCAGGAAAAAACCACTTTTCATTTGTCATATTGATGAAAAAAATCATATATCATTTGAATTTAGAAACAACCGATTTACACAAACTGTAGAAGTCATGTCTTAGACTCAAAAATAACAACTGAATTTTTGTTACAGACAGGTAAGGAGGGAAAAAGAAAAGAAGTAAAGAGGGAAACAGTGCTGCTTCAAGATACTTTTTTTTTTTCCAAAACATAACTGACGTTCTTAACTATGGGATTCATAAGGAACTGTAGTAATGATTAAGGCATTTCGCCATAAACCCATGGTACAGAATGAATGCTCACTCCAGATTCATGCCAAAGGCAAGTTGACCCAGCTGTCATATAATCATCCAGGCTGAAATTTGGGGAGCCGAGGTAACTAATCCTGATGCTGGCCATACTGCTGCCTTTGGCTACAGAAACTAGAGTGTCCTGGCGATACTAGTCATGCAAGCTTGCATGGGTCACTGTCCCTTTTTGATAAAGGATTGTGTGGGAATGATTTTACCCAAACATCTGGGATTCAAACGCACACCAAGAATATTGTCAGCGGTTTGTCATTAGGGGTACAACTTTGGTATACGTGTGTGAATCCATAACCTTTTCCCATGGAATATTGGCAGGGAGTTTAATATTTTCCCCTTAAAACACTAAATATGGATCAAATTTTTATAATCTCTGGATATGTGCCTATAAAAGAGGGAAAGGGTGTTCTTTTTATTTTATTTGAATTTCAAATAGTTGAATCCTTACAGATATACTAAAGAGTCACAGCATCTATTCTCTGACTTTGAGATCACTAGGGAGTCTGGCCACATCCTTTTAAAATACAACAAAAAAAAATAAAAATAAAAAAATAAAATACAACAACTAAACTACCTGCTGAAAATGATCTCTACCCATGCTGACTCTTGACCATGCCTAGGAATTATTTCAGAGACTGCTAGCTGGATAAGGCCAAAATGATTCATTAATAATTAAACAGTACAGATGACCAAGTTCCAGTGTTTAGGAACAAACCCTGGCTATGCTTAATACGTTGGTATGGGTGCCAAATAAAATCCAACTGGGCCAAATAAAATAGTTTTGAAGGCATAAGGAAAAAAGCAAGTATTATCTTTGTTCTTGTTTATACAGAAACTAAATGCAGTCTTCTCACACCCAAGGTATTTTCTCAATTACTGTCTCCTAGCATGAAGGCCTGTAGGAATTAAGTTGAAAAAGGTCATACATCACTACACTGAAATTTCCTCACCACCTTGAGAAGCAAAACACAGTGATCTGTGAATTATTAATCCACAGCTGAAAACCATCCATAAGGGAACTCAGCACAGGGACAATTAGTACCAACAAAATTACCATTTCCAGCTGTATCTGGGAGCCCATCACCCTATTCCCAGGCACTCTTTATAGGTATAAGAGAAGCTGAAGGCAGATGCAATCCATCTCGAGAAAGAGCACAGAAACTAATATAGGAAGTAACATATTTGTCCACTATTCTTGCCTTTCCTATATATAACAATAAACATGTTTGAGTTGTTTGTGGAATAGCTATGGTTCTTGATAATATTTTTTTATGAAAAGCCATTGTATTGTAGTATGAATGCTTTCCACCCTTGGTTCACAAATTACTGGTTCCGGTAATATTACTATTTACCACTCCCATGGCAACAGCAGAGATTGGCCTTACTAAGGTAACAACTCAAGGTAAGAACTTCTTTACAGACGTAAAGTTAGTTATAGCCCCTTCTATCAAAGGTTCTGCAGTCAAGTGTATTATAAGATTTTTCCCTTGGTATATGGAACTCTTGATATGTAGAGCTCTGCTCCTTCGTAATGCCTTGCTGTCTTTATGTATCTTAAGATAAGAATTTCAGGTGACCTGACACGGCTTTGATGCTAAGCATAGGAGAAGGAGAAGGAGAAAGGGAAAGGAGCTTTATCTGTTTGGTTTTTATTGGTCATGTGAGAAGGGTTTCAGATGAATTTAGGTACCTCAGGGATATATATCCTGTGTATGCCAAGCTTCTAGCCTTCCTCTGCTCTTTGTGGAGAGGGCTAGGCAAGTCCAGAACGTGAACCATACCACTTTTTCCAGATACCTCTATTAGGAAGGACCAAATCAGCTCTTGGAGGTGTCTAGCACTCTCTATTGGCTCTTTGTATAGTTATAAAGTTAATCTAACTAATTTCCTTAGGTTAGAGCTCAAAATCCTTTGTAGAGCACAAAGTGGTATTTAAGACACCTTATGGGGGATAAGACATCTGTTTGGGGCTAGCAGATATGACACGACTTAATTGTACAGTAACCTTTCTGGACTGGCAGTTGAAAATCAAATGGGCAAAGACCTAGTGTAGATTCAGTGCACTCAGAGGTGGGTGAAATTATTCCCACTCCTACACTTACATGTAATAAATTTCACCCTTGGTTTCTAACCTATGTGTTCTGACAGCAGTTGCAGGAAGCCTGAACCACCCCGCTGTTTTCAGCACCTAACTTACTAAAATCTACACAACATAAATTGGACATAGATAGAAGGTTGTCTCCAAATAACACTTCATCACCCTGCATGTTAATTCCTCCTCTGAAAAATGAAAATAATTGCTTCTCTTGTCTCTTTTGATTGTGAAGTCTTTGGGGTGGTGAAGGGTTTTTTTTCTGTATGTCTATGTACAGAAGTGCACACAGTAGACACCTGATTTCACCTGGGACCTTGTAGCGCTGCTGAGCAATGTGCATTTAAAATAAAAAATGTCATGGATTCCTTAAATTCTGCAAGACTCTGTGGATTCCATACTGTACTGAAATTTCCCAGTCCAAAATTTTCAGACGTGTTAAAAATATCAGTGTCTGGGAGATATGGCTTTTTTTTTTTTTTTTTTTTTAACCTCTCCCCTGTAGAACTATGGTCACTTGAGACATTGTGATTTGGCAGCTCCAAAAAAACATGAGGCTATCTTGCTTGCCATGCTGTTGTACTTGATACGGACTGCCAGGCAATCTTTACATTAGAAAAAAAAAAAAAATCTTAAAGAAATGAGCAGAGAAACTCATAATACTCTGGAAGAAAAAGTATGATCCATCACCTGAGCCATGCCATTTAAGAAGCCTCATGCATTAAACATAATGGAAGGGAGTAGTACAGCTCCAGTTCAATATGTGACTTGCGAGCTATCACAGGGCTTCTGACTCAGTATTACTAAGAAATGTTCACTGACTGTCACTGCAAAGGTATGCGAGGGAGATTCTCTAAGGACCAATTAATGGGAATGGAAGAAAATTCTGGTAGATTGGTTGCCAGTGGGAGGAAAGTGAGTGGAGAATGGTGAAGAATAATGCATGTTTGCAATTTACTTATTAGCCCTATGAAAAAAAAAAAAAAGCAACACATGCCAAACGAAATAACAAAAGATCTTAGCAGCATTTGTAAATACCGTTTTAATTATTTAAGCCGAATGTGAATAGGAAGACTTTTTTTTCTATTTTTTTTTTTTAAAGGGACACTGTTGTTAATCAACAGCCCTATTTTATGTCATAAAACCACAGTGTTCTGCCACAGAGGAAGCTCACTGCTGCAGTTTCTTATAGCTTGTATCCTTTAATCACAGCTGAAATAATGGCATCTTAACTCTGGCAAGCTCATGTAGAGATTTATTATTTTCCTGTTTTCCTTTCTGTTCGTTCGTTTGTTTGTTTTTCCACTTCTGTATCAATTTCTTTTATCTGAGGATGTCCAACCACAACACAAAGGCTCATTAATTAGCTCTCACAGTACCCCATGCAAAGTAGGACTCTGAGGATAAAATTCACCCAGTGCTGCACTGTTGTAGTTCAGTTTGAAGGCAAAGTATTTTGTGATTAATTCTTGCACAAATTTGGTTGGTGTTGTCTATTTTCATTCCTGTTGCCATTTACGGGGTTGGTGTTGCACCTCTTACAGGCTCATAACCAATTTACTCTAAAATTTTGGCTGATGCGCTCTTCGTAATGGAAAAAGAGCTTTGTCTTTCAAGCTTCTGTATTTCCAGGAAATAATGTAGCTAGCCTAATTCTGATTAAGGAAGGGAAATTGTCATTAAAAAAAACCTTGCTTTTGAGAAAGGCAACCCAAAGTCATATTCTTCTTCCAGCTACACCCGTGCAAACCATTTTGTTCTCATTAGAGCTTAGGTCTTAATACAGTCAAGTACATAAGCTTGATCTTAACTATGATAATCTCATTTTTCAAGTCCAGAAGAATTCTTCTTGTCATTTTACCAGGTGAATAGGATTGAAGATTAAGAATTTTAATGAATTACTACTCTACTGTGGCCAATAGTCTAACAGGAGAATTAAGCACAAGGCTTATTTTGAATTTTGGTATGTAAATCTGGTCTGCCTTAGAAATGTTCCATTGTCACTATGGCTGGTTTCACTCCACTCCCAGTCGCAATCACAGGCAGAGTAGAAAGTGAGATGGTTTTGGCATCCGTTCCCTTAGGACGTTGCTTACTTTACTTATGCCTGCAGCCTGCCGTGGTAGTGGGAAGGAAAAAGAATGGATCTGCTGCAGTTTCCACCAGCTAGGGAGTGACCCAGGAGATTGTTGTGGAGATTTTTGTCAATATAAACTTCCTTTGCGTTAACAGGAGAGATCTGAAACTGGTGACTTACTGAAGTAAGGGATGAGGATGAATTCAGCTAAGAATTGCCACTTCCTTTAGTCTTCAGAGAACAGTTTTGTTGGCATGCTAATAGATGGTGCAGTGTCTCATGTTGCTTGGAATACCATACAAAACATTATATAAAATCAGTCTTTCTTACTTAACTGGCAAAGAGTGTAGTATGAGGATATGTGTGCATATAGACGTGTACGTCATTTT
The DNA here is from genome assembly GCF_964199755.1 of Larus michahellis. Lineage (NCBI taxonomy): Eukaryota > Metazoa > Chordata > Aves > Charadriiformes > Laridae > Larus > Larus michahellis. Next base: position 126,883,963 of record NC_133898.1, read on the forward strand.
TCTCCACTTGGGAATTACAGTCAAAAAACACAATTACAAAACAAGACTCATCAGGGAAAAGAGATGTCCCTCAAATATTCACAAATGATGTAAATTCTGGTCTTGCTCTCAGAAACTTTTTCCTTACACTGAAGCCCTTACAGCAAAAAAAAAACATGATTAGCAGTAAATTGAATGTAGAATTAAACCGGATTCAGTTCTGATCTAAGTAGTTACTAAAATTCAAATTTAACTAGAAAGAATTAATTTTAACAAAAAAAATGAAAGATTTTGGTAAAAATGATAGGTATTTATAGATATAGATATAGATATAGATATTTATATTCCTATTTATTTTCTTATAAATACAACATTTCTGTGGATGTGAGTTCTACGATTAGGAGTTCCAAAGTGGACAAAATTGGTTGCTACAGCCCCTGTTAGTGAAAAGTGAAACAGTCTGTTTGATTCTCAGGTCATAGTTCCAAAAAAAAAAGGATCAAAATAAGAATGAGATCTTATCTGGTAAGAGGCATATATAAGCCTGGAGGCCACCATAGTATGATTGACATCAAAACCTAATATTTTAGGTCTTCCATTTTTCCCTTCCTAAATTATGAACATTTTTCCAAGTGAGTTTTTTTTTTCCCTGGTTTCAAAAGGTCAAGATTTTCAGTTTAAAGTAAGAGACAGAAAAAAAGACTAGAACTGCTAAGTGGTTGCACCAGATGCTACAGACAAACTATTTCAAGAAAAAGTTTTTCTGTACTACATTCCTGGGACGGGTTTCCAAGGATATCAGCAGTAACGATGGACCTGTATCCTAAATGGTGACCTCAGTGAGTTGCACTGAATTGAGACAATTCATTTATGAGGTCAGGTCTGATGACCAGCAAAGGACCCAAGGTTGGAAAATGATATAATGACAGTAAGGATGGGAATGTCCATACAGAAGATAAAATCGAGTCCTGGTTTTATAAATCCTACTGCTTCTATTTAACCACAGCATCATTTGCTTTCTGGAAGAGCAAAGGCTGTTCAACTGTGTTAACACTGTAAACCCAAAACAAGGCAGAAGTGAGTCAGGACTGCTATAAAATACCCCTGAGTCATTTAATTTATTGAGTAGTATTACAAATGAGAGAAACAATCAGTTCAGGCAACTCTTTCTAAAGGTTTTTGGATGATTTATAAAAAAACATAATTACTAGCACAGCAATCTCCCCACATCAATGAATCAAAGCCAAAAACTTGAGAAGAATTTCTCTTGAAATAGAATATTAAATCACTCCACTGAAATGGTGCCATAATCTGTTTGTTTGGTAAATGAAAAGCACTTGGCAGTCATCTGCAACAAGAAGGAACATGAAGTACCAACAAGCATTGAAAAGAACAATTAAGAGCAGACGAAGTGGGGGAAAGTTTTGTATTTGCAGCTTCCAAAATATAAAATTGCCAAATTAGGATGGGATTCACCCTATTTTAACAGAGCCATTTGAAAGTCAGATGTTTTGTTTCATCTAGACCAGCATGTGGGATGCCTCTAGAGCTATTGGAGAGACAGGCGTCTTCAAGGGCAAATCCACCCAAGCCTAAACAGATGCCTAAGGTAGATGAGAAGCAGAAAACATCCATTCATTCACAATGGTGTAAAACTCAAAGGCATTATGGATCAGACAAGGTGGAGGCATTTCTAGTTCCTTTAACCACCAAAAATATCTTCCAGAAAATTACTGAAAAGGATTCAGCCAAGGAGGAAACTAGTAGTCAAGAATGTGGCCCTGATGGTGTCCAAGATAACTCCTGTTGGTCACTTGCAGCTAAACTCAGCTGACTGATAATAAAATACAAAACATTCTGCTTTCTGGCACAAAACATGTCAAGCCTCACTGAAGATCCAGGCTGTGGAAATCTGACCAAGCAAATTATTTCCTTTGGGGTATTCACTTGAGGGCTGAGGATCTGAAGAAATGATGAAGGGTTATGAGTCATATATCAATATTCATTGAAACAGATGATCATTATAAGTTTTTCTGGGGGCATCCAAATGCTATAGAAGACCTGTCCATGGGCTTCAGATGAGCCACTGCATATATAAAACCTCTGAAGATTTATGATCACTAAAAGACCAACTACTCCAACAAGGTAGAGGAATTGGACAAGCAAGAAAAAGACACCATAGATTAATCATTTTCCCTATTATTTATGGCCACTTTTCTCTCAGAAACATCAATATCTTCCTAAACCATAGAAGATGCGCCCTCATCATGGGCAGTCAGACACTTGGCCTTTTTTTAGAGCATTTTATATACATACACGTGTGGATACACACACAAAAAAAATCCAGAAACTCATGTTTTCCCACATCTCCAAAAATCTCCTCCACCCATACTTTCATTTGAACCTTTAGCCATGCAATGAATAAGATCCAAAGGTATGATGCTTGTATTCAGAACAAAAGAGCAGGAAAGGTAGGGTTAGTTTTCTTTCCAAGATAACACCAGTATGGAATACAACACAACAGTGACTGCGTCTTGTTTCATTTCTTAACTCCGAAGAATTAAATCCAACTGACTGCTTCAGTTATTCTTGCCTGACATCCAGATGTCAGGTACATGGATTGTCTGTACCTGGAGATACCATACAGTCTTCTGTCCTGTCATACCCCAGATACACAAGATACCTGATCATGGCAAAGCATGTTCCTGTCTCAAAGTCTCTTCTTCGCTGCAAGCACTTGTCCTTTCTTATTCCTCTTGGGGAAAGTAAATTTCTTTACTTTATTATAGATGCAACATGACCTAGAGATACACTCAGCCTTTGTGGGCATACTGAAAAGCTCTACCAAGTTGGTGAGACAGGACTGCCAGAATCTGATATCCAAAAAAAAAAGCTCATTTAACAGAGAGCAAGCAATGCAATGAGACTGGTTGTTGCATTCCAAAAATAAGATCTGAGGGTGTCTTGAAAGACAGAGAAGAAAGAGAGGAGAGAAGACAGGGAGGAGAAGTTTGGGATGTGAAATCAGTGTCCATACGAGAAGAGGTCAGACATGGCACCTCCGAAATAAACTCCTGCTGCTTTTTGACAGGTTTGTGAAAGGAAGAAAAGGTTGCTCACCTGCAAGTTGTTCATATGAGGGAACTAAAATAAAACCAGATGTTGTAAAATTCTTCGCTGAAGTATGAGTGGATGGATGGAATGAGATGATGATGTTATGCATACACCATAGGAATCTGGTATAGGTGAGAGTGTGTTAAGTATTATGAATATTGTACAAGTGTTATCACAGCCATCCTATGCATGCTGGATGTCACCTGTAAACTGATGGAGGAAATAAAGCCTATGGACACAAGGGAGAAACAGACAGACACCATAGGAAAACTCACCTTTAAGATGATGAACTGAAATGTGGGTTTGTTTTTTTTTTTTTTCAGAAAACAGACAACAAAAATTTCTAGATTAAATTCTGAGCAGGTATGCAAGAAGTCATTTAGGAAATTGAGGAGTTTTACACATCTAAATCTGACAGTTAATGGATTTAAACTGGTAATAAATCCTCCAAATATTCCAGGATGAGGAAAGGGAATGGTAGGCAGCATGAACTGGAGAAAGAAATTAAACTACCTAGACATCTACTAGGCAGACATATGTGAAATATGAGTATGAACACCAGTGTACATTGACATGAATTTCAGATGTGTTATGATGCTTTAAACTGGAGCAAGGATATTTAAAGCCAGATATGAGGTGTTGGTTTCAAAGCTAATAGGATTTCATAATCTTTGAGTCTAAAAATGTCAAAGGGATTTTGACCTCTATATGCCTTTTAGATCACTCCAAAACTTTAAACTTGTGGCTCTTCATATAGTGGACAGATTGTGATCCAGATCAGATCTGCTTTGTTTTCAGATTATGAATCCTTGTTAATGAAATATGACCTGAGGCTTAATGAGGGCTTAAAACTCAAAATCCAGTGACCGTCCTACTATTAAGGTAAAGGAAACCTCCAGTGTCAGACAGTATATCTCCTAAAACTATAAACATGGTTACCATTAAATAGCAAATTAAATCAGTATTGTTGGGATTTAATCTGCCTCATTTCAGCCCCCTAAACAAGAAAATGGATACAATATGCTCATTAGGTTCTCTACCATCAGTGGAAAGATGCAGAAATTCTAAAAGGTGATTCATCGTATCTTAAAATTGGTGCCCAAAGTGAACAGGGTAAAAAAACCTTCTGGGTGCATCTGTCTATTTCCATTTACTGGAATCTAGATGTCTATTTAAGGAAAATTAATATTAGATTACACACTTTTAATTGGCTTTTGTGTCGTGAGATGGAGCTTTATAATCGTAACGTTAAAGCTACCCATGTTATCTGATGGATAACTAACTGGTGTCTTTTTTATGTGGCTACCATATCATGCTCCTTGAACCTTTGTTAACAAGAAGAGGTAAATAATTTGATGGACAAAAAAATAAACCTTCTAGATATTTCTAGGTATTAATTTGACCGATCTCAGAATAAATCAGTTGTCAACAACATATGATAAATGTTATCACTATTCCCTCTATAATCCATGCCATCAGTGCTATTCAGATAGAGGTTTGTTCTAAGAAATCATCATCCTGTAAGCATATCCAAAATTTCCCAATAGTTTATTTAATAAATCATTTGACTGAGCTATTATCTTTCTAAATAAAAACAAAACAAAACAAAACTACTACTTCTACCTTCTTCTACCCTACCCCCAGCCAAAACTCTGGTTTTAGAACATATCTTTTTTTGTGCCTCCAAGAAGCATTAAGGATGAATCTCAGAATGGTGATGAGTACAGTACTAAATGCCAGGTCAAATCCTCAGCTGGAGTAAATTGGTGTAATTCTATTGAAGTTACCGGTGCTTTGCTGCCAGAATCCGATTCAAAGCCTTTGGGAGTCTTTTCATTGACTTCCCTGGGCTTTGGCACAGTTAAAGATCTGATCCTTCAAGAGAGAATTGACAGGATAAACAAGGCTGGCAGTTGTGGGAAATGTGGGAGGGTTTTCTTGCTATGGGAGCTGTGGTCAAATGTATGTCAGAAGAATTAGTCCCAGCTCAAAGGTGAGACTACTGCAGTACAAAAAAGTATGAAGGTGTGAATTTTAATGGTAGCAAATGAATCCTACTAGTAAGAACAAATGAACACAGAACACTTAGATAGGAAAATATAAGCTCTGTCTCCTCATTTTGTATGAACACATTCATTTTGCAATCCTCTGTAAATCCTATTGAAACAGAAATATGTTTACAATGTTACATATTCCATAAAACATGTTTGCTACTCAGCAATCTGCTTGCTTCTCTTAAAATGTATTTTTGTGACAAACAATCATTAAACCTCACAACCACCGTGTGCAGATAAATGAAACTAATGCAGATATTACCATTTGGTTGACACATTTGTTTTGACATTGTAAAAAAGTGTTACGGATTTTTTTTTTGTATAAAACTCATCCTTTTTTTTTTCTCAGAAACAATAATATGTTCCCGCAAATGCTGCAAAAGATCAAAAGCTGTTCAGATCATATTTACAGTACTAAAAGCACAATGAATGCCCCTGTAAATGACATGTAAATTACTGAACGATGATTCAACTTCAGTCGGCTTTGCAGATGAATTGAAGGACCTTAATTCCACTTTAGTTTAGAAATCTGATTATTCTACCGCTTGTAAGAAATCAGCTTTAATCCTCTTTTAAATGTCATTCAACAGGTTCTTTCTGCACAAAAGATGTAAATGAATTTTCCTTTACAATATCTTTTCAAATTCATTTTCTTTCCACAGGACATTCTTAGAAATAATTTAAATCTGGGCTATCAAACCAATAACTCTCATTTTCTATGTCTGTTCAAGAATAATAGTAAAGATGCACACCTTATCTTTGTGGCAACTTAACTCCATTGACCCGCTCTTTATACCTATGGATGGAAATAAGATCAGAATTCGGCTCCATGACAACATCTGCAGCTGTATATATATTCAAGAAAACAAAAGAATTATCTTCCTTCACAGTTAAATTTGCTCTGGAAAGATTTCAGACAAATGTATATCCCTAAATAAGTCATGTCCACATAAAGTTGAACACTTCAACATTCTTTCATTATGACTTTGTTTTAGTCCTTCAGTTTCCTGCATTCATGAAGTAATTCTATGCTACACCGAGATGCTTCTAAATTAAGGGCTGTCTTTTTGGCACCTAGCAGTACAGTAGATTCCTGTTCCCGATTAAAGATATCCTTATCACTGGCAAATGATAATGCTATTTTCTGTTCATGAAGAAAACTAAGTGCTAAAAATCACAGGCTGGCTGAGCCACATGTCCAGTGGGTGTAAAATCAACACATGTCCTTTGGAAGTTGTGCTCATTTACACCAATGACATATCTGGTACCCCAGGTTAGAAAGCTGTTATTTAAGAGAAGTGTCCTAGATGATCCACTTATGCAAATAAAATGCAACTCCACAGACCATGTGGCATTTAAGCACTTGTTCATCCTATTTCTCATCAGAGCTTTTGCTCTCTTAGTGGCTGAAAGAGAACAGCCCTGGGTTAGGACTTCAAACAATGCAAAATTGCAAATGAGAGGAAATTCACTCCTGGTTCACATGAGTTCACTCCTCATTCACATTAGTTCAGTCCTCATACACATGAGGAAGCTTAATCGACACCTGAAATAGAATTATGCCACCAGAAATATGTAGGTAAAAGCAGGAGCAGTGTACTGTAAAAGAAATACCAGATGACTAGGAATTCAGACCAGGGAGAACAGATATGGGACCAAAGCCAGGGAACTGGCATGGGTGACAAGGACTTCTAATTTCAAGCCCTATTGGGTGGAGGAAGGAAAAGGAAATATCTTTTTCCACAGCATAAGAATATTGCTTTTCTAGTAGCCAATTCAAGAGCCTGGCTGGAATTTTAATAACCATACCTACAGTGGCAGTGTTTCATTTAGCAGTGTAGACCAGCCAACAAAGTCTAAAGCTTTCATTGGACTCCTCATTTCACCTTTTCAAACCATCCAGTGTCTTTGTTTGCCAATCACAGTAGCAGACTCATGCTCTTTATACGGACCTACAGGCAGGCCCAACACAGCAAAGTCTCTCAGAATAAGTTAAAGTGGAGCAAGTCCTTAAGCAAGTCATGACGATTCAAGGTTTCATCCTGTATGTTGCACTTTTTTTTTTTCCCAAAAAAGTTGCAAAAATTTTACTTCTTGTATTTTGAGTGGCCTCACGCTCAAATCAAGGTTCTCTTTCTCTCAAGTAACATACAGTCACACAGCAAGACTCAGCCTTCCCCCTGAGGAGCTAACATTGCAAAGAGATAAGATGTAAAAACAAAGGAAAAAATGGATATATCACACATGCAAAACATAAGGAATGTAGTAGTAACTTTGTGTGTGATTTGTCCAAGGTGACACAGGAAGTCAGTAGCAGAGGCAAGGAGTGATCTTCCACATTTACCAAAACCTTTACCAACCTCCACCATGACCAATGCACTGTCCTCTAATCACATGCTCTGCCTACTATGTCACATATTGCAGCACACATCGCAGTGATTTGGAAAATTCTGCCCTTGGTCTGTCAAGCATAAACTTATGAATTGTTCCTATAACAGGGTTCTAAAGGCTTTGAAAGCATTAAAGAGTCTGTCTGCTAAGGATGTGTTAAGGTCACAATACCAGGAGCTGCTGCTGAAGGAGAGACATTTCTCTGCATGACTTTGACAACAAGCAGCATCCACCTATGCTGTGTAACAGGTGTAAAAGACTTGCACTGACATTTCTCTTCCTAAAGTCCAGGGGCACCACTTGAAAATATAATCTAGCAGAAGCTGATAAAATTCAGTGACATAAATCATTATTACTGTGACAATCTGGCCTGCAGGATAACAATAAATAATGCAAAGAAGATGCAAATGCATTATATTTTAGAAAGTGGTGACATAACCCCATTGAAAATACCTGCACCGACTTGAGAGTGAAAGGGAATTTCTTTCATGGCAGGAGATGTTTTCACGTTTAAAATTATTATGTATAAATATTATTAGCCAAGCCTATCTCTGGCCTGATGCTTTCAGTTTGATATGATGTGACCCGAATTTCTGCCCTAATGTAACTCTCTTATCTAGTCCTCATCCAAGCAGTCTCGTGGGCAGCTGCATTTATGCTTTGAATACAAGAAACCTTTCTCTGCTTTTGAGGGGGAAAAAAGTACAAGGCACAAAGCCTCAGAAAAAAAAAAATACCCTTTATGTCAAGGGCAGAGTGATATTCAGACACCCCCAAAAATTGAATTAGGCTGAGAGGTTTAGGAGGGATAAAACACCCTAAACCAGAGAGAGGGGTTCCACAGATAAATAAATAAATAATAGCAATAGACTATAAGAGGCAAAAAATGTCTTCTGAGTCACTGTGTAATGAAGTGTCCCTTATGCTTCTTACATCATTAAGAAAGGCATTCAGAAAGTCTTCTGGTCAGTTCCCAGCAATGCTCATCTTCCATAGTTTGCAAGAAGAATGATTGGGCAATCCTAGAATAGCATGTTCTCTTCTGAGTCTGAAACAACTAGGTGCTTAACTTGACAAGCCTTACCCAGGCCTCAACCCATACCTCACCACTGTAGAACAATGTATTGTTTAGCCCATCTGGATAAAATCTGAGATTAGATCTCAGGAGTGAAATTATATTCCAGTTTATTGGCAGATGTGTGTGCATTTTGGAGATGGGGAGTGTGCATGGTAGTTTTTCTTCTGTGTCTCTACACAAAGCCAGTGACACTGCATTTTTGTTATATTTTTTGACAGGACACTGTATGTTGCTATTTCTGGAGGTTGCCTGACTCGGGATGGTGGTAAAGAGGAACTAACATGACATCAGGTTGTGCCTTGTTGAAGTCACAGCAGAACTTCCAGTGAGACTACTCTTACTGGTGATAACTCTAGTGATACAATGAAAATGGTTGGCTATAGGTCATTCTGCTGTTCAGATGCTGCAAAGCAAACAAAGAACTTGATGATGGAACTTGTCTTGTCTTAATCCCTTCTTCCCTTTCTATGATAGATCCAGGGTTTCTTGCTTGGAAACAGTAAATATATACCACCCATTTTTTTCTTACGAAATTAACAGAAGTCTGTGGCAATGCACTCATTCACTTAAATGGGACCAGAATTTCACCCTTAGCTCATTTTTTCCACCCAAACAGCCTGAAATATGAACAAAATAACTTGATTTGAAAATCAAAGAATTTCACTGATATCTCATAACTTGAGGTCTTTTTGAATGGATATAGCTACAACAAGGCTGTAGAAGGAATGTCAGGACTAAGTGCAGAAGCCTCTACTTGAGGGAAGGTTTAAGCTGTAAAAATACGTTCTCTCTTATTAGTCACAAAAAGAGGTAAGCCTCACATGACAGTGTCCTCCTACACAGCAATTGCCCTCCCCATTGAGAAGTTCACAGTAAGGCATTTCTGTACCTGTCTCCATTGGATTTGCGGTCCTTGTTTCCTTTACTCAGTTGAGAGAACTTCTTTTGGACCCTGGCCAAAAATATTTTTAGCTACTACACCAAAGGGCCTGCACACCTGTCATGTAGGGAAACTGAGGCTAAAAATAGAGATGGCTTTAAACAAGGCCACCATCTCTTATGTCCCAAGACCTGTTTGATCTTATAAGTTAGCCTCCATCTCCTCGTGTGATCTACTAAGTTGCCCTCCAGCTCCTTATCCCTCCATCATCATCATCAGGAATAAGGAACAGGCTGGGGGAAGGAGTGCCATGCTTCAATTCATGATGTTTTGTTTTGTTTTGTTTTGTTTTGTTTTACTTTAAAAGTCCCTTTGATATTTTTATACCATCAGATAGCAGACAGCTCTCTTTTTTTCTTCTTTTTCCTTTTTTTTTTCTTTTTTTTTTTTTAACTTCTTCCCTCTGGACAAGTAGGATATTAATATTATCCCTGTAACAAGCAGCAGAAGGAATAAAACATCTAGGTAAATACTACAAGTGAGATTAAAACTCTCTAGCTTTCTGATGTAACCCTGTGACATAGCGTTTCTAGTGAATTAAACCAAATGTACAAGTATTTAACGACTAATCCTTTTAAGTATTTTAATGCCCCAATGAAGATTTCTTATAGGGAGAGGCAAAGCATATGTGGTTTCCGTTAGAGTCTGCCTGCAGGCAGAGGATTGAGCAGATTGGCTTTTTTTTTTTTTTTTTTTTTAAGCTCTCCCCCCACCACCACCTTTTTTAATTAATTAATATTTCCCTTCTTTTGTTGTTTTTGGCGGGCGGGCAGGCAGCCCGTAAGCGCGGGGGTGCTGAATGGACAGCTCCTGGCGGCGGGGCCGAGGGGGGACTCACCCCGCCGGCCCCCCGCAGCTGGGGGAGGGAAGGGGGGGAAGGGGGGTTGGGGGCGTGAGGGGAGCGTCCAAATCGCAGCCTGCTTCTTGCTACAAGAAAGAAGAGGGATACTAAACAGGCTTGCTGACTCCCTTGGGTTACTACAAACAACTAACCTAGCTCAGGGGGCTCTTTGAAGACGATAAAGAAAAGTAACTTTTTATTTTAGAAACCCATCCTGCAGGGCAGCAGGTATTAAGCTGATGATAACATTCCATGTATGTATCTAAATATATATATATATATAAAAGTACACACACATATATATTTATATAAATTCAACTAGATATAAGGAAGAAATTTTTTACAATGAGGGTGGTGAAACACTGGCCTAAGTTGCCCAGAGAGGTGGTAGGTGACCCATCTCTGGAAACATTCCAGGTCAGGTTGGATGGGGCTCTGAACAACCTGATCTAGTTGAAGATGTCCCTGCTCATGGCAGGGGAGTTGGACTTGCCTTTTACTGGTCCCCCTTCCAACACAAACCATTCCATGATTCTATGACATATAGCTTCTTTTTATGTTATAGAACTTCCTAGCCATAGGGAATAATATTTTCTCCTCCATTAACAGCCAGGCCAGTGTCATGCTCTGCAGGGAGAAAAATCAATGCCCATCACTATAAACAAAATTGATCTTCTGTTTAAGGTAATCTTTAAGGGTTGCAAATTTAGGGTCAGGGTTAAGGTTACATGGAAACTGAATGTTCATAGTTCCAGATGAGGGAAATATATCCCCTTCCTATGCAGTTTTGATACACAATAACTGAAACAGTAATTGCGGGGGGATATAAGTGTGGGTGCAAAGTCCACACTGTGCACTTGCATATATGCCGGCAGATAAGATGGTAACAATATCTCAGCACTTACCTTTGATGTCATGAGGAATTGCAAGTGTATAAGGAGTGTGTTCCTCTATTTCGAAATAGTAAACAAGAGGTCCAGTTGATGCAAATGGGAGGTGAATCAATAACATAGCTCTGTTGATTAGTCTAAAATTAAGAGATAGAATAGCTGTGCAAATCATTGCAAAATCTCTCTCTTTCTCTATTGTATATACATATAAGTGCATGATGCATCAGTATGATGTTTATATAGGTGATATACATTTATACAGATGAAGAGACAGGGTCTTTATTTGTTGTTGTCATAGATTTCTTTCATTAAAGAAATGCAAAAATATACCTGAACATTGTTAGGAATAGCAACATGGAGTCTTTTTATGATAAATAATATATTTATTTGACCATCCATTAACACGTCTCATGTCCCTTGCCCCTAAAACTTATGAAACAAAATTGTACCCTGGTCTTTACTAACCTGAATACCAGTTTCTATTTTCATCCTGAATGAATGTTGTTTACTGGTGCTAAATGCACTTCCTTGCATTTTTTTTTTTTAACTCAACACTCAGAAATAAAGTTAAGCATTTGTTTCAGCTAAGCACTTTGCTGAATGGGGTCAGTAAGCTATAGCCCATTGTCTTTAAACTACTGTAAACATTGTACTTCAATTGCAGTCATTTTATTGTACAATCAAAAATTGTTGATTGTCCATGTTTCATTCACTGGTCTGCAAATAATCATTTCAGAACAGCCAGATGATATGAATCGAGGGAAATTGCTGCTGAAAATCACACTTTAAGTCACAGTTTAGAAACTGATTAATTAGGCTATCCACAGTGCTGGTACATATATGTACAGCTATATAATGGTATTACTATATAGTACAGAAGAGAGAAAGGGAGGGAGGGAGGAGGGAAGGAAGGAAGGAAGGAAGGAAGGAAGGAAGGAAGGAAGGAAGGAAGGAAGGAAGGAAGGAAGGAAGGAAGGAAGGAAGGAAGGAAGGAAGGAAGGAAGGAAGGAAGGAAGGAAGGAAGGAAGGAAGGAAGGAAGGGAGGAAAAGAATTTTTTCTCATGGTTCTCAAAAATATAAATGTTTTCAGCTTTCAGACTATGAAACTAACATTTTAAATTATTGTTTAAAGACATTTTCTAGGGGAACATTAATACATTCTTATTTCCCCTTTTATTCTTCTAATATTTTAGGCACAATACAAATCCAAATACTTGTTTAAGACATTTTCCACAGCTCTTTGAATTCCAGGAAAAGAATTCCATTGACTTCAGATGATCTTTGGATCAGGTCCCTCATGCAAGAGAGTGCTAGTCTTTTACTGCCTGACCCCTCCACCTTCACTAGTGTGCTCAGGCCAATAGAGGTCAAAGAGACAACTGGTTTATACAGGGATTACTGACATGAGTCGGGGATGCAGAATGGAGCTCACAGTGAGCTCTATCAGCACATTGATTATCAATCCTCTACTAGCTATTGTAAGGTTGTGAATGATGTCTCCTCTATCAGAGATATCATTCCAGAATCAGATCCTGCAGACAAGATCTTACTTCCAGAAAGAAATAATAATTAAAAAAATAATTTAAAAAAAAAATCTCCTTCTGCCAAATGAATTTTAATGCCCAGTTTTAAAGTAATAGAAATCCCAAAATCTCTTGATTTTATGCATGAGCTATTATGATCAATTGGGAAATTAAAATATGTTTTTAAAGCATAAATACCTATTCCCTTGGTGGAATGTTATGTCTCTGAAGTAGCTGGCTCCAGTTTTGGGGATACATCTTATGCATTTTAATAGCAAACGCCTGAATACTGAACCAATAAAAAATATATAGTGGTTTCTTTGCACCTACCCAGGATTCTTGGGTCAATACAAGTCCCATTTTCAAATATGTTAACAAATATATGTGTTCAGTGAAAATTATATATTACTTAACCTAAATACAGATTTATTTGAGCTATTCAGAGCAATTCCAGGCTCTTGAGGAAAGAATGTCTTTAAAATATTAATACTATTACACCTAATTTTAAAGTGTTAAGGCTACAAATTAAGTGCAAGGGGTAAAAAAAAAAAATCCATGAAAATGTATATCCATGCAGACACGCAGGTGGGGAAGAAATGCCATCAATACATGACTCATGAGCTGAGGACAAAGATGTCAGCCTTACCTTTGAATTTACTCTTTTAAGTTTGTGACACAACCTTAATGCTATTTAAACATATAGCAGAGCACAGTGTTTAATTAGGTAAGGAAACTTGCTCACTATTACTGCCAGTGCATAAGTATATGAGCACAGTGGAGTACACTCAATAATCCAAAGAACCTGACACTGTATTATTTATTGGAATGTCTGCATTAATTATGGATGATTCTAATATAAGGTACATCTTTAATACATCACAGTCTACAGATGTTTTCATTCTCCACTACCAGAGAGAAGTTTAATGATAAGATTTTGCCTCATATATTGAAAGGCATCCAGAAAATAATGTGGATAATGTTATCTTAGCCAGTTCGTGATCAGGAGAATTTCTAAAGTCCTAGTTTAGCTGGTTACATGTGGAGAGATTGGTTTAAAATTGCCCTGTGGGCTAATACTATCAAGAGAAAAAAAACCTTTTAATTAGATGCATTACTTAACTGTAAGATTTCCAGTTTCATCGCCAGTGTTTTCTCCTGAACAGCAAAATATAAGGTTGTGATGACAGTTCCCACTGAACTTTGATGTCTTGATACAAAATCCTTGTTATGTATGGATTTTTCCTGTTGCCTTTGTTGAGTACGGATATTATGCTACAGCAATGAGCAGGAATATCCCATACAGCTTCCTAGAGTGCTTTCTGTAGAAGTGGGCCTCATAACTTTTCTTTGGTAGCAGTTTAAAAAAAAGTCAGTGAATGTGTCTTACAAATTTTGTTGAAATCAGGCTATATTAAGGAAAGTATGGACTCCACAGTTTACAGAGCCAAGTGGGAATCTCAGAGGATAGCTCTCCTAACTTTACTTTCTTCCACCATTCCATTCCTGTCCTGAGGAATATCCCTGTTGAAACCCATAAACTTTTCCACAAATTATTAGGTCTAGAAGGACTAGGTTCAAATCTCCATATCACAAGAAGTGCAGCAAGAATTCAAACCAGGACTCTGGTTAATTTTGAGGCTTTTCACCATCATGTGGTTATCTAGAACCAGGTTTCATTATGTTCTACCACTAAATTCATGAACATAATTTCATTAACAGAGATGGTTAAGTCCATGTTTCCTTTTAACAGTTTCTCAGGGTGGCATTAGTAGTGGAAATAACTTACAGCAGCAATATTGCTAGAGAAATCCTAGGTGAAGCAGTTAGAAAGTATGGTCAGAGCAAGAAAAGATGTGATGACAATTTGGAAAAAAAAATAAAAATGTCATAGAGAAAGATTCTTTAAGGGAGAATTTCTGGCTTCTTCATTGGTACTAACTTGAGGGCACAAAACACTGCTGAGATATCTGTGACCCCTTCTTTTCCCCAAATTTAAAAGCATTAATCACTTACAAGCACAGAAGTGTCTGACAAGCTACTGATGCGAAGGAAGGCAAGGCTCTGACACGGAAGAGTAATTAGAGTCTAGTTAGGCCTGTGATTATAACCAAACTTCCCCTTTCAGAACAGCAAAACATACAGAATATGAGAAAACTGACAAATCATTAGATAGGAGGAAAAAGAAAGAGATTATTAAAGGATTTTCCAAAATTATTGCGATTCTGTTGCCCACAGCAGTAAATACCTTCAGATAGCCACAGAATAAAGAAAGGATTTAAGGGTAAAAAAGGTGACCTACATGTGTGGGGTAGATCAGGTGAAGAGAGAAGAGGTCTGGGAGGATTACCTCATGAAGGGAAGTAAGTGTAAGATATGTGAGAGAAGCCAAGTTGAGGAATGTAGAACTGCAAAAAGGAGCCAGATAATGAAGTAATAGGACACTTTTCAAGTACGGAAGAGGTCAATGGAAATAAAAATAGTCTCTAAAAGATGGCAGCAGCAATTGACAGAAGCAGCTTTTGCTTTCAAGAGGAAGCTGGAAGGAGGGAGGGAGTTTTTTCATTGTCTTGGTGTTTGCAGAACTGGAGAAGGGACAGATGCCACAGACAGTTGTCATGTTACCCCCCAAGGGATGCAGTAGAGATGCTGAAAGAAATTAGGAACATGGCAGTAAAAGGCACTGGCAAAACCACAGTGTTGTGTGAATATTGGAAGGGGGGAAATCCCAACAGGGGAAGAGTGGAGGCAGTCTGTTTTTCTTGATGCAGGTGCCTAAAGGAGAGAGAAAAGGTGGGTAGACAGCTTGAAAACACAACAGTGGCGATGAAATTAATGCCTTAAAGCAGGAGTGTGTGGAAGACCAAGATACACCAGAGGCTATTGTCAAGGAGGACCAGGTGGAGAGGCCTCCATGGAGCAGGTACAGCCCTAGGAGCTGTGTAAGAAGGGGCTCTAGGCAGCTTCCCCAGTAGGATCTCCGCACCTCTACAAGCCAGAGCCAAGAGAATTTGTTTTCTTGGGGTCTAGCTAGAGAGCAGACAGATGGGATGAGGCACTCAACAGCTCAGGGAGCTATGAGGAAGCAATCAGGAGAGAGAGAAATGAGATGGCTGCAAGATCAGTTGAGTGGAGAGGATAAACATGAGGAGCAGCTCTGTGTAAGAAGTAAACCTGTGGTTGTGGGACAGGGAGCTTGAAAGAGAAAGTGGGTAAGTCACATCACCCACTCTTATCACAAGAAATAACAGGGCAGGGACAGAGATTGTGGGGCTCACAGCCCCATTTGACTAGCAATAGGCAGCAGCCAGCAGGGAAGAGAGAGACTAAGGAAGATGAGGACAAGGGAAGGTGAACCAGAAAAAGGAAGGGAAGAGGGTCTTTTATTGACAGGCAGTCGATAGATCACCCTTACCAAATGCCTGGAAAGTTGTGTTGCAATGCAGCAGCCACAAACTCTGCCCTCCT
Organism: Larus michahellis; assembly: GCF_964199755.1. Lineage (NCBI taxonomy): Eukaryota > Metazoa > Chordata > Aves > Charadriiformes > Laridae > Larus > Larus michahellis. The sequence goes on from NC_133898.1 coordinate 126,900,238, forward strand.
GATCCCTGCACAGACTAGTGTGAATGGCATTCACTCCAAATGACTATTGGTCTGGTTTTTTTGCAAGGCAATATTGATCAATATCAACATCTTTGGAGCCATCTCGCCTTTCCCTTTCGCATTTACTCTGAGTCATGCCAGGCACCTGGGTTGAAATACAGCTGCTCTTGGGTCTTCATGAAAGCCTCAGCAAGCAGGAAGTCTTGCTGCCATCAAAGAAATGACTGGAGACACTAGTTATCCCCTTTAATTTTCGACTAATATATTCACAGCATTTTAATTGCTTGCAAATGCATTTTCTCTGTCCCATTATGTTGCCTTTCGGCTGTTGTGGTGAGGCAGAATACAAATTTGCAAGGAAGAGGAAACATGGTGGTGGGCATTGGAGAGGTTAGCTATGTTCAGAGGGAAGAATGGGCAGTTTTTTGCAGGACATCTGAAGAAACCCCCTGCAAAACTCCCCACACTTATTGCCTGCAGCTACAGTCTGTGAACAGCAGTGTCAAATCTTCCTCTCTCCTTTTTTTTCCTTCTTGGAAGAGAAAAAGCAATATAATGTAACTTCTACCCTCAAAATAATGATTCTTAAAGGGAAACAAGAGGAAAAAAATACCAAAATTTCTCATTATGGTCTCTTTTGGTTTCCCCCTGAAAGTGTATAGGGTTTATTTATTTACCAGACAGGGGTTGTCTCTCTGTTTGGATGAGTGGAAAGATAGGTGCACGGACAGGTTTGCCTCAAAATGAAGGTGGGTTGTCTGTGTGTGTATGTGGGGGGGTGCCACCAGCTCCCTCCCTCCAACCCACAGGGATCTGGGCCTCTCCCAGGGTTTTCCCTGCATGCAAAGTTCAGGGAAGGGTGATGTTCACCACAGAGGGGGCCCATGTTCAAGTTCACCCCCTCTGCCAGGCAAGAGAGAGGAGTGCGATGGGACCAGGGGAGAAGGAGAAAAAGATTTGCCGAGGGGGATGAGACAAAGCATCAACAACAATAGATCTGCAAACAATGGGCAGGACCCAGTGATGCACAAAAGAGTCCCCGGGGCTGCTTTTGTTTTAAGTCAGCTGAGCGTCCCCAAAGCTCACAGCCCCCAAACCTCAGGAACTGCAGAGGACAAACGAGGTGGGAAAGAGTATTAAGCAAAAAGCCTTTGCTGGGTTCTGAAGGGGAACTTCTCTTTGGGTCCTTTGCAGAACAGGGCATCGCAGAGGATGGACCCTGCTCCAGGAATGTCCTGGCACCGCTTATTGCGGACACCTGTGATGGCTTGAACTTCTGTCTGGACTCTTTCAGACATGAGAAACTCCAGGAAAAGTTGTCAGAGGTTTAGGTCCAGCAAGGACCAAGTTTTGGTCACTCTCAGCAGAAGAGAAGGTTCTTAATTAGGAAATAAACAATTATTAGACAACCAACAAAATGCAGGAGCTAAGGCGGGAAGGAAAAATGAAAGGAAAATTTGTAATTTCAGGCTTTTAAATGCTGGGAAATGTTTGTAAGTCAAACACGAGGTGAGAGAGCTCTGTGAGTCCAGGGAGCTGCTCTCATACAGCAGCCAGATGTCAAGCCCAGACTCCGTCCCTGCAGCAGCACCAGCCGCTTTGCACAGTTCAGTGAACTACCAGGGAAACTGAGATGATCCCAGAGAGGGAGCTTTTATTTTCTTGGGTTTTTTCCCCCACACCCCTACCCCTTCCAGCAGCTCAGTCAGCCTTTTTTTCAGACCCCTTAAAAAAAAAAAAAAAAAAAAAAGACTCAAACCACCCTTTTTGTATCTTAGGAGCAGGAGCAAACTTTAAGCAGGGGATAAACAACGTGCCCAGCCACAATGAAACTCAACGCGAAGTCTGTCTGCTCTGACCATTATCTCATGGCGCTGCTCGGAAAACCAGAAAGCTCCCAATTAACTTTCCTGAAAGATTTTCTTTGGGAGCAATTAATAAGTGCTTTGCAGTTTGACTCGCGTTATTAATTGGATTGGGTGGAGTTAAAAGCGCAAATGGTCTATATGATTTTTTAGGGTCTGTAAGCGAAGCTAACAGATGGAACTGACCAGTAACGTGCATCTGGCAAGCCGGGTTTCTTATAAACTTTCCTCCAAACAAAACCATTTTGGTGGCTTTGTTGTTGTTTGAAGCGAAGTTGGGCTCCGAGCTGGCTGGTGGTGTGGTTGTGGGTTTGTCTGGGCTGCGTGTGCGTGGGGAGGGGGGTTGGAGGGGGGAATGGGGTCGGACCAGGGGGTGAGATCTCTAGCAAGACGGACCTCTTGCAGCGGGGTGATCTCCTGGCAGCTCGGGAAACGAGTTGGGAAAAAGCATCAGCCCATGCACCATGCGTGTCCTCCCCCGCAGCGCTCAGGTGCGGGGTGATAACTGCACCGCGGCACCCACAGGATTCAAAATAAAGGGATCTGCGCCCAAATCCTTTCTCCACCTCTCTCACACCCGTAGTTTTCTGGCAAAAAAAAAAAAAAAAATATGGCATAGACGGATAAAGTGTCCCGTGCAGGTGAGTTGGTGGGGAGCACTTCAGCCCTGTAGCACGGTAAATCACGGCAGCGTCTGAGCTGAGCTCCGCGCCCCCCTGCCCGGGTCGTGTCCCCTCGCCCTGTGTCCCCTGTTTATTCACTGCGCTGGGCTTGCCTTGGCGAGGTCGAAGAAAATATCTCCCCTCCAACAAAAACATAAAAACCCAGACAGGACTAATGCAACAGTGTAAATAGCCGGCTGGGGGAGGGTGGCGGTGACCTGGCTGTGTAGGAGGGGGTTTGCCTTCCTCCTCGAAGGGAAGGGACACTTCTTCCTCCGTCAGGAGGGTGTGCTCAAGGTCTCTTTAACGTTTATTTTTTTTCTTTAGGTCTAAGCCGTCCTGTCCAAGGCTGGTGCGGTTGCTCACACGGCGCTCGCCAGGCTCCAACTGGGAGTTGGAAAGGGCGAAGTTTGCCCATTTTTACGTTTTCTTTTATTCTGGCAACTACCAAAATCTTGAGGAGTCCAAAGAAAATCTGAACTTGGAAGAGTTCCTAGAATTTTCTCAAATATATACTGGGGAGAATATATGGGGAAAAATATTTTTATTTCACTAACAACGTTAGAACTGCAGGAAATCCAAATGAAGAGAAAGAAACAATTCCTCCTTTCCTTCCTTCCTTCCTTCCTTCCTTCCTTCCTTCCTTCCTTCCTTCCTTCCTTCCTTCCTTCCTTCCTTCCTTCCTTCCCCCCCACTTCCCTTCCCCGTTGGACGGCCGGGGCGGGGGCTCGGGGGGGGCCCAGCCGCGCTCCCCAGCAGCCGGCCGGGGAAGAGGCGGGGGTTGTTCACCGCTGACCCCTCTGCCCGCCCGGCCCATCGCCCTTTCCCGTTTCAGACAATGCATTTCAATTCCAGTCGTGTGTCTTTGTCCATTTGGAGGCAGAAAAGAGGGCTGAGTGACAGTTCCTGTCAGCCTGCATGAACAGATACCAATAAACCCTCCCAAAACCTGCACCTTCAAAAAAAAAAAAAAAAAAAAAGAAAAGAAAAAAAAATACAGAGGAAGGGGAGAGCGGCAGAGAGCCACATGCTTATTTGCCTGCGGCTTATTATTAAGACACCTTCGCAGTTTAAACGCTTAAAAGCAACCCAAATTAAATGGCAATTAAAAGCAAGTTACACCCTTTCCTATCTCCAGGCTTATCATTTGTGGAAACTAGCCATCAGCAGAGCCACCCCGCCGGGAAATGCCATTTGGGCTGGCATCTTCTCGGAGGGCGGGTGACTCCCCCACCACCACACACACACACACCTCCCGGCCCCCCCGAGCGCTCCCCGTGCCGAGCCCGCAGTCACTTCGGGGGCTGCAGAGCCACTACCTGGGGGCAGAGGGACAGGGGGTGGGGGGCTGAGCACGCAGAGAGGACTTATTCCCCCGAGTGGCAACTCCTCGGACCGGTGTCACTAAATAAATTAATAACGTCCCCCTTCTGCTTTGCAACCCAGGGCTACGCAGCGTCCCTGCATTCCCAACACTAAAATATATCGGCACTTAGAAATGTCGAAAGAGTGGTCTTCAGCTCATACGTTCCCTTCCCTTCTTTTTTTTTCCTTTCTCCTATTACAGATGTAATTCCGTAGATCTATATGTATTTTACGTATAATTCCATAGAATATGTCACTGCAGTGATACTTTGTGCTCTCACCCTAGTTTTATGTTTGAAAATGCTATTTAAAGAAGCCTGTAAGATAGCATATTAGGAAGCTTTAAAAGCAGGTTGGAGTGTGGGGTGGACTTAAATTCGATGTAAATGCAAGGGTAAGAAAAAAAAAAAAATCCCAAACCAAAACAAACCACATAGTTTTCATTTAGGGAAAAAAAATACAGTTAAACAGACACACATACAAATGTGCACTCTTAAATTCTGGTCAGTATTTAAAAGCAGTATAATCAACAGGAAGGAGCACTTACCTATTGAAAAGGATGGTTTAATAATATATATTAATATATATTAGCTTTAAGTCTTCCCAATAAAATGTACACAAAATAACCCCTTCGATCAGATTAGCTCCCATATTAGCCTGGGTAAGAAAAAGCATTCTAAAGAGTGGAGGAAAAAATGTATAAAAATGTTGAAAGAACCTACAGTTCCTTATTAGGCGAAGATACAATATTTATTCCTTGTCTCCTGGGATGAAGCTCCTCTATCTATTGTCCTCCCAGTTCTCAGTGCTGATGCTTAATTTTCAAAACTTCTATATTACCAAGGGACCTACGACATCAGCCAAAGAAATACCCAGCAAGTACAAAATCTGATCCAGGGAGCAGCTTTTGTGCAGAGGGAAAATTTTGTTCCTACAGGTTTTTAAGGAGGTGCATGGAAAAGCGAGAGATCTGATCTATGCAGATACATTGCAAATTCTCTCTGTCTGTAGAGATTTTTTCTAAAAAAAATTGGGGAAATACATGAACTTTGGATTTTTCAATTTTTTCTTTTTTTTTCTTTTTTTTTTTTTTTTTAATTTGGAGAGGGGAATTTTATCCAGAGATTTCTCTCTCCCTCTCTCTCTCTCTTTTTTTTTTTTTTTTTTTTTTTTTCCCGGAGAACCAAAAAATGTCAACTACCTTTCCAGGTCTCGTCCACGATGCAGAGGTATTTTGTGTGTGAGTGTGTGTGTGTGTGTGCGCGCGCGTGTGTGTGGATGTGTGTGTGCCTGTGTGTGCATATGTGTGTGTGGATGTGCCTGTGTGGTTGTTTCCATTTTTTTAAATCCATATTGGACCGTTACATTTAATTATAATCCGGCTTCAGAGATAACTTAAAGAAGTATAGAGAGAAAATTCGTTATGACATCTGTCGCCAGAAAGGGCAACTCATTACCACGTTAAAACCGTTGCCAGAACGAAAATCAGAATAATACCCCTAATAATATAATGAAGTGCAGAGAAATCACCACCAGCTCGCCAGGAATGGGGAGTTCTCACTAAAAAAGCAGGACTCCCCTTTTCTTTCGAAACGTAGGAAAAAGGAGGGGGGGGAATTTTGGATCTGATTCGTTATTTTAAAAAGAAAGAAAAATAGGGGTTCAGAAAAAAAAGAACGGAAGGAAGGAAGAAAGGAAGGCAAGCAGGCGGCAAAGCTTTCTCAATGTGTAACGCTGTAACATAGGGACGGGACTTGTGTGTATTCTCGGTAGTTTCCTCTGTTTGATGACTTTTTTTTGTGTCAGCCCCAGATATTACAGCTGTGATCAGGAGGTGGATGGCTAGATGGATGGATGGACGGATAGAAAGAGATAGTTTTTATTTCAGTGCGTGGATTCCTTTTGCTTGACGGTATTAAGGGCAGGCTGGGCTGTTTACGGGTTTTTGAACAGACCTTTATGGCACCAGCCCAAGGTAGGAAAGAATCTTTTGTTGCTGGGGCTGCCGCTCGCAGGCTTAGACGCTTCTGCAGGGGGAGAAGCTATGCAGGACAGCGTGCTTGGAAGAACCGCACCCGGGGTTTTCAATGACAAACCTCCAATTTTGGGGTCTTCTTTTCACTTCTTCCTTTCAGATACGTCATGACGGATCAAACAGTTACCGTTTGATGCAGCTTGGATGCCTGGAGTCTGTGGCCAACTCGACCGTCGCCTATTCCTCCTCATCTCCTCTCACTTACTCTACCACGGGCACCGAGTTCGCCTCCCCGTACTTCTCCACTAACCACCAGTACACCCCACTGCACCACCAGTCCTTCCACTACGAGTTCCAACACAGCCACCCGGCAGTCAACCCCGACGCTTACTCCTTGAACTCTCTCCATCACTCCCAGCAATACTACCAGCAGATCCACCATGGGGAACCCACTGATTTTATCAACCTGCACAATGCGCGGGCGCTTAAGTCCTCTTGCTTGGACGAGCAGAGGAGAGAGCTGGGGTGCTTAGATGCTTACCGCCGCCACGACCTGTCTCTTATGAGCCATGGATCCCAATATGGGATGCATCCAGATCAAAGACTCCTGCCAGGACCAAGCCTCGGGCTTGCAGCCTCGGGAGCAGACGATTTGCAGGTAAATAGCATGCGATCTCCTTTCGAGGCACCTTCTTCTCCCCTCCCCCTGCCCTGGTCCCCCCCTCCTCACCCTCCCCATTTTCCTCTGCTCAAAACAGCTCATACAAAGGAGGGCAGATTCATCCAAAATCCGAGCCGGAGCACGCACCCTCCAGAATAGTAGCAACAAAAAATGTGGGGTGGAAAAAAAAAAGAAAAAACAAAAAAAAACACAAACAAACAAGTGGTCATTCTTGGCCATAAAAAAGCAAGCAAACAAAAAAATCTCGCTCCTGACTTCCCCGCGTAGGTTGTGGCTCTGGGATGGCTGAGACCGTGGGACTCATCCGGAGATCTCGGGGTGCGTGTGTGCCTGTGCGGGTCCGTGTGTGCCTCTACCAGCCCTTACCAAAGTCACACAGAAATTAAACCAACCCAAACCCATCTTCTGGCTCTTCCTAAACTTTTCCTTTCTTCCGGCGAACGGAACAGTTTAAACAACTTGCACCGACAGAGCAGGCAAAGGTGTTAAGGAAGGGATGGAGTAGGAAAACAGCAAAAAAAGGCAGGGCAGGAGATAAATCTGCTTTCCGACATACAAAGGCAAACCTTCCGTTCAACTCCGAGGCATGAGGCAGGGAAGAAATAAAGGGGAGCAAACGTTCTTCAGAAATACTCAGTATGGTAAAAATCCCTCGCAATATCCGATCCAGTTGTTAACAGGGAGAGAAGCACAAGCAGATAAAGCTAATTCATCTATCTATTTGTCTAATCATTCATCTGTTCCCCCCTAACCGTCATCTGGACCCATCAAAAAATTCTGTTTCTGTGCATCAAAACCTCAGCTTTATTCGCTCAAAAGTCCTTTCCCCCGCACTAAAAATTCACCTCCGGTAAATTGAGCTGGTAGCTTAAATAAAATTTGTTTCCAGAATTGCAAACAACGCCCTCCAGTATCTAACACCCTTTTCGAAACGTCCCCCAAATCAAAAGCAAACCTTTCTTCTCCCGACGAGCTGAGGAACTAAAGGCTTCCCGATCGGCGGGGAGAGACAAATAGGACCGTATTTACTGTACTTACTTTTCCCCCAAATCTCGCTCCCAGTCATACAAAGCTGTCTATGTTGGTCTTTCCAAAAATACGTAGTGGTCAAAGGCTCGGGGAAAAAAAAAAAAAAAAAAAAAAACCAAAAACCAACAAACCAAACAACCCCGAAGTTTGTAAAACTAAGAAGGTTTATTTTCTTCCCTTAAAAATAAAACAAAACAAAAAACCCCACCAAATCTCTATTTATATCGGAGAAAATAAATCTTTTTTTTTTTTTTCCTTTTTTGTAAGGAGGAAAATGATCCAACAACCCAACAACAAAGAACGTTATCTTTTATATCTCTGAGGAGGAAACCCTAACTATTTAAACCTAGGTTTCTCCATTAAAATTCACTATATAATTTTATCCTCTCTGGCCATTTTTTGTTTACATTTTTCACAAGGATCTCCTTATGTTACCCCCCTCAAAAAAAAAAAAATCTGCCATTCACTGCTCAGCCCAACTAAAACCTATTTACTCCTTTTTATAACCACGTCTGCTGCTGATTTTTTTGTATCTGTACAAATTTTTTTTCTTTGGCAGGCACAAAGCCTTGTATTTTTCAAAAGAGGGGATTAGGAACGTTTGCAAGACAGCAGACAATGCCTAAGTCCCGGGCAAAAAAGCACCATAGTTTATCCAATTTTCGACTTAGTGCCATTCAACTGGTCATTTATGCAATGTCATCCGACCAAACAACATGTTTCCCTTTAAAAAAAAAAAAAAAAAAAAAAAAAAAAGAGGTTGGTTAAGCTGCTAGAGACACATTCAGTTTTTATTTATTTAGAGAAGAAAAAAATAAACAGCTTTTCTTCAGAAAATATTATTTTTTCGATCACACTTTATTGGAAAGTAAATGACTTAGGTCTTTGTACCTAATCTTTTCTTTATTTTTACTCCTCCCTCTTTTCCCAAACAGCAGAGGGAGTGTAGTGAGGTATCGAAAAGCCTGAACGGTGAGACGTTGAAAATATTAATATTTGTTGTTATGATTGAGATGATTCGGAACAAACTTGGACTCATGCGAATACCACCTTGGGCTTAGAGGGAAGCGTTTTGGTGGTGAAGAGAAACAAGACTGCACACAAATACTTTTAAACCAAAATTGTGGTCTAACCAGTCTTCCCCTTTCTCCTTATTCTTTCTTTTTAAAACGTTCATCAGCATATGCCTCATTTCAAATGCAACAAATGTAAATATACTTTTCCCTGCACAGAATTTTAAGTGAATGTCCAATAGTTTCGAGGGCGGTTTAAGTCAGCCTAACAGATGCAAACAGTCTTGGAGCTGGAGTGGCATCTTTCAGTGCCCTAAAAAGATTTTCCATGGGCAACAAAGAAAACTGTCACACCTTTTCCCATCACCGCTTTAATTTATGCTCAGTCGCCAAGTTTTTTTCATATTGATTTCATAATCACTTTAAGGCAGAACACTTAAAATAAAAAAGAGCCTTGAAAAGGAAGGTCTTACAGGGCCAGCGCCAATATGGTGAAAGTGGGGGAGAGAGCCAGGACTGTAAAGGTTGTTTTGTAAAGTGGGGTTTTTATTATGCACCGACTCTCTCCGCATTTACTTAACTCTTCACGGGCTGTTGAGTAGGTTAACACCCTTAAAGGCCTCTTTCATGTCCAATACCTCGTTTGTTTGTAGAGGAAAATGCGTCTTTAACACATTTCCACTGGGCAAAGATTTAGGTTTGGTTTGTTGTGTTTTTTTAACCCCAACATAAGGAAAAACCCAAAGAAAACCCAACCCTTTCAAGTCTTTTATCATCCCAATAAAAATATTTATTAAGGAGGGCGAAGATCCCTAAATAATCAGCCTTGTAACAGGAGGATAAAGAAGTGAGATCTCTTCGGATGTGCACCAGAAGCCCTAGGCAGGTTTTTGGATGGTTCTTCGCCCCACGCTCACACATGGGTGCCTGTGTGTGTGCGCACACAGATGCATATTCATCCCCACCTATGTGTGGACACACGCATTGTTACAACACCCTTGTGACTCCGTGTAGCCGGCAAAGCCCAGTAGGTCGTCTGTTGTTTGTGCTCTTTGTCTACTTCTCTGCACACTTTGTAAGTCGGTATACACGTGTCACGAAACATATATATGAATTTAGCTATACATATCTATATAAATATACAGTTAAACACACAAAAATACTATATAAATGTGTGTTTTACTGTTGTGCACGCAACTGTAGAGCGCGAACACACTTCTTTCAAGACTATTTTTTTGTGTCTCTATCCTGACACGTAACTGCCGATCTAACGCCCCAGTTCAGGAGAAACTCGCCTTTAAAGGGCAATGAAAGTGATAATTATTTCACATTTTGTGGGGCAGGGGCGGTGGGATTTCGCCAGAGCGCTTGAGTTCGAGGAGAGTAACTGTGTTTTTCCAGTTCACCTTAACTATTGTTCCCATGCAAGTCGTGTAACAAAGCAAAAGCTGTGTGATCTCTCTGTGGGTTTCAGTGTCTGATTGCTTTCTTTCCTTTCTTTCCTTTTTTTTTCCTCTCATTATTTAAGAGCTCAGTGGAGGCCCAGTGTGGACTTGTACTGAACGGGCAAGGAGGTGTGATAAGAAGAGGTAAGAGGTTACAAACACTTGCGTCTATCAATTTTTGTAAACATAAAACGCTCTCCGTTTCTCTCTCTCTTTCCCTCCCCGCTGTTTAGCGTAGTTTGGAGTTACTGCCGAAATAGTGATAATTTGACATTTGACAGAAGTACGTTCAAACTCGCTTAGAGCACTTCACATTTCACAGTCCATTTGCGCTTTACAAGTGATCTATTCCTCGGTAGCTCTCGGATACTCCCGCTGAATCCAGAGCTTTCTTGACTCGTTTTATCATTACTCATTTAATCGAGTTGATCCCTGATAGTTTGAGAAACGTGTTTCCTGGCGCCGGGCTGTTAAATCGGCAGTTTGATCTCGTGTGGGGAAAGGAAGGAGCTTTTTGGGAAATGTGTAGCAGTGCTACAGACCGGTTTGGAACTCGCTTTTGAGTGTCACTTTATTTGATAACCATCTGTCAGTGTAAATATCTAACGTCAAAGTTAGAGGAAAGATTTGGAACTCTTGTTAAATACGCATTTCTTCAGCATCTTGCGAAATCTGAGTGTTCTTGGGGGGGTGGGGTGGGTGGGGGTGGTGTTATTACCGTCATTTACCGTGAAAGGAAACAAAAGTAGTCTAAAGGCCTAACGTTCAAACACTTTATTCTTATCAGCTTAAACGTACACTTTCATTCACAATATAAAACGAATAGTGCCGTCGGAGAGAGAACACTTCCCGACTCAGCCTCTTGGAGTGAACATTTCTTATCCCATTATTCTCTTTCCTTATTCATTCACAAAAATATAAATAAAAATAGATATTTAGGAGATATTTCAGGCTATGTGATACTATTGTGCCAGCGAGCTGATGTGAGCCATCATTTCACTAGACAGGCTTGAAGTGACAGTCACGCAAAACGATGGTGAGCAGATATCGAGAGTAGGCTCACAGGCGGGTGTACCCGCGGGAGAGGAGGTTTTGAGGTACCCTCTGCCTACAAGGACTTGGTTCAAGCTTTGTCTGGGGGTTCCGAGGGGCCGCCGTCCCGACCCAGGCCCGCCGGGACCCGGCCCCGGGGCCGCGGCAAGGTCCCGGCAGAGCGAGGTCGGGACAGCGGATGGTGCGGTGGTGCTGAATGGACAGCTCCGCTGCAGCCGCCGTGGAAGTCCGTCCCTGTCCAAGGTCCTTGTCCCTCGCATTTCAACGGGTTCGGATTCTCCCTAGGAAGAGGGATCATTCTTTCGGGTTTGATCCGAGTTGACCTCCGAGGAGCGGAGGTGGTTAGCTGAAGGAGAGAAAGGCAGAGTCGCCATCGGTTGGGGGGCTGTGCCTGTTAGTGTGTGGCTGCGGTGCTCATTTCCCAGCTGAAGGGCGTCTCAAATCTCCGCTCTGCTTAACTCCAGTTTATTCGGCTCTCCAGCTCCTGTTAAGGAGATTCCAATTACCTGAGCAGATGATTGTAGTCAAGTCTCTCTATTCCTCCCTCTCTCTCTCTCTCTCTCTTTAAAGCAATGAAATTATTCAAGGATTTAAAGATTGATAGTAAAGGAAATCCAGCATGAAAATGCAAGGTTTTCTCTACCCTGATCTAAGTGCTGAACTACTAGTGCACTGCTGTCTATCTCTTGGCATATTCAGGGAAGATATCAAAGGTGAGAGTACAAGTTTCAAATGTATATTAAAAATACATAATAAATATTTTGTCCGACTTCAAAAAAAGCAATAGGTGTTAGCAGTAATCAAAACATCCTGCACCTAAGCGCTATACAGTATCCCATATAAATAAATCACACTTATTTTCTAGTAATACATCAATAAGAATATATTAACTCGAGA